>NC_140594.1:1101231725-1102474725 GCF_964204655.1 Triturus cristatus
CAAATGGTCTTTTAAAGACCTGTGAAGTGCTCGGGTGCGGCTGTGTGCGCGCCGGGAAGCTGTCTCATCCCGGGCTGCCACACTCGAGAGGGAGGGGGTGGGGCTGAAGCCCTGTGAGTCCAATGGGTGTTGCGCGCCTGTATTCACACATTTCTCTCTCTCCCACACACTTGCGCAAGCGCGCCCCGCCCCTCCCGCCTCAGACTAGTTATGATAATTGAATCTCCGAACAGACTTGCTCCTATAAAGTGAGAGACAGACAGGCGTATCTCGAGCCACGTGTGTTTTTATTTTCACTTATTTCACCCATACATACGTCGCTAGTATGTAGCACATTATTGAATAGTAATATCACAGATCGCTGGGGGGTTCCCACTGGGGCGCCTTGGCAGGCTGCACACAGAACATACTTTGCCACGCCCGGGCATGTACGCATGCACCCGGAAGACACCCTATAATTATTATAATTCTAACCAATCGCCTTTTCAATAACCGATAAAATGCGCAGTAGTTGATGACAATGGATCTCGGGAAATGGCAACGAGGAATGCATGGACGGGGTGCAAACTGTGCCTCGGGTTACATACCCTTCCCTGATTTAGGCTTCTTAACCAACTGAGCCAGGGTCGGACTGACATATAGGGCAACCAGGCAGGGAGGGCCCCAGGGCTGGTCTGGCAAGGCAGTGTGTGCACGCCCCAGGGCTGGTCTGGCAAGGCAGTGTGTGCACTGTTTTTTCTGGCTGTTTGTTGGCCTCTTTTATGGTCTGCTAGGCCAGGTTTTTCTGTTGATTTTCCTAATATGAAAACAAACATTGCCTGCAGCAAGGTAATATCCATGCAGACTTCCATGCAGTGTGCCTTTCCAAGTTCCAAAATGCCAAATTTGAAAACATGGGCCACGTTTGGAGCCTTCTAATTCACTAACGAGGGGCACTTTTATTTTTGTGCCCAGGCCTATCTTCTGTCCCAGTTTGACTCTGAACTGAGCTATCTTAACGCTCACTGGTACTGGGAGCTAAATAGTTGGAAGTTGGAAGGGCCATCATAAAACAACAGAGCGTCGGAGAGAACTGCACAGTGATGCACTGGGAACAATGCAGCACGGGTAAAGAACTGATGTGTAAAAGAGCTAGTAATGCATGGTTTACAGGTCACCCAATATCCCCAAGAAAACGTGTGTAATTGCAATCTTTCACCACAACGGCATCCCCTATTTTTAAGTCGCGCATTCGAGATCTCTTGTATATACTTTAGTCCCGCTTAGGGACTTTTTTTACGCTCAACTGCCTCTATTTAACTGTGTTGATAGAAAATGACCAGTAGAGGTCAGTAAAATACCAGAATTGCTTTCTGCTTGTTCAACTGCCTCTATTTAACTATCTTGATAGAAAACGATCCGTAGAAGTCAGTAAAATACCAGAATTGCTTACTGCTGAGGGACTTTCTTTTTTAAATTTTTCTGGCAACTGCCTCTATTTAACTTTCTTGATAGAAAACAACCAGAAGAGGTCAGTAAAATACCAGAATCACTTTAGCATTCTCTAGATTCCAGTCCATAGAAATTGTCTTCCATGAGCACCCGTAGAGAAATATATTTTTTCCAATCTTGTATTTTCAGTGATATGACCACCAGACCCAAGGGACCTCAAGAACATCCGGCCCATCTCCCTGCTCCCATTCCCAGCGAAGGTCATCGAGAAAACCGTCAACAAACAACTGGCCCACTACCTCGAGGAGAACAACATCCTGGACCCATCCCAGTCTGGGTTCCGCAGCAACTACAGCACCGAAACGGCTCTCATCACCGTCACCGATGACATCAGAGCCCTGCTGGACAACGGCGAGACCGCAGCCCTCATCCTCGTGGACCTTTCAGCCGCTTTCGACACGGTCTGCCACCACACCCTATACACTTGCCTCCAAGACGCAGGAATCCGCGGCAAAGTACTGGACTGGACCACCTCCTTCCTCTCCGACAGAACACAGAGCGTCCGATCTGAAGCATCCAAAATCATCTGCGGCGTACCCCAAGGATCATCCCTCAGCCTGACCCTGTTCCACATCTACATGGCCACGCTCGCACGCGTCGCCAGACTGCATGACCTCAACATCATCTCCTACGCCGACGACACACAGCTGATCCTCTCCCTCACCAAAGACGCTCAAAACCAACCTCCACGAAAGAATGAAAGCCATCGCTGAGTGGATGAAGAACAGCCGCCTGAAACTGAACTCGAACAAGACGGAGGTCCTCATCCTCGGCGCCACCCCCTCAGCCTGAGACGACTCCTCGTGGCTGACTGCCCTGGGCACAGCACCGACCCCCACGGACCACGCACGTAACCTGGGATTCATCCTCGACTCAACACTCTCCATGACCAAGCAAGTCAACGCCATCTCATCCTCCTGCTTCAACACCCTCCGCATGCTCCGAAAGATCTACAGGTGGATCCCCAGCGACACAAGGAGAACGGTTACCCAGGCTCTTGTCAGCAGCAGACTGAACTACGTTAACACCCTCTACGCAGGAGCCCCGGCCAAACTGCTTAAACGACTGCAACGCATACAGAACGCTTCCGCACGCCTAATTCTTGACATACCTCGCCTCAGCCACATCACACCCCACCTCAGAGTCCTACACTGTCTCCCCATCAACAAAAGGATCACATTCAAGCTCCTCACCCACGCACACAAGGCACTCCACAACACCGGACCAACATACCTCAACAGACGACTCAGCTTCTACACCCCAAACCGCCAGCTCTGCTCCGCAGACCTCGCCCTCGCCACCGTGCCACGCATCCGAAGAATGACCACCGGCGGCAGATCATTCTCCTACCTCGCTGCCAAGTCCTGGAACGCCCTCCCCATCCTCCTCAGGAAGACCGAAGACCTTCTGACCTTCAGGAGGCTACTCAAGACCTGGCTGTTCGAGCAGTAGCTGCACCCCCCCACCCCCACAGCGCCGTGAGACCCTTACGGGTGGGTAGCACGCTCTATAAATGCCTTGATTGATTGGTTGATTGATTGACCACTGAAGGCCCTGATTTTATATTATAAAACAGAGCTTTGGACTATACCATTTCCCACTGAAAGGCAATATTTCTCACCATGTGTTCCCATACCTGGCGTGTCACACAGTTTGGTGCTTACTTTCCCTCCATGTTAAAGAACTGTAGATGTTTCAGCACCCAGGCTAATGTACTGCATAGCTAAATACATAAAAGGTCCCAAAAGCGAGACCGATTGCGTTGCAAATGCTTGTTCTTTTAGCTTGCATCAGAAGTGCAGAGGGGATTTAGATTACAGGCCTTTGTTTCGATAGTTTAGAGGTATTAGCCCTGCTTTTCTCATGCCAGCCGCTTCATGTGGAGTGTCCCAACCCTGTAAACAGATAACATCAGGAATTTAGAGTAAAGCAAGGAATCGTCTGAAAATGTGCAACTCACATCTAAATACTCTAAAGATCTACGTGTGCCTTGTTCGTTATAGTATAATTCTGCAAAATGAAAGGAAGTCATCTGGGACTCGCTGAAAA
Organism: Triturus cristatus; assembly: GCF_964204655.1. Taxonomy (NCBI): domain Eukaryota; kingdom Metazoa; phylum Chordata; class Amphibia; order Caudata; family Salamandridae; genus Triturus; species Triturus cristatus. Next base: position 1,101,235,266 of record NC_140594.1, read on the forward strand.
GCGCTCCTATGTCTCGTCAGAGGTAGTAAGCGCTATATAAATAAAATTACAATTGCCTTGAGTGAAGGGGGTTTAGGGGGTAGAGGGGCTCAAACACATTGCAGGAGCTCACCTTGGATTATGGCATGGCCTAGGTTACACCCCTGAATCCCATGGTTAAAGGGTTCGCTGCAGCCCTCAGCCTGCCACGGTAATACCTGTGGCCAAATAAGAGCGTCAATGTGAGAGACTGACTAGAAGCGGGGTCTGCCTTCCTGGGCGCAGTACATAAACAGAAGGCTCTGGGCTGCTGCCGGGGCTGGCAGGGACAGCGTTTAGAAGGCAGCGAGTGTTTACCAGTGCAGGCAGAGTTAATTCAGGCATCTCCCTTAAAGTAGGGTGGCCAACTGGCATGGGTGCAAATTCAGGGCGGTAAGTGTAAAAATTCAAGACAAAGGGTTAAAATTCTGTTAAAAAATTCAGGACAGGAGGTCAAGATTTAGGAAAAAAAATTGTGACAAATGGTATGCTTTACAGACACATCAGTGGATGCCATGCAAAAGTATATAAATAAATAGGCAAAGAACATAAGTACAATTCACCGCTCCTGCCCGGTCACCGCTTCTTCCCTGTCACTGTTCCTGTCCATTCACTGCTCCTGCCCGTCAATGCTCCTGCCAAAGTCACTGCTTCTGCCCAAGTCACCGCACCTGCTCGGTCACTGCTCCTGCTCATGCCTAATCACCACTCCTGCCCCATAACTTCTCTTGCCCCGTCACCTCTCTTGCCCCGTCACCTCTCTTTCCCCCTCACCTCTCTTGCCCCGTCACCTCTCCTGCCCCATCACCTCTCCTGCCCAGTCACCTCTCCTGCCCGGAACCTCTCCATTGCCCGGTCACCTCTCTGTTGCCCGGTCACCTCTCCTGCCCCATCACCTCTCCTGTCCTGTTGCCTCTCCTGTCCAGTCCCTGCTCATGCCCCATCACTGCTCTTACCCCTTCACTCTCAGTGAACAACATTGGCAAATTACACAAGTCCGCAAGTTCCCCACAGTACTCTGTTTGAGGAAAGCTCCTCTGTAATCCCTAACTAAGATCTCACTCCCACTGAAATGCTAAAGGTAGACGGCACGGTCCTTCGAAAGGGAATAGTCATCCTCAGTCAGAATGACCATGGGACTGTCCACAGTCTGTGCAAGCTTGGGGAGGGGCTGCTGCAGCCTCTGGAGTTCAACAGAGTAGTGCGAGCTGGCCCCTGAGAACTTCTAATCTCTTGGGGCTTCTCGCAGGGGAACAGCACAGCTCGCTGTAATTAATCTCCAAAATTACAGACAAAAGGCGTCAGTAAAAGGAATGATTACGGACAACGGACATGACACCAAAATGACAGATGGTCCGTAAAATTTACGGACGGTTGGTCACCCTACCTTAAAGACAGTCAAAAAAGGGTCAGTGAGAGAAGGTAGGAGGCGAAGAGAGCGCACAAGGAACACCAGAGTATACATGTGGGAGGAAAAACTGAGAAGAAAGCAGTAGACAATAAAGATGAAAGTAGGCACCATGCTAAACTATAAAGCGCGCATGCATATTTAAGATATGTGCATGGCAGCCCATGAAGCGGGTGCCATGCTGATAGAATAAAAAAAAAGAAAATAACATGAAACCGGATGCAGCGCTTGGCGCCGCTGAGATAAAATATCCCTGGCTCAAAACAGCAGAAGTAGTCCCAAACGAAAGAGCTAAACACTTTACTGCGTAACAAAAGTATAGTTGGTCGGTGCTGCTTCCGATACAATGGAAGTGATGTATTGGAAGAGCCAACCAATGCAGAGCCAGGAAGGAAGAGCAACGGAGGAGTTAGCCAAAGGCAGCAGCAGGCGGGATTACACACCAGTATACTGCTTACTCCAGGTCTTGCAGACAGCGCATGCGCTGGCTAGGCTCGACCAAACAAGTGAGGGACCAATACATCATACAACACAAAAAGCGGAAATAACTGAAAAATGAACTGTGTTACTCAGTTACCATATTTATCAGTCTCGTGAGCAGCCTTAGGTAAATGTGAATTTATTTTAAAAGTACTGTACGTTTGAATAGAATAAGGGGAACCGCGTTATCATTCCGTCATACTGAAACCTCGTTTGCATCCTAGTCTTTCATTTCACACAAGAGAGCACTCTCGGACTTGTAGTCAAATGAACCAGCAGGCCTGCCTTATTTGAAAACCATGAATTGAAAGGTGGGTACGAGACCTGAAATGTGATGTCTTCGTGACATGGAGTCACGTGGTTCCCCCAAATGACACGTGACAGCACATCAAGAGTACAGCACACTTCGCCCATTACTATTTGCCTGAAAGCCGTGCTTCCTTTTAACCTTGCTGATACAACCCTGTGGTCGTATCAGCATAATCCACCCCCAATTTTAGGGGTAGGTAAGTCTGCATTTTAGCAGACGTTAGTTTTTGGCAAAAACAGCGGTTTTCGCCCAAAACTAACGTCTGCTTAAATGCTGGGGCAGCCTTGTAAATATCGCGATGTGCACATCAGCGATATTTGCAAGGTTGTACTGCCCAGTGACGCCAACTTTGCATCTCATTAGAGGGGTTTGCAAACCCTGTTTTACTCCAAATAAAGGGATCTCACATCCCCCTGGCTCTACCCCCCAGAACCATATGTTGAAACAGGTAGACACTTAGATAAATTTCTAGCAGGGGCCTATCGGTTTACTATTGATAGAGGAAGCCAAATTGAAAAAAAAAACAACGGCGTTAAAAATCCTCAGTGCCTATTTAGACAAGCACAGACCTCAGCTACCTTTATAACTAAATATGAAACCTAGGTAGCGTAAATTGTGTGATCTAATAAAGGGTTTTCCCTCTAGGGCCAAACTGCAGCACATACGGCCCATGCCAAAAGTATTGGTTTCAACATTTAATTTGGACATAAAATTAACAAAAGCGTACAGCAGAATTTAAAGTCCATTGAAGCTTCATGCCAGTAGAATGGCATCATCAGCATACAGTAGGACAGGCACTACCTTGTCCTTGACCCTTTGCACGTCTCTACCCTGCTTAATCAAGGCAGTTTCTAGCCCATTGATAAACAAAAAAAAAGTATGGGCGAGCATCCAACCCTGTGTTACTTCCCGACAGATGCTAAAGTGATCTGTGTAATCGCCATTAATGCCATATCTAACAGGGGCTTTCAAGTCACAGTGAAGTGCATGTAAAAAGTAACAATGCCTTGGTCCCCTCACCCCAGGCCCCCAAGATTTCCCAGTGTTTGGATCTCACAAGGCAATCTAAGACGCTGAAGAGGTCCATGAAGGACAAGTAGATGGTGCCTCGCTTAGCAATGGTGCATGTACTAATCAGTAGATGCAGATTAAGACACTGCTCCATTGTACCAAGGCCCTCACAGAATCCAATCTGCACCATAGAGAGGATTTGTTTTTTGTCCATCCATGTAACCTAGAGGTTAAGTATCGTCCTCCCCATGACCTTCATGACAGAATACTATAATGAAATTGGCTGTTAACAGCTAGAACTGGCGCGATTGCTTTTCTTAAAAATAGGAACAATGATGGCATGATGCCAGGAGTGTGGAAGCCCAGAAACACATGCAGCATTGAAGTAATTGGTAAGTAAGGGCGACCACAGGTCTGAGTTAGCCTTGTAAAGATCCATTGGGATGCCACCTGTCCCCGCGCCTTGTTGGCAGGACTTGTAGAAATAGCCTCATGGACCTCAGACAAGGAAATAACTGTATCAGTGGGATAGAAGGAAGTGGAGATGCCAGTTGTCATAGTAGAGCTTATGGTGGAGTTGTATATTTTTTTTTAAATGATCCACCCATTGGTCGGAATTGATGTTTGCTTATTGCCGGTCAACAGATTATTGTCATTACCTTTCGCATTAAGACACCAAGTTATGCCAATTATCGGCCTGCACTTCTAGTGTCCTCTCACGCAGGGCCCCTTTATAAGCCCTGCAACAATTAGCAGTCAGATCCCTGTTTTTGGAGACGGAGTGTAGGACCTCCCATAACCTTTTATTGGCTGAACTGCAGGTTCCCTCAAACCATGAGGGTAGTATATAAGACCTGGTCCTAGATGGCATAGTAAATGCTTCCTTAATTCCAGAACCCAATCTAACATAATCCTGTATACCTTTCCGTCACTCCTGTGCACACGGGAGACAGCTAAAAATCAAAGTTAGATGTCCTGTGGATAATTTCTAATGAATTTGTTCATGGTAACTGAGAGCGAGGCTACTCTTCTACACGACCCTGTGTAGAGTAAGTCCCAGACACAACCCTGGGCTTTTTCTGGCTGTCCCCAAGATGACAGTATGTTGTATCGCAGGAAGGAGTTCCAGTAGATGTGGTTAGGTTACAGATAAATACGTTTATTGTTCTTAGATGTTAAATAGGTTTTACAGTAAAGATGTAATTAAGGCCCCAACAGGGGCAGCTCCCTGCTGCTCAGCCCATGATCCAACTGACACTTCCTTCACCTTACAGCAATCTGCACATTCCAATGACATCACCATCCACACCAACATTCTACAGAACACATTCACACTGGTGGAGCAGTGATCCAGCGGGAGATACTCAAGAATCCAAATACTCACCAGGGCCCATAAACACACATTTATATAAGCTAGTAAAGTACCGCTGGGGTCAATTTATTTTGACAATACCTGTAAAATGAATTTACCCTAACATTTCTTACCAAACCTTTTCTGTTCAAATGTAATTTACTCTGGTCAATGGACCATTTAGTTAACAATTGTAAGCGAATTGACATGGAATAAAATATCTTTAAATAACCACAGACTTGGGAGAGTTTTAAAAGTTTATCTAGTTAAATTCATGTGAGCGAAAACCAATAAAATTCATACACTGTTTTCTCTAGAGGAAGACATTAATCTATCAAAATAATTCATCCAAGAAATGTTATTACGATGACAGTACCTGGAGAGGAGAAATAAAGAGAGAGTACAATGGCATACCACATAGAGGTATAGTTACCTAAGATGGTGGTTAAAACCAACCCCTTGGCCAAGGAGCTGGATGGGTCCCCTGGGACAGCTCAGGTGACAAAGGCTCAGGACAGGAATCAGGGACAGGATAGATGATCTCTTCTAGATCCGACGCCTGCGTCGCACCCCTCTCTGACACTATCTTCCTCCTCGATTCTTCTGCGATCTTCTTCTAAGTCTTTACCTTATTTCCCTCCTCGATTCCTCCGTGATCTTCTTCTAAGTAATTAGTTTAGGCTCTAGTTCTGCTGTTCGCTTCTTCTTTAATATTTGCTCAGCTCTCGGACAGCATCCCGGTCTCTCAGCATCTCAGCTACACGAGCAAACTCCTAACTCTGATTGGACAAGCAAGGGGGGAGGATCATCACACCATGCTAAGTTTTAATAATTTTCTTTAGGTCTATTGTTCGGTGTTCCCGCCCATCAATTTATTTTCCTAAGCTTTATTTCCCACCCGTATTCACGTCTTAATCAATACAAAGTATACCATTTTGTGTGTAGTTTCTTCCTTTCACAGGATATCATGCTGGTTCCCAGGGTATGTTGCTGTTTTCTTTTGGATGGCATTCAAGGATATGCATCGCGGATCCTGGCTTGTTATTAATGTGCCTGCATGACAGTTACATGTGATACAGGCTTCAGTCCCACTCGGAGGCCCAAATACGAACTAATAGAGAGGTCAAAGAGAAATATATTAAAATCAAAATTAAATGATTTCGCTGTATACCACCTATCTCTACTCTCATCCCATTTACTTATAAAAATCTTTAGCATTAGCATTTTAGTAAATTTGCATGTTTTAGTTCAAGACAGGCAGGTGCTTTACATGTGAGTTCCAAGTGGCCATTTTTATTACTATTGCACAGCTGCAAAAAGTTCCCTCCAAGGACAGACTCGTCATTACTATGTAGATGTAGTCACTCTCGGGTTACTTCTTAATACGACACATAGGCAAGCTTCCCCTAGACTTAAATGTATGGTGTACTGCATGTTAGTACTTACAAACATAATTATTACGGTATTATAAGTTATTTTGAGAGTATTGCATCCGAGCAAGTCTCTTTTATACGAGTCCTTGCTCCATCAGCAGCAGAGGATGAGAAACAAGGAAGACGCATAGTATAAAACCTTAGATATAACACACCTTCCCCCTTTATATAATACACAAAAACATAGCAAATATAAGAAAGATCACAATGATACAAAAAAAACTTGCACAGGAAAATTATCGCTAAATACAAGTCAAAAACAGCATTAAATAAGAAACGCAAAAGGCGAGAATATAAGCAGAATATTACAGTTACAAAAAAAACTTGCATAAAAAGATATCGCAAATGCAAAAATGCAAACAGTATTTCGAGAACTACACAATGCACTTAAAATTGCGACTATGCATAAAAATGCAGCAAAATGCAAGGAAGAAATGGAAAACATGAAAGCCTTCCTCAGCAGAGCAAAATGAAACCAGAAGATATAAAAAAGGATGATGTACAAAAACGCCAAAGAAAAAATGAGAGAGACACATAAATACGAGAAAAGTATTACACAAAAACAACAAAGAAAAGAGTGCTCCAAGTTACCACCAAAACCACACCGGCTGGCCAGACTGGAGCAGAAAATGGGGAACACGGACCACAGTAAAAGAAGAAAAATCAGACAGAACTCCAAAAATGAAAAACCAAGGAGAAAAGAACTGAACCAGGGAAATTAGCAAAGGGTGAGAATGCACCCAACCGGAAAGCAAGTAAAGAGTGGCATACACCCAACCAGAAAGTAAGCAAGGGGTGACAGGCACCCAAACAGAAAGCAAGCATAAGCATGAAACGGGTGGCTGACACCAAATCAGAAAACAAGCAACGGGTGACTGACACCCAAACATAAAGCAAGCAACAGGTGACTGACACCCAACCAGAAAGCATGCAACGGGTGGCATACATCCACCCATAAAGTAAGGGAGATCTACGCCCCACAGAAGTAAGGGAAATCTCCAAACTAATCACGCAAAGAAGAGAGTGATCTAGATGGAACGCACCCCACAGAAGATAAATGGTGCAGACACACCTCAAAATGAGATCACACAGGAAAGAAAACAAGAGAAATGCACATTCAACCAGTAGTGCACAAGAGCAAACAAATGCATAGTCAAAGTAGATAAGTAAAGGAGCAAAAGATACCCACTGACAACCAAAGAGATAGAAAAATGAAAAACCTGCAATTCAGGAAAGATACCTGTTAACACCACTGTTATATGTAAATGTCAATGTAGTTAAAATGCACTATCATGAATTAAGTTAAAATTGGAATATCAGAAATATAAATGCATTACTACACTAAACAAATGAACATCAACACCTTGTATCAATAGAGAACCAATAAATAGTATAAGTGAAATAGTAAGAAATAGCGATGGAAAGAAAATACAGGTGCGAGAAGAAACAAAAAATGGATAATAGTAAAAACACCATAGTTATAAGAGCCAAAAAGAGCCAGCAAAACACGTTGTTTGTGTACCCAGTATAACCTGAAGTTCATCAATTAAAGGTGAAGCAACGAGGAAATCTGTAAAGCTTCTCTAATCCAAAGGGGGTGAGGCTGTAGACAGAAAATAATGTCCACCAAAATACCACACACATAGGATGTCAAAGAGAAATCAGAAGGGAAACTCCGCAATGGAACATGAAAACAGCCTCAAATACCTCACATAGGGGCATATCAACAAGGGCTTTATCTCTGCTTTTTTGGCTTTAAAAGCCAAAAAAGCAGAGATAAAACTAGCGCCCTATCAACAACAGGGTGCTAACACGCAAATTTGCATGTTAGCACCCTTTTACTCTACGCTTCCCCTTGCATCTCTAATGAGATGCAAAGGGGGCGTTCCTTAGTAAAATATTAGGAGAAATGTCGCTAAGCGACATTTCTCCTATTATCAAGAATGTCGCTAACCCTGTTAGAGACAAAAAAGCAGCGCTAACCGCGGTTAACGCTGCTTTTTTACGTCTGGTATTTTTCTGACTTAGCCATGATATCCTATGGAAGGAGGATATCATGGCTAAGTTTGTCTGTCCCTATCAACAAGCTAACGTGAGATTATCGCTGGGTTTCCAGCGATAATCTCACGTTAGCCTGTTAGCGTGTAGATTTTTATAGCTATTGAGATAAGCGTTGCTAATAGCACACTATCTCAGCGATAAAAATTCACGCTAGCCGGCGATAATTATCCAAGCGCTAATTGCGCTTTGCGATAATTATCGCCGGTTGTTGTTGATATGCCCCATAGTTATGATAGAAATGCATCAATGTAGACTCCATAGCGTCTCTAATTTCAGAAGGCAGTTGGGGCAAGTATAGAAGAAGTAAGGGGCATATCAACAAGGGCTTTATCTCTGCTTTTTTGGCTTTAAAAGCCAAAAAAGGAGAGATAAAACTAGCGCCCTATCAACAACAGGGTGCTAACATGCAAATTCGCATTTTAGCACCCTTTTACTCTACGCTTCCCCTTGCATCTCTAATGAGATGCAAAGGGGACGTTCCAGAGTAAAATAATAGGAGAAATGTCGCTAAGCGACATTTCTCCCATTATCAAGAATGTCGCTAACCCTGTTAGAGACAAAAAAAGCAGCGCTAACCGCGGTTAACGCTGCTTTTTTACGTCTGGTATTTTTCTGATTTAGCCATGATATCCTATGGAAGGAGGATATCATGGCTAAGTTTGCCTGTCCCTATCAACAAGGTAACGTGAGATTATCGCTGGGTTTCCAGCAATAATCTCACGTTAGCCTGTTAGCGTGAGAATTTTTATCGCTATTGAGATAAGCGTTGCTAATAGCACGCTATCTCAGCGATAAAAATTCACGCTAGCCGGCAATAATTATCCTAGCGCTAAGTGCGCTTAGAGATAATTATCGCCGGTTGTTGTTGATATGCCCCTATATACGCCCAAAACATTTTACTTTCATCCGGCTACACAAAGGTGTACACCAACATCGCAGAGACGAAATGCAGACTGGCGTTAGAGAAAACTCCAATCAAGATGGTGGTACGCAGGGATGACTTACACCGGATGGCTCCAGGCGCGTCAAAGTTGTAAAACATCTAGGAGCAGCTGGAAATCGCAAAGAAGTAAAGAATGTCAGGCAGCGCTCTCAAGAACAAGTGCGCGCAGGATGGCTGTAGAGTCCTCGCAGACCATCCGTATGGCTCACTTTAGTATCGGTAAGAGTACGCGCTCTAAGCAGCTTAGTAGAAATGCCGAATAATGAAGCCACACTAATAAATTCACGCAATAAAAATGTAATTGACAAACTTGCCTTCATCACAAAAATGAGATAACCTCACTCCCGCACTCGAGCCATCACCATCCACGAGTGCAAACCGGAGAGGCACCAGATTTTCAATTTTGATCCATGAGGAACAAAAGAAGTTCGCTGTAGGCAAACATTTCTCAGAGTGAGTGCAGAGGGCAAAAAAGAAGCACCGGATATGACTCAAATCTTTTTTGCTTGAGAGAGGTACCAGATGCAGCAGGGAATAGACGTCCGCCCTGTCAATGAGTCCATCAAATACCGCTGCTGCAGCTACTGGAAAGCGGTTACCTCTTGGCTTGTAGAAAATGTAATCATTAGCAGGAAACAGACGCCCTGTAAATGGCAGCAGGGTGTCAATGGCAGCAGGAAACAGACGCCCTGACAATGGCAGTAGGAAACATATTCCCAGCAAAGCAGTAGGAAACATACGCCCTGTCAATGGGCTGTCCGGTGAAACTGGACACTGGTGGGGCCGGAGGGGGTGAAATCTTTAGGTAGGTTCTTTTTAAGTAAAATCTTGAATAAAAGTTCCTTATGAAACTTGAAGTAGATGCTCACACGTAGTTTTTATCCAACTCGTCGCCAATTTATGTTGTATCATAGGAAGGAGATCCAGTAGACATGGTTAGGTTACAGATGAATACGTTAATTGTTCTTAGATGTTAAGTAGCTTTTCCAGTACAGATGTAAATAAGGCCCCACCAGGAGCAGCCTCCCTGCTGCTCAGCCCATCATCCAACTGACACTCCACCTCACAGCAATCTGCACATTCCAATGACATCACCATCCACTCCAACATTCTACCCAACACATTCACACTGGCTGAGCAGCAGAGGCAGAGAAACAAGGAAGATGCATAATATAAAACCTTAGATATACACATTACTTTTAAAATGCATGTTAATATTCGATAATGCAAGAGTTGGTACTACATAGCTATAAAAATTATTTCACAACTTTTTTAATGCATTTGAAATGATAAATGCTTTTAACATATAAAAATGTGCTTCAAACAACTTAATTGTTTCAGAACTAAATGTGGTTAAAATGTAACAGCATGTTTGATGCACGCTATGGGAGAGTGACCAACAGGAACTCTTTGACACGGAGCACGCATACATCACCAGCACTATTCTCAGCTGCAGCTCCTCCGCTAAAGCAGAGGAGCATCTCCCTACAGGAAAAATGAAATTATAATAACGCCACATTATTATCATTTTACTTTTTAGAAGGCTTTGGAGGTTTGGATAAGCAGGAGGAGGAGTGGTGAGCACTTTTTAAGTGCGCATGACAGTTTGACCGGCCGTGTAGGGCCAGCCAAAAAGTCATGCACACTTAGCATTTTCTCCACCAGGCTGTAATGCATAGCCTCGGAGGAGAACATGCACAAGCTCCCACTGCCTGTTTGAGTGCCAAACCATGTTGCTCAGAGCAATCACAACGCTGCTGTCATGGTGACAGACTGAGAGAGGAGTTGGGGAGAGGAGTTGGCCTAATGGCTAGGGCAGTCGACCTCCAATCTGAGGAACAGGGTTCGAGTCTCGGCAATGACGCTGAACCTACTGATTCAAATCACTTAATATCCCAGTGCCTAACAAAAAAAAAGAATGTGTCCTCATGTAACACAACTGATGCTGTGTATAGCGCTCTGATACCCGATACCTTCGGGTCCAGTTTGCGCTATATAAAACTTTGTAAAAAAAACCAATACAATTTAGGGTGAAGAAAATATCTTCCCCTCCAGGGAGGTATAGAGTTAAGAGCTCTGGTACAAGTCTACTCTGTAACTCCTAACCTATGGACACTCACAACTGCAAACAGTTGCTCAGTACAGCAATGGGAGATGAATTTATGGTAGCTTTGATCCCTGCTGTTTTATAACGTCTGCGAAGTTTTCGGAGTTTCATTATGTCTTGTTCTGTTAACTACATTAGAAAATCCCAACGACAAGTCCAAAATGCAAAGGGAAAATCTTGACTAGATCAGCTATCCAAGCATTGACATGGACATTTATTTCCTGCTGCTCTAACCATCTCCAGCCTCTTACCTCATCAGTGTGTCCTACAGTCCCCTCTCTACCCGGCACTCTGCAGCTGAGCTGAGCTGCAATGTGCCTGAAAGCCATCAATAACATCATCTGCATTTTAAGGATCTCTTTGTCTGAGACAACTTCATGGTGTATTTTGGGACTTACAGCTTGGCTTTTTAGTATTGTAAGTAAAGATTAAAAACATTGCAACATGTAAAGTGCCTTGGATACAATTTGAAGACTGTCTGAAGGTGTCACAGCTTACCTGGAGCTTCCTAGCAGCTATGCTTCGGCAGTGCAACCATCTCACTCACTCCTATACTATCTGTGATCAAGAGGGTCATGATCTCACATAGCAGGTTTCTGATGTGTTCCTCCCCTTGCTGAGCTGCTCTCAAACTTGTGTCAGTGTTAATTACTTTTGGGCCAGACTGGTCAAAAATCAAGCTTTTATCCCTCTCCCCATGTGCTAGAAATGGGGGTCGCTAGTTGGCAATGGTTTGCACTTTGTCCAAGTAGGGACCCTTCCTTCTAGTCAGGATAAGGGAGTTACACTCCTAAAGTAACTCCTGCTCACCCCCTTGGTAGCATTGCACCAGCAGTCAGGCTTATCTCAGAAGCAGCGTGTAAAGCATTTGCACATAACCAACAGTAATACAGTGAAAGCACTACAAAAGGACACCACACCAGTTTAGGAAAATATCCATTATTTTTTTATATATCCAAAACAAGATCAAAACGATAAATATCCAACATACAGTTCTCAGAAATCTTCAATATCAAAAATAGGCTTAAAATACTCAGAATATAGGGAACATTGACATGATTTAGAATCATGAAGACAACATGTGAGGAAAAGTATACAGTGCAATGTGGCTGCACTTAGCCACCTGTTTGCAGCTGGTCCGGAGCAGGGCTGTCCAGTTACTGCACCAACCCCCACACTTAAAGTTGAAGGTTGTGTGTAATAGGAGTTGACTGCCCGCTGCAGGATTGGACTCTGCCGCTTACCTCTGCTGCACACAGTTGACTTCCTTATGCAGCCAGTGTGTGCTGCCAGTTAGGCTCAGAACCTTGCTGCCTGTGGCCAGCCCCTGCTCTGCCCGGCCAAAGTCTATGGGCAGAGGGGGTAGGCCTCCCCTGAAGGAATGTACGCTGGGTCTGGACTAAGTCAAGTATTCCAGTTCCACTATGCATATGAGGAGGTTTGGGCACAGAGTCTGGCCATGGGCTACTCACGGTGGTCAACCCCCACTGTATAAAGCCAAATTCTTTATAGAGTTGGGGCTGGCTACCCATGCTTTATTGGGCAGAGGTAACTGTTGCATCTGAAATATGATCAAAAAATCATGTTATGGATCACTTTGGCAGTATCATATTCACTCATGTTCTTAGAAATTCACTGATTACAAAAGAACTATGGCAGATGTATAGCTAACATCGTTGATGACGAGGTGGATGAGGCTTCCCATCTCAGGAGGCAGAAGAGTGGACAATGAAGATGGTCCTGTTGCCAAACCTGTTGTAGTTGTTTGAAAATGCTCCTATTTCTTTGACTAGAACATACTTTGCACAACTGAGAGCACTTATGATGAAGGTGGCATTGGCTGGGAGGCAGCCTAGGTAAAGCTGGGTAACTATAGAACTGGCATATGAAATTGGGGGTTTTGCTGCCTGTAACTTCGAGGTATACCACCTGATAGCACAAGTGCAGTTTGCACATCTCTGGTTTCATAACAGCAGGCATGAACTGCACTGCGACCTTAAGAAAGGGTTGGCTGGGCCAGTGCCCCATACACTGCACTATTCCAAAGCACCACAGACCCACTAGAGAAATACACACAGTGGGATTCACAGTGAGATGGGCCTGGCCAAGCTTGGCTACATTGAGCAGGTTGGATGACATGTATTCCCACCAGATACTGTTGATGAATGAGCCTTAGCTGGAGGCTGTATGTGCACCTGGGTTGAAAGACAACTATAAAAAGACATTTGCATGCCGGATACCATATTTGCAAATACGAAATTCAAAACATACCAGGAATATGTGAGTGGGGTCACTGGCACCCCTCTAGATATGATGACATTCCACACGCTGCGACATAGGGTTAAAAAACGACTCCCCTCAATGCCAGTCGAGCCAGGGGAGTGGGACCTGCTTACTAGAGATGTTTGGAGGCATGGGCAAAGTGGGCTCTGGCCCAGGGCCACCGCATTTCAGGGGGGCAGCTCTATTCAGCGCTGATGACCTTGAATAATTCATAACAAAGATTGTTTTAAATACCGTTTTCCTTCCATTAATTTTGAATGTGCTTGATGTGTGAGAGTCTATTACAGACATTTTGCAGACAAATGTTGTCTTTATGTTTAATGCAACAGCCATAAAACGTGTCTTTTAGATCAAAAGAGGACATGATACATGAGAAATGGGAGGGTGCCACAGAGATTATTTGCAGAATTATTAGTGAGCTGCTGCTGTGTTACAATACTGAAAACACAGGTCCCTGTCTTTGAAGATTAGATGTCAACATATTTAGCATTTGGATGAGTGCGCCTGTGCACTGTCAGTAACCTGGCCAAAGAGGGCATGAAAGAGATTGGATCATAATTTGAAAGCTGTTCCAAAATGGGACCCCAAAATACATTTGGCCCAGAGCCCCCAAATCCTTCAGTTATGCCTGCTGCTTACCTTAATGGTGGTGAGCCCACACCACCATGACGTACAATGCTGTGATGAATATAATGGGTGTAGACAATATGCATAGCAGATCAAGTCGGTCGCAAGATTTTGGGCCATATGGGTCAACCTATTTTGCATTCGTAAGCATTGAGAAACACTAAATGTGACTGTTTGTGATTGCAAATTAGCCTTTCAAGATGTATGAAAGGCTTTGGCAATGCATTTTAGGTAATCAAAATCTTTTGTGATTACCTACAATTGCGATTACAAATAGGGAATCGCAATTTGTGATTCTCTAAGCAAATGTAACAAGCATTTTCCAAATGCAAACTGTGCATTTATGAAATGCTTATTACCATCAACTCCACGTCGATGGTAACCATCTGCAATTATTGAAAATGCACAAAAAATGTATTTCTAAAGTGCCATGTAGGGCATGTGTGCGCTTTACATGTGCATTTTTTTGGGTGCTTCTAGGCGGTGTTAGGTCCCCGGGCACCCTTGATTTTGCATTACCTAATTTACGATTACCGATAAGCTAATCGCAAATTAGGTAATGCAAAAGCATGCTTACCTTAGGCCCATAGGAACGATTGGAGCAGTATTACCTAATAGCGATTACCTAATTGCGGTTACCACTCTGTAGGAATCACAGGTAATCGCTATTTTCTTACATACCACTTTGCATTTCCTTAAATAGTGATTACCTAAAATTCGATGTTAAGGGAATGCAACATGGAACTTTGATACATGTGGCTCCTAGGCATTAAGGGGCATATGTCTCAAATTCTCTATTTGCGATTCTCAAATAGCGATTTTTTGAGAACCGCTATTTGGGAATCGCAAACGAGATGTAAGTAAAAATTCGCAAATTGTTAGCGATTCCTTGGCATTCCTTAATTGCGATTAGCAAATTGAGAATCGCAATTAAGGAATACCTTTCCATTCATTCCTATGGGCCAGGAGGCCCATAGGAATGAATGGGAAGACATTCTCAATTAGCGATTCGCAATTAGAGAATCGCAAATTGAGAATAATTTCAAGGGTGCAAGGGTGTCATAAGGACACCCTGATGCATCCCTGAAATAAGCATGTGTGCGCATGTGGCGCACATACATGCCCTAAGGGCATGTATGTGCACCACATGGCACTTTGAAAAATGCCAAAAAGTGCATCTTTCAAAGGAATCGCAAAATACCACCAACTTGAAGTTGGTGGTAATTTGCGATTTCTTAAGGAGAAATTGCACAACTTGGGTGCTTGTTACATCGCATTTAAGGAATCACAATTTGCAATTCCTTAAATGCAATCACAAAATAGAGAATCGCAAATTTGTGATTCTCTAATTTGCGATGCCCTTTTGGGATGATACATCCCAAAAGGCCTTTTCCCGTTCGCAAACGGGCCGATTCTGAGAATCGGCCCGTTTGCGAACGGGAAAAGGGCTTGATACATATGTCCCCAAGATCCCAAATTCAGAATAGGCATTCTGCTGCCTGCAGACAGACGAGGTCTCCTCCAATGGCAGACACAGTCTAATACACTTCAAATGTATTCACTGAGCTTACTATGTACCGGCAAATATCTGCTGTGCTGGTGCTTTGTGGATCCTGAGGCAGGCTTGTACCACTCTGAAGATGCCTTCTTCTGAACACAGGTTTTGAAGGCAATGAGCAAAATGATTGAAAATCTCTTGAGCTCACTCCATTCATTGCTCTGCTGGAATATGTGGAACTGGTTCCCAAAGTATAAAGGGAACTGGTGAAAATTGCTTTGCTTATGGGAAATGTAGAGTTGCCAAGACATGGAGGAGGGTTTGGTCCCCTCTATTTGAAGAATGGCTTAAGGACTTGTCACAATGTCATCAGCTAGACAAGGTACATCCGCCTTGCTGCTCCGCACATCCCACCCCAGAGATATTTGGGGCCTTCTGCGTATATGCTTGGCCAGTCGTAATGATTTGCACGATGAAGTGAAATTGGAGATGATCAATAGTTTTGCGCTGCCCTGGTACCGGAAGATGGGGCAATATTGCCAGTCAAACTGTGTAAAAAATATAAAACTACATGAATATGTCCCCTGATGTTAAATTATGCTATGTGATATCTGTGTCCCTCAGCTACTGGGGAGATACCTTCTACATATCACTTTTCACACACTCATTGTACTCTCATTGACAGATTATAAATGAATAACTAAAAAATAAAAAAAGTGATTCACTGAAAAAACATATTGAAGGTATAGTTGTGAATTAAAACCAAAAAAGCACTGAAATTCGCAAGTTATAGTTAGGATCGCAATCCATAACTTGCATAACAGACATGCGAATCATCACTCACACAGCAAATATAACTCCATTGACACTACAGTATTTGTCCCAATAAGTAACAACACCTAAAAAGCACAACATAATTAATTAGCAATAGCAGCATAATTTAATCGCAAAGGCCCTTTGGCCAATCACCCCTTTGCGCACAGCCTTTGCCTGTGCAGCGGGGTTTGGCTACCCACACGAGTGTGGCCGCAGGGCTTGTTCTCTAGTGACGTCCTGCACTTAATGCCCCCTCTGAGCACAGTCGGTTGGCTGCCCAGAAGAGGTTCCACTCAGGGCCTCCCATGGGGAGTTGGCCTAAGTGCCTTCCTATTTAATTATGCTTCTATTGCTACTTAATTAGGGTGGATGAATATGATAATAAAACAGATATTCACTGAAAAAATTAAAGAATAAACAGACGTTATATTTCGGTATGGTAATAACTTTACTTTCCTTAAAAAAACAGAAATTCACAGGAAAAAATATAGGTTACACATTCAATGCATAGCATACTGTTGCAAAGTCATCCTTGTACCCTGGGCACACTCATTGTTTTCTGACTGGTACTGGTGATAACTGACTCTACCTTTTCCTGGGCTCTGCCTAATCAGACCCCGGGCCAGGGCTATGCTGAAAACACACTTAGAATACAGTGCACGCTCCTACATACACTAGGGTACACTATGGGTTTGGGTACCCCTATGATTGACATGGCCTCCCTTGTAAGTCCCTAGTACATAATAGGGCAAGGGCATCAAAACTACCTTTAAGGCCTTAGTATATAAAATGGCATGGCAGTTTAGAGGCCAGCATCCTCTCTGCACTTGCATGTGTGCACTACTGAGGCCCGAGGTCAGTTTAAAAGCTGCCGCATGTTGTAGGACTGCTTTTAACATGTACATTGTACCCAAACTCGACTTTTGTGTTTGGGGCACTTAACAATAAATGCACTTAAATATTTTGCCTATATGAGGTACCCCCAGGGTCTCCCCTATGTCTCCCAGTGGTGGTGGGGGGGGGGGGTCTGTGTGGGGGGGGGGGGGTCTGTGTGGGGGAGGGTGGTCAGTTACTTTTAAGGAGGGCCCTTGTAAAATATTTCTTGTATGCATGGGGTTTAGTGAAATTGCACATTTCACTTCCCACATTGTAGTAAAATGTTCAACAAAATCGACTATTGTGCTAGTAGCGCTATGGAGGGAGAATCTGCAATACTGTTTACATATTCAGAACCCCTAGGGTCTCCCCTAGGTGTTCCAGGGGTGGGAGGTCCTGTAGATCTAGACAGGTTCCTTATAAAAGATGTTTTATAAGCCCAGTTCATTTTCTCCAATGCATATCCCCAGCCACATAGGTTAACATTATTTCAAGAAACAAGAGCAACCCATACGTCCTTGTGAACTGGGTAAGCACTAATGCCAGGAAAACAAATGTTCACAAGGAACTCATTTGGTTAAACACACAAAAACAGAAGAGAGAGCCTATAATAATGTATTCCTTATTGTATACAGCTCTCCTTTTGATGTTGTTTTTCCAATAACCAATTCCCCATTTCTTCACTTGTTTTCACTTAATGTTCACTAAGTTAGGTTATGGTCACTTCACTGGGACTCACGTATCACACAGAATGTGCTATTATATGCATAACTACCAAATGCTTTTTGTATAATGCGATTACATTTGTGGTATAAGTCGTGAATGCAAAATAAATGTGACTTACTTCGGCTAAAGTAAGAAAAAATTGATTTATTGATGTGATGGGCTTTTTTAGACACAATTTATGGTAATGCGTACCTGGACCTAGCCAAAGGTCGTATTGGATATTAATAGTGTGATTTTGATTGAGTCTGAGCAAATAAGTCTATTTTGCATATCAAAAATTGTTTAACCAAATGAGTTCCTTGTGAACATTTGTTTTTCTGACATAGGTTAACATGGCAGGACGTTATTAATTAATAACTCCCACCAGAAAACAGAGAAAATATCATTCAAGGACTCAGCAGAATGAAATTGATAAATCCAACAATATGCTGTTGTTGAATTTATTGTAAAAAGTACATACAAGAATTTATAAGATTTTCTTGTCTGTAAACCAAAATTCAGCCATTCAGTAATCTGCCCAGATTGGTCAGAATTAAAAGGATTAGCCAGGCTGCTTTGATGAGATGATAAGTAGTCCATGGGGTAAAGAGCCATTCTGGAAGGAGAGGCTTATGCTGCATAGGAATGCCAGAGCAAAAGGGAGGGGTCGTACACCATGATCTTCAAAAGAAGGAGGGGACAGGCAGAAGAAGCCAGTTTAATTTTCACCCCTACTCTTTGAACCCAACCAGATGGCACGCTTAAGAAAGGAATGTGCAGATGCCAGGGGGAGGGAGAATATGGAGATGAGCCATCCTGGAGGTTGGTTTAGCCAGCTCTTGCCTCTCTGCTGAGACTTCAGCCACATTGATCTTTTGAGAAATAGTGCTGTCTGGGAGACCATTGCTCCACACTTTGGGGGAAATGGTCATGCTCTGGGCTTTTGCCCTGCAGCTCATTGGACAGGAGTGCCCCCTTGTGTGAACCCAGAGAATACTGTATAAAAATCTAAGAGGGGCAGTGCTTCTCAGGTCTGCTGCTTAAAACAAGAGTAAAAAGAAGGGTCCATGCTGAGAAGTTTGATTTGTACCAACTAGGCCCTGCACTTTGACTGACTGCGTCTGCTACACAATCTGGAACTGCAGCCCTGTGGACCTAACTTGCTTCAAATGGACTAAAGAGTGGACTCCCTGCAAGCTACAGGTTAACAGAGCTCACCTGGACCATCACCACCAAGAATCCCCAGCCTGGAGTACTACAAGTGGATTTGTAAGGGTTTTGTCCAAGTGGACTGTGGGAATTGAAGCCCCAAAGGACCATCTTTGAGCTTCCAGACCCTTGGAGTGAGTTTTGGACACTTTGCGACACTAAAAGGAACTTCATGAAAAAGTTCCAGAAATTTGAAGAAGTTTGGAGCAACTTTGGAAAAAAGCTCCATAAGTGGACTTACTCGGTCTAGCCCGCCAAGCCGGCGAACATCAACTGTGAGCCAACCTGTCCTCCAGGTTTGTCCCGCTGAAAAGCTCCGGAGGTCTGACTTCCAGAGTTTGACCGGAAGCTGGGTTTTTAAAAGTTAGTTTTTATCTCATTTCAACACATACCTACAACATCACTTTAACCTTTGTTTTTTTCCGTGACTTTCTAAGAATCTTTCTACCATATCTCACAGTAAAGTCACTTTAAACTTTAGATTGTTTCATTTAATTTCAATTTCTTTTTATCATGTTCTGGTGACCCTTCCACTGTTTATGGCTTGCGGTTGTTCACAGCGAGAGTTTGGCCCTGCACTAAGCCTGGTAGAATTTTGAATTCCGCTTGCAAAATTAGAGGAATTTGGTGATTCTGCGCTACTTTTTTGATGCAAAGTTCCAGCCCAATTCTCCCAATTGCCCTGTGGTGGACCTTTTTGCCTGTTCAAGCAATGTGATGACAATAGGAACATCGCGAGGCCTTAGCAAGTGAGCTGGCAAGCGGGACTGAGATTTGACGCCCCCTAGAACAATGTGCGGCCGATAGGCGGTTTACTGGAGTGATTTTCTAATGTGAGCAGGAGTGTTTACAGCCAGAAGGCCCCTTCTTGAACAGATTTTCTAATCAAGCTGCAGCAAAATCAACTTGAATGGCAATGCACTCTGTTTCACCACGTGGTACCTTTTGCTTTCATTTTTGGAGCACAGAAGCACTACCAGCGCTAAGTCGCAGCACGAGCAGCGTGATATGCATTCCACACCCGGGAGAGTAACTTCACGGAATCTCTCAGTGTTTATTTAAGTCCGCGGAATTCAGAATAGTGAAATTCCACAAGTTCTGACCATCCTCACTCTGCACCCAACCCCACCGTGGGTGGCAAAAAGCTGATTTATGTTTAGTGCAGCAGTACTCCTACAGTATCTGCCACTCAAGCTACACCCCTATGAAACCATGGTACAATGCAAGATTTCCCAGGGAAGATTGCACAGCACTGAGGGTGAAACTTGAGCGGCAGCCCACTCTACCTCATGGGGTGGCTATGCTGGCTCCCGTGGCAGTACCATGGTTATCCGTGGTCCATCTGCATCCACATATTATTGCATGGTATTGAAGGTGTCCCCACCTTGTCACCTTGAATTGGATTTTCTATATGTTTTCAGGACACAGTGTCTGAGTTCTCAAGTCCTGTAATGGCAGCCCCAACATTTTCTTCTGGGTTGTGGCCAGCCAATCAGATTACTCAGAACCACGGAAGCAGTCCTGGTCTTGCATTACCAAAATGGCAGGTGGAAGAAATACTCCCTTGGCCAATCAGAGGGTGCCAATGGACTTCCACTAACTTAACATCTAGCCATACCTAACTTTTTAACACCTTCAACCCGAGCACCTCTTGTAATAAAGTGAATCCACACCAGATGAAGATATGTGGTAGGAGGTATTTATTACAGCCTCAACCAACAGCCAGCATATATCAACTGTCATGCATAGAACCCTGCATGAGAGAACCTCAGAGCAAGCTGGTTCCATGCCCAGTGTTCTGGCATGAAGCCATGTTACATCATTACACTTCTTCCTCTTTACATTAGAACAAAAGTAACATGAGAACAAAAAACACATTTGAACAGAAAGAAAAAGAGGGTAGAAAGAACTACACAAAATCACGCAAATGTAAAGGAAACCTGCGTGTTCTGACATTCCTACAAGTATTATCAGACCTTAAATCAATGTCAGAGGGAAAACGATAAGAAGTATCATCCCTCCTGTCGGCCACACCACACCCCCCAAAATGTGCTACACGACTATGATTCCAGATGCGACCATCATCCGTCTTGACAGCATTTTTAAACAGCTTAATGATAGTTTTTGGAGAGGTATATTTTGACCAATTTTGACACCCAACAGGAGCTTTGACCTTTACTTTATCTCCAACCTCAAAATTTGTAACTTTCGCATTATTCCTTTTATCAACATAAATCTTCCTTTTTTTTTGCAGAGACACTTCTTTGTCTCTCCATTCCCCAATACCATTGTTTTTCAAACCCTTCCCAGCAACCATCCAGCCAGGACACAAACAAGTATTTGGAGACCTTCCCCTGAGCAGTTCAAAAGGAGTCTTCCCCGTTGATGCATGAGGAGTGTACCTGTAGGCTGTTATACGACCCTGCAGTGCTTTTCTCCAATCTAAACAGTTTACCTTTGCTAATTGTATACTCTCCTGTAAAGTCCTGTTAAATCTCTCCAAAGCACCATTCGCCTCTGGATGATATAACGCAATTATTTTATGTACAATTCCACAGTTTACAAAATACTCCTCCATCTGAGCAGAACAGAACTGCGGACCATTGTCAGAAAGAATAGAGTTAGGAAAACTCTTGCGTTTGAACACAGATTCTAAAAAACTGATCACAGAATGAGAAGTGATCTCTCTCACCAAACTCACCTCCACCCATCGTGAATACAAATCCAGCAACACCAACAGGTAAGGAGTCTGATGTTCTCCATGCAATGGTCCCACAATATCGATAGCTAATTCATCCCATGGACATTTTGGTAAACTTCTACAAACCATAGGTGAACATCTTGGTTTGAGCACCTTATCACTAGCTTGACAAGGTGTACACTCCCTAACAGTACGTTCCTCCATCAAATCTAATCCAGGCCACCAGAAATCCTGACGGATGCGCACTTTGGTTTTAGAAATGCCCATATGCCCTTCATGAGCCATGTTCACGATGACTTCTCTCAAACTCAATGGGGGAATCATTCTTGTGCCCCACATTAGAACACCATCAACAACGGCTAACTCATTCGCAACTAACGACGAAGGTTTAACCAGTCTTCGAGACTTATGCTGTTCCAAAAGAGACATCACAGAACACAATTCACTATCCTTTTGCAACTCATCCCTCCATTCATCTTCCTTTACAGCCCCCAGCGTAACATCACAAACTCTTATGCCACACTCAGCATCACATTTATCATTTTCATCCTGAGATTTATCATTCTCTACCACCTCCACCAATCTCGACAGACAGTCTGCCGTTACATTTGTCTTTCCTGGAATGTATTCAAACATGAAGTTATACTCCTGTAAGGAAATGACCCATCTCCTGATCCTCGAGGAAATTGAGTCCAAACCCTTCTTCTCAAAAATTTCTTTCAGGGGTTTATGATCAGACCTGACTACGAAAGAAGATCCCCACACAAATTTTCTGAACTTGTTTATGGCCCAGAAAATTGCCAACGCTTCCTTCTCTATAACAGAATAACCTATCTCCGCCCCTTTCAAGCATCTTGAAGCACAAGCTATTAGCACCTCTTGGCCCTTCCTGATCTGAAAGAGAAGAGCACCCAGCCCCTTTATACTCGCATCAGTAACAATGAAAGTAGGATTCCCAGGTACAAAAGCTTGTAAGTTTGGTGCATTCCTGAGATAATTTTTTACTTGTTTAAACTCTGTACCACACTCTTCCGTCCAAACAAACTCTGCATTCTTACACATCAACTTCCTTAGATTTACTGTCTTATCTGCAAAATTTCGTATAAATTTGTAATAAAATTCTGCCATACCTAAGAATGAAGAAACCTCATCTTTTGTACACGGTTCTTTTAACATTTCGATAGTGTCCACCAAATCCTTTTTAGGACTCACCCCCTGCCGTGAAATATGATGACCCAAATAGTCCAGTTCAGTGACTCCAAATTTACATTTGCTACGCCTAAGAGATAACCCAGCATCAAGCATCCTTTTAAGCACAGCATGCACCCTCTCATCATGTTCTCTCACGTCTCTCCCACATATTAATACATCATCCTGGTAGCACTTTACACCTGAAATGCCTTTAAAAAGATCTTCCATAATCCTCTGGAATACTGAAGCCGCAGAAACCAGCCCAAACGGCATACGCAAAAACTTGAAGGCCCCCATTGGCGTAATAAAAGCCGTTAATTCTTGACACTCTTTACTCAACGGAACCTGATGGTATGCTGATGCCATATCCAGAGTGGTAAAATAACCAGCACCATCCAACGATGATACTAATTCCTCAATATTGGGAAGTGGGAACTTGTCAACCACCACTTCTTTATTTAAGGCACGAAGATCCACACATAAACGGATTTCATTATTTGGTTTACGTGCCACAACAATGGGAGCTAACCACTCCGTTGCCTCTACAGGCTTTATAACACCAGTGGACAACAATTTATCTATCTCTTTTTGTACAGCATCTTGGATACAAATGGGAATGCGTCTAACTTTTGCCACAACTGGTACTGCACCCTGTTTCAACTTAATATGGTGATTGTACCCCTTTAAACACCCCAAGGTGTCACTGAACAATTCACCAAACGCTCTCACAAACTTGTTTTCGTCACCCTCAATAGATTGTACCTGAACAGATGGATGTGCATTAGGATTGAGAATGACACCCAAACGTGCTTGATGACTCCAGCTCAACAAATTATCGCCCCTCTCAGCAACATAAATCCTAGCATCAGTGAACCTACCATTGTACTCAATGCAGTCATCAAAATAACCTAATAACTTAATTGGCAACCCACCATAACCCGTAGGTTTAATATTAGGTTTGAACAGTTTCTTCCTTCCTTGAAAATTCTTCATAAAAAGATCCTTTGAGAGAAACGTGATGTGAGAGCACGAATCAAATTTCATTTTGACTCTAACATCCCCCACCAAAACCCACTCAGAGGGATGTTCCACCTCACTCTCACTAACTTGAAAACTGACTTCCTTTATTTCTGATCTAGAATCTCTCCTATTCCTCATCCTACAATTTTTTCCAAAATGTCCTCTTTTTCCACAAACATTGTGGAAATGTGGATTTTCCTGGTCAGTTATGTCCCCTATCTTGGACCCCAACGGTTCTATATGCATGTTACAAGTACATGTATGTTCCCTCCAGTTCCAGTTTCTAAGACGCAAACATATGTGTGTCTACCGTCAACATGTTCTCTGTCAGATCCGCCATCAATGGGCTGGATATTCGATTCCTAAGTATAAAAGGCCACCGACTTTATATGGCCAAGTTACTCCATTTTTACAGTTCAGGCGAGTAGGCCCGATTCTGTCCTCAAAGCCTTTCCCTGCTCTCTGTCTCTGACAGCTTCAGCTTGAGCTCGCATCTGTATCCATGAACTTTGTCCTACTCCCTGTGCAGCTAACGGTGCCTGCCTCGGCTAGTTTTCGCCTGTCTGCCAAGAAGTTGTATTTCACCTTCGAATTATCTATTTTGCTCTTCAGCCGATGCATTCTTGCCTAGTAGTTTAAGTAAACATTCCTCCAGTTACCAAGCAAAAGGCCAGGCTTCTCTGTCTTCATGCAAGTGATTCATAGCCCTGTTGCTATGGAAAGTTTTCTGCCCCTCGCATCTCATATAGACACTTAGACGCTTGTACACGCACATAGTCAGTATAGAATAGATTCTGTCCGAGAGTCTCTTCCTTGTGGATAACATAGTTCTTTAAACATAGGATGTTAGATATGATTTGGGATTAGGATGACTTGACCCCAGACTTCTCGTCTCCACATGTAGAGCTAAATGTCAAGTCCCCTTCACCCCCTAGTTACACGTCAATTACACGTCATGCTGCTGCGCGCGCATCTATGCCAAGTATTATCTTATAGATCCACCTATGTCTGATAATTCTAACCAATCATGTTTCTTTTATTCCTTATTACGCCTAGTTTCGATTATGTCACTGTTACGTCATTTTTCTTATCAAATGTTACGCCTTCTACATTCGTTTCATTGTAATGCACTTATTATAAAAATGTATGTCTGTTAATAAGTTATTGTACTTCACTTCCTGAACCCTCGTGGTGACGGAACCTGAAGGCCGCCACTCGAGTCGGCCATTTTGAATGGAATAAAGCCCATTAGAAAACCTCTTATACCACGGATTCTGCCTCTTGTTATTTTGAGCTATTTTACTTTATTTTAAGACTCCGTACGAAATTCAGTCAGGTAATATTTATTTTATTTACCACATAATGGCGCCCGAACAGGGACACTTTCTCATCTCACGCGCCGGCGGTGCGTTGCAGGCCCGGTCTCCTGCCACAGCTGGACGGACCATAAACGCGTACCAGCAGGATTTCCTGTAAGCTCCCTCCGGTCAAGCGGGGGCGACTGAGGCTGCGATCAACCCAGACGAGGCGGTGAGAAGTGCGAAGTATCCCGACCAGAGCCTAGCTGAGAGAGCAAGATCCGAGGTATACAGAGGCCCACCAGGTTTTCCGAAATTCCGACGTCCAGAGGGTCCGATGTCCGCAGTTATCGAGTCCTGTCCATTCTCTGAGGCCTTCCGTTTCAAGGAGCTACTCGGTGAGTACCATCGCCGGGGAGGCATGTTGACGTGCACATAGGTTGTGCCGGTCAAGACGGATTTGGGTACACAAATCCGGTCTGCACTGTTTAGCAGTGTATATGTACTGTTTAGCAGTATATCAAGTATTCCGAAGTATTCAGTTATTGTCAAGAATTCAGCGTGGTGATTAGTTAGGCAGACTGTCATCATTGTCGACCATTATTAAATGTTTAATGTTTAATGTTTAAAGTATTCAGAAAATGTCTTGCATATTGTGGTATGAATGACTGTTCATTGTTCACTGTTCATTATTGTGTTTCTCGTATTAAGTAAGTTCAAGAGTAAGTATCAGATCAGTTGTTAATATGCCGCTCTTCTCGAAGTTAAGACAGATTACCACCAGAAAAGGGGTGCTTGAAGAAGCAGTTCCTATTCCTCCTAGAGACACTCCAGGACATTTCATGTACCATAAACATGGCATAGATGCCATATTGTTTCTTGATCTATGGGTAGATTATACCAAGGGATTACCGGAAAGTCAAAGGTGGCCCATAGCGGGAACCTGGGATGCAGAGTGCATCATGAAAGTGGAGGAAGAGTTATGGAAAAGAAAGGTCAGACAGTCACAGAAAGACGCTATCGAGTTATGGCGTAAAGAATCTCATAGACGAACAGAAAAAGCACGTAGACAAGAAGAGAGGAGTAAAGAAAGTTCAAATAAAGTTCAAGAAAATCTATTAATTGAGGAAGGTATCCGAGTGAAATCAGAACAAGTAAATAGACAAAGTAATGCTCTTATGAATGGTATGTATCCCCTTCTAGCCGAAGGATTACCTAAGGCTGCTCCAGAGATACCAAAAGACTTGCCACCCCCATTATTTCCAATTAAGGTACATCCAAAAGGGCGTCCCAGAACCGCAGAAGACGTTTTCCTTTCCTCATATCTAGATGATGCAGCCCCCGAGTATGCTAACGCCACACCACATAGACCGTCTGGCGGAGGGGTTCAACGTCAGGATCAGGTATCTGTCCCCGTGCAACAGCAAGTCCCGACGCAAGTTTCGGCAAGCACATCTGTTTCCGCATCTGTTTCCGCAGTCGACTCTACAGGGGTATCGACGCCCATAGTTGCTGTGTCACGTTCAACGAACCCTTTCACACCCGACGCCCCAGATGGGGCCACGGGAGGTGCTAGCAGTACTTTTACACCACCTAGAATAAATAAACTTGTCTTTCAAGAGTCAGCACATTCACGTACACCTAAGTTCGTAAGTGAACGTGCGCTTAAGGAACTC
Source organism: Triturus cristatus (assembly GCF_964204655.1). Lineage (NCBI taxonomy): Eukaryota > Metazoa > Chordata > Amphibia > Caudata > Salamandridae > Triturus > Triturus cristatus. The sequence goes on from NC_140594.1 coordinate 1,101,262,288, forward strand.
CTTGTAAATTGTAGATATGACCCGGTGGTTGGTAAAGAGGATGAAATGGTCCTGGCATCATTACGTATTAGGCGAGCCGCAGAGTATTTAGCAAGGTTACCAGGGATGACTACGCATCTGGATAACATATATCATTTTGTTCAAACAGGACGAGATCCAGGATGTATTAACAGAGCTATGGAATTCCAGAAAGTAGAAATACAGGGGGAACTGTTACGTTTCCTCATAAACTGTGTGATCAGAAATCAAGATCGTCCGGGGGTAGACATGAACGTAATGCTTACTCTTACAAGATGGAGTCAGAATATATCAGAAGGGAGACACGATAAGCAAAATTGTATAATAGCCATGTGCCGAAAAATCCGTAAAGAAATAGAACGTATTCATGCAGAAAGATTGGGAACAGACGAGTTTGAGCAAGATGAAGTGTCCGAATCAGGGGACTCTGCAAGACAGTCAGAGACCATAGCCTATGTAGGCAGAGGAAGATCCTGTGAAAATACTAGATGTTTTTCTGATCCCATACATTCTGTATGTCCAAATAATAGCAGAACGTATCCAACGCCTGTAATAAATCTGAAGTCTCCTGAACATTCGTTTCAAGCCGCAGATAAAATACTACGAGAACGAAGGGGTTACCACCTCCTCGATTCCATGGATGAGCAAGAATTAGCCAGATCAGCCGTTCACTGGATCGTTAGTCCTGAAAAATATGGTGATGAGACCGTAGCACACACGTTTCTCAATCTCAGTACAGATGAACAACGTTTAGCTGGAATCTATATGATTCAGCAACTCCTCATATTATATAAGAGCCAACATGCTGACCCTGGTCCTTTACCTGATATATTAACGGAACTACTTACGTACAGATGGAGAGGTTCTAGTAACAAGCTAATTAAAGAGATATTAGTGTCACGTAAGCAGTACGTCCTTTTTGTAAATCCAGATTCTCTCTCCCTGCCCCCCAGAGAAAGAGCACCGTACTACATGGATAGACAAAATCCTTTACGAGAAGTGCACCCAATAAAAGGCGAAGACAATGAGTTTCACCGTGTATTTGTTTACACACCCATATCAAAAATGGAATTATTAGAAATGAAGAAAGTAGTACCTAGCCATGATAAAGACCCAGCGGGTTTCCACCGAGAAATTAAAGACATGTTACTGATGGGAGAGTACACCTTTCCTGATATTATGACGATATTAAAGGTGCTTTTGCCTGCTGGCATTTATGAAAAACTGAAAGAAAAAGAGTGGGAAGTGGGAGACCAAAAGATAGACTGGACAGCATTAGCAGAGGAAGAAAGGGGCCGAACTGCAGGTTCGGGGCTCGGGGATAAAGTTAAACTATTACCAGGTTTACTAGTACAGGTACTGCCACGTTTATTAACTACAAAAAAGGAAGATTGGGGTGCAATCACAGCCTGCAAACAAAAGCAAGATGAAGACACAAGCGATTATTATGCTCGATTTGAAAAATGTTTTGGTATAAATAGTGGTATAAAAGCAAGTAGTGACTCATATCCACATTTATTTGTGACAAAATTAGTGGAAAATGCATTACCTCCAGTAAAGAATAGAATATTGAAATTCGAGAGTACCTGGCAAAGTAACACTCCGTCGCAAATGCTACAAATGTTACAGTATCATCACAATAGAATTAGGGATGAACAAGAACACGAGCATAGACGCATGAAGGATACAAAAATGAAAATGCTAGTTTCTCAGACAGTACCAGCAGATGGTCACAAAAAGAGTGTGACACATTCTGGTGATTCTGCAGTTCCTGTAAAAGGAACCTGCAATTACTGTAAACAACTGGGCCATCATGTACACGATTGTCAAGTCCTGAAACGAAATATAGCTACAGGCATTACAAAGGAGAGACCACGATTAGTTAGACAAGATCAGAATGAACAAGGAGCTATGCTGCATGGACAGTCCGTGCCAGTTCAGCAACAGTCCATGCCAGCCTCACAGCAACCCATACAGTTTGTGCCAGCTGCACCATCGTTGCCTGCTACTGCCACACAAACCGCAACACGACAACTGTATCAGACTGCACAGTATGAATACCCTGAATACCAGCGATACGCATGAACCAGCCTAGAGAGGGAAGTTGACTTACCACTTATCGAGATTCCTGTAGATCAAGAAGGACCTTATGTACATAGTGAATTATTAGGTCAAGATAGAAAATTCTTACTCGATACAGGGGCAAGTCGAACAACTATAAAACGTAGTGAAGTTCCAGGGGCACCCCTCTCAGGCTCTCAAAATGTTTCCCTTGGTTTTTCGGGAAAACCTATTGTTAATGAAGTATCAAAGCCTCTACCACTTACGATAGGACCTTTGACACGAACTACAGATTTATTGCTTACTAAATCATGCCCAGAAAATCTGTTAGGAATTAAAACTCTGAAAGCACTAGGAGCCATAATATGTTGTTCTCCGGAAGGAGTAAGGTTGTTTTTACGTGATTTTAAAGGTCACTATGTGTCTAGAGACATGGATCCCCGACTACAGACTTTACCAGTACATCTATGGGCACAAGGCCCTACGGATGTTGGCTGCATGAACATTACACCCTATCGAGTCACACTGAAAGCAGGAATGGTACTACCACGAATGCGACAATACAAGTTACCGCATGATGCTGTAGTGGCTTTGCTGAAAATCATTGATGAGCTAATTGCCCAGGGAGTAGTTGTAGAAACAGACTCCAATGTATGTAATTCACCGATAATTCCGATTCTTAAACGAACTGATCCTACTGCTCCACCAGTGTACCGATTGGTTATTGATTTGCGTGAACTAAACAAGTGTATTGTACCACAATTCCCTGTGGTCCCTGATATATCATCGTTATTGACAGCAATTGATTCCGAAGCAACATTCTTTACTGTAATTGATCTCAAGAATGCCTTTTTCAGCGTCCCAATAGATCCGGAAAGCCAATACTTGTTCGGATTCAGTTTAAATGGGCGCAGCTTTAAATTCTCACGCGCTCCCCAAGGATTTACAGAAAGCCCCAGCATCTACAGCCAAGCACTGAAACGAGAACTTGACAGTATCCACATGCCAGTCAATACAGCACTGCTTCAATATGTCGATGATCTGCTGATCACCGCGAGAAGCGAGCCAGAATGTGAAAAAGCTTCTCTGACAGTTTTACATTTCCTAGCCGACAAGGGGCACAAGGTGTCCCCTTCTAAGCTGCAATTCTGTGTTCAGCGAGTTATTTATCTTGGTCACTCGCTGTCCAAGGAGGGAAGGCAGCTTACACCAGATCGCATCCAGTTAATTGCTAACATGTCAATACCCCAGACACAAAAGGAGGTGCGGGCTTTTATAGGCCTCACTTCATATTGTAGACAGTGGATCCCTCAGTACGCATTTCTAGCAAAACCACTCATTCAGTTAACCACACAGGAGGCAGCCACATCGACTGTTCTCCCTTGGACTCAGGAACATACACAAGCTTTTGAAAGCCTAAAGGAAGCTTTATGTCAAGCACCTGTTTTAGCAACACCATGTTATAGCAAACATTTTACACTCTTTGTTACAGAACGCGAAGGTACTGCCTTATCAGTACTCACTCAGGATCAAGCAGGATCACGCAAGCCATGTGCTTATTTTTCCAGTACATTAGATCCCGTAGCTCAGGCTTTGCCTGCATGCCTGAAATCAGTGGCAGCGACAGCTTTAGCAATTAGACAAAGCGATGCCATAGTATTAGGACACCCATTGACAGTACAAGTACCACATGCAGTAGAGGTTCTTGTGAACCGAACACAAACACAACACTTGACCATAGCAAGACTTACTGGTTATGAACTGACATTGTTTCAACCACACATAGAGATCCGACGGTGTAATACATTGAATCCTGCTACACTATTACCTGTAATTGGAACAGACCCACTAGCTCATGATTGTGTTGAAATCATTGAAATAAAGACGAAACCTAGACAAGACTTGACAGACGTTCCATTGCTAGATCCAGACCTGACGTTATATGTAGATGGTTCGTGTATGAGGACAAGTACAGGAAATTTAGTTGCCGCATATGCAGTCACAACAGACACTGAAGTTATTGAGACAAATTGTATAGATACTTTGTCAGCCCAAGCAGCAGAACTTGTTGCTCTAACACAAGCCTGTATTCAAGCCGCGGACAAGAAAGTCAACATATATACTGATTCACGTTATGCATTTGGAGTCGTACATGACTTCGGAGTGCTTTGGCGGGAGAGGGGTTATTTAACTTCTCATGGAACACATATTCAACACGGGTCCCTCATTCATGCTCTGTTAGACGCGATTCATTTACCGACTGCAATATCAATTATGAAATGTAAAGCACACACGAAGGTTACTGATATCATTTCTCAAGGCAATGATTTAGCTGACAGAACAGCCAAACAGACTGCTCAGAATCGCACATCCGACATGACAAAGCCAATAGTTCAGACACCAACACAGTGTATGACAATTAAGGATCCCACACTTGATGTAATTGACATACAGACACATGCCACAGCAGAAGAAATAAAGAAGTGGACTGAACTAGGAGGGATCCAGACAGATCAAGGATGGATGACGAAAGAGAAATCTGTATGGTTTCTCCCTGATTCCATGGTTCAAGCCATTATAGCTACAGTTCACAGTCCAGCACATTTAGGAGAGAAGGCTATGCTAGACAGCATTCAGCACATTTGGTTCAATAAACATTTACGAGCAGCAGCTAAACAAAAAGTTCGTACCTGTATGATATGTTGTCAGTTTAATCCAGGAAAGAGTGTTCCCGTAGAGCAGGGTGGATTTCAGCCTCCTGACCATCCTTTTGAAGTCCTCCAGATGGATTATATTCAGATGGAACGTTGTCGAGGATTCAAATATGTCCTCGTAGTTGTCTGCGCTCTCTCCCGTTGGACAGAGGCGTATCCCGTATCAGATTACACTGCCCCGACTACTGCCAAGCAGCTAGTTCGAGAATTCTTCCCACGGTACGGTTTACCACGTGTTGTATATTCAGATAACGGCCAGCCTTTCTCATCCGAATTAATGAAACATGTCTCACTTTTGTTGGGATATCAGTGGAAATTCCACTGTGTCCGACACCCCGAGGCAGCAGGTCTCGTGGAACGACATAATCAACTTTTAAAAATCAGATTGTCCAAAATATGTCAGGAAAAAGGTGTGGACTGGATAGTAGCCTTACCAGTTGCGCTATTCTACATGAGAATGGTAGCACACTCTCGAACAGGGCTATCCCCGTATGAGGTGATCTTTGGTAGACCACCGAATATGTGGGGGACGCCTATACCCCGTAAAATAACTGATGTTGACTGTAATATGCTGACAGATTACCTGGCTTCCTTGATGTCTGCACTACAATCTTCTCGTTCACAGGTGGTCGCAGCTTTTCCTGACAACACTGAGGTGAAACCCCATGACGTGGTCCCCGGGGACTTTGTCCTGGTTCGGAATTTTGATAGGAAAAGCCAATTGGATCCTAGGTGGAAGTTGCCTAAGCAGGTCCTGCTGACGACCAGAACAGCTGTGAAGATCGAAGGACGGAAAGGATGGGTGCATTCCACCCATATAAAAAAATTTCATGGACTACCTTCAGATATAGACACTGTGCCCTGCACTCCCTCACAGACTGATTCAAAACTTCCTTTTGTTGAACAAAATGACTCTCAGTGCTATAAACAGAAACTCAGGTCCAGATCTAAACTGTCGGACGATTTGATTGTTTAAGTCCTCTCCAAGGTGAAGCGGTTGAATCTGTCCCGACATGTATCCCTTAGGTCTGAATGATGCAGAGTCCAGAATCATAATGAAACGACATGCTTATTGTAAATTACTGCGTAACCACTGTATTGTGACTTTATTAATTTTGTTTTTATTGAGTATTTTAGTAATTATTACGAGTATGATTTTGCACATATATCATCCTGTTTCTAAACGTGTTTTCAATATAACTGATGAACATTCTTTTAGTGACCTACCGCCACATGAGTTGTCCTATAGACTTGCGCTGCGCAATAACACATTCATTAGTATGTTACATCATTCCCATCAGACTAGTAATGCGACAAATTGTTGGGTGTGTGGCCGACTCCCTCCCTATCAGAATAACAAAGGAGTTCTGCCTTTCTTTCCACATCCGTTTACACGCAATGGCTCCTGTGGAGCATGGTTTAGTTTATTAAATTCCATAGACCCAGACACAGCAGTTTATCAACAACATTGGATATGGGGAAATCTAAATCTAGTTTTATTCAAAGTCTGTCACCCTAATAAGGAGGGTCACCCCAGTAGAACAGGAACTGATTTAGAAAATGAAGTGTATAAATTAGGTAATTTTATGCCTAATCTTATGATTTTGAATGTCAAATCCGAAGTTGAACTAATTCTGCCCACTATGTCAGTATTTCCAGTAAAGGGTGAATTATGTGTGAGAAAAGTTGGTTCCATACATATGGGCCATAGCCAATGCGTTACTACAGTAGAATATAGTGATCAAGGCAAATCTTCATTTAGAGCTTCTCGCCATTCTTACTTTATATGTGGTCAGACGGCATATATGCGTCTGCCTCTAGATTGGGATGGTACCTGTTACATAGCATTCCTTTTGCCACCTGTTTTCCTAGCTCCTCCTGATTATTATCGAAATGTTCATTTAGTACACAATAGAGAGCGAAGAGATCTCCCAGTTGTCGATTATACTGAGACGGCATGGGACAAGTATGTAGATTTCAATAAAGGTATCTTTCCCTATATAGGTACAATATCAAATAGTAAGCTGATACGCAGACTCACCAAGACTCTTGAAGCTGTAGTAAACGAGACTATAGCCGCCCTAGGCAATCTGACAGAGGAACAATCAGTGATGAGAATTGTTGTTCTCCAGAATCGTCTTGTCCTTGACGTCATCCTGGCCGATAGGGGCGGAGCTTGCAGGGTCATCGGATCCAGCTGCTGCATTTTCATACCAGAAAATTCGCCATCTGTATATAAAGCTATAACACGCCTTCATAAGATTGTAAGCCAGATACACGAGAATCCAGGCACTTGGACGTGGTCCGGGTGGTTTTGGAGTGTGATATCAGCCTGGGGATGGAGAGTTCTATCCTTCCTAGGTATTGGCCTTCTTATGCTTTTCAGTTGTTGCATATGTTTGCAATGTGGACCAGCGATTTGTGGTCTGTGTGCCACATCGTGTATTCCACATCAAGGTTTTCGCTCAAGATCCCGGAAGAAGAAGGAAGAAGAAATGATGCTCCATGAGCAAATCGATGGAATGATGAAGATTGATGTCTCGTGAAGGGCAAGAAGGGGACAAGGAGGGAATGTGGAAATGTGGATTTTCCTGGTCAGTTATGTCCCCTATCTTGGACCCCAACGGTTCTATATGCATGTTACAAGTACATGTATGTTCCCTCCAGTTCCAGTTTCTAAGACGCAAACATATGTGTGTCTACCGTCAACATGTTCTCTGTCAGATCCGCCATCAATGGGCTGGATATTCGATTCCTAAGTATAAAAGGCCACCGACTTTATATGGCCAAGTTACTCCATTTTTACAGTTCAGGCGAGTAGGCCCGATTCTGTCCTCAAAGCCTTTCCCTGCTCTCTGTCTCTGACAGCTTCAGCTTGAGCTCGCATCTGTATCCATGAACTTTGTCCTACTCCCTGTGCAGCTAACGGTGCCTGCCTCGGCTAGTTTTCGCCTGTCTGCCAAGAAGTTGTATTTCACCTTCGAATTATCTATTTTGCTCTTCAGCCGATGCATTCTTGCCTAGTAGTTTAAGTAAACATTCCTCCAGTTACCAAGCAAAAGGCCAGGCTTCTCTGTCTTCATGCAAGTGATTCATAGCCCTGTTGCTATGGAAAGTTTTCTGCCCCTCGCATCTCATATAGACACTTAGACGCTTGTACACGCACATAGTCAGTATAGAATAGATTCTGTCCGAGAGTCTCTTCCTTGTGGATAACATAGTTCTTTAAACATAGGATGTTAGATATGATTTGGGATTAGGATGACTTGACCCCAGACTTCTCGTCTCCACATGTAGAGCTAAATGTCAAGTCCCCTTCACCCCCTAGTTACACGTCAATTACACGTCATGCTGCTGCGCGCGCATCTATGCCAAGTATTATCTTATAGATCCACCTATGTCTGATAATTCTAACCAATCATGTTTCTTTTATTCCTTATTACGCCTAGTTTCGATTATGTCACTGTTACGTCATTTTTCTTATCAAATGTTACGCCTTCTACATTCGTTTCATTGTAATGCACTTATTATAAAAATGTATGTCTGTTAATAAGTTATTGTACTTCACTTCCTGAACCCTCGTGGTGACGGAACCTGAAGGCCGCCACTCGAGTCGGCCATTTTGAATGGAATAAAGCCCATTAGAAAACCTCTTATACCACGGATTCTGCCTCTTGTTATTTTGAGCTATTTTACTTTATTTTAAGACTCCGTACGAAATTCAGTCAGGTAATATTTATTTTATTTACCACAACATTGCAAGTAACCCTATTAGCAGGACACTCACTTGCATTAGCCATGTGTCCAAATCTTCCACATCTGTAGCAACTTCCCTGAAAAGGTGTTGCAAACCTCCTATTCCCTTGTGTCTTTCCTGCGTTTTTTCCTAATACAACACCTTTCTCACAGACACCCTCATAATTTTTTTCCTTCTCATCTTTTTGTATGACTCGACACTCCACTTTTTGTGCTTTTACACTGACCTTGTCTTCTTTATGTTCTTTACTTAGTTCTCCAACACACTTTAACATATGCTCTACCTTTTTTGCAATACTAACAACCTCATCCAACGGTGGCTCGTCCTTTAGCCAGAGTTCTTCCCTCACTTTATCACTGCAACACCTCAGCACAAACTGATCTCTAATCCTTTCCTCTACCAACGCCCCAAATTTACAACTTAAAGCCAACTTCCGTAAAGCCGTAATATATTCTTGAACACTCCTCTTTCCCTTGCTCCCGCAAACCAAAATGGTACCTTTCCATAATAGTACTAATCTTTGGCAAGTAATGTAAATCTAGTTGTCTTGCACATATTTCATATTCATTCAACCCCCTCTGATCAGTTTGCGACAATGGAGGTAGATTTTCCAACACCTCCTGTCCTTCACCCCCTAAACAATGTAACAAAAGTGCCTGCTTCCTTTCACCACTCAAATTCGTACCACACACCCTGGCATAATTCTCAAAAATCTTTTTCCATTTCTTCCACTTAATAACCGGTTCTCCTGGATCTGACAAGAAAAACGGCGGCGACGTAACATTCTGCATACTCACAAGAGGTGTAAAACACTTCTTCCCCACAATATATTCCAAACCCTACTAGTTGCTAAAAGTACTTAAAGTCCATCAGGTGTGTCAGTCACCGTATGTCCCTGCACGATTCCGCTATATCAAACACGTTTCTTGAGGTGTGTTTGTCACCGCAGAGATGACCTTTTCAGTTTAATTCATTTTACAACGCTCAAATACTTGTATTCCACAAGTGCAATAAAGTTTCCAAAGAAATGTATATTCCCGTGACCACAAACCAATAGAGTGGTCCTTATCCAGTCTCCGTCTAAGTTTCAACTTCGAATAGACCGTCGATGATCTTCTTCAATGTCCTCCAACAAATGTGCTGCAAAATAAAAAAAAATAAAAAAATAAAAAAAATTCCTTCTTCCTCATCTAAGATGGCCGCCACGAAACATTTGGTCCGTTTTCTTCAGGCAGTTGGGCTTGCTTTCTCTTTGAGCAATCTCGGATCGTTTTCCTCACTCCAAATGGCCGCAACCAAACATCCGGTCTATTTTCTTTAGTTAATTTGGCTTGTTCTTCTCCTTTCACCACACTCAAGATGGCCGCCAACAATTCCCACAGCCTTCAGTCCTTTTTCAATTGCTCACTGACCTTCTGACGTCGTGAAGCATACAGAGATCCTCATTACATGCTCAAACAGTTTTCCACAAAGCCCCTACAACCGCAATTTCCCACTTTTCTCCGCTAGAACATGCTGCAAGACGCTCGATCCTCATCCAGCACGTCTCTGTAAGTTATCACCGTTTTTCTCTTAAATAATCCAAGCTCTTCCTTCTTTGTTGTTGTTGAGGCTGTCCCTTCCTCTGGGTTCTCTTCTCCGCCCAATCGTCGCCAGTGTAATAAAGTGAATCCACACCAGATGAAGATATGTGGTAGGAGGTATTTATTACAGCCTCAACCAACAGCCAGCATATATCAACTGTCATGCATAGAACCCTGCATGAGAGAACCTCAGAGCAAGCTGGTTCCATGCCCAGTGTTCTGGCATGGAGCCATGTTACATCATTACACCTCTCTAAATTCAACTATCTTGAAAACGGCTGAAAAGATTTCCACCAAATCACAAAATGCACTTTCTGAGTAAATGTCAAACTTTTTCCTAAAGTTGGTGTAATTCAGTTCAGCCATTTTATTTGAATTGGATAGCAAAGATTCCTATAATAAGTGACACAGGAAATCAATGTTTTGGGACCGTCATCTTTTCTTGTCCTCTGCTTGAAAGGTCAGCACAAAACTTTCCATGAAAGAGCTGAGGTGGATAAACCTTTTTTTCTAGAAAGTTTCATGCAGATTCGTTGCATGACACCAAAGGTATTACCAAAACAGCATATGCTCTTCCTACAGAGTCTTCGATCTAACTATAACTACACTGTGGCATATGCAACACAGTGATTATAACTCGTGCCCTCTCCATGCATTGTGATGCAATCAGTGATGTGATTTCAGATGTCATCAGTGATGTTCTCAATAATGTCATAGAACATGTCATGAGTGACATGTGAGGCCATGAGCACTGCATGGCGAGGGCGTGAATTATAGTTACTTCAGTGACAGATAACTGTTAAATGTCACTGTTTCTGTAGTTTAAAATGTTACATTTAAACTGACATTTTCACCTAAGTATATCGTCAGTTTAACCTTTCTTTTTTCAGTGAATGTTTTATGTTTTTAAATGTAAAGTAAGATATTATTACCATAACTTATTATAACGTCACTTTAACCTTTGTGTTTTTCAGTGCATTTCAAGTGTTTGGTTTTTTAAATGTGAAGTAAGATTTTATTACCATAACTGTGGCAACCACCCGCTGACAGTCCTTCCCCTTCGCACAAGGCCTTCACTCAGTGTTCGACTGCCCATACATGGCATACCCACCACAGACACCCATGCCCCCTTTTTAAAAATACTTTTCCAGTCCCACAGGACTCGCGTTTGAGCCAGCACGGCCCCATGTGCTCCGGCAAGACTCATGCAGGAGTCCTGCAGTATAGCAGTTTGTTTTATTTAGCCACCCTACAAGGTCCAGTGGGACAGGGTATGCCCACACTTTCTCTGTATATTTTTGTTTTTTATTTTTACATTTTTAGGACATGGGAACTAACTCCTGTGTTCTGTAATGGCAGCTGCAACATTTCCTTTCATGTTCCAGCGAGCCAATCAGAGTGTGAAGATTTCTCGAAGCAAGGTGGCTGATGGGGAAAAACCACCTCCGCCAATCAGATCGCTCTATTGTTTCAAGTTGCGTGCCCACAGTAGTCCCACAAGAGTCCCATGAATCCAACCGTCCAGATATTTATACATTTTGAACCTTCATTTCTCAGAAACTACTGAACTGATACACCAAACCATAAAAAGCATACTTTTTGCATAAATATCTAGCTTTTTTTCAAAAAGTTGTGCATTTCCATTCAGCTGTTTTGGTTTTTAAACTTCCCTATGTAAACTGCATGGGGAAATTGCATTTTGGACCCCACCTTTTTTCTAAGCCCCTGCCCCGAAACTTTAAAGGAAGGAGATGAGGTGGATGAACTTTTTTTGGATAGTTTCATGAAGATTCATCAAATGGCACCAAAGTTATTAGTAAACAAAAAAAATCTATTTCCTATGGTAACAATTTTCTAACTATAACTACACAGCGGCAAACACCACTGTATAATACATTTCACAGGAGTTGAAATTATAGTCCCACTCGTGTAAAATTCCACTCCTTGCACTAACCCATGTGTTTGCGCTAACATTCCAAGTGCACCTTGTGTTTGATTCTGTAAATATTTTGTGTATAAGTAAGCTACAGTAAAGTATGCCTGTGGGACCCATTTTGGATGCCCCTGGCCTGGAATTAACCTCAATATGGAGGTGAGGTAGTTTTCCAGGACAGTTGAAGTGTACTATTGACATTACTAACTTTGGAGGGACGAGATCTTTTTTTTTTAGGACTTTTAATTGGCACAAACTTGACCCAAAGGTATCGGGTATCAAAGCGCTTTACAGGAGCACCAGTTGCGTTTACACGAGGGCACATTCATTTTTGTTAGGCACAGGAGGATTAAGTGATTTGCTCTGAATCACAGGATGTTAGCGTCCTTGCCGAGACTCGTACCAAGCTCCCCAGATTTGAGGTCAACTGCCGTAGCAGTTAGGCCAACTTCTTGCCCCAATCTAGGGCTAGATATGTAAATCGGACGTTTGCAACCACAAAAATGCTTTTTGTGACGTACATAGCCCAAATTGCAATTCGGTAACTTCTTATCACAGTGTGGGTTTTGCGTTTCGGTATTTGGAGGGGGCTTGTTGATGGCATCCTTCCAAATACTGAATTGGAGTGGTATGCAAAAAAGTTTTCTGACCAAATTGCAGTCACAAAACATTTGCAATGCTGCAACTCAAAAAAAGCAACATTGATGCAGTCAGCTACACTGCTGCCAGCACCAGAGACGAGGGCACTGCTTGTGAAGAGCACAACACACTGCCCGACTACACTGCAGCCCCGATATTGAAGACAACAGCAACTTATTGACTCCAACTCCGTCATCGAATCTGCTGCCTGCACCGGAGCCAAGGGCACCGCTTGTGAAGTGCACGACGCACTACATCCCTGACACCTGTCAATGCCAGCGCCTTAACCGCATCTTTACTGAGTCAATCACTGACTTGGGTGTCCTCCCTAAGTCAACACCACACAGTCAAAAGGAACCGACACAACACCTCCAACGCAGCCTCACCTCCCCTGCTTAGCAGTAGAGAACTGATGCGACACCAGTGAAGCCTCACCGTGTCTATGTTTTCATTGTTTACAAGGTACAGTTACTGGGGGTCCATATTACTGCGTAGCCGTCCCGAGCCTCTTGCTGACAGAGCCAAACTGTTGTAAGAGTACCCCTCATGACATTGAGATAGCCCAGGTTGGAGCTATTGTTGTCTAAGAGCTATATTTTTACACTAATTTTTTTTAAGTGTTATCTCTTTGTGTATATCTTAGATTGTTGTCATTTTTGGTCTTGTTTTATTCAGATAAATACAGGCTGTGTTTCTAAACTGGTGTGGCCTCATTTTGTTGTGTTTTCACTGTGTTATTGTGTGCGTATGTACAAATGCTTTACACATTGCTTCTGAGATAGGCATGACTGATCGAGCTAAGCAACCCAGGGGGTGTGCAGGGGTGTGCAGGAGTTATTTTAGAAATGTGACTCCTTTACCCTGACTTGGACAGGGCGAAAACCTCTGCCAACTAGATATCCCATTTCTAACACAAGATAACACCCAAACTTGCCACGGTCTCTTTGAGCTAAATTCGGACTCTGGTCGAATGTAATGTGCGGATTGCGTATGTCCCAATGAAGAGTAACAGAGTCTTTATAACAATTTAGGCGTCAGCCGACTACTGTGGTCGTACCAATAGGAATCAAGAGCAGGAGTCCACTGCTACCAAGATATACTTGTAAGCCCTATCCGATGTCAAGGGGCAACAACAAACTCGGTAAAAACAAGCCAGAGGGTTGTTAGAAATCAATAGTGGTGTCTTTGGTGGGCATGCCACGGTGGAACCCTTCATCTGCTGGCAGATGTTGCATTTACGGATGAAGTCCATGGTCTGTTTGTAAAGACCAGGCCAGTAGTAGCTTTGCTGTAATAGTGAAATTGTAGCAACTACCCCTGCATGTGCAGATGCCAGCCCCCTGTGTGAAGCTAGAATTAAACCCATTCTTTAATGGTATGACTCTAACGCCAACTCCAGGAATGTGAGCATATGGAGTATTTTGTGCATCTAACTTGCAGGAGTACTTGAGTGGATAACCTCTCGGCATGTGGGTGCCATAGCTTTAAGCATTGACAGCCACCATGATGTCTCTGTCTATTCTTGTACTGGAACGAGTGATCACAACAACTGCAACAGTGTGAACTGTTGCTTTTCCGGCTTCATCAGTCATGGAATTCCCTGCAATGTGTATGCCAGCACATTGATGACTCAATGAGTCCGTGGCAAGCAATCTTTCAGATTTGCCACTTGATCCCAAAGTAGGTTGTTAATCAAACATCAATCAAACATTTATAGAGCGTGACAAATCACCATTGAGGGTCTTGAGGTGCTAGACTGTTTGCAGCTGCATGGGGGTTTGATAGTTCACACATCCTGGTCTTTAGTTCTCTTCTGAACTGCTGGAGTGATGGCGAAATCCCGAGGTGCAGGGGGAGGTTGTTCCAAGCCTTGGCTGTCAGGTGTGAAAAGGAGCGTCCTCTGTTGGCTCGATGGATCCGTGGGGTGTCTGCGAGGGAGAGGGAAGCTGATCAAAGGTGTCTGGTCGGTTGGTGGAGGATCAGGCATTTGTTGATGTATGCTGGTCCTTCATTGTGCAGAGCATTGTAGGCACGGGTCAGCATCTTGAACTGGCTTCTCTTCTGAATCGGAAGCCAGTGTAGTTTCTTGAGATGTGTGTCCTTCTGTGGAGGTCGAGTATTAGTATTAGTCTTGCCGCTGAGTTCTGCTTTGTTTGGAGTCCCTCCAGGAGGTGTGCAGTGATTACTATGTACAGCTTGTTTCCATAGTCCAGTCTGCTGGTGATGAAGGCCTTCCTGACACTCCTTCTGGTGTCTGTTGGGAGCCACCTGAAGATCTTGCGGAGTGTGGAAGCAGGTGGATGAGACTGCATTGGCTTGCTTTTCCGTGGATAACTTGCTATCCAGGGTGATGATGAGGTTGCGGATGTGGACTGTTGGGGTGGGAGGGTGCTGAGGTCAGCGGGCCAACATGTGTTAGTCCATGGCAAGGGGTTGTTTCCAAAGATGAGGACTTTCATTTTTTGGTGTTGAGTTTGAGACAGTTGTTCATCCAGTCCGCGACTTTCATCCTGCATCTGTGGAAGTTAGCTTTAGTAGTGGAGGGATTTTCGGACAGTGAGAGGATGAGCTGTGTGTCATCAGATTAGGAGATGATGTTGAGTGCGTGATCTGACAGTGGCAGCCAGGGGGTCATGTAGGTGTTGAAGAGTGTCGGGCTGAGGGACAATCCTTGGGGAACTTTGCAGATGATCTTCTTGGGCTCTGAGGTGAACGGCGGGTGGTGGATTCTTTGAGTTCTACCGGTGAGGTATGAGGTGATCCATTTGAGGGCATTTCCTTGAATCCTGATGTGGAGGAGTCTGTTGATCAGGATGTGGTGGGAGACTGTGTCAAACGCAGCAGACAGGTCCAAGAGGATGAGGGTTGCTGCTTCTCTGCTGTCCAGGAGGGCTCTGATGTCATATATGGCTATGATCAAGGCTGAATAGGTGCTGTGTTTAGCTCGAAATCCAGATTGGGTGGGGTCTAGGAAGTAGTGGTCTTCTAGGTGTTGGGTGAGTTGCTGGTTGATCGCTTTCTCAAGGTCTTTTGCTTGATAGGGGAGCAAAGAGATGGGCCGGTAATTCTTCATTTACACTGGGTCGGTGGATGGTTGTTCAGAAGGAGCCTCACTTCACTGTGTTCTCTGTCCTCAGGGAAGAAGCTGCGGTGATGGGGTTGTTCAGGACCTTCCCGAGCTTGTCGCCGATTGTCTTGCTTCAAGATCGAAGATGTGGTGTGGGGATGGATCCATGGGTGCTCCCAAGTGCACAGATTTCATGATGGAGATAGTGTCTTGCGTGGTGAGAAGTTTCCAGTGGGTGAGAAAGTGTTTGGGGGGTGTGTTCACGGGTGTGAGCTGTTTGATGCTATTTGCAGTGGAGGGTTGGTGTTTGAAGTTTTCATAGATAGCCGAGATCTTGTTTTGGAAGAAGTCTGTGAGGTTGTTGCACAGTTCCTGGTAGGAAGTGATGCAGTACTAGGTGGCTGAGGGACTGGTGAACATCTTCACGATGGCGAAGAGTTCTTTGCTGTAGTTTGCACTAGCTTTGATGCACTCTGCTAAGGCATTCTTCTTAGTTTCTTTCAGGAAGCAGTGGTACTGGTTCAGAGTGGACTTGAAGGCGGTATGGTCAGGGCCGGACTGGCCATAGTGGGCACCGGGCAATCCCCCGGTGCGCCGCACAGGTGGGGGCCAGTTTTGGGCCCCTGGGGGCCGTTTTTGTTACAGGGCCGTTCTTGCAGCATAGCTGCAAAATCGGCCCTGTAACAAAATCGGCCGAAAACCGGCCCTGGCACAGAGCTCGGCGGCACCCGAGGGGGCCGGCCGAGCACTTTGCCAGGGCCGGTTGTGGTTTCCAGTCCGGCCCTGGGTATGGTCTTCTGTTTTTTTGCTGATGCGAAACCTTCTTTCAAGTTTCTGGCAGTTGCATTTGGTGCAGTGCAGTTCCTCGGTGAACTAGCTTGCTCTTTTGCTTTGTTCTCTGATCCTGGCTGTCTTTGTGGGGGCAATGGCATTGGCAATGTCTGTGATCCACTGGGAGAAGCGCTTAGCTGCTTGTTCAGGGTTGTGCGTAGAGTCTTGGAGTTGGGAACGAAGATTGCATTCCATTCCACTGGTCTTCTGATGCCTTTGTCCAGTCTCTTCATGTGAATCTTGGGGGGACGGTGCTGGGGTGGGTGGGTGGGTCCTGAGATGGTGAAGTACACTCTGTGGTGGTTGGATCAGGTGAGTGGTGTGGATGTACCTGACTCTGTCGCTGGAGGTAAAGATGGGGGTGAGCGTGTGTCATGCGATGTGGGTGGGGTCGATAAGAGCTGTGTGAGGCCGATGCCACTTATGCTTTCCAGTAGGTTGGTGGAGTTGGCGTCACTGGGGTCATCGAGGTGGAAGTTGAGGTCCCCCAGATGTAGTGCTCCGAGTCAATGGAGAGTGAGGAGAGGAGTTCTGGGATGATGTTGCAGAAGCTGTGGTGTGGTCCTGGTGGTCTGTAGTCAAGGGTACCTCTGATTGTGCTTTTTCTGTCTATGTGGAGTTGGAAGTTGAGGTGTTACATTACTGGTGTTGGGTCATCAGCGGATGCTGTGCAGTGGATGGTGTCCCTGTAGATGACAGCTATACTGCCTCTGTGCTTGTTGGTTCAGACCCTGTGTGATATCTTGTAACCTTCATGGATGGCGGTGCTGATGTCTGGTGTGGAGGCAGGGTGTAGCCAGATTTGTGTGAGAGAAGATGATGTCCGAGGTAAGTGAGGAGATGGGGTCCCAGATCACAATGATGTGTTTCCCGAGTAAAAATAGGTTGAGTACGATGCACTGGAGTTATGTAGTGGTGGTCTCGGTTGATGTAGCAGGTGTGGCCATGGTCGTGGTTTCGCTGGTGTGGTTGACTGCTTTGGTGCAGAAGGCAAGGTGGCCGTGTTGGCAGGAGAACGGCCTTCTGTTGGTGCGCAGGATGTGCGGCAGCAGTGGTTATTGGTGCGTCCTGGGTCCAGGGCTCGAGGTCAGCGGCAGTGTCTCGTCATAGGGCAGAAGGGCCAGGGGTACTGGAGCTAGTTGCTTTCTAGGTATGGACGTGGCCCGACTGGCTTGCCTTTGGCGCGCTACCGACATGTTTGCCGCGCAGCTGCCTCCCTTAAGTGGGTTCTGGGAGAAGGGAGTGTCGCTGGAAGACGTTGGGCATGGCTAGGTGGGAGGCAAGAAAATGAGTGGCAGGCAGGAGCAGCAAATTGAAAAACAAGGAAAAAGCAGTGAACAAAATGAGGCAGAAAGAAGGTGGAAACACTTAGAAAAACATGGGAAAAGCAGTAAAAAATGAGGCAGAAAGCAGAAGGAAGCACTTAAAATGGGGAAAGGAGGGAAAAAGCAGTAAAAATGAGGCAGAAAACAGGAGGAAGCACTTGGAAAAAGGAGAAGGAAAGGGGGGTGAATGCAGTAAAAACAAGATAGAAGCAGGAGGAAGCACTTCGACAAATGTGGGGAAAGGAAGGAGAAAGTAATAAAATGAGGCAAAAGCAGGAAAGAGCGATGCAGCAGCACGGGAAAGCTGGTCATGGGATCTGTGAGCTTGTGCTTTATTGTGCAACCCTTTGAGTCTCTGAATCCATTCTGGCTCTAATAATATATATATTCATTATAAGACTGGCCACAATAATACGAATCACAACCTATAAGTGTGGGGAACCCCTGACCCATATTCTGTAGAGCCAGAATTAGAGCCCTAAGTTCAGCCAACTGCACAGTGGAGTCACCAAGTGACTGCATGTAGGTTTTCTCAGATTGAAATTCTCTATTGTGCCTGCGCCCTTACACAATTGCACACGCTGCTGAGTATTGGTGCTTTGTCCCTACAGCAGGTTGAACTGAGCCACATTTTGAAAACCAAATATGGATTGCAATCTCTTCAACATAGTTGCAGGTTGAAGTAGCGCACACTTCTCTAAGAAATGTGTCGCAAAGCTGTTGCCTTAACTTGGCAGCTCGTATCCCAGAAAGAGGACATTGAGATGGACAATATTTGATTTTTGGAAAATAAATTTGTAGCCCATATGAGCACACCCCCAAGACTATGCAGTCTACTTTTGTCAAGTCCGGTGAAAGGCTATCATGCGTTAGGTGGATATCATCGACATAGGACAATGCCTGGTCATCAATAAATTGTAGTAGTTGTGTTACTCTGGCTATGAACAGCCCAGGGCTATTTGTATACCCTTGGGGCAACCCACAAGAGCTCAATGGAGTCAAATATCTGCTTCCAGGTGATATGTTTTGGCAGAAAAATCAATTCGCGATCTCAAGTGTTGTTTTGTATTTGTTCTGCAACATGTCATTCATTAGTGCTGCACTGTGTGCATTTTGTACTGCAAACGTGCGAGTAGCTTTGTTTAAATGTCTGAGGTCTAAAACTAGATGATATGAATGATTAGGTTTCAATACTGGAAATATGGGCTTATTCATGGAGGAGGAGCAATTCTCTATTACACCTTGATATTCAAGTTGTTAGAAGATTTCCCTAACTTGTTTTTTTAGCTTTATAAATAATTGGGTAATATCTTTGAGGTTGTGGGGTTGTCCTCAGTGGTATTTCATGATAAGTGGAACCGTGATCCCATCCCACATGGTTGCAGTATAACGCAGGAGCTAGCACTAGTGCCCACTCCTGGGTGTATGAGTGTTTTACTGATTCTGGAATGAATTCAGAAAAAGCAAGTAAAATTACTGTTTCCCCATTTGGGTACTTCATTACGAAATCAGGTGACCAATCCTTGTCAGTCAAAACAATATCATAACCTTGGGAAAAGTCCTCCCAAAAGAGAACATTTATGTATCTAGGGATGTCCCCCTCCAATTGGAGTTGTATCTCGTATAAATGATGTGGGACACTCACCATGCTATCCGGTGTTTCAACCAAGATATACTCACTCAGCACTACTCCCACCAGACAATCCATTGGGTTCTGGCGAACTATTGTGACTTCTTCTGTGCTGTCCAGCATGGCCACTGCCCATTTCCCGCTCAGCAGCAGTGTCCTTAATATTCGAGTCATGCCTGACCTTAAGTCTGGCTACATTCTTCTTTTGAATTGCTGTTTGGAAGGCCTTGGTTTCTCTTCCAGTTTAATTATGTAATCAGACGAGCCTTGAGCGTCCTTCTTTGGTTTCATGTGCTCTTCCGATCTTTACTCTGACCATCCACTCTTCTCGGAACATTTATCAGATGAATCCTGAAAGTAGTGAGACAAATGTGTATCAGTATACCAATACCAGTCAGGTCGCCTAATATTATAATGGTTTTTGCAGAATAAAACATTTCTCAGTGGGTTCCTGTTGAGACTCACCCTGTGACTGTGGGTTATCCTTTTCAGAATTAAACTTTAATTATGGTTTACCAGGTGTGGTCCCCACATTATCTCTACCTAGTGCAGCATAGGTTTCTTCGAAAAGTTTAGGTAATTCGCACTCCTGCTGTGCAGGAGCCAAATCCGTATGCACTTGTGTTTAGCCAATGCTGCTGCTTCCCCTTTAATGTTGCTTAACATTATGGCGGATACCGCAGCAAAGATGCCCATCAGTTTCATCACCAAGTCCAGGGAAGGTGCTGCCCCGTACTCATTCTGGATCTGTTTTACCACTTCTATCAAAATAGGCAATGAAGGGGTACGATGTGTTCTGTGATATTCTGCAGCAAAGACCTTACCCCAAGTTGCACAGTCTTGAACAGGGGGAGCCATCCCCATTGGCAAGGTACTATTCTGTGTTTTTCTGCCTACCCGTATGGGGAAACCCTGCCTCAAGCTGAATTGTTTTTTTGTGAAAGCCAGAAAAGCATCTCCTTCTGTCTGATGGGAACTTTGCTCATGACTGCATTCAGTGTTTGCAGGCTGATGCCCGGTATAGCCAATTGAGGAGGTGCAGCTTGGACAGTCCGCACAGTGTTAAGTGTCAATGTGCTGTATATTGTCACTAAATCTTTTTGTTTATTAAGCAGATACATAGGTTAGAATACATTTGTCATCATCTCAAAAACACATTAGATAGTTTATATGTCTACAATGTGCAGATGTGCATAGATGGAATAAGCTGGTATAGTTCCAATAAAGTGCAAGAGCATTACATTTAGCTACCAATCGTTCAATACATTTGTTCCTTAAAATGTCTGGAAGATGCATCCGAACTCGAAGGGATATAGACAAATATACTCTCAATGAAGTATAGTTAGGCTGCTACATAGTATACGAGCCATTCATCATTATCATGTCAATAATACATTAGACCCTCAGTATAACTAGGAAGTGCAGATGTGCATAAGTGAAAATGTCCAATATACTTTCAATAAAGTGCAGGAAAGTTAAATTTAGTAGCCGCCCGCTCAAAACAGTGGATCTTTTAAATGTCCAGAAAGTGCATGTATACTTGAAGGGAGATAGTCAATTATACTCTCTATAAGATAAATAAAAAAAAGGGAAAGTGCAGCTGTGCTTTGTTTAGCAGCAAACCATAAAGTGCATCTTATCAACTTTCATTGTAATCTCGGCCTGAGACCACCTTTTATAACAGCAAGTCGTTGACGGATTGATCTAAAAATTGAGATTTCAGTATATTTATATACTATATTCCTTATTATCTCATCAAGGATATGCTAGGTGAAATCATGCCCTGTTGGTTTTCAATGTACTCCATAAATTGTCAGGAGGCGCTAAATCTTTTATGGCCACCAACCCTACTTGCATATGTGCTCTCGAACATTTGAGTTCGACTCATTCTGTTACACCATTCCGGATAGGTTGGTGCTCTATTTGTCTTCCAATTCTGTAAGATCAAAAAATGGGCAACTAAAGAGGTAATAGTGATAAATACATCAGCACCTTTTCTGAGTACTTGATTTTGCTTTTGTCTACTCAACCCGAAGGGTGCCACACCTGCCTCAGGTTCCATCTATGGGGCAGATTTATGTTTCCTGGCGCATCCCTGCAAATTAGCAGGGATGCGCCAGGAAAGATGCGTCACACAAGTTTACCCTTGCGCCACCACAGATGCGCCGCATTTACAATGCAGCGCATCATGGCGCAAGGATAAACAGATGCGTGACGCATCTGATGGCATAAGGGCGGCGCATTGCTGGAGTCGTGTCGCAAGCACGACGCAACTCCAGCAATGCTCAGGGACTGCCCATACCGAACATGCTGCGTCATGCCTTACGCCTGCTTCAAGCAGTCGCAGGGTTTTGACGCAGCAGCGTCGGAAAAGTGACTCAGTGAAATCTTGTAGATTTCACTGCGTCACTTTTCTGAGGCTTTTTCCGACGGAACGCCCACCCTGCATACATTAAACCTGACGCAGGTTTAATGTAGCGCAGGGCTTTACAACGTGACACATCTCCCTAGATGCGTCACGTAGTAAATAAGGCGCAACATGGCGTATGGTTTACGCCGCCGCTGCGTCACAGAAGTGACGCAACGGCGGCGTAAATGTCTCGCAAGGGGCTTGTAAATCTTCCCCTATGTATTTAGCCCTCTGCCTAAGGTATCAAATACTTGTTCCCAAAACAGCACAATCTGGGGACTGGTAAAGAACGTATGTAGCCAATCGCCCACAACCCAACTGCTCACACTGAAAACAGGGCTCTTTCAACTGAGGATACATTTTTTGGAGGGCTTTAGGTGTATGATATGCCATCCATTGAGCTAAGAAAGACATACTTTTGAATTTGTCAGCTCTTGAAGCCTTATTTCCTAATTTTGAAATCACCTGCATTTCCGCCTCAGAAAAAGTACACTGAGTTGTCTTAGCTGTCTTATCTGTAAACCGTTTCACCAAGTTACACTACCCTTGACTCCGTAGTAGCGTATACCAATTTTCTACCCCCTTCATCCTTTCCCTAAACAGGGCCTTAATTATTGGTGAAGAGACGGAACTCATTTGAATATAACATTTTCTTACAAAGTGTACAATCTGCAGGGACCCGATGAAAAACAGCTTGCAGTGGTCTCAGCATCTCGCTTGGAGATTCTGACAAGATATAGTACAAGAAATGTCATAACTCTTTAAATCCATTTGTGTACCAGAACCTTGTATGACTATTTGGTATTTGGAGGCCGAAAGCCTGACATTCATTGAGCTGCAGATACCCGTAGCCTGCCGTTTGTCCCTTTGAAGCATAAAATGCTCGGAGTCTCCCACAATATTCCTGAAGTGTTTTATATCTTGCATTTTTTGGGAGTTTTGCAGTCTTTATAAATACCGGTAACTGAGAACCCATCTCTTGGAACATCTTCTCTATATAAAAATCCTCTTGAGATCCCTTTGCATCTATAATCTGAACTGTTCTATCTAGAAGGGCAGCTTCATAATATAAATACATATTGTGTAGTGCTAATCCACCCGGGCAAACATCCAGCTGTAGCGCTGGAAATGTGACTCGGAGCCTTTTTATTCCAAATAACATGCCTAAAAAGTGTATCCTTGAAATATGCACTAATAATTTTGGTTGGGAGATAGTAAAAAAGAAAAATCAGTAAAAGTAAGAGAGATATTTTTATCAATGCTACACACCCTGCCAACGTGAGAGGGAGCAATAACCATTTAACCAATAAAACTTTGGACTTGCACATCATCGTTTCATAGTTCAATCTATAAAGTTCTGTGAATTGATTGGTTACTTTTAGCCCTAGATAACGAATTGGTTAACTATTAACAGCCTGCTGCAAATTTAAAGGGAGTTTACTATGCGAGACATTAAATGAAAGCAATTCAATGTTTTCATGATTCATTTTAATATTTCGTTCTTCTGGCCTGAGGTAGAGTATTATATAGTCAGCGAATAGTTTAATCGCGGACATTCCCATAATCGGTGCCTAGATATCAATATTGGCCCTGATGCTTATGGCCAAAGGTTCAATACAAAAAGTGAATAATATAGCTGCAGCGTTAAAGGCCCGAGCCGAAGGCGAAGGACTTTAACAAAGCAGAGGGACTTTAAAAGCCGGTATAGCCCTGCTACGAAGGGCTATAAGGCTATTAGAACATTCTGCCACTAGAGGGCAGAATGTTATAACAAAACAAATCCTTCAGGGAGCGCGAGGGGATTGAAATCCCCTCAGGCTCCCTGAAGCCTTTGTTCACAGCCAGAGCTGTGACCAAAGAAACATTAGAATGTTGGTGCTCCGGGCTTATACCAGCCATTATAAGCCCGGAAATGTTTTCCATTGTTTTCAATGGAGCTCCGAACATTCCAATGTTCTAATATAGGAGGGAGGGGACAACCCTGATGAGTTCCCTTATTATTTCGACCATTCCTACTAAATTCAAGTTTATTAGAAACTTTGCCCGTGCCCCGTGATATACCTGGTGAAGCATAATAATAAACTGAAGAGGGAAGCCAAACCTCTCAAGGCCAAAGAAAAGAGTGTCCCAATTTACCAAATCAAATGCCTTTTCGACATCTACCGTCATAATTACTGGCGGTGTGTGATTGATATAAAAGAAATCAAGTGCTTGGACTAAGAAACCTGTATTGGATGACATCATCCTATCTGCGATAAATCCTGTCTGATCCATGTGAAATATCTTCTGCGCTATTTGGGTTACTGGTTTAGCCCAAATGTTCATTAAAATGTTATAATTGGCATTCAATAAGCTTATCGGTCTATATGAATTGACATTGTAGGAAGGTAGGATCTGACTGCATGGTTACCCCCCACTTTGTGCCTGGTGTTTTGCTGGTTTTTGACTAGTCTGACTGGGATCCTGCTAATCAGGAATCCAGTCTATCTGCTTTCTCCTTTAAACTGTTATACATGTACTATGGTACACTCCAGATTGGATACTGGGTTACCCTTATAAGTCCCTAGTACATGTTTCCCATGCACCCAGGGCATAGGTACCACAGAGGCTGCCCATGGGCTGAAGCATGTATTATGCCACCCATGAGAGGCCATACAAAATGGAACTACAGGTCTGCTACTGCAACCTGTGTAAGCTGGTGCTTGTAGCACTTAATTTAGATATAGGATTGCTATATCTATAGGTAACTACACTTAAAACATATAAGTCACCCCTATAGCAGCCCTTAACAATCCTGAAGGCAGGGTGCTGGGTTTTACGTGAGAGGGTGCCCCTGCATGCGCAGAGCCACTCTGCAGCCTTTGGAGACCATTCTCCCGGGTTGTCTGTGACTCAGCCAGACATATAGGTAAAGGTGCATTATAACCTCGCGGTAAACGCTATTTCGAACACGGCTGCATAAAAACATGTCATGTTTGGTATCAAACATGCTGGAATCATACCTTCACACCAGTAGCCGGTGTGGGCGGTATGATTCCACCCTTCTGAAGTGAGCTTTGTGGGGTCACTTTTCTATCCGGTGCCAGCCTTCTCGACCCGGTCAGCACAAAATGGATGCTGCCAACCAGTGACACATTTCTGTCCTCCTGCTGCTGAGCCAAGCTCAAGCAGAGGAAGGCAGCACAATAGGCATCCTGTACCAGGGAGGTGTGACCACCGCCCAGACAGGATTTAGTGTATTGGGGATGGGTGGGTGCAATCTGAGAGTGCCTGAAAGTCTGCACCTGGGGCACATTTGGTGTCCCTGTGCATAGTCCAGTTCAAACCAGTTCTGGTAGCCATTGGCTCCTGGTCTGGCGCAAAACTGGACAAAGGACATGGGTGTAACCACCCATCTATCCTGATCCTCCCCTAGGAGGGTCCACCAAATCTGTCCAACCCTCTCCCCTAGGTAAAAAGGGCTTACCTCACTATAGCTCTTTAGATTTTATGTGGGCAAGATTCTACAAGAAGAAATCACTGACCTTCGACCGTCTGGACACTCTGGATTTCGACTGGGCCTGACTTTGTTTCCCTCTCCGTCCAAAGCTTTGTCTGTGCCCTTGCTCCATACAGGCTCCATGCAGGACCTGTGGTGCACTAAGGACAACCGAAGAATCTCCCTTGGGGTGAAGGAGTCACGCCCCTGCATTCGCAGGCACCTCAACGCAACTGACCGGTCTGTTGCTCCTGCGAACTCTGAAGACTCCAGCAACACAAGAGATGGGTTTTGAAGGTCCCTGAGGTTGATCTGCCCTCTCAACAAATTTGAGGCAATGATATCTGGTGAGGACTGCATAAACTGAACCTCTGTGCACCGCGTCTATTTGCAAGTGCATATGATTGTTGGCAATTCCCAAGCTTGTACATTGGACTCTGCGTAGTCCTGACCCTGAGCAGTATTTCCACCAAAGAACTCCGGCCTCCTCGCACTGAGTGCTCCGTGGGCTGGTACTTTGTGATCTTGCTCGAGGTCCCCTTGCGACTCCTGGTCATTCGGCGTGTGGTTCCTCCTGAGGGTCGTCTTGAATTCTGTTGGGCTTTCCTGGTTTCTCCAGACGTGACCTGACTCCCCATTTCTTGATGAGTCCCCTGGACCTTGCTGGGCCACACCGTAACCTGCTTGACCTTCTTGCATGGGGTGCTTTTGCCAAGGCTTGTTGATGCTCCAGCTGGACACCGACCCCTCAGCACTCAACATCCTTCTTGGGACACCTCACATCTGGCTCCTGGTCAACATCAACGTCTCCTGGTCCTCGTGGCTGCAGAGTCAAGCATCCCTTCTTCGCTCCTGAAGCACCTGACATCGGTGGGCATTTGTCTCCCGAGGCCCTGGTCACTCTGAAGTGACCCAGACTCTATCCCCTCTGCTTTCAGGTTCCTTTCTTCAATAATCCATCCTTGAATTCCACCGGACCCTTTTCACCTTCACGGCAGCAGTACTTATTCGAAGCCTTCCTTAGAGAATGACAGCGGTTTCCGACGCCAGTTCAACCTTAAGCACCCGGCTCCTCTGGGATAGGGTGGTAACTCTGGTACTTCGTATCCACGGGTGGAGTGGCTTTCCAACCTCTTAAGTTCCAAAGGGTTTCCTCGAAGTCCTCCTTGAAGGGTCCCTAAACTGTAAAAACTGCAACCGCTACTTCCCCATAGAATTGTACGGAGCCCGCGGTCGTGTTAGCACACTGCACCCGTCCTCTGTGGAGTCCCTATCTACTCACTCTGGGTGGTTACTTGGAGTCCCAACGATTCTACGTGCTCCAGGGCTTGTCTTGACCCGAGTCGTGGTTGTTATACCACTATTTTAGTATATGGTTTTGATGGAGCAAGGACTCGTGAAGAAGAGACTTGCTCTAAAGTAATCCTCTTGTTTAACTCAGTAACATGTTATTAAATACATTTTGTGAATAACTAATGTGCACCACATGAATACGCAGGTTTGTGAAGCTTGCTTATGTGTTTGCTAACGCTAATAACACGAACGAAGGACTAAAACCGCTTCTAACGGTGAAATCTATACTGCGCATTCGTCAACTGCATCTACGCAATATGGCGAGTTAACGCTTGGAGGGAAATTCTTGCGCATGAGCAGAAGGCACTAAAATGGAGTCTTGAAGACTCACGTCCATGGCACCTGCTTGGCTGAAGCGAAAACGCGCTATTTTACTAATGTTAATGCGGGAAAAGTATCAATAAGTAAAGGGGAATAGAGTAGAGGTGGGTGGTATACAGTGAAATTGTTTTTTTTTTTAAAGTAACATTTGTTTTTCTGACTTTATCCCTAGTGTACATTTAGGCCTCTAATGTATAACTGAAGTAAGCTGAGTCATGTGACGATTGCGCACCAGATCTTTTCCTCAGGATTAGTGATTTGGTTCTAACACATTTATGGAACACACTTAGACTTATGGCTCTAGTCCAGTCTCCACATGTGTGCACAGCTTCATTGACCCTACAGGTGAACACTGGATAATTGAGAGTGACTTCCTTATATCCAGGGACTGGAGGCATTTCCAAGGTCCATTCCAATTCAAAGTCCACAGAAAACCATTGAGTTGGGGGGACCAATCCAGAAGAGTGCATTTTTCTTTTAGTTACTGACGTATTTGTGTTCCTCGTGGCAACTGCGTGGTTCCAGGTCAACAGTTTCTGTTCTCGACACAAACATTGAATGCCTGCTTGGGGCATCAACCCTGACCATACGAAGTGTGCACCATTTGGTCAAGCCATCAGATGAAAGTCTTCCTCTGTGTATTACCCTCGCCCTCTCAGGTCATGTCTTGACTTCTAGAACTGCTGCACATTTTCATCCAAAGTGCAAAATATCCTCCCTTGGTATGTGTAGTACAAGCCTGACCGCGCACTGTGCTTGACAGTGGATTTTAGAGGAAAGGAGAAACTCTAAAGGAGCAGTGCAAAGGAACATGCAGTAAAGAGGATGACAACCCCATCCTACTGCCACTGATCTTTTAAAGCACCCTATAACCTTTGGGGTTTCATACACAGGAGGGGCACCCAATCAGGGTATCCCACCTTATAAACCAAATACGTATGCGCTCACACAGCACATAATCAGGTGAGAATAAGGGGTCCTCTTATGACCCACTTACCGGAATTTATCAGGGACAGAAGACAATCTCCCCTGAGTGGGATTCAAGTAAAAAGCACTGCACCCCCCTACTAGCATCAACTGGCAGCAGCCATTAATAGTGTCAAGGCATGGCCACAGGGAGAGTATTCATGCATGCCAGTGGGGTCCCACTCTAGGTGGTCTCTAAAAACCCTAATATATGATGGAACTCAGTTAGAAACACACACACAGGCACACAGTCGCACACACCGACACACACACAAACACACACACATGTGAAGCAGAACTGCAAGATTCCCCATGTTTGGCAAATAACATGGACTACTGCTACCCCTTATGTTTAGTACTCACGCAGGAACATATTCACTCAATATCTACCTGACTATTTTCTACTCTAATAAAACAAATGCACTTTTCACAGACTTCTACATAAATTCTTTACTATCACATAGAAATAATGTATAATTCGACACCCTGCAATGATTTTAATACATTGTATATACATATCCGCCTACCTTCATACTCACATTAAATATAAATCTAAGGCTTTTACGTAGAGACCGCAATAAATATTGTGCTTACTTTGTCACAATATCAGTATCCATCACTCCATTTATGTTGCCTCTTCAAGGTAGTCTCCAGATGCAAATTTTAAAAATAGATGTATTCATTCTGTCAAATGCCTGCCACCTTTAAGAGCACTCGTGCATTGAATTCAATTAGCTTTATAAGCTCTCTGATCAATATGAGTTTTTGATGGGTGAGACTTGCTGGTCACTCTCAAAATCATGAGTGTGTGTTAAGGAATTACAGCAATCACAGAACAAAGTGCTAGACGCGAGTTGGCGGGGTTTACAGAATGCAAAATAACTGCACCAGAGAACATCTGGGCGAGACTTAATGGACTGCTGGAAAGAATCTCTCTTTACGCATGCTAGGATGACAAACAGAAAAAATAAATGGATTGTTGCTCCGCCGGTTCAAGTTTAAGGCAAGTGTGGGAAGGCAGGGATCTTTCTTGTGAGGCTGTGCTTGCTTGGCAATGAGGGCATTCCTGCATCTCACTTGAAGTTGGATTGTTCTTTTCAAGAACATGATAATTACACGTTGCCAACAAGGGGTAAAAAAGTGTTCCCAAACCATAACAAGCATTGACAAGGTGACAAAGGTCCAGATTACACCTCTAAATACTAAGAAAAGCATCTTGAGAAAGCCTCCAGCAATGGCAACATTCTGTGAAAACCTTCAACAATGGAAACAAAAAAGTGTTCTGTGAACTGTGCATCTGTTAAAAAATCCAGGGGCAGGTTTACAAGCCCCTTGCGCTGCCAGTACGTCACTTTTTGTGACGCACTTGCAACGCAATAGAACTGCCCCATATTTAAAAGGACAGGAAAAGTCACCCTGAGTGGCTTTTCCTGTCCTTGTAAATATGACCTCTTTACACGCAGCACTGTCCGTGAAAGGGGTGTTGCTGTGGGTGTTTCCACGCAACAACCATGGAACGAGACACATTTTCAGATTTACGAGGAATCATAAATCAGTAAATGCGTCTGATTGCTACGCCTCCCCAGGGGAGGCATAGGGAGGCACAACGAGGGGAAATGTATTAATTTCTCCTCGTTTTTGTTTCCTGTTTCTATGCGTGCTGCATTCTGCAGCACACATTGAAAGAGGAAATCACATCTAATGATTGTTTTTGTTCAGGAAGGGAACCCTTCCTGAACAAAAACAATCTCCCCATGACGCAGGCATCCTTGCACCATGGTGCAAGGGTGCCTGCGTCGGCGCATGGCAACAGTTTGTGCGCCAGCACAGGGGGTAGCACATAGATGCGACATATTGTTGTAAATATGTTGCATCGCTGTGCTTTCCAAGCTAACGCTGCAAGGTGCAGCAAAATGACTTGCTGCACCGTGCTGCGTTAGTTTATTGTAAATCTGCCCCCTAGTGTTTGATGATTCAGTGTGCTTTTGAGATGTAAAATTCTCGCTCATTCATAATAGTGCAAGCACTCCATAGGAGGCTAAATCTGGTACATGGAATAGGCACTAGCGTGTGACTAGAGAGTATATAATGCACTGAGCGTAGCCAAAGTTTTCTCTAATATGGTGTGTAGAATTTCTTATAATAGGTTGTGCATATAGCTGTGGTGTCAAACCAGACGTAGGAAAAAAATATGTGTCCACATTTATTGCACTGTTCACACAAATTCAATCAATGTGCCAGTTACTTACCGGTAATCTTTATTAGACCAATTGCTTTTCCTCATCCCAGTGTTTACTAAATGAGATGCGTCCAGCATCTCCCAGAGAACCACGTGACCTTGCAGAAAACTTGGAAGAGGCCTATGTCCACTCCCTTTCTGCCCTTCCCGACAGGTTCCTCCTCCAACAAGGGCCATGAAGGGGGCACAGCCCACCAGATCTCCATAAAGCTCTGGCTAGTGATAGACTACTGTACCATACTGTCAGCAGCAGACTAAAAAAAAGATTGCACTTGACCACAGAAGCAGCTCTGCCTGCTTTTGTGCCCATGCCCCGCCCAATCTCGCGCAGTGGTACCTGTGACGTCATCCCTATTTCCATCCGCATCCAGCAACTCTCCCCAGCATTGCCTCTCCAGTGACCATCCTGTAATAGGCCTGGTCCGAAGAAAGGACTCCAGGGATGTAGCGGCACCACCAGCATATTGTGGGCCTCAGACCACTGCAAGGCTGCCAGGGATAGTGGATCCCTGGCGGCAGCAGCGGTCCTATGGCAGTCCGACGGCCCAACTCATAATAGGACGGGTGGACCACCTGTGCAGCACTGCCCGCACCACCACTGTGGAGTAATAATCAGGCCCTTAGTCCCCTGCCCTGAATTAAAAAATATATAACATAAGGAGGCAGGGTAGCGATACCCTGCACCCCTAAGCCCCAGGGGGGGGACCCAGATAGACTCCCTCCGGGGTCAGAATGCAAAGGAAATCAGCAATTGTTGCCACAATCTCGCAAGACTCCTGCGGGATCGAAAAAAAAACAAAAACAAAATAGCAACCAGCGCAGCATTCACCAGTTATAACCCCGGGGAGCCCAACCCTGGTGCTGGATTCTTTAATTAAAGGAGGGGGCATGCAGCCCCTTCCCAAGCCACTATAGACCCCAGGGAGCCTACCCCCAAGGCCTACATTTCTGAAAATGAGGAGGGGCTGTCGGGGCCTCTCTCCTTGAGCCTTCTATGGCCCAGGGGTCCCCTTTCCCTGGGGCCAAATCACTTGCTGTGTCCTGTGGAGCCCATGTCCGAGACATAACAGGTTCCCTGCCCCCACCGGCACAGGCAGGGGAACTTGTGTTTAATCGCACCTGGCGGGAGCATTTTAGTTTAGTTTAGTTTTTAAACTTGTAATGCGCAACAGCTACCCAAAAAGGGTTTCCCAGCGCAAAAGACAACGTCAGGGCTTAAAGAATAAAGAGCGGTAGAACAGTAATCTGTTGAACAGCCAGGTCTTTAAAGACTTTCGAAATTTAGTATAGTTCATCTCGTTCCAGAGTGATGTAGGTAAAGAGTTCCAGGACAAAGGGCCATGGTAAGAAAAAGACCTGCCGCCCATCCGAGCAAATTTGAATTTTGGGACGACGAACCTTCCTTGGGTGGCAGAGCGGAGATTACGGGAGGGTAAATAAGGGCTGACTAAGGACTGAAGATAACGGGGAGCACAACAAGATTTAATTTTGTGCATATAACTCAGTATCTTGAACTTTATTCGATTCTCGATTTTAAGCCAATGTAACTTGCATCGATAAGGCGAAATGGAGGCGGTCTTCGGGACTCCACACAGGAGTCTGACTGCCGCGTTTTGTACCGTCTGTAGTCTTCGGACTATAGGCTTGTTTGCGCCAAAGTAAAGTACATTTCCATAGTCAAGCCTGGATGTGATAAGAGCATTGACTACGGTTTTCCTGGTAGATTCCGGTAGCATCCAACAGATTTTTTTTAACCATTTGAGAATGGTGAAACAAGTCGCTGCGACTTTGACAGATTGGGGGTGCATACTAAGTGAGTCGTCAATCGTGATACCCAGATTACGAACTTGGGGAGAGGGGAGTGGAAGAACACCCATTTCACAAGGCCAGTGTTGGGGGTTCCAGAGATCTTTCTTTTTTCCCAGTACCAATATCTCAGTTTTCTCACCGTTTAGTTTAAGAAAGTTTTCCTGCATCCAAGAAGCTATTTTACTCAGTCCAATTTTGAGAGTAGAAGGTGCTTTAGTTTTGTGTGAGGAGAGGGAAAAAATGATTTATGAATGATCAGCATAAGAGAAGAGAGACAGCCCTGAATTCTCTGCTACCACGGCCAGTGGTTTTACATAAAGATTGAATACCAAGGGGCTGAGAATGGACCCTTGTGGCACCCCATGGGCAAACGAGTGGACTTCAGAGCAAGCTGAGTGTGAGAAGACTTGGAAGGTACGATTGGAAAGGAAAGCAGTAAGCCAGTTTAAGGCGGGTCCATTTATGCCCAGTGATTTGAGTGTATTTATTAACACAGTATGAGACACCGTGTCAAAGGCGACGCTCAGATCAAGTAAAATGAGCGCAACTGTGTCCCCGTTGTCCAGATGGTGACGTAAGCTTTCAGTGACCCCAAGTAGGGTGGTTTCGGTGGAAAAACCTGCTCTGAAGCCCGACTAAGAAGGATGAAGTAGTCCGTGAGTAGTCACAAACTGGGTTAAGTGCGAATGGATGTGTCTTTCCAGAATCTTTGAAAAGATCGGGAGTAGGGATATAGGGCGGTAATTACTCGACACATCAGCATTTGCCTTTTTAAGAAGGGGGTGGGTCATGGCATGTTTCCATGTAGATGGAATGGAAGCTTCTTGCAGTGAAGCATTTAGGAGATCCATTATCACAAGTAGAGGGGAAGAGCTTAACTGTTTTAATACTGAGACAGGTAATGGGTCATTTGGAGATCCCGATTTAATGTTGTTCAAGAGTGTAGTTAAGCTTTCTGTGGTAAGTAGAGGTCAAGTTTCAAGAGAGTGGTCAGGGAGATCAGGTTTCTTTAATTTATTTAGGAGTGGGTTTATAATATCGAGAGGAGGTTGAGGTGAACGAAACAGTGGAGGGATTATTAGCCTGTTTCAGCACAATATCTTGATATATTGTATCGACTTTTTGAATAAAAAACGAGGCCAAAGCATCACATTTAGGTTTAGTTAGTGCAGGAGGTTGTGCTAGAGTTTTGGAGCCTGCGAGTTCCTTGACAGTGTTAAAAAGAGTCTTGGAGCAGTTAGTTGCATTTGCAATGGTGGTGGAAACAAAGTCTGCTCGAGCTAATTTGGAGAGTTTGTGGTAATTTTTTAAGGCACTTTTGTAGTCAGATTTAGATAAAGAAGTGTAATTCTTCCTCCACTTTCTCTCCAAAACTTTACAGTTAGTTTTTTCAGTTTTCAGTGACTCAGTGAACCATGGGGCTGGTGGTCGATGGTTTGCGATTGTTTTTTTGTAAGAGGCAAACATGTGTTAATGGCGTCCAAAAGCCAGTTTTGCACTGAAGATGATAGTTGGTTAACTTGTTGCAAGGGACATGGTTTGTGAGTATCTAAATGAGTGTTAAGGGCAGTGATATCTAACTTTTTCCAGTTTCTAAATTGTGAAATTGACGTGCTGGAATTTGATGAAAGAAGTGCTGGGAGTATTAAGTTAAATTTGACGAGATAGTGATCGGACCAACTTATTGGGAGGGCCAAAGAGCAGGAGATCTCTGTTAGGTTAGAGAAAATGGGGTCAAGGAAATGCCCTGCTGCATGTGTGGGACCAGAATTTAATAAGTTAATATTCAAGGAAGCTAAATCAGAAATAAGATTTGAGCTGCTTTTACATGATTTCTTTTCTAAATGGAGATTTAGGTCTCCTTGAAGGGAGAAATTGGCTGATTTCATAGCTAAAGGAGCTATGAGTTCAGCGAAAGTCGAGGTCCAAGATAAGGAGGAGGAAGGTGGGCGATAAACGATTATACCTGAAAAGGTAAATTTAGGGGAAAGAGTCAGCTTAAAATGAGCAGCCTCACAGTTAGGGAAAGGGAGATGTTCAAAGTCGCATTTGAAGTCTTTCTTAAAGATAACAGCTATCCCACCACCCATTTTCAAATTACGAACTTTCCTCACTATAGCGTAGTTTATAGGTAATGCAGCAGCAATGTCAGGACCTGAACACTCATGGAGCCAGGTTTCTGTGAGGAAAATCGCATCAGGTTGGTCATTAGATAATAGGTCAAAGATGTCTGATTTATGTTTGGGTAAGGAGCGACAGTTTATGCTGAAGAAAGAGTAAGGTTTATTTTGAGGAATCAATGGGTTTGAGTTTGGTAATAGGCTTCCGGTTTTTTCTTCCAGACTGGAGGAAAAACAAAAACCGCAGTTTTCACAGGCTTTGAAGTTTCCTAATAAGTGAGCTTTGGTGCAGTTTGGAAGCAGGGGTATGTGAAAGGCCATTAACTGCTCAGGGGTGTATTTAAGTCTGCTGGTTTTAATCATGGTATCCCGTCTCTGAGTATGGAGAGGCCTTGAGTGATTTGCCGAGCAACCAGGGGTTCTGGCCCTGGGCCCGAGCCAGGCGCGGACGGGCGCAGACGGGCTTGCCTTAGGCGCGCCTTCGGCGCGCCAGCGGCGTGCCCTCTGCGCGCGTCTGCTGCGCTTCGGGGCCAGCGTCCTAATTTATGCAGATTTCAGCAGCTAGACTGCTAACCACAGTGCGCGTAATGGAGGCAGCCCGCACTTCCGGTTTTGCGTCGTATTTCCCTCCACACAAACGGAAGAATCCGTGGTGGACCGGGGATGACGCTTTGGCCGGTTGAAAAGTGCGCTTGTGCAGGTAAAATAAGCAATTTTTAAGAACAGTGAATATTGTGATTTTAAAAGCAGTTTCCAATTCAATTTCAAAATGACTTTCAGTGACTTTCAATATTTAGCACATTCAAACAGAGAAAGATGAAGGATGAAGCCCTTTACCAGGCGCTTCGTTTACCAGCTCCTGAAAGCCACAGCTCGTCTCTCTAAACGCGTCCGCTTTGGATGGCTAAATTACGGGTCCTAGATCCAAATAAGGATGGCCCAAATGGGAGCGGATATAGATGCAGAGAAGTTACTAGAAGGTAGAATTAATGATGGTCAAATAAGTCTCCTAGATTCCATGAGGTAGATTTTTATGGAGTCTTCAAAAGAAATGATGAAAGCTGTGTATCTCTGATGTGAGAACCAAGTTGGGAGCAAGTTTCAATTTTAGATAAAAAGCAAAAATTGACACGAATAGTGCAGACCGGACATTATGTCGTCTGGGAATTTCATGGCCCTCAGCAATATGTTAGGTACGAATATACATGATGCACTTTGGTTTGATGGACCTTGGGCCTGCGGCGTATGTTACCGGATGCTACACGTCAATCCCCACATTAAAAAATCCCTCCAATTGGAGGCAAACACACTCTTTAAAAACTCTCCAGCCGGTTGGGAGCAGACTTTTGATCTGTTGTCCAGACCGCACTGGAGGGAGTAGCATAATTACATGCTCTCTGCGGGTGGGAGCAGGGCAGGCTCTGGGAGCATGCTGGGAGTCAGCTAGGGCCATAGGGAGCCCCGTGGCTGGAGCACCACCTGTGGCTCCCAACGCTGACCATGGTGGATACTTTGTATGTGCACGCACCTTGAAATGATGCAGGCCCCGGGAGATGGGGTCTCCTGGACTAAAAACAACTTCGGAAGGGGGTCCATGTTACCCAACTCCCCTTTAACATGCATTAGGCCATGGTGGATGGGTCCCTAGGGCTTAATGATGCTTGGGAAGGGCCCCACTATTTTATTATATTTGGCCTCCAGGGATGGGTTCCCAGGGGCCTGATGTCCAACCCTGTGCAAAATCTGTGTGCGATGTGGAGGTGGCAGTCTGCTGGGGGTTTTGCCAGAGAACCTGGTGGTAGGCCAAGCCCTGTGATTAACCCCGTTGCTCATGGCCAAACGATGTGCGCAGCGTTTGTTGGGCTTCCTCAGGGGAGTTTGGATACAGGGCCTGGCTGTGGCCAACCACACGTCACGTGTGACAAAAGGCCATGCACAAAGTGAGGTTGGCTGCCTGCATATTTTCAACCCCCTACTGTTCATGGCAAAAGCATGGGGATGGCTGCCTATAGGAGGTTTGCCCTAGGCTTTGCTGCTTGGGCTGTGTGCTGCGGGGTTGGCTTTATGTACGGAAATAAAATATTGCTTCACATTAAAAAAATTCTAGATATGTAGTGACAAAAACTAAGCTTAATGAAACATTAAAGTTAGGTGTGATAAAATGATTTTGTTTAAAAATAAAATCTTAGAAAGTCACTGAAAAAAACCAAAGGTTAAAGTAACGTTAAGAGCTAACTATAACTTGCGCCTCCATCATGCACTGCACATGACCTCACATATTGCATCACTCATGACATGTTCCATGACATCATTTATAAAATCACTGATGACATCTCAAAGAGATCCTGAATGAGATATTTGCGGGTGGGAGAAACTCCTGGTCAGACTATCTATCAGCAGCACGTGACAAACTAAGCCTGGCCTGGGAGAGCTTGAAAAACAGCCCAATTCTGCCGTCAGTACTAAAAATTCACTGAAGAAACAAGTTATGCTCCTCTCTAGTTATGAAGATATCAAAAGCATAGAGGAGTCCAATTCAAATATTGCGGCAACTTTATGTTCGAACAGAAAAAAACCCATCCAGCCTTATTTGAACAGTGCACCGAGGAAGTCAACATTAAAGCACATTTTATACGCAAGACCTGCCGATCAAATAGTTACGCAGATGCTGGAAGCCAGTCTCGTAGCCAGGCCAGTGCAGACTGTCACCAAAGGGAGGAAACCCTGGAACACCTAATATCCATCTGTCTGGTTCTTCTTAGTAGACGACTCACTTTATTAAAACCAGTCTCCCTCACACAAAGGGTACTCTCCTGCAGGGCAGCTAAAGAGTTACTTTATCCTCTGGAAACTACAATAGACCTGGCAATGTTTGGCAAATATATGACTATAACACAGACAATGCTTACTGGCTAACCTGCAGCAGCTACTGGGACATAGCTTTAGTACTACGTTTATTCTTGGAAAACAGTAGCTGTGCCTGTAAACATGACCGTGCTTATACATTTTATTGGTCACTGTAATGCTTAGCCTGGGATGGTAAGGAATTTTAATCTGTGATGTATGTCATTTAATCCTGTTGTTTTTTTTAGATGTACTGCTTTTTTTAGAACTATTTTAATTAATTAAACAAATAAATGTATTCACTTCACGCTACCCCTACAAACTTAGCAGCCCACACTGAAAATATAAATAAAAACTAAACTAACTTCCAAGCCTAGATCCATACAACCCTATCATCCCACAACTAAAATATAATTCAAATAAATAAGTATTCCACAATTTATATATTTAAAATGTAAATAAATAATGAATCTACAAATAATAGTGAATAGTTAATTATTACTAAATTAGCTTCCCACCCTTGTACTACTACAAACATACCAGCCCACAACTAAAACATAAGTAAAATAAATGTTACATAAAATTCAGAATTAAATTCAAATAAATTAACTAATTATTTAAAAAACAATATTTAATTGTTAATTAATTAGTAATGAATTTCTCACTCTATATTCCTACAAACAGCCTGTAAATAACATATAATGAAAATAAATCAGTATTATCCAATCTACATAATTAATATCTATAATATAATTAAATAACATTTATTAAAGAATGCAAGATTAATTATAACCTAATTAACTTTCTTCTCACCCTATCCCCTATTATCCCAAACATGAGCTAGAACACTAGCAATTACTATTAAAAGTAAAATAAACAATTCTGAATCACTTAAAATTACAAGTTATATTTAAAAACAATTATAACATTTTTATAAAGAATAGTAACACATAAAATGAATATATATATTTGCAACCATTATATTATAAAAACAATATTAGAAACATCAGTATTATTTAAAGTGATATTACTCACTCCAAAAACAAAATTCTTTTCAAGGAGATTTTGTGCATCACGAAATTGTCTGTAACAATATTTCATTTCCGATATTTCTGTCTTCCAATACTTTTATATTTTATTATTCCAACACCATTTGAGCATTATGCACTGCGCCCCAGATTCCATCTTTCTTTGTCAAAATAATTGAATGTGTGCTCTTGGTTTTATCAGTAGGGGCAGAAAATCAGAGGTGGTCAAAGCCCCATAAAGGGTACTAACTCCCTTGCTTTCTCATCAACATCGGTGGGCATATCATGATGCCCAAAAAAACTCCAAAATAGGTTCTACCATTGGAGACATCGCTTTTCAGTCTACAGTGCAGATGATGGAATTCAAGTTATCTGTTACGTGGATATTGATGGAGAGAAGGGAATCATGCATTGTTGCTGGCCATGTAGTACCTATTCTGTATTGTGTGTGTGTGAATGAAACATGTTCTCTCAGTGCAGAGAAAGCACGTAGTACTGCTGCTGTTACTGTAGATGATCTTTTCTTAAATGAAGATTGCACCCCCTGGAACGTCCTTGAGTCCTTAATTTAAGCCGGTGGTTGCCAGTGGGGGTTACCAGCATTCAGTTTTGGGAACCAGCACTTATTTTCCCTCCTCAAATACTAACTGGGAGCATGAGGTGGTAATACACACACAAATGGGAAAGAAGGAGGAAGAAAAAGATGGAAAAAAGTAACAAAGAGAGGAAGAATGCACTGACAGAAGAGAGATAAAGGGTAAGGCAGTGTCTGGCAGTGGATTAGAGGCCTGAGGTGAATTCAAAACTACACAGCCTTGTTTTTGGTGCACTGACATTTAAAATCGCAGCTGTGGACTTCAGAGCACAGATTTGGGCTCCCGCACTCATTCTTTTACAAATTAAGCACTGAATTCTGTTCAAACTGCACCCTCTTTTTGTCTAGTGCAGCCTTTGCTCCCAGTGCTCCACATTCTACTATGATCTCCCCTTCACCATTTTGGTACCTGCACTCCCATAATCCCTTCAACATGCCAATGATTTTGTCTTCCGTACAGTGAAAATGGGTTCACCATGCTTTCACCATTTTACAACACAACACAAGTACATGCAATAGTACATGCCTCCCTACCATAAAAAGATAGATAAGGAACAGGTGTCAGAATTCCATGCTATCACTAACTTTCTCCCTGTCTCTCTCAACTCTTTCGCTCCCGTTCTAAGATGCCCACGCACACCGCACACACACCCCGCATCTGCAGAAGCAGAACAGGAGGGCTAGCCTTCTCCATCCTTGCACCCAAAACATGGAATGACCTCCCACTACACCCAAGAGCCTCCTACTCACTTCTGAAATTCTGCAGGAACCTGAAGACCTGGCTCTGCAACTAAGACCTTGTAGACGACCTTCAAACCTTCTCCATCGCCTGGGTACCACATGGGTGATTAGTCGAGCTTTACAAATCCTTATAACATAGCATAACATCACACATACATAAACAGAGACACAAACACCCACTGGGACACACATGCACATATACCCTCCCCACAAGTCAGCTGCAACACCAAAGTTTTCCTCTTTAGCCTTTTTAGGCCTTGCTTTTCAGGGGTAGTGGGGATGAACAGTCAAGGCTTAAGTGTGGAGGTTGGTTTGATGTCTCTAGTTCAGGCAACGTATGACCAGTCATTTCAAAGGGCGCATCTTGCTTAGCCACATGTTGACCTCATTATGCAGTGTGCAGAGTTATGATGGGCAACTTCAAAGACGGCCTCTTACAGGGTCACACATTGGCCTAATGATGTGGATGCAGGGATGCACAGTGATAGCAGGCTACCTCCCGCGGTACCACTTGAAGGGTCAACGTCATCCTCACAGCTGTAGCGTGGGAGCTGCTTGTAAATGCGAATTCTGTCGGTTAGGGCAATAGACTGTGTTCTCTGGTCTCAGTAGGCTGTACCAGCACGAAGGAACTCGCAGCAGCACAGGGACATAGCACCTCAAACTTGTATCCATGTAATCATTCCCTAAACATGCAAGGCCATTTATCACAATCTCAGCTAGGCTCAGCAGCCCAGATCTTATCTGCAGGACTAGGAATGTGGTTCTAACACGTTTAAGGGACACAGTTAGGATTATGGTTGTGGTCCATCCTCCACATGTGTGCACAGCTTCATTGACCCTACAGGTGAACACTGGATAATTGAGAGTGACTTCCTTATATCCAGGGACTGGAGGCATTTCCAAGGTCCATTCCAATTCAGATTCCACAGAAAACCATTGAGTTGAGTGGACCAATCCAGAAGAGTGCATTTTTCTTTTAGTTACTGACATATTTGTGTTCCTCGTGGCAACTGCGTGGTTCCAGGTCAACAGTTTCTGTTTCCGACACAAACATTGAATGCCTGCTTGGGGCATCAACCCTGACCATACAAAGTGCGTACCGTTTGGACAAGCCATCAGATGAAAGTCTTCCTCTGTGTATTACCCTCGCCGTCTCAGGTCTTGTCTTGACTTCTGGAACTGCTGCACATTTTCATCCAAAGTACAACATATCCTCCCTTGGTAAGTGTAGTACAAGCCTGACAGTACACTGTGCTTGACAGTGGATTTTAGAGGAAAGAAGAAAGTCTAAAGGAGCAGTGCAAAGGAACATGCAGTAAATAGGATGACAACCCCATCTTACTGCCACTGATCTTTTAAAGCACCCTATAACCTTTGGGGTTTCATACACAGGAGGGGCACCCAATCAGGGTATCCCACTTTATAAACCAAATACATGTGCGCTCACACAGCACATAATCAGGTGAGAATAAGGGGTCCTCTTATGACCCACTTACCTGAATTTATCAGGGACAGAAGACAATCTCCCCTGAGTGGGATTCAAGTAAAGAGCACTGCACCCCCCTACTAGCATCAACTGCCAGCAGCCATTAATAGTGTCAAGGCATGGCCACAGGGAGAGTATTCATGCATGCCAATGGGGACCCACTCTAGGTGGTCTCTAAAAACCCTAATACATGATAGAACTCAGTTAGAAACACACACACAGGAACACAGTCGCACACACCGACACACACAAACACACACACACACACACACACATGTGAAGCAGAACTGCAAGATTCCCCCTGTTTGGCAAATGAACATGGACTACTGCTACCCCTTATGTTTAATACTCATGCAGGAACATATTCACTCAATATCTACCTATTTTCTACTCTAAAAAAACAAATGCACTTTTCACAGACTTCTACATAAATTCTTTAATATCACATAGAAATAATGTATAATTCGACACCCTGCAATGATTTTAATACATTGTATATACATATCCACCATATCTCCATACTCACATTAAATATAAATCTAAGGCTTTTACGTAGAGACCGCAATAAAAACGCATAACAATAAATATTGTGCTTACTTTGTCACAATATCAGTATCCATCACTCCATTTATGTTGCCTCTTCAAGGTAGTCTCCAGATGCAAATTTTAAAACTAGATGTATTCATTCTGTCAAATGCCTGTCACCTTTAAGAGCACTCGTGCATTGAATTCAATTAGCTTTATAAGCTCTCTGATCAATATGAGTTTTTGATGGGTGAGACTTGCTGGTCACTCTCAAAATCATGAGTGTGTGTTAAGGAATTACAGCAATCACAGAACAAAGTGCTAGACGCGAGTTGGCGGGGTTTACAGAATGTAAAATAACTGCACCAGAGAACATCTGGGCGAGACTTAATAGACTGCTGGAAAGAATCTCTCTTTACGCATGCTAGGATGACAAACAGTAAAATAAATGGATTGTTGCTCCGCCGGTTTAAGTTTAAGGCAAGTGTGGGAAGGCAGGGGTCTTTCTTGTGAGGCTGTGCTTGCTTGGCAATGAGGGCATTCCTGCATCTCACTTGAAGTTGGATTGTTCTTTTCAAGAACATGATAATTACACGTTGCCAACAAGGGGTAAAAAAGTGTTCCCAAACCATAACAACCATTGACAAGGTGATAAAGGTCCAGATTACACCTCTAAATACTAAGAAAAGCATCTTGAGAAAGCCTCCAGCAATGACAACATTCTGTGAAAAACAACAATGGAAGCAATAAGTGCTCTGTGTACTGTGCATCTGTTAAAAAAATCCAATGTTTAATGATTCAGTGTACTTTTGAGATGTAAAATTCTCGCTCATGCATAATATTGCAAGCACTCCATAGGAGGCTAAATCTGGTGCATGGAATAGGCATTAACGTGTGACTAGAGAGTTTGTAATGCACTTAGCGTAGCCAAAGTTTACTCTAATATGGTGTGTAGAATTTCTCATAATAGGTTGTGCATATAGCTGTGGTGTCAAACCAGACGTAGAAAGGAGTGAGGAAAAAAATATGTGGCCACATTTATTGCACCGTTCACACAAATTCAATTAGTGTGCCGGTTACTTACCGGTAATCTCTATTAGATCAATTGCTTTTCCTCATCAAAGTGTTTACTAAATGAGATGCATCCAGCATCTCCAAGAGAACGATGTGACCTAGCAGAAAACTTGCAACAGGCCTCTATCCACTCCCTTTCTGCCCCTCCCGACAGGTTCCTACTCCAACAAGGGCCATGAAGGGGGAACAGCCCACCAGATCTCCATATAGCTCTGGCTAGTGACAGAGTACCGTACCATACTATCAGCAGCAGACTGAAAAAAGATTAATTAAAGGAGGGGGCATGCAGCTCCTCCCAAGCCACTATAGGCCCCAGGGAGCCTACCCCAAGGCCTACATTTCTGAAAATGAGGAGGGGCTGTTGGGGCCTCTCTCCTTGAGCTTTCTATGGCCCAGGGGTCCCCTTTCTCTGGGGCCAAATCACTTGCTGTGTCCTGTGGAGCCCATGTCCGAAACATAGCAGTTTCCCTGCCCACACCGGCACAGGCAGAACTTGTGTTTGATCGCACCTGACAGAAGCATTTTCAAAAATCCCTCCAATTGGAAGCAAACACACTCTTTAAAAACCCTCCAGCCGGTTGGGAGCAGACTTTTGATCTGTTTTCCAGACCGCACTGGAGGGAGTAGCATAAAGAGATGCTCTCTGTGGGTGGGAGCAATGCAGGCTCTGGGAGCATGCTGGGAGTCAGCTAGGGCCACAGGGAGGCCCGTAGCTGGAGCACCACCTGTAGCTCCCAAAGCTGACCATGGTGGATGCTTTGTATGTGCACGCACCTTGAAATGATGCAGGCCCCGGGAGATGGGGTCTCCTGGACTAAAAACAACTTTGGGTGGGGGGCTTTTGGAGACAGGCCATGTGACCCAACTCCCCTAGAACATGCATTAGGCCATGGTGGATGGGTCCCTAGGGGTTAATGATGCTTGGGAAGGGCCCCACTATTTTATTGTATTTGGCCCCCAGGGATGGGTTTCCTGGGGCCTGATGTCCAACCCTGTGCAAAAGCTGTGTGCGATGTGGAGGTGGCAGCCTGCTGGGGGTTTTGCCAGAGAACCTGGTGGTAGGTCAAGCCCTGTGATTAACCCCGTTGCTCATGGCCAAACGATGTGCGCAGCGTTTGTTGGTCTTCCTCAGGGGAGCTTGGATACAGGGCCTGGCTGTGTCCAA
This sequence comes from Triturus cristatus, assembly GCF_964204655.1. Classification (NCBI taxonomy): domain Eukaryota; kingdom Metazoa; phylum Chordata; class Amphibia; order Caudata; family Salamandridae; genus Triturus; species Triturus cristatus. Next base: position 1,101,306,003 of record NC_140594.1, read on the forward strand.
CCACACGTCACGTGTGACAAAAGGCCATGCACAGAGTGAGGTTGGCTGCCTGCATATTTTCAACCCCCTACTGTTCCTGGCAAAAGCATGGGGATGGCTGCCTATGGGAGGTTTGCCCTAGGCTTTGCTGCTTGGGCTGTGTGCTGCGGGGGTTGGCTTTATGTACGGTAACACAAAAATAGTGCTTTACATTAAAAAAATCCTAGAAATGTAGTGAAAAAACTAAGCTTAATGTAACATTATAGTTAGGTGTGATAAAAAGATTTTGCTTAAAAATAAAATCTTAGAAAGTCACTGAAAAAAACCAAAGGTTAAAGTAACGTTATAGTTAGGTGGATTTGTGGGTGACAACATTAACTTTTGAACCAAAAAAATACATAAATTTACCAGTTATAGTTAGCAGAGCTAACTATAACTTGCGCCTCTGTCATGCACTGCATATCACCTCACATATTACATCACTCATGACATGTTCCATGACATCATTTATAAAATCACTGATGACATCTCAAAGAGATCCTGAATGAGATATTTGCGGGTGGGAGAAACTCCTGGTCAGACTATCTATCAGCAGCACGTGACAAACTAAGCCTGGCCTGGGAGAGCTTGAAAAACAGCCCAATTCTGCCGTCAGTACTAAAAATTCACTGAAGAAACAAGTTATGCTCCTCTCTAGTTATGAAGATATCAAAAGCATAGAGGAGTCCAATTCAAATATTGCGGCAACTTTATGTTCGAACAGAAAAAAACCCATCCAGCCTTATTTGAACAGTGCACCGAGGAAGTCAACATTAAAGCACATTTTATACGCAAGACCTGCCGATCAAATAGTTACGCAGATGCTGGAAGCCAGTCTCGTAGCCAGGCCAGTGCAGACTGTCACCAAAGGGAGGAAACCCTGGAACACCTAATATCCATCTGTCTGGTTCTTCTTAGTAGACGACTCACTTTATTAAAACCAGTCTCCCTCACACAAAGGGTACTCTCCTGCAGGGCAGCTAAAGAGTTACTTTATCGCCTGGGGACTACAATTGACTTGGCAAGGTTTAACAATGTATTACTATAACTCAGAGACTGCTTACTGGCTAACTTCTAGCAGCTACTGGGACATAGCTTTAGTACTACTTTTATTCTTGGAAAACAGTAGCTGTGCCTGTAAACATGACCGTGCTAATACATTTTATTGGTCACTGTAATGCTTAGACTGGGATGGTAAGGAATTTTAATCTGTGACGTGTCATTTGATCCTGTTTTTTTTTTTAGATGTGCTGCTTTTTTGGAACTATTTTAATTAATTAAACAAATAAATGTATTCACTTCGCTACCCCTACAAACTTAGCAGCCCACACTCAAAATATAAATAAAAACTAGGTATTCCATAATTTATACATTTAAATTAAATTAAATATTTTATTACGAATGCATAATGAATTGTTAGATAATTATTAATTAATTAACTTCCCAACCTAGACCCCTACAACTCTAGCATACCACAACTAAAATATAATTAAAATAAATAAGTATTCCATAATTTATATATTTAAAATGTAAATAAATAATGAATCTACAAATAATAATGAATAGTTAATTATTACTAAATTAGCTTCCCACCCTTGTACTACTACAAACATAACAGCCCACAACTAAAACATAAGTAAAATAAATGTTACATAAAATACCGAATTAAATTTAAATAAATTGACTAATTATATCAAATTTGTATATTTAATTGTTAATTAATTAGTAATGAATTTCCCACTCTATATCCCTGCAAACTGCAAATAACATGTAATGAAAACAAACCAATACTATCCAATCTACATAATTTATACCAATGATATAATTAAATATAATTTATTAAATACTGCAAGATTAATTATAACCTAATTATCTTTCTGCTCACCCTATCCTCCTATAATCCCAAACATGAGCTACAACACTAGAAATTACTATTAAAAGTAAAATAAACAATTCTGAATCACTTAAAATTACAGGTTATATTTTAAAAACAATTATAACATTTTAATAAAGAATAGTAACACATACAATGAATATTTTAACTAAAATACTTTAAAATAATTAAATATATATATTTGTAACCATTATATTATGAAATCAATATTAGAAACATCAATATTATTTAAAATGATATTACACACGTCAAAAGCAAAATTCTTGTCAAGGAAATTTTGTGCATCACAATATTTGTCTATAACGATATTTCATTTCCTATATTTCTGTCTTCCAATATTTATGATATTTTATTATTTTGTCCAAACACCATTCAAGCATTATGCAATGCACCCCAGATTCCATCATTCTTTGTGAAAATAATTGAATGGGTGCTCTCGGTTTTGTCATTAGGGGCAGAAAATCAGAGGGGGCCAAAGCCCCATAAAAGGTATTAAACCCCTTGCTTTCTCATCAACATTGGTGGGCACATCATGATGCCCAAAAAACTCCAAAATAGGTAATACCATTGGAGACATCGCCTTCAGTCTACAGTGCAGATGATGGAATTCAAGTTATCTGGTACGTCGATTTTGTCATGAAATCCCCGGCGCAAAGGGATCCACTGCAAAAGTGCAGGAAATTTAGTATATAAAAACTCAACCCTGTCCCCTGCCACCCGCATGACCTTATGTGTATTATTGCTTAAATGTGTAACTGTGATTGCATACATACTATGGGAACATGCCAGGTTGTATATGGATATATACCAGGTTGGTATTTATTTGAGCAGTGTTTGTTTTGCACTTTTATTTTTGATTTGTAATCAAGCTTACTTGAAAGTCATTCCTTGGACGCTCAGTGGAGAAGTGTGGAGCGAGCGGCATGCAGAAAAGAAAAGAGATCAGTATTCCATCGGGACTGTACCGCGCCTGGCTTCCCGGCACACAGGTAAACAGAAATCCTCTGTACGCCACATTACACAACGCGTACGACGGCATGGCGGCCATCTTTACCCCTTCGCATTTCCTTGTCATTATTGGTTTTTAGCGCCAAGACGCCTACGGGTAAATGCAGCGCTTTACAAATATTAAAAATAAATAAATAAATAAATCTTTGGTGTGGCATTACTATTTAATGTCACACCCGACTTCAGGAATGTGCTTAGCCTTCTGCGAAGTTACGGATACTCACCGATTTTCAGGGACGCTTCTCCAGACATCTTGGCTCAGCCCCGTCTTCATTTCCTCTTCTCTTCTGGCGCAACACAGAGATTTCCCAGCTTGAATCTGGAATAGAAAAAAGAGAGAAAGCTAAGCACTTATTTTGTTTATTCTGGCGCCCATGGCAAGACAGAGCAATCTTCTAATGCAGTAATGCAACAAGCAAAGAACAATTTTTGGAACTTTTGGACTGGAGTTAAGGACAAAAGGAACTTGGCAAACATTATTGACGATCTAGAGACTGATGGCAAAACTAAGAATATTAAAGTAAATTGATATGTATAATATGTTTTTAGTTTCTTGTTTGTAATTCTCTATTAGTGATGAATCACCTTCGGGATTAGGCTGAAAGTAAATGTAGTAAGCAAAGACTAATATTTGTGCACTTTAAAAGGCAAAAATAAACAAAATCAGGAAAGGTATTAATAACCATATCCTTTATTCTATTCAGCAAAAAGAAGAAAAGTAAAAGCTCATCTTCTGAATTCCAGTTCATCAGACATCCCAAGCCATTCAAGTCATCACAACATTATCCGGAAGCAGAGCCTACATATTAAAAGTCGCAGTTAGGAAATTGAGTAACCTCTTTTTAAACGCAGATAATGTTGAAAGTAGGAATGTGCGCAGGAGTTAGACACGTATAAAAAGGGTTAATAAGTCTTGTTACTTTGCAGGTCGACAACAGATTCAACCACAAAACGTCGAGGATTCCGGCCCTCCTCCCTGAACCCTTTTGTGTAGCCTTAATGATATAAGAAACTCAGGTTATCAGGTAGGGTGCTGAAAGGTTGGTTCCTAACGTCTCTGCAAAACTCACCAGCGCACTTCTACAGGTAAGAGTGCATGGTTGGTCTGACAGAAGGCTAAGACCACAAGAATACGTTTTGCCCAGACATTATGGATCAGGCTAAGCAGATTTCCTTACAAAATATTGTCACAATCTTAGCAGACATTTAGTCGGAAAATGCAGCATTACGAAGAGACCTTTCCACTTTACAGCAAATCATGCAGGAAAGATCATCTTGGAATTTTCCCTCACCACAAAACCCCCCCTTAAGCCGCCCAGTTTTCAGCATAAGACGCAGACAGTTCATAGTGCCTCAGCCTCTGCTCCTACGCAAATACAGGTAGTAACCCCTGTAACAGTTTCTCTAGCACCTCTAGAAAGATTTCACGGAGATAGTAACAAATTTACTATTTTTCTTAATCAATGTCATTTACATTTTATAGCTAAACCTGCCGCCTTCCCTGATGATTCCTCTAAGATAGCTTTTATTTTATCCTATTTGGGATGAGACGCCGCCTTGTGGTCAGTTCCTTTAGTGGAACGCGATGACCCTTTATTATATGACTTTGGGAGGTTTAAAGAAAACATGAAGAAATTATTTGTCAAGCATGTATTTGTACAGTCGGCAGATAATTAGTTTTTGAATTTAAGACAAGGTTCCTCCGATCTAATTCACTACATTTCAATGTTTAATAGATTAGTATTTGAGGCAGAATGGCCTGAAGAGAAACGTGTGTCTCTCTTTTATAGAGGGTTACCAGACGAACTCAAAGACAAGATAACACAAATACTAGACCCACCAGATGACTGTAATGAGTTCATTGATTTAGTAGTAAAATTGAATCATCGCTTAACGGAAAGAAAAAGGGAAATAAATTAGTCTGATCATATGATATTACTATTTAAAGACAAAACAAACTCCAAAAGGGAACCCGTCTCTTAAACCGATATGGGAGAACCCATGCAAATAGGAACTCTTCGAGGTCCCCTTACAAAAGAAGAGAAAGATAAACATAAAAAAAAGAACCAGTGTCTTTATTGTGGAAAGACTGGACATTTTGTTAAGGAATGTCCTACTCGTCCCAATAAATTGAAACCAAAGACGACCGAAGTAGTTGTAGTACAACAGTCGGAAAACTAATGAGCTCGATAAAAGAAGAGGTCGATTTGTCGAGTACTCTTTCTAGTTTGGCCTCTGCTGCTCCTGAAGGTCCTTTTTGTCACCTTAGTATTCGTGTTACTCTAAAATCTTTTGAAGAAGGAGCACAGTCGTGGTCCTTAGATGCGCTAATTGACTCCGGAGCCACAAGTAATTTTATTGACACACAATTAGTACAGGAGTTGAGATTAAAAACTCTATCAAAAACCAGATCAGAGATAGTCAGGGCAGTAGATAGATAAGAACTTACATCAGGATTAATACAACACCACATTGAGCAATTAATTATGACTTGTTCTAAAGAAAATATCAAGTTCAAAGTCATCGATGCACCTCAATTCCATCTTATTTTAGGGATTCCAAGATTGGTTTTACCTAACCCCAAGATTGACTGGTTGAAGAAAACAATATTGTTTAATTCTATACATTGCCATGAGGAATGTTTTCAAGAGCAAGTAAAAGAGTTGTTAATACAAGGATATGATTTTCCAAAACATTCCAAGACAGTGTTAGCTCTTGAAGGTGTTCCACAGGAATATGCTGATCTCTTAGACGTATTTGATAAAAAAAAGGCAAATACTTTACCTCCCCATAGGGATTACGACTTCCGTATAGATCTAGTCCCGGGAGCTACTCTACCGTGCAGTCGCATATACGCCTTAACTGAGGGTGAAAATGAACATCTGCGAAATTACCTTGATGAGTACCTTGCTAATGGGTTCATTAGACATTCAAAGTCCCCTGTATCATCCCCTCTGTTTTTCATACCAAAGAAGGGGGGAGAATTATGCACATGCATTGACAACCGCGCACTCAATAATGTAACAATAAAAAATCGTTACCCATTTCCTTTAATTCCGACACTATTGGACCAAATTAAGGATGTTACCATTTATACTAAACTCGATCTGCGTGGAGCTTACCATCTTGTACCAGTCCGTGACGGCGAAGAATGGAAAACAGCATTTCACACTAAATTCAGCCTATTTGAATATCAAGTCATGCCGTTCGGACTCTGCAACGCTCCAGCAGCATTTCAGTTTTTTATAAATTAAGTTTTAAGGGATTTCTTAGACATTTGTTGTGTAGTGTACATTGACGACATCCTTATTTATTCAAAAACTGAAACAGAACATGTACAGCAGGTTCACACCATTCTTCAACAGCTACTACAGAATTCTTTGTACGTCAAGTTAGTGAAAAGTATGTTCCATTCTTCAAAGGTTGACTTTTTAGGATATGTAATTAGTCCCACTGGCATTGAAATGGACCCAAAGAAAATTGAAGCTGTATTCACCTAGCCAAGCCCTTCTTCTGTAAAGCAGATTCAAACAAGTTTTCTTGGGTTTGCTCATTTTTACCGACGTGTTATACGTAATTTTTCCCAGACCATAACACCTATTACTGAGCTTTTACGAAAAAGCATACAATTTGAATGGGATGAAACCTCTGAAAAGCCTTCCAAGAATTAAAAAAAACAATTTACTTCAGCTCCCATATTAATGCATCCTGATCCGGCCCGCCCATTCATTGTTGAGGCAGATGCTTCCCAGTTCGCTTTGGGAGGAATTTTGTCTCAAAGACATAAAGATACTGGGCAGATGCACCCCATAGCCTACTATTCTACAAAACTATCTCCTGTGGAACAAAATTACGCACTAGCGGACAGAGAATTATTGGCCATAAAAGCTGTGTTTGGAGAATGGCGCTATTACCTGCTAGGCGCCAGGCACCCGATTACAATTTATACTGACCATAGTAATCTTCAAACTTTACGATCTGTAAAAGCTCTTTCTGCTCGTCAGCTTAGATGGACTATGTTCTTTAATAATTACAACTTTGTGATTACTTATCGCCCAGGAAAAAAAAACAATAAAGCAGATGCTTTATCACGCATTGGTACCCAGGAGGAAATATGTTCACAAAGAGAAGAAATTCAGGACCTACTTACTGTTTTCAGGCTAGTCTCACTAGTGATGATTCGCTTTTAAATATACAGCAAGACATTTCTAAAAAGCTTTCACAAGAATGGCAAAGTCTATATCCATTACTTAAAATGAAAGATAATGTATTGATGATTAATGATCAGGTTTTTGTATCATCAAAAGCTTTACAAGAACAGGTGTTACAATTGTATCATGATACCACTTTAGCTGCACATCCTGGTGTGACAAAGACCTATCAGTTAGTGAAAAGACACTTCTGGTGGCATTCCATGTTTCATGATGTCCAACTCTACATTGATACTTGTGCCATTTGCATTCAGAACAAAACCTCACATAAGGCCCCAAGTGGACTGTTACATTTCTTACCATTACCCCCACACCCTTGGCATGTTGTATCACTTGATTTTATCATTGAACTCCCACGGACTAAGACTAGTTTCACTACCATTTTAACTGTGGTAGATCATTTCACACGAATGGCCCATTCCATTCCATTAAATAAAATTCCATCAGCTATGGAAACAGCACACGTGTTCCTTCAAGAAATCATTCATTTACATGGAATCCCATCTTTTGTTATTTCAGACAGAGGTACCCAGTTTATTTCTCACTTCTGGCAAAATTTAAGTAAATCATTAAACATGGAATTGCGCACCTCCAAACAGATGGTCTAACAGAACGCACAAATCAAACGATTGAACAATTTTTACGATGTACGTTACAAACTTGTGAACAAGAATGGTCTGACATTTTATTGGCTTTGGAGTTTGCTGACAAAAATGTAGATCGTTCATCTATTGATATGTCACCATTCTTTTGCTCATATGGATTTCATCCCATGACTATCCCTCGTGAATTGACATCCTCTATAACTGTTCCATCGATTATAGAATATGTCACTAATTTAATGTCAGTTCAACAACTAGCACAGTTCCACTTAGCTATGCCAAGAAAAGTCAAAAAAGAACTGCAGATCTTCATCGGTCCCCCCAACCTTTGTATGTGAGACAAAGTTTGGTTATCTACACGCAATTTGCGGACAAAAAGTACCAACAAATTCTGCCCCCGGTTCATTAGTCCTTTTACTATTAAATAAATCATCAACCCCGTGAGTGTTAAATTAACGCTTCCATCAATCTATCATTTCCATCCTGTCTTCCATGTATCTTTACTTAAACCATACAATCAGAAGACTCGAATAAAACCCCACCTCCTCTGATTAATATAGAAGGGGTGCCCGAGTTTGAGGTTAAGGCTGTACTTGATTCCAAGAGGGTACGTGAAAAGTTGTTTTATCTGGTAGATTGGAAGGGCTACGGGCCAGATGAAATTCTTCATGTTATGACCATCAAAATTCGTCCTTTATGCGTGCTTTTTCACTGGTGACGTGCCTAGCTTAAACTGCACGTTATTATTATTACTTAGTTCATCCAATAAGGAGTAGAAAGGAGTAAAAGGGAGAAAGAAGGTCAAAGTAATGTGAACATTTGCAAATGCAATAATTGCTGTGCCACTGGTTTTGGGGCTTAATGAAAACCCCATCATGATGTTGTTTAGTAATAACGTGCAGTTTGGGCTAGGCACGTCACCAGTGAAAAAGCACGCATAAAGGATGAATTTTGATGGTCATAACATGAAGAATTTCAGGAACTGAGGTGTGCAACCCGTTTATTCATGATGTTGTCGACGGTTTTGCCCTACCGGGTTAGCACCCATAATGAAAAAACAAGATCAAGAAAGAAGTCGGCGGAATTTTGTCGTATCCCATGCAAGGCGGAACATCATTGTTCAACAAGTACGTTTAGTACGAGTCTACGGGAGTCGGATGGACACTGAAAAAGTATAAAACTAACATTGGATATCTTATGATCATATTTGTATTATTGTGTTATCTTTGACACTGTTAGCGGTACGGTGCGAAAAAGAAGTACGGGGTATCATTTGAATCAGTAAAACGGATTTATTAACAACATGACAATGGTTTGAGCGAGCAGCTGGAGTGCATTATGGGAGCTGGAGTGTCTTAGGAAGGTCAGTCGACCACTATTGGTCCAGGGTGACATCATCATGTGATAGAAGGGGAGGGGCAGAGATCAAGTTTAAATAGAGGTGAAAAAATGCCAAGGGAATCTTTCGGTGCAAGATGAGAAGAGGATGAGTTTTTAACAGCAGGTATGTGAGGGATTTGAATGAGAAGTGGGTTGTTTTCTTGTAGTGCACAGACAGCTGATCTCGAGAGTTTTTAGAGGGGAGATGAGCATATTTGATGAAAAGTACTGTTACGAAGGAGCGGCAGGCAGGGAAAGATGTGGGATTGAGAAGGATGGGAGTGAGGGGGGTAATCACATGAAGGGAAGGTAATGAAGCGATATGAATGAGGGCTGTTAAACTAGGGGATGCAAGAGAATGAGATCAGGGAACGAGGAGTTGAGAGGGTCACACTCCAGGATAACGGACGTATGTGGGGTGGCAGAGAGTGGGGTTGTTCAGGAGGATGGGAGTCTCTGACCGAGGGCATGGTTGTTATGCACATAAATGGAGGGCTAGCTGCTACAGTCTAGTGAATATTTGTTGTTCTTTAAATCGAAGATAACATTACAGTTTGTTTAAGGTGTCTGTTATTTGTAAGACGGAGTATAACCAGTATCGCTTATATAATTTAATGCAATTGCGTGTATATTATATTTGTTGTGATTGTAACGTATACTCAATTGTTACTTTCAGTTACACGTGACGAAGGGCCCCCGAGGCCCGAAATGCATTGGGTGTCAATAAACTGCTTTTAATGGACATTGCCTTAGTACGTGTTTTTGAAGAAGAGGTTCGGATGGCCCACTTAAACATGAGAAACTCAGGAAATTGCAGTTCCTTGCATGAGGATCGAAAACGTTATAGTGAAAGAGTGGATGAAATAAGGAGTAGAAAGGAGTAATAGGGAGAAAAAAGGTCAAAGTAATGTGAACATTTGCAAATGCAATAATTGCTGTGCCACTGGTTTTGGGGCTTAAAGAAAACCCCATCATGATGTTGTTTAGTAATAACGTGCAGTTTAGGCTAGGCACGTCACCAGTGAAAAAGCACGCATAAAGGACGAATTTTGATGGTCATAACATGAAGAATTTCAGGAACTGAGGTGTGCAACCCGTTTATTCATGATGTTGTCGACGGTTTTGCCCTACCGGGTTTGCACCCATTATGAAAAAACAAGATCAAGAAAGAAGTCGGCGGAATTGTGTCGTATCCCATGCAAGGCGGAACATCATTGTTCAATAAGCACGTTTAGTACGAGTCTACGGGAGTCGGATGGACACTGAAAAAGTATAAAACTAACATTGGATATCTTATGATCATATTTGTATTATTGTATTATCTTTGACACTGTTAGCGGTACGGTGCGAAAAAGGAGTACGGGGTATCATTTGAATCAGTAAAACGGATTTATTAACAACATGACAATGGTTTGAGCGAGCAGCTGGAGTGCATTATGGGAGCTGGAGTGTCTTAGGAAGGTCAGTCGACCACTATTGGTCCAGGGTGACATCATCATGTGATAGAAGGGGAGGGGCAGAGATCAAGTTTAAATAGAGGTGAAAAAATGCCAAGGGAATCTTTTGGTGCAAGATGAGAAGAGGATGAGTTTTTAACAGCAGGTATGTGAGGGATTTGAATGAGAAGTGGGTTGTTTTCTTGTAGTGCACAGAGGGCTGATCTCGAGAGTTTTTAGAGGGGAGATGAGCATATTTGATGAAAAGTACTGTTATGAAGGAGCGGCAGGCAGGGAAAGATGTGGGATTGAGAAGGATGGGAGTGAGGGGGTAATCACATGAAGGGAAGGTAATGAAGCGATATGAATGAGGGCTGTTAAACTAGGGGATGCAAGAGGGTGAGATCAGGGAACGAGGAGTTGAGAGGGTCACACTCCAGGATAACAGACGTATGTGGGGTGGCAGAGATTGGGGTTGTTCAGGAGGATGGGAGTCTCTGACCGAGGGCATGGTTGTTATGCACATAAATGGAGGGTTAGCTGCTACAGTCTAGTGAATATTTGTTGTTCTTTAAATCGAAGATAACATTAAAGTTTGCTCAAGGTGTCTGTTATTTGTAAGACGGAGTTATAACCAGTATCGCTTATATAATTTAATTAAATTGCGTGTATATTATATTTGTTGTGATTGTAACGTATACTCTATTGTTAATTTCAGTTACCCCTGACGAAGGGCCCCTGAGGCCCGAAATGCATTGGGTGTCAATAAACTGCTTTTAATGGACATTGCCTTAGTACGTGTTTTTGAAGAAGAGGTTCGGATGGCCCACTTAAACATGAGAAACTCAGGAAATTGCAGTTCCTTGCATGAGGATCGAAAACGTTATAGTGAAAGAGTGGATGAAATAAGGAGTAGAAAGGAGTAAAAGGGAGAAAAAAGGTCAAAGTAATATGAACATTTGCAAATGCAATAATTGCTGTGCCACTGGTTTTGGGGCTTAAAGAAAACCCCATCATGATGTTATTTAATTCTATATATTGCCATGAGGAATGTTTTCAACAGCAAGTAAAAGAGTTGTTAATACAAGGATACGATTTTCCAAAACATTCCAAGACAGTGTTAGCTCTTGAAGGTGTTCCACAGGAATATGCTGATTCTCTTAGACGTATTTGATAAAAAAAAGGCAAATGCTTTACCTCCCCATAGGGATTGCGACTTCCGCATAGATCTAGTCCCGGGAGCTACTCTACCGTGCAGTCGCATATACACCTTAACTGAGGGTGAAAATGAACATCTGCGAAATTTCCTTGATGAGTACCTTGCTAATGGGTTCATTAGACATTCAAAGTCCCCTGTATCATCCCCACTGTTTTTCATACCAAAGAAGGGGGGAGAATTCTGCGCATGCATTGACAACCGCGCACTCAATAATGTAACAATAAAAAATCGTTACCCATTTCCTTTAATTCCGACACTATTGGACCAAATTAAGGATGTTACCATTTATACTAAACTCGATCTGCGTGGAGCTTACCATCTTGTACCAGTTCGTGACGGCGAAGAATGGAAAACAGCATTTCGCACTAAATTCGGCCTATTTGAATATCAAGTCATGCCCTTCGGACTCTGCATCGCTCCAGCAGCATTTCAGTTTTTTATAAATTAAGTTTTAAGGGATTTCTTAGACATTTGTTGTGTAGTGTACATTGACGACATCCTTATTTATTCAAAAACTGAAACAGAACATGTACAGCAGGTTCACACCATTCTTCAACAGCTACTACAGAATTCTTTGTACGTCAAGTTAGTGAAAAGTATGTTCCATTCTTCAAAGGTTGACTTTTTAGGATATGTAATTAGTCCCACTGGCATTGAAATGGACCCAAAGAAAATTGAAGCTGTATTCACCTAGCCAAGCCCTTCTTCTGTAAAGCAGATTCAAACAAGTTTTCTTGGGTTTGCTAATTTTTACCGACGTGTTATACGTAATTTTTCCCTGACCATAACACCTATTACTAAGCTTTTACGAAAAAGCATACAATTTGAATGGGATGAAACCTCTGAAAAAGCCTTCCAAGAATTAAAAAAACAATATACTTCAGCTCCCATATTAATGCATCCTGATCCGGCCCGCCCATTCATTGTTGAGGCAGATGCTTCCCAGTTCGCTTTGGGAGGAATGTTGTCTCACGGACATAAAGATACTGGGCAGATGCACCCCATAGCCTACTATTCTAGAAAACTATCTCCTGTGGAACAAAATTACGCACTAGCGGACAGAGAATTATTGGCCATAAAAGCTGTGTTTGGAGGATGGCGCTATTACCTGCTAGGCGCCAGGCACCCGATTACAATTTATACTGACCATCGTAATCTTCAAACCTTATGATCTGTAAAAGCTCTTTCTGCTCATCAGCTTAGAAGGCCTTTGTTCTTTAATAATTACAACTTTGTGATTACTTATCGCCCAGGAAAAGAAAACAATAAAGCAGATGCTTTATCACGCATTGGTACCCAGGAGGAAATATGTTCACAAAGAGAAGAAATTCAGGACATTTTACCTATTTACTGTTTTCAGGCCAGTCTCACTAGTGATGATTGGCTTTTAAATATACAGCAAGACATTTCTAAAAAGCTCTCACAAGAATGGCAAAGTCTACATCCATTACTTAAAATGAAAGATAATTTATTGATGATGAATGATCAGGTTTTTGTATCATCAAAAGCTTTACAAGAACAGGTGTTACAATTGTATGATGATACCACTTTACCTGCACATCCGGGTGTAACAAAGATCTATCAATTAGTGAAAAGACACTTCTGGTGGCATTCCATGTTTCATGATATCCAACTCTACATTGATACTTGTGCCATTTGCATTCAGAACAAAACCTCACATAAGGCCCCAAGTGAACTGTTACATCCCTTACCATTACCCCCACAGCCTTGGCATGCCGTATCCCTTGATTTTATCATTGAACTCCCACGGACTAAGACGGGTTTCACTACCATTTTAACTGTGGTAGATCATTTCACACGAATGGCCCATTTCATTCCATTGAATAAAATTCCATCAGCTATGGAAACAGCACACGTGTTCCTTCAAGAAATCATTCATTTACATGGAATCCCATCTGTTGTTATTTCAGACAGAGGTACCCAGTTTATTTCTCACTTCTGGCAAAATTTAAGTAAATCATTAAACATGGAATGGCGCACCTCCAAACAGATGGTCTAACAGAACGCACAAATCAAACGATTGAACAATTTTTACGATGTACGTTAGAAACTTGTGAACAAGAATGGTCTGACATTTTATGGGCTTTGGAGTTTGCTTACAAAAATGTAGATCATTCATCTGTTGAAATGTCACCATTCTTTTGCTCATATGGATTTCATCCCATGACTATCCCTAGTGAATTGACATCCTCTATAACTGTTCCATCGATTATAGAATATGTCACTAATTTAATGTCAGTTCAACAACTAGCACAATTCCACTTAGCTATGCCAAGGAAAGTCAAAAAAGAACTGCAGATCTTCATCGGTCCCCCCAACCTTTGTATGTGAGACAAAGTTTGGTTATCTACACACAATTTGCAGATAAAAACTACCAACAAATTCAGCCCCCGGTTCATTAGAACTTTTACTATTAAAAAAATCATCAACCCCGTGAGTGTTAAATTAACGCTTCCATCAATCTATCATTTCCATCCTGTCTTCCATGTATCTTTACTTAAACCATACAATCAGAAGACTCGAATGAAAACCCCACCTCCTCTGATTAATATAGAAGGGGTGCCCGAGTTTGAGGTTAAGGCTGTACTTGATTCTAAGAGTGTACGTGAAACGTTGTTTTATCTGGTAGATTGGAAGGGCTACGGGCCAGAAGAAAGGTCATGGGAACCACTTGCAAATTTAACTAATGCCCCACGTTTAGTAAAAGCATTTCATACACGATATCCAAACAAACCCAAACCAATTCCTCAGGTGTTAGGGGGGATTTTGAGAGGGGAGTACTGTCATGAAATCCCCGTTGCACAGGGTTCCACTGCAAAAGTGCAGGAAATTTAGTATATAAAAACTCACCCCTGTCCCGTGCCACCAGTACAACCTTATGTGTATTATTGCTGAAATGTGTAACTGTGATTGCATACATACTATGGAAACATGTGTTATTACTTAGTGTGTGACTGTGAATACATACATACTATGGAAACATGCCAGGTTGTATATGGATATATACCAGGTTGGTATTTCTTTGAGCAGCGTCTGTTTTGCACTTTTATTTTTGATTTGTTATTGAGCTTATTTGAAAGTTATGCCTTGGACGGTCAGCGGAGAAGTGTGGAGCAAGCGGCATGCAGAAGAGAAAAGAGATCAGTATTCCATCGGGACTGTGCCTCGGCTGGCTTTCCGGCACACAGGTAAATAGAAATCCACTGCACGTCACGTTACGCAACGTATACGATGGCGTGGCGGCCATCTTGGGTGTGGCATTACTATTTAATGCCACACCCGAGTTCTGGAAGGTGCTTAGCCTTCCGTGAAGTTACGGGTACTCACCGGTTTCTAGGGACGCGCCTCCAGATGACATCTCGGTTCGCCCCGGCTTAATTTCCTCTTCTCTTCCGGCGCACGATCTGCAACACGGAGATTAACCAGCTTGAATCTGGAATAGAAAAAAGAGAGAAAGCTAAGTACTTATTTTGTTTATTCTGGCGCCCATCGCAAGACAGAGCAATCTTCTAATACGGTAACGCAACAAGCGAAGAACAATTTTTGGAACTTTTGGACTTGAGTTAAGGACAAAAGGAACTTGGCAAACATTATTGAAGATCTAGAGACTGATGGCAAAACTAAGAATATTACAGTTCATTTATATATAGAATATGTTTTTTGTTTCTTGTTTGTAATTCTCTTTTAGTGATGAACCAGCTTCGGGATTAGGCTGCAAGTAAGTGTAGTAAGCAAAGACTAATATTTGTGCACTTTAAAAGGCAAGAATAAACAAAATCAGGAAAGGTATTAATAACCATAACCTTTATTCTATTCAGCAAAAAGAAGAAAAGAAAAAGCTTCTCCTCTGAATTTAAGTTCACCAGACATCCCAAGCCATTCAAGTTATCTCAACATTATCCGGACGCAGAGCCTACATATTAAAAGTCGCAGGTAGGGAATTGAGTAACGTCTTTTTAAGCGCAGATAATGTTGAAAGTAGGAATGTGCGCAGGAGTTAGACACGTATAAAAAGGGTTAATAAGTCTTGTTGCTTTGCAGGGCGACAACAGATTCAACCACCGTCCAGGATTCTGGCCCTCCTCCCTGAACCCTATCGCGTAGCCTTAGTGATATAAGAAACTCAGGTTATCAGGTCGGGTGCTGGAAGGTTGGTTCATAACGTCTCTGCAAAACTCACCAGCACACTTCTACAGGTAAGAGTGCATGGATGTTCTGACAGATATTGACTATTTTAAGTATCAGCATTATTCCGAAACTGATACAGAGATTTTGTAGAGTGTTCACGATACTCCTCCTACAAAGGAGACACTCGCTCTACACGAAAGTAGCCAACCCCCTATAATGCCACCGTCCAGTGGGAGGGGGGGCCATAAGACTCATTCTGGTTGGCTGGGTTCCCCCATCTACAAGATGGCACGGACTGAGAGTTGTGCTTCACTTCGCTTCCCCTGCCTGAGGGATGGGGTTGACAAAGGTAGACTTCTCAAATACTGCTGAGCTCCCATTAAACTGCAATGTTCATTAAACAGGAGATTATCAAGTCATAGCTGAAGCCTTCTTTGTCTTCTAGCCATATTGGGCTCAATTTTAAAACTCTTGGAAAAAAATATGTTATACTCTGATCAAATCTTGGATTCTCTGACAGCAGGACTATCAGCTCTAAAAGAAAGAGAGGAAGGGGCGCAATATTTTAAAAACAATAATTGAATGCCTGCTTGGTGCATCAACTTGGTCTGTATGAAGTGTGCACTGTTTGGACAATCCATCAGATGAACGACTTCCTCTGTATTGCTCTCGCCCTCTCAGGTCACGCCTTCTGGAACTGCGACACATTATCATTCAAAGCACAAAATATCCTTCTCGGGCGATGAGTAGTACAAGCCTGACAGTCTCCTTGGCTTGACAGTGGATGCTAGAGGAAAGGGAGAAGTCTAAAAGCAGAGCGAACATGCAGTAAAGAGTACGTCAACCCTATCCTCCTGCCACTGAACCTATGAAGCACCCAACAACCTTTGGGGTTTCATACACAGGATGGCACCCAATCAGGATATCCCATCTATATACCAAATACATACTAGCTTACAAGGCACAAAATTAGGGGAGAATGAGGGTTCCTGTTATCATCTACTTATCTGGATTTATCAGGGACAATCAGAACACAAACTCCCCACAGTGGGGTTCAGGTAAAAAGCACTGCACCTCTGTACTAGCATCAACTGTAAGCAGCCTTTAGTAGTGTCAAAGCATGAGCATGGAGACAGTAGTTTTGCAACCCAGTGGAGTACCACTTTGGGTGGTTCTTAAAACCCTAATTATTTATAGAACCCTTTTAGTTAGAAACACACACACACGCACACACACACACACACACACACCCCACATGCCCACTCACCCACCATGTGAATCAGAATTGCAAGATTCCCCATGTTTGGCAAAAAAACACATGTTACTGCTACCCCTTAGTATTCATGCAGGAACATAGTCATTCAATATCTACCTCAACACGTTCTACTCTTAAAAAAGACAAATGTCCTTTCCAATAGACTTCTACATAAATTCTTTAATGTCACACATAAATAGTGTATAATTCTATACCCTGCAACAATTTTGAAACTTTGTATCTACATTCAAGGCCAACTTTCATACACATATTAGGTATAAATCGAAGGCCTTTACGCAGAGGCAGCAATACAAACACATAACAAGAAATATTGTGGTTATGTTGTTGCAATGCCAGCATCCATCACTCCATTTATGTTGCCTCTTCAGGGTAGTCTCCAGATGCAAATTAAAAACCAGATGTATTCATTTTGTGAAAAGCTTGTCACTTTTAATAGCACTTCTGTTCCATTTATTTCAAATCTTTTTGTAGGCTCTCTGAGTAACAGGATGGGTAGGCCTAGTTGGTCACACTCAACTTCATGGGTGTGTGTTTAGGAAGCAGTCTTATCTTTCCAGCAATCATACAACAAACTGCTAAACGCAAGTTGACGAGGTTTACAGAATGCAAAATAACCACCAGAGGACATCTAGACGTTCGAAAGAATCTCTGTTTATGCACGAATACATGACTCCTGGTGGATGACAACAAGTAAAAGAAAATGGATTGTTGCTCCGCCGGTTCAAGTATTGCAGAAAGTGTCAGAAGGCAGGCTTCTGTCCTTTGTGACGTGCCTTTTTTTTTGCTCCAGGGCATCCTTGTCACTCATTTGAAGTTGGCATGTTGTTTCAGCTAGAACAGGATAATTACACGCTGCCAGCGAGAGGAGAAAAACGTTACCAAAGAGTAACAGGCATTGGCAAGGTCAAAAGGTCTAAATTTCATTCTGAATACTGAGAAAAACCTTCTGAGAAAGCCTCCAGCAAAGGGAACAGAAACGCGTTCTGTATGCTGTGCACCTGTTAAGAAATTCAATGTGTGCTAATTCAATGCACTGTGGGATGTAAACTTGTCGCGCATGCACAATAATACAAGCACTCCATAGGCGCTGAATCTTGATACATGAAATAGATACAACTAGCATGTGAAGAGAGAGTATATGAAGCACTGAGCTTAGCCAAAGCCTACTCTGTGTATATTTCGAAGAATTTCTTATAACAGGTCGTGCTTATAGCTGTGCTGTCAAACCAGACGTAGAAAGGAGTGAGGAAAACTGATGTGTCTACAAATTGCACTGTTCACACAGCGTCAGTTAATGTGCTAGTTACTTACCAGCAATCTTTATTAGTCTGATTACTTTTACTCATCCCAGTATTCAAAATCTCGAAAACAGACGCACTGAGCGACTGCCGGTCATCGAGTCGCGCTAATGGAGATACACACTATACAAAATGTGTGAATACCAGAACTAAGATATACCAAAAACAAAGCTTGCTATTGGAAGTTCACTGTTACACTGTGGAGCCGAGAAGAAGTCCCTTCGAGACGAAATGCGGTGGCTACTGCATTTTACTTGATCGACTTATCTTGATTGAAAAGAAAGTCCAATAAAGAATATTTGGAAAATAGGAAAGAACAGTGAATTGGAAGTTCTTCATCTTGTACACAAAGACTGTCTTTCACCCTGATACTTATACATTGGATTGTTGAGTGAGGAACCTTTTTGTGTTTTTGGTTGATTGGAAGTTTTTCCTAATTTAGGAGTAGAGAGGTTTCCTGCACCACCCTTTACAGCCCACACATTGTATTGACAGGTGCGGATTGTTATTCCCTCAACCCTCAGTTTGTTGTCATAAATTCATCCCAGTATTCACTAAATGTGGTGCCACCTAGAAAAAAATTTGGAACAGGCCTCTGTGAAGTAAGGGGCAGGACGGTTGAAGTTGAAAGTATATATTTATTTAGATACACAGAGAGCCGTCCCAAGCACCGCCAAGGCACTGAAGGCAACTGTCACTCTGCACGTTCAAAGTGAACTCAAGATAACATTCTAACATGACATCATAGAACACAGCTATTACAGATACCAGACACATCACAACACCTCCCCTCTTTACCAAAATGAGAGAAAAAGAAGAGAATAAGTGAATAGAATAAAAGAGAGAAAAGAGCAAGAGAAAAGAGCATAAGACCTCTACTCCGCAAAGGAACGAGACACGAAACAGCTCTGGAGATATCAAGGTTTCATGAGAGGTTCAGTCGGTGTCACAAGATTCCACGATAGACTCCAATATGAGACGCATCCCATCCTCGTCGCCAGTGAAGTAAGGGGCAGGCCGGTTGAAGTTGAAAGTATATATTTATTTAGATACACAGAGAGCCGTCCCAAGCACCGCCAAGGCACTGAAGGCAACTGTCACTCTGCACGTTCAAAGTGAACTCAAGATAACATTCTAACATGACATCATAGAACACAGCTATTACAGATACGAACTCAAGAGCTCCAAGAAGAACTGCCGAGCCCTCGAGAAAGCCTGGAGAAAGGAACCCACGCCGGACAACAGGACCACCCTCAAGCTCGCCACCCGGAAACACCACCAATTGATCCGCACCGCCAAGAAAACTGCATTCAAGAACCGACTGGACAACAACGCACACAACTGCAAGGAACTCTTCAACATCGTGAAAGAGCTCTCCAACCCCAACGCCGGAAACAACGACATCACCCCATCGCAAGACCTCTGCAACTCCCTCGCCTCCTACTTCCACAACAAGATCGCGGACATACACAACAGCTTCAGCACTCAACCGACGCACGCCACGACCGCAGCAATGCCACCCACCACCACCCTCCGCGCCTGGACCCCGGTCAACACCGAAGACACCGTCCACATGATGAACTCCGTCCACTCCAGATCTCCGACCGACCCCTGCCCTCACCACGTCTTCAACAAAGCCGACGCTGTCATCGCACCCCACCTGCGGGACATCATCAACACCTCATTCGACACCGCCACCTTCCCCGAGAGCTGGAAGCACGCCGAACTCAGCGCTCTACTCAAGAAACCTACAGCAGACCCCACCGAACTCAAGAATTACCGCCCCATCTCTCTACTCCCGTTTCCAGCCAAAGTCATCGAAAAGACCGTCAACAAACAGCTGGCCGCCTTCCTCGAGACGAACGGATCCCTCGACCCATCGCAGTCCGGATTCCGTGCCAACCACAGCACCGAGACCGCCCTCATCGCCGCCACTGACGACATCCGAGCCCTGATGGACAACGGAGAAACAGCGGCCCTCATCCTCCTAGACCTCTCCGCGGCTTTCGACACGGTCTGCCACCGCATCCTAGTGCAGCGCCTCAGCAACGTCGGAATCCGGGAGAAGGCACTGGAATGGATCGTCTCTTTCCTCGACGGAAGAACACAAAGAGTCCGCCTACCACCGTACAAGTCAGAGGCCACCGAAGTCATCTGCGGCGTCCCTCAAGGATACTCGCTGAGCCCTACTCTCTTCAACGTCTACATGAGCCCCCTCGCGGCCATCGCACGCCAACACAACCTCAACATAATCTCCTACGCCGACGACACCCAGCTGATCCTCTCCCTGACCAACGACCCCGCCGCCGCCAGAGCCAACCTGCACGAAGGGATGAGAGAGGTAGCCGAGTGGATGACGACGAGCCGCCTGAAACTGAACTCAGATAAGTCGGAGGTCCTCATCCTGGGCTCCTCGCCCTCCGCCTGGGACGACTCCTGGTGGCCCCCCGCCCTGGGCACCGCACCCAAACCGACGGACCACGCACGCAACCTGGGTTTCATCCTGGACTCCTCCCTCTCCATGACCAGGCAAGTCAACGCCGTCTCCTCGTCGTGCTTCAACATCCTGCGCATGCTTCGGAAGATCTTCTGGTGGATCCCCACAGAGACCAGGAAGACCGTCACCCAGGCCCTCGTCACCAGCCGACTGGACTACGGCAACGCACTCTACGCCGGAACCACCGCCAAGGTCCAGAAGAGACTCCAGCGCATCCAGAACGCCTCAGCCAGACTCATCCTCGACATCCCACGACACAGCCACATCTCCGGACACCTAAGAGACCTACACTGGCTCCCGGTCAACAAGAGAATCACCTTCCGCCTCCTTACCCACGCACACAAAGCTCACCACGATCAAGGCCCGAGCTACCTCAACAACCGCATCAACTTCTACGCTCCCAAACGCCACCTCCGATATGCCAGCCACGCCCTCGCCGCCGTCCCACGCATCCGCAGAGCCACTACAGGAGGAAGGTCCTTCTCCTACCTGGCCGCCAAGACCTGGAACTCCCTCCCGGCCGACCTGCGCCTGACCCAAGACCACCTCTCCTTCAAGAAGAAGCTCAAGACCTGGCTGTTCGAGCAGTAGCGGCACCCCCCCCCCCCCAGCGCCTTGAGACCCTACGGGTAGGTAGTGCGCTCTATAAATGTCTTTGATTGATTGATTGATTGATTGATACCAGACACATCACCACACTCTGTCCACTCCCTTTCTGCCCCTCCCCACACAGGTTCCACCTACCAAAAGGGCCATGAAGGGGGCGGAGCCCACCAGATTTTCCTGAAGATGTGCTGTATGTGGATGACTGACAGATTAAAGTACCATTCTGTCAGAGGCAGACTGATCAAAGATTGGCTGAAGCGGCTGTGCGAGCTTGTACCCAAGCTCTGCCCATTCCCACGCAGTGGTGACTATGATGTCATCCCAATGTCCATCCGCAGCCCCCGATTGGCCCCACCCACATTGCCTCTCTGGTATCCATTCCATAATACGCCCGGTCAGAAGGAAAGACAAAAGGTACGGTGAGTTTGAGAGGTCAGCCCTGGTGCTTCAGAAGTTGGGCAGTGAGCAGATCCTAAATCAAATCTCTTTAGTTCTTGTTTGACTGGTTATTGGTGACCTGGGCAGTGGGGAGACATTAGGGCTGCGTTAGACCTAGGGTTGGGGGAAATACACCTCTAATCTGACCTTTTTAATTTTTAACTTGACCCAACAGGGTTCTTAATTACCAAACAACCTTCTGCATATAGTACATTTACATGGAGATCGTTAAGTGTTTTTAAAGAACATTTTATTATCAAACTTTATCTTTTTATAAGCATTTTTTTGTTTTATGCAACTTTAGATACATAAAGAATTTTTTTCAATTATCATAGCACATCTAATGTTACAATTTTCTCATCATTTATTTTTTATGAGTGTTTGTAACATTGAATTCACAGAGGACAACCCATAAACATCAGAAACATGTATAAATAAGGATACTAACTGTTGCCAATCATTCAAAACTGCTGTCATAATCATACATGCTTGCATTCATACAACACCATTACAAAACATACTGTCTAAAATGGAAAATAGGACCCTAAGATGGATAGCAGGCGGACTTTTACATTCAGTTCACAACACCGTCTGGCATAGGGGATACAAGTCTCCAAAACCACTTTTCAGGAATTAATTTGCGGTCTACGCGCGTTTCAGTGGGGAACCACCTTCTTCAGGACCAAATGTTCCTTCCCTTTCTTCACAGACATCCCGTGCATGTTTTTAATTGTATCGTCAACACATTTTGGTCCTGAAGAAGGTGGTTCCCCACTGAAACGCACGTAGACCGCGAATTAATTCCTGAAAAGTGGTTTTGGAGACTTGTATCTCCTATGCCAGACGGTGTTGTGAACTGAATGTAAAAGTCCACCTGCTAACACTTCTGAGATCCATCTCAGGGTCCTATTTTCCATTTTAGACAGTATGTTTTGTAATGGTGTTGTATGAATGTAAGCATGTATGAGTATGACAGCAGTTTTGAATGATTGGCAACAGTTAGTATCCTTATTTATACATGTTTCTGATGTATCTATGTATCTAAAGTTGCATAAAACAAAAAAATGCTTATAAAAAGATAAAGTTTGATAATAAAATGTTCTTTAAAAACACTTAACGATCTCCATGTAAATGTACTATATGCAGAAGGTTGTTTGGTAATTAAGAACCCTGTTGGGTCAAGTTAAAAATTAAAAAGGTCAGATTAGAGGTCTATTTCCCCTTTTTGTTCTCTTCTACTCCCTCCTCCAGGACCTCAAATTATTTTAGGTAGTGCCTACTTTTCCTCTTACGTAGGCCTAGGGTTGCCCTTTGAAGGACGGAGGGGCATGATCAAGATGTGCCAAGCACTTCAAGGCAGATTTAAAAGCCCCTTGAGCCGCCGTTGCGTCACGTTGCGTGACGCACCAGCGGCACAACCTGCTAAGTGATATTTACAAGCACAGGTAAGGCCACGCTGCGTGACTTTACCTGTGCTTGTAAATATCGCCCCTTTTCACGCAACACTTTGCATGTTAGGGACGTGACCTGGGTGTTGCTGTGGGTGTTTCCACGCAACACCCATGTCCACTGGTGCATTTCCAGATTTAAGAGGAATTGTAAATCTGGAAATGCGTCAGAATGCTACGCCGTATCAAGGTGCAACTAGGAGAAATGATTTAATTTCTCCTATTTTCTTTCCTCTTTCAATGCGTGGTGCATTCTACAGCACACATTGGAAGAGGAAATCACCTCAATTGATTGTTATTGACGTTTCTACCATGACCAAACTCCGCCTGCCTCTCAACGGTGGCTGCACCGCTGCGGAAAGGCTGGCTGGAGACCGCATCATAACTTGGCGGACGGTGCTTGCGGCACCGCCACCATTTTGTGGATGCAGACCCCTCCGCCGGGCAATCGTAATGATTGTCTTGGGTGGTTCCATGGTGGACGGGCTTTGCCTCGGCCTGAATCCCACCGCCATCGAAATATGGCGGTGGAGAATCGCGGTCCTCAGGGCCGGTGGACCTCACCGCCAGCCCCGCAGTGGCGGTCCTTCCGCCATCATAATGAGCCCCTAAGTTCCTCCCATATGAATTTACACATTAACATGAACCCATAATAAATATTGGTCATTTTTAAACACTTAAGAAGAAAAGATTTTAGAAAAGTTTCGCACTTTTAGCTCTTTTATCTCAGTACAACTTCTTAGATCAGAACTTTTGTTCAAGACCTCACAACCATAATTAGATGGGAGTATAAACTGCTGCATGCACCCAGCTCATTTCTAAGGTCTCGCCTTGTGAGAGAGTTGTCTCAAGAATTGAGTAATCACACGTTCTTTAAGAGACATTTTAACAGAGCTCTAGAGTATTTTGGTGTTAGTGTGGGTAGGCTCAGCACATGGACTCCTGGGCATAGTTCCCTCTAACATGCGCGGGTGAGCACGCGTGCACAAGCCTTCCTCCAGCGCGCACAAACACTTTCAAAGCGCGCATATCACCATGAGTCTATTCCTCAACCACGTATGTAAATATACATATGCAGATGAACAGTTTAAAACGGTCACTTTCTGGGCAAAGTGCGAGGAGCAGTGGTGGCACTTTTGCAAGGCCAGACGGTAGAGCAGCTGTTCTGCCACGGACACTCCGGGTATGCTGCAGATTACAAAGCTCACAGCTGCTACACTTGCTACTTGCTCCGTTGATGTCAGGAGCCAGAAAAGCTTTGCAGAGGTGGCATGGTGGCAAGGTAGCGCTGCTCACTTTGGAAGGGAGGAGCTGTGTTCGACTGCAAGTAAAAATATATGGGGCAGATTTACAAGCCGCGTGCGCCAATTTTGCGCCGCCGTTGCGTCACTTTTGTGACGCAGCGGCGGCGCAAAGCTAGCGCCAAGCTGCGCCAGATTTACGTCGTGACGCATCTAGGGAGATGCGTCACGTTGTAAAGCCCTGCGCCACATTAAACCTGCGTCAGGTTTAATGTATGCAGGGTGGGCGTTCCTTCTGAAAAAGCCTCGGAAAAGTGACGCAGTGAAATCTACAAGATTTCACGCAGTCACTTTTCCGACGCTGGTGCGTCAAATTCTTACGCCTGCTTCAAGCAGGCGTAAGGCGTGACGCACCATGTTAGTGATAGGGTAGGTTCGAACAGTGCTGGAGTTGCGTCGCGCTTGCGACACAACTTCAGCACTGCGCCAACCTTACGCCGGCAGATGCGTCGCGCATCTGCTTGTCCTTGCGCCACGATGCACCGCATTGTAAATGCGGCGCATCTGCGGTGGCGCAAGGGCAAACTTGCGTGACGCATCTTCCCTGGTGCATCCCTGCTGATTTGCAGGGATGCGCCAGGGAACATAAATCTGCCCCTATATATTTTTGTTAGGCAGAAAAGCTTCTGAAATTGCATCCTAATATACAGAGATTTTTATTCAGTGACTCTGTATTAAACCTAATAGCTCTGGGTGAGAGGCTGCGATCAGGCTGTAATTTGAGGGCACTCCGCAAAGTAAAACCAGAGGCAGCTGGCTATGCATGTAGAACTTTCCCTGCTCTCTCATTGAGAGGGGGTGAGGTCAGAGGCAGTGTTAACTCTCAAGGGAAAATGTTTCCAAGCTGGTCATTTTCAACATACCTTGACTCCAGGCAAATTATGTTTTCTCCCCTTATCTTAAAAAGAAATCTTCATGAGTCTTTGTGTAATGCAACTGGTGCTCATGCGAAGTGCTCCAGTGTCTGTACCAAGTTAGCGGTATATAAAACAGAAAAAAACTAGCAACATTTGGGGGCACAACGCAGGAATGAAAGTATTGTAGACAGCATATATTTATTTATTGTCGTGGAACTGGCCTGCATTTAATCCACAGAAGTGTAGCTGGCCCTGTTATGTGATAGACTGTTCCTAAGCTCATGTTTAAAACCATTCACTTTTAATAAATACTTTCCAAATATTTGGATGCATTAAAGGGAAACACTTCCACATACTAAAGAAATACACTTTCCTGAATATTGAATGCAACTTTATCATATTCTAACATGTTTGTTGAATGTCATACATTTCAAATATTTTAAGGGGTCAGCTCGTACAAATAAGAGGGCAGCCCTTTACCTATGGTGCTGTCAGAATTTGGGGAGTTAGGGGAATGAATGGCTCTGTCTGGCTTTCTTCAAATGGGAGCTGATCTTAGAACCACATGCACTTTTTTGCCAATTCGCCATGAAACCACCACAGAGACCTCATTGATGTGCAAACTCAGAAAGGGGGTGCAGTCACAGAGTCATGGAGAGCAGAGACACTAGCTGTCAACTTAAACTTGTTTTAAACTCTGCAGCAAGAATTTGTCAACAAGAACAAATGTGATAGTAAATCTGTTCCAGTTTATTGATTGCAAAGACTGCATTTTAAAATATCTCATGGGGTTAAGACACCCTCTGCAGAGATCTTTGTGTGCCCAGGATACCTTAGGGGATAATAGTAATGGTCATATAACCCTGGTGGTTAGTGCAGTTGCTGGAGAGATATGCGTTGTGTCTAGTTCCAGTTTTGACTCATAATGCTGCATAAAGGGTTAATGCATCTCCTGTAAAGCACATCCTGGAACATGCAAATCACAATTTTGTAGATAGGTAAGTGGGCTACTACTTTTGACACGTATCCTTTATGTCTTGCAGTACCTAAATTGCAATCCCAATGTAGCACAGTGAGCTATATACCAGCTTCAACATGTTTCTTGCAAACTGCAAGGCATGTGTTTAGAACCTTATTGTTGTCTTACTATATCTGTTGTATGGTGCTGCTAAAAAGAATACCTTTGTGTAGTAATACATTTTTATAAATACAGACAGCCCCAGCACCGTTACAGTTTATATCCATACTTTTTGTTTCTCCCAGTTATGTACTCTTAACATATGACTAACCTATTAGAGTAAATGCATGTAGCTAATGTAGGAAGGGTAAACAAAGTCAAAAACCTGCTTCAAATGTTTCTTTTATGTACTTAACTTGTAAAGTTATATTTGTGTGCCTTTGTTAATTCTCTTTTATGTTGAAATCTAGGTATTATGCTCCAGGTGGATCCCAGCCAGGATCATTCTTAAACTAAAGTAGGGTTGCTGGCCCATTAAAGAAGGCCCGTGTTTTGGGCCAACCTAAATTGTAAATAAGAAATCCCCTTCACTGCATGCAAGTTTCTGTTCAGAACTGAAAGCAGACAACCTGTGGGCTCTGCTCAATGTGTTCCGGTGTTGGTGAGTTACACTGGGATAAATGTTAGCATATTTGACTTGGTGCAGCCCGGATCCCGGTTCAAGCTCAATAATAACTGCCTCATTCTTCTGCCTGCTTGCATCAACCCTGCTGTTCAGTAAACATTTATAATGGTAGCACCTTCTGTGTCCTGTCCTTTTCTAAAACTGCATTGCAAAACAGTTTCAAGACTTTATCAAACAGAGCTGTATGTGTGTGTAATGCACCTGTTTTGCACTCATTGTAAACAAAGGTTTATAGTGGTGATTGCCACAGATTTATATTGGTGAGCCAAGCACTCAAATGCATGATCAGTTGCTTGGTGCACGTAGCCTTGGTTGCAGTGCACAGAGACATTGAACTGCCGCACACAGACGAAAAAAATTAGAGGGAACATTGCTCCTGGGCATCTACGATTATTTCTCAGAACCCATTTAGTGCATAGAAGTGACTCTTTGGATATGGGCCACTGTGTATCTCTGAAACTGTATAAATCAGTATGCTCTGAAATATCCTTTGGTCCATTACAACCTTACTTCTCCTTTAGAATCTCACACAATGTTAGACCATTTATTATGTCACTTTAGATAGGGTATGCTCCTTTAAAGAATGTAATGGTAAGCAACTCTCTAAAGTCCCCTCTGTGTAATGTTTGTGAAATAGAAACACTTACCATGTTTCACCTACTGCATATAAGTCCTGTTTTAACCCCAATTTAATTTAATAGAGACACACCAAGCTGTGATGCACTTGATCTGGAACGCACCTAACAAACACATTTGTTTTAATGTTTATACGTTTAGTATGTTTTACCAATATTTAATGGAAATGGGTCTATATTTAATATAGGGTCTTTCTAAACAAGGTATTTTAAAATAATCAATCAGTAATTATTAATCATAATTATTTTACTGTTGTGCTGTTCATATTTATAACTGTAGATGAAAATTGCAGACCTTAGCTGAAGTCATGATCAGTTTTATTAAAATTTGGAATTTGTTTGGAAAGTCCTGTAGTTCCCAAGCAGTGGGGGTCAAAGTCAATTAAATAATTATTTGATAATTAGTAATGAAAATTATGTCATTGTTTAAGTGTTATTTTTAATATTTCAGTTAAGTTTATGATGTTCAAAGGATAATTAATTTGTTTTAAATAAATAGTTAGCCACTTTTAATTTAGTAGGGGGTTGCTCAGTTTGTAAAGAATCAGTGTGTTAATATTTATTAAATAATCTGTCATTATTTATGTTAAAAATTTAATTTTTGTTTATTTTATTTTGTTTGGTATAGCTGTGATTTGTAATAATGTAATGACGTTTACGTTTGTTTTATTAGTAATTTTCAAAATACTAGCAGGTTTGTAGGTCTGTAATAAATATGGATGGGAAGTTATTGAAAATATTAATTGTAGTTTGTTTATTTATAATGATTTTTTAGGTTCATTTAAAGGTTAGTTGATAAGTAAATATGTGAAATGTTTAATTGATAAATTGTTATTTGTTGCTTTTTAATTAGTTGTTAATTGATTGAGCAGTGCATTTAATTCCAAAGTTTGAAAAATGGGTTTTATATTTGTTATTAGTTTTGTTAATATAAATATATTTAATGTTAAGCCCTTAAGTGCGGGTTTTGGGCAATTGCTGACACCCGTGCTACCTCTAGGTCGGTGTCGGCCATTGCTCGACACCGGCAGGTGTATATAGGTACCTCAGTTGCTCGGTATCAGAGGGAGTCCTCTATTTTACTCTATCCTTGGGCTGAATGCCGCCGGTGAAGAACAAATTCTGCATCCCAAGAGTCTCGGCAACCCTGATTCAGGTAACCCGAAACTGACTACTGTGCCCAAGCCCCGGGGACTTCTAAAACTCTGAATCTCCTAGAGCAGAACTTCCCCCTGAATTCTGGGAGGCTGATGTCCCCCAGGATTCCTTGGCGGATTGTTGCTTCCATCGACTGCAACAGTATCTGTGTTGGCAGTACTCCGCTATGTAACCCTATGCTTTTCTTCCCCTTGACCGCGAAGGTCTCTGCCTGACGGTATTGACCCCTGTTGCTTAAATCCTGTAAGCATTTGTGTCTTGAGCTGCACTTGGTTAGACAATCGACATGCAAAGCATTTTCTAACTGTTGAACGAAGTTCTTGATTTCTAAATATATATAAAGATACAATGTTATCTTTCCTAATTGGTCTCGGAATAATTCTTGAGTGTGTGTCTCATTTATTGCCTCTGTGTGTGACAACAAATGCTTAACACTACCCTCTGATAAGCCTAACTGCCCGCCCACACTGCCACAAAAAGAAAATTTGAATTATCTGCTTTTACCTCTGCACACCTATTGGGGATCCACTGGACTCTCTGCACAGTGTACTTCATTTTAGTACACTCTTATAGAAAGCTAGCTTACTACAATTTTGGATTGTTGATGTTTATTTTATTATTTCCTATTTGTTTAATGTTTAAATTATTAATTTAAAAAAATCGATTGTTATATAAATCTATTTGCTTGTGCCTGGTTTTGGACCCATTTTGATATAAAAATAGATCCTCTAACAGAATATGCAAAGCACGCTAGCAATTCAATGGAGCCAGCTTACACCATGTTTATTTTAAGATCATGCGCTTTGGCATAACTTCTTTTGTCAAAGCTGAGTGACCAATCACTGTAGAAACATTTAAACAAACATTCAATAAACAGTAAGAACAGACTATGGACAATTCCCCATCAGTAGACTTTCTTTTTGCCATGTGTCAAGTTAATCGCATATTGATTTAAATCACTGAATTTTCATGTTGGTGCCAAGCATCCAATTGTTCTTTATTTTAAATTCGAACAATAGTGCCTAAAAAAGGGCACTTGTAAAACTCATCAAAATATCCATAATAAAATTAGCCTACCGAGATAATCAAATGATTGTCATTTAGATAACATAAATCAGGATTTAGGTCATAACAATCTAAGAGAAAATGCTGCCTCATTGCCTCAACTCGATCCATTTTTCCACCATGATATCAATTCCTAACCAGTTTGATGTCTCAATGAATGTCCACACACTCCTGCCCCAGTGGGTGTTCTCATTGATCTACAGTTCACCTCAATAGTTTGTCAAACAAAATACCACATTCCTGCTTTCATCTAGCCGGTGGCTAAACCTTGTAGCATTTGAGTCCCAAAAAACCGACGAGAATTCCTGCCAGGCACACAATAAAATTAATTAATTCAATGAAAGATAGCTGAGGAGGCACTCACATGAATGTCCAAAACATTGCAGTTTCACACAACATGAGTTGTAGTTCAGTTCTTGATTCCTCTTTATTTGGTTTCTTTCTTTAAAAATGATTCCACGCATGTCACTCTATAAAGAACTTCTTCAGGGCTGTCAACCATATAATACATAGAGACATAAATATACAAATATAGAGACACAGTTACTAAAAGCAAAACAACACGTTATATTTTTGTAAATAAGTACACAACAAAATACTATTATCATAAAAATTCACAATAATAGTAAAAGTGTGAATCACATTAAAAGCAGAATGTAGGAAGCGTCAAACAATATTTTAAAAAGATTTTTTCTTGATTGGTAATATGTCAATAAATGATAACAATTTGTTAAAGAAAATAACTACAGTACTTGGAAGACCGCGTTGTAACCACGCAATTCCATTACTACGCAAGTCGTTACATCAACTTGCAGTAGATGGTGCGCGGATATTAGAAATTTATATTTTACTACCAACTCCAACCTACATAACAGTAGGGAAGGTGTTGGAATAGTGAACTATACTATTTCTAATGTTAGCACGCCATCTACCGCAAGTTGATGTAACGTCTTGCGTAGTAATGGCATTGCGTGTTTACAACGCGGTCGTTGTAACGGCATCAAGATGTGATGCCCACGTTGTTAGGGTTGTTTCCCGCCCACAACTATCCTGTGTGGGATAAGTTGTACCCTCCTTTTGTCCCAAACTGCAGTTGGGCCGTAGCTTCCTCCTGTCCCGGAGTGGGATGGAATGTAGCCTCCTCCTGTTGTGGTAGCATGAAAGATGGAGGCTCCTGCGGTCCCAAATTCCCAGTGTGATGAGATATGCACTGTGACTCACTGTGTCCTGAGTGCGATGAAGAGTAGCTTCTTCCTCTCGCGGCCTTCAGGAGCAATCTGGTGTGAGCGTATTTGAAATCACTTGCCTTGTATGCTGAAGCTCAATGGGTGGGATATCTTCTCTGCAGTGTCTAATTTGGGCCGGTGCTTTCCGGTGCTCGGCACCGTCACTTAATTGGTTTCGGTGCTCAGCACCGGCATTTAACTATCATCCCACACTTATGACCCTCTACAAATTGGTGGCGCTGCTCATCTAATTTAGAGATGAACAGAACATTGGTTGTTTATGAATAAAAA
Source organism: Triturus cristatus (assembly GCF_964204655.1). Taxonomy (NCBI): domain Eukaryota; kingdom Metazoa; phylum Chordata; class Amphibia; order Caudata; family Salamandridae; genus Triturus; species Triturus cristatus. The sequence goes on from NC_140594.1 coordinate 1,101,337,659, forward strand.
ATACATTTAAAAAATGCTAATTCCGGCCTTCCCAGCCATTCCTTTAGTTTTGGGGACCTGGAATAATCTGAACTGTCGCACTTGAAGGTGAAAGAGCTGGTTAGAAGTTGTTGTGGTAAAGGCATTGGCCGCGATGACGCGGCAATCAGTGGTGAAAGCTGCAGTGGCCTCATGCTCAGAGCCCCGGCACTTATCATATTACAAATTAAGCACTGCCCCTGACATGCCAGGCCCCGCTCTATAGTTTATGTACAGGTACAGCTTTCAGTTCAAACGAATACAGGCTATTTTTGTGACCGCCATGGCAGACACTGCTGAATGGAAGTTCACCCGATGTAGAAGCCAGAAGTGCGCTTGGCTTGGTTCGGTTCCTTTCAAATTAATTGTGAAGGCAGTTTTCCAGATAAGCAACATTATCGAACTTTAGCATTTATATTATTCTCAATCACCAGCCTGCATTAATGGTGGAATGGCGTCATCTAGTGGCACGATCTCTCCTTACACCTCGAATCTGAAAAGGAAAAGGTGGGTTCTCTTGGTCTCGCTTTTGATCTGTATGCTTTTAATGTGCTCTTTTGACCTCATAAGTTAAATAAGGAAGCGTTGTATAAACAGCAATACATGCTACTAGTAATAATTTATGTAGCTCAAAAGGGAAAATGGACAGGGTGGCTAAACCTCCCTGTATACAGATAGTAACAGGCAAAGATGTCTATGCACTGCTCACCTTTATGTAAATGCAATGAAACACGAAATTCTGCTGAAAGCACGGATAAATCTCCAAAACTCATCAAAAGAAAGTGACAAACAATATAAAATATAAGAACGTCTCTAAAAAAAAATTTAAATCCAGTGGGGCATATCATCAACAACCGGCGATAATTATCGCTAAGTGCACTTAGCGCTAGGATAATTATCGCCGGCTATCGCTTGTTTTTATCACGGAGATAGCGCACTATCAGCGACGCTTATCTCCAGAGCGATAAAAATAACCGAGTTAGCTGCCAAATGTGCAATTATCGCTGGGATTCCAGCGATAATCGCACAGCGTATGGCGCTACGTTGTTGATAGGGAAGGGCACCTTCCATTGGATATCATGGCTAAGTCAAACTAAAAGCAGGCATAAGGAAAGTAGCGATAACCGCGGTTAGTGCTACTTTTCTTTTTGCTATGCTTGTTAGCATGCACACTGATAATTGGAGAAATGTTGGTTAGCGACATTTCTCCAGTTATTTTGGGAAGGCACGCCCACTTTGCATCTCATTAGAGATGCAAAGGGAGGCGTAGGGAAAAAGGCTGCTAACATGCGATTATGCATGTTAGCACCCTCTTGTTAATAGGGCGAAAACATTGTCTGGCTTTCAAAGCCAAAAAAGCAGAGATAAGGCCCTTGATGATATGCCCCTAGTATTTATAAAGCGCAAACTACTCACCCCTACGGGTCTCAAGGCGCTGGCGGCCATCGTGGAAATTAAGTGAGCTATTGCCCAGAGTCACATGGTGCTGAGCTGAGATGCCGCCGGAGCTGTGCTCCGTAGTCAGCTGCCTGGCCGCTGCGCCACACCTCTCCACTAAAAATAAACTGCAATTTACTATAAAATTCATATCAAGGTGTCCAAACAAGCCTCCTAAAAATTATCCCTCAGCCTTCTCATCATTTACTAAATGTATCAAATGGTAGGAAAAATACTCACCCTCTCGCAGAATTCTGTGGAATCTTGTGGAGTTTATCGATAACTCCGCAGAATATCCGCAAGCTCTGCCCAGGCCTAAATAAATGCCCACAGAACTGGCCAGGGGAGTGACTAGAGGTTTACACCTGGATTTCAGACACAGTGATATGTGTATTAAAGGATTACTCCAGGAAAGCTCACAGCAGCGGAACTTTAATTGAGTCAGCCTGTAGGTTTACTCCAGTGACATGTGAGAAGGCGCTTTTTACTTCTACTGAACACTACACGGTATGCGGCCACCACAGCGCTTGTTCCTCTTAACAACTGGTAAAGGTAGTGGTGTATCACCACTATGAGTATAGCACATTAGGCACCCTTCCCAGTCCAAAAGGACCTGAGTTTGTGAGACAGGTCTATGAAATAGGGCACACGCATATCCCCGTGCTCATCCATGACAACGATAAATCAAACACCAGGGATCTACAAATTATTACAGTTGGGGTGCTTCGGGCAGGGGTGCATGTCCATCACCATTGGAGTCACTTTTCCATTCCAACAATAAGCATTGGCAAATCTAACAACTCTGCCCCTTGTGTAATAAGTGAGCACATTTCGACATATGCACAAGCATGCAGACTGAATAAGATTACACATCAAACCGATATTCAAGCAGCCATGCAACGTTTATCAAAAACAAAAAGATGGATGGAATGCTTGAATAAATCTCAGCCCCTGATGATTGCTCGAAGCTGCATCCCAATCCATTGTTTTTTGCCCACCAAGCCACCTCAGTTTGGACCCAGCCAGGTGAAAGTCAGCCTTGACCCTGCTCCTCATGGGAACATGTGAAGACGGGCTCATCAGTGAAGTATTTGAAATGATTCTTTATTCCATGTATCTGGCACGGTACAACAAAACAGGTGCTGAACCTCCGATCAGCCTCCTAGTGACCGTCCAACCTTCCACGTCATGCCTCCCTGCATTCTACCCACAATCCACACGCCAGCCTTCGTGCAGAGGGCATGAGGAGGTATGTCACCACACATCCCCCTTCTTTTATATACAACAAAGAATAAATAAACTTGGTCTTACAATAGGAATTTTGTACACAAGAGAATAAGCAAGTAGAACCAGAATACAAAGAAAACTAAATTAAACAAAGGCTAAAATGAACAAAGAAGGACATTCAGCTCCTTTGATATAACACATGAAAACAAAAAAAACTATAGCAAATCCTTGACGGACATGTACAAAACAAATCCTAATCACAAACATATTCTTCCAACTTGATGGTTCTCTTTACGACTCTCCCAAACCTTCCCACTCTACCACCCGTCTCAACTCTGGTAGCTTCTGGAACTAGATCACTTGCTGGAATCTCCATGCTTCCCCTAGTTTCATTCGTGATGTTATCACGTGTCATCTCCTTCACATCCTCTTCCATCCACCAATCATAATCTTTCCAAACTTTACTTTCTTCATTAACCCCTTGAGTGCCCGCCCCTTTCCCCGCCCTGTGCCGGCCGTTGCATTAGCGGGCGGGGTTTATGACGAGCTGCTCTCGTCATGGGCACAGCGCAACCGCGGCCCATGACGAGACCAGCTCGTCATAGGCACTCAAGAGGCTAACTACATGTTTATCACACACAAATAAATCACTGGGATGTCTAACTTTACCATTGATTTAACAAAGCAGCATTGCAAAACAATTGGGTTACTTTATGCGGTCTTGAAAACCTGTTCTGTCGACTCCTTAGGACTCCTGACCTCTTAACTCTCACAATATCTCCAACTCGCAACTTAACTGGTTTGCAACTATGTTTGTTATCATAATAATCCTTATATGTTTGTTTGGCTTTGTCAATGCGTCCTTTCACCACTTCAGGTTCCCAATTTACTCTCCTCGCACACGGCATCCACCCAATGTTGTCCTTCGTGAAAGCCGTCCTCCCTTTCATCAATTCAAAAGGACTATGTCCTGTAGAAGCACACAAAGCTAATCTGAACGCACATATGTTGTGAAACAACTCCATTAGCCCCTGGTGGTGGGGGTAAAATAATGTATTGCCCACAATGAATATGACTCGTTGCATCGCGAGCCATTACTCCGCGTGCTATTACAACGCGGTTGTTACAACGGCCGCGTTGTAACCATGCAATTCCATTACTACGCAAGTCGTTACATTGACTTGCAGTAGATGGCGCACGGACATTAGAAATGTATAATTTACTATTCCAACTCCAACCTACGTAACAGTAGGGAAGGTGTTGGAATAGTAAAAAAAAAACTAGCAACATTTGGGGGCACCACGCATGAATGAAAGTATTGTAGACAGCATATATCTATTTATTGTCATGGAACTGGCCTGCATTTAATCCACAGAAGTGTAGCTGCCCCTGTTATGTGATAGACTGTTCCTAAGCGCATGTTTAAAACCATTCACTTTTAATAAATACTTTCCAAATATTTGGATGCATTAAAGGGAAACACTTCCACATACTAAAGAAATACACTTTCCTGAATATTGAATGCAACTTTATCATATTCTAACATGTTTGTTGAATGTCATACATTTCAAATATTTTAAGGGGTCAGCTCGTACAAATAAGAGGGCAGCCCTTTACCTATGGTGCTGTCAGAATTTGGGGAGTTAGGGGAATGAATGGCTCTGTCTGGCTTTTTTCAAATGGGAGCTGATCTTAGAACCACATGCACTTTTTTGCCAATTCGCCATGAAACCACCACAGAGACCTCATTGATGTGCAAACTCAGAAAGGGGGTGCAGTCACAGAGTCATGGAAAGCAGAGTCACTGGCTGTCAACTTAAACTTGTTTTAAACTCTGCAGCAAGAATTTGTCAACAAGAACAAATGTGATAGTAAATCTGTTCCAGTTTATTGATTGCAAAGACTGCATTTTAAAATATCTCATGGGGTTAAGACACCCTCTGCAGAGATCTTTGTGTGCCCAGGATACCTTAGGGGATAATAGTAATGGTCATATAACCCTGGTGGTTAGTGCAGTTGCTGGAGAGATATGCGTTGTGTCTAGTTCCAGTTTTGACTCATAATGCTGCATAAAGGGTTAATGCATCTCCTGTAAAGCACATCCTGGAACATGCAAATCACAATTTTGTAGATAGGTAAGTGGGCTACTACTTTTGACACGTATCCTTTATGTCTTGCAGTACCTAAATTGCAATCCCAATGTAGCACAGTGAGCTATATACCAGCTTCAACATGTTTCTTGCAAACTGCAAGGCATGTGTTTAGAACCTTATTGTTGTCTTACTATATCTGTTGTATGGTGCTGCTAAAAAGAATACCTTTGTGTAGTAATACATTTTTATAAATACAGACAGCCCCAGCACCGTTACAGTTTATATCCATACTTTTTGTTTCTCCCAGTTATGTACTCTTAACATATGACTAACCTATTAGAGTAAATGCATGTAGCTAATGTAGGAGGGGGAAAACAAAGTCAAAAACCTGCTTCAAATGTTTCTTTTATGTACTTAACTTGTAAAGTTATATTTGTGTGCCTTTGTTAATTCTCTTTTATGTTGAAATCTAGGTATTATGCTCCAGGTGGATCCCAGCCAGGATCATTCTTAAACTAAAGTAGGGTTGCTGGCCCATTAAAGAAGGCCTGTGTTTTGGGCCAACCTAAATTGTAAATAAGAAATCCCCTTCACTGCATGCAAGTTTCTGTTCAGAACTGAAAGCAGACAACCTGTGGGCTCTGCTCAATGTGATCCGGTGTTGGTGAGTTACACTGGGATAAATGTTAGCATATTTGACTTGGTGCAGCCCGGATCCCGGTTCAAGCTCAATAATAACTGCCTCTTTCTTCTGCCTGCTTGCATCAACCCTGCTGTTCAGTAAACATTTATAATGGTAGCACCTTCTGTGTCCTGTCCTTTTCTAAAACTGCATTGCAAAACAGTTTCAAGACTTTATCAAACAGAGCTGTATGTGTGTGTAATGCACCTGTTTTGCACTCATTGTAAACAAAGGTTTATAGTGGTGATTGCCACAGATTTATATTGGTGAGCCAAGCACTCAAATGCATGATCAGTTGCTTGGTGCACGTAGCCTTGGTTGCAGCGCACAGAGACCTTGAACTGCCGCACACAGACGAAAAAAATTAGAGGGAAGATTGCTCCTTGGCATCTACGATTATTTCTCAGAACCCATTTAGTGCATAGAAGTGACTCTTTGGATATGGGCCACTGTGTATCTCTGAAACTGTATAAATCAGTATGCTCTGAAATATCCTTTGGTCCATTACAACCTTACTTCTCCTTTAGAATCTCACACAATGTTAGACCATTTATTATGTCACTTTCGATAGGGTATGCTCCTTTAAAGAATGTAATGGTAAGCAACTCTCTAAAGTCCCCTCTGTGTAATGTTTGTGAAATAGAAACACTTACCATGTTTCACCTACTGCATATAAGTCCTGTTTTAACCCCAATTTAATTTAATAGAGACACACCAAGCTGTGATGCACTTGATCTGGAACGCACCTAACAAACACATTTGTTTTAATGTTTATACGTTTAGTATTTTTTACCAATATTTAATGGAAATGGGTCTATATTTAATATAGGGTCTTTCTAAACAAGGTTTTTTAAAATAATCAATCAGTAATTATTAATCATAATTATTTTACTGTTGTGCTGTTCATATTTATAACTGTAGATGAAAATTGCAGACCTTAGCTGAAGTCATGATCAGTTTTATTAAAATTTGGAATTTGTTTGGAAAGTCCTGTAGTTCCCAAGCAGTGGGGGTCAAAGTCAATTAAATAATTATTTGATAATTAGTAATGAAAATTATATCATTGTTTAAGTGTTATTTTTAATATTTCAGTTAAGTTTATGATGTTCAAAGGATAATTAATTTGTTTTAAATAAATAGTTAGCCACTTTTAATTTAGTAGGGGGTTGCTCAGTTTGTAAAGAATCAGTGTGTTAATATTTATTAAATAATCTGTCATTATTTATGTTAAAAATTTAATTTTTGTTTATTTTATTTTGTTTGGTATAGCTGTGATTTGTAATAATGTAATGACGTTTACGTTTGTTTTATTAGTAATTTTCAAAATACTAGCAGGTTTGTAGGTCTGTAATAAATATGGATGGGAAGTTATTGAAAATATTAATTGTAGTTTGTTTATTTATAATGATTTTTTAGGTTCATTTAAAGGTTAGTTGATAAGTAAATATGTGAAATGTTTAATTGATAAATTGTTATTTGTTGCTTTTTAATTAGTTGTTAATTGATTGAGCAGTGCATTTAATTCCAAAGTTTGAAAAATGGGTTTTATATTTGTTATTAGTTTTGTTAATATAAATATATTTAATGTTAAGCCCTTAAGTGCGGGTTTTGGGCAATTGCTGACACCCGTGCTACCTCTAGGTCGGTGTCGGCCATTGCTCGACACCGGCAGGTGTATATAGGTACCTTCAGTTGCTCGGTATCAGAGGGAGTCCTCTATTTTACTCTATCCTTGGGCTGAATGCCGCCGGTGAAGAACAAATTCTGCATCCCAAGAGTCTCGGCAACCCTGATTCAGGTAACCCGAAACTGACTACTGTGCCCAAGCCCCGGGGACTTCTAAAACTCTGAATCTCCTAGAGCAGAACTTCCCCCTGAATTCTGGGAGGCTGATGTCCCCCAGGATTCCTTGGCGGAGTGTTGCTTCCATCGACTGCAACAGTATCTGTGTTGGCAGTACTCCGCTATGTAACCCTATGCTTTTCTTCCCCTTGACCGCGAAGGTCTCTGCCTGACGGTATTGACCCCTGTTGCTTAAATCCTGTAAGCATTTGTGTCTTGAGCTGCACTTGGTTAGACAATCGACATGCAAAGCATTTTCTAACTGTTGAACGAAGTTCTTGATTTCTAAATATATATAAAGATACAATGTTATCTTTCCTAATTGGTCTCGGAATAATTCTTGAGTGTGTGTCTCATTTATTGCCTCTGTGTGTGACAACAAATGCTTAACACTACCCTCTGATAAGCCTAACTGCCCGCCCACACTGCCACAAAAAGAAAATTTGAATGATCTGCTTTTACCTCTGCACACCTATTGGGGATCCACTGGACTCTCTGCACAGTGTACTTCATTTTAGTACACTCTTATAGAAAGCTAGCTTACTACAATTTTGGATTGTTGATGTTTATTTTATTATTTCCTATTTGTTTAATGTTTAAATTATTAATTTAAAAAAATCGATTGTTATATAAATCTATTTGCTTGTGCCTGGTTTTGGACCCATTTTGATATAAAAATAGATCCTCTAACAGAATATGCAAAGCACGCTAGCAATTCAATGGAGCCAGCTTACACCATGTTTATTTTAAGATCATGCGCTTTGGCATAACTTCTTTTGTCAAAGCTGAGTGACCAATCACTGTAGAAACATTTAAACAAACATTCAATAAACAGTAAGAACAGACTATGGACAATTCCCCATCAGTAGACTTTCTTTTTGCCATGTGTCAAGTTAATCGCATATTGATTTAAATCACTGAATTTTCATGTTGGTGCCAAGCATCCAATTGTTCTTTATTTTAAATTCGAACAATAGTGCCTAAAAAAGGGCACTTGTAAAACTCATCAAAATATCCATAATAAAATTAGCCTACCGAGATAATCAAATGATTGTCATTTAGATAACATAAATCAGGATTTAGGTCATAACAATCTAAGAGAAAATGCTGCCTCATTGCCTCAACTCGATCCATTTTTCCACCATGATATCAATTCCTAACCAGTTTGATGTCTCAATGAATGTCCACACACTCCTGCCCCAGTGGGTGTTCTCATTGATCTACAGTTCACCTCAATAGTTTGTCAAACAAAATACCACATTCCTGCTTTCATCTAGCCGGTGGCTAAACCTTGTAGCATTTGAGTCCCAAAAAACCGACGAGAATTCCTGCCAGGCACACAATAAAATTAATTAATTCAATGAAAGATAGCTGAGGAGGCACTCACATGAATGTCCAAAACATTGCAGTTTCACACAACATGAGTTGTAGTTCAGTTCTTGATTCCTCTTTATTTGGTTTCTTTCTTTAAAAATGATTCCACGCATGTCACTTTATAAAGAACTTCTTCAGGGCTGTCAACCATATAATACATAGAGACATAAATATACAAATATATAGACACAGTTACTAAAAGCAAAACAACACGTTATATTTTTGTAAATAAGTACACAACAAAATACTATTATCATAAAAATTCACAATAATAGTAAAAGTGTGAATCACATTAAAAGCAGAATGTAGGAAGCGTCAAACAATATTTCAAAAAGATTTTTTCTTGATTGGTAATATGTCAATGAATGATAACAATTTGTTAAAGAAAATAACTACAGTACTTGGAAGACCGCGTTGTAACCACGCAATTCCATTACTACGCAAGTCGTTACATCAACTTGCAGTAGATGGCGCGCGGATATTAGAAATTTATATTTTACTACCAACTCCAACCTACATAACAGTAGGGAAGGTGTTGGAATAGTGAACTATACTATTTCTAATGTTAGCACGCCATCTACCGCAAGTTGATGTAACGTCTTGCGTAGTAATGGCATTGCGTGTTTACAACGCGGTCGTTGTAACGGCATCAAGATGTGATGCCCACGTTGTTAGGGTTGTTTCCCGCCCACAACTATCCTGTGTGGGATAAGTTGTACCCTCCTTTTGTCCCAAACTGCAGTTGGGCCGTAGCTTCCTCCTGTCCCGGAGTGGGATGGAATGTAGCCTTCTCCTGTTGTGGTAGCATGAAAGATGGAGGCTCCTGCGGTCCCAAATTCCCAGTGTGATGAGATATGCACTGTGACTCACTGTGTCCTGAGTGCGATGAAGAGTAGCTTCTTCCTCTCGCGGCCTTCAGGAGCAATCTGGTGTGAGCGTATTTGAAATCACTTGCCTTGTATGCTGAAGCTCAATGGGTGGGATATCTTCTCTGCAGTGTCTAATTTGGGCCGGTGCTTTCCGGTGCTCGGCACCGTCACTTAATTGGTTTCGGTGCTCAGCACCGGCATTTAACTATCATCCCACACTTATGACCCTCTACAAATTGGTGGCGCTGCTCATCTAATTTAGAGATGAGCAGAACATTGGTTGTTTATGAATAAAAAATACATTTAAAAAATGCTAATTCCGACCTTCCCAGCCATTCCTTTAGTTTTGGGGACCTGGAATAATCTGAACTGTCGCACTTGAAGGTGAAAGAGCTGGTTAGAAGTTGTTGTGGTAAAGGCATTGGCCGCGATGACGCGGCAATCAGTGGTGCAAGCTGTAGTGGCCTCCTGCTCAGAGCCCCGGCACTTATCATATTACAAATTAATCACTGCCCCTGACATGCCCGGCCCCGCTCTATAGTTTATGTACAGGTACAGCTTTCAGTTCAAACGAATACAGGCTATTTTTGTGACCGCCATGGCAGACACTGCTGAATGGAAGTTCACCCGATGTAGAAGCCAGAAGTGCGCTTGGCTTGGTTCGGTTCCTTTCAAATTAATTGTGAAAGCAGTTTTCCAGATAAGCAACATTATCGAACTTTAGCATTTATATTATTCTCAATCACCAGCCTGCATTAATGGTGGAATGGCGTCATCTAGTGGCACGATCTCTCCTTACACCTCGAATCTGAAAAGGAAAAGGTGGGTTCTCTTGGTCTCGCTGTTGATCTGTATGCTTTTAATGTGCTCTTTTGACCTCATAAGTTAAATAAGGAAGCGTTGTATAAACAGCAATACATGCTACTAGTAATAATTTATGTAGCTCAAAAGGGAAAATGGACAGGGTGGCTAAACCTCCCTGTATACAGATAGTAACAGGCAAAGATGTCTATGCACTGCTCACCTTTATGTAAATGCAATGAAACACGAAATTCTGCTGAAAGCACGGATAAATCTCCAAAACTCATCAAAAGAAAGTGACAAACAATATAAAATATAAGAACGTCTCTAAAAAAAAATTTAAATCCAGTGGGGCATATCATCAACAACCGGCGATAATTATCGCTAAGTGCACTTAGCGCTAGGATAATTATCGCCGGCTATCGCTTGTTTTTTTCACGGAGATAGCGCACTATCAGCGACGCTTATCTCCAGAGCGATAAAAATAACCGAGTTAGCTGCCAAATGTGCAATTATCGCTGGGATTCCAGCGAAAATCGCACAGCGTATGGCGCTACGTTGTTGATAGGGAAGGGCACCTTCCATTGGATATCATGGCTAAGTCAAACTAAAAGCAGGCGTAAGGAAAGTAGCGATAACCGCGGTTAGTGCTACTTTTCTTTTTGCTATGCTTGTTAGCATGCACACTGATAATTGGAGAAATGTTGGTTAGCGACATTTCTCCAGTTATTTTGGGAAGGCACGCCCACTTTGCATCTCATTAGAGATGCAAAAGGAGGCGTAGGGAAAAAGGCTGCTAACATGCGATTATGCATGTTAGCACCCTCTTGTTAATAGGGCGAAAACATTGTCTGGCTTTCAAAGCCAAAAAAGCAGAGATAAGGCCCTTGATGATATGCCCCCAGTATTTATAAAGCGCAAACTACTCACCCCTACGGGTCTCAAGGCGCTGGCGGCCATCGTGGAAATTAAGTGAGCTATTGCCCAGAGTCACATGGTGCTGAGCTGAGATGCCGCCGGAGCTGTGCTCCGTAGTCAGCTGCCTGGCCGCTGCGCCACACCTCTCCACTAAAAATAAACTGCAATTTACTATAAAATTCATATCAAGGTGTCCAAACAAGCCTCCTAAAAATTATCCCTCAGCCTTCTCATCATTTACTAAATGTATCAAATGGTAGAAAAAATACTCACCCTCTCGCAGAATTCTGTGGAATCTTGTGGAGTTTATCGATAACTCCGCAGAATATCCGCAAGCTCTACCGAGGCCTAAATAAATGCCCACAGAACTGGCCAGGGGAGTGACTAGAGGTTTACACCTGGATTTCAGACACAGTGATATGTGTATTAAAGGATTACTCCAGGAAAGCTCACAGCAGCGGAACTTTAATTGAGTCAGCCTGTAGGTTTACTCCAGTGACATGTGAGAAGGCGCTTTTTACTTCTACTGAACACTACACGGTATGCGGCCACCACAGCGCTTGTTCCTCTTAACAACTGGTAAAGGTAGTGGTGTATCACCACTATGAGTATAGCACATTAGGCACCCTTCCCAGTCCAAAAGGACCTGAGTTTGTGAGACAGGTCTATGAAATAGGGCACACGCATATCCCCGTGCTCATCCATGACAACGATAAATCAAACACCAGGGATCTACAAATTATTACAGTTGGGGTGCTTCGGGCAGGGGTGCATGTCCATCACCATTGGAGTCACTTTTCCATCCCAACAATAAGCATTGGCAAATCTAACAACTCTGCCCCTTGTGTAATAAGTGAGCACATTTCGACATATGCACAAGAATGCAGACTGAATAAGATTACACATCAAACCGATATTCAAGCAGCCATGCAACGTTTATCAAAAACAAAAAGATGGATGGAATGCTTGAATATATCTCAGCCCCTGATGATTGCTCGAAGCTGCATCCCAATCCATTGTTTTTTGCCCACCAAGCCACCTCAGTTTGGACCCAGCCAGGTGAAAGTCAGCCTTGACCCTGCTCCTCATGGGAACATGTGAAGACGGGCTCATCAGTGAAGTATTTGAAATGATTCTTTATTCCATGTATCTGGCACGGTACAACAAAACAGGTGCTGAACCTCCGATCAGCCTCCTAGTGACCGTCCAACCTTCCACGTCATGCCTCCCTGCATTCTACCCACAATCCACACGCCAGCCTTCGTGCAGAGGGCATGAGGAGGTATGTCACCACACATCCCCCTTCTTTTATATACAACAAAGAATAAATAAACTTGGTCTTACAATAGGAATTTTGTACACAAGAGAATAAGCAAGTAGAACCAGAATACAAAGAAAACTAAATTAAACAAAGGCTAAAATGAACAAAGAAGGACATTCAGCTCCTTTGATATAACACATGAAAACAAAAAAAACTATAGCAAATCCTTGACGGACATGTACAAAACAAATCCTAATCACAAACATATTCTTCCAACTTGATGGTTCTCTTTACGACTCTCCCAAACCTTCCCACTCTACCACCCGTCTCAACTCTGGTAGCTTCTGGAACTAGATCACTTGCTGGAACCTCCATGCTTCCCCTAGTTTCATTCGTGATGTTATCATGTGTCATCTCCTTCACATCCTCTTCCATCCACCAATCTTTCCAAACTTTACTTTCTTCATTAACCCCTTGAGTGCCCGCCCCTTTCCCCGCCCTGTGCCGGCCGTTGCATTAGCGGGCGGGGTTTATGACGAGCTGGTCTCTTCATGGGCACAGCGCAACCGCGGCCCATGACGAGACCAGCTCGTCATGGGCACTCAAGAGGCTAACTACATGTTTATCACACACAAATAAATCACTGGGATGTCTAACTTTACCATTGATTTAACAAAGCAGCATTGCAAAACAATTGGGTTACTTTATGCGGTCTTGAAAACCTGTTCTGTCGACTCCTTAGGACTCCTGACCTCTTAACTCTCACAATATCTCCAACTCGCAACTTAACTGGTTTGCAACTATGTTTGTTATCATAATAATCCTTATATGTTTGTTTGGCTTTGTCAATGCGTCCTTTCACCACTTCAGGTTCCCAATTTACTCTCCTCGCACACGGCATCCACCCAATGTTGTCCTTCGTGAAAGCCGTCCTCCCTTTCATCAATTCAAAAGGACTATGTCCTGTAGAAGCACACAAAGCTAATCTGAACGCACATATGTTGTGAAACAACTCCATTAGCCCCTGGTGGTGGGGGTAAAATAATGTATTGCCCACAATGAATATGACTCGTTGCATCGCGAGCCATTACTCCGCGTGCTATTACAACGCGGTTGTTACAACGGCCGCGTTGTAACCATGCAATTCCATTACTACGCAAGTCGTTACATTGACTTGCAGTAGATGGCGCACGGACATTAGAAATGTATAATTTACTATTCCAACTCCAACCTACGTAACAGTAGGGAAGGTGTTGGAATAGTAAACTATACTATTTCTAATGTTAGCATGCCATCTACCGCAAGTCGATGTAACGACTTGCGTAGTAATGGAATTGCGTGGTTATAACATGGTCGTTGTAACAACCGCGTTGTAACGGCATCACAATGTGATGCCCGCGTTCTTAGGATTGTTTACCGCCCACAACTATCCTGTGTGGGATAAGTTGTACCCTCCTTTTGCCCCAAACTGCAGTTGGGCCGTAGTTTCCTCCTGTCCCGGAGTGGGATGGAATGTAGCCTTCTCCTGTTGTGGTAGGATGACAGATGGAGGCTCCTGCGGTCCCAAATTCCCAGTGTGATGGGATATGCACTGTGACTCATTGTGTCCTGAGTGGGATGAAGAGTAGCTTCTGCTTCCTCTCGCGGCCTTCAGGTTCAATCTGGTGTGAGTGCATTTTAAATCACTTGTCTTGTATGCTGAAGCTCAATGGGTGGGATGTCTTCCCTGCAGTGCTTAATTTGAGCCGGCGCTTTCCGGTGCTCGGCACCGTCACTTAATTGGTTTCCGGTACTCAGCACCGGCACTTAACTGTCATCACACACTTATGACCCTCTACCACATGGTGGCGCTGCTCATCTAATTTAGAGATGAGTAGAACATTGGTTGTTTATGAATACAAAATACATTAAAAAATGCTAATTCCTGCCTCCCCAGCCTTTCCTTTAGCTCTGGGAACCCGGAAGAATCTAAACTGTCGCACTTGAAGGTGAAAGAGCTGGTTAGCAGTTGTTGTGGTAAAGTCATTGGCAGCGATGACGGGGAAATCGGTGGTGCAAGCTGTAGTGGCCTCCTGCTCAGAGCCCCGGCACTTATCATATTACAAATTAAGCCCTGCTTCCCTGACAGGCACGGCCCCGCACTATAGTTTATTCTATTGCGGGGCTCAGACAAAATAGATCAAATGACAATAACTGTGTCATTGTCATTTTATTTATCACCTGCTGGCGCAGGATGTGGGGCGACGGCAATGCTCCTCCGCCGTTGCGGAGACCCGCCCCTCGAGACAGCTTTTCGTGGCTTCTGACTGTGGAGATCTGGACCACGTTGCAACTATGTAAAGTTCCAGCTTTCAGTTCAAACAAATACATGCTGTTTTTGTGACCGCCATGACAGACACTGCTGAATGTAAGTTCACCCGATCTAGAAGCCAGATGTGCGCTTGGCTTGGTTCGGTTCCATTCAAATTAATTGTGAAAGTAGTTTTCCAGATAAGCAACATTAGCGATCCTCAGCATTTAGAATATTCTCAATCACCAGCACTGCATTGATGGTAGAATGGCGTCATCTAGTGGCACGATCTCTCCTCACACCTCGAATCTGAAAAGGAACAGATGGTTTACTCCTACCTAGTCTCGCTGTTGGTCTGTATGATCCATGCTTTTAATGTGCTCTTTCGACCTCATAAGTTAAATAAGGAAGCGTTATATTAACAGTAATACATGCTACTGGTGATAATTTATGTAGCTCAAAAGGGAAGATGGACAGGGTGGCTAAATCTCCCTGTATACAGATAGTAACAGGTAAAGAAGTCTATGCAGTACAATGCCCTTCTCCCAGTCCTGATCTTATATCTTCGCTCTTTGGCGCCATCTACCGATATTCCTTTGGACCGCAAAGCTACTTCTTTATTATTGGAGACGTCTCACTCAGCCTCTGCTATTTATAACTCTTTCCGGTACTCCACTGACAGACTAAAATCTAAAATCGAGAATGCATGGGAATTGGATCTTTCTCAGGGTTGGCCAATACCTTTTTGGGACAAAATATGGGCTAAGCTTCATAAAGCCTCTAGAGCTGCTAATACTACCCAAACCTTATATTTCATTTATAACAGTACTTTATGTACTCCACAAGCTTTATCCCGTTTTTCACCTGACACATCCCCTATTTGTTGGTCCTGTTCCTGTCCCGTCGCAGATCTCAAACACATGTTGTTTGAGTGCCCTCTTATCTCCAAGTTCTGGCACCTAGTATGGACGCAAATACAAAAGATATTTCAACTTCAAATTCCCTTTTCCCCTTCGCAAGTTTTTCTAGGTTCCCTATCACCGACACTCCCACAATCTCCTTCCCATTATCTACTACTTGACCTTCTAGTTGCTGTGGCTTTCCATACCATTACTTCTAATTGGAAACAGGCTGCAAATGTCTCCTACCAATCTTGGTGGAATGCAGTTTGCTTCCATCATCGCCTAGATACTAATTACGTATCTCCCATTTCCCTGGCAATTAAACGCGACCTGATTTGGCTCCCTTTGGTATCCTATCTCTCCTCCTTTGCTCCAGTGCACGCCTCTCCAGATCCTAACACAGTTGAGGTGCGTAAGCCGCCATGATTTTCTTCTTTCTTTAATGCCTTTTTTGTTATGATATCACGTTCTACTATACTATATGTTATTTTGCATTCCTATACGTAGGCTCTGTTCATGTAAGCTTCATGCTTGTTATAATTGCTTTTAATGAGAGTTTCTATTGAATTGCTTATTTTTTGTATATGTATATCATGATGATTATACCCCGTTCCCCTCCCTTCTCCTTCCCTTCTTTATTTCTTCAATAAACTCAAACTTAAAAAAAAAAAAGAAGTCTATGCAGTGCTCAACTTTATGTAATGGCAATGAAACACGAAATTCTGCTGAAAGCACGGATAAATCTGCACAAGTCATCCAAAGAAAGGGACATAAAATATAAAATATAAGAACGTCTCTAAAAAAATCATAAAATCCAGCATTTGTAAAGCGCGAACTACTCACCCCTACAGGTCTTAAGGCGCTGGCGGCCGTCGTGGAAATTAAGTGAGCTGCTGCCCAGAGTCACATGGTGCTGAGCTGAGCTGCCGCCGGAGCTGTGCTCCGAAGTCAGCTGCCCTGGCCGCTGCGCCACACCTCTCCACTAAAAATAAACTGCAATTTACTATATAACTCATAACAAGGTGTACAAATAAGCCTCTTAAAAATTATCCCTCAGCCTTCTCATCATGGAGTAAATGTATCAAATGGTAGAAAAAATACTCAGCCCTCTCGCAGATCTCTGTGGAATCTTGTGGAGTTTATCGATAACTCCGCAGAATATCCGCAAGCTCTGCCCAGGACTAAATAAATGCCCACAGAACTGGCCAGGGGAGTGACTAGAGGTTTACACCTGGATTTCAGACACAGTGAAATGTGTATTAAAGGATTACTCCAGGAAAGCTCACAACAGCAGAACTTTAATTGAGTCAGCCTGTAGGTTTACTCCAGTGACATGTGAGAATGCGCTGTTTACTTCTACTGATCACTACATGGTATGCGGCCACCACAGCGCTTGTTCCTCTTACCAACTGGTAAAGGCAGTGGCATATCACCACTATGAGTATAGCCCTTTAGGCACCTTTCCCAGTCCAAAAGGACCTGAGTTTGTGAGACAGGTCTATGAAATTGCGCACACGCATGGCCCGTGCTCATCCATGACAACGATAAATCAACATCAGGGATCTACAAATTATTACAGTTGGGGTGCTTAGGGCAGGGGTGCACGTCCATCACCATTGGAGACACTTTTCCATCCCAACAATAAGCATTGGCAAATCTAGCAACTCTGCCCCTTGTGTAATAAGTGAGCACATTTCGACATATGCACAAGCATGCAGACTGAATAAGATTACACATCAAACCGATATTCAAGCAGCTATGCAACATTTATCAAAAACAAAAAGATGGATGGAATGCTTGAATAAAACTCAGCCCCTGATGATTGCTCGACGCTGCATCCCAATCCATTGGTTTTTGCCCACCAAGCCACCTCAGTTTGGACCCAGCCAGGTGAAGGTCAGCCTTGACCCTGCTCCTCATGGGAACATGTAAAGACGGGCTCATCAGTGAAGTATTTGAAATGATTCTTTATTCCAGGTATCTGGCACGGTACAACAACACAGGTGCTGAACCTCCAATTAGCTTCCTAGTGACCGTCCAACCTTCCACGTCATGCCTCCCTGCATTCTACCCACAATCCACATGCCAGCCTTCGTGCAGAGGGCATGAGGAGGCATGTCACCACACATCCCCCTCTTTTATATACAACAAAGAATAAATAAACTTGGTCTTATAATAGGAATTTTGTACACAAGAGAATAAGCAAGTAGAACCAGAATACAAAGAAAACTAAATTAAACAAAGGCTAAAATGAACAAAGAAGGACATTCAGCTCCTTTGATATAACACATGAAAACAAAAAAAAACTATAGCAAATCCTTGAAAGACATGTAAAAAACAAATCCTAATCACAAACATAATCTTCCAACTTGATGGTTCTCTTTACGACTCTCCCAAACCTTCCCACTCTACCACCCGTCTCAACTCTGGTAGCTTCTGGAACTAGATCACTTGCTGGAACCTCCATGCTTCCCCTAGTTTCATTCGTGATGTTATCACGTGTCATCTCCTTCACATCTTCTTCCATCCACCAATCATAATCTTTCCTAACTTTACTATCTTCATTAACTACATGATGTCTAACTTTACCATTGCTTAACAAAGCAGCATTGCAAAACAATTGGGTTACTTTATACGGTCTTGAAAACCTGTTCTTCCGACTCCTTAGGACTCCTGACCTCTTAACTCTCACAGTATCTCCAACTCGCAACTTTACTGGTTTGCAACTTTGTTTGTTATCATAATAATCCTTATATGTTTGTTTGGCTTTGTCAATGCGTCCTTTCACCACTTCAGGTTCCCAATTTACTCTCCTCGCACACGGCATCCACCCAATGTTGTCCTTCGTGAAAGCTGTCCACCCTCTCATCAATTCAAAAGGACTATGTCCTGTAGAAGCACACAAAACTAATCTGAACGCACATATGTTGCGGAACAACTCCATTACCCACTCCAACCCATTAGACTTGGCTAACTGTATCGCTCCCTTTATCACACGGTTAAAGTGTTCAACTGCCTCTTTACCAGCCGGGTGATAAAGTGAAGTGGTACTATGCTTCGGTCCATTAGATTCCACAACTTCTCAAATGCTTCAGCTACAAATTGTGCTCCGTTATCAGTGATCACTAAATTAGGAAAGCTTTCCCTTTGAATAATTTCCTCCAAAAACTTTACCACTGTGCCAACATTGACTTGTTCAACCACCAAAACTTCAGGCCATTTCGAAAAATGATCTACAGCAACAACAAGGTACTTCTGCACTGGGCCATCCCAAATCTGACCGGTGATGTCCCCACTTAACTTCTCCCATGGCATGCCCGGTGCTTTAACAGGACATAAAGGTGGTCTTAATGTAATTTTACTCTTATCAGCGTTCTCGCACTGCATGCATTCCCGAACCTTCCTTTTGATGTACAGCCCCATACCAGGCCACTAATGTAATTCCTTCAACCGATTTTTAGTTTTGGTGATACCTAAATGTCCTTTGTGACATAAATCCCCAATTGTACTTATTAATGTTTCAGGTGGTATAATTCTGCCACTCCTCAATACTTTATCATCCTCTACTTATAATTCGTCCCTGAGTTCCCAAAGATACTTAGACTCCTGGGGGAACATTGTTCTTAGTGGGCCACCCACTTATTATCCAAGTCTTAACATCAGATAACTCACGATCTTCTTCATACATTTGACTCCATTCTAGTGGAGAAATCACCTTTGAGCCTTCAATCAAACAAGCAATACTGAATTGTTCAATATCTTCCTAGTGTACTTCAGTCTCAGGAAGGGGTAACCTGCTTAAAAAATCTGCTACTTTATTTTGCACACCAGGCATGTACTGGACAGTGTATTTAAAATCAAGGAGTTTGACAGATAACCTCGACAACTTGGGTGAAGCCTTATACAACCCCTTTGTAGACAATACCTTGGTTAGGGGTTTATGATCACTCCTAAGCAACACATTGCTTCCCCAAATGAATGGTATGTAGTGCTCTAGCCCCCAGACGCATGCCAATGCCTCTCGCTCTATTACAGAATATTTTTCTTCAGTGACTGTAAGAGAGTGAGAGCCAAAGGCTACAATGCATTCCTCTCCTGTATCATTCCTCTGAGTGAGAACTGTGCCTATGCCCTTTTAACTCGCATCAGTTGTTATGATGGATTTCAAAGTGGGATCAAATCCTTGTAGATGTATAGCCATGCACAATTCTATTTTGATGGATATCATTTCTTCTTGGCATTCCCTAGACCATACAAATGTAAATTAATGTGTTTAAAGTTGTCTTGCAAGAACAATTTTCTATGAATTTGGAGTAAAACTCCACTAGGCCTAAAAAGGCTCTCACATCATCCTTGCTATTTGGTACAGGCGATTTCTCTACAGCTTCCAGTAATTCTTTTTTTGGTTTGCTGCCCTCTACTGACACCTCATGACCTGAATATGTTACTTTTTGTTGCGCAAACTTACATTTTTTATATTCTGCAGTGAGACCTTTATCTTTCAAAACATTCATCACGTTTTTTTAGAGTTGCATCATGGGTTCTTTTAGTTTTTCCCATCACTGGTATGTCATCCTGAAAAAACATTACATTTCGTTCTTGTTTGAACAGTTCTAACATGATACATTGAAACATTGTGGCAGCAAATGCCAACATAAAAGGTACTCTTCTGAACCTAAAACACCCAAAACATGTTACAAAAGTAGTTAGGCTCCTACACTATCTATGTAGAGGAACCTGGTGGAATGCCTCAGTGAAGTCGATTGTTGTGAACAACTTCACCACTTTAGTGACCATAAGCATCTCCCTCATGTTTGGTAAGGGAAACTGGTCTACGATGACACTCCTGTTTAGATCCCTCAGGTTCACACATAACCTGAGCTTCCCGTTGTTTTTTCTGGCGATCACCAAGGGAGAAACCCACTCTGCTGCCTTTACTTTCTCAATAACACCTTCTATACACAATCTTTCTAACTCATTCTTGACTTCATCTCTCAAAGCTAAGGGAATACTCCTTACTTTGTGTACTTGTGGTCAGGGACGGACTGGCCGTAGCGGGCACCGGGCATTTTCCAGGTGGGCCGGAAGGGTGGGGGCTGATTTTGGACCGGTGGGGGCCGTTTTGTTACTGGGGGCCGGTTTTGCAGCAGTGCTGCAATGTTGGCCCCCTGTACCATAAGCAGCAGCAGTGTTTCCTACCAGCAATGCCCTCCCGCCCACATCACGGCCTGTCAGACCTAATTGCCAGAGCCGGTTTCCATTCCCAGTCCAGCCCTGCTTGTGGTGCTACATCCCTCTTGAGCATAATTTTATGTTGGAAGGCCTTTAACTCGCCAATAGCTCCTGTAAACACATCAGGGTACATTTTAAGAATCTCATGTTCCAGTTCATCTTGTTGTTCTACCATTACAGGTTCATGATTATTCAGGTCTAAAATAATCCCTAACTCTCCTTGATCTCCCCAACCAAGAACAGATGGTCCCGTTGCAGCTACGAAAATTCTGCACCTAGCGTCCCTGTTTTTAAATGTAAAGTTAAGTACTTTAACACCCAGCATTTTGATGTCCTCACCAGAGAAAGTCATGGGACAAACCTCTGTGGGATCTAGTACATCCCCTAAAGCCGAAACAAACTTTTCTTTCCTAACTTTCTCATTTACAATTGTATAAGGTGATCCTGAATCAGCTGTACCAATGATCAGAAACCCCCTGCATAAAAATGTTGCATTTGGGTTTTGCCTACATTGTTCTACTACATTAGAAACTCCCTCGCCTATATTCATTATACACAAATTTACATCATCCTCAGAAGACTCATCAGACTCAGTTGAGTGGGCTTGTGTAAAATGGTTCACTTCTTTTTTGTTGCTTTTCTCTAGTCTACAAACTTTTTGAAAAGACCAACTATTCCACAATCTGAACATTTTTGGTACCTTGCAGGGCACTTCTTATCATTAGCTAAGTGCCCTTTGTTGCCACACATAAAACACCTGTCAGTAAATGTAAAATGATCAAACGGTTCAAGGGTTTTACTTTCTTTCAACCTCATTTTTTTCCCAAATGTCACACTATGTTTGAATGTTTCCTTCGTCTGCACTATGTCTAGTACTGCTTTCTCTAAGTCATCACATACTTTCTCTCCCTTCTGTGTAAATACTGCCCTGACACATCTACTCGTTAATTCTGCTGTCTTCATTACATTTATTACATTCTGTAGAGGCGATTCACCCATTGTCCGCAGTATTTCTTGTATGCTAGTATTGGATCAACACATGACAATTTGGTCCCTTATGAACTCGTCATGTAAATTGTCAAATCTACACGTAAGTGCCATGTGTTTTAAAGCAGCTACATAATCCTCCATGGTCTCTCTTCCTTTTCTTACTTCCTCCTAAAGAATTTGTATCGATCAACTGATACCCATACTGTGGGATTGAAGTACCTGTCCAGATCTTCCAACGCATGTTCATGCACATTCCCTTGGTCTTCTTGTCTGACTTTCTTTTGTATGCGGTTATAAATTTTCAACCCACCAGTCCCCAATCAATGTAATAAGATTTTCTTCATCCTTAGTGGTGTTAAATCCTCATCTTCAGAAAATGTAGAAATGTAGTTAGCAAAATGTTCCTTCCCATTCATTCCATTTTAGTATAGGTTCTCCTTTGCCTGCTAAAAATGCTGTGGTGGGGAAAAGTTCCAAATGTTGCCAGAAGCCATGCTATAGAAGGCGTAAAGAAAGTATCTAAAACAAATTAGGTGAACTAAGGAATGTGAAGAAAGTAATGTAAATGTGATTACTAGCACAATTTAGGACTTGTCCTAAGAATTAACATTTCAAATTATAGGCATGAATGACAAATATACCTCTGCTATCCTTAGTAGTTCCCCCTTTTTTTCCAGTAAAACCTTTTTTCCCCCCAAAAGCGTGCCTGTCAATGTATAATTAACAGTTAACAGGCCTGAGTAAAGTGTGACTATCGCTGATGTTTATTGCACTGTGAAGCATAGTAATCAATTTAAATAACCACTTGAAAGCGTGCCCGTGGCTGTATAAACTATAGCAGACAGGCGTGGCTAAAGTGTGCCCATCGCTGACAAACTGTACTGAATCCCAAAATATGGGCGCAGAACAAGGTTCGTAGATGAGATAAGGAACAAACGCCTCAGCACGAGTTCAAGAATCCATGCAGCCACACAGGCTTACATCATAGAGCGTGTACTATCTTGGGCATTCACAGCTTCACCTGAAGGGCTGCAGACTCATGCACAGCTAGAACCGCTTTCCCAGCTTCACCTTGAGCGCTGCCAGAATCACACACTGCTAGAATTGCATTCAGAAGTCACGCGCCTACCGGATCAACCGCCAAACAATTAAGAAGTAAAATTGAACAATACCTCTTACAAAGCGAGCAGCAGACAGTATGATTGTCCTACAGCTCCTAAATTCGTAACGATTTCCGCTGAATAGGTTTGCGTCCTCCACACCACCACAGTAAGATGGCTCCTTCTCTGTAAATAGCCCATTCATACACGTGGGTACACCCTGCCAGTGTCACTCCCGCTTGTCAGCATTTCTGTAAAGACGGGCTCACCAGTGAAGTATTTGAAAGGATGCTTTATTCCAAGTATCTGGCACGGTACAACAAAACAGGTGCTGAACCTCCGATCAGCTTCCCAGTAACTGTCCAACCTCCCACGTCATGCCTCCCTACATTCCACCCACATTCCATATGCTAGCCCTTGTGTGGAGGGCATGAGGAGGCATGTCACCACAGAACATTCCAGCCCGAACTCCCATGCCGGGTCCTCCCTGACCTGGAATACAAGCAATCCAGAGTCGGTTTTGCCCTTAATATGGGCTCTTTATCCAGGTATATCTTGATTCCAGTGGAAAAGTGAGCGTGGGACCCACACATGGGCATACCTATCGGTAGTGCAGAATTCTTTGGGAAAGAAACATGGTGGGTAATTTATGAGAGGCTTACGCCACCAGAGCATCACTTTTTTTTATGCTCAAGCGGTGCTGCCTTGCCTTACTCTGCGGCAAGGAGGCGTTCCATGGGCATTTCAGTGGGTTTTCCCACTCAGAATCCATGGATTTTGACGCTGCCCCAGATTCACTTAGTCGTGTAAACCTGGGACAGTGCCAAAACCTTTCTCCTCCCAGAGCAGGCATAACAAGGAGAAATATTTTTTATTTCTCGTTGTTTTTTCCTCTTTCCATGTGTGCTGCACTCTACAGCAGACTTAGAGGAAAAAGGCTCTCTGGATTTTTTTTGTGCAGGAAGGTGCGCCTTCCTGCATAAAAACAATCCTGCCTGCAACGAAAGGCACCCTTGCACAATGGTGCAAGGGCGCTTACATTGGCGCTAGGCTGTAAATTGTACGCTAGTGCAGGGAGAGAGCGCAGGAATGCAGCGTATTAATTAATTCTCCTTCTCTTTCTCCTGAGGATCTATTTCTCCTTCTCTGACTAGCAGTGCACAGTTCTTTCCCTCTCCTCCCAGCCACTCACTCAGCTTCTGGCAATCAGGTGCAGCATGGGCAGTCACACTTCCTGGTTGTGATGTCATCAAGCTGCACCTGAATTGGGGATTCTCTGAATTGCGATTCTTTATTTGCGAATTCGCAATTAAGGAATCGCAAAATGGGTGTTTGCATTTTGATTTAGCAATTTTTTGCGAATCGCGAATATTTTGCGATGTTTTACATACATCGGGTTTTGCGATTCTCAAATTGTGATTTGCTGAAATTCGCATTTTGAGATTTGCGAAATCCAATTTTGATACATATGGCCCTTGGTGTCTTCTGATGTGATTTCTTTTTTTCGTTTTCCCATTAATACACATACATCCAGGAAGAACAGATGTAAAATGGGATGGAGGAAAACTGAGGCAGAGATTCACGGGTCTGGTACTCCACCCCAAGAGGAGAAAGCACTGAATTTTTGTGAATGCCGTTTACTTTCAAAATGTCAAGAAAACAGTTGAGGTGAAATGGATTCCACATATTTGATTTTATCAGAGAATACACACCGGATGCCATAGAAAGGCAAACAATGCTGTCAACAAATTTCAAAAGCACAGTTCTAATAATTTACATGACATGCAATAAGCTTAGACACATTGTTATTCCTCCCTTGTTCACTCTTATTGTCACCTTTTTCATCACTTTGGCAAGGTATTATTATACTGCAGTGATTTGAAACAACATACTAGGCCTTTGTACAAATATAACTTTGCATTTGCAAAGTCAGTGCATATGACTTTGTGAATAAAAAGTTTCATTTCGCAATGTACAAAGTGGAAAGTCGAAAAAGTAGCCACCGATGTCTTCACTGTGACTCTTTTTGTGAAAATTGTAAAGTCAAGAGCACCACAAAAGCTCTTTGACAATCACTACTGAAATGTACAGAAAGATGCAAAGTCAGCAAACTGTGATGACAAGAAAAGTTTTCATTAGGCCTACAAGGTACAACACGCATTGGCAATATTTGTTTTCCATGCTGCACTGGAATGTGAGCTGTTATGCAACAGGGCTTGATTTTTTTTTAAGGCACTATGATGCAGCCAGCGTTGGCAGTGCCATTGAGCGATCTTTTCCCTATGCTAAACATCTCACACATACACTTTCACTATGGTGCAAAGGTGAGCATGTGGCACTAGGGAGGCTAATTATGTGCCAGCACTAGGACAAGAGCAGAAGAGTGCTTTATCTTAGTAGACAAGGCACTTTCGTACCCTCTCCCTTGTATGCAATGCAGAGTAGCAATTTTGGTTGCTGACCCGAGTTGCATGAGTTTTTACTTAATGTACTCCTCACTCTTTAAGTCTTACCACCCTTGGTACAGGAGGCATTTTTGAGTCCTCATTTGCCTCTGGATGTTCCTGCTTTTCTCCTGTGGGGGCTGTAGCGAGCAGTAAGTCCTCTGGGCTACAGAAGAAGCTGCGCACTGCCCCTTGTCAGTCAACGCACCACCTGCTGAGTCTTCAGGCCTTATTACGAGTTTGGTGGTCCAACCACTGTAGGACTGAGTCTCCCGCCACCAGCAGCCCACAGCATTGGCGGTCCAAAGACTGCCATATTACGAGTTCAAAACTGTTACTGTTCACAAATATATCGATGAATGTGTTTGCATTTTGATTGCAGATGCACACATATGCATGATATATGTGGAAAAGTACCATATACCCATAACAGGGTTTCAGCCCATATGTGGGCTGTCCTGGCAATGCATATATAGTACAAAAAGGACTCAACCGTAGATTGCCGCAAACTGCATCGTAATACTCCGTGTGAAGATCTTGCTGTGAAGTGGGGCCTGGAGAAAGGGATCCTTGTCGAAATCTGCCGGGAAAAAGAAGAAAGGGGTGAGTAAGCACCCCAAATCCTTTGTCACCGCCACCTTGAAGCAGGCGGTCGAACCGCCGTGGTCCGCTGGTGGAACTGGCAACTTGTAATATGGACGGGGATGCAGCTCCTCTGTACTGCCCTATGACGGCTGCCTTTCCCCGACTGTGAACCCAGCAGTTGCCGATTTACTGGCAGTCTCAGCTGCCCAGCGGCGGTCTTTGCAAAGCCGATCCACCCAACTCGTAATACGGTGGTCAGACCTCCAAGCTCACTGCGCTCAGACCACCACTGCCGATATGGTGGTCCATGGAAACGCCAAACTCGTAATAAGGCCCTTAGTCTGTGGAGCTCATGGTGCAAGCACAGGTGCTGACCAGGCAGCAGTGGTCTTGAAGGTTTGCAGTGATGCGGCCCTGTCTACACTAAAATAGAATTGCAGCCCATGGGTTCAACAGTGCTCACAGCAAGTAGGTGTAGCCCGACAAGGCATATGACGATTTGCCAGCCACACTGCATGTCTCCTTTGGAGGCTGCAGCAAGTCATAAGTCAGCTGGGCCACGGAAAAAGTTAAGCATCGGTTGTATCAGTAAGCGCTCCCATCCGGCCTCAGTCTGTGGAGCCCAACACACAGGCACAGGTGAGGACACGGTTGTAGGGGTCTCAAAGGTTTTTGGTAATGTGCCCCAGCCGGGACCCAGTCAGGCCAATGGTAGTCACAGCAGTTGCGCTTCCGGTCAGACTAGCTGGATGTGCAGCCCCCATAGGGCCACGATGACCCCAATAGTTGCACCCTCTGTTTGAGCCTATGATGGTCATAGTACTTGTAGCCCCTGTCCGGGACTATGATGATCACAGGAGTTGCAGACCTTGTCCAGTCTACGATGGCCACACCATGTGCAGTCCCCTGCAGCGCCTATGATAATCATGGCAGTTGCAGCCCTGGACCAGGCTGATGAAGATCACAAGTGTTGCAGTTCCCGCTGGAATATGAGCATCTTGGGTAAAAAATAAGTGCAAAGTACATTTGGAAAAGCATATTAGGTTAGGTTTGTGCCTTGTCTTCTGTAGGGGTTACAGCTCCAGATGACAGCTGTTTTTACATAGAGGTCTGAGGTAGAATGGATGTTGGAATTTCAATCACATAGTACAATTGGCTTTAACATCCTTACTGTTATATGCCAATGTCTCGATAACTTCTTGGATGAACTCTACATGATCTTTCAGAATTGTGTATGCCCTCAGTCCTCGAGTTCCCCGCTAGTATAAGGTGCTGGTGGATGACAAGTTTCCACCATTTTTAAGGCACAAACCACAACTGTGTGTCCAACTACCTCAGGAGTCACTTTACAGGACCAGCAAATACTAACCAAAGACAGGCAAAATGATTGTGAATTCACTAAAATAAAGAATTTCTCTTTATATGTAAAGTAGCAATTTGTTAGCCCATTAGTGAATTTTAGTACTTTGCTAATCTGTGACTCAAGTCTAAGTACACAGGTTTCAAAGGCAATGGGCTAGTGAATCACTAAAATTCACTATTCTGGCAAAGTCGTAAAGGTATTGGTTCATCAGCCCCACCCTCTTCAGCTATATGACATGAATGTCCTTGAGCTAAGACACCACAGTTCCACTTGAGAGAATCATGCCTCCTGCCTCCCAGGCTTGTCAGAAGCAAGAATTACATGTCTCTCAAAACCTGTCCAGGATGACACGTGACTTCAGCAGACATTCATTCTGGTGACTATTAGGTTTCAGCTAAAGGTTGCCCTCTGGGTCATTTCTTGCATTCTGTAGGTAGTGAGATAAGTGTTCGCTAGGGACATTAACTGTGACCTGAGTGTCACACGGTCGAGTCCTAAGACGATCCACTCACCCTTCAGAGATGGTTAATTACCCTCAGACACGCCTATTAATTAGAGAGTCTAGAAAAATAAATATGCCTGTAGTCATATAAAAACAAAAAATGTATTTGTATACAGAGGAAACTTAAAATAAGTACTCCATATGGACACGTATTAATAGAAGCTCGATGCTTCTTCTTAGACTTTGTTGTTGCTATCTCTATTGCAAACACCTCAGATTAACTTCTAAATTCAGTAACAAGGTGAGCAGAAATGTAGATAAATGTGCTGAAATGGTTGCAGGGGCATTGTAGAACTATTCATTTGTAGATGATTTTATGTTATGAAATCTTATTTAGGAAGAAATTTGCCTAAAGTGCATTTGTTAATTGAAAGTAGTAAAAGTGTTCAGGCAGATATTGCAAACATGTTCGCTTGCATGAGCAATCCATAGAAAAGTAGAACATGGGTAGCTGTAGATCATGGGCCTCATTTATGAGAAATTGGCGAAGGGCAGCGCCGCAAGTCTTCTTAAAGCGCTGCTTCAAGCTGCTTAGTCTGATCTAGTGCCTGTTGCGTGCTGGGGAATTGGATGTGGTGATGCAGCCTATGTACCATTGCATCCAGGAAAGCGTGAAAGAAGCGCGACGGGCAACTCTGGGAGACCCCTCCTGCTGCCGCAATCACCCCCTGATGCCAGTAAGTGCAGTGAGCACAGGACCTGTACATGGGTGGAAATGGTGCGTGCTCTGCGTGTGGGGTGTTCTATTATGGGTTTGAGCTCCTCTATGAAGTCCATGATGCTGGCTGCGTCCAGCCTATACTTCACATATATCTCCTCCTCGGTCTGCTGGAACAGGCTGATGTGCGCTCTGAAGATCCTTTCCTGGCGTCTCCTTCTCTGTCCAGCAGCTCTGATACGCAGCCTCCTGGCTATCACATTCAGCGCAGCCATTGTTAAACCCCCTGTTGCATTGAGGTCCTGTTTAAATAGGTTGCACCAGGTTACCACCTGCTCAGAGTTGGTGGTAATTGCGATTTGCAAAATTGCAAAATTAGCATAATTGCAATTTGCAAATTTTACGTATATCTCTTTGCAATTTCGCTATTTGCGATCAGGTTATTAGCGAATATCGCAAATAACGTGTCACAGATAGCAAATTTGCAGATTTTTCCGCAGAATCTGTGATTCGCAATATTGCTAATCGCTAAATTTGCGAATAACTATTTTATGCGGAGGGTCCCTTCCATACATAGGAACACTCTGTTTTGCGATTTGCAGTGTTTGCGATCGCAAAACACCTTGATACACATGGGCCTAAATCAACCAATGTTGAAGAAAAACTATTTTATAGAAATATAATTAAATCCAAAATTGAAGGAAACATTCTAAAGGAAAGATAATTTTAAAGAGAAATCCAAAATGATATTTAACTCAGGTGGAGTTTAGGGGTGATGAAGAGATTTTAGGGCTCATGGAAGAGTAGGGCTTTGGGTTGGTAAGCGGTTTTTAGGATCCAGAATGGGTAGAGTGTAGGGGTTTTGGGGATTCATGGATGGACATAGTTTAGGGCTGGTGACGGTTTTAAAGTGCACTGATTGGTATAGTTTAGGGGTGGTGGTGATGTTTTAGGGTTTGAGAATTGGTGTAGTATTTGCATGCTCAGGGATTCTAGGGGATGTGAATGGTTAGAGTTCATGGTGGTTAGGGTTTTTAAGGGTGCAGGGATGGGTGGAGCTAGAGGTAAGAGGTTTTTAGGATTCTGGGATGGGTGGAGTTTAGGGCTGAGAAGAGGGTTTTGGGGCTCAGGGATGGGTGTTGTTTAGAGGTGGTGAGGGGTTTTATGGTTCCGGGATGAATGGAGTATAGGCTTGGTGAGGGGTTTTAATGGTTCAGTGGAATTTATGTGTAGAAATGTTTTTAGGAGTCAGAAATGGGTAGAGTTTTGGACAGTGAATGGTTTTCAGGGTTCAGGGATGAGTGGAGTTTAGGGCTAGAAAGGTTTTTAAGGTTCAGGTCTCGGGGGATTTTAGCAGTCACGTGTGGGTGTAGTTTACCTACAGAGAACTTTTTCAGGGGGCAGGAATGGATGGTGTGTAGGGTGTTTAAGTGCGATGAGTGATAAGTGAATTCAAAGTAATTATTTGATAGATTAAAAAATATAAATCTGAAATAATGACCCCAGAAGTAAAGCAATGAAAAAACACCTCAAGCAAAAATGTTTATCAAAGTAAGACCTGTAACCATTACATTTACACCTTAAAAAAAAGAAGAATGCAAAAAGCCAATTTTGAAAAAAAAAATATCCCGAGATTTGGGTCCTGTGAAACGCTAAATGCCATTCAGTCTGCAAATTTCCATGACACGGTTTAGGTGAAATGGTTTCTCATTGATGGTATTCCATGAATTGTTTTTTCTATGAAAACACATGCAACCCATGATTTCTTCTCCCCTCTGCTATCCTAGCCATTCGGCTCTGCCTCCTACTCCTGTCTTCATTTCTCTTCTTTTTGTCTTTGTGGAGTGGTTGATCCCTCTCGTACAACTTCTCATCATGCCCATCGAACTAACACTTTTTTGTTTTCTTTCCTCACCCTTTACTTGAATTTTGTATTCATCCTTGAATTGATTTTTTAACTAAAGGTGGCAAATTTCTTCATATCTGGATTATGTTTTACACTTAATTTCACACTCCACTCTAACCCTGTTTTCCTGACATTTTTCCTTACCTCTTTTCCTTTTACTGGTATCTGCTATTCGTGACTGTTTTGAATTTAAGACGGTGATAGGAATAGAAAAATAACTGCTGCGATACTATACTATTTATTTTGTTTTAATTTTACTTTGTTGTCCTAAAAATAAATGCAGTTCTTCATATTCTCTCTTTTTAATATATATATATATATTTTAAATTGTTGAAATATCCCGTGTTGGTATTATAGAATTTGGCACCGAGCCAAAGATTGTCACATTTCTACCCTTTCTCAAAAATAGAATTTCTCACAAAATGTGTGTGACCATTATGGATTCTTGGACTTTTCTATTAAGCAAAAATAAAATTTACAATTCATTACATGTAAGAGCCAACAACTGCAGGTATTGGTTCTTAGTCTGAATGAGACACATTCAGACATAGAGAGACATAATTTTTAAAATGTCCTTTTAACATCAACGGAATTAATTGTTGAGAGCATGTATTATATATGAGAGGGGGTAACATTGTACTCCACTGCTCCCAACAAATTACCAGAAGTGATGGAATGTGACAATTAACAATATAAAGGTTCTGGCTGCAAATAGCAAACCTGGCCCCCAAATGTTCACATATGTTAGCCTTGAGACAGAAGAGCTATATTCAAGTTTCATACATTTTATCGGCTCCTGCTCGAAATCATCGGGTTGTCTTCAACTCACAAAAAAAGTAGTATTCAGCTTCAGATAAAAGCGCTGTCTAAATCATTGCATAGATCTAGTCATTAGATGGCAAAGCGCTTCCATAGGTGAAACAGAACTTAAATGCTTTTGCAACAGCTTCCTGAATCATCTCTTGTGCTTCACAGAATTTATGAAGCACAGATTCAGTGAACAGCCTTATGCCTCATTTGTCACATGGGCTGGAGAGAGCAGAGGAGCGCCATATCTACTAAGATATGGCACTCTTCAACACTCTCCCTTTCCTGGGGCCCTTAAGCCTGCCTAGTGCTAACACTGACACGCCTGCCTGCCTTGCGGTATGGCCAGGGTAGTTGTTGTGGAGAAAGGGATACCTTCCTGCACAAAATGCTATGGGCCTCATTTATGAAAAGTGACGCATCACTGCGTGAAAACAGTGATGCGCCACTTTTCACTGCGTCCTCCCTGCGAATCCAGTGATGCGTCATATTTACAGTATGACGCATCATGTCGCAAGGAGTCACAGATACGTCAGTATTTCTGACGTATCTGTAGGCGCAAAAGTGACGCATCGCTGGAGTGTGTCACAAAAGTGACGCAACTCCAGCAATGTGTCCATTCACATGGGGCAAGCCCCATGTGAAAGGGCCTGCGTCAGTCTTACGCCTGCTGTGAGGCAGGCGCAAGAAATTGACGCATTTGCACCCTAGAAGTGGCGCAGTGAAATCTCGTAGATTTCACTGCGTCACTTCTACGACCCTTTGTTGCGTCAAAACGCCCCCCTTGCATACATTATACCTGGCGCAGGTATAATGTGGCGCAGGGGTTTACAAAGTGACGCATCTACCTAGATGCGTCACTTTGTAAATATGGCGCAACATGGCACATGTTTTACGCCACTGGTGCGTCACAAAAAGTGACGCACCGGCGGCGCAAAAGTGACGCAGGGGCTCATAAATGAGCCCCTATATGTCTATAGTACCCTCATTCATAAGTGATTTATTGTCTGAGAAGTCGCTTCGGCATTCTGTATTCGTATGGGTGTCCTTCTCTGCTAGAACGTATCAATTGTTCCTTTTCGTAAGGGAAAAATATTTTCACATGAGTAACATTCCAGTACGAGTAACACGTGTTAAAACTAGATGTTGGTACAGCTTTGTTAATATTGATGTAACACTAACTCAAATTAAACATGGAGTTCTGCTCAGTCTGCTGATTTTAGCAAATATTTTGCTTTCTTGTTTACACAAAAAGATCTTCTATTAGAAGATTGACATTGTTCTATTCAAATGAGCCTTTTAGCTCTTGTGCTGCAGAAGATTGGATTTCACACCTCAAAGGTTGTAGAACGCTGTTACCATCCAGTAAAACGAACCAGCAGGATTCTGAAGTAGCTGACAGGATCGCAGAGGCGAAACCGATGCACTACCAATGCTTGTTATACTTGGTCAATACGTCAAATACAAGCCAGAACTCTTGCTTTTGCTAGTGATTATTAAAAAAATTATTCAAACGACCATCTACTTTCTTCCTGTCTGTCTCATGGTATATTTTACAATACATCACTCAACCTTGTGGGGAAAATGTGCATTTCCAGATTTCAGTCAAATTCATTTAGACGCAACACAGAATAGGTCTAGGCGTAGCTCAGGAGGCTTCTTTGCCTTGATATCCATCCACATCACAGAAAGGGTCACCTAGGTTTCTTTGAAAAGCAAGCGGTGACATGCAGCTAAGACCCATCTGCATAACAATAGAGAAGATTTTAGGAGCACAAAGATTGTCAGTCTATATATAAACGTTTATGATGCAGCCCAAACTAAGTTATTTGAAGGAGATGTAAGTTATCCCCAATTGTATGCTATTAATATTGAGGGATTTTAAAAATGCATTTGAAACCATCCCAAGAGGAAGTGTTATTTGGAGAACTGATGAGAGTCAACGAGATACTCCCAGCATTTTTACCCCTATGTCGTAGAGCTGAGATAGCTCGGAAAATTCAAAGTGTTTCTTGCAAATTGGAATCTATTCTGCCTAAGTGGTTGTTTCCAGTCAGGTAGCCTCGCAAGCGAGACCTTTAGTCAGGGGAGTTCCATTGGCACAATATATTACATCCATACTCAAGCCAGGAATTTTCAGTTATTCCTGTACTTTCATGGCCTTGCCCTAACACGCAGAGCCAATTTCCATTAAGAGCCATTCTTAATTGAGAACAGGTGAGGACCGACGCTAAGAGCCCGCGTAGCATCATGGCACCTTCTGCAACATGGGCCCAGCACCACTCCGCTCAGCAGTATGAAAGCCGCATGGCATGCTTCGTCCCTGGTGTTCCTGGCATATTGACTGTGGCTGGCGAGTTGCACCTGGCAAGTCCCCCTGGTCTCAGCTAAGGCCATCCAGACATTTATGTCATCCATATGCATGGACCAACCGGAAATTGAGGTGCTGAGAGGCAGGAGTGGACTGCTCTGAGTGGCTTCAAGAGGCTGAGAAGGAAACAGAGGAGGATAGCGTGGCATGCACTGAGTGGCAGGCAGGGCAGGAGGATCAAGGAGGGAGTTCCAGTTACTGTAACATCAGTGACTGAGATTCTTTTTGTGTGAGTAGTGTCATGACCACGATGACCTCTGTAAAAAAAAAAAAAAAGAATAAGCAGAAAGTGGGTAGAATCTACTCTGGCAGATGATGACTCAGGCACGAAGATCTTCCTGTTTAGAAGGGGAGGAGGGTCTGCCAAGAGGTACCTCTAATGAATACCCTCTGATTACCACTCTTCCAGCATCATTTAAACCTGTCATTGGATGCTAGCTCAATTTAAAAAGAAATGTTCTGTTGTGTGCACTGGGCGCTGGACTGAACAGAACCAAGTGTGAAGTCTTGATCAAATATACAAAATAGATGAGTTTGCAGCCAAAGTCTTCTCTGTCTCATAGAAACCAGTTACAGGATATGCCTCCTAAGGGACTCGAGACAAGAAGCTTGAAAACAACAGGCAATAGTCTCCAAATCAGCCTCAAGCTTTTTGCCTTACAACAAGACGCCGGGAGTTCAAGTGAAGGGGTGCCTCCCTTAACTGCTGCATCAGTTTCTTCTGCTCCAACACCTGTTTTACGGCTAGAGCATGCTGAGATAATGGATTTATTGACTTAGATTCAACCACATTTTGGGAATATAGAAGAGCAAGTTGCGCAATTCACGGATCACTGTGAAGAACTGGCTTACAGGGTTTTGGATTGCAAAAATAAATTAGAGGTAGTCTCCTTATCCAATATGCAGCTGGAGAAAGAGAACAGATCCCTTCATGAAAAACAGGCAGCTGGAAAACCATTCCAGGCGGTCTAACCTGAGGATTATGGGGGTACCGGAAAGAAAAGAAGGTCATATGGGTCCACTTGCATTCGCTGAAACCTTGATTAGATCATATGTCCTCCCAGAATTTACTCAGGATTTGACTATAATGTGGCCTTATAGAGTGCCATCACATATTTCACCTAATGCCATGCACCCCTGTACTATTTTGATTAGCTTTGCAGACTGTAGTGTTAAAAAAAGGTTCCAACAGTAAACTTGAAAATGGTCTTAAAAGGTTGTTTCCATCTTTTTTCCCGGATCGCAGAAGCCCAAACTTTTTGGACTGAAATAAAATGGGGAGTAAACTGTCTATGAGACATTGGGTGGGCTGTGTTCTGGGGGGGGGGGGGAGGAAATGTTTACATATTCGCTAGAACTTTGCTGCGGGTAGAGATCTTTCACTTGCACTGATTTAGGTTTTGTTAGAGATCAAACATAATTGGTTAGATGGAGTAAGTAAAAAAGTGAACAGGCATTTGCAATGCAATAGGTCTCGGCCTTGGGATCTTTATAGCTATTGGCATTGTAAATGATAATGTCTTTTATCTATGTCTTTAGCTTTGGGACCTTTTAAGTGTTTAGCTAGGCAGCATATTATGCATAACCTCTGCACACACCCACTGATCAGCAGGTGCACTGCAGATGGAGTATTGCTTAACATACAGGAGCAGACAGGCCATGCTCAGTGTGCAAAGATGTCCCTTCAAAGAGGCTTAAATGGTACCAATGAACCAATAGATGTCCCTTCTGAAAGCTGCTTCAAAGCCTGTAATACCACTGCTGGTCCCTAGATGAAGTATTTAGTGTAACATAGCAGCTGCAATTAATTTTATAATTTCACCTTCGGACCATAAATTGTAGGTAAAGGGGTAGGATACAGTTGGAGTCATGAGGAGTGGAGTTTTTCAGTTTAAAGTAGTAGTTTGAAATGGCAATGCTACAACTTCTGTAGATGGAGGCAGCATGTTCCGAGAGTTTTCAAAGCATAGTCAGTATTGTGGACGCAGTGGTGTAGCAAGGTCAGGTGGTACCCCGTGCGGAAACTTTCTTGTCAACCCCGGCTTGACAAAATGGCAAAAATATGTGTTTAAAACACATATTTTTGTCATTTGGTCACTCCCCTCAGTGATGACACACGGGGCGGCCCGCACACACTGCACACCCCTTCCTACGCCACTGTGTGGACACATTAAACATTCACAGTACAGGTACAGAATCCAGCAATTTGGCCAACTTAAAACCAAAACATGCAGTGAAGGGTAGGATACACTTTAAAAAGAAAAAAAAATTGCAGACAGTGACACTAACTTGCGCTCATGGCCTGCTGTAGTCTCGGAAGACACTGTACAGTTTTGATCCATGGACGAGCTGCTTGTTAGGGTGTTTGAGAAGCAAATTAACTCAAAAGGTTGTGAAGATCACAAGACAACTGGACGCATTTGCTGCTTGTAGTTGTGGAAATACACCATGATACATAATATGGATGCCCAGAAGTCACCAGTGTTAAGTTAAAGCATCCTGAAAAGCAAGTTACTCAGGCTCAGAACTGAAGAATTGGAGGCCTGGCTACAGTGAGCGTTACAACAAACAAATGATGGACGGAATGCTGACAATGCATACATTCTCCCCCAGTCAAGAGATCTGGGTTAAATCCATCGTTCTTTTGCCCACTACACCACCCCAGTTTAGACATGGCCATATGCAAATCAGTCTTGACCCTGTGCCTCATGGGAACAGTCCAGCCCGAACTGCCAAGCCATGTCTTCCCTGGACCGGAATCAAGCATCCTAGGACCGGTTTCTGGCTATCAGCTGTCATCAGCCAGGATAGCTTGACTCCAGTGGCGTAGTGAGCACGGGTCCCACGTCTGGGAATACCCATCCCACTTAGGGCGAAAAGCGTTACAACAAACAAATGATGGACGGAATGCTGACAATGCATACATTCTCCCCCAGTCAAGAGATCTGGGTTAAATCCATCGTTCTTTTGCCCACTACACCACCCCAGTTTAGACATGGCCATATGCAAATCAGTCTTGACCCTGTGCCTCATGGGAACAGTCCAGCCCGAACTGCCAAGCCATGTCTTCCCTGGACCGGAATCAAGCATCCTAGGACCGGTTTCTGGCTATCAGCCGTCATCAGCCAGGATAGCTTGACTCCAGTGGCGTAGTGAGCACGGGTCCCACGTCTGGGAATACCCATCCCACTTAGGGCGAAAAGCGTTACAACAAACAAATGATGGACGGAATGCTGACAATGCATACATTCTCCCCCAGTCAAGAGATCTGGGTTAAATCCATCGTTCTTTTGCCCACTACACCACCTCAGTTTAGACATGGCCATCTGCAAATCAGTCTTGACCCTGTGCCTCATGGGAACAGTCCAGCCCGAACTGCCAAGCCATGTCTTCCCTGGACCGGAATCAAGCATCCTAGGACCGGTTTCTGGCTATCAGCCGTCATCAGCCAGGATAGCTTGACTCCAGTGGCGTAGTGAGCACGGGTCCCACGTCTGGGAATACCCATCCCACTTAGGGCGAAAAGCGTTACAACAAACAAATGATGGACGGAATGCTGACAATGCATACATTCTCCCCCAGTCAAGAGATCTGGGTTAAATCCATCGTTCTTTTGCCCACTACACCACCCCAGTTTAGACATGGCCATATGCAAATCAGTCTTGACCCTGTGCCTCATGGGAACAGTCCAGCCGGAACTGCCAAGCCATGTCTTCCCTGGACCGGAATCAAGCATCCTAGGACCGGTTTCTGGCTATCAGCCGTCATCAGCCAGGATAGCTTGACTCCAGTGGCGTAGTGAGCACGGGTCCCACGTCTGGAAATACCCATCCCACTTAGGGCGAAAAGCGTTACAACAAACAAATGATGGACGGAATGCTGACAATGCATACATTCTCCCCCAGTCAAGAGATCTGGGTTAAATCCATCGTTCTTTTGCCCACTACACCACCCCAGTTTAGACATGGCCATATGCAAATCAGTCTTGACCCTGTGCCTCATGGGAACAGTCCAGCCCGAACTGCCAAGCCATGTCTTCCCTGGACCGGAATCAAGCATCCTAGGACCGGTTTCTGGCTATCAGCCGTAATCAGCCAGGATAGCTTGACTCCAGTGCCGTACTGAGCACGGGTCCCACGTCTGGGAATACCCATCCCACTTAGGGCGAAAAGCGTTACAACAAACAAATGATGGACGGAATGCTGACAATGCATACATTCTCCCCCAGTCAAGAGATCTGGGTTAAATCCATCGTTCTTTTGCCCACTACACCACCCCAGTTTAGACATGGCCATATGCAAATCAGTCTTGACCCTGTGCCTCATGGGAACAGTCCAGCCCGAACTGCCAAGCCATGTCTTCCCTGGACCAGAATCAAGCATCCTAGGACCGGTTTCTGGCTATCAGCCGTCATCAGCCAGGATAGCTTGACTCCAGTGGCGTAGTGAGCACGGGTCCCACGTCTGGGAATACCCATCCCACTTAGGGCGAAAAGCGTTACAACAAACAAATGATGGACGGAATGCTGACAATGCAGACATTCTCCCCCAGTCAAGAGATCTGGGTTAAATCCATCGTTCTTTTGCCCACTACACCACCCCAGTTTAGACATGGCCATATGCAAATCAGTCTTGACCCTGTGCCTCATGGGAACAGTCCAGCCCGAACTGCCAAGCCATGTCTTCCCTGGACCGGAATCAAGCATCCTAGGACCGGTTTCTGGCTATCAGCCGTCATCAGCCAGGATAGCTTGACTCCAGTGGCGTAGTGAGCACGGGTCCCACGTCTGGGAATACCCATCCCACTTAGGGCGAAAAGCGAACATTTGATAAACGTTTCGCTTGACGTCTTCGCTGATCTGCACAGCTGTTTTTCTGTTAAGACCCCTTGCTGCAGATTGTGTACTATTTATTCAAAGTTTGCTTGACTTCATCGCTGATCTGCACAGCTGTTTTTTCTGCTAAGACTTCCTTGCTGCAGATTGTGTACGTTAAAAAAAAAAGGGGTACTATTTATTCATAGTTTGCTTAATTTTATCGCTGATCTGCTCAGCTTTCTCTCATCTAAAACTGTCTTGCTGCAGGTCATCTACTTTAATACTGTGCTAATGTAACCTCCAGACCCTGCTGATCTACGCAACTTTTTATTTCTATATAATAATAATAAATAATAAAAGGGATCTTATCGTGCGCAAACATAGCCCAATGGGCGTCAAGGCGCCTAATTCTAAATCCAACTCATGACAAAAGCCCCTGCAGCTCAACCTGTGTAGGCTCTAGAAAAGCACCACGTTTTTAGGGCCTTTTTAAACAGCGCTAAAGAGGGTAAGGTCTTTAACTCTGTCGGCAAGATGTTCCAAAGTTGTGGAGCAACGACTGAAAAAGCCCTGGCTCCCCATCTAGTGAGCTTAAAGCGAGGGACAACAAGTTGGAATAGTCCCGAAGAGCGCAGACACCTTGTAGGGTGGTAACGGGTAAGCAGGGAGCTGGTAGCGCCTTTAGATCCATCCTCTAGTGCTCTATAGGTCAGACAGAGAATTTTAAAATAGATTCTGTGCTGAATAGGCAGCCAAAGGAGGTCTCTCCTCGCAGCAGTAGCAGAAGAGGACCTGGAAAGATCCAGGACAAAACGTGCAGCAGCGTTCTGCACGATTTGCAGTTGATGTATAAGGCCCTTGTTGGATTCCATGTAGAGAGAATTGTAATAGTCCAACCTGGAACCAACAAGGGCGACTGCAATCTGCTTGCGTGCTTGAAGAGACAAATAGCTGCGAATTCTGCGAATGTGTAGTTTAGGAGCGTTGCACAACTTCTGTGCCGTGCTTTTATATTCAACAAAAGATTGGAAGCCCACTTTCATGTCATTTGTCCGCTCTTTCAACTACTTGCTCTTAATTCACAGGTGTGACTTGGTGTGTGTCATTTTTGATAAAGGTTGTTGTCAGGGAGTTAGAGTCAACTTTCGCATCTAGTATACATTCTCTCCCATTTTGGGCTATTCACACTTCTCCTCATCACCACTCACTCGTTATTACCATGCAAAACATCACCTCCCCTCCTTTCTTTCTTTCTGCTCCAGGCGAACCCCCATAACTTGGCTCAAATGGAAGAAAGTGTTTGCTAACTTTGCTAGGGTCTGTAGGACATCCCTGAGTGCGGAAAGAAAGTCTGCTCTGTTTCTCCATTGTTTAGGTTCGGAGGGACAGGAGGTGTTTGAGCACCTTCCAGATTTACCTGATAGTGAAGGGAACTCTCTCAATGAGTACGAAATTTGTATCAGGAAAATGGATTTACATTATCTACCTAAAATGAGCGGTATCACTTTGGTAAAAGAGTTCAAAGACATGATGAGTCAGTGGAACAATACGTTACTTCTTTACGCAAACTCGCTTCCACTTGTTCGTTTGGTGGGAGTTTAGATGAAAGGCTCAGAGATCAACTCATGTTGGGTTTCTCTACGGACAAAGCAAAAGACGCGCTTTGGCAAAAAGATAATCCGTCCCTTGAAGATGTTATCACTACTCTGAAACTGCATGAGCATTCTAAAGCATGCTCTGAAGCCATACGTAAAGTTACAGATAACAACTAAAGCGCT
Source organism: Triturus cristatus (assembly GCF_964204655.1). Taxonomy (NCBI): domain Eukaryota; kingdom Metazoa; phylum Chordata; class Amphibia; order Caudata; family Salamandridae; genus Triturus; species Triturus cristatus. The sequence goes on from NC_140594.1 coordinate 1,101,377,925, forward strand.
GAATCTGATGTCAAAGAGATAAAGGCAGAATCGCCTGCGGGCTCTGATAAGTCTTCCAAAACTCCTCAACAGAACATTTCAAGTTCTTTAAAATCCACACGACCGAACCTGAATACTAAGTCTTTTTCTGTGAGATGTTTTCGTTGTTGTAATGCAGGACACGTTGCCAACTTTAAGGACTGTCCTGGGTGGAAGACTGTATGCTCAATTTGCAAAAAGAAAGGTCACTTCTCTAAATGTTGCAGGTCTAATAGGGGTATAAAAAATGTGAGAGAAGTAGATCTTTACGAACAAGATGATGACAATTTTGTTGTATCTCAAATTTGCTGTCAAGTTAAAGATGGTCCTATTGAAAAGGTTCTCATTGATAACAGCAGTGTTGATATACTATTTGACTCTGGAGCAAAAATTACTCTGGTGCCAAAAGCTTTCTGTGAAAAACATCTCTCCACGAGAGTGAAGCCAGATATTGTTCCAAGAGGCTATGGTGGGCAAGTCATAAGTTTGTTGGGGAACTTTATAGGAACTATAGACTTCAAAGGGAGAATTACTGCAGGGAAGATTTATGTCTCAATGAAAGGAGACTCCCTGATCAGTTGGTCTCACCAACGGGATCTTGGAGTTTTTCTAGATCCTAATGAATCTCCCTCGGTGTGTTTAAGAGATCTTCCCACCATTGCCTCAATCTCTGATCACAATTCCTGGGTCAAAAGATTTCCCAAAGTTTTCGATACAAATCTCGGTTGTCTAAAAAAATACTTACACCTAATCAAATTGAAAAGTAATTCTTCCCCTGTTACAGCCAAAGTCAGGAATGTTCTGTTGTTAGTCAAAGATAGAATGAAAGAAGAATTAAACAAGCTGCTAGATAATGGTGTCATCCAAGAGGTTGAAGCCACTGAATGGATCTCTCCGGTTGTTATGGCTCGGAAGGCCAACAGAGAGGCCAGGCTATGCATTGATATGAGGGAACTAAACAAGGCAGTGGTAGTTGATCGTTATCCCCTTCCAAACATAACAGAGATGTTGTCCTCCTTAGGTGGTGCCACTCACTTTTCCTCCTTAGACTTTGTGTTATAACCTGTTCCCGGTTTCCCTGTCCCTGCTCCCCCCCCTCCTTTCCTCTCCTAGTGGGTTTGTCCGCATTTGGAATGTTGGTGGCTGAAGCTCTGTTTAGAACGTTGCTGTGAGACGAAGCGAAGGCTGAAGGGTCCACTTCTAATAAACCAGCTCTCCTCATCTTTCCTGTCTGGAGACTTCATTTTTACAACACTTATCCTCGGCCTATCATCAGGTCAGACTTCATCCCTCTTGCCAAGACTTGACAGCTTTCATAACACCTTTTGGCACCTTTAAATTTCTTAGAATGCCGTTTGGGTTAATTTCAGCTGCATCAGTGTTCCAGAGGGTAATGGAGAGCGTTTTGTGTGACATTGATGGTGTTAATGTCTACCAAGACGATGTTCTTGTTCATGGTTCAAATTTACGAGAACATGATGAGAGAGTGAATTTAGTACTGTCTAGGTTACAGGACTCAGGGCTTACTCTCAGGCTGGACAAATGCAAGTTTGACGTCAAAGAAATCGAATATCTTGGGCATTTAATCTCTGGGTCGGGTATCAAACCTAAACCATCCTTAGTGGAAACTATCTCCAATCTCAACTATCCTCTAAATAAGGATGGGCTTGTAAAATTCTTAGGGATGGCGGAATTTTACAATAAATTTGTTCCTAACTTTGCTAAAAAAACAGAGAAAATCAGGTTCTTGTTAAAAAAAGGGAGTGAATTCGTATGGGACAAGTCTTGTGGAGAGGAGTTTGACCTAATCAAGGATTGTTTGAATAGAGCACCCAATCTTTCTAGCTTTGACCCCATGAAAGAATCCTACGTCATGACGGACGCTAGTAGTAAGGGACTTGGTGCCGTGCTTTTACAATCTGGTGAAAAAGTAGACAACACAATTTTGTTTATCTCGAGACCACTTAGAGGTGCAGAATGTAATTACTCAGTTGTTGAAAAAGAGGCCTTGGCCGTGTATTGGGCTGTTCGGAAACTCAAAAAGTTTCTGTGGGGCGAAGTGTTTTCTGTAATTTCTGATCATAAACCTCTAAAGGAAGTCTTTGAGAAGGAAGGAATTGATCGTGTTTCCCATAGAATAAGGAGATGGGTGGTTGCTTTACAAGATTTTGAGTTCACTGTGTGCTATTTACCGGGAACTAATAACATTCTTGCGGATTACTTGTCGAGGTTGGGTCGTTCCAAAGATTGTGATAGTGATGATGTCGACTGTTTCCTTGGGGAAGATGCTGGAGAAGGTTTGAAAGTGTGTCTGGTCACTCAAGGTGTGATCTCTGAAGAAGAATGGAATACAGAAATGAGTGATGACTCTGTTCTTCAACGGGTTATTGGTTTTGTAGGTGATGGGAGGTGCGAGAAGCGTCTTTGTGATGAAGACATTAGAGGTTTTTGGTGCGTCAAAGAAGAGTTGTCCTTTTCTAATGGTGTTCTTTTCAGGGGGTGTAGACTTGTTGTTCCTTTAGTTTTACGCAAAAGATTAGTGGATAATGCGCATGCTAGTCATATGGGAATCGCAAAAACTACGAAAGACTAAGGGAAACATATTGGTGGCCTGCAATGGACACGCAGATTGAGAGGTTGGTGCGCTCTTGTCCCCAGTGCGCCAGTAGTGATAAGGTTCTCAAATGTAGAACCCAACCAATGATCGTTAGAAAGCAAGCAACTGGTCCCTGGGTAGAAGTAGCCATTGATATTTTAGGTCCAGTCAAGGTAAGGTCTCAAGATCAGTACGTTCTTGTGTGCATTGACATGTTTTCCAAGTGGCCAGCTATCAAAATAGTGAATTGTGTGGATTCCCAATCTGTTATTGGTTTTCTTGACGGTCTGTTTGCGAATGAAGGCTTGCCAAGTTCTGTGTTGACGGACAATGGGGTGCAATTCGTCTCCAGAGCAGTGGTAGAGTTCTTGAATGAAAGAGGGATTACTCATAAACGTGCAGCGTTGTATCACCCAGAATGCAATGGGGTAGTTGAAAGATTTGTTAGAGTGTTGAAGGAGGCTATGCAGTTAGCTTTGGTTTCTAATTACAACTGTGAGGAAGCCGTGAAGAAGAAAGTGTATGAGTATAGGTTTACTCCCCATTCCTCAACTGGTGTCACTCTGTTTGTGCTGTTCAAAGGAAGGGTGCCTATCACTCAACTGAATCCTCCTTGGGTAACTTCAAAGAGATTAGGTGTAGGTGGTGCTGTTGACCAAACGGTGGGTTGGAAGGATCGTGAGTTAAAGAAGATGACCAAAAGGAAAAATGTGTTTGACACGAGGAAGGCCGTTAAGAAAACTCTTGTTCAAGTTGGTGACTGGGTCAGAATAAAACTCCCTGAGAGGAAGTTTGGTAAGTCCAAGTATGGTCAGCCAATCAAAGTGACCAAACTTCTAGGAGATGCGGTGAGAACGCAGGATCACAGAGTGTGGAACCTCAATAGAGTAGCGAAATGTCCTACCAAATGTAGCGAAGGGGATTCACCTGAGGTTCTTGAGCTCCCACAGTTTCTAGTGAAACTAGACCGGTTAGGCTAAAGAAGATTCCTTTACGTTTTCAAGATCAAATGTAAATTGTTGAATTTGTCTTAACCTGCTGCTCTTATTTCATCTTGTTTTGTTGATGAAAAGAGGGAGGTGATGAAGTGTTCTGACTTGGTGATGTCATATGCTTATGTCATGCATTCCTTTTATCCTGAGCTTGTACTTCTTTAGTGTTCCTTCTCGGAATGCTCTTGTGTGGAATGTTACCTCTTGAATGTGACTTCAGTTGGATCTGCTTGTTGGAGGATGAGGTCTCTAGTTTACCTTCTACATTAAAGGACCTTCAAACAACCCTACAGTTTCCTGTTTTCACTTCGGTGTTCTCCACACCTCAGGGTCGGATGGCACGTTTGATCTGATGGGATAGCGGGCGACTGCAGGAGCAGCGACGCCCCCACTAGAGAGACCAGGGTCGTCAGGGAAGTTTGAGAGGAATCTCGAGCACTGGCATCACCAGCTCTCTTGCACAGCGTTTAGCAAACACAATTTTTGCCATACTAGATAACGAAGGCTTGGGTCAATGCCTCAAGCACAACATACTGATCCTGGAACGTTTAAGGGACAGGGGGTGGAGGGGGGTTTGGGGTGGTATGTATTGCTTGGTGAGGGAACAGGAGATGCAAATACCAATTTATACTATTGCCCATGGGAGAAGGGGGGAGTAGGGGTATGTTCAATTCTTACAAGCTGTTGTTGTTGCAAGGGAACCAATAGAGTCACACAGGATTACACTTGGATACACAGGCTGGGGAACCATCAGGATGGGCGCCCTGACCTCGGGGGCACATGTGATAGGTGCTTATTGTTCTATTGTCATGACAGTACAAACATTGAAGGTCCTTAACTGGAACATTCGTGGGATGGCAGGCCTAGATAAGCGTCGAAGGATACACGCCTTCATGAAGAGATATAGTAATAGTAGGACTACAAGAAGCACATATGGGTGAACACACTACAGAGCCTACGGAAGAGATGGAGGGGACAGATCTACCCCACATCCTCTTCTTGTTTTGCATGACAGGCACTTATATGGGTGGCACAAGGGGTCTCGTTCCAACACCTTCATAATGTTCTAGACCGTGAAGGGCGATATGTTATCCTATTTGGGAGGTGGGAAGGGAGGGAAATATAATCAATGTCTATGCCCCCAATTTGGATTGCCCTGATTTCTTCCCAACCATCCTAAAGGCGGCTACTCCGTATTCGCGGGCTGAGGTCCTTCTTTTTGAGGATTTTAATTGCATATTCAACGGGAATTTGGATAGGGAACCCCTTAGAGATCCCACCAAGCCTCGCATGCTGAGATCCCTCACAGGGATGGTTCATGGTATGCAGCTCCGAGACGAATGGAGAGCACGCAATCCCAAAAAAAGGGAGTTTTCTTGTTTTACCCCCGCAGCCCGGACCTTATCCCGTATTGACAATTGTTGTCTTTCTGCGGGCCTGTCTGCTGCCATGCAGGCCATTTCCTACTTACCGAGATATCTCTCCGATCATGTGCCATTACTGCAGACCCTATCCAGAGGACTGGGACGTCCACCTATTTTGCTGTGGCAACTTCGAGCTGAGGCCCTTACGGACCCCCCATACGTGCAAACTATGACAGAGGCACTTAATCTTTACTTTGGGGAAAACTGGGGATCCACAGCCTCTAGATCAACTGATTTGGAGGCGATGATGGTCGTTATTAGAGGGGTCTGCATGAGAACGACTTATGAAGTCCGACAGCAACTCAGTGCTGATATTGACACCTCAGAAAAACGTCTACAGAACCTAGAGCATATCTATATAAGACTCCCGCTCACATGACAGAGTGGACACGACTCCGGCTTGGTCTAGATTGGAGAAACTCAATTATACCACTCACAGACGACTGTACATGGAGGGGGACAGATCAGGAGTGCTCTTAGCGCGCATCATCCACACAGAGAGGGTACAGACCCCGGTGTTGAAGATTCGTAATAAAATGGGAAATTAGATATATATCCAGGAGGCGATTATACAGGAATTTGCTACACATTTACTTCAGACATGTTCAACTGTGGCATAGTCTTGGCCGCAGACATTGCAGGACTTTTTGGGGAACTTCACATTTACCATCCTTGAGGACACCAATGCTAAAACTCTAGGGGTGCCACTCGCTAGGGAAGAAATATTAGCAGCGATCAAAAACTTAAAACAAGAAAAGTGATCAGGATGTGACGGTCTGCCCGCTGAATTTTATAAAAAGTTTGCCCCACAGCTACAGCTGGTAGACCATTTGCTGGCGGTGTACAATGAGCCTCTAGATACGAGGAGCCTTCCTGCCACCATGATGAAAGTACTAGTGACCATGATTCTGAAACTAGATAGGAATCCCCTCTCCCCAGGCTCCTACAGGCCCATTTCTCTGATGAACCTTGATGAGAAAATTCTGAATGGTGTGTTAGCGGTGCGAATCTTGCCGTATATGACCCGATTGGTCCACCTAGACCAGGCTGGGTTTGTTCCTGATCGCAATACAAAGCATAATCTACGCAGACTTGCACATGTCTGGCACACGCCACACCTGCGGGGGGAGGACTGGGCTTTGTGTCTCTTAGACATTCGACAGGCCTTTGACTCAGTTGAATGGGATTATATGTGGATGGTGCTTGGACAGATGAGGCTGGGAGATAGCTATTTGAGATGGCTAAAACTGCTATATAATAAGCCAACGGCCCGGATCTGCCTCCGCAATCAGGTGTAAGATAGCTTAGAACTTCAGAGAGGTACTTGACAGAGGTTGGATGGTGCACTGGGGGATTCGGCTGGGGGCGACACTTCATGTGGTGTCAATGTATGCTGATGATACCCTGGTATTCCTCAGGCGTCCAAAAGAAGCAGTCCCCGAGCTCCTACAGGAGCTAAATGACTTTGGCAAACTGTCAGGGCTTTGCCTTAACCCAGGGAAGTCTAAGCTTTTCCCAATGGGGAGCCTAGTGAGCAAGGAGGTGAGTGAGATACCTAGGGTGGAGATGACCTGGATAAAAGACTCGATACGCTATCTTGGGATTAATCTATCACACACACAGGAGACCTACCTGGAACGCAATATGGGGAATTGTGTGGAGGGTATTCGTAAATCGATCGAATTCTGGAAGGATTTACCCTTGTCCCGGATGGGGCGGGTAGCCTTGGTAAAGATTTTGATTCTCCCACGTTGCTTAAACACTATGCAAAATTCCCTCTGGATCACCTATTGGTGGATCTTTTATGGGGATCCAAAAGATAAAGGGTGAAACTAGATACACTACAGAGGACAAGGGAAAGGGGAGGATTGGAGGTTCCTAGGCTGGGCTTTTACTACATGGCGACACAGCTGCAACACGCCATCCACTGGCTAGATGAGGATGACAACTGGGAGAAGCGGTTGCTGGAGGGTACCCACAGAGGGACCCCTCTCCCGGATCATCTTATGCTGGAATCCCGAGTGGCGGAGAACCTCCCATATATTATAAGACATGTGGCCGCAATCTGGGAGCTTGCAATTAAAACTGCAGTGAAAAGAGCATCCTATGCCCCGGAGAGGCCCCACTGTGGGCGATGGTGCTGTTTAAACAAATAAGCTAAACTATGTCCATTCTCAGATGGACGGATGAAGGCTACTCCACGATGGGGGATTTATATTTGGGACGAAAGTTCATCACCAGGGAGGAGGCTGAATCAATGTTTGAACTCGGCAGAGGGCAATATCTTCAGTATGCCAAGATCTCAGCAGTTGCACATGAGGTCTGGCTGACGTTCCCGGAGGAGCCACCTACTACTGCCACGCTTCAGGCTCTCGTGACATTGGTGGGGCTGGTGGATTAGTATCACACATCTATAGGGCACTGAGGGGGGATTTGAATGCGAACCCGCTTCCTATTCAAGCTAAGTGGGACGTGGTGTTGGGAGAGCCCTTGACAGGCCCAGAATGGCAAAAAATACACAAAGGGGTTAAAAATATAAGTTCAAACACCAGATTTAAACTCGCATAATTTAACATAGTGCACCAAACCTACCTGACACCGGTGCGGGCACGGCGACATCCAGCTTCTACATACGATATGGGATCATTCTGAGCTGGGTCTCTTCTGGGGGTCAATACTGGAGACTTTATGCCAAGTAACGGGGTGGACGTTACCTCAATCTATGAAAGGGATATTTCTGGGACTGCTCCCTAGACCTAAAGGTAAAAAGCTTACACGTAGATTCATCCAGTTGGGGTTGGTTTTGGCTAAGAGAAGGATTGTGATTAGTTGGATGAGTCGGAGGCCCCCCACGGTGGAGCAGTGGTCTGGGGATTTGCAGGAATGGGCGACAGCAGAACTAATTAGGATGAGACGGGTCCGAAAGGATGATAAACTAGAAGAAGATGCGATGGCCTGGTAGGTCATGATCGCAGAGGTCCACGGGGGGAAGGGCCTTACCTCACAAGTACTGGAAGAACAAAATAATGGAGAGGATAACCCTGGCGAGGTAGCACGCCCACAGGCCTTGCATACCCTGAGCCTAGTGTAAGACATCTGTGCATACACTCAGTATCTGGCCTGTAATGCAGTAGCAAGATAGAGTTTTTCCTTATGTGACTCGGGGGTGGGGGGATGGGCAAGTTAGAGTTATGGTGTTATGTTTTTCTCTATAAGATTGACTGATATATGATCCAGTACAATACTGTATGTATCGATACAAATGTTGAGGAAATACATTTATTTTATGATAAGATGGTACCATGTCCTTGAGAGGATACCTCTTGGGGAATTTTGTGCATGAAATGTAATGCTGGCCCTGAATATTGTACTATGTTTGAACGGCTATAAATCAATAAAAACATATTTAAAAAAAAAATAATAGCATCAAGTTGGATGAAGTCTTTTTAAAAAAAGGGTATGTCCTTAACATGTGAAAGCTTTAATAATAATATGTCATATTTATGTGCCGTACTGCGAAGTACTCATTAAAAGTGATAGTTTTTAAACAAGAACGTAGAACCATTCTGCCCTGCCCCCATGCTGGCGACAGTGCCATTAGTCAACTAGGAGGCAAGACAGTTGTCACATGAACCCTCTATATGGCCCAGATTCTTATAGATAGAACAACATTATAGTCAGTGAAATCAAAAACAATAGGTTTTTGTGCAACTGGAAGTATGAACTTGTGTTCTTTCATATGCCATAGTGAAGAAACAGGAGGATTGGTAGAAGGGGATTTTTGCGGAAGATCACACAATTTGGTTAAGTGGGGAAGCCGGGATTTATGTGGCTGTTTTGATTTCATTAAATAAAAATCAGCCACCAAATGCGTATATATTTGTCACTCCTTTTTTACCCCAAACGTTAATTCTTAATTTTTACTTCTGTGCATGAGGGTGCAGGGAGAGGGGCAGGGCAAAGCCCCATGAAAGCTCGGCTTGTTATGAGCTCGAGGTTCCAGCACCATCTCGAGCTGATCCAGCGCCAGGCTTCTTCATGCTTCAGACTGGCTCGAGTTTTCTCTAGTTAGGTTTGAAGTGGAATCGTTCTAAACAACTCAGACCCAATTCACAAAGGCATTTACTCAACTAGGTGCAATATAGTTGTGATCATCACAGACCTTTACAAAATTTAAATCCAATTCCCGATTCATAGGGCCTCATGTAGGTAAATAAATTTTACCGGTTCTTAAATACCGAGCCGTACCGAATCGGTAAATTAGAATCGGTAAGTTATATGTAGGTAAAAATTCGGTAACAGTTACCGATTCGGTAACATTCGGTAAATACGAATCGGAATTCACCGATTCGGTAAATACCGAGGTGATAATTACCGATTCGGAAAATACCGAGGTGGTATCTACCGAATCGGAAAATACCGAGGTGGTATCTACCGATTCGGAAAATACCGAATCGGTACGTACGGATTCGGTAAATAACATCACATGACTTGACGAAACAGCTAATCCTGTGCAACGACAGCCCACCCAACCAGGAACTGCCCACACCCAGGCAGGTGTACACAATTAGCCGAAGTGGCCACACCCAGGCAGGTGTACATAATTAGCCGACCCTGGAGAGGCCTGGAGTGCAGAGGAGAGGCAGGGAGCAGTTGCATGTGCGAGCGGGAAACGAACAGCATGTCCAGCCAGAGAACACAGAAAGACGGAGGGGAAAGGAGGAGGAAGCTCAAATTCAGCCCCAAGGAACTCCAGGTGCTGGTGGAGGAGGTGGTGAAGCAGCACCAGAAGCTGTTTGGGAGGCAATCCCTGCAAGTGCCTGAGGCCGAAAAGCGCAACATATGGCTGGCCATCCAGGCGCAGGTCAATGCTGTGGGAGTGACCCACAGGGACATTGAGGTCCTCAAAAAGCGCTGGTATGACCTGAGGATTGTGACCAAGAGGAAGATGGGCGACATCCAGAAGGAGGCCAGCCAGACCGGAGGTGGAACCAACAGGGCACCTGCCCTCACCGAACTGGAGGAGCTGGTGGCGGCCACACTCGAGCATGAGAGCGTCGTGGGTCTTGGGGACGCCGACAGCTCTGCCAGAGCCGCAACACACCAAGGTAAGACGAAAGCACAGCAATGTAGCCTCCCCTACCCCTATCCCACATCCCCCATTGTGAAACGAGAATCACACTGCAGTCCACACGTGTCAGTGCAGACAGGCAATGCATTCCGGGAGATGTAGTCAGGGCAACACTAACCATGACGTAAATGTCACAGGGCAACAAGGCATGTCACGCACTCGAGGCACAAGGAGACAGAGGACAGATTGGAATGTGAAATGATTTATTGTGACGCTTGCAATGCAGCCCTTCGGGGACACTGAGCCAATGTTGTTTTTCTGTCCACAGATGTGACATCATGCAGTACAGGGCATGCTGCAGGGGAGACGGCACACCGGCCACAAAAATCACCTCTAGCCAGCACGAGTTCAGACCAGGGAGCAGGCCCACTTGCAGCCGCACCACCTACGCAGCCAGCCTCGCCGCACACAGAGCCAGCATCACCTCACCGAGAGCCAGCATCACCACCACCAGAGCCAGCATCGCCACTCATGTTCGATTCACCGGCCACATCTCCGCTTGCAGGTGTGAGAATGAGGAGGCGTCCAGCAGCCAGGCTACGAGCCTTAGACACCTCGTCAGACGACAGCATGGGCCCAGAAGACCGCACCGGGCCCCAGGAAGGGAGCCATCCCACTGTGCCCCACACCTCACAGGCAGCACAGACGGGAGCAAGAGGGCGCCGCAGGTCGCGTGTCCAGAGTCCACCAGCACCCACTGACGGCCATGGTGTCTTCTTGGGGCTCGAGGGCCAAATGTTGAAGCAACAGCGCCTGCAATCAAAGGCAGTTATGTCAGTCCAGAGGCACATGCGGGTGATGAAGACAAGCTTAGTCAACATGGACACAAACATTGGCGGCATGGCTGCGGGCATTCGGGACATGTCCCAGTCAATCCAGCAGTTGTGCAGCAAATTAGATGCTGACATCGAAGCACGGCGCCGGGAACGCCAGCGAAGGGAAACTACCAGCAGGGCACTCAACCGTCTGGCAACTGCGACTTCCCTACTTTGCCGGCGCTCTGTGACGATGCAGGAGGGCCTAACACAGTGCTGCAGCGACCTGTCTCGGGGGATGGTGCAGGTGACAAGTGCACTAGGGGTGCTATTGAGTAGTCAGGCGTCGACAACTGCTGCAGGGGATGCTGCGGAGAGCATCGACACCAGCAGCAGCATCACACCCCCCGTCCCCGAAGCACGCAGGAGCAGCAGGCGGCTTGGGGTTGGCTCTAGTGAGGATGCACAGGCCGTGCAATCCACCACTGCAGCGCGTATGCGCAAACATTGATGTGGCCCTGCTTATCCACTTGCCATTGGGTGACGTAACCCTGGACATACTCATTGTATAGATGGCATATTGCCAGATTGGCCTGTTCATGTGTTCATGGCGTGGTGCCACATTAAACTACGTCATGACTTCTCACAACTCGCTGTGTCCCCTCACTTACTCAGAAATAGTTGCATGTGATCTCTGCCCGTCTCTCTCTCCCATCGACTGCAGTTGGCACTCTAGCTGCGCTGCCCTCTGGCTGGCCTGACTCATCCTCGTTGTCCTCAAAATATGTTAGTTCCACATCTGTACCTTTTTTCGTGGCAAGGTTGTGCAGCATTGCACAAGTGGCAATTATCTTGCAGCAGGTGATGGGTTTGTACTGGCGTGCGCCTCCGCTCTTGTGGAGGCAGCGGAACCTGCTCTTCAGTAGTCCAAACGTGCGCTCCACCACATTGCGTGTAGATTTGTGGGCCACGTTGTATCGTCTCTCACTCTGGGTTGCTGGGTGTAGGTAGGGAGTGAGGATGAATGACCGGCATGCATATGCACTGTCGCCTGGATGAGTAAAAGGGAACCATCAGTTACATGCCTCTATACACTCTGATTTGCAGGTTTCAAGGGGCGTCACTGTTACTTACCCAGCAGGTATCCCTCTCCGAATTCGTCGGCACTCAGTCGTGTGTAGATCCCACTATTCTGGAAGATGTAAGAGTCGTGGGTGCTCCCAGGAAACTTTGCAACAATATCTGTGATGATGTTCCCTGCATCACAGATCACCTGCACATTGATGGAGTGGGTGGACTTCCTGTTCCTGTAGATGTGCTCTGTATCAGCTGGTGGACAGATTGGGATGTGTGTACCATCAATACAGCCGATGACATGGGGGAACTGTGCCATGTGATAAAAGTCTGTTTTTGTTTTCTGCAGTGCAGCCTGTGTGTTTGGGAAGCTTATGTAGTGGTGCATTCTCTGCATCATGGCATCCAGGAACTTCCTGAAGAAACGGGACAGGCAACTCTGGGATACACCACCCACCGCAGCTATCACCACCTGATAACTGCCGGATGCCAGTAGATGTAGGCTGCAGAGCACCTGCACATGTGGTGGTATGGCGTGCGCCCTTCTTGTTGGCTGGTCCAGGAGTGGGTGCAGGTCCCTTATCAGGTCCATGATGGTTTCGGGGTGTAGCCTGTACCTCTCATGTATCTCTGCATCAGTCAGCTGGAATAGTGTGATGCGCTGTCTGTAGATTTGTTCCTCCCGTCGCCACACCCTCAGTCCTGCTGCCTGTAGACGTAGGCGCCTTGCAATGACGTACATGGCGGCCATGTTGTCCACGCTGTTGCATTTTGGGATTGCTTATGTGCATTGTTGATGGTTACCACCTGCTTTCCATCCGTGTTAATTACCGACTCTTATTTACCGATAATCCTGGATTTCTTAATTACCGACTGCTCCTACATGTCATTTTAAATTTTTACCACTTCATATTTACCACTTCATATTTACCGATTCGTTAATTATGTATTCGGTAAACATGAATCGGTATTTTAGAATTCGGTAACTATGAATCGGTATTTACCGCCTCATATTTACCGAAAAGTGGTTTTTGGACTCCTACATCTCACTTGTCTGAATACCGGTCGGTAACGGCATATTTACCGAAAATCGGCCGTTACCGACCGGTATTTCGCTACCTACATGAGGCCCTAAGACTCAAAAGTGAGGGATTTACTCACACACAAAGTATGCCAGCTTGTTGCAATGTGTATTTGAACAACTGAGCTCTTTGGGTGAGATAGTGTGCATTTTAAAGTGGGGGTTTCTGTAAAAGAGAGTGGAAACTGTTAAATTTGCATTTTGGGCATTATTCAGACTTTTTAAAGTTTTTTTCTACTTATAACATCGTACTTGGTTTAATCCTGTTAAGAGTATGCTGACATTTATTTTCAGGGTGTGTGTGGGGAATGGCCAGGCTTAAAATTCACGGGAATGTAGATAAGGGTTTTCTCTGCAGGACAAAATATTCCTGTGGAGAAAAAGAAAGTTACTAAGTGAAAATGCACTTTTTGTATGTAGAAATGAACACCTTCATGAGGTGAAGTGTAAAGGAATGTGTGCTATAATGAAAATGACCCAGGGTTGCAGCTTACTCCTAGAATTATCTGAGGATTGAGTCGGATCTTTACACAAACATTCGGCGAACGACCGTCACAACGCGGTCGTTAAACCGCGATACATTTACATTGCGGTCATTACAACGCAAGTCATTACAACGAATTGCGCTGGATGGCGCTATACACTAAGGAATAGTATGATTTTCTATTCCAACACCTTCCCTACTGTTACGTAGGCTGGAGTTGGAATAGTAAATCATACTATTCCTAAGTCCAGCACCTCTAGCGCAAGCCGTTGTAACGGCTTGCATTGTAATAACTGCGATTTAACGTACCGCGGTGTAACGACCGCGTTGTAACGTCACATATTCCAAACATTGGTATCAGCCTACATGTCAAAATTACCAACTTTTGAAATGCTACTTCTGTGAATGTCCGCTCAGTTTTTGCAAAATTGAGTACATGCCAGATGTGGTTAGTCTCTTCTGAGTAAATTAAATAAAACTAGGAGATAAATACTTTGGCACTAGACAGAGCGAGTGCTGGAGCAGGGTTTTCTATATAAACCCGAACATCAGCTTATATTTTTATATGTTTTAATTAAAATTACTAATAATTAATTATTAGATATTAAGTTTTGTCGAGTGTTTTAATTAATCAACCTTACTAATGAAAGAATTACACGTGGGAATGCAATTTCATGGCTTAATTAATAAGTGAACTAAGTTGGTGAGCAAATTAATTAAATAAGTGTGGTTAATGTGCTATTTGTTCTGTGATTGCGCTTTTAAATAATATGCTTTAATGCTTCTTTATGTCGCAAAAGGCTAGATAAATACATACACAGAAGGGTATTAGTGGGAATTAACACTGTATAATCAATACGATGTAGTAACGTTGTTTTGTGTTTCTTTTTAATTAAGTTGTCCATTTTGGCCTGTTGAGAAATGGCCGACATCTACAGCCTGCATTTGAGTAGATGAAATATGAAGAGAGGCCACGCTGAATATGGTTGAATGTGACCTCGGCCTCTGTCTGAGCTAAAAGTTATGAAAGGACGACAACTCTGGGATCGTCGCCAGATATCCTTGGAGGAGAACAATTGTCACAAATGAACATTTTAGATAAACTTGCGGTGGCTTCACTATAATTCCGGAGAAGAGCATCTATGGATGTTGCATATTTAGTTTGACTTCCTTTTTCCGTGTTTTTTATTTTTGAGATATCCGAGAGTGGAGATTTTTCTAAATGTTGCGAGCTAACATCCTTTCCTGCTCGCTCTGCTCAGCGGACGTTTAGAGTTTGTTTGTAACTTTTAATATGTAAGTTTGGTATAAATATTCCTAGACTAGAGAGGGTTTTAGGCCACTTCTTCCTGAACCTATGCTCAAGAGGATCGATGCTCTGATTGAGAGGACGGCGACTCGGGAGACTTTGATTCTTTACTGAGGGACCTGTCCTGACTTTAAATACGACATTTAGCTAGAATAGGTAAATATGAGAATAATGATTTTGCAATTGATTAACTTTCTTATGAATTAATTTAGATAAAGTAATTTCTTGTTTGAATTTCAGTGTCGGGTGGTTATTTCTTTGTCAATTTATTGAGATCTCAAATGTGTGTAAATTGTTTAAATCATGACTCGAGACAAATCAATTTGGTTGCATTGACCTCAAATTAGGTGCAGATTGATCAAGGAGTTCTCTTATATATTCAGTGTGGATAGAGTAATAGAATGTATGTTGGTGTGATGGGCCCTAGCGTATAATGAGTGTATGTGCGTATGACTGTGAAATTACTCTGTCCGTGGAAGTAGGGAGAATTTATAAGTTCTGATCTGCAGCAGTTTCCTGGTAGCAGTATGATGGTTTTGATTATTGTCTTGATCTGATAGATTGCTTGTACATAGGCTTTTGCATTTATTGATCTATTGATTGATGTTGATACATGTACTAACATTAAATGTTGAGGTCGTCGTATTGAGTTATATGTAGTGTGTACGGCTTCTGGGACGTAGGGAGTCGGTGACGGTTCCGTAGTAGGGCAGAGGGAAGTGAGTGCTGCTCTCGGGAAAAACGGGATTGTTGGCCCTGTACGAATGCAGGGAAAAGCGTGTGACAATTGAAGTTGCGCGTCGCATTGTCTGGGTTCGATTCAGTAACATCGTCGTGTGTTACTATTAGAGACATATTTTCTGTATAAGAGAAGTGTGTATGGTAGCGAAAGATATCTGTGAAACTCTGGTCTTAAGTCCCAGGGATCCGTAAGGTTCGCCGTTAAAGCTTACCGCTGGAGAAGTAATACGTATTCTCTGAGCTTGTTTGAAGGACAGAGCAGAGGTAAGCGCTGCTTTGTTAACGTATGTTATGATTCTGTAGTAGGACAGATTGTTCGCTGTTCTCGGGAAAGACAGGATTCTGTGTAAATGTACTACATTTTCTAGTGTGAAAGTGCGTGAATGTATGGGCATTTAGTTGATTGTGAAACTCTTAGGAACATTCCGGGAGGAAACAGTTGATGGATGCATGTTAGGAGGGCAGAGTAGAGGGATGTGCTACTGTGTCAATGAAAGTAATAATTCCGTAGTAGAGCAGAGGTAAGCGCTGTTCTAGAGAGAAGCGGGATTCTCGTGAGAAAGGTCTTTACTATTCTGTGGTTAGCGGAGCAGACAATGGAGATGTTTATATGTTGTAACTAATAGATTTGTAGAATCTGAAACAGAGTCTACCGAGAAGGCTTTGTGAAGGAGGGGTAGACGAGTGACAGGAGACAGGAGTAGAAGCGACTGCAGCGACTACTGACGTCAGAAAAGACCGCGCTGTGATTGGACAGTGCGTTAGAACAGCGAAAGCGCTGTGATTGCTGTGTTGGTGTGAGCTGCGCAAGGATTGAAAGAAGTACAGGGTGACGTAGACGCTCCGGGATTGGTGCGTCGCGCTGTTATTGGCTGATATTGGACAAAAGATCGTACAGTTGTAGAAGGGACTAGAGGGTTGCGGTAAACGTAAAAATGTATTACCAAACAGAAGAAAAGAAGAAGAAATCCTTGTTCAGTAAAATTAAAAAGTGGTTTGACAAGGATAAGGACATAATAACTAGAGAGGGTGAGTTACTACCTCCGACAAGGACTCCTGCATCCTTCATGGTTGCGAAATATGGGTATCATACCTGTATCTGGTTAGACAATTGGGCTAAGTACACTAAAGAAGATGGTGTTCTAGCATTCCCGGAACATGGTTCATTTAATTTGGCCGTGTTGAGAAATTTATGGGAAAAGACGATGTGTCTAGAGCCTAGACCAAGGCCGACACAGTTCGAGGCATTGGTAGAATGGGAAGATGAGGTGCATGAGCGAGAAAAGCAGAGGAGTGGAGGCAACTATAGGTATATGTTCGGGAGGAAATATGATCGTGAAACTCATCATGATTGAATGAGGAGATGGCGAGATGCTAGTATGTCAGAGGGACTATATCCGATGAGAACTGTTGAGGAAACAGAAGGGAGGAAAGGTACGGAAAAGGCATATGATGCAGAATTGAGGAGGTATGGGGCTAATGCTAATGACTATGAGGATGAAGTCTTGGATGATATGATTTACAAGAGACCACCTCCATATAGACCAGAACCAGAAGTGAGAACACCAGTTGCTACTCCAATAAGAGATACTTTGCAGATCATTAAAACAGAAGTTGTGACCCCTGATTTGAAAAGTGGTAGCTCTTTCGCGGAAAGGGAAAGGGAGAGAGAGCGAGAGAGAGAGAGTGCAATCGGGGATGAGAAAACAAGAGAATTAGCAAGAACCACATCCGAGTTGACAGAGAAGATTAGGGAATTGACAAAGAATCTAGAAGCTGTTACAGTGCCTGTAACCATAGGTCTGGTTATGCCTATTTTTGATAAGCAAAGAATGGGTGAAAGTGGTTTGACAGTTCCATATGTAGGAAATGGTCTGGTTGGTTCTTCGGGAGGGTCAGGAATGAGGACGGAAGAGAATCATTTGAGACAGTTGAGACATGACACATGTGGTGGAGAGTTAGATGTACAGCCTAATTCAAGATTGAATACTGGTTGTGTGGGAGGATCAATTTTGGAACCACAGAGGATGGCAGAACAAGTGAGTGCAGGGAAGAAAACTACCAAAATAACGTCTGAGGATTTGAATGATTGGTTGAAAGTTCTCCAAAAGAAGGATAAAGATTCTCAGGCAATTGATGTAGCCAGGTTGCGCATAGAACTGGAGGAACTTATAGCAGGGACAATTCCTACAGAAACTTTAAAGGATCATCATGATGGAGAATTGTTGTTCATGTGCAAGAGTATCACATGGAGGGCTAGGAATATGCATGACAGGTTAAAAGGAATAGCGAGTGAAATGGGAGTTGACATGGACAGAGTGAAAGCTTTGCAGAAGCCTTACCGAGTGGATTTTTCGGACAAGGACATTGAGAATCTAAATGATGTTGGCAGAACAGGGCAGATTAAGGAAATGATTTCCTTATTGTGAAAATGGGGTGATGTGGAAAAATAGAAGGATAGATGGTACAAGAAAAGAGAAGATACAGTGGACAGGACTTACTCAGCTTTTCCCATGAGAGAAAAGGAAAAAACAGTGGATGCCTATCCTATGAGAGAGATTCCTGGAGGAGGATATGTACATGTCCCATGGACTAGACAGGATATTTTGTCATTTACGAATGATTTCCCTCGACTGAGAGAAAAGCCTGTTGAGTGGTATAGGCAGGTAGATAGGTTTGTGAAGTTGTCAAAAGTGCTGTGGATTGACCTGAATAGTCTGTTTGATATAATTGTTCCAGCAGACTTGTGGGCAGAATGTAAAATAGTGGTAGATTGTGTTACTTTTTTAGTAGACACAGGAGCGACAAGATCAACTGTCAGGTCAGCAGATATAAGAAATCTTCCTCTCTCGGACGAAGCAATCCAAGTGGTTGGCGTAGCTAATACACAGATTAAGACTTGTCTTACTGAACCAGTAAGGGTAAGGATAGGGAAATTTTCAGATATGCACAGATTTGTGGTGTGCGACACTAGTCCAGTGAACTTGTTAGGTAGGGACTTATTGTGTAAAATGAATTGCACATTTTTTGTACTCCGGATGGAATAGCTTTTGAGACACCAGATGAGGATGTCTTATACAGGATGACTCTAGATAATAGAGAAAATGAGATTGTTGGAACATATGCTGTTTTTAATCCAGATGACTTGCCTCAAGAGTTGAGAAACACAGTAAAAGCAGCAGTTTGTGATTTTACTGGAGAGGATGTGGGATTGATGAATAATGTAGATCCAGTAAAGATTACAGTGAAAGAGGGAATCTCTTATCCTAATATCCCACAATACAGATTGACACCAGAGATAATTGAAGGAATAACACCAATAATTGACAAAATGATTCAGCAAGGTGTTTTGAGAGAGTTACTGAGTAGCCCATGTAATTCACCAATAATGGGGCTGAAGAAACCTAATGGGAAGTTCAGGATTGTACAAGATTTGAGAAAGGTTAACAAAATTGTGGTATCATGCTGTCCCATTGTGCCAAATCCGTCAGTGATTTTGTATCAGATTCCTCATGATGCTGAATGGTACACAGTAATTGATTTGTGCCATGCTTTCTTTTCAATTCCATTGCATCATGACAGTCAGCCAATTTTTGCATTTCGGTTTGGACAGCGTATTTTGGCATGGTGCTGTATCCCACAGGGGTATACAGAGAGCCCTTCAATATTCAATCAGTTGCTGAAGAAGTCTTTGGAGAGTCTGACTATGCCTGAAAGCTCAGTACTGGTACAATATATCAATGACCTACTTGTGGCATCAAAGACACGTGAAGCATGTGAAGTAGATACCATAGCTTTACTGAATCATCTGGCAGATGGAGGATTAACGGTATCTCCAGCCAAATTGCAATTTTGCAAGAAAGAAATACATTATCTTGGACACAATATTGAAAAAGTTCTGAGAAAAGTGACCATTGACAGGATCAAAATTATCAGAGGAATGAGAGCCCCAATGACCCAGAGAGAAGTGAGAATGTTTATGGGAATGGTGGGTTATTGTCGTCAGTGGATAAGTAATTTTTCTCTGATAGCAAAGCCACTGATTAAATTGACCAAGAGTGAAGTAAAAGACCCATTGGAATTTAATGCAGAACAAATGGCAGCATTTGAAGAATTAAAAAGCAGATTGTGTGAAGCTCCTGCTCTAGGGATGCCAGACTATGAGAAGGAGTTTGAACTGTACTGTAGTGAGAGGAATGGACTGTGCACTTTCAGTGTTAATCCAGAAACATGGACGTCTGAGGAGGCCAGTTGCGTACTTCTCATCAACACTTGATCCAGTAGCTGTGGGTTTACCAGGTTGCCTGAAAGCAGTAGCTGCTACATGCAGAAGCTTGGAACAGAGTGAGGGTATAATAATGGGATATCCTGTAAGGGTGTTCGTACCTCATGATGTGGCAATTCTTTTGACAAGAAGCAGAACTCAATACATGTCACATAGTCGGCTGACTAAATATGAGAAAATCATTCTGGGAGCATCAAATGTGACTCTTGAAAGATGTGTGAATGTGAATCCAGCGACACTTTTGCCAGATGCTGAAAATGTGAGTGTGAGAGATGATGTTGATTATGATTGCTTGGATGTGCTTGATTACTGTTCAAAACCGAGACCAGACATAAGAGATCTGCCACTGCCTGAGAGTGATCATGTGTTGTTTGTGGATGGATCATGTCTAAGAACTGAAGAAGGTGTGCTGAGTGCAGCATATGCGGTGTGTAAAGTTTCAGAGGTTATGGAAGCTTCACCTTTGAAAGGAGTTAAATCTACTCAAGTAGCGGAATTGGTGGCATTGACAAAAGCTTGCAAGATTGGGAAAAATGTGAGAGTGACTGTAATGACTGATAGTCAGTACGGATTTGGAGTGGTTCATGATTTTGGCCAGCTTTGGCTACAGAGAGGTTTCTTGACTTCGAGTGGAACTCCTATAAAGAATGCTGAAGTGCTTGGGAAATTGCTTGAGGCGATACAGCTGCCTAAAGAACTAGCAGTTGTAAAATGTGCTGCTCGTGGACAGGGAAATGATTTTGCTACTCTTGGTAATCGCTTTGCAAATGACATAGCACAGGATTGTGCAAAGAACAATCACTCTATTAACAGGGGAAAGGAAAAGGAGATGTCTTTTTGTTCTGTGATGTTTACTAATGTACTGGAAACATGGGATGAGGTGAGGCAGTTGCAGGATGAAGCAGGAGATGAGGAAATGAGAGATTGGATCAAAGCGGGTTGTGCACCAAGAGAAAAAGATCATGTTTGGATCTATAGGGATGGAAGACCAGTTATGCCAAATTCTATGTTGTCAACAATGGCAAGAATGTATCATGGCCAGGGACACCTGGGGAGGGATGCTATGATTAGGTCCTTTAAACAGACCTGGTACAATGCAAAGTTCAGGCTGATTGCAGAGAGCATCTGTCAAAGATGTTTGATTTGTCAGCAGTTCAATACTGGAAAGAAAACAGTGGTGAGCCTAGGAACAATAGGCAGAGAAGGAGGTCCTTTTACCAGAATGCAAATAGATTACATTGAGATGCCCCAAGTGAATAGATTGAGGTATGTTCTAGTGGTAGTCTGTTTGTTCTCAAGGTGGGTGGAAGCATATCCAACTAGGAGAAATGATGGAATAACAGTGGCCAAGTTACTGTTAAGAGAGTTGATTCCTAGGTACGGGTTCCCAGTGACAATTGAATCAGATAGAGGAGGACACTTCTACAATGAACTCATGAGTTTAATTTGTGAAGCATTGAGCATACAGCAGAAGCTACATTGTGCATACAGGCCAGAGGCTTCTGGCGTTGTTGAGCAGATGAATGGCACAATCAAAAACAGAATTGGTAAGATGTGTTTAGCCACTGGAATGAAATGGCCTGATGTCTTGCCTCTAGTGCTGATGACTATTAGATCTACTCCAGACAGAACTACGGGGTTGAGTCCACATGAAATATTAATGGGACGTGCAATGAGACATGCATTCGTGCCCGTTAACAAGCTGATGACTATTACTGATGACATGATTTTGGATTACTGTAAAGGCCTGGCTGACGCAGTTCATTCTGTGTTTCACCAGGTTGGAGAGGACGCCACCACACTTGAAAAGAAGGCAGCCCATGATCTGAGCCCAGGGGACTGGGTGAGAATAAAAGTGCACAGGAGAAGAAATTGCTTGGTTCCAAGGTGGGGAAGGCCAAGACAAGTCATTCTGACTACGACGACTGCTGTGAAATGTGCTGGAGTGAAGAACTGGATTCATGCAAGTCATACTCTGAGAGTTCCAAATCCAAAGGATGGGACTGGGAAAGAGTACTTTGAAGAGTCAGATTCCAGTGATGATGCAGACACTGAAACAGTGAGAAGAAAAAAGAATCCTGAAAGGGGGGAGAGAGAGTCAGAAAGAGAGTCAGGTGATTCTTTTTTCTTACCAGAAGAAGTTTCAAGAGTTACAAGAGGAACATTGCGGACCTCAGAAGAGAACTCAGATTCAGGAAAAGTGCCTGAAGTTCTAACAAGCAGTGGAGAAAATAAAGAAAAAGAAAGAAAAGAAAAGAGCAATTCCACAGAGACTACACCTGAGTCAAATGAAGAGATTGAGAATTCATCTGAGACAACTTCTGAAGAAGTAGGGTCAGAAGAAGATAGAGAGGGACAGATTGCGGAAGACCCCCGAGGAGGTGTAGGGAACATTCCTGATAAGCTAGGTGAAGGGACAAGTAGACAGCAAGAAGATTGCGTGTCGGAGACCCGAGGAGGGACAGTAGCAGGGAAATCTCAATCGGTGGAGAAGAAGACTGTGGAAAAAGAGAGAATTGTTGAAGAACAAGAGGCAAATGAGACAGAATCGGATGAGAGTGAGAGTGAGAAACCAGAGGGTTGGGTTCTGAGAAAGAGAACTTGGATTGGAGAAAGAAACAATAGAGAAGTGAAACAGAAAAGGAGGGTAAAAGGAGATCTTTGGCCTAACAAGATAAAGAGGCTGAGATATCAACTGACACGAGTGAATTCATCGAAAGCTGAACAGGTGAACGAAGTGTCAAGCCAAAATCAAGCGAAAGAAGAAGAACCAAAAGAACCAAAGGAACCAGAAGTGAACAAAAGAATCAGAAAGCCCAACCAGAAGTATAGGTCACCGGAATGGACGTACGTGGCATTGCCTGAGGAAGAAGAAGAGGCAGAGAGTCAAGGAAATCCAGAGGAGACCTTACTGAAAGTGGTTGAGAAGAAGGAAACTGTTGGAATCCTGAAAGTTATTTTGTCTGACATTGGAGAAGAGACAGAAGTTCAGGATCTGATACAATTTGATGTTGCAGAAGAAGAAGTGAAAAGTGATGAAAATCCAAATTGAGTGAACTAAAGGAGTCACTTGGAGAAGAGTGAAGAAGGAGAAATCTAAAAATTAACAGATTGAAATAATCTAGTGTTCTAGAGATTCAGTAGTGGAGTAGTAGAGGCTAAGTCAAAAGACACAGTCAAAGTAATAAGATGGCTAACACAGAAAATAATCAAAGTAGATGTACCTTCCTGAAAAGATGGTGCAAAATGTGCTGCTGCTGTACAGGATTATTAATGCTACTATGGAGTGTACTTGCTTTATTAGTTACTTTTAGAGTTACAATAGATACTTTTGGAATACATACTGAGAATATGACTAACATAGAGAAGAGTTCACAGAAAGTAGTACCAACTAGAATTAGCAATATGTATATACACAAGGATAGATCAATTAATGATTTCTCTAGCAATGTTTTTTCAAAATTGTTGTATGAATACGTAAAGACAATGGAGGTAAGGGATTGCTACGTCTGTATGCAGTTACCTGCATCCGTTTCAGAGGGAGTTACTTATCATCATCTTCCGGCTACGTATGGAATTTCATGTAGTGTATTGATTAGTATTTTTTATCTATTAGGGAAAATAGATTATGATATGTCTAATAAGGATAACATTTTTGGGCAATTGCCTATGAATAAAAAACTGAATCCTGCTAAAGAAGCTAACATTTTTGGTGAGATTTTTATTGAGACAGAAGAATTAACATTAGATTACATTTTTAGAAACAATTTACCTTATAGTTTGAAAGAAGAAGAAAAAGCTTTCCTAGACATGGTAGAGAAAAGGAGAATGAGCATGCATGAAAAGGCAGGAGGATATAAAATGAGTGAGACAATGTGGGACATTGAGATGGGAAAGGAGTTGAAGAATGGGGCCAGTCCAACTTTGGCTTTAGATGCACCACAGAAGGGTAAATTATGCATTACCAGAAGGAAATCCCAGTATGATAACTATTTTGTTGGGACTAGTGAGTGCCATGATACATACTTTATTGCAACGGGATGGGGATTCAAAGGAGGAGAAGATCCAGTTTTCCTGGGAGTGTATTATATTTGTGGAATAAGGCTTATTACAGGTTGCCTGACCATTGGTATGGCACGTGTTATGTTGGCCTGGTCTTTCCAAAGATTTTTCATATGGATAGAATAGAAGATGCAGAACAGATTAATCTACTAACACGCTTTAGGAGAGAAACTTGGTCAGAAATTGTAGGAGATATATTTGGAGCTTTGATACCAGCAGTGGGAATTTCACTACATGCATATGGAATTCGGAAGCTGTCAACAGTGGTGGATCGCTTATCGACAAGCACCGCTGGAGGGTTTCTATTGGTAAATACAGAGATGGTTGCCTTACGCGCCATGTCTATGCAAAATCGACTTGCCCTTGATATTTGATTGGCCAAAGAGGGTGGAGTCTGTGGAATGCTGAAAGTTCAACATTGTTGCACTTACATTCCTGATGAAACCAAAGATCTAAAGGTCTATATCAAAAATATTACTGATTTGCATGAAGAATTAGTACCACTGGAAGCTGAAAGTATCTGGACTAAAATGGCTAATAAGATGATTGCTATTAAGAATTTTATTGCTAAGATAGGTAGTACCATTTTTGGTAAGATATTATTTCCTTTGACATGTGTGATTGTTGCTTTATTGATTCTTAGATTAGGGTGTTTATGCTGTAGATATAGGAGGAATAAAAAGAAAATAATAAAAGAAAATGTTGAAAAGAGACAAAAGAGGTCAAAAAGAGACCCACAAGAAATAGAATTAGAAGAATTTAGAGAGAGCATGTATTTAGAAACTAAAAGAGATGATGAAAGAGAAACTGGTGTTTAATGTAAAACCAAAAAGACATTTGAATTTTTCCTAAAGGGGAACTACATTTTTGGGTTAGATTTTGTGGTAATGATATATCACCAAAGGGGGGATTGCTGGAGCAGGGTTTTCTATTTAAACCCGAACATCAGCTTATATTTTTATATGTTTTAATTAAAATTACTAATAATTAATTATTAGATATTAAGTTTTGTCGAGTGTTTTAATTAATCAACCTTACTAATGAAAGAATTACACGTGGGAATGCAATTGCATGGCTTAATTAATAAGTGAACTAAGTTGGTGAGCAAATTAATTAAATAAGTGTGGTTAATGTGCTATTTGTTCTGTGATTGCGCTTTTAAATAATATGCTTTAATGCTTCTTTATGTCGCAAAAGGCTAGATAAATACATACACAGAAGGGTATTAGTGGGAATTAACACTGTATAATCAATACGATGTAGTAACGTTGTTTTGTGTTTCTTTTTAATTAAGTTGTCCATTTTGGCCTGTTGAGAAATGGCCGACATCTACAGCCTGCATTTGAGTAGATGAAATATGAAGAGAGGCCTCGCTGAATATGGTTGAATGTGACCTCGGCCTCTGTCTGAGCTAAAAGTTATGAAAGGACGACAACTCTGGGATCGTCGCCAGATATCCTTGGAGGAGAACAATTGTCACAAATGAACATTTTTGATAAACTTGCGGTGGCTTCACTATAATTCCGGAGAAGAGCATCTATGGATGTTGCATATTTAGTTTGACTTCCTTTTTCCGTTTTTTTTATTTTTGAGATATCCGAGAGTGAAGATTTTTCTAAATGTTGCGAGCTAACATCCTTTCCTGCTCGCTCTGCTCAGCGGACGTTTATAGTTTGTTTGTAACTTTTGATATGTAAGTTTGGTATAAATATTCCTAGACTAGAGAGGGTTTTAGGCCACTTCTTCCTGAACCTATGCTCAAGAGGATCGATGCTGATTGAGAGGACAGCGACTCGGGAGACTTTGATTCTTTACTGAGAGACCTGTCCTGACTTAAAATACGACATTTAGCTAGAATAGGTAAATATGAGAATAATGATTTTGCAATTGATTAACTTTCTTATGAATTAATTTAGATAAAGTAATTTCTTGTTTGAATTTCAGTGTCGGGTGGTTATTTCTTTGTCAATTTATTGAGATCTCAAATGTGTGTAAATTGTTTAAATCATGACTCGAGACAAATCAATTTCGTTGCATTGACCTCAAATTAGGTGCAGATTGATCAAGGAGTTCTCTTATATATTCAGTGTGGATAGAGTAATAGAATGAATGTTGGTGTGATGGGCCCTAGCGTATGATGAGTGTATGTGCGCATGACTGTGAAATTACTCTGTCCGTGGAAGTAGGGAGAATTTATAAGTTCTGATCTGCAGCACGAGCACCACCACAGTGCAGGTCAGTTCAGTCATGACGACTCTGGTCATACTGTGCTCTTTGCATGCAGCTGATGTCTTTGATACACAGTTTTTAGGTCACTTTGTAGGTTAGGATCTCTGTGGCAAAAACATGACCCCCTGAGCTACCCACATAAAATACTGTTCTGTGATATACAAAACACACGTTCTTTGCTACAGGCATGTGTTAACTATCTGTCCTACTATTGAGTCTAAAGTTACACTAGACACGTCTGATTTCTTTCCAGCAGGAACATGATTTATCACTATGTTATCTTTCACTCACTGACAGAGTCTCTGAGTGCTGGTAAATTCCTGCTGCTCATTCTGGTTGCTGCAGCTGGGGTCTGTGGGGTCTCTCACTGCAGACAGGTGCTCTGACAGCTTGATGTGCTTGAGACAGAAGTCAGTTACCATTCCGGTGAGGGTCGGCTGGCATGGTGACACAGATGTTTCTGACCCGTCTGCAGCTGTAGATTATGGTTAGGGTGAGAGGGCATGGCGTGGCACGCTATGTTCAGAGTTGTGCCCTACGCCTTTAGAGACACGGCGCCCGTTGTCAGGGTCACCGTGACTGGCACAGGCACCAGCGAAAGGAGGCCATGGACATCGAATAATTATGAATTCTGCCGGTGGCAGAAGCAATTTCTGGCCGTGGCATGCATTTGTAATGAAAAGATCCTGCTTCCGCTCAGCCTGCACTGACCTGAAGCCTTTCGCTGAGTATCTAGAGGTGAAGTGCCTGCCGAAGATCCGTGAGGGCTGCAGGAGTGGCTGTCCTCTTGAGTACACTTTATTCTCACACGAGCTGTCAGCTGACAGGAGCACCCCTGCATCAATCCAGGGCTCGTGCCATGATTAACACAGCAGATACGAAATCTGCTCAGCACGAGCTGCGCCCAGCGCACGAGTTTGAGGCTGAGGCTGGTCCTTGCCACAGCAGACAACTAGCTAGTGTTAGCCTGCGGAGATGCAGTGCGGGTCCGTCGTCGGGCCAGCCCCGCCCTCCACAGCCACTGCCCCTCAAGCTGGAATGTCACATTTTCAGTCCTGCCAAGTATCACGCATCAGGTGTGACGCTCACGCATTTCAGTGCGGTGTTCCGCATCACCGCACTGTAATGCATTGTTGCCACGACTTGCCAGCGCGCGCCACCAGTGACCCCTGTGCACTGGCTCTGCTGCTCCGAGAGACCTGCTGCCAACAGCTGCTTTCTGGGCTGAGTTCAATAAATAGTTAAAGATCCATCTGCTCTCAGCTCTGGAGTGGCTGAGAGTGCTACAATGTAATAAATCTGCCCAGCCGGTCGTGCCTGACTGGTGCAGCGCGGCTTTCCTTTGACACACACTCTATCTCACTCCTGCCCTTTCAGCAGACGATGCTACTGGCTGTCAGTCACTGTGGCACACCAGGGCGCCCCAGTGCCGTCAAGTGTGGAGGAAGAGGAAGTAGGCAGAACGGCGGGGGACTCAATCTGAGTCAGTCAAGTCCTGCTTGCCGGGTGCACAGTCTGTGCTGACTCTTCGTTCTGCGGTGCGCAGGCAGCGCCACAATTTAATTAAACCCCTGGCGTGCCCGCGTTCACGTAACTTGCCAGCCCCTTTCACTGTGACCGTCGGGGACTCGGAGAGTGACAGACCGACCCGAGTGAATTATTTTCACTCACCAGCAACACAGGACACTGAGTGACTATCATCATGGCCACCCGCCGCGCAAGAGGCATCGGTGATCACAACTACTGCGGCCAAGCGGGGGACGAGTTAGTCAGCAGCCTGCAGTGTCTGCTGGCCGGCCTCCTGTCCAGTACAGTCGAGTCCAGAAGGGTAGATATGCAAGCCAGTGTGACTAGTGATTTATCTTGGCTAGGCTGTTCAATTTGTAGACCTGTTTGGTTTGGTCTGGTGCTCGGTTTATCTGGTGATGTCCAGACAAAAGAAACAACAAACTACGTGTCAAGTAGTATCCTTAATAAATGCAGTGGCCTGTACCTCGCTAAACACCTGATCCACCAGTTCCTGAGACGAGGTGGAGCGACCCCTCGCAGTGTACCGTGTAGAGGGGGTCGAGCAGGCTGCAAGCCTTAAGTCGATTTTTAGGGCGCACCACGGAGGGAGCTATCACATGCTCTCCCCTCCCAACAGCAGTAAGGAAGACAGTGGTGGTGCCCCGGTGTGCACAGTGGGAAGCACACAGCGAGATTATGGCAAGAGAGGCAGGAGCAGAAGACACAAAGGGGAGCAGTCATTAAATAAAAAAGGGGACACCAGGAAAGAAGCATTCACTTCATGGGACTGGGAGCACTGTTTTTAATCGGCATGGCGTGTTTTCTACAGGCTGTGAGCAGGGAGGACCTGTAAGTCAGTTCTCATGTGTACCTATATCCAAACTACGGGGCATATTAACAAGGGCTTTATCTCCGCTTTTTTGGCTTTAAAAGCCAAAGAAGCGGAGATAAAAATATCGCCCTATCAACAACAGGGTGCTAACATGCAAAATCGCATGTTAGCACCCTTTTTCACTACGCTTCCCTTTGCATCTCTAATGAGATGCAAATTGGGCGTCCCAGAGCAAAATAATAGGAGAAATGTCGCTAAGCGACATTTCTCCTATTATCAAGCTTCACGCTAACCCTGTTAGAGACAAAAAAGCAAGGCTAACCACGGTTAACGCTGCTTTTTTACGTCTGCTAATTTTCAGACTTAGCCATGTAATCCAATGGGAGGTGGATTACATGGCTAAATCCACCATGGGCTATCAACAAGGATATCCCTATCCTTGTAGTTTTATCACTGCATTACCAGCGATAACCTCCCAAAATGCCGCTATCACTGGATTTTTTATCGCCTAGGCGGTTAGCGTTGTTAATAACGTGATAACCAAGTGATATTATCCAGCAATAGCGGGCGTTAAAAATGTTAACGCTAAGCGCCCTTAGCGTTAATTTTCCCCATTCCTTGTTAATATGCATCCACATTCATCTTACATCTGGAGTAACATTGTTGGTCATTAAATCAAACGCAAGACACGGGTGAGCATGTGGTATTACCACAAGAGCTGCAGACTTTGGAACTTAGGAACCAGGTTCAAGACTGAGCATTGGCTCAACATCGCGTAAATATTCACAAGTGACTTAATCTTCCTGGTCCTAAAACCAAATCTGACCTTCACTAATATAACTGGTGCTCATGTAAAGTGCTCCAATGCACGCTATATAAAACTACAACAAAAAGTAACGAACAGGATTCCAGTTTGCACCTCAAAAAACAATTTATGTCATTTATTTTGTGCGGTGGTAATTTACTGGCAATATTTTAGCCATGGTGTCATTTAGAAAATACTTAGTAATCCCAGAATACTTGTCCTTCTTCTGATTCATTTGTACAATATCTGTGACATGTTATACATGTACAGAGTACATTCAAACGCAAATATATGAAGGAACTTTATTGCACAATTAGTTGTAACCATCACAATTTGTACAAACATGTTTTTGTATGACAAACATATTTGAAGGCACTCTTACATGTGATAATGAACATACACAAGGTTGTGAATTAAACAGTTTGTCTAGGATCACACAATTTGGTGACACCAAGAAGCTGGGATTTGTCCCAGTTTTTCCAATATGATCATTAGTGGGTATCTCTTTCTGATATCGCATGCTAATGCTTTGTGTGTAATTCTTGGAGAATAAGATTAGAGAATAGGTAGCACTGCCTGCTGCTCAACCATACTTAGTGCAACTTTGGGTGTATGACGCTTTCCCACACCCCTCGGATTCCCTCAAAACCCCAGAATCTGAGGCTTGGCTGCAGCAACACACAACCTCCAGGTAGCACCCCCATGTATGAAGCCTTCTCACACCTCTCCCTTCCATTTAAAAAAAAACCCTGAACCAGAGGCTTGGCTGCAGTGAGGCTCTGATTCCAGTCAACACACTTTTATAAGGGCACTAGCTTAGTTTTGCAGCAGTTTTAAGATCTTCTTAAAGTTTCTCATTGCTCAAATGTGTGTAATTTCTGATATTTATACACGTTTTCCTTGTCTTCATTGCCTGATTTTGCTTGCGAGAAAGTGTCACTCATAGTCGCTGATTGTCACTCATTATTACAGTGAAGTTCTGAAAATTACACACATAAGCAATCTGAAACCTTGGCAGTTATGCATTTTATAGTAGAATTTGTGCATTTTTATATAGCGCCAACTTTAAATGGGCATGCATAGCAGACAGCTAAAATAGCTGCCAAGGTTTCAGATTGCTTATGTGTGACATTTTCATAACATCATTGTAATTATGAGTGACATTCAAAGATTATGAGTGACACTATCAAAATCAAGCAATATAGACAAGGGAAACACATATAAATAATAGAAATTACACCTATTTGAGCAACAAGAAACTCTAAGATATTAAAACTGCTGTAAGCAAGCACCAGAAATGCAAGTGCACTAACCTAGGCGGGTGCCTGGAGGCTGTGCGTCGCTGCAGCCAGGCACCACTGGATCTCACCGATGAACATCTCGAACTCTCTCCCCGTGGTGTTGACCAGCTGCGCACCGATTTTAGAGCATCGTGCCTCAAATCCACAACTGGGTGCCGATGGCGACTGCCATCGGGAGGGCACTGGTGAAGCTCAGCACGGCCGGAAAAAAAGACACTCTCTTCTGTAGGGCTGGCATGTCCTGAAAGCGCTGTGTTGCGTGGCTCAAATTGTTTGGGCAGGTGCGTCACAGGAAAAAAACAATCCAATCAATCAATGTAAAAGAAGCCTCCTCTGAAGAACTGTTAACAAGGTTAGCTGCCTGATCAAGTTGGATGAACACTGCCGTCCCGAAGAAAAATGTAGCAGAAGACTTCATCACAGAATTAATTCACTCTCTAAATTGGCTGACTTGGGAAAACACAATTAGTTGAGGATGGGTGCTTCTGTAAACCAAAGGCCGGGAAAAGTTCACACAAACCAGTTGATAATTAGATGTTGCTCGCTAACTTTACACTCTGGTTATGCAGCCCAGTGCACTCCTCCAGGCCCAATCACAATGTCAGCCTGCCGTGTGGTGCCTGATAGCAACAGAAATGTTAGATGTTGTGATAGACCCGCCACTTTTTAAACAGCTGCCCCGCCCCGTGATGTGTGTAGTAGAGGCGGGTGCATCCGCGAGAGAGAGAGTGAGAACAATTTATTCAAAATGTATCCACGAAGACTGTGCAGGGCTGTCACTATTACAGCAACAGGTTGAACCCAGGTGCACTGACAGGCTGAAGCAGATTAAGCACCTTGCACGAGGCTGCTTGGAGCTACTCATAATCATCACAACACTGTCCGAGAGCTCTGTACGTGGGACCACACTGAAATGCGTTAGTCTTAGCCTGATGCATGGTACTTGGCAGGTCTGAGCTATGACTACACTGTCAGAAGAGACTTTACCAAATGTTAAATTAAGGGTTGGAGATATGAACGGAGAACCAGGAGGCTAGAAAGCTGGCTGCAGTCTCAACCTTGAAGCACTTGGGAATCGTGCTTGCACACACAGGGGCAACGAGGCATTAGAGCCTAAGCAAGTGAAAATACGCCGCAAGTCAAGTGCGAGTGGACTTGAGAAAGTACCTGTGACGTTTATCATTTATTAATTATGCAGCCATTTTAACTGTTGACATGCAGAAATCTATCAGAAAGGGCGGCCACACCATCAGAATATTACGAGCAAAAATGCCAGAAGTCCGCTCCCTGCCACCAGCACAGCTCTTGCCCCATGACGCAGGCTGTCACTGGGCATCCCCTACAACCTCTTTTGGCCACATGAGGTACTGCACCCTACAACAGGGCTAAGAAAAGGATATGGCAATGGTGGGAGATGCCGACTCATGAGCAGGGTATCCCGGTTCGAGTCTGCTGTCCGCTCAACATCCTGTGATAAATGAAAGCTATTAATTAAAAATAAGGGCAAGAAATCAAATCTACAATAAATGCAGCTATCTGGGAGTTGGGGACAGCAAGCAGTGTTGTGTAGAGGGGTGGAGGAGAGGAGATTAAATGAGGGCCGTGCCCTGCAAAAAAAGCCCAATTTCCCTTAAAAGGAAGCCCAAACATGTGAATATCCTACCAAAAAAAGCCCAACTGGCAGTGGAGATCGAAAAGTGCAAAAAAGCTTTAAAAACGCGCAAACAAAGGAGTGGGAGGCCTAGACGGGAGGGGTGGGGTGGAGAGACATAGCACTAACACAACTGTGGCATTAACGTAAGGTGGGAGGGATGAATGCTTTAGTATAATCTAAGCAGCTATGGCAGCAAAGCTGATCACAGGCAACAGAAACAGAGCAGGAAACCAATAACAAAATAGTCCCCCAATGAACTAATGAAGAACCATAGTGTAATGAGAGAGTACTTAGTCCCTGCTGCCTAGGAGGAACTGAGGAGAAAAACGAGGGAGAAAGAGGAAGGACTGACCACTAGCAATCAAGGATTTTTAAAGGACAGTGAAACAAACAAATCAAAAGCAGGGGGATGGCTTTCACCCCACAAGAGAATTTACAACAGGTCTCGAATGGTTGACCTAAAAAGGAGGATGGAGGAGGTGTGAGCTCGGGAGACGAATGGTAACAAACCCCTGTCATGATGTTGATTGCCTTCATGCTAGGGGGAGATACCTGTGGCGGGAGGCAAGGTGAAGCTCCCACTACAGTTTTATGGGAACTGGTTTGGGTGGGTGGGAGAATGGGGTATTGCGGGAAGCAGGAGAAAAAAAGGAGGGGCAAAACTGGCAGTTCATTATGTTAAGGTATGGCTTTGCCTTAATGAAAGGTCTAGAAATTTTGAAGGGTACCCCAGATTGGGCAAACTAGAAAGGTAGCTGTGTAATTAATAGAATGGATATTAGAATGTGATAGAATTCACTTTTTAGGTCTCGCTGAGTCAGCGCACATGCGCTGCTCGGAGAGACTTTAGTAAGTGAGGGCTTCAAAAAATGCTACCGCTGGCTACAGCTTGTAGTGCATGTGCGCGGGCGCGCGCAAGCTGTGGCCGGCGGTAGCATTTTCCCCCTCAGCTTTTTTTAGCCAGCTTGCTAGAATGCGCAACAAGCACGCACGCTTCCGCGCGCATCCCTTGCGTGTTTTAGCCGTCATCGCAATCACTTTCGCTTTCACAGCGATCGTGATCGCGATGACTTTCGTGGCCAATGCTTGTTTATTTAGCAGATCACTAAAGTGACCCACACGTTTGTTTTCTGTCGTCTTAAACTTCATATAGACGCGAGGTAGTACTTTTGACCAATTTCATTAACAATTACTTTATGACCCAAGCGGCACTATTGCGGCCTTACATTGAGATAATGCTCGGCTTGCTTTCGTGGACGTTCGGGGACGGGCAGAGAAGGAATAGGATTCGGGCAATGTCCTCTTCTTTTTTGTGCTGGCCGCTGCCCCCCCCGTCTCCTCTATTATTCCCTCTCTTTTCTCTTGCTCTTCACTTACTGAAAACCGTAACTTGAAGAAACGGTTCACAAACTCTTTCCTTCTTTCATTTAGTTGCTTCCCTGTGAAATGGATCCAAAAAAGAAAAACACTCTTGCGGGACATGCCTTTTTTCTGACATTTTTCTATTCCAAAATGCAGCGGGATGGAGAGAAATAGAAGTTTTTAAATATGAAAAATAAATACATAACTAAATAAAGCAAGACAGAGTGGTTGCAAAGTGGCCAGATTGGTTGTATTCACATCCAAACACATCAGCCTCACTTTACAGACTTTTCAGTGAAGGGCTACTTTTGTTTTCACTTCTTTCTTTGAACAGCATTGTTGTCCCCAGGTGGGGAAGTGCACCATTCCTGGAGGTACTGCAATACCTGGTTGATGGGTGGATTAGAAAACAAAATGTGTACCATGGCTCTGTTTATGGATGTGGTCTTTTTAAACCATCCTGCTTACGTTTTGTAAGGATATAAGCAATGGACATTGAAACAGTTAACTTCAGGGCCCTGTAGTCAGGTCCTTAATTTTTCAGGTAAAACCACTCGCTGATTTCTGAATAGTGAGTGAGAGATCATACGGTAACCATGTTGTTTCTGCTTACATTTCAAATGCTCTACTTAATCCTGCATTCCCTATGAGTGTTTGCTTTTACTTTTTTTTTAGGCAGCATATTACTCTTATCAAGTGCATAATTTGAATTGAGCCACATCCAAGTGCTTATAGCGGGCACAATTAGGTTGTAGCTGAAGGCAGTGCGAGTTTCTCTCAGTGGGGCAGTATGGTGTTCAGAGGGGAGAGGATGTGGCACTATGGCCAGAGCTGTCGAATTTGGAACTGGGGAACTGGGTTCAGCCTTCATGACCAATCCACCAGACCACTCTACTGAGGGAGCATATTCCCATGCTAGACCTTAGAAGGCCCCACTAGACCTTAGAAGGCTTGATGTCTTAGCACAAGCAGGTGTACCCTAGTGGTGTCAATTGTGAGTTAACCTTGAAGGTATGTCCAACACAATCCATTCTGAAGTCAATCTCCAGTCTTGCGGGCAGGCCCATAAAGCAGCACACCCTAGAGCAACAGTGATCCAGTCACTGTGACTCTGTCACTGAGGTCACATGAACCTTGAGCAGGTTAGGGCGGTGCGAATGGTGTGACCGCACTGGGTACCTATTTCGGGTGGGTGCGTAGTGTTTGCAAGTATATTATGGTTTTTAAAAAACTTGCTGCCTCCTTCCTGGCCTCCAGCACTTTTCAGAAACAATAAAAATGTCATGATAACTTCGGTGATTAATGTTCTTCCTAGAGAGAGATCCGAGTTTTGTCTAGTGGAAGGATTGACTCCTGGAAAGGTAGCACGGAGGGTCAATGTGCCTGCTGCAAAGAACATGTACCATGCAGATCACAAAGTTCACTGCTTTAATGGGGGGACCATGATGAATGGTCATTTCCTGTCAGCTGTAGGTGATGGAACGGTTGTGTATGTGCATGTTTGCTTTGTGATGGATGTCACATGCGGTTCTTCTGAGTCCCCAGATAGATCATGCAGTCTGTGTGTTCTCTTTTGTACTGCCAGTCACTACCAGTCACCGGTGTATTCAACTGTATAGCCTTGGACCATGTCATGTATGTGCATGTAACTTGCATGATCGAGGTAATTATTAGCGGCGATACTACGTGTCTCTCAGTCCTCTTTCAAGTGCTTGCCGTCCTTTTTCCCCAGCAACTCCCCCCACCCCTAGGGGCGGCAATCTGAGAGGTAGCCCCGGGCGCCACAAGCTCTAGTTACGCCTCAGGGCAACAACATAACTGATGTAACCAGGACTCATGTGGATAATTACAGAGCCTACAATTAAGTATAACGTGTACTGATAAAGAGTAACTTACTTTACAAAAAATAAAGATTTACACGTTGTTTAGTCCATATGAAATTGTTTTGCCTGGAGCGTTTGGCTCTTTCGAGGACATCTGCTTCATAAGTAGCCTGCTTCCAAACTTGTTGGGCTTTGCCTAAGCTCATTCCCAGCAAAAGTATTTGCTGAAGGGCGCGTTCTTCTTTCTTGTGTTTTGGCAGGAACAGTACAGCAAAGCAAGGCTGTAGAAACCTGCAAAGATTTCAAATGTTTAATCGATTAAGAATGTCCTTGTCAGCGCCGGCGCCTACATGCTGGGTGGTTTGCAGTAAATGCGTGCCTGGACAACCTCGAAATCCGAGCAAATGACAATTTTCTGCAGATGCCCACATGCCAGATATGAATTTAGTTTGTTTTCTTACTTTTTAAGAGAGGTGTATAGTGAAGGGAGCTTCAAATGTGTACAGCTTAATGATCGGGTCACCTGCTGTTCTTGTGCTTTCTCCCGACAGCGGTGAAAGCAGCACACTCTGTTGGGCATACGAAAAACTGCATTGACTGAAACATACTGATAAATCAACTTATATACAAACAAACTCGATGCAGGACACCGAAATGCGGAAATTAAATCCGAGTGAAAAAATATTGCATTGACGTGTTTAATAGTAGAGGCAATAGTATAATGCAATAGTATAATGCAATTTAAAATGATTTCCAAATCGCAGTATTCGTCCTTTGTGCATTGCTGCGGCAAATCATCCCCGATTCGACACCACCCATTAAATCATCATAGACGCACGACCCTCTGTGTCAGAGAGCCAATCAAGGCTTTAAGACACCAACAAATAAAAAAACTTTGCCAACTACATTACATTGAGCTCTCGGCATCGGGAAACATCTGATTGTTGAGTGTCTTTGAGAGGTGACATTCCTGATGTTAGCAATGTTTAAAGTGAGGCTGCCTGTAAATTAGAGCATCGTTATGCAGTTAGTCACGACATGTTTTGAGGAAATGGTGGATTTTCCCGGGGAAAATTGGCATGCCAACGTGTAATGTTGTGCCTGTGACGCAACAGGCGTGGAGCGTAAAGGTCATGTGACCTTCATGTAATAAAAAGGGTCGTGTGCGTACGTACGCCACTAGGGCTATGACGGCGAGGCCACAAGTAATCTACACCTGGCTCCCGTGTCTCATTTAAGGCCTTGCCCCTAGTCTATACCCTCAGCCTGCACCAGCGCCAGTCGCGATCCAGCGCCGGCCCTTTGAACATCACAATTGGCAACGAGGGCGGGCGTGCCCTCGCCATCGAGCTGCGCATCGGTGAGGCGGCCGCGAGCTCTGCATTCGGCTCGCGGCGCTCATGCCCCGGTGTGTGGCCCTTGGTGTCCCGACGGCGGCACGTTCAGCGGAGCACCGGTCATCCAGGCAGAACTATCAGTCAGTGCCCCTCGAGGTAAGGAGGCGAGGCGCTGCCCCTCCCCCGAGTCGGCGCAAGCGACGCGCAGAGCCCTGGCCTACCGGCCATGTGGTTCAGGCTGGGAATGCTAGGCTGTCCTGGTTGATGCCCCGGCAGCCTCTGAATGATCCTTGGCCCCTGCATCCTGCCTGCTCTTGGCCCAGACTGCAGTGAAGGGAGGAGCTACATCCAGAAGTCACTGATGGCTGTGTGAGGGGGGAGTGAAGTGAGGCCCACATCACAATCAGCCTGGGCACATCTAAGCAGTAGAAGAGTCCACTGGCAAGTGGGACAAGGGCATCCACCTATAGCAATGTTTTTCTGCCCCTGAAGGAACAGTGCGGTAACTGGCACGGGCCACCTTGAGTGGAGGGGAGCCCCAGCGTAGGAGTCGACCCCCACGCACCAAACGACACACATGCCCTAAGAAGCACAGCAGCCAGGAGGGACACGGACACGGATCAAGGTGGTAAACATGGCCACAATGCCACCTATAGAGCCTTTCATAGTGGAGGGGTCGCCTTCATCGTTAGCGCCCAGATGGAAAGATTGGGTGGATCGCCTGCTTATACTCTTTGAGGCCACTAAGGTCCACAAGGACCAGAAATGAGCGATGCTGCTATACCTGGGGGAAAAGTACATCCACAACATCGCCAAAACACTGACAGAAGCGACACCCAAGAGCCACCACACACTGATAGACGCCCTCAATGAACACTTTGAACCAATGGCCAATCAAGATTACGAAAGGTTCATATTCAGGCGAGCGCGACAGCTCCCTGAAGAGTCATTGGACACCTATCACACCCGATTAAAGAACCTAGCGTCCACGTGCGGGTTTCGTGATGAAAGGGAAGAGATTCGCGGACAGATAATCCAAGGCTGCGCATCGGTCAAGCTCCACGAATGAATACTAGAAGAGTCAGGGAAGTCTCTCATGGATATACTAACACAGGGGCAGACCAAAGAACTGTCAAAAGCGCGAGCTGCACACATGGAGGCAGCCCTCCAAGTACCGGTGAAAACTGAGCCAGTAAACGCCGTAACGACCAAACCCCCAACGAGATGGGGCAAGAAAGGGCCTGGAACCTCCACCTCGGGGCAACCCAAGTCATGCGGATACTGCGGGGGATCACCACATCCGGTGGCCGAGTGCCCCGCCAAGGGCAAAAGGTGCTCAGGGTGCGGACGGGTTTAACCACTTCGAGAAGGTATGCAGGTCAAAGAGGTACCGCAAGCCCCGCCAAGTGGCAAACACCCTGACCGAAGGAGAAAGAGAGCCCAGCGACATGGACGATGACGACGAGGAAGAGAGGGTAGTGCACAAAGTTCACATGATTGGCACCACAACCCGAAAAGCGAGGCGTCTACCCCAATGCAGCATTCGAGTGGGAGCCCAGGACGTCACGGCAGTTGTTGACACAGACGCCACCATCAACATCATGGCGTCTGCCCTACACAGCACCATGAATCCAAGGCCAGTCTTGCACCCCTCGGCCATAACCGTGTTCGCATACGGTGAAGACTCTCCTCTGAAGATACGAGGCCGCTTCCGAACGTCCATCTCACATGGGGCTCAATCCATCACCACCAATGTTTATGTCACCGAAGATGGCCAAGGAATGCTCTTCGGGTGCCGAGCGGCTGAGGAGTTAAGGGTAGTGACATTTGCCTTTGGGGTGCACCAGGAGTCCATCCAGCACCTCCTCACAGAGTTCTGGGAAGTATTCCAGGGGATGAGAAAATTCAAGGGGAAAGAGATACACCTCCACATTGACCCCACCATCCAACCGGTGGCATTACGGCATCGGCGGATAGCCTTCCACTTGCGGCCCCTGGTCAAGGAGGAACTCAAGAAATTGGAAGCTGCTGGTATAATTGAGAAAGTATCCGGTCCCACCCCGTGGGTGTCCCCAATTGTGGTCACCCGAAAGCTTAAAAAGCCCAGCGTGGTGAGGATTTGCGTTGACATGAGGCTGCCTAACGTCGCGAACAAGCGTGAGCGCCACATCACCCCCACGATAGACGATCTAATTGGGGAGATGGCCGGAGCCTGTTGGTTCTCTAAGTTAGATCTGAGGTCCGGATACCATCAGCTGGTGCTAGATGAAGCGTCCCGCAATATT
The DNA here is from genome assembly GCF_964204655.1 of Triturus cristatus. Lineage (NCBI taxonomy): Eukaryota > Metazoa > Chordata > Amphibia > Caudata > Salamandridae > Triturus > Triturus cristatus. The sequence goes on from NC_140594.1 coordinate 1,101,417,014, forward strand.
ACGACATTTTCAACACACGTGGGGCTCCGGAGGTACACACGGTTTGTTTTGGGGTGTCCAGCGCGGCTGAAGTTTTCCAGAACATCATACAGGAGCTGATTGCAGACATTCCCGGCATCATCAATGTCAGTGACGACATTATGATACATGCCAAAACCATCCCTGAACATAACGAACGCCTTGTCCAGGTGCTTCGGCGCCTGCGAGACGCAGGCCTCACACTCCATCGAGAAAAGTGTGAGTTTTTGCGCTGGAAGCTACAATTCTTCGGTTACATGTTCTCCACGGAGGGGGTCAATCCGGACCCTGAAAAGGTTCAAGATATAAAAGATGCCGTCAACCCACCAATGTCACCGAGGTCCGCAGTTTCCTCGGTATGGTGAACTATTGCGGGAGGTTCATTCGGGATCTAGCCAACTTGACCTTACCTCTGAGGAAGCTCACCAAAGAGTCCAACACCTGGAAGTGGGGCCCTGACCAGGCCCAGGCCTTCGAGAAAATCAAGGACGCTCTTTCGGCAGCCACCACGCTGGCCTTCTTTTACCCCAGGAAGCTAACATTGGTCACAGTGGATGCTGGCCCCCTGGGATTAGGGGCCGTGCTGCTGTAGAGACGGAACCCAAGTGAGGACTGGGCCCCGTGGCGTTTGCAAGCCGCTCTCTCACCAAAACGGAGCAAAGATACTCCCAAATCGAAAAAGAAGCCATCGCAATTCATTGGGGGTGCCGTCATTTTCACCTGTACGTCTACGGAAAACCCTTCATAGTAGCGACAGACCACAAGCCTCTTGTAGCTCTCTTCTCGGGGATCTCAACTAAGCCACCACCACGGATTGAGAAGTGGGTGCTACAGCTCCAGAACTATAATTGTAAGGTAGAATACCAGCCTGGTTCAAGGAACCCGGCCGACTACCTATCTCGACATCCCCGGGCAGCCACCATTCAGGAGATGGAAGACGCGGCTGATATGGAAGAGTATGTCCGGTGTGTCACCGCTCGCTCCTGTCCCATACCCCTTTCTATGGAGAGCCTCCGTGAAGCGACGGGCCAAGACAAGTGTCTACAGTGAGCCAAAGCAGCCATGAAGAGTGGCCAGTGGCACAAGGCTAAGGAGGAATGGAGAGTCCTGACGGCCAGTGCGCAATGAATTACGGAGAGTATCTATCACGTCAGGGACGAGCTCACTGAAGATGACATGGGGTGCGTGCTGAGAGGACACCGGCTGGTGATCCCGACGTCACTAACCCAGAGAGTCGTCGATCTTGCACACATTGGACACCAGGGCATGGTCAAAACAAAGTTCGGTCTCTGAACCAAGGTGTGATTCCCGCTGATGGACGAACTCGTAGAGGCCACTATACGGGCATGTGTGGCCTGTCAAATAGCCGGGGAAACACCCGGACCAACGCCCATCATTGTGGAACCCCGGCCGGGAGCCCCATGGTCATGAGTCAGTCTAGACTTTGGTAGGCTTCCAGATGGTCGCCACACCTTCGTGGCCATCGATGACTACTCCAAATACCCGGAAGTGGAGGTAATATCGGTGCCCAGTGCTGCCGAGGTCATGCCGAAACTTGAGAAAATAATGGCCACCCATGGCCTCATACAAGAACTAAGGACTGACAATGGATCGCCTTTCCAAAGCCAGGAATTTGCCTCCTACGTGCAGTCTCTAGGCATTCACCACCGAAGAATCACACCCCGGTGGCCACAGGCGAACGGGGAAGCGGAGAGATTCATGCAGACCCTCATTAATGTAATCAGATTTGCAAATGTTAAAGCCCAGTCCCTGGAGCTAGCCATATTTACCTTCCTAAGAACCTTTCACCAAACGCCACACTCCACCACAGGCATAGCACCGGGCCATCTTCTCATGGGGCGAGTGATCATGGATTCGATTCCCCATCACCCGGAATGGCAGCCAGAAACCCCCAATGAGACTTCGATTGATGCCCGGCGCCGAAAGGCACATGCTCATGTCAGCATCCGCCGGAGAGCCACAGCCCCACGTATCCAGAGAGAGGATGTGGTGTTGCTCAAGAATCGGGTTACCAGTGGCAAGTTCCGTTTGACATATGAAAAAGAACCATGGACAGTAGTAACAGTCAGGGGAACCCGCATCATTGCCACTTGAGGTAGAGAAAGAATAACACGCAATGTGTCACACTTCAAGAAATACCAGCCCGAAGGGTCCGAGCCGTCACCAGTCCGGTTGGAGCATAACCACAACACCAGGCCAGTGTAAGAAGCCGGCCCAAGTGGAGTGGTAGCCGGGCAGGTCATGGAAAACGTCTGGGAGTCCGAAAGCCCGGAGTCAACTTCGTGCCAAGGGGCTGATGGTGTGGAGGTGGACTATGGCCGTGGCTCTCCCGGGACCCGGCCCAATGAAGGCTCACTGGACACTGGAGGTCGGGACTCTCAAGGCCGTGGTATGTCACAGCATAACCTGCGGGGCAACCCTGAACCTTCCTGCCGTTTGAAGGACTACCTCACGTAAGACTGTTTCATTTTATTTTTGGCTGAACGTTTTTCCTTTGATGATCATTGCCCTGACCTGGGAGGTAACCCAGAGAGCTAATTCCTGTTGTTGTTTTGATGTTTATTGGGGAGGAATGTAATGTTGCGCCTGTGACGCAACAGGCGTGGAGCGTAAAGGTCATGTGACCTTCATGTAATAAAAAGGGTCGCGCGCGTGTGTACGCCACTAGGGTTACGATGGCGTGGCCACAAGTAATCCACACCTGGCTCCCGTGTCTCATTTAAGGCCTTGCCCCTAGTCTATACCCTCGGCCTGCACCAGCGCCGGTCGCGATCCAGCGCCGGTCCTTTGAACATCACACCAACGGATGGCATGTGTGGCTAGCCTGATGTGAAACGTTTTTAGGTCTCGGCTGCGAAGGCTGCGCTTGCGCAGTCTAGCTCCGAGATTTAATGACTTGGAGAAGAGGGGCTTGAACCCGCCCCTCTTCTCCCCTGTTCTCCATTGGCTGGCCTCTTGAATGCTGGCCAGCCATTGGAGAAGAGGTCAGTCATTCAGATTAGGCCCCGTCCTTTTCGGATCGGGGGGCGTGTTTTTTGCAAGAAGTCTCAAGGAGGAGATAACAGCAAAACACGCCCCCGAATCCGAAAACGACGCTGCCTTTCTCCGAGGCATTTCTGCTCTGGCGGTGGTGTGCAGTTTTTACAGCTGATTTTCCTGATATTCCCACAAATATCACCTACAGCAAGCACAAAACATGCAGTCTCCCATTACCAACACTTCAACAGCGGTCTCTACAGCTTTAAAACTGTCCCGATTTGCATACATGGGCCATTTTCTTTTTGCTTTCTGATTCGCTGATGACGGCCACTGATATTTTCGTGCTTGGGCCCATCTTCTGTCCCAGTCTGACCCTGCAAGAAGACAGACCCCTTATCGGGTCCGTTCAGTGCACGGGGTTGGGCCCTAGGTAGGATTTGCATAGGCTTACAGGCGTTATTTAATATTAAGGAGTGTGTAAAACACGCGTAACATGCCGTTAACAATGTCCCTGTGTCTGAAGCACAGGGGGCGGGTGGGGCTGGGGGAGGGTAAAACACCAAACTGATCTCACTTTTTGTATTAATAGTTAAGCAACCCCGGAAGGCTCACTGCAGTCCCACTTCCCATCTTCTCATAATATCCTCCTCTTCCGCGTGAGTCGTGACTCTCCACTCGCATTTTAAGTGGGCACTGCCATTCACAACGAGTCGTCGCACTGTCGCTGAGGAGAAATGTGTGAGGGAATGCGAGCGCGCGCGATGCCCTCTGTGGCCCGTGCACGTGCAGGTCTGCAGGGAGCAGCCGGATCTCACGCGCACTGGGTGGAGCGGACATTTTGGCACCGACGGAGCATGATCTGCAGAAGGTAAGGCGCGAGGCCACTCGCGGTTGTCTACGGTCTGTTATCAAACGTTTGTGCGTGAAACCTACACTAATTCACCAATAATACTTTTTGGGTTCTGGAGCAGCGTGCTACTCGCCGAAAAGCGCCTCGACTCCTCGTCAGGGGAAGCAATTACACTCAATTATAACTGTCCTTGTTTTATACAGAGCTGCAAGCAAGCATAGATAGTGTTTTGTATATAAATATATTTTTTTTAATGGTGTGCATTAACATTGGAATTTTTGCGTCCTTTAAACAAGCAAACAGGAATCGGCATTTGCCTGGAATGCTGAGATCTGCCTTCTTTCAAACACAAAAAAAGCATTTGCAATGTAATGGTCTCGGCATTGGTAAAGTTAGAGCTATTGGCATTGCTCATGACAATGCCGTTTCTTTAAATGTTTTAAAAACAAAAACATAAACAAAAATAATGTCATGAGCAATGCCAATAGCTCTAACTTTACCAATGCCGAGACCATTGCATTGTAAATGCTTGTTGATAAAATGTCCATGGAGCTGTGTGGCTTGTGGGCGTGCGCGTTCCAGTCTTTTGGACCTCACAGTAAATGACAGTAGATTCTCCCCGCGTTTTCTTTTTACTCTGGATCGTTGAGATTGCCTATGAACGTCTGAAAAGTGTTTAACTTCCGAAAACGGAAATGTATTTGAAATGTTTGCAAACTGTGCACGTAGCATTACCCGTGCAGGGGGCCTTCCGTCTCCTAGTCATGCGTTATGAGCCACCTTGCACTCAGTCTGTCATGGCTTGAGTGACCATTTTATGGACTTAGCAGACTTCACTCCTCACGTTTCGTTACGCCACTAGCATGGCGCCCTTTACTGTGTGCACTAAGAGCCCTTCAAATCGTTACTGCTTCCATGTAGCAGGAGACATCACTTGCTAGAATGGAACACACGTGTGTCCATTTGAGAGTCCCAGAATCCCCTCTGCCCCCAAAAATATGTTTCCTACCAATTCATCTTTAATTATCAGTCACACAGTCAAATAGTTGCCCGTAGCATGGTGCAGAGGGCTTTTCTGCCTTTTATGCCCTTTGAAGGTTTAACGACTGAAGGTACTGGTAAGCCTCATTCACTAGTGCACATGAGCCATAGAAGAGGCCCCCTCGCCCTGCTGGCTTTGAAAAACACGGACCTGCCTTTTCCATAACTTTCCCCTCATTTCGAGCCTTCATTAGAGTTGTCACTCGCAGTGTAAACGTAGTAAGGCAAGCTCATTTTCACAAGAGAAGTTAATGAAATGCAAAAACCGTTTAGCAAAATGCTACTTTTATGTAAGTAAAGGAGAAGCAGTTTATCAAAGCTAAGGTAGAGTGAAATTATGGGGCATATCAACAAAAACCGGCGATAATTATCGCTCAGCGCTCTTAGCGTGAGGATAATTATCGCCGGCTAGCGTGAATTTTTATCGCTGAGATAGCGTGCTATTAGCAACGCTTATCTCAATAGCGATAAAAATCCTCACGCTAACAGGCTAACGTGAGATTATCGCTGGAAACCCAGCGATAATCTCACGTTACCTTGTTGATAGGGACAGGCAAACTTAGCCATGATATCCTCCTTCCATAGGATATCATGGCTAAGTCAGAAAAATACCGGACGTAAAAAACCAGCGTTAACCGTGGTTAGCGATGCTTTTTTTGTCTCTAACAGGGTTAGCGATATTCTTGATAATAGGAGAAATGTCACTTAGCGACATTTCTCCTATTATTTTACTCTGGAACGCCCCCTTTGCATCTCATTAGAGATGCAAGGGGAAGCGTAGAGTAAATGGGTGCTAACATGCAAATTTGCATGTTAGCACCCTGTTGTTGATAGGGTGCTAGTTTTATCTCTGCCTTCTTGGCTTTTAAAGCCAAAAAAGCAGAGATAAAGCCCTTGTTGATATGCCCCTATGTTGTCTGGCTTTTAACAGGTTCCTTTCCCAAAAATAAGGCACAGATACACATACCCTGGTTTAGGAAGCTAAACTAGGGAAACCAGTGTTACCCAAGAAACCCGAAAAATAGTGAGCACGCTATGGCTGCTAATAGAATGGAGTGACAGAGTTGACTTTTACGAGCTCTCTTTGTAGATTTTATTTTAAAAGGCGCTTTTTTCGCGATAATAAATGGAAAGCGGCTAGAGCCACAGCACATGCCTTGAGACAGCGATGTGGCTACGTTGAAGTACTTCGTACTATTTTTTACATTTAAAAAAAAAAGAAATTCAATGTAAAAAAAAAAATGAAATTTAAGAGCTTGATTTTGCAAATTCAGATTTGCTTTAATAGTTTTAAACATTCTTTAAGAAGTTCCAGTTGAATGCGTCAAGAGTAAATTCTGTACTCGTTAGTTTAAATCCCTTTTTTAGGTCTCGCCTGATCCAGCGCATGCGTTGGTCTGGCCGAGACATTTAGTAGCTGCTTTGAAAAATGCTTCCAATGCAGCCACCAGCTTACTGTCACGCACACAAGCGCACGCGCATCCCTGGCGTGCTTTAGCACGTCATCGCAATCGCGATCACTTTCACTTTCAGAGTGATCGCTTTTACGGCCGCACGGCGTTACTTTTACCGCCGCGCGGCCAATGCTTGTTCAGTTTGCTACATGTTTTGTGGTACAGCATTAATCTTTATGTAATGTGTTTATCATTTTACTCGTATGGAGTGAATTCGAGCCACCCTGTACTACACCCACACCTCTGTGGGCAAGGCAGCTCCACTTCCGCTCATCACTGTTTACTTCCAGCTGGCTCTGGAGACCCGTCCCAAGCTCGGAGGTAGGATCCTGAGTTAGCTATTTCACTTCGGGCTGTTTTCATCCGTGGAGATTCCTCTCTGTTGTTGACCAGTGATGTGCGCATTCCTTTTCGTTGCTGAATAAACAGAGCAGTGCATTCTGTTTCTGGAGTTGCTCATTTTATCACTTTAATGACAGCACGTTAATGGAAAGAATGCATGGTTTCTTTAATAAATGAACACTGTCATTTCCTTTCATTATTGTATAAAACAACGCAGATTACCTTTTTATAATTGAATACAAACTGTATGTTTACTTTACTTTGCTGGTTAAGACCATGCACGTTTCTTTTTTAATGGCTGAGAAAGAGTACACATTTTCTGATGAGTTTAATATTTGAAGTTTTACATAGCGTATACTCGACCCGAAGGTATCGGAGCGCTGTGTTTTCATGAGCACAACACATTTATTTTAAGGCACGGTAAAATTAAGTGATTTGCCCAGAATACGGGATGTTGAGCCTCCCACCTAAACACCAACCCGGTTCCCCAGCTTCAAAGTCTGCTGCTCTAGCCGTTACACCACATCCTCTGTTGTCTAGACGATACAGCTATTGGCAAAGCCAATAGGTTTTGCCTCTGCAAAATCTATTGTTTTTTTCAATGTGTCACAGCAGCGCTAGCTGCTGTACAACATGGGTTAACATTTAAAAAAAAGAGCTATGATGTGGACAGCGATGACCGCGCCATAGTGGTTTTGTATGTAACTTTAAGGCATGCTGCACAGCACCTAGCGCTGCTGTGTATCATACCTAAAAACAATGATAAAAACAAGCATTGGCATAGCCAATAGGTCTCGCCTTTGGGACCTTATAAGTGTTTAGCCATGCAACAGTTGATGTTGTTGCACCAAGGATATTGTGCTGCATAACTAAATACTTATAAGGTCCTAAAGGCGAGACCTATTGGTTATGCCAATGCTTGTTAGGGTATGCACTTATGGAAGCACTTTATAGAATGTTTTTTGTGAATTTCCACTTTATGTCTTTGCACTTTAATGTTTACTGCATGCACTTTGAACACAATAGGAGATGAGGGAGAGGGGAGAATTACATGTTTGCACATAGCAAGGTTTGGGAAAGTGTGGGTAGACCTAGACTGGGTTATGGCAGAAGATCAAGAGAATGGCTCAGCGGGGGAGGGGGGGAAGGGAGGGAAGTTGAGGTTGTCTTTTTTTACTTTAATGGACTAAATGATCGGAGGAACAAAATGCAATTGATTCTTGGATAAAAAGCCATGGGCCAACAGTAGTCTTTTCTGCAGGGAACCCATACTTCCCTTAATAGGCTAGTTAAGTTTGATATGTTTAAAACGTGGATGGGTTTTAAATGTTTCCCCTCAAGGGCCCTGCACATACAGGTGTGGCAGTGTATATTAATAAAAGTGCTGTTATGTACCACAAGGTACCTCAATCTAGGACTAGGTAGCTACACGACCTTTTACCTACATTTGTCCTACCTTGTTCTGTATAACGGTTCTAGCACTGACCTTTTTACCCAATTATGTGCTGAATAAATGTCAATCAGTTTCTTGGAAACTAGCCTCATTTATTATGCATGATGATTCTTAGAAATGTCCCTGCCCATGACGTACATAACAGCATGAACATACTTTGTGAAACAATTCATGGTCATCTTCATCCTAGGGTGAAAGAACTGCTTTGCATAATCGCAGGTATTGTTCTAGGTTCGTTTGCATAATCGTACTCACAACATATCGATTGTGGAAGGAACCCAAATTCTATCTTTATGGTATAAAAGAGTCATGCAAATACTTGATAGGCAGAGGAGAAGCTTCACGCTGACAGTAGATCCTGAGGTCTAGGCCTGCAGAAGCTAAAACACGCTGCGGTCTGACATCCCTTACGGGGTGTCCAACTCGAGACCAAGACGGGGTCCTTCGTTCTCTCCCATCAGGTAATGGGCTTAGCTCTTTCCTAGGGGATTCTTGGCTTTACACCCACATGCATGTTAGGTACACTTAGGTACACTTAGGTAGGGTTTGCATTGTAGGAGTATGCTTGACTACCGCTATGTATCTATATATGCCGGCATACATTCACTGTTTTAGCACCATGGTAGAATGCTACCTTTTATTTCCTCTGTTGGTACTTGTACTCTTATCTGTTTCTGTCTAATGCTTGTTGCAGCACACACGTTTTATACTAGAATGATGCTAGTTCAATAAATGCTTATTGAAAACGTCCCCATCGTTTATTCAGTGTATCTCTGGGAGACTAAGCGGCAGTCCTGCACATGAGATTAGAAGGGGAGCTTTGGAAGAATTGGAGTTATTCTTTTGATTGCTGGAAAGTAGATATGAATTAGTAAAGGTCGGCTATCATTTTTTTAAAATTTTTGTCGCTGGATTAAGCTGTACATCACGCAAGGGGTATCTAATCTTTTCGATAGACCTATGCTGTTTTTATAAAATGTCGACCTGAACTTTTAGCAAGCACCAGACGGAAATTCCATTAGTGAGTATGAGGATATGATAAAAACGGTGGTCAGCTGTCTGGTAGAAGATTTACAAACAGACGTGGAAAAGAAAAAAACTCCCCCTTTTTATGGGGTGAAGTAAGCCAGGTGGTTTGACTCTAATAGCGAGCAGTTGAAAAAGAATTTACAAAAGTTGAAACTATTACTCAAGCAGCATAAGGATGCTAATGCGTATAGAGAAAGGCTCAAGCAGTATAAATCAAGAATAAAAATGAAATAAAGCATTGTAGAAGAAGGAAGCTTGGTAGGAAATTATGTCTGTTTTTTTAACAAAAGATGTTCATAAATGTTGGTAATTAGTCAGATTAGGCACATACGGTCATGATAAAAGTGCTGACAGTATGGTTCCAGAATTATGGGTGGAGTATCTAGCAACACCGTATGAGGGGAAGCGTGATGATGCCTCTTTGGTAGTTGCTGCAATAGGAATAGAGATTCTTACTCTTCACCCTGAAACTGCTCTAAAACACTTTTGGCTCTATTAGGCTAACAAAGGCTGGGCCTGACAACTTACCAGCAATAACAATGAAATCTAATTTAATCTGGTGGGCAAAAAATCTCTTAGCAATGTTTAAGAGATTCATCAGAACTGGAGTATACCCAGCGGGTTAGAAAGGTGCCATTAATAAATCCTTAGGTAAAAAAGGTGATGCCGCAGATGATCAGACTAATGGATGTGATTGCAAAGATTCATGCAAAATATTGCTCCAAAGGCTTAGACCATGGATCAAAGTGAAAAATCTGATCCCAATTGAACAGGGTGGTTTTAAAGAAGGGAATTCCACCAAGGACCATTGCTTCAGCTTGTGGACCATTATATGTAAACCAGTAGATGTAGGGGACTTCTTCTTCACCTGACTTGTGTAATTTAATTCTGCATTTGATTTGGTACACTGTCAAATTTTGCGATCTAAACTAGAAACGATGAAAATCGCTGAAGGAATTACAGGAATTCGGAAAGAATAATTGGGCAAGAGGTATCTTGGATCAAAAGGGGAGTCTTTCAAGGAAGTTAATCATTGAAAATGGGTTGAGCCAAGGCTCAGTGGTAGCTCCAAAACTTTGTGCTCAAAATGTAGCAGATCTTCAAACAACATGGAATACATCAGTGGATGAATTCTCTGAATACAAATATTTGAGCATGATCTTTACTGGGTCTCCAGCTTGGCCACATGCCGACGGTTTCTTCACAACGGTTCCTCCACAGTTCCTGTGTGGGGTGGAGGTATGAGGTCTGTGTGGTTACTTAGGCAGGGAAAAGATGGAAGGTCGCTGTTGGAAAAATCTGCTAGTCCTACGAAAATATGCAATGCCCACTGTAATCAAAATGGAATTTGGGCTGCGATCATAGAGATATTGAAATACATTGTTAGTGGTCGAGCAATCCTGGTACTCTATGGCTTTAGTGCGATCATAGAGATATTGAAATGCATTGTTAGTGGTAGAGCAATCCTGGTACTCTATTGCTTTAGTGCGATCATAGAGATATTGAAATACATTGTTAGTGGTAGAGCAATCCTGGTACTCTATTGCTTTAGTGCAATCATAGAGATATTGAAATACATTGTTAGTGGTAGAGCAATCCTGGTACTCTATGGCTTTAGTGCGATCATAGAGATATTGAAATATATTGTTAGTGATAGAGCAACCCAAAATAGCCCTACTGTGTAAAGAATGAATCATTAAAAGTGATCAGTGTTGGGCAAAAAAACAAAGAATTAGTTACAGGTTATAGCATCAGCATTACAAATCAATAATTATAATGTTGCACTCTCCGTAACTCTTTCAAAGCGTGAATTGACTGAGCAGGATCTGATGATCGAGAGCGCAGTTGATTTCCGGTACCCAAGTCAAAAGACCTCAAGGGTAGAACTGTGGGAATCATGGGCAACAAGCTCTTTTTTTAAGTATTTACATGGTTTGTATCCAAATGCGTAGTATAATATTACAATTTAGAAAAGGCTCCATTCTCCCCACTCCCATCCCTTAGGGATACCTTTTTTTAAAATTCAGAAGTAGCATAATATTAACATTTAGATTTATTTTCAGATATGCAGAAAATCTGTCGCAAACATGCATTGTTCGTACATGATAAGCATGAATAAACGAGCTGTGAAAGAGGTTATCCCTTTTTTCTCAACTCTTAAATCTCTTTTTTTCCATGTCTTCTTTTTTCATCTTTTCTCGCCACCTTTACCTCTTCAGTAATTACCTGTTTTTACTAAACCCACCACTGTGCTATGGACGGTGGTGTTGCCTGCAACAGGAAAACCCCAAAGCTTCTCTGCCAAAGACCTTACATTGATCTAAATACACATCTCTCATAAGTTTTATGACAAAGCTGGCACAGTACACTCAGGGCAGAAGTGGAGGGCAGGCCCTTCTGTTGCTTTTAGAGAATGGATGCCCATCCTACCCGAGATTCTTCATTTTGTGACCCAAGTAGTGGCATCACCTTGTGCTCAGTCACCAGGGCTATTGTCTTCTGGTGCATCATCCACTTTAAAGAAGGTTTTGAGTCCCTTCCCACCTTCTGCAGCCACTATTCCTCTGCAGATAGAACTGCTATTGAGGGTTATTCTGAAAGAGATGTAAATGTCTCTGTAATGGATACCCACATGCAGTTTGCTGTAGCAGGAAACACAAACATCAAACTTTGATGTAAACAATGACTTGGCCTAATGTGCAGGAGAGTGGTAAAAGTAATTCCTTAAAACAAGGTGTAAGTCACTCCCATCCTCCTCTCCGCGCCGCTGCCCCATATTTACACAGCTATGTTCACAAAGGCACAGTCAGTGCCAGCTTCACCACCATGAGATTTACCACTTGAAATAATGGTGGTAAAGGGTAATGGTGTGGGATTGGCCACCCAGTTTAGGACTTCCCATTGGGCACCAATTCCGCAGACACCCTTTCTGTCCTGCGTCATCATTAAAACCATAGCAGTGCAGCTCCTGCCGTGCTGTTGGGAGCCTTTTTACAGGAAAATGCCAGGGTCGTGGACCAGGATCAAACGGACTCGATAATTCTCGCCTCGGTGCCTACTCTAACCAGGGAACACACTCGGCAACTCTGGGCGTTAAGCTTGCTTCATCTCTACAGCGGCCCCCCACAGACGCCGAGGATGCCTGGTTTCACCTTGGAGATACCCAGAAAGGGACCATCTCACAGGGAAAACCAGGACGGGTTCCCCAGCGGTCTTCAGCGCCAGGATACTCCTTGGAGTCTCAGTGCGCTTTACAAGTACACCCACATTTACATTTACATTTACATGACCAAGCTTGTGAGTCTTAAATCTTTGAATGTCCTAAGTCCATGTGCTGCTGCTTCTAATTCAAAACTCTATTGATAAACAAAAAAAACAAAGCTTGCATGCCACCGCTTCAAAGAAAAACAAAGTATCGCTTGCCATTAAAAAAGCCTATTAACAAGCTTTGCTCCCGTCTGCCACTTTCTTCCGACACGCTCCAACCTAGGCCGCGCCTACTCCAGATACGCTCTGATCAATAAAGCAGCCGCTCAGTTCCTACAAATAAGCAATTTCAAAAGCACTTCTCAGAATTATTGTAGGCTTAAACTTCCCACATTGAGTAGTTATAAAATATTAAACATCTTCATTGATCACCCTGTTTCTTCCGGATGCCTATTAAACCTTCCTACATATCGTTTTTGATTCTTACAAATCATGCAGTGTACTTGTCAAACATCCTACACAATTATTCCGAACTAGAAATCACTCTCATACACACTTAACAATAAACTACTCATAGGACTGTACTGAGCAGCAACAAAGAAGAAAGATGGCTGCTCTGTTTGTGTATATATGCATGTTCTAAGTAGTTCCAGAATGCTATATGTTCTAATTCTAATTCTAAGTTTATTTGTTGCTGCTGTGTATGAGGTCAATAAATGGGTTATGCATAATATTGGCCGCTGTACCATGCCATAAAATCAGAGATTCAAGTTAAGCATCTGAACCTCAGCTGGGCATTCTTAACCCACTGAGCTTTATTAAAAGAAGCATGTAATGTTGATCTTTAATACATAAGTGCACAGTGTTTCAGTGGAAGTACACAATTTAAGAAAACATTATAAATCCAGCCTCCTATTCATCATCAAAATTCGTTATTTGGCTAAAGCAAACCATAAAATTCATATCATAACATACACAATACAAAAAATACACCATAAAAAACTTCAATATTTAGATCGTAGTCTCAAAGAACTTAAGATGTAATTTAAAACAGAAATATTAACAGTTTTATTTCCCAGGCACTGAAAGTAAGAAAAGGCTGCTATGTGGGATCTTGAGTCCAAAGCACACAATATGGGGCGCAGGATCTGCCTTCTTTGATGTAGGTAAAATGTGCAAAATAATATAAAGTGCAAAGGGGTCTGTTCAGCAGGGATCTCACAATGACAGAGGGGTAAGGATGAAAACCGAGTACCTTTGGAGGCATAGGCCACCAAAAAGTGTATGGTTTGTACACAAAACCTTGTGATTAGGAACTTCTGTCTTTCATCTAACATAAACTGTAAGTAAATGCTGGGCATAATAGTGGAGCCTGAAAAGTTAACTCTGCACTCTGCCCGGCTATCGCCCTGCCGTGCTTTTTGCGCACATTGATAAAAACATTTTTTATGTGTGCTGAGGAAACGTTAGATAAAAGAACGGGCTATGATAAAAAGCTGGGATGCCCAGGCTTTCAAAGCCCTTTTTAACAGATCGAAGCCAAGGGGTGTCTAAGCAATTGCCCAGATTCATACAATCTGACAGCATTGATCTACATAATTGGGCTTCTGGGTCTTTCCAAATACGCTGTCACAGTAAGAGGGTTTGTAATTTGATATAATCCTCCAGGTAGTTTAGCCCTACCTCCTCGTGGCAAAGTGATGTTGGGGTGGAGTGTGAGATAGCCAGGAGTCTTCTTATAAACTTATTCTATACTGTCTGGAGGGCTTTACAATGTACATGTCCCCAGATACCTGCCCCATATGTTGCAACAGATAGACATTTGCTTTTAAAAATATATAGCACCTCACTTGTGGGTTTATGTCCTAGCCTTTTTGCAAATCTAAAAACTGCATCAATTGCCCCTTTGAAATTGTAAAACTCTGACATTCATTAAAAACCTCCAATTAAAATCAGTATCAATAGGAACGCCCGGTTAAGTGAAGAGGGAGTGTTGGACTTGGCCCTTCTGACAGGTTCACCCCTGAACTTTTTTTGCTTTTTATTGGTGACTTGGTGTGGTGATTTTTTTGGTTTCTGCGCACTTTCCCTGTGTCCCAGGGTAAAGTGCGTGCGCGCTCTGAGTGCATGTGGTGAGATAGGCCTGTCCTCCCATAGGAATGCATGGGGAATGTATGTGTCCCTAGTAGTTCCTGATGCGTGGGGTGTGCAGGCCCGAGTTTGGTATGTGCGGACTCGTGTGATTGAATGCTGCGCGATGATGTGTGCGGCGTGCATGTACCTAGTGTGGAAGTGCCACTTCTAGAAGTGGGCACTTCGGTGTGCAGTGTGAAATGTGTGCCTTGTCGCGTGATTGGCTGGTCATGTCATGTGACGGGCTAGGGATTCCCCAGAGTCAGGATGAGTCACCCAGTGGTGAATGGGGAGATCAGCAGCTAGATGGGTGGGAGGAGTACACCTGGGTCCTGAATAGGGCAGGGTTTTCCCCACACAATGCTGGCTCCGCCCCCTGTGGTGCGACTGACGACCCTAGCCCTGCCAGTGAATAGAGTGAGGGGCTGAGCACATCAAGGGTGCTCCCCAACAAGCTCCGACTGGTTTTCCCCCTCACCCTGAACCCAGAACAAAGGGTTTTACTGTATAAAAATGGGGCTGTGTCCCCACAGAAGGTGTTCTCTGCCAGGATCTTACCTGAGGGGGGCTGCTGCTGCTGCTGGACCAGAGGACCGCCCCTTGGACTACCTCCCTGCCTGGAGGCCCAGTGAGCTGGCTCTGGGTCCAGCCTTGCCCCCACCCCTGCTGCATGCAGGGAAGACCTTTGCTGGACTTTGTGGGTCCCTAAGCGCCTGGGAGCACTTTTCTTGGCTTCATGGCGCTGGGAGCGCTTTATATGGGTCCCTAAGCGCCTGGGAGCGCTTTCCTTGGCCTCTAGCGCTCAGGAGCGCTTTATTGATGCCAGCCGGTGCCCACCCGGCGTTGACCCCGCTTATTTAGTTATTTGATCGAGCGGGAGCCCACCCCGCATTGTGGTGTGCTTGCGGGTGCCCACCCCACTAATTTGTTTATTTTACGGCGGGTGCCACCCCGCCGTATATCGCATCTGGAGAGGGAGCCTACCCCTCGTTGCCGCTGAGAAAATCACCACCGCGGCCCTTGGGCGAACCGGAAGTCAGGCGGCCCATGTGGGGACGTGGGCGGGACGTAGCAGCAAGCAGGAAGCGGACGGGAGCCTACCCCGCGCTCCTGCACTGAAGCCGGAGATCGGTGCTGAGTGACGCGGGGCTCCCGTGAGAGCGAGGGAAGCCCCGCGCCGAGAGAGAGGAACGGAGTCCCCCTACGAGCGGCCCGGTGAGTAGGGGAGGGCCCGGGGGGCTCCGCGGGGCCGGTACTCTCTGTTACAGAGCGCGTGGACGCTCTGAACGTCTAGGGGCATTTTCCATTGATTTTGAGCCCTGAGAAGGCTCCAACCCGGGGCACCTTTCCTTTGGTGTCTCGAGTCCCTGAGAGGGACTCCAGCAAAGGAGCGCACACCTGTTTAGAGCGCCGTGCACGCTCTAACGACGGGGCACGTTGTGTCTGAGCCACGGAGGCTCTAGGGGGCATTTATTGATCGGAGCCTGCGAGGCTCCGGAGGACATTCTTCTGATAGAGCCTGTGGGGCTCCAACACGTGGGCACGTTGTTTTCAGAGCCCACGAGGCTCCAACGAAGGGGCAGAGTATTGGTTTAGAGCCCACGTGGTTCCTACGACGTCTTGGGGGCATTAGACATGCCCAGAGCCTGGTGAGGCTCCAGCGTTGGCCCCATCATTTGTCTAGAGTGACATACTGGTGTAAAAGGGCACAGTGGTGCCCATGCCCCTTTTCCCAGCTGCCCAGCACTTAGTGGGCAGCTGCAACGTTTAGGTTGTGCGCCCTGGTTTGCGCAGCCTGCGCAGGCACGCCCTGACGTTGGGACACAGGGCGTCCTTGCCCCTTCAAGGCCAGTTGGCCTAGGGACTGCCACAGATAGTGGCTAATGTGAGTTTTTGCGCCATTGTTCCTTTCCTGCACCTCTGAACGTGTTTATGTGTCATGTGCTTTGCTTTACACCTCTGAATGTATTTTATGCATCCTGTGTTTATGTGCTTAGACCCCTACAGGTAGAGTGATACTTAGGTGGTTGTTTTTCTCCTAGTACAGGTGGTGCTGGTGAGGTCCTGATTCCCTGCGCAGTATTTTCCTAAGGTGGTTAGGGTTGCGTAGGTGGTACTTTCTGGTTATCAGGAGTTACTGATTGTGTGTTGTATATGTTATTGTGTGCTATGTTCTAAAATATTATTCCTACGTTCTAAGTGCTATTTCTACAAAGTGCTAATTCCTGAAAGTGGTCCATGTGGCCCTGTCCCCTGTATATATAATCCCTTGTAAATTCTGCCCGTGCCTGTTGGCACATTGTAAAGTGTGTGTTTTTATCTGATGTGTTGTGTATAATACAAAGGCTATTTTTATAGAATACCTTGTGTGGAGTTTCCTTTGTGGTGGGCCTTGGGTGTTGTTGCTGGGTGCGCGCGCAAACGCTTTACACATCGCCTCAGAGATAAGCCTGACTGCTCGTGCCAAGCTACCAAGGGGGTGAGCAGGGGTTATCTTTGGCGTGTACCTTCCTTGCCCTGACTAGAGTGGTGATTTCTGCCTGGCTTTGGCGCAAGCCCTAGCCAACCAGAAATCCCATTTCTAACATTGGTGATCAGCGGTGGGATTTGGACTTGCGTTTGCGCTGTACCGCAGCGGCAACTGGCCGCACTACAAAACTCTGCATTTAGATAAATCACATGGTATAGGGATTATTTTTATGTGTGCTGAGGAAACGTTAGATAAAAGAACGGGCTATGATAAAAAGCTGGGATGCCCAGGCTTTCAAAGCCCTTTTTAACAGATCGAAGCCAAGGGGTGTCTAAGCAATTGCCCAGATTCATACAATCTGACAGCATTGATCTACATAATTGGGCTTCTGGGTCTTTCCAAATACGCTGTCACAGTAAGAGGGTTTGTAATTTGATATAATCCTCCAGGTAGTTTGGCCCTACCTCCTCGTGGCAAAGTGATGTTCGGGTGGAGTGTGAGATAGCCAGGAGTCTTCTTATAAACTTATTCTATACTGTCTGGAGGGCTTTACAATGTACATGTCCCCAGATACCTGCCCCATATGTTGCAACAGATAGACATTTGCTTTTAAAAATATATAGCACCTCACTTGTGGGTTTATGTCCTAGCCTTTTTGCAAATCTAAAAACTGCATCAATTGCCCCTTTGAAATTGTAAAACTCTGACATTCATTAAAAACCTCCAATTAAAATCAGTATCAATAGGAACGCCCGGTTAAGTGAAGAGGGAGTGTTGGACTTGGCCCTTCTGACAGGTTCACCCCTGAACTTTTTTTGCTTTTTATTGGTGACTTGGTGTGGTGATTTTTTTGGTTTCTGCGCACTTTCCCTGTGTCCCAGGGTAAAGTGCGTGCGCGCTCTGAGTGCATGTGGTGAGATAGGCCTGTCCTCCCATAGGAATGCATGGGGAATGTATGTGTCCCTAGTAGTTCCTGATGCGTGGGGTGTGCAGGCCCGAGTTTGGTATGTGCGGACTCGTGTGATTGAATGCTGCGCGATGATGTGTGCGGCGTGCATGTACCTAGTGTGGAAGTGCCACTTCTAGAAGTGGGCACTTCGGTGTGCAGTGTGAAATGTGTGCCTTGTCGCGTGATTGGCTGGTCATGTCATGTGACGGGCTAGGGATTCCCCAGAGTCAGGATGAGTCACCCAGTGGTGAATGGGGAGATCAGCAGCTAGATGGGTGGGAGGAGTACACCTGGGTCCTGAATAGGGCAGGGTTTTCCCCACACAATGCTGGCTCCGCCCCCTGTGGTGCGACTGACGACCCTAGCCCTGCCAGTGAATAGAGTGAGGGGCTGAGCACATCAAGGGTGCTCCCCAACAAGCTCCGACTGGTTTTCCCCCTCACCCTGAACCCAGAACAAAGGGTTTTACTGTATAAAAATGGGGCTGTGTCCCCACAGAAGGTGTTCTCTGCCAGGATCTTACCTGAGGGGGGCTGCTGCTGCTGCTGGACCAGAGGACCGCCCCTTGGACTACCTCCCTGCCTGGAGGCCCAGTGAGCTGGCTCTGGGTCCAGCCTTGCCCCCACCCCTGCTGCATGCAGGGAAGACCTTTGCTGGACTTTGTGGGTCCCTAAGCGCCTGGGAGCGCTTTTCTTGGCTTCATGGCGCTGGGAGCGCTTTATATGGGTCCCTAAGCGCCTGGGAGCGCTTTCCTTGGCCTCTAGCGCTCAGGAGCGCTTTATTGATGCCAGCCGGTGCCCACCCGGCGTTGACCCCGCTTATTTAGTTATTTGATCGAGCGGGAGCCCACCCCGCATTGTGGTGTGCTTGCGGGTGCCCACCCCACTAATTTGTTTATTTTACGGCGGGTGCCACCCCGCCGTATATCGCATCTGGAGAGGGAGCCTACCCCTCGTTGCCGCTGAGAAAATCACCACCGCGGCCCTTGGGCGAACCGGAAGTCAGGCGGCCCATGTGGGGACGTGGGCGGGACGTAGCAGCAAGCAGGAAGCGGACGGGAGCCTACCCCGCGCTCCTGCACTGAAGCCGGAGATCGGTGCTGAGTGACGCGGGGCTCCCGTGAGAGCGAGGGAAGCCCCGCGCCGAGAGAGAGGAACGGAGTCCCCCTACGAGCGGCCCGGTGAGTAGGGGAGGGCCCGGGGGGCTCCGCGGGGCCGGTACTCTCTGTTACAGAGCGCGTGGACGCTCTGAACGTCTAGGGGCATTTTCCATTGATTTTGAGCCCTGAGAAGGCTCCAACCCGGGGCACCTTTCCTTTGGTGTCTCGAGTCCCTGAGAGGGACTCCAGCAAAGGAGCGCACACCTGTTTAGAGCGCCGTGCACGCTCTAACGACGGGGCACGTTGTGTCTGAGCCACGGAGGCTCTAGGGGGCATTTATTGATCGGAGCCTGCGAGGCTCCGGAGGACATTCTTCTGATAGAGCCTGTGGGGCTCCAACACGTGGGCACGTTGTTTTCAGAGCCCACGAGGCTCCAACGAAGGGGCAGAGTATTGGTTTAGAGCCCACGTGGTTCCTACGACGTCTTGGGGGCATTAGACATGCCCAGAGCCTGGTGAGGCTCCAGCGTTGGCCCCATCATTTGTCTAGAGTGACATACTGGTGTAAAAGGGCACAGTGGTGCCCATGCCCCTTTTCCCAGCTGCCCAGCACTTAGTGGGCAGCTGCAACGTTTAGGTTGTGCGCCCTGGTTTGCGCAGCCTGCGCAGGCACGCCCTGACGTTGGGACACAGGGCGTCCTTGCCCCTTCAAGGCCAGTTGGCCTAGGGACTGCCACAGATAGTGGCTAATGTGAGTTTTTGCGCCATTGTTCCTTTCCTGCACCTCTGAACGTGTTTATGTGTCATGTGCTTTGCTTTACACCTCTGAATGTATTTTATGCATCCTGTGTTTATGTGCTTAGACCCCTACAGGTAGAGTGATACTTAGGTGGTTGTTTTTCTCCTAGTACAGGTGGTGCTGGTGAGGTCCTGATTCCCTGCGCAGTATTTTCCTAAGGTGGTTAGGGTTGCGTAGGTGGTACTTTCTGGTTATCAGGAGTTACTGATTGTGTGTTGTATATGTTATTGTGTGCTATGTTCTAAAATATTATTCCTACGTTCTAAGTGCTATTTCTACAAAGTGCTAATTCCTGAAAGTGGTCCATGTGGCCCTGTCCCCTGTATATATAATCCCTTGTAAATTCTGCCCGTGCCTGTTGGCACATTGTAAAGTGTGTGTTTTTATCTGATGTGTTGTGTATAATACAAAGGCTATTTTTATAGAATACCTTGTGTGGAGTTTCCTTTGTGGTGGGCCTTGGGTGTTGTTGCTGGGTGCGCGCGCAAACGCTTTACACATCGCCTCAGAGATAAGCCTGACTGCTCGTGCCAAGCTACCAAGGGGGTGAGCAGGGGTTATCTTTGGCGTGTACCTTCCTTGCCCTGACTAGAGTGGTGATTTCTGCCTGGCTTTGGCGCAAGCCCTAGCCAACCAGAAATCCCATTTCTAACATTGGTGATCAGCGGTGGGATTTGGACTTGCGTTTGCGCTGTACCGCAGCGGCAACTGGCCGCACTACAAAACTCTGCATTTAGATAAATCACATGGTATAGGGATTATTGTTCTAAGTTTGTTTTTAATTGTCATTTCCTTGGAAATGTGTTTTTGTGCACTGTGAGTTAGGTGTCCCTAGCTCGGGAGGGTAGATCATCCCCCTTAGTGCATTGTGTTTCTGGATTCACCAGAGGGTGGGATCCAGTGGTGGCAGCGTAATAGTGTCCTGTACATTTGTCCCCCGCCCTGCGCCCAGAGTTGGTACCTGTGTCACGTGGTGGTCAGGTTGAGGAATCAGGGGTGGTAGAAACTGCCTTACCAGTCCGAGGGGAGGGTTGTGTGTGGATGAGTGGTGTGTGGCACTAGGCAAGTGAGTGTGAGTTCTCTGGGATAGAGAGCTTGCTGAATCCTTTGTGAATTGTGTACTCCTGTGTTAAACACAGACCCCTAGGTTCCCTGTGTGATCTTTTCTCTAGAACGTCTGCCAGAATGGAGCCTGCTTTTGATCCCAGTGATCTAGTTTATTACGGTATGCAGGAGTTGGAAGGGTTCTGTAGGGAGAGAAACATAGGGGTGAGAGAGTCAGACACTGTGTACGAACTGAGGAACCACATGATTAGAGAGGCAAACAGGTGAATGGGAACGTGAGCGCAGGGAGGAAGACAGGGCCCGGGCCTCTCACCTGGAGGGTGGTGGGTCTGTGGGGAGCCCTGGAGATTCAGAAGAAGATGACAGTACCTGGACGCCAGTAGAGAGTGAGGACCCCGTGGGTAGGGAGTCCCTTGCTGGGTCCAGCGTAGGAGATAGCGCCTCATCCCTTTCCCTGTCCCCTGAGCATAGTGGTAGTTTTCTGGATTCCCCAGTGAGGGTGGAGTCCAGTGGTAGCAGCGATATAGAGTGCAGTACAGAGAGTCCCATTCCCAGTTCCCCGAGTGTGGTACCTTGTTCCCGAGAGGAGGAGGAATATAGGTTGACGTTCAGGGCCAGTAGGAAGCTGTCCCACCATTCTTGGGAGGAGTTTTTGGGGGAATGTGATGATGCACTGTATGATTGGGTAAGGGTAAACACGAAACAGAATTTTAAAGGACTGTATAGTCTGATTATCAAAGAGCAGATGCTCAGTAGTTGTTCTCCAGGGTTGCGCCAACACCTGTTGAGGTATAACTCTTTTTGTCCATTTGAACTTGCAGAGGAAGCAGACCGCTGGGAAAGGGCCAGAGGTTCTCTAGTGTCATTAGTGAGTGATTCCAACAATAGTGGGTCAGAGATCCTTCAGCCCAGCGTGGTGGAGGAGGTTCAGTGTAGCCCAGCTAGGTCCCAGGATAGCGAGGAGGGTGTAGGGGCTCACTGCCTGGCTCAGTGGAGCAGGAGTGAGGGGGCGACCGTGGGTCCCCAGACGCCCGAAATCCTGCCTCAGGACTTGGATGGTTTCATGAGGGAACACCAAGTTGGGGACCTAGGCTGTCCTGTTAGTCCACTTGAGGAAGATCTCTTAGTGAGTAGAGGACCTGGAGCGCCTGTAAACATTGCTCCTGTGGTTCTGGAGTCTGGCAGTACCGCTCCGGTAGGGAGGGTACAGGAGTCCAGCGTGAATGATTGGGGGATGAGTTCCCCAGTGGAAGAGCCGGTGGGTCAGGGACTACCCAGTTGGGCTAGGATCCCGTGTAGTGACCAGGGTGACACCACTTCTGTTCTGGGGGATCTCCGCGCACTGTCAGGTGGACAGGGGACGGGAGATCAGCGCCAGACAGACAGTCGCTCGACATATGTGTCATTTGATAGCCTCAGGGGGATGGAGTGTAAGTCCCCAAAAGTCCTGGAGTGCCAGGCGATTATTCCACCAAAGGTTCTAGGCCGGAGGTTGGAAGGCCAGGTTCGGGATCAGCCTGACCTGAAGGGTGGGACGTCTGTAATCAGCGTCCCGACCGGTTCTTCTTCCAGAGGTACCGCCCCAGTTGGTAGGGAGCAGGGTTCTGGAAGGGGGTGCAGAGGGTGGGAGAGCCCACCTCTGGCCCCGGTACAACCTGAGGGGTTAAACCCTGGGTTGGAATGGCGTTCTAGGTGTACCCCTCGCCAGAGGAGGAGGAACCCTAGGAGAAGAGGTAGGGGGAGGAGAGCCTTCCCTGAGACTCCTGGTCCACCTGAGGGTGTAGACCCTAGGCTGGAGAACCAGTGGCAGTCTAGTCCTGTCTTGCAGAGAGGAAGAGTGGAGAATGGCCGCTATGTGCCAGGGGTTACTACCCCCCACTCTGTGGTTAGGCAAGGACCGGTGGCACCTGGGTGGCCTAGGGCCTGGTCTTGGCCGCGGACAGCTTGGGAGTACCAATGGGGTAGCCCAGTTGGTCCAGACAGTGGTGTTAGAAAGAATTCCAGGGGTTCACCGTGGCGTAGAACCGGAGGGTGTCCCTGCAGTTGCGGGCCCGCGTCCGTGTTCTATCACCCCAAGCAGGGAAGTCCATCACGGTGGTGATTGGGCTGCCCTGCGTTTTGGCTGGAAGGGGGTTGTGTTGGACTTGGCCCTTCTGGCAGGTTCACCCCTGAACTTTTTTTGCTTTTTATTGGTGGCTTGGTGTGGTGATTTTTTTGGTTTCTGCGCACTTTCCCTGTGTCCCAGGGTAAAGTGCGTGCGCGCTCTGAGTGCATGTGGTGAGATAGGCCTGTCCTCCCATAGGAATGCATGGGGAATGTATGTGTCCCTAGTAGTTCCTGATGCGTGGGGTGTGCAGGCCCGAGTTTGGTATGTGCGGACTCGTGTGATTGAATGCTGCGCGATGATGTGTGCGGCGTGCATGTACCTAGTGTGGAAGTGCCACTTCTAGAAGTGGGCACTTCGGTGTGCAGTGTGAAATGTGTGCCTTGTCGCGTGATTGGCTGGTCATGTCATGTGACGGGCTAGGGATTCCCCAGAGTCAGGATGAGTCACCCAGTGGTGAATGGGGAGATCAGCAGCTAGATGGGTGGGAGGAGTACACCTGGGTCCTGAATAGGGCAGGGTTTTCCCCACACAATGCTGGCTCCACCCCCTGTGGTGCGACTGACGACCCTAGCCCTGCCAGTGAATAGAGTGAGGGGCTGAGCACATCAAGGGTGCTCCCCAACCAGCTGCGACTGGTTTTCCCCCTCACCCTGAACCCAGAACAAAGGGTTTTACTGTATAAAAATGGGGCTGTGTCCCCACAGAAGGTGTTCTCTGCCAGGATCTTACCTGAGGGGGGCTGCTGCTGCTGCTGGACCAGAGGACCGCCACTTGGACTACCTCCCTGCCTGGAGGCCCAGTGAGCTGGCTCTGGGTCCAGCCTTGCCCCCACCCCTGCCCTGCTGCATGCAGGGAAGAACTTTGCTGGACTTTGTGGGTCCCTAAGCGCCTGGGAGCGCTTTTCTTGGCTTCATGGCGCTGGGAGCGCTTTATGTGGGTCCCTAAGCGCCTGGGAGCGCTTTCCTTGGCCTCTAGCGCTCAGGAGCGCTTTATTGATGCCAGCCGGTGCCCACCCGGCGTTGACCCCGCTTATTTAGTTATTTGATCGAGCGGGAGCCCACCCCGCATTGTGGTGTGCTCGCGGGTGCCCACCCCACTAATTTGTTTATTTTACGGCGGGTGCCACCCCGCCGTATATCGCATCTGGAGAGGGAGCCTACCCCTCGTTGCCGCTGAGAAAATCACCACCGCGGCCCTTGGGCGAACCGGAAGTCAGGCGGCCTGTGTGGGGACGTGGGCAGGACGTAGCAGCAAGCAGGAAGCGGACGGGAGCCTACCCCGCGCTCCTGCACTGAAGCCGGAGATCGGTGCTGAGTGACGCGGGGCTCCCGTTAGAGCGAGGGAAGCCCCGCGCCGAGAGAGAGGAACGGAGTCCCCCTACGAGCTGCCCGGTGAGTAGGGGAGGGCCCGGGGGGCTCTGCGGGGCCGGTACTCTCTGTTACAGAGCGCGTGGACGCTCTGAACGTCTAGGGGGCATTTTCCATTGATTTTGAGCCCTGAGAAGGCTCCAACCTGGGGCACCTTTCCTTTGGTGTCTCGAGTCCCTGAGAGGGACTCCAGCAAAGGAGCGCACACCTGTTTAGAGCGCCGTGCACGCTCTAACGACGGGGCACGTTGTGTCTGAGCCACAGAGGCTCTAGGGGGCATTTATTGATCGGAGCCTGCGAGGCTCCGGAGGACATTCTTCTGATAGAGCCTGTGGGGCTCCAACACGTGGGCACGTTGTTTTCAGAGCCCACGAGGCTCCAACGAAGGGGCAGAGTATTGGTTTAGAGCCCACGTGGTTCCTACGACGTCTTGGGGGCATTAGACATGCCCAGAGCCTGGTGAGGCTCCAGCGTTGGCCCCATCATTTGTCTAGAGTGACATACTGGTGTAAAAGGTGTGGTAAATATTTAAATTACCTGTACTATTTTTTATGCGGTAAAGTCTAGTAAGAATAACTCAGTCAAAATAAGAGGCAGAATCCGTGGTATTAGAGGTTCTGAAAAGGGCTTTATTCCTTACAAAGGAATTATGGTTCGATCCAGGCAATCTTATTCCATCACCACGAAGGTTCAGGAAGGGATAGGCAATACATTATTGACAAGTAATCATATATATAAGAAAAGCATTGCATTAAGACAGATGCAGGAGGCGTAACAGCTGATAATACAGATAAGAATACACATACGTAATGAAAATAGGCGTAATAATGGGCGTATACTAGAAACGTCATTTAAAATGATGTAACAAGTGGGTGGATCCATAAGAGAATCCTGCAGTGTCAGCAGAAATATTTGGCAGAGATGCGCGCGCAGCCGCATGACGTGTGATTGACGTGCAACTAGAGGGTGAAGGGGAATTGACATTTAGCTCTACATGTGGAGACAGAAGTCTGGGGGGTCAGGTCAACCTAATCCCAAATTGTATCTAATATCTTTGTTTAAGGAACTGGTTTATCCAAAAGGAAAGGTCTCTCGGACGGAATCTATTCTATACTGACTGTTAGTGCATGTACAAGCGTCTATGTGTCTACATGAGATGCGAGGGGGCAGGAATCTTCCATGGTGACAGGGGCTATGAATTACTTGCATAAAGACAGCGAGGCCGAGCCCTTTGCTCGGTAGCTGGAAGGATGTTTACCTAAACTACTAGACAGGAATGCATTGGATGAGGAGCGGAGCAGATAACTTGAAGGCTGAATACAGTTTTTGGCAGGCAACAAGCCGCGTCAGGCACCGTTAGCCGCGCAGGGAGTAGGACAAAGTTCATGGATACGGACGCAAGTCCAGGCTGGAGCATTTCGGAGCAGAAGCAGGAAAAGGCTTGATGGCAGAATTCAGGGCCTACTCGCCTGAACTGTAAAACATGAAAAGTGAACCATATAAAGTTGGTGGCCAATCATACTTAGGAATGGAATATTCGACCCATTCATGGCGGATCTGAAAGAGGACATGTTGACGTTGGACGCACATGCATTTGCGTCTTCATAGCTGGAACAGGAGGGAACATACATGTACTTGTAGCATGTACATGGAGCCGTTGGGGTCTAAGATAGGGGACATAACTGGTCATAAAATTCATATTTCCTCATTCCCTCCTTGTCCCCTACGGACCCTTATGAAATATCCATCT
The DNA here is from genome assembly GCF_964204655.1 of Triturus cristatus. Classification (NCBI taxonomy): domain Eukaryota; kingdom Metazoa; phylum Chordata; class Amphibia; order Caudata; family Salamandridae; genus Triturus; species Triturus cristatus. The sequence continues at coordinate 1,101,443,147 of NC_140594.1, forward strand.
TCATCAATCCATCAATCTGTTCATATAGCATCATTTGTTCTTCTTTCTTCTTCCGGGACCTTGAATGAAAATTTGAAGGCGGGATACACGATGTGGCACACAGACCACAAATCGCTGGCCCACATTGTAGACACAAGCAGCAACTGAATAGAATGAGAAAGCCAATACCTAGGAAGTATAGGATCCTCCATCCCCAGGCTGACAACACGCTCCAGAACCAACCGGACCAAGTCCAGGTGCCTGGATTCTGGTGTATCTGGCTTACGATCTTATGAAGTCGAGTTATGGCTTTATATACTGACGGCGCGTTTTCTGGTATGAAAACACAGCAACTTGATCCGATGACCCTACAAGCTCCGCCCCTATCGGCCAGGATGATGTCAAGGACAAGACGATTTTGAAGAACAACAATCCGCATCGCAGACTGCTCCTCTGTTAAGTTGCCTAAGGCGGAAGTAGTTTCATTCACTACTGCTTCAAGGGTTCTAGTTAATCTACGTATCAACTTACTATTAGTGACTGTACCTATGTAGGGAAAGAAACCTTTATTGAAATCTGTGTAGTGCTCCCATGCTGTTTCGGTGTAGTCGACAATCGGGAGATCTCTCTGCTGTCTATTGTGTACTAAATGGGTATTCCTATGGTAATCAGGCGGGGCTAGGAAAACAGGTGGCAGAAGGAATGCAATGTAACAGGTACCATCCCAATCTAGGGGTAGGCGTATGTATGCGGTGTGACCACAGATGAAGTAGGAGTGACGAGAAGCTCTAAATGTAGATTTGCCTTTATCACTGAATTCTATTACAGTGGTACATTTACTATGGCCCATGTGTATTGAACCATTCTTTCTTACACATAATTCGCCTCTAACTGGAAATACTGACATAGCGGGCAAGATTGGTGTAGCTTCGGATTCAACATTCAGGATCATGAGATTAAGTGTAAAGTTACCTAATCCATATACTTCATTTTCTAGATCAGTTCCTGTTCTTTTGGGAAGTCCCTCCTTGTTAGGATAGCAGACTTTAAGTAAAACTAGGTTCAGGTTTCCCCAAACCCAGTTGTCTTGATAAACTACTGAATTTGAATCTAGGGAATTAATCAAACTAAACCATGCTCCACAGGAGCCATTGTGTGTGAATGGATACGGAAAGAGAGGCAGAACCCCCTTGTATTTCTGATAGGGAGGGAGTCGGCCACATATCCAACAATTTGTAGCATTGCTGGTCTGATGAGAATGATGTAACATACTAATGAATGTGTTGTTGCGCAGCGCAAATCTATAGGACAACTCATGCGGGGGTAATTCGCTAAAAGAATGTTCGGCAGTAGCATTGAAAGCACGCTTGGAAATAGGGTAATACATGTGTAACAATATACTGGCAATGATAATCAGAAGACTTAGAAAAAACATAATTAACAATGTCAGCTGTTTCTGTCTATTTCTCTCTCTATTTCGGTCTAGAGGATACATGTCAGAGACAAATTCAACCGATTCACCTTGGAGAGGACTTAAACAATCAAATTGTCTGACTTGCTAGACCTTAGTTTCAGTTTATAGTTTTCCTTTTCTGGCTTGTCAACCAGGGGGAGTTTTGAGTCAGTCTGTGAGGGGATGCAGGGCTGAAAATCCAAGTCGGATGATAGTCCATGAAACTTTTTGATATGGCTCGAGTGCAACCACGCTTTACGTCCCTCAATCTTCACAGCTGTCCTTGTGGTCAATAAGACGAGTTTAGGCGACTGCCAGCGAGGCTCCAGCGGGTTCCTTCTGTCGAAGTTCCTTATAAGTACAAGATCTCCCGGAACCACGTCATGGGGCTTCACCTCAGTGTTATCGGGAAAAGCTGCAGCTACCTGTGAACGACAAGATTGTAGTGCAGACATCAAGGAAGCCAGGTAATCAGTCAGCATATTACAATCAACATCAGTTATTTTACGGGGTATAGGCGTCCCCCACATATTTGGTGGTCTACCGAAGATCACCTCATACGGGGATAGCCCTGTTCGAGAGTGTGCTACCATTCTCATGTAAAAGAGCGCAACTGGTAAAGCTACTATCCAGTCGACACCTTTTTCTCTACATACTTTGGACAGTCTAATTTTCAAAGTTTGATTATGCCGCTCCACGAGACCTGCTGCCTCGGGATGTCGGACACAGTGGAATTTCCATTGATAGCCTAACAGAAGTGAAACATGTTTCATTAGCTCGGATGAGAATGGCTGGCCATTATCTGAGTACACGACACGGGGCAAACCATACCGTGGGAAGAATTCTCGAACTAACTGTTTGGCAGTAGTCGGGGCAGTGTAATCTGAGACGGGATACGCCTCTGTCCACCGGGAAAGAGCGCATACAACTACGAGGACATATTTGAATCCTCAACATCGTTCCATCTGGATATAATCCATCTGGAGGACTTCAAAAGGGTGATCGGGGGGTTGAAATCCACCCTGTTCTACAGGTACGCCTTTTCCTGGATTGAACTGACAACAAATCATACAGGTACGTACTTTCTGTTTAGCTGCTGCTCGCAAGTGTTTATTGAACCAAATGTGTTGAATACTGTCTAGCATAGCTTTCTCTCCTAGGTGCGCTGGACTATGTATTGTGTTAATGATGACTTGAACCATTGAGTCGGGGAGAAACCATATAGATTTTCCCTTCGTCATCCATCCTTGATCCGTTTGGATCCCTCCTAATTCAGTCCATCTCTTTATTTCTTCTGGTGTAGCATGTGTCTGTATGTCAATTACATCAAGGGCGGGATCCTTAACTGTCATGCAGTGTGTTGGTGTCGGAACTATTGTCTTTGTCGTGTCAGTTGTATGAGTCTGATTCTGAGCAGTCTGTTTAGCTGTTCTGTCAGCTAGGTCGTTACCCTGAGAAATAATGTCAGTCACTTTTGTATGGGCTTTACACTTCATAATCGATATTGCAGTCGGCAGATGTATTGCATCTAACAGAGCTTGAATAAGGGGACCGTGCTGGATGTGGGCACCGTGAGAAGTCAAATAACCTCTCTCTCGCCACAGCACACCGAAGTCATGGACGACTCCGAATGCATAACGTGAATCTGTGTATATGTTGACTTTCTTATTTTTGGCTTGAATACAGGCTTGTGTCAGAGCGATGAGCTCTGCTGCTTGAGCTGACAAGGTATCGATACAATTTGTTTCAATAATTTCAGTGTCTGTTGTGACTGCATAAGCGGCCACTAACTCTCCTGTGTTTGTTCTCATGCATGAACCATCTACATACAATGTCAGGTCTGGATCTGATAATGGAATATCTGTCAAGTCTTGTCTGGGTTTCGTCGTAATAGTAATAACTTCAATACAATCATGTGCCAATGGGTCTGTTCCACTTAATGGCAAAAGTGTGGCAGGATTTAATGTACTACAACGTCTGATTTCTATGTGTGGCTGGAACAATGTCAATTCATAACCCGTCAGTCTTGCTATAGTCAAGTGTTGTGTTTGGGTCCGGTTCAAGAGAACCTCTACTGCGTGTGGTACTTGTACTGTCAATTGATGTCCTAACACTATCGCATCGCTTTGTCTGATTGCTAAAGCTGTTGCTGCGACTGATTTCAGGCACGCAGGAAGAGCCTGAGCTACGGGATCTAATGTACTGGAAAAATAAGCACATGGCTTGTGTGATCCTGCTTGTTCCTGCGTGAGTACTGACAAAGCAGTACCTTCACGTTCTGTAACAAAAAGTGTAAAACGTTTACTGTAACATGGTGTTGCTAAAACAGGTGCTTGACATAAAGCTTTCTTTAAGCTTTCAAAAGCTTGCGTATGTTCCTGAGTCCAAGGGAGGACAGTCGATGTCGCTGCCTCCTGTGTTGTCAACTGAATGAGTGGTTTCGCTAGAAATGCATATTGAGGGATCCACTGCCTACAGTACGAAGTGAGGCCTATGAATGCCCGTACCTCCTTTTGTGTCTTGGGTGGCGGCATGTTAACAATTAACTGGATACGGTCGGGTGTAAGCTGTCTTCCCCCCTTGGACAGCAAGTGCCCAAGGTACACAACTTGCTGGACACAGAATTGCAGCTTTGAAGGAGACACTTTATGCCCCTTGTCGGCTAAGAAATGTAAAACCGTCAGTGATGCTTTTTCACATTCAGGTTCGCTTCGGGCGGTGATCAGTAGATCATCGACATATTGAAGCAGGGCAGTGTTAGCTGGCATGTGGATACTGTCAAGCTCTCTTTTCAGTGCTTGGCTATAGATGCTGGGGCTTTCTGTGAATCCTTGAGGTGCGCGTGTGAATTTAAAACTTCGTCCATTTAAACTGAATCCGAACAAATATTGGCTTTCCGGATCGATTGGGACGCTAAAGAAAGCGTTCTTGAGATCAATTACAGTAAAGAACGTTGCTTCTGAATCTATGGCTGTTAGCAATGAAGAGATATCTGGGACCACGGGGTATTGTGGTACAATGCATTTATTTAATTCTCGCAGATCAATAACTAATCGATATACTGGTGGTGCCTGTGGATCAGTTCGTTTAAGAATCGGAATTATCGGGGAATTACATACATTGGAGTCGGTTTCCACAACCACTCCTTGTGCAATGAGCTCGTCAATGATTTGCAGTAAAGCCACAACAGCATCTGAGGGTAACTTGTATTGTCGTATTCGTGGTAGTACCACTCCTGTTTTGAGTGTGACTCGATATGGTGTAATATGCATACAACCTACATCAGTGGGGCCTTGCGCCCATAAATGTGCAGGTAGATTCTGTAACCGGTGATCCATGTCTCTAGACACGTAGTGACCTTTAAAGTCACGCAAAAACAGTCGTACTCCTTCCGGAGAACAACATATTACAGCTCCTAGAGCCTTCAATGTTTTTATACCTAACAAGTTTTCTGGACATGATTTAGTAAGCAATAGATCTGTAGTCCGTGTTAATGGACCGACTGTGAATGCAAGTGGTTGCGATACTTCGTTAATAGTAGGCTTTCCTGAAAAACCAAGGGAAATATTTTGTGAGCCTGAGAGGGGTGCCCCTGGGACTTCGCTGTGACTGATAGTGGTTCTGCTTGCCCCTGTATCGAGTAGAAACTTTCTGTCTTTCCCTAATACTTGACTCTGTACGTAAGGACCCTCTTGATCTACGGGAACCTCAATAAGGGGTAGGCCAACTTCCCTCCCTAGGCAATTTCATGTGTAGCGCTGATACTCTGGATAGTCATTTTGTGCATACTGGTACATTTGTTGTGTCGTGTTTTGTATTGCAGCAATAGGCTGTGGCTGTTGTTGTGGTTGTTGTTGTTGTTGTGGTGCGGTCTGTTGTACAGCTGGCATAGGCTGTATATTCTGAGGTACTTGCTGTTGGATCTGATCCTGTCTAGGCGGACGTGGTCTCTCTTTCGTTATACCCGTAGAGATATTATGTTTCAGAACTGCACAATCGTGTATATAATGACCTGGCTGTTTACAATAGTTGCATGTCCCTCTAACAGGACCTGCTGAATCATTGGACTGCGTCGTACCCTTTTTATGACCGTCAGCTGGAACTGACTGAGCAACAAGCATTTTCATTTTTGTGTCTTTCATACGTCTTTGTTCATGTTCTTGTTCTTCTCTAATTCTATTGTGATGATATTGTAACATTTGTAACATCTGTGACGGTGTGTTACCTTGCCAAGTACTCTCGAATTTTAATACTCTACTCTTAACTTGGGGCAGGGAATTTTCAACTAATTTTGTCACAAACAGATGTGGATACGACTCACTACTTGCTTTTATGCCACTATTAATACCAAAACATTTTTCAAATCGGGAATAGAAATCACTAGTGTCTTCATCTTGTTTTTGTTTACAGGCTGAGATTGCACCCCAGTCTTCCTTTTTCGTAGTTAATAAACGTGGTAGTACCTGCACTAATAATCCTGGTAATGCTGTAGTCCTTTCCCCAAGCCCTGAACCTGCAGCTCGGGCTTTTTCTTCGTTTTCTAATGCTGTCCAATCTATCTTTTGGTCTCCCACCTCCCATTCCTTTTCTTTGAGTTTCTCGTAAATACCGGCAGGCAATAAAACTTTCAATATTTTCATGATGTCAGGATAAGTATACTCTCCCATGAGTAACATGTCTTTTATCTCACGGTGGAAACCTGCTGGGTCTTTGTCATGGCTAGGTACTACTTTCTTCATTTCTAATAATTCAATTTTAGTTATGGGCGCGTACACAAACACGCGTTTAAAATTATTGTCTTCACCTCTTATTGGGTGTACTTCGCGTAAGGGATTCTGTCTGTCTATGTGGTACGTTTTTCTTTCCAACTTGGGGGGAACTGAAACATGTTCTGGGCATACGAAGACAATGTACTGGTGTCGATATTCTAGAATTTCTTTAATTAAATCAGTACCTGAACCTCTCCATTTATTCGTGAGTAATTCTATCAGTATATCAGGTAGGGGACCAGGATCGGAGTGTTGGCTTCTATATAATATAACGAGGTGTTGTATCATGTATATACCAGCTAAACGCTGTTCGTCTGGGGTAAGATTCAAAAACGTGTGTGCTAACGCATCATCACTGTATTTTTCAGAACTGTCAGCCCATTGTACTGCTGACCTGGCTAATTCTTGTTCATCCATAGAATCGAGCATATGATACCCCCTTCGGTCTCGGAGTAATTTATCAGCAGCTTGGAATAAGTGTTCAGGGGACTTCGTATTTAGCATAGGGGCTTGAAAATGTCTGTTACATTCTGGACGTATCGGGCGTATCGGGTCATTAAAGTATCTGGTATTGTTACAAGGTCTTCCCCTACCTACATAAGCTATCGTTTCTAATTGTCCTGTGGGCATTTCTGATTCTTCCTCCTCCTCTCCCTCTGATTCAGTTTTGTCCGCCTCCAATCTGGCTTTATGTATTCGTTCTACTTCTTTGCGGATCTTTCGGCACATAGCTACTATACATGTCTGTTTATCATGTTTTCCCTCTGATATATTCTGACCCCATCGGGTAAGTACTTGCATTTCATCCTGGTCTACCTCGGACCTATCTCTGTCTTTGATCAAGCAGTTTATGAAGAAACGTAACAGTTGTCTCTGTATATCCGCTTTCTGGTATTCCATGGCTTCGTCAATACTTTCAGGGCCTTGCCCTGTTTGGACAAAGCGATATATATTGTCTAAATGTTTAATCATTCCGGGTAGCATCGTTAAGTATATTGAAGCTCGTCGTATACGTAGTGATAATAGCAACATTCTGTCATTTTTACCGGGCACTGGATCATATCTACAATCTACAAGATGTTCCTTAAACATGTCGGACGTTGCTATTTGGGGTGTACGTTGGTTTGCTAAATCTCTAAGAGACGATTTGCTTCGTGATGGTGGCGTGGCAAAAATTGCTGCCGCACCTCCTGTCGCACCTTCTGAGGTGCTAGGCACAAAAGGATTTGTGGGATGTAAGGTAGAAACTGTGGATGCAGGAAAAGCGGTGGAAACAGATGGACCTATTGGAATATGCGGAGGAGTTTGTGGTTGCGGAGTTGGGGGCGGATGTTCTCGGGGTTGAGCACCATCGACAGGTGGCGTGTGTGGTGGAATATTAACATATTCCGAAGCTACATCGTCTAAATAGGAGGAAAGGAAAATATCTTTTGCGGTCTTGGGATGTGCTTTAATCGGGAGTAATGGGGGTGGCAAATCTTTCGGTATTTCCGGGGTGGCCTTAGGTAAACCTTCGGCCAAAAGAGGATACATACCATTCATAATAGTGTTTCGTTGTCTGTCTACTTGTTCTGTTTTTACTCGGATACCTTCCTCAACTAATACGTTTTCTCGGGCTCTATTTGAGTTCTCCCTACTTTTCTCTTCCAGTCTGAGCGCTTTCTCTGTGCGCCTATGCGATTCTTTACGCCATAACTCAATAGCATCTTTCTGTGACTGTCTGGCTTTCTTTTTCCATAATTCTTCTTCTACTCTCATGATGCAATCTGCATCCCATGTCCCAGCTGCGGGCCACCTCTGACTTTCTGCTAGATCCTTGGTGTAGTCCACCCATAAGTCAAGATATAATACGGCATCTAGGCCATGTTTATGATACATAAAATACCCTGGAGTGTCCCTAGGTGGAATGGGAACAGCTTCTTCGAGTACTCCTTTTCTAGTTTTGATTTGTCTTAATTTTGAAAAGAACGGCATCTTTAAACCTTGCTACTTGATTCTTACTTGAACTGGACTGGAACACAATTAATACAATAAACACAATAAGGAACACTCATTCATACCACGATTTTTAAACACCGTAAAACATTTAACATTTAACATTTAACATTTAACGAACAATGATAATTAGAAGAAAACTAGTTACTGACATAATACTAATACTATATAATACTGAATTATATACATGAACATACTGGATATACTGCTAAACAGTACAGATACACTGCTAAAACAGTGCAGACCGGATCTGTGTACCCAAACCCGTCAGGACCGGCACAAATTAATGTGCACGTCTAACTGCCTCCCCAGCAACGGTACTCACCGGGTAGCACGGAACAGAAGGCCTCGGAACTGAACTGAACTGGACCGGACTGGACTCGACTGGACTCGACTCGACTCGGAACTTCGGAACCTGGTGGGCCTCTGTATACCTCGGATCTTGCTCTCTCAGCTAGGCTCTGGTCGGGATACTTCGCACTTCTCACCGCCTCGTCTGGGTGTTGATCGCAGCCTCAGTCACCCCCGCCTGGCCGGAGGGAGATACAGGAAATCCTGCGGGTATGCGTTTTTGTCCGTTCAGCTGTGGCAGGGGACCGGGCCTGCAACGCACCTCCGCCGCGTGAGATGAGAAAGTGTCCCTGTTCGGGCGCCAATTTATGTGGTAAATATTTAAATTACCTGTACTATTTTTTATGCGGTAAAGTCTAGTAAGAATAACTCAGTCAAAATAAGAGGCAGAATCCGTGGTATTAGAGGTTCTGAAAAGGGCTTTATTCCTTACAAAGGAATTATGGTTCGAACCAGGCAATCTTATTCCATCACCACGAAGGTTCAGGAAGGGATAGGCAATACATTATTGACAAGTAATCATATATATAAGAAAAGCATTGCATTAAGACAGATGCAGGAGGCGTAACAGCTGAAAATACAGATAAGAATACACATACGTAATGAAAATAGGCGTAATATTGGGCTTATACTAGAAACGTCATTTAAAATGATGTCACAAGTGGGTGGATCCATAAGAGAATCCTGCAGTGTCAGCAGAAATATTTGGCAGAGATGCGCGCGCAGCCGCATGACGTGTGATTGACGTGCAACTAGAGGGTGAAGGGGAATTGACATTTAGCTCTACATGTGGAGACAGAAGTCTGGGGGGTCAGGTCAACCTAATCCCAAATTGTATCTAATATCTTTGTTTAAGGAACTGGTTTATCCAAAAGGAAAGGTCTCTCGGACGGAATCTATTCTATACTGACTGTTAGTGCATGTACAAGCGTCTATGTGTCTACATGAGATGCGAGGGGGCAGGAATCTTCCATGGTGACAGGGGCTATGAATTACTTGCATAAAGACAGCGAGGCCGAGCCCTTTGCTCGGTAGCTGGAAGGATGTTTACCTAAACTACTAGACAGGAATGCATTGGATGAGGAGCGGAGCAGATAACTTGAAGGCTGAATACAGTTTTTGGCAGGCAACAGGCCGCGTCAGGCACCGTTAGCCGCGCAGGGAGTAGGACAAAGTTCATGGATACGGACGCAAGTCCAGGCTGGAGCATTTCGGAGGCAGAAGCAGGAAAAGGCTTGATGGCAGAATTCAGGGCCTACTCGCCTGAACTGTAAAACATGAAAAGTGAACCATATAAAGTCGGTGGCCAATCATACTTAGGAATGGAATATTCGACCCATTCATGGCGGATCTGAAAGAGGACATGTTGACGTTGGACGCACATGCATTTGCGTCTTCATAGCTGGAACTGGAGGGAACATACATGTACTTGTAGCATGTACATGGAGCCGTTGGGGTCTAAGATAGGGGACATAACTGGTCATAAAATTCATATTTCCTCAAAGGGCACAGTGGTGCCCATGCCCCTTTTCCCAGCTGCCCAGCACTTAGTGGGCAGCTGCAACGTTTAGGTTGTGCGCCCTGGTTTGCGCAGCCTGCGCAGGCGCGCCCTGACGTTGGGACACAGGGCGTCCTTGCCCCTTCAAGGCCAGTTGGCCTAGGGACTGCCACAGATAGTGGCTAATGTGAGTTTTTGCGCCATTGTTCCTTTCCTGCACCTCTGAACGTGTTTATGTGTCATGTGCTTTGCTTTACACCTCTGAATGTATTTTATGCATCCTGTGTTTATGTGCTTAGACCCCTACAGGTAGAGTGATACTTAGGTGGTTGTTTTTCTCCTAGTACAGGTGGTGCTGGTGAGGTCCTGATTCCCTGCGCAGTATTTTCCTAAGGTGGTTAGGGTTGCGTAGGTGGTACTTTCTGGTTATCAGGAGTTACTGATTGTGTGTTGTATATGTTATTGTGTGCTATGTTCTAAAATATTATTCCTACGTTCTAAGTGCTATTTCTACAAAGTGCTAATTCCTGACAGTGGTCCATGTGGCCCTGTCCCCTGTATATATAATCCCTTGTAAATTCTGCCCGTGCCTGTTGGCACATTGTAAAGTGTGTGTTTTTATCTGATGTGTTGTGTATAATACAAAGGCTATTTTTATAGAATACCTTGTGTGGAGTTTCCTTTGTGGTGGGCCTTGGGTGTTGTTGCTGGGTGCGCGCGCAAACGCTTTACACATCGCCTCAGAGATAAGCCTGACTGCTCGTGCCAAGCTACCAAGGGGGTGAGCAGGGGTTATCTTTGGCGTGTACCTTCCTTGCCCTGACTAGAGTGGTGGTTTCTGCCTGGCTTTGGCGCAAGCCATAGCCAACCAGAAATCCCATTTCTAACAGGGAGTTTTTTTCCACTTCTTCTCAACGGAGCAAAAACTTTCTAGTCTTCGAGATTTTTGGGTCTCATTTCAATATAATGGTCTTGGTTCGGTTCGTTTTAAGTCCTAGTTTATCCATTAAAATTTTAAAAGCATCTAACAAGGATTGAAGACCATTTGCTTTTCGTGCAATTAGGGCAGCATCATCTGCATAGAGCAGGACAGGAATTTCTTGTGAATTGTTTTTGGGGATATCTTTTCCGGCCTTTACTAGGTGGTCACCAAGGGCATTTTTATAAATTAATAAGAGGGGGCCAGGACACTACCCTGCCTAACCCCTGATACTGGCGGAAAGTCTTCTGTGAGATCTCCGTTCATAGGGTAACGCACTCTGGCTGTGGTATGTGCATGGAACCTATGCAGCAAAGAGATTATTGCACTGTCTATACATAAGTCAGTCATTATTGACCACGTTCTGGGGGTTCCACTGTGTCAAAAGCACATGTTAGGTCCATAAAGGCAATGTGGACACATCCTTTTTTCACCTTTGTATATTTGTGGACTATGAGGGACAGGTTTAAAGTCTGCTCCTATGTTCCCAGGCCTGGCCGAAACCCAAAGATCTAATTCCAAGAAGTGCAGAGTGTTTCAGCGGAAGTACGCTGTTGAAAAGCACATAATACATCTAGCCTCCTATTGAAATTAGAGGAATGTTCAAGTCATGGCATGAGTTTCTATGACATAACAGATTGCATCGGTGTGAATTTTCCTTTACTCCCACTTTCAAGGTGTGCCTTGACAGTACAAATGTCTGCAAAATCTTCTGTTCGCAATTCGCTAAAATAGGCATAGAGTGGGGTTTGAAAGCACCCAGTGAACTATATCTCTCTTTGGATATTTGGTGTGTTGTTGCAATGCATAAAGCACTATTTCATGTGTCTATAATACCCTGTTTCACAACTCAATAAATGATACATCTCATAACTGACTAGTATGCAGAAAGCGAATAGTGTCTGTTTTGTTTATTTCAATGCAGCAAGCATTTTTTATACTTGGGTAATACTACAAATACAAGCCACCCCTTAATGCTTTTTGTCATTGCTTGTTATTAAAGGATTATGCAAACCGCAGTATACTTTCTCACTTTCCCTCTCATGTTTTGACTAGAATCCATCACTCATTATGTGAAAAAAATTGCGATCCCAGGTGTCAGTCACATATATTCAGAAGCAACGCCAAATAGCTCTAGGAGTAACTCAAGAGGCCTAATTACCTTAGAATCCATCCAAAGCGCACAAAGGTCATGCAGGTTCCTTTGAAAAGCAAGTGGTTACATGCAGCTATGATTGGTCTGCAGAAAGATAGAGAAGAAAATACGCGCCTTCCTCTCCACTCCCATCCCATCAGGGTATCATTGTTTTTTAACTCAGAAGTAGCATAATATTAAGATTTATATATTTTTTCAGATATGCAGAAAATCTGTCTCCATGTTTCCATTTTTCGTACATGATAAGCATGAATGCACAAGCTTTCAAACAGGTTATCTCTTTTTTCTCATCTCTTCAATCCCTTTCTTTTTCCATGTCTTCGTTCTCCATCTTTTCTTGCCACCTTCACCTCTTCTGTAATTACCTGTTTTTACTAACCCCACCACTGTGCTATTGGAGGTGGTGTTGCCTGCAAGAGGAAGTCCCCTAAGCTTGAATTGATCTAAGTAATCACCTCTCATAAGCTTTAGGACAAAGCTGACAGAGTATCCTGAAGGTAGAAGTGGAGGGCATACCTGAAGGAACGGCCTCCCTCTATTGCTTCTACAGAAAAGATGCCGACCATGCCCGAGATACCTCATTTTGTGACCCAAGCAGAGGCATCACCTTGCGATCAATAACCAGGGATCTTGGCCTATGGTATAGCATTCACTTTAAAAGTTGCCTCATGTACCTTTTTAAATCCATGTCCACCCTCTACATCCACTATTCCTCTGCAGACAGAACTGACTGAGGTTTGCACTCTAAACACTATGACGCTTATTTACAAGCCCCTTGTGTTGCTGGAGTGTCACATTAATATGGGAAAAAGTGAAGTACCGGCAGTGCAAGGGGCTTGTAAATAAGCCATTATATTCATGTTTGTTCTGAAAGGGATGTATATCTCTCTGTAATGGATATTCACCTGCATTTTGCTGCAGCAGGAAACAAAACTATCAAACTTTAATGTTAAATAATGACTTGGCTTAATCTGGAGGAGAGTGCTAAAGGTCATTTCCCCCAAAAAGGTGTACGTCACGCCCATCCTCCTCTGTGCGCCACCGCCCCATTTACACGGCTATGCTCCCAGTGGGAGAACCACTGCCAGCTTCACCAACATGAGATTCACCCACTTGACATGAGTGTGATTAAAGGACATGGTGTGGCATTGACCACTCAGTTTAGGGCATTCCATTGGACACTTTTTCTGCCCTGCACCATCATTAAAACCATAGCAGTGCAGCTGGGAGACTTTTTGCGGCAAAATTACTGCTGCAACTGACAGACAACTCTAAAATTCGGAAAACAAAGGCACCTTTGTATTACCATATTAAAACACTTTTCTGTATATAGCTCCTTGGCCTTTTACATACAACAGTGGTTATATAATTATTTTTGCCCAACCTAACTCATTCCTCTTTCATATGAAATCAGAGATAACAGGTGAGCATCTGTACCTCACCTGTGCAGTCTTAACCCACTGAGCTTTATTAAAAGAAGCATATAATGTTGATCTTTAGTCAAGAAGTGAATGAATGAAACACATTTGTAGAGCTACTCACCAAGACTGTTAAGGCGCTGGTCGACTCATTCTAACAGGACCTAACAAGCTCACCTAGCCCTGGAACAGCCAGGTGTTAAGATGTTTATTAAAATCTGTCAGGTCAGTCTGAGAGCAGCCGGTAATTGATTCCACGCTTGAGCTCCCAAATACCCGAAAGATCTGACCCCCATTTGGGCCAGACGTACTCTGGGGATGCAAGTCAAGCCCAAGGTGGAGGACCTCAGGGATCTGGCATGCATGTAGTGACTGCCTCTTGCTCTGAGATAGCTGGCGCCCTTACGGTGGAGGGCTTTGAAGAACGTAACCAGGGCCTTAAACTTGACCCTTTTATTCATCAGGAGCCAGTGTAATGCTTTAAGATGGGGGGGCCATGTGCGTCCTGGGTTTGATCCTAAGGACCAATCCGGCTGCGGCATTCTGAACCATTTGAAGGCGCTGGAGGAGATAGCCTGTAAGGCCCAGGTACAAAAGGTTTGCGTAGTCTAGTCTGGAAGTCACCAGAGCCTGGACCACTGTTTTCCTGGGGCTGAGTAAAAAAAGAGGAAGGAACTTTCTTAGCATGCGCAGCATGCCAAAGCAAATGCCCACTAAGGACTGGACTTGGGGCTTCATAGAGAGCGCGCTGTCAATGTGGATGCTAAGGTTTTTGACTGTAAATTGGGCTGCGAGGGACGGAGACATCTCTTCAGGCCACCATTGTCTCCAATCAACCACAAAAGATGAGCCGAAAAAGACAATTTCCGATTTCTTGGAGTAAGATTTGAGTTGGTTTACATTGAGCCAGTTAAACACCTTAGTGAGGCATGATCTAATCCTATCCCCATCGAAGTCCTCTCTCTTGTCCCAGGTGAAGATCAGCTGCGTGTCGTCAGCGTATGAAATTATTATGGCCCCACAGGCTTCCGCCAGAGATGCGAGGGCCAACATGTATAGGTAAAAGAGAGTAGGGCTAAGGATGGAGCCCTGGGGGACTCACACTTTCAGGCTGGGCATGGGGAAGCAAAAAGGGGCACCCAAATTTCCTGGCTTCTATCATCAAGGAAGGAGGCAAGCCATGCGATTGCCGAACCACCAATGCAAATATCACCCAACCTCTCCAAAAGCCTGTCATGTGGGACTGTGTCGAAGGCCGTCGACAGGTCCAATAAAATAAGGATAGCTCTGCCCCCATGATCAAGCTTTCCTTTATGTGCTCGGTGACCTCCAACAGAGCCGTCTCTGTGCTATAATTGGCCCTGAAGCCAGATTGAGTAATAAAACTGATGATGGGTAGTGATGGTTACCTTAGGCTGCACTACTATTTGGCACGTGCTATATACATTTTCAGAGGATTAGCAAAAAAGAAATTTGGTTGTTGTGCTAATAGGTACAGATACACCATACTACCCAAAATGTATCAAATACATTGGTTAAAAAACCTCTGTTAACATTTATAAATGTATGCACCAAAGCACTCAATGTTCACAAGTCAATGTTATTATTGTCATGCACAGTATTGTCAAAGAATTCCCCAACATCAAAAGACAGGAGTCACAGATTTGTTGTAAAGTTTTGAATTGTGGTCCAAAATACAGCCAACACGTGTTTGGTCACACAAGTGCCTTCTTTAAGCATGGGAGACTAGAGCGCACACCTCCCCAAAATGGCGGTGCTCTATGTCTCAGCCATGTGGAAAACAGGCCTGGGTGTATTTCGCGAAGTTTTGTTCCGCGGCACTCCGCGAAGTTACAAAAAAACTCTGCGAATTTCTGCGAGTGGCAGAGTGCAGTGTGAACTGCCGTTTATGCTGGTATTCCCGCTGCTCGAGTAGAAATTCTACCCGAGCGGAATATCGCGCTCACAAACTTACCGTTCGCGATCGCGAACTTACTGTTCGTGATCGCGAGCTGGGAAAAAACTCTGCTGCGAAGCGAAGTTTTCTGCACTCCGCAAGCTCTGCGGAGTGCAGAGTGCAGAAAACTCTGCAAACTCCGTGAATGGAGCGAAGTTAACCGCCCAGGCCTAGTGGAAAATCAAGCCTGCACGGGAAAGCCCGCCCCCTCCTTTCCCAGTTACAACAAATTCAAAGTGACACTAATAGAGGATTAAAAATCTAATTCAAGTGACACCAACAAGTTTTAAAATCAGTAATTTAAAAGCTGTGAAATATTAAGAACAGAGCACAATTACAAATGTGAGCAAGGCAGAAGCTCGACTCGCAAGGTATGCGGTCATCTGTAGGTGTGAGACCAATTGCGGCTGCGTAGCCTCTCTGCTGTTAAGCATGGGAGACTAGAGCGCACACCTTCCCAAAATGGTGGCGCTCTATGTCTCAGCCGTGCGGAAAATCAAGCCTGCACAGGAAAGCCCGCTCCCTCCTTCCCCGGTCACAACAAATTCAAAGTGACACTAATACAGGATTAAAAATCAAATTCAAGTGACACCAAGCAGTAATATAAAAGCAGTGACATTTTATGAACAGAGCACAATTAGTGATATGAGCGAGGCAGAAGAAGTGCACAGTATTTCAGTGGAAGTACACCGTTTAAGAAAACATAATAAATCCACCCTCAGATTGAAATCAGAGGAATGTTCAAGTCAGGACATGAGTTTCCATGAAAATACAGGTTGCATCAGTGTGAATTATCCTTTATCCCCACTTTTCAGGTCTGCCTTGACAGTACTGCAAACCTACTGTTCTGCATAAAGTGGGCTTTGGCAGCGCCCAGTGGACTATATGTCCCTTTAGATACTTGGTTGTTCCGTCTCCTATGGAGTATTTGAATTGCAATACATAAACAACTGTTTTATATATCTATAGAACACTGATTCACAATTCATTAATTTTTATTTCTCATAACTGCACTGTGTGCAGAAAGCAAACAAGTTTTGTTTTGTTTATTTCAATGCAGCAGGCGTTTATTTACCTAGTAAATACTCCAAATACAAGCCAGCACTATGACATTTGCCCATGCTTGTTATTTAATGAATTATACAAATCACCGTGCAGTTTCTCGCTTCCCTTCTCATGTTTTTACTACAATATATCACTCATTATGTGAAAAAATATTGCGATCCCAGGTTTCAGTCCAGTGTATTCAGAAACAATGCCAAATAGCTCTTGGAGTAACTCAGGAGGCCAAATTACCTTAAAATCCATCCAAATATTCAAACAGCAAACATGGTCAGGCAGGTTCCTTTGAAAAGCGAGTGGTTACATGCAGCTAAGATTGATCTGCATAACGATAGAGAAGATGTTAGGAGCATGGTAATTGCCAATGCATATATAAACTTGAGGGAAAGATTTTATAATGTGGTTCACAATAAGTTGTTTGAAGGAGACGTAGATTATCCCCAATCCCGTGATATTAACAATGGGGGATTTTATCATGCGTTTGTTTATTATCCCAAGAGGAAGTGCTATTTGGAGAACTGTGGATAGTTTACAAGATGCTCCCAATAATTTTTACCCAGTGTCATAGATCCAAGTTAGCTGGGAAAAAACTAAGATTTTTGGTGAATTGGAATCTATTTTACCTTAAGTGTAATTTCTAGGCTGACACCCAGTGGCGGCTGCCTCTGAACGCGGCTGGTGG
Organism: Triturus cristatus; assembly: GCF_964204655.1. NCBI lineage: Eukaryota > Metazoa > Chordata > Amphibia > Caudata > Salamandridae > Triturus > Triturus cristatus. Next base: position 1,101,460,446 of record NC_140594.1, read on the forward strand.
GTGGGGGATGGAGGAATGAAAAGATGAAAAAAATATAAATAAACGTACCTGCTTTGCCGCCGCCTTCGCATCCCCCCCTCCTTAGCGGAGGAGCCGCCACTGCAGATCCCCCGCAAGGAAGACCTTTAGTACAGGGAATTCACTTGGCCCAATATATTACATCCATACTTTAGCCTGCGATTTTCAGTCATTCCTTGGCTCTCATTGAATACAGGAGTTGAGGAAGTCTCTGTACATAAATATTTAGAGATGATCTTTGCTAGGGCCTTATTATGACTTTGGTGGTGTGGCAGCGTGCCACCACACCAGCGCCCTGCTGCCACACCGCCAAAGCCATCCGCTGGCTTCCCACCAGAATAAGAGTTTTCTCCTGGTCTGGCAGGCGGTGCATTGGCGGTCCCAGGCGGAGAGCCTTAGAAAGGCACCGCAAGGGGAACACCAAAGCATGGTCCTGCACAGATCGAAATGCACAATGTTGTGCATTTCATCACGTGCAGGAACATGGGGGTGAACACAGACAGGGGGGCACACCATGTGCCCCCCTGCATGCACCCCATGCATAGAGGCATCCCCTCAGTTTCGACACCGCTGCCCTTTTCATGGCAGGCTCACCACCGTAAATAGGAGGGCGGTGAGGAAACTCATAATATGCTTGGCGGTGCAGCAACTGCACCACCAACATATTATGGTCTCTGACCGCTGTGTCACCTCAAGGGATCACAGATCCCTGGCAGTGGCAGCGGTCCCATGGCGGTCTGACCACCCAACTTGTAATGGGGACTTTGAACATCGGTACGGAGGTAACTGCACCGCCACTGGGGATTTAGCTGTCCATCAGACCGCCAAACTAAGAATAAGGCCATATGTCTCGATCTTGGAGCCCACATTCCAAAGCACTATGTAGAAATCATTCGCTACTACCGGGGTTTAAGGAAGTTTAAAAGAGACTGTGATGGCCCTTTGCTCCATCTCGATTTTGCTGCTTTCACTGCAATGGTGCTTCCACAATTCATGTATGGGGTGAAGCTGTTAGGTCTGGCTGGTTACCTAGATTGTGAAAAGATGGAAAGTCACTGTCGAAAAAATATTGCTAGCCCTCCGGACATGTGCTATGACCTGTCAATCAGAATAGAATCTGGGCTGCAATCCTTGTACTCTATTGCTTTAGTACAATCATTGAGATTTTGAAATAACTTGCTAGTGGCAGAGCAACCCAAAATAGCCCTTTTGTGAAAAGAAGAAATATTTAAAGGTGATCTGTGCTGAGCAAAGAAGACAAGGAATCAGAGACAGGTTATGGCATCGGCATTACAAATCAATATTTTAATGTTGCCCTCCTCCGGCCCTTTCAAAGAGTGAATTGACTGAGAGGAGTCTGATGATTGGGAGAGAAAGAGGTCTCCAATATTTGATTCAAAAGCGCTCATTGGTAGAAATATGGGAATCACAGGAAACAAATTCTTTTTTTTAGTATTTGCATGGTTTGCCTGGTATATATATATATATATTTTTGTTTGATTAATTAAATCATTACAATGTGTATAAAAACATTAGCCAGACATTTTGCGCTGCGCTGCTCCCATCACAATCAATGAAAGTGTAACAGTTATATATTAATGTTTAGAAAAAAGTTCCCTTCTGGAGCAAGATAGCCATCGCGTATGAACAAGTACAAAGTGACGTTATAATAATATTTGTATTTAAATAACAGTAAAGGTTGTCTTCTAAAAACGAGGTAGCCGCCAAATAAGAATGAGTGCAAAGTAACTCTAAAGTGCGTACATGTTCGTAGGCCAGTGCAAAATGCAGAAATGTTAAGTTACTGTGGAACTTAGGACTGTGTTGGCCAACAGTTTGTCTATAAATTGGTGAGCGGTGGAATAGAAGCTCTAGATCGAATTTAGCTTGTTCTGCCGCAATTTTAGTGTGGAGTTCAGAGGTACAGTGATCGAGAACAGGATGTTGCTATTACATCTTTTCCTCAGCCTCCCAGCTTTTTGGGTTGAGTTTTATATAGCGCGAACTAGACCCAGAGGTATCAGAGCGCTTTACATGAGCACCAGTTACGTTACAGACGGACACATTCATTTTTGTTAGGCACGGGGAGATTAAGTAATTTCCTCAGAATCACAGAATGTTGAGCGTCCCTGCCGAGACTCGAACCCAGCCCCCCAGCTCCGAGGTCGACCACCCTAGCCATTAGGCCACATTCTCTCCCCAGCTTGGCATTTCGTATTCCTTAAGCAGGGTTCCACTGTTATTAAAAGATAACAGTCTTTCAGTATAAAACACATGTTCTGTGTTGCACGTGGGGTAACAATAGGTCGGGAGGAGAGTAAGCCCCAAGGTTTGTGAGGTAATTCGATTTTGTGAAACTGAGATAGGAGTCTCCGGGTTACCGGATCAGAGGATTAAAATGCGGCAAAGGCTACTTCAATAATGTACCGTTGTTTTGTCCACCAATGACTGTTTCCTCATTTTGGCACAGAACCTGAATTTTCTGAGTGACCAGTGGCTGCTTGAACTTACGATATGCAAGATGAACAAAGATCGTGAAACTGATATTTAGGGCCATGTTCTCCGGGTTCAGTGCCGCAATGACTCCCTGCCTGCAGGACCGGACTCCCAGTTTGTTCCTCTCAGGCCTCAGTTTAGATCTATCTAGGTTCATCAGTGCTGGGCAGATGCATACGACGGGCAAACATCGTTTACATCGCATTCAGTACACCGCGATGCTGTTACATCGCGGTTGTTACAACGAACGCGATGTAACCACGCAATGCCATTACAACGCAAGTCTTTACATCGACTTGCGCTAGATGGCGTGCTAACATTACAAATAGTGTCGTTTACTATCCCAACACCTTCCCTACTGTTAAGTGGACTGGAGTTGGAATAGTAAATTACGCTTTTCTAATGTTAGCACGCCATCTAGCGCAAGTCGATGTAAAGACTTGCTTTGTAATGGCATAGCGTAGTAACATCGCAGTCGTTGTAACGAATGCGATGTAACTGCACGCGTTGTAATGACTCGCGTTGTTACGTCATACATCCCATACGACGTGCTCCACAGATTCAACTGATTCCCCGCAATCCCTGCATGTAAGCTCATCTGATGGGCGCTGCCAAGATGTTTCAAAAAGTGCCACTCGCCCAGTCTACTACAATCATAATGATCCCTCACAAGGACAATGAGAGAGAAAGAATAAATATAGAAATACAATTACATCTATATTATGCTGTCCAGCCGGACAGGAATCTCTTTAATGTATCAGAAATTAGGACAGATAATGAAGTGGAAACAAGGTCTTGCAGCAAGCAAGAACCGGACCAATTAAAAAAGGCTCATGCAGGTTATAGTGCTTGAAACGATATCAACAATTCGAAAAGCACATATGGAAGAGGATACCACTACACATTTACAATAGTCAGTATAATTCTGTTAGGGTGTTGAGGAGTCGACGATGTTTCGATACATATATAAAATTAAGGATCATCATCAGGACATTTACGTTGCATGCCTGAGTAGTTGCCAACTGCAAGAGAAGGATTGCTTGCAGTAGGACGGAAACCGGATTTCCAACCGGGTTCAAGGGTTCGTTGACCTAATCAATATTTAGGATCCACAATTAATGGCAGGGATCCACGTGCAAGGAATGAGAACGATAATTCGGGCCAGTGTTCGTATGGTTTCGGCGGGCGTGGGTATTACATGCCTCTAGGTGACCCGCTCAATGGTGGCGTGTTCAGAACGGGTCCCTGTATCTCGCCCAGTCTAAGCACCAAGAATCTCTGTTTTAGGTGCAAGGAATATTTGCAAGCAAGGTATGGCAATGGAGAGGCCAGTTGGTACGAGTTGATTACTGCCCATGTGTGCTTGCGTTTGGCAAGGATTGCCTTGTCTGACGTGTAGGAGCACAGTTGGATATGCTTCTTGATGCTTCATTTGAACACTTTTTTACTTGGATTAAGGGTCCACAGTTCACTTGCTGATAGTTGCTGCGTACATTCGTTAAAGAACCGAGTGTATGACCCACCAATGTTGGTTGGCCTGGTAGTCAAATGCAGAGTATATTATTAAGATTTAGAATAGGGCTCCATCAATTCCACTCTCATCCCTTAGGGGTATCTTTTGTTAAAAAAAAAAAAATCAGAAGGGTTGTGTGGCTGTGGGCTGGAAATGCTCATTACAAAGGTCCACGGGGCATATTTACAAGGAGGCGAAAGAAAATTATCGCCACTTTTGTGGCCGTTTTGCGGCCGAAAAGCGGCGATAATTTTATCGCCTAATTAGCAAGGCCACGCTAACGCGTGAAACCTTGCTTTAGCGTAGCAATTCCTAACGTCCAGCTTTGCATCTCTAATGAGATGCAAAGTGGGCGTTCCTGACCTGACATGACAGGTGAAATGTCGCTAAGCGACATTTCTCCTATCATCAAGCCCCACTCTATGAAGCATAGTGGCAGGAAAAGTAGCGATAACCCCTGTTATCGCTACTTTCCTTACGCCTGCTTCAGGACTGACTTAGCCATGATATCCTATGTAAGGTGGATATCATGTTTAAGTTTGTGGGGCCCTATCAACAAGCTAACGCCACATTTCATGAGATTATCGCTGGGTTTCCAGCGATAATCTCACGTTAGGCAGTTAGCGCTAGGATTTTTATCGCTTTTGAGATAAGCGTTGCTAATAGCACGCTATCTCAGCGATAAAAATCCACGCTAGCCGGCGATAATTATCCTAGCGCTAAGTGCGCTTAGCGATATTATCGCCGGTTGTTACTGATATGGCCCCATATTTTTTAGATAATCTTTATTTCATGAATCTGCGTCACAGAATTTGAAAACCAAAATGAAAACCCACATTTTTAAATATGATATAAGATATAGATTGGAAACAATTACAATGTTATTTCTAATGCAACATATGAATGTAACTTGTGCAATAAGTAGTTTTTAAATGGCTGTAAATGATTGGGTACTTTGGTTATGAGTGATTTATCATTTTTAATCACAACTGTTAAATTTTAAATGTGTTACCAAGTCATTTGTATTTTAATGGACTTTCTTTCTTAAAATTTTATGAACTATGATCGAATTATTTAAGATACTTGTGTCTTCAGTGGTGTAACGATAATTGAGGGGGCCTCCTGCAAGGTACATGGAGTGGCCTCCTCCGGACTTTATCAGGAACTCCCTGGCCGAAGTGCAGTGCTGAGGGGGCCCCCTGGAGCTTGGGGGCACCCCCCCCCGCACTGCGGGGGATGCGGGGGCCTTTGTTACGCCCCTGTGTGTCTTAAATAAACCTAACTTTGAACTGAATGTGTGATAATGGAATGGAGCCTGGGTTCGCCATCTTCACCTTGGAGAAGGCCGGTAGGGTTGGGTTCAACAGATAAGTATGGACCAATGGATCATGCCCACAGCATGGTATTCAAAGACAACCATAACTGGGGCCCAAAGGTCACTTTGTGGCCTGAACCGGAGGAGACAGCTGTAATAGGGATCCAAACACCCCTCGCGCCTTTGGGCCCAGATGCACCGGCCCCTGTTGCACTCTAGATAGCCATGTCCCAACTGAAACAAAATATTTGATCAGCCTGTTTAGTACATTGAAAAAAGACCAAGACCATTAGGGTACAAAGGGCCCCTCTCTTCAAAATCTCTGGCTGAACTGAAAAAGACAGTCATACTTGGGATCCAAAGGGCCCCTCGCACCATGGTACCCTGGTGCCACTGCACCCGCTGCACAATCGATAGCCACGCCCTGGTAAGAACAGAGCCTTCGGTAGGCCTCTCTGTGATCTGAATTGAAGAAACTGATATACCTGGGGTCCAAAGACCCTTCACAGGGCGCAGGTGGACCCCAGTGCACATGGTGTAGTGACACTGGGGGGGGGGGGCAGTGCAGCACTATAAATAGCGACGTCCTTGACCATGGTACAAAGTCTGAAATAACGACTGCACGTCTCTGTCCCTCTGTAGGAATTACTGATAGTGAGCAGAGCCCGTCTACATCCAACAGCGCATCCCACTTCCGCTGGGCAGTGGAGACGGGCTTCCAATTCAGAAGTGATCAATCAGTCCTCGTCGACCCTGGTCTGTCCTCCGAAGAAGAGATGGATGATCAATATCGCTGAACTGTCACTTCTTGCTGGTTCTGTTACTTTCAGTTTAGCAGAGCAGCTCTGACACTACTAGCACGCCATGCTGTTTCTGCATGCTTCCAACAGGGTGTACGGTTCGACTTAAGTAAGATATGCCAGTGTAAGTCAGGAAAATGCGGCTGAGAAGCCCCCCAGCCAGAAACCTAAGGGGCCCATTCTCGCTACTTTTAGCTGCGGGACCCCACCTTACGCTCCTGTCTGATCCACAGGGGGTATTTACAAGCCCCATGTGCAGCAGATGCGTCATTTTTAATATGGGGAAAAGAGATGTACCAGCGACGCAAGGGGCGTGTAAATAAGCCCCTGAGCCCGACGTAGAACACACACAGCTCTGTTTACCATCCAGGCCCGGCTCCAGGATTTTTTATTTGGGCGGGCCAAGGGAGCATTTGGGTGGGCCACTTCGGGCCCGAATTGTCGCTTATATGTCTAGCCAGGCCTGCTCTGGGCCATCCTTTATCTCTTCTTATGCCTAAAAAAGACCCATACAAACACACTCTTTTCCAAATCTCTTTCTAAATGTTATGACTCTCAAAAAGTGTTTTTTTCCATGTAATGTCCCTTTTATGGGAAGAGGAGGTTTCTGATGTGGGAGTATCATGCAAGTGACACTTCTCGGGCTCCCTCTGTGCGAGCCTTCAGGGAGAATCCCTCTTCATTATTATCTCCACCTGTCCCTGGACTCAGCAACGCACTCCCTTATAGGCTTGATTATGCACCTTTCTACAGCCCCTTTCCAGTGCACCTTATCTCATAGCTGACCTTGGGCCCCAGCCCCATATCAGCCACCATCTGGTTCCACTTTCCTTATTCCTGGTAGTAGTAGGTAGGGATTCCACTCATCAATCGCAAAATCCTGGCCGCAAAAATGACAGGTCTGGCCGCAAACTGTTGGTCGCAAAAATGACAGGCCTGACCGCAAACTGCTGGTCCTAAAAGTGACAGGTCTGGCCACAAACTGCTGGCCGCAATAACTCTGGTTTTAAAAGGGGTGACATGTAGGGCTAGTCCCAAAAGTGACAGGTCTGGCTGCAAAAACAGGTATGTGTGTATGTATGTGTTTAAAAGTGCGTAGAAAAGTGCGTGCCTGTAGGAGGGAAATGTCTGGGCATGTTTTAAAACTGGGGGTTGCAGACAGCTGGTGGTTGAACAGCTGTGGAGCAGTCCTGAGGCCCCAGCCCAGGGCCTGTGAAGGCTCGGGCATGTAGGTGTCAAAGTGGTAAAGGGTAACAGGCCTGATCTGAGAGAGGACGAGTGAAAGACCCAGCCCAGGTCCCACACAAACCGTCCTTTGGGCAATTCTCAAAAATAGGCTAATACAAGCCCTGTTATAAAATAACAAACCACAGCCACCCAGGAGCTTTGGGGATGTGTGAATTACATCCTGCCAGGTGTCATGTAGAACCAAAGCTGCACCCGACAACCTGAAACAGGGTGGCAACTGGCAGGATGTAATTCACACATCCCAAAGCTCCTGGCCACAAAAAGTGACATTCCTGGCCGCAAAAAGTGACAGGCCTGGTCTTAAAAAGGGGTGACATGTAGGGCTAGTCCCAAAAGTGACAGGTCTGGCAGGAAAAACTCTGGCCTTAAAAATGACAGGTGTTAGGGGCTTGGGATTGTAGATAGATCCTGCCCTCCGCCCCTGGGGAAGGGCCAAACAGCTTTAACACCTGAGGGCCATTATAAAAGTGCCAAGAAGGTGTAGAGAGTTTTGCGATGGCCACCCAAGCACCGGTGTCTAACCCTACTCTTCCCAGGGTTAGGCCCTGAGTTTGAGTACCAGATGTCAAAATAATAAAAGTGTTGTACTGTTTATACTGTACAAGGATAGAAAAGGTTCCCACCCCAAAGACCACCATGACATTGTTCTAAACCCCCACAAGCCATAAAGGGGAGTGGGGTCTTCAAATTATCATGCCGGGACAAATATAAAAAGGCCCCTTAAGGATTCCTGCCCAAACACCCATTCAAAAACCCCTGGGGAGCGACCTGCCTGGATTGTATTGCTGTACCTTAAGGATTCCTGCCCAAGCAACCATTCAAAAACCCTTGGGGGAGCAACTTGCCTGGATTGTATTGCTGTATCTTAAGGATTCCTGCCCAAGCAACCATTCAAAAACCCTTGGGGAGCAACTTGCCTGGATTGTTCTGCTGCAGAGAGCCACCCCTGGAACTTAAGTCAAGAATGGACCTGAGCCACTTATCCCAGATTGACGCCGTCTGCTACACTGTAATGGAGGTAAATAAGGGATGAAGCCATGATGTATGTTTATGGGTTATTTAAAGTATTAGGGACAAGGCATTTAAGTGAGCATAGCTGCATTTTAAATGGTGCTCAGTGCATTTGTAGTATTGTACCCATGGTGTTTTAATTAAGCTTTAAGGCATTATGATCTGCTGCTTAATGTGAATAATGTTGGCATTGAAGTTTTTTAAAGGCGCAAAATACAATGTAGCTGTATTTAAAGTGTATAAAGGAGGGTTTGGGTGTGGCGTCGGGGTGTAGTCTTAAGATTATACATTTTTTTTTTTATAGAAACATTTTACCATGCTGGTGTACATTAAATGTCAAGAATGTTAGAGGTTGTTGCACGGATTCTGCTTATGCACAGAACTATGCGCAGGAACCCAGGACCTCAGTGAATTGTGGTGTACCAAAAACTCACCTCAGAACCCAGAACCCCTTATCCGACCAGCATCAGTGTCCCATTCGTTATCCGAGTTTTATCTCGGCGGTCCCAATGTATAGACAACCCAGAACAAGTGACGTATGATATTCTCAGGAATGTTGGGAATCATAAATACCTGTTCGTTATTATTCTTATATCAGTCCACAACAGAATAAACAGAGACACGGTAAAGTATAAAGAGTTTATTTTATAAACCTCGTGTCCTAAGATGCAGTACTTTGGCTAACATAAGCAGACAAATGGTTAAGATCAAAACCATCAGCATAGTTACAATACCATAGAATATGAAAGGAGCAATCATTATAAAACGACAGTGGATCGCAACCACCTTCCTTTCACTAGTAATCTAATATTATTATTATTATTACTAATAAAAGGTCTCTAGGCTTGAATGGGGAACCGCATACCGTAAGGATCAGCTTAGTGGAATCACATCACAGGATCAGCTAGACTCTTCTCCTGAAAAGCTCTTCTTCCGAATGTCTAAAAACATGCAGCGTCTGCAATATTAAAAGCACTCGACTTTCAGGCATCTGCAGCTGCGCCCATGTTATGGCTAAAAAAGTGGGCCGATCAACCTGAACCCAACAACATGCACCGTCTAGTGACCCAGACTGTTTCTTTACACAGTGTTCAGACCAAGGTCGCTACTAACTGTTAGGGATGTGAACAACAGACAGTTCTCATGTGAAGCAAAGGCGAGCAAGCATTTCTCACTTAATAACATGTGACTACAGCGTTGTGTGCAAAAGCAGCAAAAGCGGCAAGATGGCTTTCTAACCTCTAACGCGGTTGTGCTAACTTAGCATTGTACGTCTATAGAAAGTAATCTTCACTACACCCCCCCTTGATCGGACCACTAACCACTAGGGGCGCACTTGCAGGAAAGAAGAGTTCAAGTTTGATAGAACAGAACCAAGGGCCTCAATTGTAAGTCCATAGAAGGTAAGTGAAAAAGTTCGAAAAGAAAAAAAAGAAAAAAATTCAAAATGGATGAGTAAAAAAACAATTTAAAGTTAAAAAAATCATCGATGGATGCGCAATGAAAAGAAGGGTTAAAAAATCAATCCATCAAGGTATAAGCACAATAAGTTGCAACAGCTTCCAAGAGGAAATCATTGGAACGTTCCGCAAAAGTATCTGCCATCCAGTTCAGCAAGGGAAAGGAACACACATGTTCATTGACAACCGGAGCATCCAGCACCATTCGAGGACAATTGGTGTATTCTTCAAGATAACTTCTCGCTAAGAATTCAGTTGCAGCCGTTCCGATATCCCAATTCCCAAGGATTCCATGTGCTGCTCCACAGGTCATAATCCTGACGACAGAACAGTCCAACTCATGAGCCACTAAGGGGCTCATTAGCCGTTCATAATCCGGGGCAGGAGACACCGAGTTTGACAAGCACAAATCCAGAGCCCATTGGAAAGGACAATCTAGGCAATGAAATACAGGCTGCACGCAAGTAAAGTCGGGAAACCGGAAGGACAATCCATAGGCAATTCTGAGAGTTGCCAGTGGTAAAGTTCCATAGTATTCAAGCATCCGGTTACGAAGATGGAGCAGCCGGGACATGCTGTCGTGTGACGCAGGCTGTGCACCCATAGCGTAGTACGCAGATCAACAAAAGCACCCCAGCCACAAGGGCGAGAAGCAAAGGGAGACCTCCGAAGACGCTGGAAAAAAAAGAATGATCTTTTTATATCCCCATATAAACTGAGAGAATATCCCTTCAATTTTTGTAAAAAACTTTTTAGGGGGTTCAATTGGAATGCATCTAAAAAGATAGAAAATGTTAGGGAACATCGTCATTTTAATAGTGTTAGCCCGTCCAATGATAGAGATGTTTAATTTATCTATACGCTTTAAATCTGTGCTAATCTTAGTTAGTAGCTGTGTCAGATTGATATCCCAGATAGTTGCAACCTCTGCGCTTATATTTATCCCTAGATAAATAGTCTCCAGAGACCTCCGAGCATCCTTCAACAGGGTATTACTAGCACAGACAATCTTAGTTTTAGCTGTATTCAGCCTATAGCCAGACTGACGACCAAATTCTAATGCCTGAGCCTCGATACGGACCAATGCAGCCTGAGGGTCAGAGGTAACTATGGCGATGTCATCCGCATATGCTAAAACTTTAGTACTAAATCCCCTAACCACTTTAGGTTGGATAGCCTGATCATTAAGCAAAGCTCTAATCAACGGATCTATATATAAAGCAAATAGAATCGGGGAGCATGGGCAGCCCTGTCTAGTGCCCCGTGAGATCTTAATCCTCCCAGATTCCATCCCCATCATTTGTATTTTTGCATATGGTTGCATATACATGGCCTTTATAGCCGTCAGGATAGAGGGGCCAAAGCCATTACTACTTAAGGTCTGCCATAAAAAAGCCCACTCCACCTGATCAAAGGGTTTCTGAGCATCTAACAAAATCAGAGACATTTGACCCCCGATCTGTTCGATGATATCAAATAAAGAGATCACCCGACGCACATGATCAGTTGTTCCCCGAGCAGGAATAAATCCATGCTGCCATGGACTAACCAGGGAAGCTATTATTTTTGACAATCTGTTGGCTATGATTTTAGAATATATTTTCTCGTCAGTATTTATCAAAGAGATTGGTCTGTACGAGGCCGGGTCCCAAGGCGGTTTCCCTTTTTTCAGAAAGACAATTAGATTAGTATCCTGCCAAGAATGAGGTGTGGTGCCATGATATTGTACTGCTAAAAACAAGTCCAGTAACATATGTGCTAATTACGGCTGTAGAGCTTTATAAATTTCTACCGGGATTGCATCTGGACCTGCAGCCTTACCCGATGCCATGGACTGTAATGCCTCATTGACTTCAGCCTGTGTGAATTCTTTTTCTAGTTCCTGTATAACTATAGGGAGGGGAGTAATTAGACACTGCCCTGTTGCTATTTGGGGATCAATCTGAGATTTATAAACCTCACCATAAAATTCAGCAAAAACCTGAAGAATATCCTGAGGATCAGTTGCTATATTCCCATTCCGCCGTTTAATCTCCGGGATATTATTGGCGGCCGACCTCTGTTTCAATTTTGGTGCTAGATGTCTTCTGGTCTTTTTCCCATATTCATAATTATCCCTAACACGAGTTTGATATATTTTAGCGTTCCTATTGTTATATATTCCATTTAGTTTGGCTTTAACCCTTATAACTTCTAATTCGATTAGCTTCGCTGCATCCTTCTGTTTACTTTCAATAGTTTGGAGATGTACTTCCTCATTCGTAGAGAGTTCAATCATGAGTTTTTGCACAGTCATCCTATGCTCTGCCGTAAGATGTCCAGCGAAACTAATGATTTCCCCCCTTAGGCAAGCTTTAAAAGTATCCCAGACGACTTCCCTCGATGCGCTATACCGATTAGCTTCAAAAAATTGCTTAGTCCATCCCCTAAGATGATCAAGAAAGCCTTCTGTTACCAGAAGTTTCCTATCAAAGGACCATTTGCTAGGGCGATTCAGATGTTCCGGGAGGTCTAGCTCAAGTATCAAAGGGTTATGATCTGATAAGATCTTTGGAAGCTTGCGTATATTAGCGCGATCTATAAGGGAGGTAGATATAAAAAAATAGTCTAGCCTAACATATTTCTGATGGGGACAGGAAAAGTAGGTATAGCCAGCATCACCTACTACTTTACGAGTCCACACATCAGCTAGTCCATGGCTCGCTGCTAAGGCTTTAAGGGCCTTAAATACCCGTGGTTTCCTCCCATCATAGCTTACCAAAGATATATCCGATAAGCCTAGATGAATATTAAAATCCCCACAGATTATAAGTGGAGAGGGCCAGGCTGTTAACTCAAGCTCCAACTTGACCCATAGGTCAGAATCATCAAAATTGGAGCCATAGATAGTACATATGGTGACTCTGCAAGATAAATAGGCAATAGCCCATCGCCCCCACTTATCTGATAGGGTTCGCTCCACTTCAGGCATCCGAGTGGAGGTGTGGATAGCCACTCCTCTTGTAGTAGTAGTCTGTGAGGAGCAGATCGTCTGCTTATATCCGGGAATATTATTTAGGCTTTTCTTCTGAAAACTAATATGGGTTTCCTGTTGACAGATAACGTCCACCCCCATGAACGAATAACTTCTGCGGATCTATGCCGCTTGCCAGCATCGTTAAGCCCCCCTATATTCAAGGAACAGATTCTCAACTTACCCATCATAGTAATTTTTATTGCAATGCAGCGATATTAAACATTTTAGTAGCTCAGTAACAGTCAAGCTATGCCTTTTTCCTGATTTCCCTGATTTCCCTGGTCTTTTATCTCCAACCCCGTGCCTTCCCACCCCACTCCCTAACCCGCAGCTCCCCACCCACCCCACCCATCCCACCCACCCTGTAAATGAGGGCAACAGACCAACCAGGTCTGTAGTGGATGAATATTGTGCTCTCCCGAAAGTGGAACAACCTAACGTACCAATACCCCCTAGTGTACCAAAGGAACCTCCCATAACCGAACAGCCCAACATGATCCTATAAATCTGTATCCCTACCGTCCAGCCGAAAAAGGAAACAGAAAGGAAGGAGAGAAAAACAGTATGCGCTATTAGATTAATTACCCCTAAGATGCAGCCTTACCACCAGAATCCAAAAACTCCTTAGCCTTTATCTCAGACGTAAAAAAGCGTGTAGTATCCCTCCAGATTATTTTTAAGCGGGCAGGGTTTAAGAGAAAGGCCTGAGCTCCCTTCTCTTGGAAAGGCTTAATCATCTGGCGTAAGCGCCACCGGCGCTCCACGGTGACATGGCAGAAGTCGGGTCTGACGAAAAAAGAAAACCCTTCAGCTTTTAATTGGGCTTCCGGCCTAGCTCTTTCAAAAACACTCTGCCTTAATAAAAAATTCCCAAAGTAAACCATTAACGCCCTGGGTTTAGCATTAGGTGGAGCCGGTTGACGAATGGAAAAAGGAACCCGATGTGCCCTTTGCACCTCCCTATGCCAATCCCAACCAACCAGATCTGGCAAAGAGGTCTGCAATTATTGGGCAATGAACGTGCGGGGGTCCGACCCTTCCTTTCCCTCCGGAATACCCAAAAATCTCAGGTTATTCCTACGCTGGTAATTTTCCCCCTCCTCAAGCTTCCACTGTATATCCATGAGTCGGGCCTCATGAGCATCTACTTGACCTTTAGAGCCGGCTGCTTCTAATTCCAAAGCTTCTGTCCGAGTCTCAATATCAGTCATGCGATCGCTTATGTCTTTGCAAGTCTTTGCGACTTTCCTGATTGCCCCTTGAAGTTTGCGATAGGCGTTCTGCGACCTCTTACTTTCCATCTGGGATTCCTCTCGATGTGCAACCACGCACTGCATAATCGACTCTAATGTTGGAGGAGCCGGCACAAGCCCTGCTTCCGACCCAGTATTTACCTTAGGTTTAGTAGTACCCATCAATTGATCCCCGAGTGCGTAATCCCAATTCGCGTGATTTTGGCCTTCAAAGCTATTAGGACATAGACTCACAGAGCGTACCGTTGCTCCATATCCCGAGGGTAGCTTAGCCTTATGTTGAGATTGCGGCTCATCGCTAGACAAAGTTTCCCCACCTGAATCAGAGGCGGCATCTGACCAAGTTGCATCGGAAAGGGAGAAAAAATCATTTGCCTCCGAATCTAGATCTTTATCCCACTCCCGCCGTGGGGTCCGATGACCCCTAAAGCTCCCTTTATATTTTGAGCCATGGTCTACCATCTGAGGGGGAGTGCTCTGATCATTCTCCATCAAGGCTTTAAGCTGCGTGGCTGGATCCCTAGTTTCTGGGCAAAGGGACTGGGGTGTAGGCTTACCCCCCTCTTCAATGGCTCCACCAAATACCGAATACCCCTGGGTGGATTCCTGCGGCTGGTCCAAGCCGAGATTCTGCTTATCAGTTGCAGCGTATAGCTGAGGGTCTATAGATGACATTGCTTCTTGCCGGGAGTGTGCCTCAGCAGGGGGGTTAGAAAGTACCATGACCGAGCAGTCCATATCCGTATGTAGCTGCAAATTAAGCGTGGGCTCCTTCTGCCCCTCTAACTCCCCACTCAGCTCCTTACCCGGCTCCTTGTGCGACTTCCCAGAGACGCCTTCCTCGCCGACCAGTCCATTGCCTTTCCTGTTGGTAGAAGCGGAAGCAGCCTGTACAGCCTGCCCTCTGAGCAAATCAACTACGGATACTGAGGACCGCTGTGGCTGGGGCTGAGTGCTCCCACCCTTCCCCTTCCGGTCCACCAAGGTCTCCGGGAGAGCGTTGAGCTTCTGCCTACGACCGCGCGCTGGGATGTCAGCCTCAGAGGGCAACGCTGGAGGCCCCCGGCGTTCTGCCGCAGCTCCACCTTTCGTGACGGATTTTGGCCCCATGGCAAGAACAGAAGTTGAAGCAGCGGCTGGCAAATGAAGGGCACAGAGCCTCTCGATATGTTCCACCCGGAGAAGCAGCTGCTCCGTGTATCGGGCCAATGCTGAAGCCCAGCCGCGTAAGTTGTTAATGTCGCCGCTAACCTCTTCAAACATTGAGTTCTTTGTCTATATCTTATCTTATCTTGTTGTCTTCGTAATCAAAGGGATATCACATCCTCCGGTTTGGGGATATTAGCATATTTTGTAATTAGTGCAGTTTTTTCCGGGAGAGCACAATCGGCTGCAGCAGCTCATTCCTCACTCAGCCGACATCTTCCCCCCTGCAACAAGGATCAGGAGATCAATAAAATTCATGACTCTGCCCCAAAATCGCGGCAGGCTAGCTATCCCACATATGTTATATTATTTTTGGGCTGTGACGCTGCAGCAAATGATCGTTTTGTTCCGCCCAAAAAATCGTGTAGGAATTACATTGACGATTGATAGCAGCGATTCCCCTCCTTCTATTTATGAGTTGGCTTTAGGGGATCATGCACCTGGGGTCTTATTAAGGCAATTAGATGGTAGTTATTATAAAAGAACCCGATTTAAAATAGTTCGAACCGCCTGGAATGTCTGGAATAAAATAAGTAAATTGCTGAGGATCCCCAAGTTGCATAGATACCATGCTATTTTAGGATCGTCTCTGTTCCCATCTTTATTTTATGATAATCTTGGGAAAACTTGGGAACAGGCTGGCATTAATGTAATTGGAGATTTATTTGTGCAGTCTGAACTTAAATCCTTTGAAGAGCTTCAAACTCAATTCGGACTGGATACCAAGACATTCTTTAACCCCTTGCATGCCCGCCCCTTTCCCCGCCCAGTGCCGCGCTTTGTATTAGCGGGCGGAGTTCATGACGAGCTGGACTCGTCATGGGCACAGCGCCACCGCAGCCCATGACGAGTCCAGCTCGTCATGGGCACTGAAGGGGTTAAATACTTGCAATTCAGGGAGATTATCAGAATAGCAATGGTTCAAATAACTGGATTCGATAATATTCCGATACTTGACTGGCTTGGACATAGGCAGCCACGGGTAAAGGACTTATACCTAATTTTGTTGAATGCCAATAAGGATGATATTGCCAGCTCCGAATCTGTTTGGGCAGGCTTGCTTGGGGATCCTGAAGTCGATATCTGTCGGTCCTTGTATTTGTCAAAGAAAATATTTCTTGCAGCTAAC
Source organism: Triturus cristatus (assembly GCF_964204655.1). Lineage (NCBI taxonomy): Eukaryota > Metazoa > Chordata > Amphibia > Caudata > Salamandridae > Triturus > Triturus cristatus. The sequence goes on from NC_140594.1 coordinate 1,101,476,911, forward strand.
CTTAAAGCTCAACACTTTAAAACTTTGTTTAGGCTTTATTATACCCCTGCTAAACTCTTTAGTTGGGGGAAAAGGGAAACCGATTGGTGTCCCAGATGTAAGGATGGTCCGGCAGATATGATTCACATGTTCAGTGGGTGTAATCAACTGGATAATTTGAAATCAAAGATAGAGGAATTTCTCAATCAAATCACTGGCGGTTTAGCACGATTAACTCCTACTCTGATTTTGACAGGGATTGATGCTAGCCTATGTTTGGATCCTTCCCAAGTCTATTTTTGTTTTATGGTTTCTGCCATTTTTCGTTTAATTATTGCGACTCATTGGAAGGACGCTGAATCACCCACATTTCATGAATGGTATGCAAGACTTCATCATGTTTTTAATTTAGAGAAGGCACTTTATAAATGTAAAGGGAAAAGTGCCAAAAGAAGAGGTCTTCGGGTATGGGGCCCGATCTGGGAAACTGATGAGATGTAATGATGAAGTTATAATTCTGTGTTTTATATTTTGTATTTTGGGATGTAAGGCTGTTTTTGTACTACGGAATTTGCAGTGATTATTTGGTTCTTTTTCTGTGTTTTCAATGATTATTCTTCTTCTCAGTGTAATAATGTTTCTCTTGATTTCCCTGTGTAAAATACTCAAAAATAAAATAATTAAAAAAAAAAAGGAAAAAAAAGAATGAAAAAATGCCGGGATCACACCAAAAATAGTTTGAAAGGAGGTCACGAGGCCGGAGCCCACAATTTTAAAAAAATGAGCCAGGCCACTTGTTGACGAGGCATTAAAGATAGTCTGAATCAGGGCCCCGAAATGAAGTGGGAGATCAGTATTCAAAAGCGCCTGCACCTCTGATCGTGTATTTGCCACGTGAAGGACAAATGTTTCCCTGGACAAAGTCAATGCGACTTTTTTTGAGACAATAGAGCCCTTATTCTGCTCATCTTGTTGAACTCTGCTTTCAAGGTTGGAATCGAAGGCCAGATGGATACATCGAGCCGTCCATGCGGGGGTGGGAAAAGGACATTATTACAGCAGACTACCCTCTGTGATACAGTCACTATGTAGGGAATTCCCACTAACCTCCCACAGCAAGCTTCGTTATTTAACAGCAAAGAACTACCATTAGCAAGCAGCATAAAAGACGGGGTTATAACTGGCACCGGGATCCCTTTCAGGACGCAAGCTGAATTAGGAGCGTGCACGTTACATGCACCATGCAATTGAATGTGCCGACACACTACAGAGTGATCCGGAGTGGAAGTGCACTCTTCACCTTTTAAGTAAACCTCTTTACCGTCCCTGACACATCTATACGTGAAAGGGAGTGACCAAACTTCGTGCAGGAAGGCAGTACCGAGCTGTTCATATCTGCCAAGAGCATAATGTTTCATGCACGAACTGAACTTAAACAGGGGGAAAGGTAACGTGATCAACCCGTGGATAAGCCACACAGCGGAGTTTAATTCGGCAACAGAAAAAGGTAAAGGTTCTAACTTTTCAATGTGCAGCAATGAATACGTTGCATCTTTCATGGACATGAACTGTTGTTTCGTAGTCAAATTAAAAGGGAGGAACAAAGATGAAGTATTCATGTAATCCCAAGGGACTTTCCCAGCCTTTAACGTTTGCAACGTCCATGCAAATTGCATAATGAAACGCAATTGATTTTGACCATGATACAATACCGACAAATCATCTTGCACAATGTCTACCACAGACGAAACAATATTATCTAAGGTATAAATTCTAGAAGACAAAGTATTAATGCTATTATCTATCACAGCCAATACCTTTTCCATATTGGCTTGGTCAATAGCGCGTAATCTGGATGCAGCCTCAATCTGTGAAAGCTTCCAAACTTCGTTGTAAATAGCATATACCCATCTTTTGGACCTACCAACCGCAGGACCCTTAACAAAATCATTCATATTTATTTTGTCGTTCAATTGTGATAAATGAAGTTTAACTGATGCCAAAGTGGAATGTTGTAGCCAAGATTGGCATAACTTACCTACCGAGTAGGTAGTTACAGTGTGAGAGGATTCAAAACGGGGGCCTACACGAACTTGTGTATACCCCGGTGCTAAATCCAGAAACCGATGTTGACAGGAATCTGAGCTCGTTTGCCACACTAACCACCCCTCAGCATTCAACTCAGAAATGTCGAAGGACGTGTTGGAAACGTACTACTGCAACGCATCAAGGGACAGATCCGTATGATTATCCCAATTAGGATAAGCACCCAGATCCGGAGTGGAGGGAGAATTTAATTTTTTAGAAGTAGCCAATCCAAAACAGGTGGTCTGAAAAATTGACGAATTTAAAAATAACATGTGGTTCGGGATGAGGCAGGCACGATGCAAAGCTTCTGTTCCCTGTACCTGCCACGGTTTAGAACTCCAAACCGATTTAAGATCGATAGTAGCTTTCCACAGATCATAGCCTCCGATTGCCAACTGGTCCATAAAGGACTTGGAATACAACAATTTGGTGTGTGTCAGTCTAACCTTAGAAGCTGACTCAGCCGCAATCTTAAAATAAAAGGAGGCCGGATTCGACACACTGAAATCAGTAAAATATGTTCATTTGTCCACCAACGTGGTGGAGCTGCCCAGCCTAGGGGCCGGACAGTGTTCCCATTGTGTATAATTTACAAAATTTCGAAACGTATTTGCTTTGTGTAGGAAATGTGTACCATAATGTTGATAGCAGAATTGCTCATCATAATTAGCAGTATCTAAATACAAATCTTCAGCATCAAATGCAGCATAATATTTCAAATCAGAACACAGTGCTTCAGTTGCTTTGACATCCCAATCATCTGAGTGGATGTTCTGCTTAACTACATCACCCATAGAAACATGGAATACATTTGGCACATTGATTACTTCAGTGGGGCCATGAATTTGAAATTTTACAGCATCCCAAGTGATCCCATCACGTACGGGCCAGGCAGTAATGTTCACAAAAGTCTGGACCCTCTTCATTATATGTGATGAGGAGTGGGGGGCTCTTTCAGGTAGTGTCCATTGATAAGTCTAAAAAACACTACCACAAAGCCAATGGACATAAACAAAAAAATACATATGAGCACCAGCCAAATGTAAATCCAAGGGGGAATTAAAAAATGTCTTTTGAACCAGGCAACAAAAATTGAAACTTTTGACGGGGCAATGAAAGTCATTGAATTAGTGTCAAAGGAGCAACATGACTGGGCAATTGTGGTTGATTGTAAAACAGGCAACGGGAGATCCGCAGGATAAGCATACTCAACATCTTCAGGTAGACCTCCAGGTGTCGGTGGCAATAAAGGACAAGTAACTGTATGCATCTCGATGGCAACATCAGGCAAGGTGTTAGAAGCAGGGACCACAACAGAATTTCTCAACATCGAAGGGCAAGAAACTGCCGGTGTCATACTAAGAAGAATCGGCCACTCGCTGTAGCTTGACATTGTCAATAGAGATGTACCTGTTATCCTTGCGACCAGGAAGTGGAGGTAAAATGACTGTACGTGTACCCTGTACGTCAAGCACCGGAACTGGTGCACGATAAGAGGGGCCGAACTCTTTCTTGTTCTCCACCTTCTCACGGACCAGATCGCCAACACGAGGTAGCCAGCCGACTACCTGAAGTGCAGCATCAGATGTGGAGGGTATGTGTTCCTTCGCTAGACTGTCTCTGGCTTCTTGAAGATTCTGCAATACAGCACAGTGAGCATCTATGTCAAAGGGTGCGGCCAACGCCGCCATGTCTAGACCATCAAGGTCCGGGACAAACATTCATATACCAAAGAGCATCATGTATAGGGTCCGCCCACCCAGAGACCTTCTAGGGAGATTATTAAGTGCACGTTGCACGTCATACAAGTAGGCTAGCCAGTTCCGGCCAGTACCTAAAACCCTGGCTGTCAAAGATTGCTTTAAGTCATGGTTCATCCGCTCCACTACACTATTACCCTCAGGTCGGTATGGAGACGAAAATTTGACTTGGACCCCCACATTTCTCATGGCTTCTTTGTACGCCTTAGAGGCGAACGCAGGGCCCTGATCAGAATGAAAGGTACCACATGCAAAACTTCCAACAAAGACACGCAAATCCTTGATGACAGTACGGGCATCAGCACTCCTTTGTGGCCACACCCACAGAAAACGTGTGCACGAATCACTGCAACCAAGATGTATTTGTATGCAGTATCAGAGGTAAATGGACCGCAGTGATCTAAATGAACACACCCCAGTGGTTTATTAGATATGTACAACTGAGTCTGAGGCGGGCGCGCCGCAGATGAAGGTTTGATCTGCTGGCAAATGTCACAATTAAGAACAAACTCCTTAATAGGGGCTATCCTTTCAAACTAGTGAAGAACTCCTTCAAAAGGGCTAGGTACTATAATCGTGATGCTATGTTCCAACAGAAGGAAGAAAAAACCACGGATCGTTTAGTATGTGTAACTAAACACTCCAACATCAATCACAAAATACGACAGATTATCAATTCTCATTGGTATCTTCTGAACATAGACGACACCATCTCATTAGAAAAACCTCTCTTTGCCTTCAGAAGAAACAAGAACCTCAGGAATCTCCTTGTTCAAGGCAGAATACCAGACTCCCCCTCAGGGTTGCGCCAAACCTCCATCACTGGCCTGCATCCCATCTCAGGTAACCACCGATGCGGCTCTTGCCAAGCCTGTCCCAATGCTTTGGTTAGGCAAAACATCAACATCAATAATCGCACTATTAATCTGACTAATTTCACCAACTGCCGCACCTCTAACATCATTTACGCGATTTTTTGTCCATGTGATTTAACATATGTCGGTGAAACCGGTAGAGAATGCAGACTAAGGGTATGCGAACATAAGTCCAACATTCGCATCAAAAAATCTGGCGCACCTTTGGTTTCCCACTGGATCGAGCTTGGCCACACAGAACAAGACCTGAAATGGATTATTATAGAAAAAATTTGCACCGCCACCGGCAAAGACCCCACCACCATGAGAAGAAAAAGAGAGGTTTTTTGGATATATTTCCTCAATGTAGTAGCCCAGGGCTTAAATGAATCTTGCCCCTGGGAAAATGCGATCATTTGAGTCTTCTTGCATTATCCATTGAGGCCGTTAGTTCCCACCCTCCGGTCTGGCTTTTTGATCCCTGTCCTTTATAACTTATCCTTCCTTTTTTGGTTAATGGTTTGACTTTATTTTTCATTCCCCTGTTTCTGCCCATTGAGGCATGCACTTTGTGTCTTTGTTTCTCCCTCTTTTATCTGTTCAAAGATGGCCACTTCGCTCGATATGTTCCTCTGTATCTTTAGTCTTTACCCCGTTTTTTGTTTCTACCACTTGGAAACCTACGCAAGAGCTCCCATCTCCCGCTCCCATGCTTGTACATTCTTATTTAAACTCTGACTGCAGTTGCAATCAGAGTCGCGCCATCGAGCTGTATCCTGCTTATCTAATGTTGTGAAATACTGCCGCATGAACAACGCTTCCTCCTGCGGTAAGTGCTCGACCCGATGCCCTTAAACTTGCCCACTTCTCTGCTCCCCTCAGTTGGCCTGTGCGTTAATTTGGTGCCGCTTACCCTACTGGCTTTAATATGTTTGGCACCTGTGTCTAATTTTTACCGCCCCCGCTAATCCTCCCCGTGTTCTTTTCTTTTTACTCATACACCTAGCGGCCCAGCTCTTCTCCGGTCCCAGCAACCTGGGTCTTTTTCCCGGTTATCCATTTGACCATCTCAGTACGGCCACTGTATTATAAACTTTCTTATGCCGCTCAAACAGTTTCCTGTCTATACTTAGATACCGCTTTACTCCCCTGGTACAGAATTTGCTGTTTTACTGAGGTTCAGCGTGATGTGCTGATGAGGAGATCTCCATCGGCACGCCTGACTCTTTGACGCCGCTGGATTTATGGTAAGTCTGTCCCCGATCACCTCATATATATACAAAACCCCGGCATGGACTACCTGTGTTCCTATCATTACCTTTGCACGTTAGAATCCTTATCCTTTACATACCCTCTTGCTCTCGCCATCGTTATTCTTTTAGACCCTGATATTATGATCTAGGTCTGCTCAAGCTATCCGCTGTTTGTTCCGTCGCTTGGAACAGTCATGTTATTGAATCCCTCGTTATCATCCCAACCTGAAGCCCGTGTAAGATGACTGTCATCTGTCCTGTCAACTCTATGGCTAATCTACTCCTTCGCTCCCTTTCAGGAATGCGCTTATCCTTTTGACCTAGTTATCTGGATTGATATTTCCTATTTTATCAAAAGAACAGTTCTTGACGCTATCTGTCCCTTACCTGGACTCCATCGTTCCTGACTTGTGACTTGAGGGTGATCCTTTTCTAGGTAAGCTCTTGAGCTCAGCTGAGCCACGTCTGACATGTTCGGGGTTGCTTGCTATCGTATGTTCCTATGGTACCTTTATGTTCCATTCTTTTGTTGTCCTTATATATATCTATACAGCTCCCTGTTTAGCTCCCTGATATCCCCTTGAGGCGCTGAACCCCATTGAGAGGAGCCTTTTCTCAAACGTATATCAGGAGTAAAAGGTATTACCTATTGCTCAGTAATTTTTTCCAATAGAATTGCTTCCACTCACCCCTTATTCTCTTCATCTTGGGTGTCCCTACCCGATTGGGCCTGAACTATTTTTCTCTCGTGAGTTTTCCTTTGTATTATTGAGTTTCTCTATATATCACTGCACCGTTGGAGTTTTCCACTGTTTTCTCTCTTTTTTTTCCTGACACTGGTGTTGGTTATCTAAGCATGCACATCGGCCTTTTGTCTCTGGGAACTCTCATCTCTCTTACGTTCATTCTGTAGGAGTTTATGTGTTGAGGTATACACGCTGTTGTCACGCAAATTCCTTTATTGTACTGTTTATCTATAATATTGTCTGTACTGACCCCATAGTAGTATTTTGTCATCTAGATGTAATTATTGAGCCATATCTCCTTTTTTTTTTAAAAAAAAACGCGAGTTATGATGAAAATCTATTATTGCTGGTCATGTATTATTTGTATCAATACCTCTGATGCTGGAATTGTTTTTACTTACTTGATGATCATCTTATAGGTTGTGCTGTGTCCCACACTTTTTAACATCACCGTCGCCCTGATGAAGGTATAGCCCTGTGTTGGGCGTAATACCGAAACGTACGTTGGCGTTTATCCACTAGTGCCCACCTGAAGTTTTCATCCATCTACAATAATATGGAAGCGCACTAAAACTTTCTTTAATTCTTTTTGTGCTATATTGTATATGTTTGTGATGACAATGGTTTTTAAGTTTAATATACTCATATAAAAAAAATGTATATAGTTGTTTTGTATAAATATGCTCTGCATTGAACCCATGAGTGTGCTGTATGATTGACTGTATGTATGCCTGTTGTTGTGTGGGACCCCCTTACTTTTGTATTGTGTAATTTATGTATTTTGGTCAACTTTTGTGTATAAATATTAGTATCTTGATCTTCGTTTATCTAAATAAATCCAGTATTGATTATTCTTCCTTTTTTTGTTCGTCTGTTCTATTGGGTCAGCCTGTATCCTGCTTTGTTTGTTTTATTTAGACCCTTCCAGGGCTTAGACATATCCATTTTGAGTAGGCAGCCGGGTTCTTTCTCTTCGCTGATTCTAGTTGTCCCCTATTTCTGCTGCCTGCCTATCTACTTCCAGGGGCCCCCCTTCTATTGGACAATTAAGAACATATGCACGAGCTTGTTTGTATAAGCCGCACCACCAGTAACGTTGTTGTAACAGAGATACAGTAGCTGCAACGCCGGCATGCGCGGACGCTATACCCTCGAGAGCAGCTAATATCAAAGATGGTCTGCAGTCCGCGTTGGGAATCAGTCTGTCACCAACGTCGTTAATCCTCACTAACGGGACGTTATCAGGACTTAAGCGATAATGGTAACGAGAAGGGAAACCACACGGAGGTTTCGTCCCCTTCTCTGTAGCAGCAATAGCTGCCAAGATGTCATCATCGATCTTACTTTGTGATCTTGTAACTGCTGCTACTAAGTATGTTGCCACTGCTGTTTTTGCTGCCTCGTCAGCCAGGCTGTTGCCGACAGCATGGACACCAACTCGTTGGTGACCAAGAGTGTGAATAACATTCACGAGAGGCAGACGTTCTTTAAGTTCTGCCACTCGAACCCAAAGCGTTTTATGCTTAACTGTGCTACCTTTGGAGTCACGGTAATCATTTTGAGTCCAAAAGTGTAGATTGTCGTTGTAAGATTGAACACAATAAAACGAGTCACTCACTATAAGAGTAGTGACTCAGGGATCACCAAACTCCAGTGCAAGCACCAGAGCACGAAGCTCCGCCAACTGTGCGGTACAATCACCCAATGACTGCATATGCACAACATCAGATTGGAATTCACCATTCACAAAAGTACCGACCACAATTGCGCAGGCCGCTGAATAGGCGTGCTTCGATCCAGTAGCCGGTTGCGCAGAACCATCAGTGTAAATGACACAATGGTAATCCTCAAGTGGGCGCAAAGACAGAGGTGCTGGATGAACAAATTCATACTGCAATAACTCCTGAGTCTGCAGCGCCGCGTCAAAGATATATGTGACGTCGGGCGATATCAAGGAAGTGGCCTATTGTATCCACCTTGGATGCAAAGCTTTAGAATTAGGTACACTTGCTTTTGTCACCGCCTCAAGGGCAGGATATGGTGTCACCACCAACATGCGTTTACCTTGCGATAGCGCTCGCTCTTTCAGAATCGCCATCTGCACTGCCGTCAGAACTTTTTCGACAGCAGAAAATCGCAGTTCAGCAGAGGTGTACAGGTGTGATTTGTAGGCAATGGGGACGGTGTCGCCCTCATTGAACATTAAGTACGTGAAACCCACTGCGCCTGGCACAATTCTTATGACCAGGTTAGTGTGGTTATCACGCGTCTGTAAGTATTTTGAAGCAAGAAGATCAGCTTGGAAGGATTGCAATATAGCTGAATGCTCTAGCAGCCAACATGATTTGGAAAAAGAAGGTTGTACCAAGGCATAAAGCGGCTTGATACGCTGGGCATAATCAGGAATGTAGATGCGACCGAAATTCAGAAAGCCCAGCAGAGATTGTAATTTCTTCAGTGTGGTAGGAGCACGTAGGCATGCGCATTTCTCTAGGAAGTGCGGAGCCAATCCTCGACTTTCATTGTTGAGTTCGTACCCCAGAAACAACACTGTATATTCCGCAATGTGAGACTTCGCAAAGTTGAATTTGTAACCGAAGTCTGCAAACAGAACAATGATGCGATCAACCCTACTCAGATGCGGTGCCAACTCGTCATCTGTGAGATAAATGTCATCCACATACGAGTACGCATCAGGGTCAATACTCTCCAACAGAGAGACCACACGAGCGGCAAAGACTCCAGGGCTGTTTTTGTAGCCCATTGGTAATCTTTTGAAATGTTTTTGCTTGCCACCCGAGGTAAACGCTGTCCACTCACTATTAAGAGAGGACAGGTTATGGCTGTAAAAGCCATTGGAAATGTCAAGTGTGGTTTTAAACCGTTTTCTCACGAGACTATCGACGAGAGCCGAACTGTGGGTATTCTGTACCGCGCATGTCCGGCAATGAGAGTTTAAATGCCGGTAATCCAAAACCAGGTGGTACGACCCATCAGGCTTCGTCACAGTGAATAAAGGATTATTCATAGTTGACACACAGGTTTCAATAACACCTTGATATTCCAATTGTTCAAGGATAGCCGTGACGTGGGGTCTTGCCTCGCGACGCATGGGATATTGGGGTTGTGGCTGGGGCGTGGACCGCAACGGAATTTCATGGCTCGGGGACAATTTATCCCAGCCCACCTGATTACGATACAACGCAGGTGCTAGCACCTGCGCCCACTCCGCAGCTAACTTCTTAGCCTGGTCCTTCGGCACTGTGTGCGCAAAGGACGGGAGGATTACATCCTCCCCTCTAGGAGCATCTAAAAACGAAAGCTGGGGGCCAATCAGCCTCTGCCAAGAGAATATCGTAAGTAGAGGTCAGATTATCCCCAAAAATCCCTTGAATTGTGCGTTGAATGTCACCTTCTATTAAAAGGACTATGTTATACAGTCTATCAGGGGGAGCCACTCTAGTGTCAGCTGTTTCAACAGTAACGAACGTGTCAGTTGCTGTTGCCACCAGATATGGACGCAGTGCTCGCCGCACTACTGTAACTTCCGCCGCGCTGTCTAGCAGCGTTAGTGCCCATGTCAGGTTCTGAAGCTGTATCCGCACTATCTGTGGCATACCTCGCTGTCAGCGCAACAACTTTCTTCTTCTGAAACGGGGGTCGTTGACGTGCAGACTCTTCCTGCTTGCCTTTACCCTCAGTCTGATGGGGTTGCTCTTGACCTGGGCCACCCCTTCCTTTTCCACGGTCTCCGCCACCGGATTGTGAAGCCGATGTTTCCTGTGGAGAACGAGGAGAGTGTTGTTCAGAAACCTGAAATCTATCAGGTGACTTAATACGAGATCGATCGCGCAGATCATATGTGCGTTCGGTGGACGACTGGACGGGCGAGGCAGGACGGGACCCCTGTTTCTGTTGCTGCTTCCCCTGTTTCTTTGCCCGCCAACTTTGTTTTGGAAAGTTCGGGCGTTCGTCTTTTGTCGACGAGCTCACCTTAGTCTGCTGTACTATATCAGGAATGATCACAGCGGGTTTTACACCCAAAGCACTACGGCCCACAGTCCTGTAGGCTTTTGCAATTATTTTTGCGTACTCCTTGGGCTTGTCGAGCTCATCCACGAGGTCCAGCATATTTGCTACCTGGAACTGCATGGCATCGCCTTTGAGGTTGCCCATTACCATGGAACACACCACATCAAAGCTGTCTACAAGCCTCATTCCCAATTCAATAGCAGCCTTCGCACCGTGATTCTCTTGAACACGTTTAATCACGGAGGGTAGCACCGACATAGACGGAGTGCCGTAGCACTTCGAGTAGGTCGCAGCTAAGACCTTGCCCCAGTTAGTGCAATCGGCTAGATCTGAGACTAGGTCTTTCGGCAAAGTAATGGTGAGTATCCTGTGTTTCTCCACAGGAGAGGTATGCGGAAAGTTGGTCTAATTTCTCAGCAGGCCAGTAAGGAAATTCATCCTTACTTTGGGGGCGCTTGCCAACCACCAAATTAACCATAACAGGACTAATAACCACCGCGTGGTGGTCCGTTAGTTGTCCCGCAACAGCAGGTGTCCCTACCTGCACATTGCGTGACACGTACTGCACTAAAGCCCTATGTACTGTAATAAGGGCAGTGTGGAGCACACGCAACTCAGCTACCGCCACCGTGAGATAGCGGGGATGAGGCGTAAATCCGGCTAGCACCGGCCATGTGGCCCCTGCAATAGACAACGGGCCCATTCTCGCCGGTACAACCGCATGGGGAAGAGCGCCATTAAACCAAATTGTATGCTCCCAAGCAGAGATTGGAATTTCTTGTGTCCTATATGGGGTGTAGACCACAGGTAGCTGTGTGGCAGTATAGGTGTGAAACGTATCATCGTCATCCACCGCCGGAAAAGTCACCCAAGAGTAAAACAACTCATAGGGGTAAGACGCATCAGCACTCACCACAAAAATAACAGCCATCCCTGTATGCGGCACCCCATACTGCATCAAATGACGGCGTAGAGGTGCACGACTATGCGCGGCTATGTCAACCGCCATTAGGACACACTAAAGAGTATCAAGGATATCAACAGTAGCACAGGGGTTCAGAAAAAATAACCTTTTTAATTATCAAGCTTGAAGGAACCTATTAGTCGAAACAGAGGTAGGTTAAACCGTCACTCCCGTCAACCGGAAACCAGAGTGAGGGCGTCGTGGACTAATATAAGCACTACTAAGGCGTTTCAAATCAATAGACCAAAAGTTAGGTGCGCCATGTTGCAGGGATTCTGCTTATGCACAGAACAATGCGCAGGAACCCAGGACCTCAGTGAATTGTGGTGTACCAAAAACTCACCTCATAACCCAGACCCCTTATCCGACCAGCATCAGTGTCCCATTCGTTATCCGAGTTTTATCTCGGCGGTCCCAATGTATAGACAACCCAGAACAAGTGACGTATGATATTCTCAGGAAAGGTGGGAATCAGAAATACCTGTTTGTTATTATTCTCATATCAGTCCACAACAGAATAAACAGAGACACGGTAAAGTTTAAAGAGTTTATTTTATAAACCTTGTGTCCTAAGATGCAGTACTTTGGCTAACATAAGCAGACAAATGGTTAAGATCAAAACCATCAGCATAGTTACAATACCATAGAATATGAAAGGAGCAATCATAATAAAACGACAGTGGATCGCAACCACCTTCCTTTCGCTAGTAATCTAATATTATTATTATTACTAATAAAAGGTCTCTAGGCTTGAATGGGGGACCCCATACCGTAAGGATCAGCTTAGTGGAATCACATCACAGGATCAGCTAGACTCTTCTCCTGAAAAGCTCTTCTTCCGAATGTCTGAAAACATGCAGCGTCTGCAATATTAAAAGCACTCGACTTTCAGGCATCTGCAGCTGCGCGCATGTTATGGCTAAAAAAGTGGGCCGATCAACCTGAACCCAACAACATGCACCGTCTAGTGACCCAGACTGTTTCTTTACACAGTGTTCAGACCAAGGTTGCTACTAACTGTTAGGGATGTGAACAACAGACAGTTCTCATGTGAAGCAAAGGCGAGCAAGCATTTCTCACTTAATAACATGTGACTACAGTGTTGTGTGCAAAAGCAGCAAAAGCGGCAAGATGGCTTTCTAACCTCTAACGCGGTTGTGCTAACTTAGCATTGTACGTCTATAGATAGTAATCTTCACTACAAGGTTATGAGGCGTTTGATTTGCACGGTTACCAGAGGTCCTTTAAATAAAATACAATGTTTACAAATTCAAAATAAATAATACAATTTGGTACTCACCACCCCTGTTTATCCTGCCGGTGAACTGTCTCAGAAGTCATAGCCTTCAGGTTAAAAAACTGCTACAAGTCCATGGGGGCTCAGTAGCCTGTGATGGCATGAGGCTCGATGCCCTGTTTTTAATTTGAAATTCCCTAGAGACCACTTGCTGCAGGCGCTGCTCTAGGGCTCAGGAGGCTGTTCTGGCAGGTGGCATTAGGGCTCCGTTTTTTTAAAATAACCCCCGAGCCCGCTTGCGGCTGGCGCTGCTCGGGGTGTCTGGGGGCAGGCTCCCGATGTCCTCAGGGCTCTGGTGCCCGATTGCCGCGTTGTTTCTTCTTAAAAAATAACCTCCGAGCCCGCTTGCGGCTGGCGCTGCTCGGGGTGTCTGGGGGAGGGCTCCTGGTGTCCTCAGGGCTCTGGGGCCCGATTGCCATGTTGTTTCTTCTTTAAAAATAACCCCCGAGCCCGCTTGCAGCTGGAGCTGCTCGGGGTGTCTGGGGGCTGGATCCAGGGGTCCGCGGGGCTCTGTGGCCCGACTGCAGCGTTTTATATTTAAGAAAAATAACCCCCGAGCCCGCTTGCGGCTGGCGCTGCTCGGGGTTTCAGGGGCTTGCTCCAGGGGTCTGCGGGGCTCTGTGGCCTGACTGCCGCGTTTAAAAAAAATAAATAAATAACCCTGAGCCCGCTTGCGGCTGGCGCTGCTCGGGGTTTCAGGGGTTTGCGCCATGGATCCGCGGGGCTCTGGGGCCCAAATGCTGCGTTTTTTCTTTTTAAAAAAAATAACCCCGAGCCCGCTTGCGGCTGGCGCTGCTCGGGGTTTCAGGGGTTTGCTCCAGGCGTCCGCGGGGCTCTGGGGCCCGATTGCCACGTTGTTTCTTTTTAAAAAATAACCCCGAGCCTGCTTGCGGCTGGCGCTGCTCGGGGGTTCAGGGGCGGCGGCATGGCTGCTTCTCCTATGGGACTGCTGTGCAAGACCCCGCCCCTTCAGTGATGTCATCATCCAGTCACTGGAGGGGCGGGGCCTTGTACATCAGGGGTGTGTGTGTGTGTGTGTGTGCGTGTGTGTGTGTGTGTGGGTGGGTGGGTGGGTGGGTGTGTGTTTGTGTGTGTGTGTGTGTGTGTGTGTGTGTGCGTGTGTGTGTGTGTGTGTGTGTGTGTGTTTTTTAAATATTTATTTAATGCGTTTTTTATATAGCGCAGACTTTACCCGATGGTGTCAGAGCGCTTCACAATAGGAACAGTAATGATACATGAGGAGAAAAGTTACAAGTGAGCATATTACAAAAGCAAACGTTACGTTACATGAGGCAATTGTGCAAGTATCAAGAGCAAACAATATACAGAAGGTAGCAAACGACACGTTACAAAAGGAAAAAGTGACGTGTGCAGGTTGCAAAAGCATGCAAAGTACACGTAGAGGTAAAAAATTGCAATAAATGGCACACTCAAAACACTAAAACAAATGTTACGTTACATGCGGCAATAGTGACAATTGTGCAAGTATCAAGAGCAAGCAAAATACAAGAGGTGGCAAGCGATACGTTACAAAAGGAAAAAGTGACGTGTGCAGGTTACAAAAGCATACAAAGTACACGTAGAGGTAAAAAATTGCAATAAATGGCACACTCAAAACACTAAAACAAATGTTACGTTACATGAGGCAGAGGTGGCCATTGTATGCTAAGGCTAGCCCCATTGACCGAGCTATTAAAGTACAGGCTTCTGCGCTGCACAGGTAGTCATTTTTGGATATATGTTTTAGAGCACCACATGCAGCGTTGTTTTTTGAAAAATGTGGGTTGTTGCACCCTCCTAACAGCCTTTTTAAATGCCTACATGAATTGTTTGAAATTGTTATACATTGTTTAAGAAAGGCATGTTTTAAAACAGTTGTTTTTTATTTAATACAGATGCAAGACCCTGCAAAAACAGACGTTGTCTATGTACCCCAGACGTTGGACACCTCTGACATAACTATCAACGCCCAAGAATTGACAGACCCGCAAACAGGTATATATATTTAGAGCTGTGTAGTTCTACGTAGTTTTGTACACAAATCTCTCAGAAGTTCTGTTTTTTCTAATGGGGTTCTCATGTATGTATGATTTTACAGCTTATGATCCTGACCTACAACAAGTTCTTGAAGATCTTATGGTGTACCTCGATGCTCAAGGAGCTATGAACAATGTGCAAAACACTACCGTTCCTACATGTAAATAAAAAAGGCCGCCGGTATTTAAACTAAGACGCTGGGAGCTGGGGTGGGCCAAAGGCCTGACCAGGGGTGTATAGGGGGCCTCCGCAGAAAGATGTCTAAGGCAGGGTATTATTTTTTCTTTACAGGGGCCCCTGTGTTATGCACGGATGGCGTCGAGGTACAAGAGGCTGCGCAACGTTCAAAAGAAAGACCTTTGAAGAGGAAAGCTTTAACGTGTAAAGAGGGACCTGCGCCACAGAAAGGAGCTGGGAAAAGTACTTCTAAAGGGAGTAAAGCGTCAAAGAAAGAAGCTGCAAAAAGACCTCTAGCAGGTGTGTTTTTTACAAAAGGGTGTGAGAAGTACTAGCGGTGTTACAGACTCTCAGCCAGAGGGGTCCAGCGGCTTGTAGCAACGCCTGTATAAAAAGATGGCTGTGTAGAAAATTAGGGTGGTGGTGATTGTAAATGATGTTTTATGTTTTCTCTAATATATATTTTTCTCTTTATATTCTAGAAGCGTCTCAGAAATATGCTGGAGAGAGTTCTGCCCAGCCATTAAGGGACATAACAGCAACCGTCCAGAACAACAGAGCCGCCGCAAAAGGCGTGAGTAGGCGTGTACGCCAGGAGAAACTCTCTACGTACTACACCCCTTCCAACACAATGAACAATCCTATAGAAAAATCTATTCTGCACAGGGTTGGGGTCGGCACTGTAGGCATGTTTACAAACCCAGATAACACAGGGCAGGGTCTGTGTAAAAACGGTACAGCTGGTCTGAGCCCTCTCAGGGTATCAAAAGGGAAATGTGTCTCAAGCATGGCACCCTTAAGAAGAAACATAGGGACTCAGAGAACCGCCCCTACCCTTTAAAATGTGAGAAGTCCACCAATGTATTCACAGAGCCCCAAACCAAACCCTTAAACCTCAAGAAGGAGGAGCAGGTGCCCCCAGAGGTCCCGGCAAGGCCCTTAAGCCCTGAGAAGAACCCGAGGAGTCCTGAGCCACAATCTAAACCCTTAGACCTATCCGTAAAAAGGGGTGCTAAACCCTTGAATGATGTCTATACACCCCTGATCTCCCAGGAGGTTGTAGTTGAAGAGCTGGCGCCGCCACAGCCCCCTAAAACAGCGTGCCTCTCAAGAAAATATCTTAAGATGAAGCCGGGGGTCCCGAAGCTACAGATAGTACCGCCCCTGAACAACCCTATTACACCGCAGGATCCAGTCTGTGTTCTGAAACCCCAGACAGTTTCAAATAAACTAACGGTTCATGTAGAGGTGCACGCCCCGGCTCAGACCCGAAAGCAGGCTATAAGCGTTCAGGACCAGCCTAGGGTCTCAACACTTAAGAGGTCCTTATATCGGGAGCAGCGACGTTCTCAATGCGTTGGTGGGCCTGGTAGACAGCGTAGGTGGAACCACAGAAGCGGGGCACAAGGAGACTTCAAACAACGGTGGGTTACAGAGCCCTGGTAACCAGTCACCACACCATAACACAGACATTTCCGCTAGGACCCCTGATTACTACGACGACAGCCCCTCACAATCCTCATACCCTGTGTCACCTATTACCCCACCTGGAGCATACGACCCTACCAGCTCCGCGTCCAGCGTAAGCCCCACATTGCCCACAGCAATATGTGGGGATAACAATACCGCCTTGGACCAGTGGGCATTGCCGCTTATTGCACACCCCTGGGATACTTATCCGCTCATGGACACACCAGGGCATTCGCAATGGGTCCCTATTTCTAAAACACTACAGGCACAGGCTTTACAGAAAGGGGCTAAGGATGTTAGCAGGAAAGAGGGTCCTGCGGAGTTACAGCCATTTATAAGGCCGCGCAAGGTGACCCCCACTAATCAGACGCAAGACGATTCTATAAACACACATGCGGTATTGGGGGCGCATGTAAAAGAGATGCAGATGGCGGTTAGAAAACTAAAACGCCAGGCGAACGCCGCTAACTTAAAATTGGGGCTGGGGGTTACCAGTAACATATTCAAGAGGGCGGCCCAACAGAAGGTCGTGCAAAGGGTTGATATATGTAAAAAAGTGATCGTCCAGACGTGTCAGGCGGCTGTGGCAGACATATGTGGTATAAGGGCGTGACTATGGCATCGCCAACCCCTAAAGAGTCCCATGGCCTGTGGTGCTCATAAGAGGCCTCCGAAATCAAAATATAGCCGTAAGGTGCAGAGGTTACTGACAAAGTCCTTACGCTTCTTACAACTGTTCAAGCAGCGGCCACCTGTTTCCCTTGATCCCCTCAAACAAGACAACCCTGTTTCCCTAGAACCCTTCAAACAAGGTACCATAGTTTCAAGACCAACGCCTGAAACACAGCCTGAAATACTTAAATCAGAACCACACACCCTCCAATACATAGGGGCAGGAGCTAACATACCGAGGGGCGGTCATTTGAAGGGGGTAAGGGGTAGAGCGTTAAAACTCCAACCCTCTGAACATTCAGAAGGACCTAGGGGTGGATCTGTAGCGGAGGCCTCCCTGAACAAGACGTACACCGCCATAAACCAACCTATTCAGATAGGCTGGGGCCTGGATCCTAGAAAAGCCTGGGCCCGTAAAAAAAATAAAAGTGGGTTAATAGTGCAAAGCACCGCAGGCTTTTAATACGCAAACTGAAGAAGGCTAGAATATGAACTACCCGGAGGTTTATAAGGACCCCCGAGACAGGTCACGACCTGAACCCACAAAATGACACACCAGAGAACAACGTCGTAAGTCACACTCCTGATGATGAGTATTCCGAGCCCATGTTTTTAGAGAGTGTTAGAAGTTACAGTCTCAATGTAGAGAGGTTTAACGCCTTAGAACACTATGAGGAGTTTAGATTTGTTGACCTACACCAAATAACATCATCCGATCATGGGGTTCTAGCTATACATCAGGCTGTGCAGGAGCTCATAGAAAGGTTGTTACGCGACGTGGGTCCTAATGACTTTTTCCAACTCCACTTCCAGGGGCAAGGTTTTGAAAGGCCGTTGTTCACCAGGAGGAAGGCCCGAGATGTGTTTGACGCTGTGCAATTTTTAGAAAACCTCTCCAGGCTTTTACAGAGTAAGGCTGAACTAGTCGCCTATGGCACTTTTAGAGTCATAGCCCTCATCATACGGGCGCGTGAGGGGGGTGTTTCCAGACCTTTAAAGAGCATACTATACAGTCAGATAATTGGTAAGAAACAACGCTGGCTGCTCAACTTTAACAGCGACGCAGCCAATACATGTCTGGCAGCCAGCATCGTGGGGCTGTTGCTGGATCGCAAGACCCCTGACGCTGTCATCATGTCTAGAGCGGCTGAAGCCCATGAGGTTCTTGAAATACCTCCTGACCGCATGATCGGCTTTGGTGACATAGGTCTTTTTGAGAACTATTTCGCAGTGACGGTGAAAGTTCTTTATCACAACGGCTCCTGGCAGTACTTTACAACCGGGGAACGTGTGAGAAACAAGACCGTATATGTCCTTCACAACGAAAATCATTTTTAAGGAATCTTGAACCTTAAAGGTTTTCTGGGGGTCAAGTATGTGCGCGCCCATTGTGACCATATATACAACAATAGAACATATCACCAGTATGAAATGCATTGTAAGATATTTCAGAGGGACGGGTGCATAGAAGACACTACTCTGAAGGTGAGGTGTGGCACGTGTAGGATGTTTTGTCGCTCGCAAGACTGCTTGAGCATACACAAGAAATCTTTTAACTGCATCCCTAAATCGGATTGCCGCGAGTGTGGTCGGTATGTGGCAACGGTTCACAAGTGCAAAGGCATGATATGCCCCCGTTGCCATGTGTCTTTCACGGCCGGCACCAACCATCAGTGTTATATGGTTAAAGGGCTCCCCCAGACCAAGACCGAAGACTATATAGTGTTTGATATAGAGTGCACACAAGAGACGGGGGTACACCAGCCTAACTATATTTACGCACACCACCTAACTTCCGACGATTGCTGGGAGTTTGAAGGGAGAACGTGCGTTGGTGATTTCCTCAGCACTTTCATTCAAACCAAATTCCAAGGGTATACCATGCTCGCCCACAATTCGAAAGCCTACGACTCATTCTTTATTCTGCAAAACATGATTCGTGAAAAGATCCAAGTTGAACTCATAACCCAGGGTTCTAAACTGATGCTGTTGACGGTATGCCCTTTACAAATACGGTTCATAGACACCCTGAATTTCCTAAACATGAAATTGAGCAAGCTGCCAAAGGCCTTTGGGTTCCCAGGGTGTAAAGGTTATTTTCCACACTTTTTTAACACCTGGGCTAACCAGAATTATGTGGGGCCCATGCCGCTTCCTGACAGCTACGGGGTTGAATACATGATGCCTGATGAGAAAGAGAGCTTTCTACAATGGTACTCTGAAAACCGTGAAAAGGAGTTTCAGTTTCAAACAGAGTTGAAAGCTTATTGTCAGGCTGATGTAATCATCCTGCGGCAAGCTTGTAACCTCTTCAGAGATGCTGTGGTGTCTATGACGAAAAAAGTCAAGGTCTTGAAACCTAAGACAATGACTAAGAAAGTCAAGGCCTTGAAATCCAAGACCCTAACTAAAAAGGGTCTGTCGGTGAAATCAAAAACCCCTGAAATGCTAGAAGCTGCCAAATATATAGACCCGTTTCAAAACGTCACTCTGGCCTCCATGTGTATGTTCATCTACAAGCACATGTTTTTGAGGTCAGAAACTATCGCTTTAGTACCGCCAGACCTCTATAACGGTAAACAGAAACGTTATTCAACCCCGTCTATCCAATGGCTCATGCACGTCTCTGAGAAGGAAGACATACAAATTCAGCATGCCTTACAGGGTGGTGAATACCGCCTGGGCCCCTATCACCTGGACGGGTACTCTGTAATTAAGGGCGTGCCGACGGCCTTTGAATTCAACGGCTGTTTTTACCACGGCTGCCCCAAGTGTTACAAACCCCACGAGTATAACAAAATGCTGGGTGCCACATTTGAACACTTATACAGACGTACTCTGACAAAGGCCTGGTATGTTGAAAAGCGGGGCTTTGCTATGAGAGTTCTTTGGGAGCACGAGTGGCTAGACATGTTAAAAACCGACACTGGCCTCTGCTCTTTTCTTAAGACACGTGATTTACCCAAACCTCTGGAGCCCCGCGATGCCTTATTCGGGGGTCGTACAAATGCCATACAGCTGTACAAGGCCGCAGGTGAGGGTGAGAAAATACACTACAATGATTTCACCAGTCTGTACCCTTTTGTGAACAAAATGAAGTTGTACCCCGTGGGTCACCCCACCATCATCTATAAAGATTTTAAGCCCCTAACCGAATACTTTGGGCTGGTCAAATGCGAAATCTATCCTCCTAAGCAGCTTTACTTTCCGGTGTTACCATGCAGAGTCGATGGTAAGCTGATGTTCCCCCTCTGTCGAACATGTGCGATGTTTAAAGAGGTTGCCATTTGAAGACACACCGAAGAACAAAGGATGCTCACAGGGACTTGGTGTAGCATCAAGGTACAAGCTGCCTTAGAGAAAGGGTACAGGCTCGGTAGAGCACACGAAGAGCACTACAACACAGCTCTTTGCCCCCTACATTATTTTGTTTCTCAGAGACAAACAGGAGGCCTCAGGGTATCCAGAATGGTGTACTAGTCAGGATGCAAAAGAGAAATACATCGCTGACTACTACGCTCACGAGGGTATCCGTTTACGGCCCCATCTGATAGAGGTCTATCCTGCACGCCGTCAGTTAGCCAAACTCTGTCTCAACTCCTTATGGGGAAAATTTGCACAGCGCACGAACCTGTCAAATACTACCTTAATAACAGATCCTGATGAACTGTTCAAGTACCTGTTTGCCCCATGCTACGAAGTGTCCAGCTGTAAGTTTATCGATGACGATACCGCTGCTTTGTGTTGGAAATATACCCAAGAGTACCCCACAACGAGTAACAACATAAACATTTTCATAGCCTGCTTCATGACAGCCCACGCTCGTCTAGAGCTTTACGGGGTTATGGATAAGCTCCAGGATTGCTGCTTGTATCATTATACAGACTCTGTGAGTTTTCTGAGCAAACCGGGGGATGAAGACCCTCCTCTAGGGGATTATCTGGGTAATCTGACCAGCGAGCTAGATAAGGATGAGTATATATTAGAATATATGTCCTCAGGACCTAAGACATACAGTTACCGTACAAACAAGAACAAAGTGTGTATGAAGGTCAAAGGGATAACATTAAATGTCAGCAACACCCTAAAAATCAATTTTGATAGTTTGAAGAATCTGGTGTATGAATACGCTACCGCAGCCGATTCTGAGAATGCTAAAACCATAGTCGTGAACCAGCCCTGCATAGTCAGATCCAAAAAGAAGTGGGAAATTACAACCCGGCCCCTACATAAAACATTGCGAGTTGTTTTTGATAAAAGGGTCCTGACTGCTGACTATAAAACACTGCCTTATGGTTATTAGGCCCATTAGAGAGACAGCCTCCATATCATAGACACCAGGTTACAGCATCCGTTCTCCTGCGTGCTAGCAGGGCCCTCAAACTGCGGTAAAAGCTACTTTATAAAAAAGCTCCTAGAAAATGCCGGCTCTGTTTTATCCCAAACCCCTAACAACATTGTGTGGCTTTATTCATGCTGGCAGCATCTTTATACAGACTTGGCTCGGAGGTTACCCCCTATCAAATTTATAGAGGGTATACCGGATAACCTCAACGATGATGAGCTACTGCCCCGACCCTTGTAAATATGATAATTGTCGATGACCTTATGCGTGAAGGTGGTGATCATCCGGAGTTAGAGAGAGCTTTTACTCAATATTCACATCATCGCAATCTAAGCATCTGCTACATTGTGCAGAACTTGTTTTACAAGGGAAAGAACAGTCGGTCTATAGCTCCCAACGCTTCATACCTTGTTTTATTTAAAAACCCCCGTGACAAACAGCAAATATCCGTCATAGCTAAACAGATGTACCCCGGAAACACACACTTCCTCATGGAGGCCTTTAACGACGCTACAGCAAAACCCCATGGTTACCTGTTGGTAGACTTAAAAAATGAAACTCTAGAAGACTATAGACTGAGGGCTGATATTTTTCCCCCCGAGCTACCGGTAGTTTACACCCCAATGCCCAAGACCCGGACCTATAAAAAGCAGCGCTGATGCCTTTTAGAGCCATTTACAGACCCACCCTTATAACACACAGTGTTGACCATGTCTGCCCGCTTACGCCGCAATTTAGCTCTCCTGAAAATGCTTGCTACAGCCAGCCCCCAACCCAGAAAGGCCATCCTGGGAACCGCTTCTGACGATTTAGTGTCTGCCATTTCAGAAATAGCCCTAAACACCCTAAAAGGCAACGTCCCTATATCAAAGCATCAGTTACAGGTGCTGAAGAAGAAGAGGGGTCTTATCAGGAAGCTCAGTAATAAAAGGGCCTCGCTCATCACCAAGAAGAAACTGGTGAAACAGTCTGGGGGTTTTATAGGTAACTTGCTGGGCATAGCTATACCGATAATTACAAGCCTCCTCTCGGGCCTGTGATGGAGCATGCCACAAAAATGTATCTGGTTCCTAGGCAGCAAATGGAGCATACGGGGTCTTCCTCGGACAACGCCTGGGATATCCGTAGAAATGAGACTCTACGCCTGGATACTGAAATTCAAGAAATTTTGAGCAGGACCGATCTAAATCCCTACGACAAGGCTGACCTTTACACCGCCACTCTCAAAAAATTCTTAAATTACTACACCCAGTGGAATACCGAGAAAAACAAGCTGACTCTATATACCCCAGACTCTGAACAACCAGCAGCTCCAGCCAACGCCCCGCAGCCCCTGCAGCCGCCTCCCGATCTTGCACCATCCTCAGATACCTTTGTTGTCGATCTCTTAAAAAATATAAGCCAGAGGCACAGAGGGGCTGCGCAGATGATAATGAGTAAACTCGCAGCTTCTAAAGACCTAACCTCTTGGAATGAGCGAGGCGAATTTCTCTACAAGGGACAACCGGTTGCAGGTTCGCACATGTACGATCTAGACAAAGGTCTCACGCACCCCAAAATCCTAACGCCTCAAAATGCGCCGCGTGGTTGGGATCAGTTTCTGCAAGCAGCTGCTGAACTCAATATGCCCTCCACGCTCGTTGGTAATAATGAACATCGGCGACTGCTAGAAAATTTGAAGGACCCCCTACTACCATCGCCTATAAGTTCTGACGTTCGAAGGCTATCCCCTACATGGTCGACCCCTGCACCTGCGGTGCCACCTCGCAAAAAGACAGTGCCCAAACCCCTCACGTGGATTACGCCTTGATGTTTCTACAGACTTTTTGAATAGTTGTGTGTATTATGTGTATAAACGCGTCTGTTTTTTTTTCTTCATAGGTTTCTTCAATAAAATTTGTCAAACTAATGACCCACCTACCAACCTATTTATAATAAACACATGTTATAACTTTTCAATCCGTCTCAGTCGCCTTTTAAACCATTTAAGGTGCATGTATATTGAAATACGGAGTCTGAATACATGTTTTAAAAAAATATATAATGTCTTTATTTTACACGTTCAACATTACGCACACAACTGTTATAAACCCTTACATTTTTGCTAAGCTGCATATTCGGTTTTCACAGGTCTGACCGACGCCCTTGTGTTTTCTTTTACATATTTCACAACTATACTGTCATTGTTAACAAGATCCCTTGAATATAGATTTAAGAAAACGAAACACCCTCTGACATTTTACTGATAAAATAAATACAGTGTTCCCTGCATGTGATGGCCATGGAATCCTGCCCCCGGAGCTTGTTATACTCCACCACAGCTGCAGCTTTTTTCACAAACTGGAATATTGGCTGTGTATAGATACGGTGTTCAGGGACTTCTGCTGTACTGTCAAACACTGTAACCTTGTCCCTAGCTATAAACAAGGCAGCCCAATGTGTCCCACCCTTGTCATGAGGGTCTGTGTTAAAGACTAGGGTGCTCGGTCTTTCTGACCCTATTTCGGTGGGTAACCCATCGCTAGGGAAAACCCCTAAAAAGTAGTTCCTGGCGTATTTATGCCTGTTTAAGAAGTCACGTATCTGCACAGTGTCCATTTCACAAATGTTTTAAAGATAGTCGAACAAAATCTGTCTGGCGTGGTTGATCTGAATGATGCTGTTGAATACAGAGAATACGACCATGTTCTCATTCGTCCTCAGCTGCTCGACGAAACGTATTTCAGCTTTTAGATTCCCGTTTTTTACCAGGTTGTAGTGATCGCCATCTTCCATGTCGGGTGTTAGGTCGAATGCGAACAGCGTGTATCCGCTCCCATAGCCTTCTCGTGACACGGCCACACCACAGTCCCTTTGATGCTTCCTGGTTATCGAAACCAGCCCTTGATATTCCCTGATGTAGTTGGCGGTTGTAAAACTGGGTGTGTAGGGTTTTGCAGGAATCACATTGCCCTCGTGGACCAACGCCGCGTAGTTGATACTGTAGTGTTTAAAATTAAAGGGTTTTGAGGCATAGGTGCAGCTAAAAGCTGTATTGTCCACAAAGCCGATGATGATGAGTTTGGGCAGCTGCCTCAGAAATAAATTCTGCTGCTGTGTTAAGCGGGTACCTGCCGGTATACTGAATACCTTCAGAGATACTCTTTCCACAGCGTACTTGGTGTTGGATATTTGTAAAGCTTCGGCGTGCGCTATCCTGACGCTCAGGGATACTTTCACTCACTTTACAAACAGGCTCGTGGACAGGATGCTCAGCTTGTACTGTTCCGCATCCCCACTGATGAGGCAGAATGAGTCCTTGTTGCGATTGAGCTTGAGCTTAAGATCAATTCCGTTGATGAGCAGTTTATCTTGGAAGAAGAGGTCTGAATGTATGCGCCCCAGTAGGTCAAAGGTACGACTGGCTGCTGCCTGCCCCGCTCTTTTTATAAAACCCTTATTGGCTCCATCCAGAGCTGTGAATTCAAACTGACCGCATGTATCCCTGTGAAAGAGACCCGCTGAAAGTTGTGTGTCAAGGGCGTCGCTACTGTAATTTAGAATGCTCTCGATGTAGGCTCTGTAGGCGTACATGTTATCGTTCTGGGTGATGAGTCGATCGCCCAAGGTGATGTCCACTTGATTAAACAGGGTAGCTAGCGGGTAAGCGATCGTTGCCACTTTAGCATCGTCTTCAATGTCGGTCCCATCGGCTTTTACGATTTTACACATAAGATGCAGCAACGTGTTGTTGAGATCCAAATACAGATCCGTGGACCCTGACACAAAAAACTCTATGGGGGCCAACGGCATCAATGCTGCTAAAGGTGATACCTCCATGAAGAAGCTGTTTTCGATGCTTGTCTGCGTGGGTTTTAGAGTAAACAAGTCTAACTCTGATTTGGCGCACTCTCCTGATCCACAATGTACGAAGGCCATAGTGCTGTTTACGAGGCTTTAAAAAATATTTACTTTAGAACCGTTTCGCTTCTTCGCAGCTCTCTTCCTTCTTGGAGCTCTTCTTTTCTGAGTGCGTTTTGAAGAGCTCCTCCTTTTTATATAGGGGACCGGAGGGCCCCTGCGTCTGGAAACCCGACGTTTCCTTTTGACACTCGCGCGTGGCTTATACACCAGCCCTGCTCCTTCTTGCGGCTGTTTGTTCATGCGCTCTGCAACCGCCGATGTAACAGACCCCACCACATCCTGGGCAATGCTCGTAGCAGCCGTCTTAACATGAGGTTTTGCAATTTCATAGCCTCTTCTCAGGAAAGGCATAGCTCTTCTAAACAGACTCCTAAAGAATCCTCCTAATCCAGCCCCGTACATAACAGGGGAACCTTGAAAGTATGGTGGTCCTCCATAACCGGCTTGACTTCTGTAATAGTCCTTGTACATGGACGAGTCACCGTATGTTTTCATAACCACCATTCCAGCTGCTTAATATCGCCTGTCGTGTCTAGGCCTTAAATGAAGCTTAACAATAACTTTCCCGTGTTTAAAGGCCACCGGCTCAGACTGATCATCGTAGATCATAATTGAAATAGTGTCAAAATGGTTTTTAGAAACTGCGACGTAGTCAGGTTTGTTAAATTGTATGTTGACCATCGTATTATTATTACCCTGTACATGAACCCATCTTAACAGCGGCGAGTAACTATCCCCGATCCTCTGAGCTTCTACAATATCACCATACACATAGAGCATGTAGAACCCCCCATTAATATCGGGGCACGTGTCATCTTGTTCCACCGGACTTTTCACATGTTGTACTGTACCTAAAACCCTTCTTAATTTACCAGAGCAGTTAAACAGGGTGTTGCGATTTATGGCTTTAAGAATCACCTTCCTTCTAACGTTATCTAGCACCAGATGAATATTCGGATGTGGTTCTATGGCAGCTATGGATTTGTTGATGGCTTCGACAGCGCTTGAAACTCTTGGGTAGTAGCCGTAAGGGAAGGATACGTGTATGCCCATGGGGTCCTGTTCACGCTTGATGTGAAACTTGGTTTCGGCCGCTATAAATGTATTCCATGTTCTAGGGTACTGGATTTCTGTTAGGGCAACCTCCCAGTCCCCTTTCAAGTCCACAGGCTTAGTCAATTTGACGGTGTAATTAGAAATCTGATTGCTGGGGAACATGCCCTTAGAAGCGTTGGATGGTAAGGTTATATAAAAGGGCTTTGTCTCCATCGTATCAGCTGCTTTGAGCTCACACACCCTTCAGGGATCTGACCAACACCCAACTGTTAAATTTCTCAGGCCATACCCGCCATTTGACATATGCCTGGCTCTTAGCACCGCTACCTTTCCTTTTCAGAACCTTTTCAACACTGTACACCCGGTTCGGATCATCATGCACCTTTTGTAACTCTTCCTTGTAAAAAGCCTCAGACACCGTTTCCCCATCGTAGTCCTTTAACCTGTAAATATACAGCCCTTCCTTAAGCTCCACACTTTCCACTATAAATATTTCATCGCTAAAAGTCTGTTGGTAACCCTTCGTGAAGACTCCTTTCAATTTTGAAATCCTTACGTGAACACCTTTTTTAAAAACAGGCTTCTTCACCTTTGTACCGAAATTACGGCCATACACATTTCTCCAAACAGTTAACGAATCACTAGGTGTTACATCTTCGGGTGCCCTTTTGATGGTCCTATGATAACTGGCATTATATACAGCTAAAAAAGCCTGTAGAACATCCACGTATCTGTAGGTGTTGTGGGGCGTAAAAAACCTCCACATCTTAGACTTTAAAGTTCTGTTAAACCGTTCTACAACAGCTGCTTTTACCTCCGTGTGTGCTACAAAATGTTGAACATTGTGCTGTTTTAATAATTTCTGAAATGCCTTGTTTAAGAATTCTTTTCCGGCGTCTGTTTGTAGTTTTTGAGGAATAAGCCCCTTATCGAAGATGGTTTTAAAAGCGGTTGTGACGCTAGCCCCACTTTTATCACGCAGCGCCTCTGTGTAGGCGTACTTGGACAACACATCTATGACGGTCAATATATAACAAGAGCCGTTGTTATGTTTTGCTATATCTTGAAGACGTATTATGTCTGATTGCCATTGATAATCTATTTGCGCATTAACGATTGTCGGGCGTCTCTTAAAACGTCTTCTGGCCGGTTTATGGAGTGAATACGCCTCCTCACCTGATAACCACGTCTTCACAGCTTCTCTGCTTACCGATTCCTTTTCATCCACAGCCCTTCTATATAGAGCTTCGGCGCTCCCCAAGCTGCCAACTCCCCTAGTATCATAATAAAGTTTTCTTAACAGGCCCCCCTGCAAGTTATCAACCGTTACACACCATGCAATGAATGACGCTTGTTTTGTGTAAGAACATTTTATTAAAAAATAAAGAATATTAGCAAAATCATAGACACAGGATTTCATATCTTTTCACATTATGCATAGTAAGTACGGCTTAACACAGCGTCACCCTTTATGGCTTAACATTCTACTAGTTTGTTCTAAATACACGCTATCATGTAATGTTACCTAAGACCTTGTTTAAAACAGTCTTCGGGGGGCCAAAGACCCTGCTTGTCTATTTTTTTTATACAGATTACACATACGCCTTGCTATGAGTCTTTCTATCATCCATCTATTGAAAGCAGTGTCCATTCCCTGCATAACGGTTAGTTTTAAGCTCGGGTCAAAGGCGTATCGGATCTCATGGAGTGCCAATGTCAAGATCCTCAACATATCAGGGTGGACATATTTATTTTCATTGCACAACCCGTACACAACCCTCAGCAGTTTATACACCTTGCACGGGTCTAACAAAGTACAAATATATCGTATTATTCTTGTTCTTTATGATTCACACAAGCATTCGTACGCCGCCTGCTGAGGGTCGCTGATTGGATGCCCGTGACAAAGGCTGTAATAGTCACGTTTGACACAGTTTAGTACCACCGACGCGGCGAAAGCCTTAACTGCCTGCCTGTCGTCGTAGGTCAATCCTTGCTCTTCCTTTTCACACTCGGCAGATCCGCATACACACTTATCGCAGCCATCACGGTTTTGAAATGTGGAACTTTCAGCTTGTTTTGAACACCACAGACAATTGAAAATTACATTGCTCACTTTTGCAGGCCGCCACTCTGCCTCAGGCCTTTTTGGGGTTTCCCTCTAGGTTCAAAAGACGAAAGAATGACAATACGTTAGTTGAAGAAATAAAATACATCATTTTTGTAACTACCTGCTCATAACATTTTCCTACTAACCTCTGCATTTTCACCGCCCTCTGCGGATGCTCTGAAATCTTGCGAATCACTAATGTCCTGCGAGGCCCCGTCATCTTCGGCGCTTGTCCCAGGCTGTTGCAGAACGACCTTCTCAGCAGTCGTATTCTCCTGAAGGTCCATGTCTTCATAGACGGGTGTGTTAGGAGGTGCTACAGCTTCTTCATCTTCCTCCATGTCCACTGAACTGAGGCCAGCAAGCACGCTGCCACTACACGAGCCTTCACTTTTGCTGCTGTCGCACTTAATCGGGGCCATCCGGCATACGTAATCCTTGAGACTAAGTTCTTCCAGAGGCCTACACATGCCGTTGCCAAAACCAGTAACGTCGCAGCCCATATCCTTAGGTGTTTCTTGTTGAGCATTCTCGTCCATTACCAGGGGTGTTAAGCTACGGTAATATCTATTGATAACGGCCTGGGAGCCATCCAACACGTGTCTTTTCATGAACGGGTTGTATCTCTTCATTTTGGCTGTGGGCACCTTTTCGTATTCGAACGTTTGCTTGCTGTACACGGCTCTTGCCACAGGCTTATATGTATTCTAAGAAACCACAACCCCTAAAAGAGGCGTACACCTCTACAACACAACACGGACACATGGCCTCAGGACTGCTCCACAGCTGTTCAACCACCAGCTGTCTGCAACCCCCAGTTTTAAAACATGCCCAGACATTTCCCTCCTACAGGCACGCACTTTTCTACGCACTTTTAAACACATACATACACACATACCTGTTTTTGCAGCCAGACCTGTCACTTTTGGGATTAGCCCTACATGTCACCCCTTTTAAAACCAGAGTTATTGCGGCCAGCAGTTTGCGGCCAGACCTGTCACTTTTAGGACCAGCAGTTTGCGGTCAGGCCTGTCATTTTTGCAGCCAGGATTTTGCGGTTGATGAGTGGTATCCCTACCTACTGGTAAAAAAACACAGTTGTAAAATCACCTCCAAATTTGAAAAATTGAATATAGCAATAAATATAATTAGCAGGCACTTTAAAGTATGTTCCACAGTTGCCATAATGGCCCGACTGCTAATTAAATAAACACGCATTTGCAATGCAAAAGGTCTCGCATTTGCGAGAGTTTAAGCTATTGGTATTGTAAATGACAATGCCTTTTATGTATGTTTTAGAAACCAACAGATAAATAAAAGGCATTGTCATTTACAATACCAATAGCTTAAACTCTAGCAAATGCAAGACCTATTGCATTGCAAATGCTTGTTTTAAATCTCACGCCTCTTCTGGCCATGACGCTCCCTCCTCCTGCGGGTCTTCAAATTCAACACAACCTTCCTTTTTCGAGAGAGCACTTCTGTAATGAGGACACGTGTGAATGGCAATTTATTTATATAACACTAACTACTTCTGATGAGGCATCGTGATTTAGTTGTTTCGGCTGTGAATGTACATAATGTACAGTGTCTATTGTGCCTTTTATTAAAGGGCCCTGATGTCAACTCGGACTACATGTGCACCATATAAAAGAAATTAAGCCTTTCTGCAGTTGAACTCTCTGGCTGTCCTTCAGACAGACCCTGTCCGCCACCCATTCCCAGCAAGCACTTAAAAAGACACGCCCACTGCGCAGGCCTCCAGCACAGAGGCCATGCAATGAATGAACATTACTGCCCCTAACTATGTCTTCCCCGCATGTCCACATCAGTGTTCCGACCTGCCATTGGTTGTGAAGGGCTTGTTGGGTGTAAAATTATAGGTGCAGCATGTCAATGAAAAACGCAGAGTGAATAGACTTCTGGACTGAAAGTGCCTGTGTAAAATACACAAATCGATGTTTTTAATATGTGTTATCAATTGCATGACTTTGTAAAAAGTCAAAAGTTATTGGTTTTTATGTATACTTTTGTATGTTTGTTTGTACCTGTAGGGGACAGTGGTGCAGTAAATCTTGCGTTTATTTTAAATTTAAATTAAAGGATGTTGGTTTGAATGGGGAGTGCTGTCTAGAAGCATTCAGACGAGCGCCACGATATTGTTTCATATTATAACTCATTCTCAAGTGACTACCATACAGGGCTGGGTCATCTGTGGGTACATATCACCCCGAATTCACAGTGCCCATTTCAACCTCAGAGGGATGAAAGGCAAAGCTGGCCCAGTGAGAATGTCCGTCTAGCCGAATGTTGCACTCAGCAGCAGCAGGCGCATCAACACGATAGGCTATACTGCCTCGCTTTGTATCTTATGAAGTCCACTGCGTTGTATGGTTTCACACAAGCCTCTACTTTCTTTTGATATGCAAGTCTCCCCACTTTGAACCCCATTTACGACGTAAGCGGCCTCTTCCTGTTGATTGTTCCGGAGGTAGGAAGAAGGGGGAACAGGCAGAGTCTCTGTGACAAAGGCAGTAACCCATTGAGCTATCCACGTAACATTCAGTTTATCTGCATATAAAAACTACCAGCAGGATCATAAATCACCAGAGATATCGGTACATTTTTTATTATCGTTGTGCATCGTTGGCAGATTCCCTGTGAGGTTCAAGGCTCATGTTTGAGTTGGCCTGGCCCACCCGCCCCCCATCCCCCCAGAACCGGGCCTGTTACCATCCTGTATTACACAGCGCGTCACACGTATTCTCACTTACAATCTGTCAGCAGCAGTTGTTTGCAGACGTTCGGAGCGCCCATGTTCCGCCCCACTGTGCCAGAGAGGTATGAGGGGCGGGGCCCGAGTCCATATATCTGTGGTGCAGGCAGCTCGGTGACGCCTTGCTGCCAGCGAGTTTCAAGAGCCCTGCAGCCCGCGCTCGCTGCTCAGGTGAGACTGGTGGGTTGGGACCGGGCCAGGCTTCACACATTGAGACATACATGCACCCCGCTTAGCCAGCTGCAGCCCTTACCTCGCATTCTCTAGGTCCCATAACAGACGGGCTACACTACTGTGCTGGAAAAGGCATTTTCTCAATCTCTTAGAGGGTCACCCAGGGCCTATGATAATCAGTGATGCACGTGTGACCAGGGAGCCAGAGCACATTTAGAACACGCTGTCAGCTTGGTAAGTAACATGACCAATGATGCGAGAATTTATCTAAAATGCCTTATAGTAAAATGAGATGGTTGACACTTAGCAGGGTGAGCGACATAGCACAAGGTGAACTAACCTCTATTCCTTGTTATTTTATTTGCTGGACACCGCTCAAACGGAACACTTACGGAGAAGTTCAAATGTTTAGCCAGCGTTCTAAATATTTCTCCACCTTCTAAAACATTATTGACAAATTGATTGGGCTTTGGTGCTCCAGCTTTTTAAAAAAATACCTTTAATAGTTTTGCACTTTTCTTGGAAGGAATTTGTTTTCTTGGAGGGAATTTGAAACTTGATTTCCATTGGCTTTTCACTTTGTCCGACATACTCTGCGCCGCTGATACTCAGCACTTAATGCAAAGGCTGGAAGGTTTGTAGCTATAAACACCTGTATTGTAGCTCAATTTTCCATATGTATATACTGCATCTTTGAAGCTTCTGTTATTTTGTGTTGCACTGTGCTGTGTTTTTTGTGTTGTGACTGCTATGTGATGTATTGTTATACTGTTGTTGTGGGATAACATTGTGTCATGTTATTGTTATGTTGTACTATTTGATGTGTGATGCAGACGTATAATATTGTGATGTGTGATCCCATGGTCTGATGTGGGATGTTGTGTGTTATTTTTTCAAGTCATATTTTATGTAATGTTATGTTCTTATATTGTGTGGTTTTTGTTGTTGTGTATTAGTTTGTTGTGTTTTGTGTGGTGTTCTGAGTGGCGTGTGTTGTTTTTAGTGTAGTGACTGGATTTATGAGCACTAATATGTTTATGTATTGAGAACTGTTGTGTGGTTTGTTGGTATGTTGGGGTTGATCTGTTGTTTTTTTTTCTTGGTATATTCTGAAGTGAGTTAGTGTGCTTTGAAATGCAGTGTTATGTGTTGTGCAGTTTCATTTGTATAGATGATTTATGCTGTGTGTATTCTTTGTGCTGGTGGTTGAAAATTGTTGTGTGGTTTATGGTAGTCTTATGTTGTTTGTTTTGTATTTACTTGGGTTTTGTATGTTGTTTCCTTCGTTGTGTGCTGTCTTGTGAATTGTGTTATGCATTTTAGTGTTATGGGCTGTGTTATGCTTTGCCTTAAGTGATGTTGAATCTGTTGTCTGTAATGTTGTATGTAGGTGTGTTGGGGTGTCGCGTTTTGGCTTGGATGTAGATGTAGTGTATAGTATGCTATTGGTCTGGGGGTTCATTTGGGGTGTGTTGTTGCGATATAGTTTGGTAAGTTGCACAACATGGTGTGTTTTGTGTAACATGTCATGTATTGGTGTTCTGTTGTGAGTGTTCTTCCCATCTGTATTTTGGGCTTGCTTGCTTTAAATGCTCTAATATGGTGATGTGTGTGTTGTGGTAGGTGTTGTGTTGTATTGTGTTGGTTTGTTGTGCGATGTTTTGTATTGTTGTGTTTGTTGTGTGTTGTATGTGTGCTACTATTATGTGTTAATGTGTTGTGGTGGTATGTTGCCTGGTATGTTGTGGTTGCTGCATGCTTCATTTTGTGTGTCAATTTCTGTTTTGTACGCTGTGCTGGTAAATTATGTGTTGCGTTATGTGTCTTAGTTTTATAAATTATGTTATGTGTTGACATTCGTGTTGTGTTGCATTTTGTGGTGTGTTTTAGTGTGATATGCTATTTGTTTAAATATGTTGTGGTGGATTGTTTGTGGTGGGTTGCAGGTTGGTGTGTTGTGGGACAGTATTTTGATGTGTATTTTGGTGTGTTTTATTGTATGATATTACATTTTGATTAAAGAAGAGACCATCCAGGGCATAGCTTGATTTCTGCACAGTTGCTGAAAGTTAGACATTATGGCCCTACGATTAAGGCGTTCGACTTGCACTGTGAAGGTTAAGAGTTTGAATTCACGTTTTTCAATGGTCATGTGTTTTTTCTGGTCAATAACTAGGGTCACAGTGAATCAACATTTTTTGAAACCACGTTGCTTGTCTATAACAAAGAGTTTCAGTGAATACCATTTATTGGCATATACTACATGGGGAGGTATTGTCTTTATTGGGACCTACTCATGCCTCCAAAACTCAGGTTCTAATTCAGATGTTGGCGGACGGGTTACTCTGTCACAACGGTGACGGATTTCCAATCCGCCGAAATACAAAATCCCATTATATCCTGTGGGATTTATGTTTCCGCAGACGGGATATCCGTAACGGTTGTGTCGGAGTAACCCGTCTGCCAAGATCTAAATCAGGCCATCAGTCAGGACCCAGTTTTTAGCAGTCTAAGTCCTCGAGACACCCCCACCTGAGATAGTCTCAGAGGAACGTCCAAGAGGGACAGAGTCCCACCTAAAGTTCATAAACTCCCAAAGAAAGGGGTTCCTGCTGGGGGTAATTGCCAGAAGTATGACTTGCACCACTATGATGTACTGCTTATGACATCAGATATTATATCACCGTTGCCATGTGAAATCTATGGTGGGGCAAGTTATACATATGTTAATTATGTATAACTGGTGAATTTGAGAGGTTTTTTTTTCAGCGAACATATATGCTGTCTAGTTATAGTTAATAAGTCTGAGTTTCCATAGGAAATGGATTTTTTGTTTTGCTTATACCTTTGGGGCTGTTTGACAAATCTTCACAAAACTTAAAAAAAAAAAAGCTTCATCTACCTCAGCTCCTTCCTGGAAAGTGATTCGTCAATCAGAATCAATAAAAAGGGAGATCTTCACCCAGAAAGCGTGCTTATTGTGATTTGGCTGTTTGAGAGAAATTAAGCTTCAGCAACGTGCTACTACCGATATCACCCGCAGCGGGGTGGGTGAATAATCCCACGCCCTCACGGCCAGAAGCCGTGTGTGTCAGAGAGTTTGGCACCCACAGGGTGTGGAGCGTCAGTTCTTCCCACAAGGCCAACCCTCCAGGCACCTCTCACTTTGCACGGCCAAGGCCTTGTATTGCTGGGGGTTGAGATAATTAGGTATGCTAACAAAATCTTAGTTATAGTTAGGTAAATGTTAGGTACTTCAGGTAACTATGACTGGGGAATTTCAGTGATTTTTTAAATTTAAACTGGTTATTTTAACGGATATATATATATATTATATTATATATATATATGCGCGCTCACTCCCTTCTCCTCTACGGCCTCGAGAAAGCACTCACAGGGGCCTTTGCCTTTTTCAAAGTTGCTTTTAATTCGTACGGTTCCCAATCATCATGACGCGTTTCAGCTGATGCCTTAGTCAAATGTTTACAAGTTACGCGCCAAAATGCGGCAAACTTAAAATATACGTATAAGGTCACATGATGCATTCGTCATTGAAAGTAAAAGAAGGACCACTCTGATTTCAAATTCAGGCGCCATATTGGAGTGTATAGCCACAAATCAAATCCCTGTAACAGAAGCAAAAGTTTTATACATTGCTAAGTTACCAAGACTGCCCAATGTGTAGACTTGTCAGGAAGCGTGTAAGTTTCATTATTGTTCCATATCGAGAATCAAAATTGAAATCCATAACACACAGTTTTAACGGGATCAAACCAATTCATAAATTACGCTGTGTATCGGCTACGGTTCCTGAAATAAAGTCCCTCATATTATGCCGTGTATCGGCTTAAACTTATAATTGATACATTTCCTAAATTGCACTGTGAACCAAAAACATAAAAGGGCATACAAAGGTACATAAATCTGACATCATGGTTACATTGTATAATCATTGAATCACTTACTCACAATGAATTTAATCACCTAAATGGACTGCTAACCCTTCCCCTACAGTCATTCCTTTCGGTGTCTTGGTTCCCAAATCGATAATATCGTAACAGCTCCCTGTTACTATCATGCTTCTCAGAAAAATGTCTCGCCACTGGGTAAGTGGCATCCCTTTTAACTACTGCCCACATGTGTTCTGAAATCCGTACTTTTACGGGGTGAATAGTGCTGCCGATATAACGCAGTCCACATGGGCATTCCAGACAATACACCACATAAGCGGTGTTACATATGAGAAACTTTTTTATATATTTGGGCTTCTTAAGACCTGTTACCTGATATGTGAGTGTTCTCTTACTGCCTGCACAGGCCTTGCATTTACCGCAAGGATAAAAATCTCTAAGCTCCCTTAGGGTCCCCCCTGTGTTAGGGCAGGTGTGTAGATGACTTTGAACAAGACTGTCTCTTAATGATCTGGCCTTTCTGAAAGTTAGCATATGGGCAGGTGGAATTTCCGAACCTATGATGTTATCTGTTTTCAAGATATGCCAGTTTTTCTTCATAATTTTTCTCAATTCATTGGCATCACTTGAAAAAGTAGTTATCATCCTAAATTTACTTGCCCCCATCCCATCATTACTCTTTTTCTCTTTGGTAAGAAGGATTTCTCTGGATATATTCCTAACCTTATTAAGGGTTACGTCCAGGAAATCCCTATTATAGCCTCTGATCGGAAATCTAATGACACTGGTTCGAGCAGCTTCTTCAAAATCTAATTCCCTAGTACTGTTACGTTTCAATCTCAAAAACTCCCCATAGGGGATGCTCTTGACCAACCTAGGTGAATGGTTGCTTGCCGCATGCAATAAAGAATTGTCGGCCGTTGGTTTACGATACAGTGACACATGTAGTTTGTTATCAATTACATTGACTTTAAGATCCAAGAAATTCACTGTTTCAGGACTAATTTCACCACTGAATTCCAAATTCACTACATTCCTATTCAGACTGTTAATGAATTCTTTGGCCAATTCTAATGATCCATCCCAAATAATACATAGATCATTGATGTAACAATACCATGAGATAACTCTTCCCATATTGGTATCACCTGGCGTCCTGGACACCTGATCCTCCCACCAGCCCACGAATACATTCGCGTAGCTGGGGGCGAAGCAGGTGCCCATCGCCGCACCAGAAATCTGACGATAAAACTCCTATCCAAAGACAAAGATGTTGTTTTTTAAACAGAATTCAGTGAATTGAAGAATCATTTCATTATGTTCTGTGAACTTCAAAGGTTTCTTCTTCAAGAAGTGCGCTACAGCTTCAAGACCATGTTCATGCCGTATCCGAGTATATAGGCTCTTAATGTGTAACAAAATTAATTTATACTTTGGATCCCATTGTTTTTTTTCAATGCACATTAGGAAATCCCATGAGTCTTTAATGTATGCGGGCAAAGTCTTAACCAAAGGAAAAAGAAAAATATCAATGAAAATAGATAAATGTTCCGTAAGTCCCCCCTGAGAGGAGACAATTGGTCTCCCGGGCGGTTTTTCACTGTCTTTGTGTATCTCCGGAATATGATAACAGGTAGGTACCACTAGGTTTAAGCATCGAAGGAATAGATATTCTTCCATATCAAGCATATATTTATCAAACCATAACTTAATCAACTCATGATATCTTTGTACGCTGTCAAGGTAAACATCTTTGGAAATCTTTTGATGGCAATTAGTATCAGACAATTGCCTTAGTGATTCAGCACTATAGTTCTCTCTAGTTTGTAGGACTATGTTGCCCCCTTTATCGGAGGGTTTACAAATGATCGTATTGTCCCTACTCAAACTTTCAATGGCCTCCCGTTGTTCTTTGGTTATATTTTGGTTTTTTTTCAATCGTGATTGTTTGCCTCTTAGCATTAGAAGATCTTTATTCACTGCCTCTGCAAATACATCAATTGAGTCGGGGGTAACTGAGGTAAAAACTGTAAAGTTGGTTTAAAATAACTCCCTTCTTTTTCTTGATCAAATCCTAATTGTACCATTCTTTGTACTTGGTCCCCCTTTTGGCTATTCTCATCTTGATTGTCTAATCTAAATGATTCCGTTGTTTCTAAGGCAGCCAGATCTTCACCAGTCAGAGCATCCGTTGTTCTGGATTTACTCAATTGTTTCCTTTTTTTTTTTTAAAGTTAGGTTTAGTTTTAAAGTACTTGTGAAGTTTCAATTTACGGGTCAGTTTGAAAAGGTCAATGCAGGTTTGTGCATACTCTAATTTGTTTGAAGGGCAGAAAGTAAGCCCCAATCTTAATACTTGCTGTTCCGCATCAGTAAGGGTTTTAGGTGTCAAATTAATGATAGTTAGATTATCTAATTCTATTTCTTCCCCTTTCTGTTGCGAGTAGCTCTGGTAGGAGCGGTTGACCCTCCTGCTCCAGCCACCCCTCCTTGTTTTTCTTTTTCTGCCTCGGGTGATCTGCTCTTGTCCTATCTTAGCCACGTTTGTCTCATAATGCAAAATTCCTCCTGAAAAGGGGTCTTTATTATTCTTGGATTGCTTCCTCCATCGTCCGAAGATTCAGCGCCAGTAACATCAGACTCCGAGGTCTCAATCTTGTTGTTTCAGGCATACTCTCCCTTGCCTTCAATTTCTTGCGTGAGCCTTCAAACTTTTTCACGAACGTGAGAACTCTACCCTGGGCATAATCAAGTTCGTCCCGCTCAAACTTTTCCTGCTTTCTTTGTTTTATTTTTGCTTCGTACTTCACAAGTCTTTTCTTCATCTGTTCCTTGAGCTCCTCGATTTTTTTCGCGTAACTTGTAAACATTTGACTAAGGAGTCAGCCGAAAAACGTCATGTTGATTGGGAACTGTACGAATTTAAAAGCAAATTTGCAAAAGGCAAAGACCACTGTGAGTGCTTTCTTGAGGCCGTAGATGAAAAGGGAGTGAGCGCGCACATTGTACGCGGATGCACCTCCGCGTCACGAGCACCCGTCCACGAGTGCGCTGGTCTTAGGTGCAGTTGGAGCAATATATATATATATAATATATATATATATATATTTTCACTGGAAAAAACAAGGTTAAAGTAACATTATAAATAACCCTGGGCAGAATTTGCGGAGTTGCACAAAGCGAAACTCCGAGAAGTTGTAAAAAAACTCAGCCGCACTACGTGGATGTCCGCCAGCGTCGGAGTTTGATAGAAAATGCTGTTCGCAGTGATTGCACAGTGCTGGATGCTTGTCCAAACTGTGCGATCATCGCGAGCAGCACCATGCATAGCGCAGGCTTTCCTTTTCTGCTGCTCGAGTAGATTTTTACTCGAGCGACAGCTTTCTCAACACAAACGGGAAGTTTCTCAACGCAAGCTGTCGCAAGCATACTCAACCACTCGCAATGAGAAACCTGACTCCCCCCCGTTGCGAAATCTCGCCGGGAGGTTTATTTTCCACGCTCGCGCTCGCCAACTTGATGTTGACGATCGCGAACGAGGAAAGGTCTCACCAGGAAGTTGATTTTCCTCGCTCGCCCTCACCAACTTGGTGTTGGTGAACGCGAGCAAGGAAAAAAACTCTGCTCCGCTTAGCGGAGTTTTTGGGAACTCCACAATCTCCACGTAACTCGGAGTGCGGAAAACTCTGCAAACTCTGCGAGCGGAGTAGAGTTCACCACCCAGGCCTAAATATAAATAACAACTCTCAAGGTGGCTTGGTATAGCTGTCAGAGCACACAAACAATTCTTGCCTTTGATAGTCTAATCGTATTTTTACCACAGTGCTCTAAAAGGAAAGGTGGCCACCACACAAACTTTAAGAACCATTTAAGTCCAAATGTTAGGAATTGCTTTTCAGCATACAAAATTGAAAGTCTACAGTAGATGTATTAATATTCCATCCTTTAATTTGATCTTTGGATTTCGAGCCTCTAGCTAACACATGTTTCGTCGAAATTGCATATTGCTTACGACTTCATCAGGGCCAGTATAAAGTATATTTAAATATGGGTAAAAAACCTATCTCTTATATGTTCATTGACATTGCACCGGGGAGTACTCCTGACTGCAAGTAACATGTAATATTTATAGCGTTCTTGGGATAGGAGTTTTGCCCCTATGGAAATAAACTTTATACTGTATACTATAAAACCAAGCTCTGCTAACCATAACTGGTGAATTTCTGTGTTGTTTTCAGTTCAAAATTTTAATGTTGTCACTGACATATTCCCCTAACTATAACATTATTTTACCCATTGTTTGTCTCATTGAATTGCTAGGGTTTTTATTTTTACCTAAAGTGATATTTTATTACCATACATAAAGAAACCTCCCGGTTGGTCACATAGCCTTTTGTTTTCTGAAGGAAAGAGGGGCCCACCTGACCTGCCTCCCTATTAAGTTATGTTAAATAGATTTCTTAAGTGCTCGAATGCCAAAGGGGGGCTTGGCGCCAGCTACAGATGCCATATTAAGAGACCAGGGATCAGAAGCCAATGCAGAGCGAAATGACCAATGTTTCAGGGCCTTCCTGAAGGCCAGTACATTGGACAAGGCTTTGATATGCAAAGGAAGCATATTCCAGGCTTCTGTTGCTTACAACACAAAGCTTCGGCCACCCCAGGCCGCACGCCTAAATCTGGGCACTATAATTGACTTGGCATTAGCTGAGCTCAAGTACCTATTTGGAGTATGCCAGCTAAAACAGTTTTTTAAGAAATCAGTCCCTAGGTCATGAAGTGCTTTATATAAAATGCAAAGTACCTTGAAGGTAATTTTTGATCTAATAGGCAACCAGTGAAGCTTCTTCATAGACTTAGACACCAGCTGGTGCTTGGAGATCTTCAACAGAAGACGGGCAGTGGCATTTTGCAAAGTTTGTAGTTTATTGAGCACATGTTGATGTGCATTTAAGTAAAATCCATTACAGTAATCAAGCTTGCTGGATAGCACAAGTGAGGTAACTTAACGTTTTCTGAAGATGGGATAACAGGGAGTACCTTCTTGTAGGATCCTGAAGTCAGCATGAAGGATCACTCAGACAGCAGATTAAGGTAAGAAGTGTAGGTTTATTGTTAGACAAGAAGATCCCATTTAGGTA
Organism: Triturus cristatus; assembly: GCF_964204655.1. Classification (NCBI taxonomy): domain Eukaryota; kingdom Metazoa; phylum Chordata; class Amphibia; order Caudata; family Salamandridae; genus Triturus; species Triturus cristatus. The sequence continues at coordinate 1,101,517,656 of NC_140594.1, forward strand.
TCACAGCACCGTCTCTTAACAGTCCCACTAGGTCATTTCAAATGAATACATTCCAACCATTCCAACCCTTCTTGTATCTAAGATACCACACCAGAGAGTACATTCCCTGCTAACCATGGTACCGCAGAATCACAGGCTACTCTACACAGGCAAAGTAAAGTGGGTTTTGTGCTCTTTTGATTGATTCGATCTGCTCCTGTGAAGGTGGAGGGCGCGCATTGGAGTGTTGCCGTATACCTAACACAGGGGACTTCCTTCGTTTTAAGAGTGCCCCCACTAAGATTTTCATCACTGAAGGGCAAGGGAGCGTGTCTAAGTTGCATATCACGCCGCCTTTAGACACGCATTGATTGCATGCAGATTTCTAACCAAACGAGATGGCAAGTGCTTTGGAGGCTCGGAGAAAGCAGACTGCGGACAAGTTATTCTTTACACAAATGAACCCAGGAGTTAATGCATCTAACCCCTCTACAACCATCTCACAAGAAATTAATTTGCAAACATTACTAGGCACTTTGGAGAAGTTACACAAGAAGGAACTGGCGAAATGGTGGGAAGCTGAGTCCCTACAAAGATATATTGATGTTGGACGCGTCCCTAGGGGACTGAGAATTTTCACCATTCCGACCTATGAGGATCCAGATCCAAACATGCTTGAGGAATGGTCCAACAACTCAGCGGAATGTTCATTAACGATGATGCGCATATTGGTGAAATATGCGTTGAAGGACCGTGCAAAACTACTACAAGAGATAGACAAACTGATAATGGAAATCAGCAAGATCATGACAAAGGAGACGTTGGAAGATCATTTGAATAATCTTCATAAAAAGATGGACAAACTAGAGGAAGAAATAACGGCGAAAAAACAAAGGAAATTTCTTCGTGATTATAAAGATTATCAAGCTGGAAGAACATTAACCTTTCAAAGGAAATATGATTACATGTTTGATAAGAAAACAGGCATAACGTCAATCCCTTCTATCAATGTGGGCACAATGGAGGAAATAAGTGAAAGCGACGTCTCGGATGGGAACGTATCGGATGCATCTACATCCGGCACTAATCCAGAAACCAGCAATGATACACAAACAAGAGCAAGCAATTTTTTATTACAGTTCCAGCTACTGAATCAAAACAGGACAGAATTCCAACAAGACAGTGGAACTCAGAGGGGGCGAGGAAGAGGCAACAAAGGAAGAATAAGAGGAACAAACAAGCCAAGAAGAGGAGGAGGAAACGAAGACAGAACCCCAATGGGAATGACAACAAGGGGAAAGAAACCTCAACAAATATGACAGTTGTCAATCTATCACAACGGTCACTTTCTAGTGAAGAAATCAAGACCCTCTCTCTTGGCCTGACCTTTTGCCCATCATCCAATATGAACTACGCCCAAACCCGCATTGACCTATTCCTGTTTTCAAGAAAACTCAAGCTTAAGAAGTGGTATAATACCAAACCTCGTCAACAAGGAACTGTAAGTGACAAACACAAAGAAAGTAATCTTAATATGTCGGATATTGAACTATTGCATGCTTTACATAACATGACAGGAAATGTCGATGAGAGTCAGTCTATGCCTGAGTGGGATACATGGGGTGAGAACCTAGATGAAAACCCTGTAAGCAAATTTAAACCTAAATCTGTGTTTCTCCCTAATGTACAATGTGAAGCAATCGATATATTTGAAAAAGGTGTACTAAGTGATTTACAAAGAATGAGATATAACAAAATATCAGGGAATATGAAAAATCTCACAGCTAAACAAATCACATCCATAGATAACCTCAGAGCAGACCGCAGCATAGTTATCCGCCAATCGGATAAAGGTGGGAATGTGGTTGTCTTGGATAGGAAGAAGTATCTATTTGAAGGGTTTAGACAACTACAGGATGAGAAATGCTATTGTAAGACCAATATGGCAGAGGTATTGAAATCCAAAACTACATACAGAGAAATGCTGGTTGGGTGGAAAGATAGAGGACTGTTAGAACAAGAGGAATTTAGCTATCTTTATTGTGCACATCGCAGAGTACCCATTTTGTATCTTCTACCGAAGATTCATAAGGACATGCAGAACCCGCCGGGACGACCAATAGTGTCCTCTATTGGGTCATTATATGAGAACACCTCGAGGTTCATTGATTATTTTCTCAGACCATATGTGGTTGCTTTACCCTCTTATTTAAGAGACACCACTCATTTTCTGACTATTATCGATGGCATACATTGGGAGACCGATTACACTCTGGTCTCTTTGGACGTCAGTAGTTTGTATACTAGTATACAACATGATTTGGGGCTACTAGCCATTCAACACTATTTCAGGACCAGATCCATCTCATTGTTTCACCACTCCCAAATGATATTGGAAATGATTGAGACTTGTCTCAAAAACAACTTTTTCATTTTCAATGACACCATTTACAAGCAGTCACAGGGCACAGCCATGGGAACCTGCTTTGCCCCCAGCTACGCGAACTTGTTCATGGGCTGGTGGGAGGAGCAAGTGGTGGCTACCATGCAAGAATTTAACAACGTTGCCCTGTGGCTGCGATACATTGACGACATCTTTTTTATCTGGTGTGGGGATGAAGATTCAGTACGGATCTTTATCAATAAATTGAATATCAATACTTGCAACTTACAGTTCACGGAGAATATCAGTAAGAACTCAATGGAGTTCTTAGATGTCCGCTTGGAAGTCATTGACAACCAACTTACGTCGAGATTATTCCGTAAGGAAACTGCGGGCAATAGCATCCTCAATGCCAATAGCAGTCACCCACACAATCTGGTGCGGAGTATCCCCTATGGAGAACTGCTACGGGCCAAGAGGAATTGCAGTACTGTTGCTGCATATAAGAGTGAAGAAACAACCATGTGCCAAAGATTTATTGAGAGGGGTTACAGTGTTAAAACTGTGAAAGATGCAATCTCCAGAGTAGAAACTAAAACTCGCAATGAACTCATTTACCCTAAACCAAAAGAAATCAAGGAAGAAAAAGTACGATTCATTACCACCTTCTCAGGACAAGCAACTGAGGTAAGGAATATATTTCGCAAACACTGGCATGTGCTACTTACTGATGAACACCTCAAAAAAGATCTTGGTAGTAATCCCCAGATTACGTTTAGAAAGGGACGGTCTCTGGGAGATGTATTAAGCCATAATTACATCACAGATATGGCTAATGACAGCAGTCCAGATAAAGTGGGTTTCAAATGTTGCCGTAGGTGCAAGGCATGTAGGAACAGTGTGGATTGCAACAAACTGCAGGTACCGAATTCTAGAAGGGAATTTACCATCAGGAGACAGCTGACATGCAACACGACACATTGTGTATATGTTCTAATTTGCCCATGCGCAAAATGGTATGTTGGGAGTACCAAACATACAGCCAAGAAACGTGTGTTAGAACACCTACGGGCTATACGTAACAACAATAAATTGTATCCCATAGCGAGACATTTTTCGGAACAACACTTTCAAGATGAAACAAAGGTACGCATGGTGGTAATAGACTCAGTGGATTTGGGGATAAGAGGGGGCAACAGAGAATTGTCATTAAGGAAATTAGAATCCCGTTACATTGTGGATTTTGAAAGCCTCGCCCCAAAAGGGCTTAACATGAGCGAAGAATTAGCTATTCATTTGCAAGAATAATGTAAGAATATTGTTTAGTCAGTTAATTTCAAGGTTTTTATGAATTTTATATCTGTTTGTATTTCAGACGGTGTAACAACTTTATTCAACATGAATATTTTGTTTGAAGGATGATGCATTCATCACAGGGAATTTTATACTCAACAAAGTATTTGGCGGGATCTGTTTATCGAGGCTGTCATTTGTGTTTTGAACCACTAATGGGTTGTTGACCCTCAGATGTTTTCTAGTAAGCTCGTAAGCCCACTTGGGCGGTATTGTAAAATGCACCTTTATTGAATTTACAATTACACGGTGTTTTCCAGTCTGTGACAGGGCCCACTTGGGCAAGTGACAATTTTACCTGCAGTAATATGTGGTCATTGTTTTGCATTATTGACCCTCAGACGTTTACTAGTTATCTCGTAAGCCCACTTGGGCGGCATTGTGGGATGCAACTTTATTGAATTAACACGGTGGTTTCCACTCTATGGCAGGGCCCACTTTGGCAAATGACAATTTCACATGCGACACACGAGTTGTATTTAATGATTGAATTATTTACATGAATTTATTTTGTTCTTGATTATTATTGTACCAACATGATGTCATTTTGCACTGTAGATATCTGCACTGGTTCTAGACTAATGTATTTTACGCATTATACCGTTACAAGATGGCCGCGACTGTCAAATCAGGTTCCTCCAGTTGTAGTAGTCCGTCTTTTAATGAATTTGTATATGTACCATAATGATTTCCGGTGTATTCGAGCGTGACCAAGCCGTAATGGCGAAACGCGTCGTTTTGCACTTGTGTGAATAAACGTAACTGCATACAACTTTGGAGTCCGAGCTTCTTTCCCGTCACGACGAGACTGTGTGGAGCGTATATATATATATATATATATATATATATATTACCTACTGGCGGTCGCCAGTAGGTAGTTATAGTTAGGACCACGTTTCCATAGGAAATCCGCAACATTCTATTTTAAATAACTTTGGCGCCGGTCGACGAATCCTCGCGAATTTTTTCAAAATAGGTGGGGCGCTACGCTCCGCTCCTACCCTGAAAGTCTCGGGGGGATTCGTCAAGCGGGGGCTGAGATAAAAGGGGGGTCCCAAAACGCGTTTTTCCCATGCATTTTTCCATAGGACCTTTAGACAGGGCTACAGCCCGAACGGCTGAACAGAATTTAATGAAATTTGGCAGAGAGGTAGTCCCCGGGTCAAGGAAGTGCCTTTTGTAGGTTTGGTGTAAATCTGTTCAGTAGATTCTGAGAAAATAGCCTTTAAATCGAAATATATATCTGAGCCAGCTTACGGTGCGCTTACGGTACGCTTACCGTACGCGTACGGTGGCGTGCGCGAGCGCGATTCTGATTGGCTCTTAGATCTTAGTAAACATTCGAATCGGTCGAAACCAGGAAGCGGCGGCCGCCATTTTCTCTCTCGCTTCCTGAGTTGGGCAGCAAAAACGAACCCCAAAAATGTGTAAAGAGGCAGTTTCATGAGATCCTAACCACCCAGCATTGATACAGGGGTCCCCAAACCACCCCCAAGCCCAAAAAAAAAAAAATTTTTTTTTTCGGAAAATCGCCGATTACGCTTACCGTACGCGTACGGTAAAAAATTGTAAAAAAAAAAAAATTATCCACATTCTCCCCACCCCGTGTGCAAATGGTGCCCGAAGGGCACCATTTGTGCATGGCATATAACATCTAAGAAGTTAACAAAGAATACATTTCACAAAGATGCGCAAAATATGTCCCCCATGTGCGCACGGTGCGCGAAGCGCATCGTGCGTACATGGCCCATCCCGCTTAACGTGGGCACGCGGTGCGCGCAGCGCACCGCATGACCACTGTGCGTGCACGGCACTAACTGCGTAAAGTGGGCGCGCGGGGCCTGTGCGCGCACGGAACGAACTGCGTTAACTGGGCGCGCACGCCACGAATGGCGTAAAGTAACTTAGCATTTAAAAAACCTTGCAAATTCACTGAAAAAACCATAGGTTTCACACATGTTATAGTTAGCTGGACATTTTACTGATAAAAAACCAATGAAATTCCCCCGTTATAGTTTCTGCAGGCAACTATAACTCACGCGACCGCAATCTTCTGCTGATGACATATGTGTCTTTATGAAAAAAAAATATTTGTAATATATGTAAAGCTAAAATTTAATGGAAGAAGACATGGGCAAATAAGTGTCTAAATACAGTATTAGCATCAGCAGAGGATTGCGGTCGCGTGAGTTATAGTTGCCTGCAGTAACTATAACGGGGGAATTTCATTGGTTTTTTATCAGTAAAATGTCCAGCTAACTATAACATGTGTGAAACCTATGGTTTTTTCAGTGAATATATATACATATATATATATATATGTATCCTTTTCTTCCAACACGGCTCCAATAAACGAGAACCAAGGGATGGACACAGACCCGAAGTAAGTGCTTGCAGTGTTTATTGTCCAGAAGTCGTCGATACGCATTTCGGCTCGGGAGAGCCTTGTTCACTCGACATGGTATCATAAAGTGCATACATTTAAAGTGACAGTGCATACATGCGTCATACCCCACGTGGTCAGAAAATAGATAGACATAGAAGAGATACACATAATGCTCTCAAATTATCAATCAGCTTGGGGTAAAACCGTCAATCATGTGCACAGTAGCAGTGTAGAATTCAAAATACAATAAAAAATTCAAAACATAAACCCATTGTTGGAATAGAGCAGAACATAATGGTGGTAAATGTACCAAGCTCTACCCCAACTAGTGGAAATGGCCGGCATGTAGTAATCAGTATCTATAGTGTATAGGAGATAGCTAATACATCCACATGGGTAAATGCAAACAATCTCAGCCTCATAATTCATGTAAAATACAGAATGGCAAGCCTGGGCTGGGAGTGAATCCTGGTAGACATGATAAAACTTAAAAACTGTGACAAGTAGCGTAACAAGAATAAAATCTGCATGAAATACAATCGAATTTTATTACTAAGTATGGGTGAAGTTCCCATCATTGTCGTATGAAGGTGAATACCCTGGAAAAGAACCCACAGAAAAAAGGGGGGCATGGCATCACCATTATATATGTCAGTCACAGTGACAGAGCAACTAGTAAAGGACCCACATGAATATTAACCACTATACAATATAATCATAAATGTATAGTGAAAATAAGGACAAAATATGTCCGTAAGGTTGGAGACACTGAAGGTGCTTGTCATGTGAATATCATGGCAAACATAAACCTGTAAAGAATCAAGATACATCACCACTCGTAATAACGTGGAAGATGTATAAATGTGCAAAATAGCATAAGTGCATACATAAATATATAAATATATAAATATATAAATATGGGCTATATAAATGTATAAGAATATAGATATAAAACCATATGTATTAAGGACAAATAGAAACTTGAAACTTAATAAGGATAAAACAGGTTAAAATTCTACCGTAAAATCAGTAAAAGTACAGTGTCAGTAACCTATAAAACATAATAGAGATAGAATATCAGTAGACAATATATGAGAGTCATATTGTGGCTAACATGTGAGGTTGCTAATAACAAATGGGAGACCATGGACCAGGTATTCTACAGGCATGTGTACAGATCTTCGGTCACATTCAAGCCATTCGGGTGCTTGGTGTCGAGTTGTAATATATATCTTGTCTCGAGTTTTCTGAGTTTGTATTCACAGTCTCCACCTCTTCTACTGGGAGGTACGGCATCGATTACAAAGTAATTGAGACCTTTGTTGTTAGATTGATGGAATTTCTTAAAATGTCTGGCCACAGGATAAGTGCTATCTTCATTCGAGATTGCGCGAAGGTGTTGAAGAATGCGCTTGTGGACCTGGAGTTTAGTGCTCCCTATGTATTGGAGTTTGCAGGGGCAAATCAAGACATAGATGGCAAATTCGGTCTTGCATGTCAGGAGTTTGGTAATTTTGAATGAAGTTTGACAAAAAGGGGTGGTGTAGGATAGTGTGTTGATCCCATGAGAGCAAGCTTTGCAAGTTCTGCATCTAAAAAAGCCTTTATGTGTTTGCAACCACGAGGTTTTTTCCATGATCTCTGGGTCGGTCGACACCAGACAATCCCTCATGGATGGGGCCTTACTGTAGGTAATGGACACCCTCTGCGGTAGCAGGGGTCCAATAACCGGATCACATAACACTAAGGGCCAGCAGGTTTGCACGATCTTGTGTATGGCCCTGTGTTGTTTGCTAAAACTCATGATAAGGCGAAAATCAGGTTTGAGTTTAGTGTAGTTAGTGGTGTCTAAGGTCTCAAGGTGTGTCAAAGTGCGTTTGTCTTGGAGAAGAATGTTCCTATCTATACCGGAAGTTTTGGAAATGGCAGAATCAATGACATTGAGTTGGTAACCTCTTGCGAGAAATCTGGCTTTACTCGATTCTTGGGCAGTTATAAGGTCAGTGCTGTTGCTACAAACTCGCTTCAGACGGAGCATTTCTCCATATGGAATGCTCTTTATGAGGTGCTGGGGGTGAGAACTCTGAGCGTGAAGAATAGAATTACCCGCTGTTTCTTTCCTGTATAATCGAGTCTCTAGTTTATCATTGAGCACATATATTTGTGTGTCCAAGAAATTGACTGTAGTGTCACTGACATTGACCGTGAAGTGTAGATTGAGATGGTTACAGTTTAAGTTGTTGACAAACTCTAACGCCCCTTCAATGTTGCCCTTCCAGATCACAAATAAATCGTCAATATAACGCAGCCATATCACAATGTTGTTCTCCATAACCTGTTGGTACTTAATGTTGAGGACCAGCTCTTCCCACCAGCCCATGTGTAGGCAAGCGTAACTGGGGGAAAAGCTGGCCCCCATGGCTACACCTCTGGTCTGTTGAAATAACAGATTATTGAACATAAAAATGTTATGTGTGAGACAAAACTCAATCATGGATGTCAGCATATCATTATGTGCCTGAAATCCAACCTCTCGTTGTGCAAGAAAGAATTTAATTGCATTGATACCATCAGTGTGTTGGATGCTAGTATACAACGAGGAAACATCAAGAGCCAGCATAAGAAAGTCTTTTTGCCAAGTGAACCCCTGAATTTTCCTTAGAAAGTCACTTGTATCGCGAACATACGATGGCAGTTCCTTTACAAAATCCTGAAGAAAGTAGTCAATATATATGGAAGTGTTTTCAAGAAGGCCTTCTTTTGCAGTAATGATAGGTCTTCCTGGCGGGTTGACCATGTCCTTGTGTACCTTAGGGATGAAATAGATACTAGGAATTGTAGGATTTTCTTTTCTCAAAAATTTAAATTCATCTTCGCTGATAAGATCTGTTTTCCTCCAGCCAGCAAGTTAATTATAATATTCCTGGTACATGGATTTGAGATGAGCCGTGTTCGTGCGGCTGTAACATTCTCTATCATTCAACTGTCTGAAAGCTTCATTGTGGTAATCTTCCTGTGATAAAAGGACAATGTTGCCGCCTTTGTCGCTGTTACGAATCACAGTGTCTTTATTTAGTTTGAGTTTGGTCATAAGATTGTTGTACTTGATTTCTTTCTCATTGTATCGTCTTTTGGCCATCAAGGTGGTTTTATTGAGCCTTTTGATCTTGGAAGTGACCGCCTCATGAAATGCGTCAATGGAGTCATGCAGAGCAATGGGATTAAAAGTCGATTTAGGTTTGAATTGTGTCAATGAAGTCTTAGTAGACGAAGTTTTGGTCATGAACTTGGTAGGTTGCTGTGGGGTAGTAGGGGTTTGGCTCTCATCCCACATTTCTTGAAGCTCCTGAGTAAGTGATAAATTAGTGTCACTGGTGTTATCTTGAAGTGTTTGGTGACTAGTTGGCGTTTGATTAACATGCTGTTCTTCTGGCTCTCTGAGCATGTGGAATTTTTTAAGTTTGAGTTTTCTCACCCCTTTGTATAAATCCATTCTGGTAGATGCGTAGTCGAAGTTTTTTGGTGGACAGTAAGATAGGCCAAGGCTAAGGATTCTTGTCTCTTCAGGGCTGAGTTCAATTTTAGAAAGATTGATGATGGTGTTGTTGTCCTTAGTAATCATATTTATTTCCGTTTCCAATAGCCGCGTCCCCTCCTTTTGTTGCCGGCGTCTTCTGTTCGCTTTCCGCCTCTGCCTGCGTTTGAAGTTGGCGCTTGTCCCGAGAAGTTTTTTTGCGCTCTTGGTCTGAGAGTTGCTCTCCTCTCTTCGCACAAAAAATTCAGTTCTTCCCCTGGGGAGGGTTTGTCTAGTGTTGACCTAGCCTCAGGTGCTCGCATTTCTGATTCAGAGTCGCTTCCTGCTGCCGAGCTGAGATCTGAATGCGTTGTTTCAATATTCACTCTTGTTTTGGGGGCAGTTGTTGTCGTTTTGTTTCTAGAGACTCTGAGGGCATCGTACTTTTTGGCAAATGTAAAGATCTGGCCTAATTCATAATCGTTTTTGTCCCTTATGAACTTCGTGGCTTTGCGTTCTTTGATTTTGTCTTCCTCTTTTTTGAGTCTAATAAGCATCTCTTTGCGCAATTTGGATATATCCTCCGTAGTCGTAATCTTATCAAGTTCATCATTAAGATCATCGATTTCATTCAGTAATCTTGCTCGATCAATGTCCGCATATTTAATTAGAATGAGTGTGAGCTTCCGAGAGGAATCAAGGTTACATTCAGCCCATTCGCGCATTAGGTCAGGATTTGGATCCTCGTATGTGGGGGCAGTAAGGATGCGCAGTCCTCGCGGTATCCTCCCTACTTCAATGTAGCATTGTAGTGAGCGCGACTCCCACCACTTACTTTGTTCTGCGCGCATTTTTTTCTCTAGAAGTTTAAATTTGTATTTGACTGAGTCAGTATCAGCTGTGCTTGCCATTTCCGTAGGTTTGTGAGTGTTTGTGGTCTGAGGGGTATCGGAAAAGAATTCCGTGGCAGCCGCCTCCCTCTCTTTCACCATGTCCGACGACATCACTGGAGATCAATATATATGGACTCGTGTGGAGACGTAGATCAGCAATTACGATCGTCTCCACTGGGTTGCACACTTCTCCACCCCCGCACAGATGCACAGACAGTCCTACCTGGAGTGCTTCCGAGCACGCCTCGTCCTCCGACTCGGTGTTCTCCGGGTTAGTCCAGGGTCCGGACGGTACGTCTGATCCAAGGTGGGGGGGGTCCAGCGTCTGCTTCCTTCACGGACTAAATGAACTACCGGGTTGCCCCGGAAGTGAAATCCACTGAAGACGCCGACCAAAGACGGAGAAGGGATCTGTGTAAGACCGGGTGGATAAAACGGTCTAGAATATCCTTTTCTTCCAACACGGCTCCAATAAACGAGAACCAAGGGATGGACACAGACCCGAAGTAAGTGCTTGAAGTGTTTATTGTCCAGAAGTCGTCGATACGCGTTTCGGCTCGGGAGAGCCTTGTTCACTCGACATGGTATCATAAAGTGCATACATTTAAAGTGACAGTGCATACATGCGTCATACCCCACGTGGTCAGAAAATAGATAGACATAGAAGAGATACACATAATGCTCTCAAATTATCAATCAGCTTGGGGTAAAACCGTCAATCATGTGCACCTTAGCAGTGTAGAATTCCAAATACAATAAAAAATTCAAAACATAAACCTATTGTTGGAATAGAGCAGAACATAATGGTGGTAAATGTACCAAACTCTACCCCAACTAGTGGAAATGGCCGGCATGTAGTAATCAGTATCTATAGTGTATAGGAGATAGCTAATACATCCACATGGGTAAATGCAAACAATCTCAGCCTCATAATTCATGTAAAATACAGAATGGCAAGCCTGGGCTGGGAGTGAATCCTGGTAGACATGATAAAACTTAAAAACTGTGACAAGTAGCGTAACAAGAAAAAATTCTGCATGAAATACAATACATATGTATATATATATATATATATAAATTATCTACTGGCGGTCGCCAGTAGATAGTTATAGTTAGGACCGTGTTTCCATAGGAAATCCGCAACATTCTATTTGGAATAACTTTGGCGCCGATTGACGAATCCTCGCGAAATTCTCAAAATAGGTGGGGTGCTCCGCTCCTTCCCTGAAAGTCTCGGGGGGATTCGTCAAGCGGGGGCTGAGAAAAAGGGGGGTCCCAAAACGCGTTTTCCCCATGCATTTTTCCATAGGACCTTTAGTCCGAGCTACAGCCCGAACGGATGAACAGAATTACTTGAAATTTGGCAGAGAGGTAGCCCTCAGGTCAGGGATGTGCCTTTTGAAGGTCTCGTGTAAATCTGTTCAGTATTTCCTGAGAAAATAGCATTTAAATCAATATATATATCTATAGGCGCGCTCCGAGCGCGTACCGTAAGCTTACCGTACGCGCACGCCGCCGTGCGCAAGCGCGATTCTGATTGGTTGTTAGATCTTAGTAAACATTCGAATCGGTCGAAACCAGGAAGTGTCGGCCGCCATTTTGTCTCTCGCACTCTGAGGGGGTGAAAAATAAAGGTGGATAACGTGAAAAGGGGGCAGGGTGGACAGTTCCTGACCCCCTAGCCTTTGTCAGGGGGTCCCAGAAGGACCCCCAAGGGCAAAAATGAATTGTAATTTTTTTTCGAAAAATCGCTGAATGCGCGTAGCGTACGTGCACGGCGTAAGCGGGAAAATTCCGCTAGAAAAATTCCGCGAACTTCGCGTAGCTATTCCGCGATTACGCGTACCGTACGCTCACGGCAAAAAAAAATTTTCAAAAAGGAAAGCTTACAAAAAAATTACAAAAATTGTGAGGTAAGGTTGGCTCTTAAAAGAGCCGTTGGGTTAATACAGGGATAGAGGAAAGAAAGAATGGGAATCTTATGAACGTCTACAAACGTGCTGGTCTATCTTATTGTTAATAAGGGAAACACTGGTCTCCCCAAAAACAATAAGACCACAACACGTTGTACACCTCATTGAAACCCTCCGAAATCGAGGGTTAATGTCCAGAGGAGCTGAAGAAGGTGATGCTCCCACCTCAGAGGAAGGGCTCAGCTGAGCTGCCGATGATGTACTCGGCTGAGCTTCTGAGATTGGGCTCTGGTGACTTACTGAAGAGTTTTCTCCAGTATGTCGAGCAAAGGTCCTGGGATGTTTATCCCTAAGGTGTCTCATCATAGAGTGATTTCCAAAGGAATACTTCTTCCTTGGATTTCCTCTAGATAAAACACGGTCACAAAGTCTGCAAGTGACCAATGGAGCATTGACCTTTTTCTGCCCCTCTGGAAAAGTAAAATACTCCCACACAAAAGAATCCTTTTGTTTCCTCCTTCTCTGTATGATGATGGTGCTGCTAGGCTCACTCTCAGAAGAGGACTGCTGTTCTGCCATTGTATCTCAATGTCAATTCAGCTCCTTCTCCTAGGGGATCTCAAGCAATAGTGAGGGGAATGGGTGTGGTGCTGGAAGTTTCTGGAACTGAAAGTAGTTTAAACCAATGAAAAGTGTTCTTTGTGGATCACATGACCTACCGTGCGTGCTCCGTAAGCTTACGCTACGCGCTCCGTAAGCTTACGCTACGCGCTCGTAAACAAGTACGCATGCGCAAACGTGACGTACACATGCGCTTACGGAGCGCGTACGTATGACGCACTCGCGCATGCGTATTACACGCACCCGCGTAACCGCGACGTTGGTTCCGCGCAACGCGCATGCGTGTACGCGTTGCCGAAGAAGTACGCGTGCGTACGTACGTCACGTACGTATCACGTAAGCGCACCGTACTTATGACGTACGGAGCCCGTAGCGTCAGCTTACCGTACGCGCACGGCAAAAAATCCCTAAAAAAAAAAAAAAAAAAAAAAAAATAACTTAGCATTTAAAAAAACGTACAAATTCACTGAAAAAACCATAGGTTTCACACACGTTATAGTTAGGAATTAGCATTTAAAAAACCTTGCAAATTCACTGAAAAAACCATAGGTTTCACACATGTTATAGTTAGCAGGACATTTCACTCGTGAAAAACCAATGAAATTCCCCTGTTATAGTTAGTGCACGCAACTATAACTCACGCGACCGCAATCCTCTGCTGATGACGTCAGATATTACGTCACTGATGACATATGTGTTTTTCTGAAAAAAAAATATTTGTAATATATGTATAGATAAAAATTAATGGAAGAAGACATGGGTAAATAAGTGTCTAAAAACAGTGATGTAATATCTGACGTCATCAGCAGAGGATTGCGGTCGCGTGAGTTATAGCTGCGTGCACTGACTATAACGGGGGAATTTCATTGGTTTTTCACGAGTGAAATGTCCTGCTAACTATAACATGTGTGAAACCTATGGTTTTTTCAGTGAATATATATATATATATATATATATATATATATATATATATATATATATATATATATATATATACTAAGAATACAGTAGAAATGCAAGCACCATATCAGGATAGAGAACAGAGAGAAAAAATACTAGTGTACAAAGTCTTTCAAATAAAATGGTTTCTTACTGACCCTAGTGTATAATCTGGCTGTTATTATCCTTTACAGAAGACTCAGTGAAACACTTAGGGCCATTGTATGGAACAACTCTCCCTAGGCTCCCTATGCGGTGATCTTGGGTCTTGATTGCATTCGCAAACACGTTAATAACCCAAATGTGTTTGAAATATTTAGAACTGTAACCAGGCTGTTTGATAACCACCAAATCTCCAACAGCAACCACAGTGTTCTTTACGGCCTTTCTCAAATCAAAATGAGACTTTCTTGTCAAGCTTTTCTCAACTTACCTCTCACGCCATTGATCACTGCATTCCTTCTCAGATGTAGCTCCTTCCAAATTCCTTACCCATGAAGGTTCAACTAGGGTACAAGGAGATCTACCTCGAAACAAAAGTAAAGGAGATTTACTATGAGGAGTCAACCTATAAATCTCCACCTTTTTAATTAGGTCCTTCTTCCAATTAAGACCATCACCTTTAGCCAAGGCAATTGTCTCCTTCAAAACCCTGTTAAATCTCTCTACCATGCCATTCATGAGAGAGAACACTTTTTGTGCTTGATACCACGTTTTTTCAAGAAACACTCCATTTCACGAGAAACTAACTGAGCACCATCATCAGTTAAAATGGTGTCAGGTTAAATCTCTCTACCATGCCATTCATGAGAGCGAACACTTTTTGTGCTTGATACCACGTTTTTTTCAAGAAACACTCCATTTCACGAGAAACTAACTGAGCACCATTATCAGTTAAAATGGTGTCAGGTTAAACTTTTCTAGCCAAAAGATTATCCAAAAACGCAATAACATTTAGTTTCAATGCCACTCATGAAGCAAACCTCTGGTCATCCCGAAAACATATCAATAACAATTATGACAAACAATTGCTGTCCTTCCGAATGAATGGGGCCAAGAATATCCAAAGCTATTTTTTTCCACGGTCCACTAGGTAACTCTCTGACCACCATAGGTTGTATCCTCACGACTTTCGTTTTCCCACACATCGCACATGCCAAGCAATCTCTTACTAGCCTTTCTACCTGTAAGTTCATGCCAGGCCACCAATATGAGGAATGAAGCCTCTCTTTAGTCTTGGATATTCCAAGATGAGAAATATGCGCCAAATCACTCAGTTTACAGGCAAGTTTCAAAGGAGAAACCAACCTTGTATCACAAAACAAAAGACCACTACAAACTCCCAACTCATCTTTCACACCCCAAAATGTCTTGACTTCATCAGAGGCTTGTTTTTTAGAGACCCATCTTTTCTTATTCAACTGCAAAACTTCAGAAAGTACCACATCAGAGGATAATTCTTCCCTCCACTGATCTTCGGATACAATCTCTTCATCCACAAAACACACATGAACATCATTATCCAGAGCATCATCATCCGTCTCATTCTCATCAACATTTCCTACCAATCACGACAAATTGTCAGCTACTCCATTATGTTTGCCCGGAATACACCTTGCCTCAAAATTATAATCTTGTAAGGCAATCTCCCACTTTGTTATCCTGCCAGAAATAAGGTCTATACCCTTTTACGTGAAGATTTCACATAGAGGCTTGTGGTCTGTTTTAACAATAAACTTAGTTCCCCACAAAAACTTCTTAAGTTTTTTGATGGCCCAGAAGATGGCCAAAGCTTCCCGCTCGATGACTGAATAACGAGACTCAGCATCCTTCAACCAACGTGATACAAACGTTATAGAATTCATACCCTCTTCACCTTCTTGTTGCAGGACAGCTCCCAAACCTTTAAGACTCGCATCAGTAGTGATTATTGAAACTTTAGAGAGGTCAAAACTCTTAAGACTTGGTGCAAATTGAGTTTTTCTTTCAGAATAATAAATTCTTTCTCACAGGCACTATTCCAGTTGAATGCCACCCTTTCCTCAACAGCAAATTCATATTGACACTAAGTTCAGCAAAATTCTCAACAAACTTGTTATAATATTCAATCATACCAAAAAACGTCATTAACTCTTCTCTGGAAGTAGGGGGCACACATTCAAGAGATTGTATCTACCAGATCGGGCTTTGACTTGATGTGACCTAAATAGTTGATGGTGGTTGTGGCAAATTGACACTTCTCAGCCTTAATAGTATTATTTGCATTGTCAAGTCTTCCTAAAACCATATCAAGACGACACCCATGTTCTACATCATTTTTACCCAAAACAAGGATATCATCTTGATACACACAGACTCCTTCACACCCACTAAGAATTTTTCCATGACACGGATGCTGCTGATACCAAGCCAAACGGTATCCTTACAAACCTGAAATTGCCAAAAGGAGTAATAAAGGCTGTGTAACTTCTGGCTGACGCTTCCAATTGTATCTGATGTTAAGCTGAAGTTAAATCTATTGTGCTGAACACTTTGACTCCTTATAACAGGACTAATAATTCTGAAATAATTTGGAGGGGATATCGATCTACAATGACACTCTTATTGAGCTGCCTCAAGTCTACACAAAGGCGAAGACTTCCATTAGACTTGCAAGCTGCAACTACTGGAGCCAGCCATTCAGTGCATTCCTCCTCTTGAATTATGCCCCCCTTTTTGAGTTTTTCTAACTCTTTTTCATTTCATCTCTAAGAACTAAAGGCATACTCCTAACTTTACAACATGAGGGTTGAGAACCAGTGCGTAACCATATTCTATGCTGAAAGTCTTTGAGGCATCCAAGTTCTTCCCTAAAGACATTAGGAAATCTCTTTTTGATTTCAGCTTCAACACCACTAATGTGCAGAGAGTCATCATGAATTATGTTGACCACATCTTTTACCAAAATGGGTGTAGCACTGCTTGGGTAAAGCATAACACCCAAATCACCTTGGTGAAACCAACTATTAATACTATTCCCTTTTTCAGAGACATACATTTTCCCTGAGACATAAGTTGTTTATACTCAATTAAGCCTATAAATTAACCATGAAGGGGAATTGGTTCCCTCACCATAAGCTAGGGGAAATATATCAGGCTTATATAAAGAAATCTTGTTTGCAAGCTTATTAGTAAAGAACAACTTGGAGATAATTGTAATCTTAGCACCTGAGTCAAAGAGAAGCTTAGTGGGTTTTCCTTCCACAAGAATAGTATCAACCGGACATGTTTTGCACCAAACATCAGGAGTGTCAACTTGAACTATGATCTGACCGCAAACAAAATCCTCTTCAATATCTTCAGTTTCAACACTTCTCCCATTTGTAGAAGTCAACCTCGCTTTACAAACAACAGCAAGATGTCCCTTCTTTTTACACTTAGAGCACACAACTTTCAGCGCTGGACAATTCTTATCATTTGCCAAATGACCAGGCTTGTCACATCTGTAACACTTGCGCGTGAATTTGCTCCTCATTCCACTCGCCCTAGTTATAACCACTGGTTTCTTTATATCTTATTTTACAACATGAACAGTTGACTCTTTGACACCCGGGGGAGTCCAGCGAGGTATGGCTTGCATGGATCCCCAAAAGTTTTTCCTACCCAGAATCCCATGCAAACCTCAAATTAGCTGAAAAAAACACATTTTCCACATATTTTTGTGTGGAATCACCGTGGCGGCACAAATGTCCTAGGTTGTTTTGTGATAGGTCATTTTGATGTCTCCTCAATACATTTTGGGCCATTGCCTGTCACGGGTACTTGACCCAGCCACGCGAGTGAGGTATCATTTTTATAGGGAGACCTGGGGAAACGCTGGGTGGTAAGAAATTTGTGAATCCATGGAGATTCATGAACTTTCCCACACAGAAATTTGAGAAAAAAGCGATTTTTTTCCAGCTAAATTTGAGGTATGTAGACCTTACTGGGTAGGAAAACGTTGAGGGACCCATGCAAGCTATACCTCGCTGGACTCCCCCTGGTGTCTAGTTTTCAGAAATGTGTGGGGTTGGTAGGTTTCCGAGGAAAGTCCAAAAACCCAGGTGACTCCCCTTGCAAAACCAGATTGTTTGAGAAAAAAAAGTGATTTTTTCAGCTACATTTGAGGTTTGCTGAGCATTCTGGGTGTGAACATTTTGGGGATCCGCGCAAGCCATACCTCGCTGGACTCCCCCGGGTGACTAGTTTTCATAAATGTGTAGGTTGGGTAGTTTCACAAGATGGCGGCGAGCCCGGGGCCAAATCCCCTAGGTGCCCCCCCTCAAAACTAGGTAGTTTTGTTATAGGTAATTTTGAAGTCTCCACAGTACGGTTTGGGCCATTTCCTGTTGCAGCCACTATGCCTACCCACACATGTGTAGTACCATTTTTATCGGGAGACCTGGTGGAATGCTGGGTGGTAGGAAATTTGTGTCAACCCGGTGATCCTACAACTTTCCCACACAGAAATGTGAGAAAAAATAAAAAGTTTTCAACAATATTTGAGGTTTGCAGGGCATTCTGGGTAGGAAAACGTTGGGGGACCACTATAAGCCATACCTTGCTGGACTCCCCTGGGTGTCTAGTTATCAAAAATGTGTGGGTTTGGTAGTTTTCCAAGATGGCCGCCGAGCCCGGGGCCAAAAACCCAGGTGAGCCCCTTGCAAAACCAGGTTGTTTTCTGATAGGTCATTTTGATGTTGCCTCAATAGGTTTTGGGCCCTTGCCTGTCGCGGGTACTTGACCCACCCGCACGAGTGGTGTGCCATTTTTATTGGGAGACCTGGGGGAATGCTGGGTGGGTGGAATTTTGTGGATCCACATGGATTCCAGAACTTTCCCACAAAGAAATTTGAGAAAAAAAGTGATCTTTTTCAGCTACTTTTGAGGTTTGCAGGGCATTCTGGATTAGGGGATCCACGCAAGCCATACCTCGTTGACTCCCCCAGGTGTCTAGTTTTCAGAAATGTGTGGGTTTGGTAGTTTTCTAAGATGGCCGCCGGGGCCAAAAACCCAGGTGACCCCCCCCTTGTAAAACCAGGTTGTTTTGTGATTGGTCATTTTGATGTCTCCTCAATACGATTTGGGCCCTTGCCTGTTGCGGGTACTTGACCCACCCATGTGAGTGAGGTACCATTTTTATCGGGAGTCGTGGGGGAATGCTGGGTGGGTGGAATTTTATGGATCCACACAGATTCAGAACTTTCCACCACAGAAATGTGAGGAAAATGTGTTTTTTTTAAAACAAATTTTGAGGTTTGCAAGGGATTTTGGGTAACAGAACCCGGAGAGAGACAGACAAGTCACTCCATCCTGGATTCCCCTGCGTGTGTAGTTTTAAAAAATGTATAGGTTTGCTAGGTTTCCCTAGGTGCCGGCAGAGCTAGGGTTCAAAATCTACACCTGGGCACTTCACAAAAAAAGGGTCAGTTTTCACTGTGAAAATGTGCTGTGGCCACGTTGCGTTTGGGCCGTTTCCTGTCGCTGGCACTAGGCTTACCCACACAAGTGAGGTACCATTGTTCTCAGAAGACTTTGGGAAATGCGGGTTGCGTGGAATTATGTGTATCCACGCAGATTCCAGAACTTTCCACCACAGAAATGTGAGGAAAATGGGTTTTTTTGACAAATTTGAGGTTTGCAAGGGATTTTTTTGGAAGACTTTGGGGAATGAGAGGTGGGTGGAATTTTGTGGATCCACGCAGATTCCAGAGCTTTCCACCACAGAAATGTGATGAAAATGTGATTATTTTACAAAGTTTGAGATTTGTAAGGGATTCTGGGTAACTGAACCTAGTGAGAGCCAGACAAGGCACTCCATCCTGGATTCCCCTGGGTGTCTAGTTTTAAAAATGTATAGGTTTGCTAGGTTTCCCTAGGTGCCGGCAAAGCTAGGGTTCAAAACCTACTATTAGGCACTTTGCAAAATATTGTCAGTTTTCACTGTAAAATGTGGTGTGTCCACGTTGCGTTTTGGGCCGTTTCCTGTTGCGGGCACTAGTCCTACCCACACATGTGAGGTACCATTGTTCTCGGAAGACTTTGGGAAATGCGGGTTGCGTGGAATTATGTGGATCCACGCAGATTACAGAACTTTCCACCACAGAAATGTGAGGAAAATGGGGTTTTTTGACAAATTTGAGGTTTGCAAGGGATTCTGGGTAACAGAACCAGGTGAAAGCCAGATAAGTCACCCCATCCTGGATTCCCATGGGTGTCTAGTTTTTGAAAATGTATAGGTTTGCTAGGTTTCCCCAGGTGCCGGCAGAGCTAGGGTTCAAAATCTACAGCTAAGCACTTTCCCAAAAAAGGGTCAGTTTTCAGAGAGAAAATGTGGTGTGTCTACTTTGTGTTTTGGGCCATTTCCTGTCGCAGGCACAAGGTCTACTCACACAAATCAGATACCATTTTTCTCGAAAGAGTTTGGGGAATGTGGGGTGGGTGAAATTGTGTGGATTCACGCAGATCCCAGAACTTTCCATCACACAAATGTGAGTGAAAAGTGTTTTTTTTAACTAAGTTTTAGGTTTGCAAGGGATTCTGGGTAACAGAACCTGGTGAGAGTCACCCCATCCTGGATTCCCCTTGGTGTCTAGTTTAAAAAAATGTACAGGTTTGCTAGGTTTCCCTATGTGCCGGCCGCGCTAGGGCCCAAAATCCACAGGTAGGGACATTGCTAAAAACAAGTCTGTGCCTAGTGGGCCTTCTGCCGCCCTGGGGGGAAATCGGGAAGGGGGAGGGGCATTGCCCCGATATGCCCCCAAGAGGGGCAGAAAGACTATAGCTATTTTTGGCATGGGGGCATTAGTATGCACATTCTGGGCATCCCCCATGCATAAAAAGAGCCAGCGTAATCGCTGGCACCTAGTGGGCTCTCTGACACTCCCCCCGGGGGCAGATCAGGGGCCACTGCCCCCATCCACCCCCTGGGAGGGTAGAAAGACTGTGGCATTTTGGGGGGGAGATGTGGGCATTGGCATGCCCTTTCTGCGCTGACCTCACCCCTGAATTAAAAATTAAATAAATCCTGAGACCTAGTGGGCTTTCTGCCGCCCGCCGGGGAGAGGGGGGCAGAAAAGGGGCTATTGCCCCAATGTGCCTCCGGGGAGGAGAAGAAAGACTGTGGTACTTGTATTTGGGTTGGGGGCATTATCATGCCCATTCTGGGCAGCCCACACCCCTACGTTATAAAAAAAATAAAAAAAATCCCTGGTGCCTAGTGGACTTTCTGCCCTGCTCCGGGGGGCAGATCAGGGGCTACTACCCCCGGGGGCAGAAAGACTGGAATTTCACTGGGGTGGGGGCATTGTCATGCCCATTTTGGGCAGCCCCCAGCCCAACATTAATTTAAAAAAAATCCCTGGTTTCTAGTGGGCTTTCTGACCCCCGGGAGAAGATTGGGGGCTACTGCCTGTGAGAAAGTGGCTCTGTATAATGCTCCCAAATAGGTACAGGGTGTACAGAGTCCACAGTCCCCAGAGGTTTGGCAGAGGGTAAAGTTAGATATAACCTTACTGTCTAAAGTGGTAGCTTGGTCGAGCAGTAAGGCAGTATCAGAGGACAGTGTAAAGCATTTGTTGCACTCACTCAGCCAGCAAATGGTCTCACACACTCAATAACTGAAATCTAGGCCAATGGTTTATATATAAAAAATATATGCTTGTTTTATTTTAGAACCAACAATAGGCATTAAAATATACTTTCTCAGAATGAGATGCTTTATATGAATACTTTTGGAATATGCAATTGACTTTTGTAGACAGTTACAAGTGGTTGCAATAGGCAACACAATTCAAAACACAATAATGCATTGAGTTCAATGGAAGTTTCAAGTTATTTGCCACAGATTACTTTTACGATTACTTTTGGAATTCCAGGACTGGATCCTAGATTCAGTCCTGGGTCAGTACTTGGAATCAAGTGATAAAAGTCGACTTAATTACTGTGATGATTTTTAGACAATATTTTGCTATTTTAAAAGTTGACAGAAAATATTTCATAGAAAACAGTCAATGATTCCCTATGGCAGAAAATTCAAGTTGCAGGTATAGTAGGTTCTCGTTACTTTTGTAATCCAGTACTGGGTGCCGAGACTCAGTACTGGCACCTTTATCCAAAACAGGTAAGTAATTACGTTTTCAGACATTATACAATTTTTAAAGAATATTTAAAGATTGCAGAAATTGACACTTGGAAGAAATTTCACAGAAAAACAGTCACTGATTTCCTATGGGAGAACATTGGGTTACTGGTAAGTACAGTTGTAAGTATTTTTCAGAGTCAGTGCTGGGCACCAAGATCCAGCACTGGGAGCTCACCTAAGATCAGGTGAGTATTTTCGTTTTCGTTACTCGGCTGATTTTTGGTGAATATTTTAAGTTTTGAAAAGTTCACACTTAGAAGAAATTTCAGGAAAAGCCAGTTAATGTTACCCTATGGAGAAAATTGAGTTATCGGTTTAAAGGTAAGTACTCGACTGGCAGAGTTAAGGTTCTGGGCATAGACTCAGGGGTCTCCCAGGGTCAGGTAGGTACAGTTGGTTCACCCTCAGCGGCATAAGGGCGGCCAGGTGCAGAGAGAGTTAGGCCCAATGTTATCCTATGAGAGGTAGGGGGGCCTTGGTTGGTGGCTGCTGACTAGCAGGCCACGCGGCTGTGGGAGCTGGGCTCCTGGTCACTTACTCAAGGCAAGTGGGGAAGTAGATAGGTGTAGAGGTTGCACTGCCAGGGCCACTCGGGCGGCTGGGTGCAGGGTGCTTTTGAGCCTTCGGGCGCTCACTTGATTTCAATGGGAAATCTCCGGTTTAGAAAAAAGCTGCAAGCTCGGGGACGAAGATTCTTCAGGTGCCACCACCACTTCGAGAGGTAATTTGGGTAGTTGGAGGATAGGTAGGTACCCCGGGATTGGGCACAGGGGGCCACGGGGCACCGGGTGCAGGGGTGCCTTTTGGTGTCGGGAAATCTTACCCTCTGTTGATCGCGGTTGGGGGGGCACCTTGTTCTGAGGCTGCAGGCTTCTTCAGGAGTGTCGAGGGAGGTCCTTGGGTGCCGGACTCGGGGTCACAGTCGTCGTGATCTTTGTTCACTCCGGCACAGGCCAGGCTTGGCTGGTGCAGAGTGTGCTGGCTTCGCGGTTCCGGGCTGCTGCCGGGGATTAGAAGTAGATTTTGAGTAGAGCCTCTACTCATGGGAGTCCCAGGGGTTTAGAGTCAAAAGGTAGCCAGGTCTTCCGGGGTTTGTGAGGTTGCTGGCCACAAGATATGCCGGGTTGGAGCAGGAGCAGGTTCGAGGGTCGACAGGCCGGTAGGGCTGGGGCCAAAGCAGTTGGTGTCTTCCTCTTCTTAGCAGCTGCAGGGCAGTTCTTCTTTCTTCCAGCTCTTCTTCGGATTTTGGAATCTGGGGAAGGAAGGTTCAGGGTGCCCCTAAATACTAGATTTAGGGGCGTTACAGGTAGGTGAAGGGCAGGGACCAATGGGTGCCTGTCCTGGGGTGGGTACACCCCCTATCCTGCCTCTCTCCTGTGGGAGGGGGGCAGTAGCCTAATCCTGATTGGGCAGGGCTCCCCATCTTCAAGATGGCGAGAGCCCGGGGATGTGCTTCACCTCGCCTCCCCCACCTGAGGGGTGGTGTTGGCAGGCTGCCACATCCCCTGTCCTTATTTGGGGTTTCCGACCAAGCTTCCCGCCAGAGTGGGGGGTTGCAGTGGCCTGGGGAAGCTCACAGAGGCGGCATGTCTTTGAAGCTTCCCCCTGCCCATCCTGGGGGAGGAGATTTAGCACCTCGCCCAGGATGTGCATTGTTGCAGACCCAGGAGAGCAGGGGCTCTCCTACCCAGGGGTCCAGCAACATGTCTGCTGTGTGGCAGCCTAGGCAGCCTCAGAACAGACGTGGATTGCAGGTTAGGTTTCAGGGGGCCTCTCTAAGATGCCCTCTGTGGTGCTTGGTACATTAAATCCCACACTGGCATCAGTGTGGATTTAATGTGCTGAGCAGTTTGATACCAAACTTCTCAGTATTCAGTGCTGCCATTATGGTGCTGTGGAGTTCGTGTTTGACAAGCTCCCAGCACCATGTACTCTTAAATGGCAGCACTGCACTTACAGGGCCCAGGAATGGACCTGGGTACTGTAGGGGCACAGGGCTCCTGCCTCTGTGCCCACACCACTAGCATAGGGCACCCAGCTAGAGGGGTGGCTGATGTATGCCAGGGCAGTGTAGGTTGTGGGCATGGCACACAGGGATGTGTGCCATGTCGTCTCTCTGTTTTGTCTTGTACCCAGACACTTAGCCTGCCAGGGCAGTGTGTGTGTGTTAGGGTACAGGGCCTCCAAGGGTGGCACAATAAGTGCTGCAGCCCTTAGAGGCCTTCCCTGGTCACAAGGCCCTGGGTACCTAGGGTACCACTTACCAGGGGCTGACATGTGGCCAGGGTTTGCCAATTTGGTTTTGAGGTTTTTGTTTAGGGAAGGAACATAGGCCCTGGGCACCTGATTGGCAGGAGTCCAGGGCACACTCAGTCAAAGTACATTCAGCAATTCTGCAAAAAGTGGGAGCATACCATGCAAGAAAGATGGCACTTTCTCACACTGCCCCCGTCTGCCCTCTCGGGGGCAGAAAGACTAACATTTCTTTGTGGGATGCCCTTTTTGGGCAGCCCCCACCCCAACATCAATTAAAAATAAATCCCTGGTTTTTACTGGGCTTTCTGCCCTCTGGGAGGGGCAGATTTGGGGCCCCTGCCCCCATCTGCCCCCCAGGGGGGCAGAAAGACTGACATTTCTGTGGGGGGGGGGGGGCATTGCCATGCCCTTTTTGGGCCGCCCCCACCCCAAAGTCAATAAAAAAAATCCCTTGTGTCTAGTGGGCTTTCTGCCCCCCGGGGGGGGGGGGGGCAGAAAGATTGACATTTCTCTGGGGGGGCGGTGGGTGCATTGACACGCCTTTTTTGGGCAGCCACCACCCAACATCTATTAAAACAATCCCTGGTGTCTAGTGGGCTTTCTGTCCCCCAGGGGTGCACACAGACTGCTGTGCCCAAAACACAATGGGGGGAGCAAAGGGGAGATTCTCCACTTTCCAACGATACATCTCCCAAGTGTTTCGGTGCTCGGGGGGCTGAAATAGAACCACGAGCACTGAAACTTTTGTTTTCAATGTCATGACAACAGTGCGCCATGCATGCGATCGTCATTACATTGAAAACCTGTGAAGGGCCTCTGGAGGTTGGGGAAACTCTTCCCTACCTCCTAAGGCCCCCAAAAAAATGGAAATCCCTCTGCTGTTTACAGGAGAGGGATTTCGTGCCACTGTCCTCATGGCGGAATGGTTCCGTCATGAGCACAGAAGCACCGAAGGGGATCAACCTAAGGGCGTGGAAAGCCCCAGTTGTAACGGCATTAACTTGGTCAGTGTAAGTAAATTTTTTGTTAATTATGCCTCAGAGTTATGGGTTTTACTGACTGGAGTAGGAAGGGGGCCCAGGTCTTGTGCCCACAAAGCGGGCGTCCAGAACGAGGACTCCCTGAGCTTCATTAAGCCCATTAAGCCCCGTGGACTCTATCCCTCAGGCCCTTATGTTTTTCTTTTTGCTTTTCGGTGAAAATCTGTTTTATTAAAGGAGTGAAGAAGACTCAGCGTGTACACAGCATGTCGCTTACAACCCTTCAGCGGACCGTCCGCGTGATTGAACAGTTGAGCAGTGAGCAAGAGTGAGGCAATATGAGACTATGCAAGAATGTTAAATTACACAGAAAGTCGCCTACAACCCAGGCAGGGCCGGCCGCATAGTGTAGCAGCTATATGTGGTAGTCGCAAGTTGTAGAGCTCCTTCAAATAAGGAAAGCTGCATAAACCAAACAATACCAAACGTAAAACAGTAACCAAAAGAGAGGGAAAGAGAGAGGATACGAAGAAAAAAGTCCCCCATTACTCCTAAAAGGAAGAGAGTGAAGGAATAGTTGAAACAGGAGAGTGAGAAGAGAGAAGAGAGGGAGGGTAGAGCACGAGGAACGGTTGTTGCAAAGAGCGTGGCGAGAGGGGGGAGGAGGGATGGAGACTATTTGAGGGTGAGTTCACCCGATTAGGCCAACAGGCGATGGAGTACAAATTGTTGATGCTGGAGTCAGGGGAATGTGTCGGAGGCAGGGGGATATACAGTGTCCTCAAAAAGGCGTAAAGATCGGAGTGTTGGGGCTGAAAGCGGGCATGCTCCAGCTTACAGAAATGATCAATTAGTGGTTGCCAGAGTTTGGTGATGTGAGTGTCACTGGACTGTAAGCGTGCAGTGAGAAGTTCCATCACCACGGTATGCCAGAGGCGAGTGAACCAGATAGTGACTTGGGGAGTCTCCGCTTTTTCCCAGTATAGGACTATGAGTTGTTTAGCTGTGCCCAGCATATAGAGGCAGATATGCCAGTCGCTACGTGTCAGTGCGTGCAAAATATTAGGCTTGATACCCAGTAGAGCAGTAGCTGGAGTTTCAGGCAGGGGGAAGCCAAGAACCAATTTGATGTGGCCGAGGATCTCTTTCCAGTACGAGGCCAGAAGTGGACAGGTCCACCAAATATGAAGGAAGTCCCTGGGGGAGGTCGAGCATCGCCAACAAAGAGAAGATGTAGGGAACATCTTATGTAGCCTGTGAGGAGTGTAGGACGATTGGGTCATAGCCTTATATGCAGTTTCCCGCTGAGATATGCATCAATAAACCTTTGGAATGTCATGCCAAAGACGATCCCATTGGGCGGGTGTCATGTCCGTGGACAGGTCAGACATCCATCGGGACTGATATGGATGTAATACGACCCACGGGGGGTGCTGGAGAATGTGATATGTATGGGAGATGAGCCCCTTTGAGTTATCGAAAGAGAGGACCAGCCGCTCAAAGGGAGTGATGGCACGCGTGGCTGGCTGAGTCAAAGACGCATCGCTAACTAGTGCCTATGTTGCAAGTTTTGCAATCTGGCCCCTTCGGGGAGTTGAAACTCCTGTTTGCAGTGTTCAAAAGATTTAAAGGTGTCTCCAGCCACGCGGAGAATACAGGAGGGTGCAAAGCAGGCGGGAAGAGAGTTGCCAGCAATGGGAGTGTGAGGGGAAGGAATGGTAGTGAGGCCTTTGGGGGCGGCTATCTTGTCCCAGATGTCGAGAACTGTCTTAGTGGGGAGAGCTATGTAAGCGCTGCGGGAACGTGAGGCCCGGGGCTGCCATGGGATGTCCCATGTAGAGCGTCCAGGTACCGCCCTGTCCATATGGAACCACACCTTCTCACTCTCCCATGCCATCCTTTCTGAAATGAAGCGTAAGTGTGATGCCTAATAGTATTCAACCAGGTTCGGGCAGGCCAGACCCCCCCCTATCACGGGGTAACATGAGAATTTTATTTGAGAAACGCGGTCGACGACCCCCTCCGATGAACCTAGTGAATTTGTGCTGCAAGCTGAGAATCTGATGTTGTGGGAAAGGGGTGGGGAGAGATTGAAATACAAACAGAATTTTAGGTATGATGAATATTTAAGCGTTTGTAAGCGGCCCAGCCACAAGAGGGAAAGGGGCCTCCAGGTTCTCAGGTCCTCTAGCACAGTCCGTCTGCATTCCTGCCAGTTGGCTTGTGACCAGGTGGCGAGGGTGGAAGTTAGATTGAGCCAAGGTATCTAATTAAGTGAGGGGCCCATCTGTAATGGACCAGTGTCTGGAGCGTGGGAAGCTCGTGTACCGGAATGGTAAGGTTCAGGGCCCAGATTTGTCATGCTTGATCTTAAGACAAGACGCCTGCTCGAATAAGCGTAAAAGATGGTAGAGGGCGGGCATGGATGCGTGTGGTTGGGATAACGTAAGGAGGAGATCGTCTTCAAACAAGGCAACCTTATGTTGTTGGCCTCCAAGGGGAATGCCATGGATGTAGGCACCTGGCGAATCATAATGGCAAGAGGTTCCACCACAAGGGTGAACAAGAGGGGCGAGAGGGGGCAGCCCTGTCGCGTACCTCTGTGAATCGAGATGAGGTTGGTAAGTTGGCCATTAACCCAGACTTGAGTCGTAGGGGAAAGGTAAGGGGCCAAGATGCGAGCCACCATCAAGGGGCCCAGTCCTATTTTGCATAGGACCGCTCGGAGAATGGTCCAATCCACTCGGTCGAACGCTTTCTCCGCGTCAAGAGACAGTCAGGTATGTTCCAATGATGTGCCTTCCTAACCAGGTGCGCTATTCGTCTCACATTGTCTGCCCCCTATCGGTGACAAATAAACCCGACCTGGTCGTATCTATAAGGCCTGGGAGGTGTGGGTCTAAGCGCTTGGCTAGGATTTTGGTGTATATTTTAAGATCTGTATTGAGAAGTGCAATAGGGCGAAAAGGGAAGCAAAGGGAGGGATCTTTGCCCGGCTTAGGGAGTAGGGCTATTTCAGCCAATCCCATAGATGAGGATGGACCTATTGTGTCCGTGAAGGAGTTAAAAAGTCGAAGAAGATGCGGTTGGAGCTGCAGGAGAAAGATGCGATAAAAGGAGAGTGGCAGTCCATCTGGACCCGGAGATTTTCCAAGAGGGAAATCTTTCAGAGGACCAGTGAGTTCACTCTGGGAGAGCGGTTCTTCAAGCAGCTGTGCATGGTATAGATTTATCGGGGACCGGGGGCAAGTATCTAAGACAGCCTGAACCCACTCGGAGAGGGGTGTCTCCTTAGCATAGAAATGTGAGTAATATGCATGAAAAGCTTGAAGTTTGGCTGTCTCAGTTGCAGCATGTGTGCTTTGTCCGCTCACGTCCGTAATCGCCGAGGTAGAACAGTGCCCACCTTATCCCCTCCCTCATAGTAGCGCTGTTTGAGTGCTAGGAAGGCTTGCACAGCCTTGTTGGTGCGATGTGCACGAAGCTGACCCCGGAGCATCGACAGGCGTCGTTTGTGAGTGACCGTGGCTGTTCCTGATCGAGCTTCTCAAGTGCCTTTATGTCACGGGAGAGAGTGGTTTCAAGAAGGCGTGACTCCTGCGCCCAGGAAATTGCTATGGACGTGATATGCCTGCGGATGGTGGCCCTAAAGGCGTCCCAGACGACAGGCAAGGGAGTCTCAGGTACATAATTCGTCTTGAAGTAAGAGGTAATGGCGGCACGAAGTTCCGCAACATCAACCGGGTCCCGAAGAACATGCAGAGGGATTTGCAGGAGTGGACAGGTCGCGCAAGAGAAGTTAAATGTGAGCGTGATCAGTGACCAAGATAATTGACATAGAAGCCAAGAGCGTCTCACCAATCAGGGAATGTGAGATAAAAAAGTAATCAATGAACAAGTAGGAACTATGAACATGGGAGTAGTACGAGTAATTGCGTATGTCAGGAGAGTGATGACACCAAGCATCTATTAAGCCTAAGTCCTTCAGCTGTTTTTTTAAGGTGGAAGACATGGTCCCCGCCCCATAGAATGAGCCATCGCTGCAATCTATGTTAGCATCCCACACCCAATTAAAATCACCCCCTATGATGAGAGAGGAGTCTGTGCCTGTCACTCGTTCCTGTAACGTCCCCCGGAGGTAAAGGTCCTGCGCTTGATTGGGAGCATAAATATTGCAGAGAGTAATGGTCCTACCACCAATTCTGACCGCCACTTTAAGGAACCTGCCATCCAAGCTGCAAATAACTTTGGAGTCCCCCTGCCGAATGCCAGCTATACAGAGTCATGCCACCTCAGCAACTTTAGAAGGGGCTGACGCCCAGAATTGAAGTGGATACCGAGGGTTAGCCATGCGGGTAACGTCAGTCTTGACCAAGTGAGTCTCCTGAAGGAAAATTATGTCGGGAGCCTGCTGTAAAAGATAACGCCATATATGACGCCACTTGTTAGGAGAGTTAAGCCCCTTCACATTAAGGGATAGGAATTTCAAGCAGGGCACGTTAGTCATGACTAGCAAGTGATGAGGCCAGGTGCATGCAGCAGCGGGAGAAACAACATGAGGTGGGGGATCGGGAGGGAGAGGGGGGCCGCCCCAGTGTAAAAAGAGATAGTCCCAAGCCCAAAGTGCTACCCTTCCGACAGGGAAAAAGAAGAGAAAGAAAGAAAATATCAGGAAGACAGAACATGAAGAGACAAAAAAATGTATCAAACTCGGCCAACAGGGCCGTAGAGTCCTTTTCCAGACAAGGGATAGGCTAGGCTCACCAGCACAAGCCATCCCGGAGGAGCCACTCTCCGAGGAGCAGGCGAGGGGGTGGGTCCCCAGGCAAAGAGTCATCTCCTGGTGAGGGCTCCGAGGCCGCCACCAAAGCACTAACAATGCTGGGAAGAGTCCGTGCCAAGAGATCATGAGACCTTTTCGTCCGTTTTAAGAGGCCAATAGACAAATCAGGGAGAAATGTAGAGCCCCGGGGCAGGCGGCAACTGGTTAAGGTGTTGCGGGCGAGAACTCGAGGTGGAGCACCCCTCCTCCATCAAGCGGATGTTCTGTGCGATATCCTGCCTGGCCTGCGAGGAGGTCTGGTCATTGGGTCTAGACAGGCGATGGGGGCGACGTATCTGTGTCCATTGGGATTTCGCTGCTTCCCTTTTCAGGGCGGGCAATCTGGTAGGCCTATTGGATGGCATAAGAGAAAGATGGAGTAATTGTGCAGCCTCCCGGAGAGATCTTATCACTTGACACTTGGACTCCCATTGGAAAATAGGAGCAAAGGGATGACCCCACTGGTATTGGATACCCAGGCTTCTCAGATTGTCTGTGACGGGATTAAAGCATTGGCGTCACCGTAGCTTACTGGGTGCAAGGTCCTGGAAGAGCTGGATCTTGGCATCATTGTATTTGAGCTCTGGTTTGGAGCGTGCTGCTTTGAGGATTGCCTCCTTTTCAGTGAAAAAGTGGACCCATGTTAGCGCCGGGGGAGAGAGATCATCGTCGCCCGTATATCCTGGAGTAAGTCTGCAACAAAGGTCATGATGTCCGTTCCCTCAGCTCCAAGAGGCACCCCTTGCTTGAGTTGAAGGTCAATATGTTGCTCCTCTAGGATGGTCAGGCGTTGCCAAAGCTGCTCTTGTTCCTCCATGTGGGCGTCCACCGTTTTCTCAAGGTTATCAACCCTCTTGCAAATCACTGTGACCTCCTTCCTGAGTTCCCTGACACAAGAGTGAACTTCTGAGCGGAGCGAGCCAATTTCGGAATTCAGTTCCTGCATAAAACCGGCCATGAAGGATTGAGTGACGGGCTCGGAGGCCGCCGACATATCACCGGGGCCCGCAGAACCAGGCTTGTTCCAGAGTGCCGCAACAGGGTTATCCTTTGGGGGTATCGCCGTGTCTTTTGCTGATTTTGTGCGAGTCATGGCCTTGCAGAGCCCACCCACCACAGGACACAGGGTATGCAGCCAAGGGAGGAGGCAGAGGGCAACCAGAATTTCCACGGGCCACTAAGAGGAGGCAGGGGTGCCAGAGTGCAGGCTCGCAAGATGGAGCATCCAAGGTCCAGTGCGAGGGGGTGAGGACGAGCGGGGGGCGCGACTAGACCAACAGGATTCCTACCGGCAATGCACCAGACACCGGGCACAGGAGCCATTCGCCCCAAGTCCAAGGCCCCCACAGATGCACCTCAGCAGCCAGCAGGAAACCCCCTGCCCTGATGAGGGAGGCCACTGCCCACGGTGGAGAAGGCAGCAAGAAGTAATGTAGCCAAAATGGTCTCCAGCGAGGGTCAGACTGGTAGGTCAAGAATAGCCAAGGCCAAGATCGCAGCAGTCAAGAGAAGAGCCGAAGGCCCAGGCAAAGTAGAGGGGATTCCCACGTCCTAAAACACCGGGGTGAAAAGTAAACCTAGCTCATGCCCCACTCTGCTGCCAAGAGATCAGGAATGCACAGGTCCCCCACGGGTGCCGATGACGAGACAGCACCGGGAGGTACAGGAGAACATCCAGCAGCAGGATAACAGTCCACAGGGAAGGAGCGCCAGTGTAGATGCCAGGGGGGCCGCGAGATCCCACCAGACACCCCCACTAGGTGACAAGGCGCAACGTGCACTACCACTATACAGTTCCTCGAAGGGAGGGCCGCGGCGCCAAGCCCCTGGCTAGCCGCGGTCTCCCCCATACCAAAGAGAAGTGGCACGCACCCAGACAAAGCGGGGAGAAGTCAAAGAGGGCCCCCGTCCAACGGAGGACTGCCCAGATCCGGGTGCAGGCCACAGAACCGCCGATCACCAGTCAGACCCTCCAGGCATGCAGTGCCTCCGGCCGCCGTCGAGTTGCACCACATGTCGTCGAAGTCTCCCTCCAGCCTCGAGGGCACCTAGCATTGCAGGCAAGTGGCAGCAGCCGTGAGGGTCACCAGCCGCCCCATGTCCGCGCAGCTATTGAAAGGCCCATAATGGCAGGCGCTGACCCAAGGGCCGCGGGAATCCCCCGCCAAGCAGCAGCGCCCGGGGCATCCCGGCCGTCTGCTCTACAGGTCGGGCCCCCGAGGGCAACCCCCAATGGGCCAGAGCGATAAGCAGGGGCCCCCGTTTCATCTACACAATTCTTTAAGTGTTTGCAGATTCGTGATTTTTTAATGAAACATGTTTCGTCTGTAAATTCCTATGAAATAGTTGAGGCTATCAGGCGTAAGACAAGTATAGGAGTGTTGTAGCAAATATTGTTAACATCTAGAGGGGATGACATGGGGAAAATCAATCTTAGGTGGAGGGATATCTTGGCAGACAGTGTGATTTCGGTTGAAAACTCCATTAAAGTTGCCAGAAAAGTATGTCTTACAGCTTCATTGAGGGCACATCATTACAAAACGGTTTTTAACTTGTATCGTACTCCTGCCGTTATGATGAAATGGGGTGGGACAGTGAATTTTGTAAATAATGGGAAATGCTTTCGTTGCAGGGGTGACAATGCCGATATTGTGCATATATTTTTCTTGTGTCCCAAGCTTGGACAATTTTTGGGTCATATTGAAAAATTTATATCTTTGGATATTGGAAAACCGATTCGATTTTCTGCTAGTATGATATTATTAGGGATTGGGGAGGATCTTAAGGAGGGTCAACCTTTGTTTAAATACCGCTTTTTAATTTTTATAGTGGCAGCAGTGGTTCGACTCTGTATAGCCACTTCTTGGTTACAGCCCCCCCTTTTGAAATACGGCGGGCAAAGTTTTATAACATCTTTAATTTAGAAGTCAGTTTGTATGCACTTAAAAACCCCAGCAGACGAAAGTTTGGTTTTGCGATATGGGAACCCATGATTGAGTATTGTAGGGGGTAGCTATCGGTATTAGCGGCGGCGGTATTAATGTATTACTGGATAACTGATCAACCCCGTTGTCATGTATCATTTGTCTATGGTGTTTATAATTGTATATGAATGTAAAAATGTTGCTTTTCTTGAAACTGTGGATACATAAATAAAGTCAAAAAAAAAAAGGAAAAAAAAAAGCAAGGACCCCCGCAGACTCCAGCGGCAAGGAGACAGCAGGGCCTGGCGGAGATAAAATGGCGACAGCCGGAGCTCAGCAGCAGGAGAAGGACGGCGTCTACACCACAACGGAGCAGCCCATGGAGGTGCCCTCTCATCAAGGAGCACCCCGTCCGCTCTGCAGGCCAGGCAGATGAGACAGGTTCAGCACCGCGGCCCAGCAGCCCCCCGCGGCAAGCGGAGGTCAGAACCCGGCAAAGACAAAATGGCGGCTGCAAGAGCTTGGCTGCCGCAGCAGGGGAAGGCCGGCATCCACAACACAATGGGGCAGCCCAGAGTTGTGTCCTCATGCCAGGAAGTGCCCCGTCTGTTCCGCTGGCCAGGTAAGTGAGACAGGGTTGTCGCAGTGGTCCCAGCACCGCTGTGATAGCTTAAGAAGGCAGCGGCCAGCCGGAGCTCTCAATGTGTTTGTCTCACCTCATTTGCAGCGAGGCCACGCCCCCACATATGTTTTTTTAAAGGGAGGCGGACCCCCTCATGAACTTTATTAGGCCTTGGGATGCCATCACCCAGGGACTTTTCTTAAAAAGGAAAGGTGGGCATCTGGCCTCACTTCCTGCGCCTCATTTGGCCCTGGGGATCCCATCCCCCCAGGACCATATGTTTTTAATTGGGATAGGGACCAAGTGGACCTCTACCAAGCTTCATTAGGCCCTGGGGACCCCAGGGCTCTATGTATTTTCAAGGGGATGGGGGGGCCAAGTGCCCCCCCTCCCCAAGCTCTATTAGACCGTGGGGACCTTTCACCCTTTTTAGGTCTCGCCTGACCCAGCGCATGCGCTGGTCTGGCGAGACTTATTGAGAGGGCTCCTAAAAGTGCTACCAGGCCAGCCTAGAGCTACAGTGCATGTGCGCGGGTGCGCGCGCCGCGCTTGAACGCGATGTTTGATCGCGATCACTTTCGCGGCCCCACGGCCGCTTGTTTTAAATGAGAAGCTGCAGCCTTACTGTGCTATTGATCCTGGTGCTCCACCTACTGGAGAATGAACGTATTTACTTTCCCATATCTTTTACTGCTAATAATTTGAGGGCAGTTAGGCTTCTCAAAGTACTTTTAATCGCCCTCGTTTTTAGGTCTCGCCTTGCTATCGCGTAAGCGATTGCCAAGCGAGACTATTGTAAGCGGGTTTTAAAAGTGCTCCCAAAAAGCGGATTGCATGGCTAGCACGTGCACAATCACGCTCATCGTGCCGCCATGCAATCCGCTTTTTGGGAGCACTTCAAAGGGTCCGCTCCCCCGCCTGGAATGCGCTCCCCCGCCCCCAAGCGCGCGCGCGCCACGCTCCGCCGGGCTTGTCTTTTTTTTTGTTTTTTTTTACTTTAAGCGCGAGGCGCGCGTGTGGCCAATGCTTGTTGTTAGTGTGCTAGGCTAGCTAGGTGAAGTCGTAGTGTTTGGCCTAAATAAACCCAAGCATGACAATTTATAAATGCAGCTAATTTTATAACGGAACCCAAGTCCATGCATGCGTCATGCATTCAAGCACAAAGGATGTCACCCGTCTTCCCTCATAAAAAAAACACGTCGTACTCAAGCTGGTGCATTTAGCAGCACTGGAAGGCTAGTGGCTCGCGCTCAAGTCTGGTCATAAATAAATGCAGCGTTTTAAATAGCACTAGAGCGGAGTCCACGTCTGTGCCAGGCTGACTAGACCACGGATGACCCCCCTCCCCCCAGGCTGAAGAGAAACATTCCCCCGTGCTTCGGCAGCGCTGTCTTGGAAGGTGCGCGGCGTGAGCGTCGAGCTCAAGTCTGGTCACTTTGCTTTTTCTTCCTCCATAATGTTTACAAAAAGCAAACAAATCACCATGGACAAGAAACACATCGTAGTGTTGGCAGAAATTCGCTCTCTCTCCTTTGTATACTCATCCAAAACAAAGCAGAGAGTTCATGGGTCACCGATCTCTATTTCCAATTGCAGCGTGAGCAAGTTTTGGAAGACGGCTGCTCACAATTGTCACTTTGATATAGGCACTTGTAGAGTGGCCTTACTATAGTGCAAGCCTCAGAACAAGCGTCACCCGTCTTCCCTGATAAAAAAAAACACGTCGTACTCAAGCTGGTGCATTTAGCAGCACTGGAAGGCGAGTGGCTCTTGCTCAAGTCTGGTCATAAATAAATGCAGCGTTTTAAATAGCACTAGAGCGGAGTCCACGTCTGTGCCAGGCTGACCAGGCCACGGATGATCCCCCTCCCCCCAGGCTGAAGAGAAATATTCCCCCGTGCTTCGGCAGCGCTGTCTTGGAAGGTGCGTGGCGCGAGCGTCGCGCTCAAGTCTGGTCATAAATAAATGCAGCGTTTTAAATAGCACTGGACGCCCCACTCTTCTCATCCACCCACCACTTCCAGCTGCCTCCCCCCCTTTCTCATTTCCCATGGATTTTATAATTTAGCTTCGAGAGCGATGGTTCTCACGTGATAGAGCCCTCCCGGAGACGGTCACGGCCATGTGGGGCGGGCGCTGCTTATCTCTGACTGGATGTGACATTCTGTCCAAAGGTGAGGGTGCGGGGGCTGTCGCCACTTTGTCCTTTACGAGCGGACACACCGCAGCTTCAAAGGGACCTCCCTTCCTGCATCAATCAAACCTTTCCCCGCTGAGTGCTTTTCCAAGACCAGAGCCGCGTCTGGGCCGCTGACTTCACGTTTCCCCGCCATGGGAAATGGGGTGTTACAGCAGGAGGTGCCTTCTCGCCTGCAACTAGTTAATGGGAAGGGGCGGGGCCCAGGGTACAGTTCACTGTAATGGTACCCAGGGCAAGCTGTTCTTTTAATTGCCCCCACCCCTTGATATGTGCAGCGTTTACAACCCTTCCCAGACTCGAATGCATTTTGTTCTTCATTCCTTGCTACACGTTGTGTGTGTGTAATTTGCAAAAAGTGCGTGCAATGTAAAAAGAAATGTGGTCTGCATTAAATAGCGGTTTCGTTGCTTTAATTCCTCGTAAATTAAAAACACAACTTTATTCTACAGAGGGGACATTGGATAGACCGCAGGTTTTAGTACCAACAGTATAATATGGTGTGACCCCACGGCAATTGATTATTTTTTGTGCTTTTTTATAGCGCGAACTTGAACCGAGATCATTGCAGCGCTTTACAGGAGGACATAGGCAGTTTAAGTGATTTGCCCAGAATCACAGGATGCGGAGTGAAGGCCGGCGCTGGAGCACTTGTCGCTAGGCCGCATGCCCTCCGTCAATACGCAGTGCAGGATTTTAACACAGGCTGATTACATTAACTGTTTATAGTGGCTCATTTACTTCCAGGTGAAGCAGTTCACGTCAGCGCCTCAGGTTCTTCCTTTGCACCACCTCATAGGACACTCGTTCCTCCCGGGTCAGAGGGCACTTCTTCTCTGACCTGGTCCCAGGCCAGTCTTAGGGTTGTTCAGGTCCCTCGGCTGTCCAGGCAGAGACTGGCGTCCTGCCAGCAGCCCCGATTGCGTGGCACTTCAGAGGATACTGTGCCATACCTGTCTTTCTATTCTTGCTGGGGCTGTGGTCATTATTGAGTTTGAACAGCCCTGTAACACTAAAAAGATTATTTAGAATAAGTCCCGCTTAAGAGGGCCCAAAAGAAAGAGGGCTGGCAGTGGCTTTACAAATTTGCCGAACCACGCCCTCTTTTCCTTGTATCATCACCACAAAAGGAGCAGGAAGTCCTGGAGTAATGCTGGCCGCCTCACCCATTCAGGGAGGAGAGTCACCATTGTGGCTGTAGCATCCCCCCCCTGCCCCCCAATATGTCCCAGTAGTGAGGACTGAGGCAGTGTAATTGTGTTCTACTGTATTCGGCTCATTCTGTCGCCATCTTTCCTGCACGAGGCCTTGACTGATGTGTCGTTTTGACAGTGCATCGCTTTCTGTATATATAGAGGAGGCGTTGGGTCCGCTCCTCCAATCACTTTCTTCAACCAAACAGTTTCAGCCACTGGCTAGAGTCTTTGTCAATCAACTCCTGCCTCGGCCCCGTGGCCTATCCATCTCTCACCTAATGGTATTGCCTCTTTAGATATATCCTTCTGCCTCTACTTGAGTCCTTCCATTGATCTTCAAGTGGGACTATTTTACAGCTATAACCTTCTGTATCTGCTGGCTCCCTTGTGCGTCTTGCACTAATGTTTTAATGCAGCATTAGTTTAGCACATTAAACAGAGAACTATTGGGTTTGCTAGTGCTTTTTCAAGTGAAAATACAGTGCTGTGTGCTTGTAATGGGCGAGGAAAAGGACTTATTGCAGACCTCTGCAGCCCCAGCAGTCAAAGATCTATGAATATCTATGCGATATGGGGTTCTCCTTGCCACATTCAGCAGGCTCCCCTAATTATTTCACGTTACACTGCTGTTGGGCAGGGCTCAAAGACATACTTGGCAGA
Source organism: Triturus cristatus (assembly GCF_964204655.1). Lineage (NCBI taxonomy): Eukaryota > Metazoa > Chordata > Amphibia > Caudata > Salamandridae > Triturus > Triturus cristatus. Next base: position 1,101,555,455 of record NC_140594.1, read on the forward strand.
AGGAAAGAGGTCCTGAGTCAAAGCACCAGTGCTTAATTTGAGCCGGGGGGGGGGGGGGGGGGTTCCGGGGCTCAGCACCGGCACTTACTCATCAACACCAGTGCTTGAGCACCAGTTAAGGACACATTCATTTGTCCTTAGGCACAGGGAGATTAAGTGATTCACCCAGAATCACAGGATGTTGAGACAACGCCAAGAATCGAACCTGGGTCCCGAGCTCGGAGCTCGGCAGCTCTGGCCACTGCACCACATCCCCTCCCACTTGTAGTTTTGTTGGTTGTGTGTTAGGCCAGAGCTAACAGGAAAAATAGACTGGTGTAAGCTGCATCCTGACGTGAGCCACAGCACTTATTTTTTATTACAAATTAACCACTGCACCTGTATAACGGGAAAAAGGCCTAAGTGCAGATAACCTTCCTAACTAACCACAACCAATCCTACCTTTCAACGGGAAAAAGGCCTATGTCAAACTTACTAGCACCCCTGACTAGCCTTATTTAGTAGCTTGTTTTTTGGGCTGGTGGGTGGGTAAATAATTAATCCGCCTCGAGCGTGGGGCACACTGAAGACGCGGGGAGCGAGCCAGTAGCAAGAGGGCGCCCCCCCCCGCTCCCCGCGCCTTATAAATGAGGCTGCCGACGTACTGGGGGCCCGCACCCGGATCGTCCCGCCCCCCTGCCCCGGAAGCCGAATGTCTGCTTCCGGGTCACGGGAGAGGCACGCGTCATCGCCCCGCGACACACCCCCAACACCGAAGGCCGGGGGAGGGGGGGCGCCGCACCGCCATGTTTGCGTGGGGGCCGAGTGGCCCCCACTTTATATTTGCAATGCAATAGATCTCGCATTTGCCAAAGTTGGAGCCATTGGCTTTGTATTTTCTGTTTTCAAAAACAACACATAAATAAAAGGCATTGTCATTTACAATGCCAATAGCTCAAACTCTTGCAAATGCGAGACCTATTGCATTGCAAATGCTTGTTTTGGCTGTACTGCCGCCACCGACGCATCCAGCGCGCCTGCCCACCACCAGCAAGCAGCCCCCAGCCGTTTATAAGCGGCAGGGAGAGAACATAAATTATGCGGTACAGCTGCCAGAGGCAAGTAGGCTTTGTATTTAGATGCCCTCTGCCACATGGCACGGGCACGCATTGGGCATTTTAAAAACTGCTGAAGCTACCTGCCGCTTACTAGCAAGCAGGCCCCAGCCGTCTATGAGTGGCTTTATTTTTTAGCCTATTAGACCTGAAGTGTGTGTCTTTTTTCCTGTACGGCCAAACCAATGCATCCAGCTCGCCTGCTGCCCACCAGCACGCTGCCCCCAGCCATTTATGAGCGGCAGGGAGAGAACAAAATTGTTTGGTACAGCTGCCAGAGGCAAGTAGGGGCGGTACTTAGCTGTTCTCTGTAACCGGGTATGGGCACGCATAGGGCATCGTAAAACTGCTGAAGAAGGGAACGGGGCAAAAAGCTGGATGGACTCCGGATCAAGGATTCCACCAAATGAGCTGCAGCGATTCCACCATTTAGGTAAAATAGTACAATTATATCTTGCGCATATTGATTCCACCTAGCCTTGTTTTGCAGTAACGTTGCCCTTATGTCTCTGAATAAATCTTTAAGCAGATTGTTTTTGATATTGTTTTGATTTGATTCAATTATTTAAGTGTTGTGTGCGTGTTGATTACAAACACTTTGCAAAAAATATGTCGTTTTAGGCAACATCCATAAAAATTGTTATTTTTTATGTAAATCCTTCCTAACACATACACAAAGCCCCACTCTTTATGGGTATAGAGGCCTCCTCCAACCTACAATATCACTAGTGCTTTCTGGGCTTCCCTTACAACACCTCATACCTGTTTTAAATGCCGTAAAGCGCAGAGGTCGGAACAGTGGGGCATATTATCAAGCCAGGTGATAAAATTATCGCTGCTTTAGCGGCAGAAAACCGCCGCTAAAACGGTGAAAATGGGCTTGATAATATGCTCTATGGAATTCCAATTGAAGCCCATGTTAGACGTCCTTCACATCTAACATGGGCTTCAATTGGAATTCCAAAGAGCATATTATCAAGCGCATTATCGCCGTTTTAGCGGCGGTTTTCTGCCGCTAAAGCGGCGATAATTTTATCACCTGGCTTGATAATATGCCCCAGAGTTTGGGATCAGTTCATGATTTTTCGTGCTTTAATCAGTGGCCTCTGTACACTATACTTATACCGGTGCCATTAAGACTCTCCATAGGCCCCTAGAGCCGCTGCACTAAAGGAAGTATAACTCTCCTCCACCCTACAATAACACCAGTACCTCTGTAGTTTTATTTACGGAACGTGGGGGCATATCAACAACCGGCGATAATTATCGCTAAGCGCACTTAGCGCTAGGATAATTATCGCCGGCTAGCGTTGATTTTTATCGCTGAGATAGCGTGCTATTAGCAACGCTTATCTCAATACCGATAAAAATCCTCACGCTAAGTGGCTAACGTGAGATTATCGCTGGAAACCCAGCGATAATCTCACGTTAGCTTGTTGATAGAGACAGACAAACTTAGCCATGATATCCTCCTTCCATAGGATATCATGGCTAAGTCAGAAAAATACCAGACGTAAAAAAGCAGCGTTAACCGCGGTTAGCGCTGCTTTTTTTGTCTCTAACAGGGTTAGCGATATTCTTGATAATAGGAGAAATGTCGCTTAGCGACATTTCTCCTATTATTTTACTCTGGAACGCCCCCTTTGCATCTCATTAGAGATGCAAGGGGAAGCGTAGAGTAAAAGGGTGCTAACATGCAAATTTGCATGTTAGCACCCTGTTGTTGATTGGGTGCTAGTTTTATCTCTGCTTTTTTGGCTTTTAAAGCCAAAAAAGCAGAGATAAAGCCCTTGTTGATAAGCCCCCTTGTACCTATTGTCAACGCACTAAAGCGCCTGGAGCACCTAGGTTGTAACGAGCGCTGTATGCATATATTTTATATTTTCTCTTTTTCCCCCAGCAGCTGAGATTGCCTGCTGCTCAGGGAAACTTTGACCTAGTTCACATTTTATTTTCCAACATTAATCTGTGACCAGGGCTAAAAAGGTTGCACCACCTTAATCGCGTTTTTTCTTTTTAGTCATCAAATTTGCATGTAAATTTGTAGGTTATTGTGCCTGCTGCAAATTAGTGTGTGTCTTATATTTCTTTTGTTTTGTGCATAGGTTTAAACAGTCTTTGGGGTCAACTTCTAATTTCTCCTGGTTCAATGTTTATAATAGCTCTGGTAACAGCCCATAAACAATCTGTGTTGTTACTGGGGGCTTATTCTTGGGTTTCTGCTAGTTTTCACAGAGCCTTTGAGGAATGCGCTTCCTCGAGATAAGCACAAGTTTTATAGGATCCTTTTGTTCCACCATAAAAATTCCTTGTGTTCTCTTTAGAAGTGGAGTGGGGGCGGGGGTTTTATCACTCTTCTGTCCGTTTGTCTACAAACTTTTTGCAGAGGTTAACTGCATCTGGTGCTGTGTTAATAATGTTGTGGTCAAAGATTTACTGTGTGCGATAAATCTAGGGCTTGTTTTACTGTGTCTTTTAATAATTGTGTATGCTTGTTAATTTAGTATAATATAGCTATTAGTGCCTGACATGTAAGAAAAAATAGTGTCACAACTTAATAAAATTATTGGAATAGGTCTTGAAGGTTTTGTAAAGTTGTGTTATGAATAAAGCTGCCAACATTCCATAATAAAGCAAGTAGATTAGATAAGTGTAGTTAAGTTAGCTGCATTTAAAACTCAGGGGGCGCTTTTGTTGAAAATTATCTGCATATAGCGTCTAAAATTTGAGATTGCTATATGTGACTTTTTTATAATTTAAGTGTAATTATTCCTTATATTTAACAACTGTAAGTACCACTTTCTAGCCAGCAAAAGCAAACTGTATTAATGGTAAGTAAAATGTTTAAAGAGTGTAAAAGTTTTTTCCCCCTGCTGATTGTGTGCATATCGGGTCTAATTTATATATATTTCCAGATGTTGCCTAGTTTGGGTCCGCTTTGTATTATTATTTCTGATTACATTTTATTTTTGTGCTATGCTGTTTTTTATTTAGTTAAACGGGTTATGTTTATGAAATGCAAAAAGTTACAGCCTCAGCCAATCAGCTGCCTTCTAAGCCAAAACACACAGTTTTTAGGTCTCGCCTGGGTTGCAGCGCATGCGCTGCTTCGCCTCGGCGAGATATATAGTCGTTGCTTTTGTGTCCCGCCTCTTTGGAAGCGGGGTTTGTGTCCGCCCTGTCGCCCCTAGGCCCTGGCCACCCGGACTGGAGATTTAGCTCGTGCACGCTCATGCATGGCGTCTCTTCCAGACACGCTTGTTTATTTTTGCATCACGCTTTCACTTAAGGTGAAAGCGCGATGCATATATAAACAAGCGGCAGACACACGCGATGATGTGCACGCGCACGGCGTCTGTTGTGCACGGCGTCTCTTCCGTCTTGTTTGTTGATGAATCTGTCCAATGATGTACATGTAATTGTGTCTTACACCAGAGATTGAGTTTTCACTGGGCGCTTCAATTGGAGCTATTATTGCCAGACTCAGGGTACTCAGTATGTTCAGCTCGGAAGGATGAAAAGCTGAATCTACCCTTCTCACATTCGAACCTGTAACTCACATTCCCGTGAGCTAACACCAAACCCACTCAGCTATTTATAGGCATCATGACCTTACGTGAACGGAAGATGCAAAGGTGACAGCGGACAGTAATGTATGTAAAATAACAGTGTCTCCTGTCGATTTATTATAAACTCTTCCTTCAGAACCCAGGAGCACATTCAAATGAACTTTACTGTTCTTGTACTGAGGCTCATTTCATTGTGTTATTATTTATTTACCAGTGGTTCTATCAGTTTTCTAAAGCACTATGTGTTGTTATTGCTTTTGGCAATAAACTTGGAGTGAATACAAGTGACGTAGAACAGTAATGAACATTAAAGTAAGCTGAGACAGTCTCTGTGTGAAGACTTCAGGATTAGCGGTGAGGCATGATCATGCAGGCACAAGCGGAAGGTGGTGAGTTTTCATGGGTGTTCTGGACAGTGGGAGGGCGGTGCAGTTCGCAGGTGTGCTGGGAGGGATTCGACCCTGTTTACCCATGTCCAAAGTCAGCAGCTCTAGCCACTAGGCCACATTGCCTCCTCTGCTTTTATTGCCCCTAAGCTCCAACCATTCGTCTCCATCTTGGAAAGGATTGCAAGTAATTGTTTTCCAGTAATTTTTGTTTTGTTTGTTTCATAACATGTAAAATACAGATTTAGTTATTTTGAAGAATATTTTTTCCATAGTATGGAAACTGTAATGGTAAGAAGCACAGAGTGGCTCTGCATAGGATTATGTCCAGTTGAATTAATGGTTTCACTTTTCTGGAGCAGCGCAGTGCGCACACTGTTGTTTGACTCGTGTGCCAAGATTCCAAATCTCTCCTGTAAGCGCCCCTTGTGTGCCATCACATTCCTTGAGTCCGGTTTAAGCATTTCTGTGGGAAAAGGTGGTTTCCAGACATGTCTTGAAAGTTGATTTCAAACAGGTATCTCAAGTCTGAAGTAAAGCGTTTTCCCCACCTCTTAGATAAATATTAACTTTGACTTTTTTTTGTCCTGGTGGTTTGTAGCGGCCACACCCACCCTTAGCTATAATTTTAATGTAATTTATATATCAGTGTAATTTAACGATATGCGGTCCTGTGTACATGTCAGTAAGGATCTCTGTCCTAAAGCAAATGCATTTGCAGATTGTGACTTTAAGGAGTAGCTTGCACTTGTTTTTTATGTTCTCCAGTATACCTTTTCAGTCCTTGACTGGCCCCTCACAGTATTCTTCCTAAGTGTCCTTCTCTCTTGAATTATACGCTTAGTTTTAAGGAGCCTGAATCCGTGGAACTGCTCATAAGCGCCTCGCGCCCTTGCGTCCCTTTCTGGCTACTGGTGTTGCTCTAAGAGAAATTGGGGGTATCTGTCGCACATTTTTGCCTTCCTTGGCACAATGAAGTTGGGGAGCTTGTGTGTGTGAGAGGCAAGGTGTGGCCCCTGTACACCCCCCTATCCACGACTGCTGCACTTGTGCTATGCCAACCAGGGATAGTTGAAACTGTTCACAGGATGGCAGTAAGAGGCTGTGACCCAGCTCCTCTCAAATTGCTCAGTATTTCATGTGCTGCAGTCTTTTACATGATGGCTATGAAAGGTTAGAGGCGAGAGGTAGCTAAAGCACCCGTAATTGATGTCTCATCCAGCACAGTGACCGTTTTCTGGAGTAGCTTCCACAGTAATGGTCATGTTACTTTTGCTCCATGCTAATTGGTTGGTTTTAAAGATTTGGAGCTGAAAGTTTATATATTTTTACTTTTGAAGCAGAGGAGCATTGCCTTTATTTACCAGCACATGCAGCTCTTGACCAGCCCCTGGGGTGATGTGTCATTACCAACGGAGTCCTACAAAGTAGAAAAAAAAGCATTTGCAATGCAATAGGTCTTGCATTTTTGAGAGTTTAAGCTATTAGTATTGTAAATGACAATTCCTTCTAGTTATTTGTTTAAAAAAACAACACATAAATAAAAGGCATTGAAATTTAAAATCCTAATAGCTCAAAATCCCGCAAATGCAAGACCTATTGCATTGCAAATGCTTGTTTATTAGAGCTGTTTACTGTGTGCCGGTCGTGTTTTTCAAGATTACATTTAAACTTGTAGCCAATCTATATGATCTCCGTACAAACCGGGACACACACTATTTTATAATGATTTTTTTTTTATCATACAGATGTCCTTGCATTTGTTGCACACAGAAACAAAGCAAAACCTATAATTGCGCTTTCAGGAAACCTCAAATGTTTCTTAGTCAGGTAGAACATTAACGCTGTCACTGGTGATGTGATTCATTGTTGTGATGTCCCCTCCTTGATGACCTATGAGGTTATATACAGTACATGACGCGAGTTATGGACTGGATTATAGTTTATCATAGTTGGCTAAAAAGGCTTCGCCACATTAGCTCTGCTGCTCCTTTTTAAAAGGCATAAAGCTCAGTAGGTTAGCGTGCCTGCTGCATATACGTGTGTCTGTCATTTAATGTGCAGCCAGTATAAACCATGACATACACTATTCAATAATGATTTTTTTTTCAGCATACAGATGTCCTTGCATTTGTTGCGCACAGAAACAAAACAAAACCTATAATTGCGCTTTCAGGAAACCGGTGTGAAAAAAGCTCAGTTGTTTCTTAGTCAGGGATAACACTAGCGTTCTCATTGGTGATGTGGTTCATTGTTGTGATGTCCCCTCCTTAATCACCTGTGAGATTATATACAGTGCATGAAGCAAGTTATACATTGGATTATAGTTTATTATAACCAATATCTGCTTTTATAGGTGCCGCGCTAAAGAAAGTATAACAACCTACAATGTCACCAGAGCCTTCGAGGCTTCCCTTTAGCACCTCGCACCTGTTTTCAACCATTAAAGCGCCTACAGTCTTTTTGTTCTAACAGGCGCTGTATTCCTATATTACATATCTCCTGTGACATGTTTATAAGCCCGTCCCCCCGCCTTTCCCGCGCAGCTGTAACCCTCTGCTGCTCACGGACACTTTAACCTAATTCAGAATATATCCTCCCACTTTATATTGTGCCCAGAGCTACAAAGGCTGCACCACCTTAGGCGTATTGCTCTTTTTTATACGTCAAAAATGCACATAGCCCAGTAGGTTATGGTCCCTGCTGCATATACGTGTGTCTGTAATATTCTGTGTAGCTAATTTATATGTCCTCAGTACAAACCGGGTCCCACACCATTTAATACTCATTTATTTTTCAGCATACAGATGTCCTTGCATTTGTTGCACACAGAAACAAAACAAAATGTATAATTGCGCTTTTAGGAAACCGGTCTAAAAAAGCTCAATTGTTTCTTAGTCAGGGATAACATTAACTTTGTCACTGGTGATGAGGTTCATTGTTGTGATGTCCCGTCCTTAATCACCTGTGAGGTTATATGCAGTGCATGAAGCGATAACCTGTGAGGTTATATGCAGTGCATGAAGCGATAACCTGTGAGGTTATATGCAGTGCATGAAGCGATAACCTGTGAGGTTGTATGCAGTGCATGAAGCGATAACCTGTGAGGTTATATGCAGTGCATGAAGCGATAACCTGTAAGGTTATATGCAGGGCACGAAGCGTGTTATAGAATGGATTATAGTTCATCATAGTTTGCTAAAAAGGCTTTGCCACCTTAGCTCTGCTGCTCCTATTAATACATCAAACATGCATATTACTCAGTAGGTTAACGTGCCTGCTGCATATGCATGTGTCTGTTATCTTCTCTGTAGCCAACCTGTATGTTCTCCGTACTAAACGGGATACACACTATTCAATAACTATTATTTTTTCAGCATACAGATGTCCTTGCATTTGTTGCATTCAGAAATAAAACAAAACCTATAATTGCGCTCTCAGGAAACCGGTGTGAAAAAGCCTTAGTCAGGGATAACATTAACGTTGTCACTGGTGATTTGATTCATTGTTGTGATGTCCCATCCTTGATGACCTGTGAGGTTATAAGCAGTGCATGAAGCGATAACCTGTGAGTTATATGCAGTGCATGAAGCGATAACCTGTAAGGTTATATGCAGTGCATGAAGCGTGTTATAGATTGGATTATAGTTTATCATAGTTTGTGAATTTCGGTTTGAATCATGCCCATAAAGTGCTACAGCTCCTGTGTTGTATTGCACGCTCTATGCACACATTCTATGTTTCCTGTAACATGTTTATGACCCCGCCCCGTTTTTCCCCGTGCAGCTGTGACTCTCTTCTGCTTAGGGGCATTAATGTAGTTTAGGTTATATCTTCGAACGTTACGGTGTGCCCGGGGCTAGGAGAGCTGTGGCAGCTTGGCTTGGTGTTAAAGCAGCACCCAAGTACTTTGCAGGTCTTCTTGAAATCGTGTGCTTCATATGCACAAAGAAACAAATAACTTCAAAGTAGCTGTTTCAAATGTTACTACAAAAATGTTTATCATAAATAGCTCAGAACAATACTTGCTTCTGTTGTTACGTGGTCTCCTCACAACGTTAAACTTATCATACCCTTTCTTATAAAATGCCAGTAGAACTCCTCGTGGGACTACTGCAAGGCAGTAGGCGGGGCAGAGGAGGGGCAGAGTGAGGGGTAGTAAACTTTGGCATTAAGACAAAGAGAGTTCACTTAATCAATACATAAATAAAACAACTTTCATTGCACGCACTGCAATGCAGCACTGCAATGCAGCATGCACAATTACATTGTTTTATTTATTTATTTGTTCAGTGCACTCCATTCGGCTTAATGCCACAGTTTACTACCCCACACACTGCCCCTCTCCCGCAACGCCCCACCGCCCAGCACCACTTTCACAAGGAGCCACCACTATAAACTGCATACCTCTTTCATTTACTTACAAATTTAAAAACATGTATGCTATACCTTGCTCCTAAAAAATACTTCATTTCCTACTGTATATAGGTCTAAAATTACAATGTGCAAAAAAAGTTATATAAAGTAACAATATTTACTTAAATATGTTGTATTACTTACTGTTTTTATGCTTACAAATGTTTGCCGTGATAATAAAATGATTTTTAAACAAACAAAGTCATTAAATGGATTCTATTACACACTACTTTTACATGTTGTACAAAATTATTACATTAATTATTTTTATAATAAAATAAACCACTAACCTAATCAATATGGCGAGACCGATTGGCATTGCCAATGCTTGTTCTTCTCACTGGCTACTTTCTTGGTAGCAGTTTTAGCACCTTTCTTTGGGGCCATCTTGAAGCTGTCACTTAGCAGTGGCACTTAGCTTCACAAGTTCAAGAGATGTCTCATGATGTGTGGGTCACTCACGCGTAACACTCATGCCGTGCACAGGCCTTCCTTCCCACTGTACTGTGTTGATGTCTCTTGTTGTTGTCTTGTTGTGCACCTAAAAGAAAAGAAGTAAGAAGGACATCAGTCAAATGTGGCATTGTTGCTGTCATCAGTCAAACGTGGCATTGTTGCTGTTCAATTAGTAGCACGAACAATAAAAATATCATTTAGTGTGGTCAGTCACTGCTGTTACTTCCTTAATTAACAATACAGTGTATATCTACTCATTCGTAAAATGGAAAACCACACCAAAATATACTTTTATGGTGACTGATCACTCAGGAGGAATAAGAAAGAGCAAAAACAACAACAACATACAGATGAAACTGTTCTCTTTATGTACATCATGTGACGTCACCCACGTGTGATGTGGCACTGAGGGAGGTGCACCTGACAAATGACAATGGATGGAATAATCCCTAGACAATTAATGCTGTTGTGCACCTATAGCAGACATGAGGTTGATTGATGCAAGATGTAGTGGGAAATGGTATAAACAAAATATTTATTTATTTTTAAATACAAAAACGTTAAAAAAATTGAAAAAATAATTTACCAATTACGCAGAAAATGGCTGCCAACCAGTGCCACATTGTCATCAACAACAACACTGAACAGGAAGGCATTCATTGGGAACAAGGAGAAGACATGCAGTCCTATAGGGAAAGCACACTGGCTTGATCCACAAAATGGCTGTCACCCACATGGTCACAACAACAAGAGGCAGGAGGCCTACAACAAAAAGCGCATGCAGGACTATGACAAAACCACTCTGGGTGCCTACACAAAATGGCCACCAGCCAGATGGTTACACAGCAACAGCAACCAGCAAGAAGGCATGGCCATTGGCCAATTGGCCACAATAAAGAAGACATGCAGGCCTATGGCAAAAGCACACTGGCTGCATACACAAAATGAACACTAGCCACATGGCCATACACTCACAATAAGAAGCAGAAGGCCTAGAAAACTAGGAAGGCATTCAGGTCTGTGGCAAAAGCAGTACACTGGATGCCTACACAAATTGGCTGCCAACCACATGGTCACACAACAAAAAGCAGGAGGCCTAGAACACAGAACGCTTTCAGGCTTCTTGCAAAAGCACACTGGCTGCCTACACAAAATGGCTGCCTGCCACATGGTCACAACAAGAAGCAGGAGGCCTAGAACAAAGAACGCTTGCAGGCCTATTGAAAAAGCACACTGGCTGCCTACACAAAATGGCCACCAGTCATGTGGTCACACAACAAGAAGCAAGAGGCCTAAAACAAAGAACTCTTGCAGGCCCATTGAAAAAGCACACTGGCTGTCTACACAAAATGGCCACCAGCCACACTGACACACAACAAGAAGCTGGTGGCCTAGAACAAAAAATACATGCAGACCTCTGGCAAAAGCACACTGGCTACCTACAAAAAATGGCCACCAGCCACATGGTCACACAACAACCAGGATGATGGCATGGCCATTGGCCAGTTGGACACAACAAAGAAGACATGTGTTGTGTGTAGATTTAGATTCCGTATATAGGTTTCCCGATTTATGACCTTATATAGGTACACTTCATATTGCTCTTATTGAGGCATAGAAAATCCAGCCCTTATTTAGGCATTGTCCATGCTAAGCAAATACAGGCATGGTCTCCTACATCCGTCCATCCACGTCACGAGTTCTTGGAAAACCAGACTCTTAAGCCTTTAGGAAGTTCCCTTGCTTGGATATTGATTTCTCCAAAAACTCATTTATTTTGCATTAACATCTATTCCTTAGGGGTTCATTCATGACGTTCCAATGCCCATCTTTTACATCAATACAGGCATTCCTAAACACCTTCAAGGTATAAATATACCTTCACTTGCCCTGGCAAACCACGGTTCTGGTACGGTCCAGTTCGACTGCCTACTTGCAGTTCGCCACGACAAGTTCGGAAGGAGATCGAGTTCCCGCCTGATGCACTGACCAGACGTTGTCATCCTCCTCGCAGAGAATCCAGCTCCAGTGTTTCTGACTACCCTTGTGGGGTGTTAGATATCGAGTCCCAGAAAGAGATTCCAACCTCGCACATTCTAAGGTATGGAGTAGACTAGAACTTAAAGAAACTTTTGGCAACTCTTGGCAAAACTAAACTATAGCTAGCTATACTTTTGAAAACAGCACCTACTTCTTACCTCGTACTTCACTTAGGTTAGGTACACTGGGGTAGTACAATTTAGAAGCATCAGATGAGTATTCACATTTTAGCTTTTGTTATTTATGTATGTATTTTAATTAATATATGTCATAGCTACAAACCATGCTATTACAGTATTATTTTATCTTACCGCTAACTTTGTATGTATTGTACTTCGCAGCCTGTCTTACGATTGTAGTAGTTCATATCTCTTGCACGAGAAATAAGACTGTTCAATAAACCCTATTTATTGAATTGCCCGTCTCTCTATTTCTATGCAACTCTGTAGAAACAAAGTGTGCATGATTGACTGTGTGAAACTGTTAGCTATTGTTTCCACGGTTCTGAGATTGTTCCGACTCTAAGGGAAACAACGTTGTCATGTTTATGCGATTGTCAGAAACTAATCCCTTCTTGTATATTCGAGAAGTTTCTAGTGACCTCTGAGTTAGCTGGCACACACAAGTAATTAAGTTTAATGTACTCGATAGAGACATGACCTCAGTCCTATGTCAAAACTATAGTGTATATTATTCCAATGCGCCGAGCCTATCAGGGATATAGGAACTACACTACACATGCAGGTCTATGGCAAAAGCATACTGGCTGCATACACAAAATGGCCGCTTGCCAAATGGTCATAGACTCACAACAAGAAGCAGAAAGCCTAGAAAACAAAGAGTGAATGCAGGCCTGTGGCAAAAGCAAGCAGTATGCTGGCTGCCTACACAAAATTGCCGCCAGCCACATGGTCACACATCAAGAACCGGATGGCCTAGAACAAAGAACGCTTACAGGCCTACTGAAAAAGCACACTGACTGCCTACATAAAATGGCCACCAGCCAGAGGCGTAACACAGGCCCCGCATCCCCCACAGTGAGGGGGCCCCCAGCTGAAGAGGGCCCCTCAGAACAGAACTACGGTCTGAGGCGTACGGATAAAATGGTGAATTGGGTGCCCCTCTGTGTAAATTGCAAATTGTAAACTTTTGTTACACCACTGCCACCAGCCACATAGTCACAACAAGAAGCTGGAGGCCTACAACAAAAAATGCATGCAAGCCAATGGCAAAAGCACACTGGCTGCCTACACAAAATGGCTGCCAGACACATGATCACAACAAGAAGGAGGAGGCCTAAAACAAACAACGCTTGCAGGCCTATTGAAAATGCACACTGGCCTCCTACACAAAATCGACACCAGCCACATGGTCACACAACACGAAGCTGGAGGCCTGGAACAAAGGAAGCATGCAGGCCTATGGCAAAAGCACATTGGCTGCCTACACACAATGGCAGCCAGCCACATGGTCACAGCAAGAAGCTGGAGGCCTAGAACAAAGAACACATGCAGGCCTATGGCAAAAGCACACTGGCTGCATACACAAAATGGCCACCAGCCACATGGTCACTCATAAGTCACAAGCAACTACAAGAGGCAGGAGGCCTGTAAAACAAACAGCACACGCAGGCCTAGGGACAGTCTGCTGACTATACAAAATGGCCCCTGGCCCCTGGCCTCATGGCATGTGGAACAAAGGCAAATGTTGGCCTATGGCAAACACAGAAACACATACACACTAGCCAGACAAAGGAGGCATGGTAAAACAGAGAAAACATAATTAATTCAGCAATGCCAAAAATGAACATTATTGGGCTAAAACATTTTTTTACAACAAGACACATCATTCAAAGGCATTACCCCAATTAGTCCCATACACGATGAAAAAAACATGAAATACCACAAAAAGTACATTTTGTTTTTTAATTCAAATCCATCCATGGCCTAAATGCTGTAAACACCATGGAAACTGTTGTTTCATGTACCCATGACTAGCACTGGGTCTGCTGGCTGGAAGGCCAATTGGAAGACCAGGCCACATAGTGAATTCAATCAAAATTTCAAATTTATAAAACAAACATGTAGAAAATATAGTAAACTGTGAATTCTTTTTCCTTTACAACAGAAGAAAAATGAACTGCAAAGATATCACTAGGCCCCTACTGAAACAGCTGAATACCCACCACAATAAATTTTAAAAATCCATTAAAAGTACAAATAAGGAGGAGCTTAGCGCGCATCCAAGATGGTCGCGTGAGCACAGGGCTCCCCGGACCCTCGCCGCTCCTCGCAAATTATCCTGATGATATCCTGATTTCTTGGACAGGCTTTCGAAGGCGAACCTAGACTGAGTCCATAACTCTTTCCAGAATTTGAATCGGACTTGGGCGACCGAAATTACGGCATTTTGAACTTTTGAGGCCCACCTTGAGGCAGTGCCGGGGACTTGGTGATCTGTGGAGCCGGGGCGTAGTTGAACAACAACGGCATTGGGACCCCCTCAGTGGCTGTGTCTCCACTTTCGGTTTTGCTTACGGTTTCTGGCGTGGTCTGATTGAGGGCCTGTTTCGCTCGGCCGGGGACCAATCCAGTCTTCTTCTGTTGTCATCGCTGCCTTCTCATCACAGCGTACTGGGTAAAGTCGCGCCTCTCTCCGGACCCCACGAGCCAGCTTCTTGGCCGGCTGGTGCCCGACCTGCCGGCGGCCATTTTCACTCGGTCTTGTGGGCCCCTCCGGGGTGCATCTTCCACCATGACGGGCAGGGGTGAACCCGAGAAGCGGAAGACCAAGACGTCTCTCCGTGGGGGACAGTTCCAGACAAATGTTATGGACCGCTATACTCACGTTAAAGGATCCCCCGGGCCTTCCAGCAGTACCCCGGAGGACGCCAGAGAAGACCTATCTTCCCCTGCTGACTTGTCCCTGCAGGACATTATGGGCGCCATCACCGGCATGAAGGAGACCATCGGCCAGCAGTATGAGGCCCTGGCTCGTAAAATTGACACGGTCGCCATTGACGTCACTCTAATCAGGGCTGACCTGTCCAAAACTAACGAGAAGGGGAAGTCGTTGGATTTGAAGACCTCCAGCCTCACGGCCGATGTGTCGGGACTTCTAACAGACCTTGGCGCCCTGAAATCAGCCAACGACTTGATGTCCCACCGGCTGGACGATTTTGAGAACAGGGCAAGACGCAACAACATCCGTGTCATAGGTGTTCCGGAGAATCCCGAGACTCGTTCTGTTGACCTCCCGGTTGAAGATCTAATTCTTACTCATCTTGCCCCTTCTGGACTCAGCAAGTTCTTCGCTGTGGAGCGTGCACATCGTGTTCCGGGCGGCAAGCCCAAGCCTGGCGCTCCCCCGAGGCCTATCATTGCTAAACTTTTTCATTTCAGGGACCGTGATGCGATTTTGCAGGCCTCGAGGGTGCACGGCCCGGTGAAATTTGAAAACTCATCTGTCACTTTTTTCTCGGACTTCACTCAACTTGTGCAGAGACAGAGGATGGGCTTTCAGGGGGTTAAGCGACGTCTTCGGAACCTGGGCTTGAAGTATGCCATGCTTTTCCCTACCAGGCTCCGAGTGGAACATGAGGAACGGACCTTCTTTTTTGACCGACCGGACAATGTGAGTGACTGGTTGGATTCCCTGCCTGGCCAGGGCGATCGAACGGGGCATCCTGGCGGTGCCGAGGGTGGTGAGCCTCCATATAAGTGACTTTTCAGTCCCTACCCTTGATAATCGGACATTGCTCAGTTGGGTTCTACCTCTTTTGTATATTTTGTCTGATAAGTAGTTCGCGTCTGGGTGGCGGGTGGAGACGGGCCCCTCTCCTCCTCCGGGGTCTTTTTGTAGAATGGGATTGTTAGGGCGACAGGCACACTGCATTTTGGGGTGGTTTTGTTGTTTGCAGGGGTGCAGGGAGGGGGGAGTTGTAATGGGTTCTGGTTGGGGGGTTTGTGTTTGTGTTTTCTTTTCTCAAGGCGGCATATTTGTTCTTTCTTTGCTTCTGGTGTCCTGCTCGCTGTGGGGAGACTCCTGCTACTTTTGTGGGGATGGGGGGTAGTGGGTTGAGGTTGATATCTTGGAACGTCAATGGATTGGGGGATCGTATCAAACGGGGTGTTGTATTGCAATATTTGCGTTGTTTGACTCCTGATGTCGTACTCCTGCAGGAGACGCATTTGGTTGGCAATGTGTGTCATGCTATGAACAGGTGGGGATACCGATTGGTTGCGCACTCTGGGTTCACCACTGGTTCCAGAGGGGTTGGTATTCTTGTCCGGTCTTCCCTCCCACTGGAGATTGATAATGTCATCCTTGACGACAGTGGGCGCTATGCTGCCCTAACTGGGAGGTAGGAGGGCAGGACCCTTTCCTTGGTTACGATATATGTTCCCCCAGGCCTCCAGACCTCTACTTTCTCTGATGTTGGCCGGATGTTGTTGGAACTCCCCGAGAGTCTTCTCCTCCTGGGTGGGGACTTTAACTCGGTGCTATCCGGCGATCTCGATCGTCACCCCCCCATGGCCCTTCCCGTTTCCCAATCATGGCTCGGTGGGTTCTTAGACACCTTCGGTCTGGTGGACTGCTGGAGGTTAATGCACCCGACGCAATGTCAATACACCTTCCACTCCGGGGCTCATGGGAGTCTCTCTAGGCTTGATTACTTCCTCATGCCCGCGGCCCAGTCCACCCACGTTGGGGAGGTTCGGCACTTGGCCCGGGGCATTTCAGACCACTCCCCTGTGTGGCTGCTTTTTGTCACAGGGACGCAAGCTGCGGGGCGGATCGCCCCTATTAACCCTTGGTATCTGCGCAACCCCAGTACTCGCGACAGCCTCATTAAGTAACTCGACCACTACTTCCTGGAGAACGAGGGGTCTGTCCTGTCCTCAGTGTCCCTGTGGGAAGCTTTCAAAACTGTTATTCGTGGACAGGCCCTCTCTTTAATAGCTGCTACCAAGAAAGCTAAGAATGGGGAGGTCGTGAGGCTGGAGGCTGAAATACTGGAGTTGGAGGCTGAGCTAGACTCGGGTGTCACCCGGGACAGGCTCCACGCCCTTGGCTTGAAACAGTTCGAATACAAATCCCTTGTTACTGAGGCTGCCAAGACACTGTACAGGGAACAGCAAGGTAGACTGTATGATGTTGGGGATAAGGCGGGTAAACTGATTGCGTGGCTCGATAAGAAGGAGAGAGTGAACCGCGTGGTCCCTGTGCTTCAGGATCCTGGCGGTGTGCGTGTGACTGACCCTGGTGAGATTGTGGAGTGCTTTGCTGATTATTTTCGTGTGGTTTACTCCCCGGTGTCCGACAGAGATGAGGTTGACTCTCGTTCCTTGTTGAGGAATATCGTGCTACCTTGCCTGTCTGAAGAGGATCGAAAGTGCATGGAGGCATCGTTGTCAGCCAACGAGATTGCTATCGCGATTCGTTCCCTTCGTACTGGTAAGGCTATGGGCCCCAATGGATTGCCCATTGAATTGTACAAATTGTGTCCGGATAAAGTTGCGTCCTTTCTCCGTGATATGTTTTTGGAGTCACGTGAGATTGGTTCCCTCTCTAGTGACCAGCGTCTGGCCACCATAGTTGTGATTCCCAAGGAGGGCAAGCCTTGTGATCGTTGTGCCTCATACAGACCCATCTCCCTACTGAATGCTGAGCCAAAGATCCTCGCCAAGGTCCTCGCTACTCGCCTACTCGCAGTTATCTGTGATCTGATTCATCCAGATCAATCTGGTTTCATCCCGCACCAGAACACCGCTCTCAATCTGCGGCGTTTGCATGGCGTTCTCGCCAGGGCGGAGGTTCTTTCCGAGCCGGCCATCTTGGCTTCCTTGGACGCCACGATGGCCTTTGATATTATAGAATGGCTATAGAATGGCCATATCTCTGGGCCACACTGGCGAAGTTCGGTTTCGGGCCGGGATTTATTAGTTGGGTCAGACTTTCATATACGGATCCGTTGGCTCAGGTTGTTGTCAATGGAAGGGTGTCCCAGCCCTTCGCTCTCGGTAGGGGTACTAGGCAGGGGTGTCCGCTGTCCCCCCTGCTCTTTGCTCTTGCTTTAGAACCGCTTGCAGCCTGGCTCCGATGGGAACCGTCGATAAAAGGCATTCAGTGGGTCCCTGGCTTTGAGGACCGAGTCTCGTTGTACGCCGACGATATTCTTTTGTACCTCACCTCCCGGCGTGAATCCCTTAATGTCCTTTTTGACGTCCTCACTTCTTTCGGGAAAAACTCCGGGCTGATCATTAACTGGTCCAAATCCTGTGTGTATGTTATTTCCGGTGACCTTCCCTCCTTGCCGAATAGGTTTCCCATTCAAATTTCGCAATCCGGCTTCAAGTACTTGGGGATCTACGTATCGCTGGACCCGGCGGTTCGCCATGAACATAATCTCCTTCCTCCTCTTCGGCGATTGAAGTTGGACGTGGCTCGCTGGCGTAGGTTGCCGTTGTCGCCACTCAGTCAAGCGGCACTTTTTAAAATGATGTCCCTGCCCCGATTTCTCTACGCACTCCAGAATTCCTTTGATAGTATTCCGGCGGCCTACTTTCGGGAGGTGGAGGGTCTACAGAGGGAACTTATTTGGGATGGTCGCGCTCGTATCCCGCTTGCAAAGCTGACTCTCCCCTGGTATGACGGGGGCATTGCGCTCCCGGACATCAGGAGGTACTATTGGGCCTCCCAGCTGTCCGCCGTCAACCATGCTACGTATGCACACGGCCCAAATCCGGCGTTCGAGATGGATAAATATCAGTTGCCGGGTGGCAACTTCAATAGAGCACTCTATTCTCGGACGGCGGGGAGGAACCTAACGGGACCCACTAAGATTGCAGTGCGTGCGTGGAAGGATGCCAATGTGGCCATGCGTTGGAATGATCGCCTGACACGAGCGACCCCCCCTGTTTGCGTCGGACGGATTGGGATGCCTCTGGACGACGAAAGGTTTTGAGAACTGGGATATGATTGGCATTAGCAGAGTGGGTGATCTCTGGGTGAAAGGTTCTGTCAAGTCCTTTGCGGCGCTTCAGAGTGAGTATGAGCTGAGTGAGAGGGAGTTCTTCAGGTACGCACAGGTTTGCCACGCTTTGCTGTCGGCTTTCAAGGCCGGTGCCACAATCCCCGCAGCTTCGCCACTCGAGGACCGTATACTTGATGGTCATCTGCCCGACAGTACGATTTCTTTGATTTACAAGAAGTTAATCAACAGTCGGGCGGACCTCCTTGTGCATCTTCGGGAGGCCTGGACTGGAGACGGGTTGGAGTTGGATGACGAGGACTGACAGTCTGCATTGTCTTCCCCGAAAGAGGTCGCCATTCCGGCCCGACTCCGTCTTGTCCAGCTTAAAATTCTTCACCGTGTGTACGTGACGGGTCCTCGTTTGGTTGCGATGGATTTTTCTTCGGATGGGCTGTGTAAGCGCGGCTGTGGTATGAGTGCCACCTTCCTTCATATCCTTTGGGAGTGTCGTGAGGTTGCGGCTTATTGGCGCCGTGTGCATGAGGTAATGGAGTGTGTCACTGGGGTTGCTCTGTTGCCTGAGGCTCGTCGATTTTTGCTGAATGTATGGGAGCCGAATGATTACAACGTTGCCCAGGCCCGGTGGGCGGCACTTGGGAACATGATTGCAAAGAGGGATATTGCGCAGCTTTGGGGCTCCCGGCGGCCGCCCGCCGTGTCAGTGTGGAAGGAGAACATGGACTGGTGTATGTTCAGGGAGAAGACGGTATATCTGGTTCGGGGCAAGCCTGGGGCGTGGGGTAGAATTTGGGGTCAGTGGAACGCCTACCGAGGTAACATTTGTACGCCCCCTTTTGAAGACACTTCTGATATTTCCCTGTCCCCCTGATCCTGGGGTTCCTTGAATACTGCACTCTTTACGCTGATTGTTCTGGCTTCCCTGCTGCCTCCCCCTCCCCCCGGTCATCTTTATTGACCTCCTGCTTCTTTACCTGGCCGGGTGGGGTCCCCCCGTCGGCGCTTGACACTGTCTAGACTGTTTCTCGCCTTGAGTTTTTTGTTTTTCCTTTTTTGTTTGTTTTCTTATCTTTAAAATTTAAAATATCGGTATTCTGTCTAACTTCTGAGTTGCCGAGCATAACTATTGTATTTTCTGCTGCGCCTCTGGGGATCAGTCGCTGCTTTGTGTCGTCACGTAATCGGCATGCATGTGCTAGCGGCCGGCCCTGGTGGTTGTAGGCCCATGTTTGTATTGCTGGTTTTCTGCACAATAAAGTTTTTTCAAAAAAAAAAAAAGTACAAATAAATCCAGGTGCATACCCTCAATAAAACAAACAACACCAGTTGTTCAACTTACTTGTGAAATCTGAAATTCAAAGTCCTTAAATCCAATGGGATATGTAGTAGACACAAAGAGTGATTCTTCCAGCTCCAAATCTAAATGAAAAGTGACCACAGATGGACAAAGCACTGGGAGGAGCTTTCTGGACAGGAACAGGAAGTTGGAGACTCTGGGGCACATCCTTCCAGTTGAAAAAAAAATACAAAAACAAAAAAAGACTTCTCACTAAAAAAAAAACAGTGCCAAATTCCAATTTGAGGAGGTTTTATACTCCAAATGATCAGTTCGGGAAGATTTTGTTGCTGCTCGAGGAGAGAATCTTCTCCAGATTGCAGCCACAGTAGATCCTGCCCGTTCGGGATTGCATCCAGCAAAAAACATCCGCTGAAGTTGCTGGTGCGCCTGAAGGATGTGTTGGTGACCGCAAAATCTCACAGGAGCATGTGGCCAGCTAGCAAATCTCATGGCGCCCGCAAACGGCCCTAAAAACCTCGTGGGCGATAGCGAGCACCCGGCAAGTTGCTCTCGCGCACGCAAAATGACATTTCGAGTGCGCGGACCAAAAAATAACGCCACTCTGTTGCAGAGTGCGGAGTTTAACTGTAACTCTGTGTTCTCCGCGGAACGCAGAGTTGGCAAATTCTGCAAACTCCACGAATGAAGCAGAGTTTTATACCAGGGCTTAGACTTGGTCCAGTATTCTTTGGATATTTTGCCCCAGTGTCTTGATGGTGCTTTGGGTTTTTCTGCTTGGTTTGTTTGGTGGGTGAGAATCTTCAAATATGGATCAGGCAGGAACAAGTAGGAACTGGAGGCCACTACAAGTGAGCCAGCAGGATAGACCACAGCACCACTCTCTACACTGGAATCTCCAAACAACTCCTACACAGACTCAAGACCTTCCAGAACATACTGTGACTGTAACCGAATTGCTAGCGATGTGTGTGGTGAATGTGTTTTCAATATTGCTATGGAAAAAAATAAATAGGGGGAAGGGCCTATGGCATCTAAAAAAATTTAAAATGTTTTTCTAGCCGCACTGACCACTAGTGCCGGGGCCAGCGGGGATGGCGGGCCATCCAGGGAGCAGCTTCAAGGGATGAGCCAGCAGCAGTGATGGGTGGTGGTACGTCAAATTGCTTGCTTATCGACAATTTATATACTCACTGCAAGGCTGTACATTGTACTGTTGAGAGTGAGACTAAGTTGTGAACAGTTGCAGACATCCCTCTTTACTTAGCGATAGCATATGCAGCGGGAGTTGAGTAACTAGTGGTGGCCTCTTCTATCTTCAACTCAGCAGAGAAAGATTAATGAAGAAGAGTCAGACCTTGACGGGTTGATGGGAAAGAAGGATGGAAGGAGGAAGGACAGGTGAAATATAATATGACTGGCAGAGAAGGATGCATGGGTAAAAGGATGCATGTAGGTGGCTGATTGGATCCATGCATGGGTGGGTGGGTGAAGGATGGGTGAAAAGTGAAAGAAATGATGCCTGCCTGTGTGGGTGAAAGTGTATGGGTGAAAGGAATCCTCAGGGAGGGTTGATGGGTCAAAGCAAGTATGCATGGGTGTTGAAAATTACAAATGTATATTGGTGAAAGGTTTCTTGAGAATAATAGCCAAGTTTGGATGGATGGATGGTACTAGTGAAGACTGGATGGAGAGAATGTAAAACTTAAACGGTGACTGAGTAACAAAGCCAAGGGTGAAGAAGAAAAATGATGCTAGAATAAAAATGCAGTGATAAATGGAAAAATCTCTGGGAAGAAGAGTAAATAAGGAATGCTTTTTTATCAGGGATTTTGATTCAAAGGTTTGAGTGAGGTTGCATTTCAGACTACTCCCTTGACTCATAGTGGTTTTCAAGCACAACATATATTATGTACCCCTACCCATCCATCATCATCAAGCTCCTCAGTTCGAGGCCTACTCCCTACCCATGGTATTTCGCTAGTGTCAGCCATGGGTGGCCTATTGGCTGCATTGTTACAATAGTAGTACCTCACACGGTATATCGTTCATATATTAGTAACTATTCATCTGCATTGTTGTAGTTAGGGTGAAAGGGAAATTAAACATTTGATTTAACAGAGCATGGCCATGATAGGAAAAGAGATAATTGTGTGGTACTGCTGCCCCACCTGCAGACAGTAGCAAAGCAAAACACGACACACAAGTATGTCTGACTAGGGAGCAAGATGAGCTGCCATGGCTACATTAATTTAGCTAAACGACAGAGAAGAATACTTGTATACTCCTTATAGCTTAATGCCTTGACCTGTAATCACATCAAAATCAAATGGGCAGAGAAATCGAGGAAACCAGCAAATATTAAACACTGCTAATGCTACTGTGCCACTATATCATTGCTAAGAGTATTGGTTAGAATTTGTCTTTTTTCATTCTTGATAAAGCTACTCATGCCAATACACCATCATCCTCATAACCCAACAAGCAGGAGATACCAGCTAGGACCTGGTAAAGGAAGCTGGAGGCCATCAGGGCCAAATACCAGCGGCTCGTGACCGAGGAGGGGGAGAAGGCGGCAGCAGCAGCTGCAGCCTTCAATGTCCCAGGCCCCAGCCAGGCCCCAGTGCCTCCAATTGTGCAGCGTCGGGGTCAGGCAGCATTCATCAACCACTGCTGCTCCCCCCTAAAGACCTTATAGAGCCGTTCAGAACCGCAAGATCCTGAGGATGGCATGTCTGAAAGCCAGGATAGAGGAGTGGTTCGACCGATTGGAAAGGAAGCTCCAAGCCCACCGCTAGGTCTCTCTTGCCCCTTTTTAAATTTTTTGTTTGGTGGGTGGGACTTGTGAGAAGTTGGCCTGGCATATGCTGTCCACTAGTTATAGTGGGTACCTTGCACCAGTCCAAACAACCCTTATTGATGATAGGTTTAAAGACAACCTTTTTCGAAAGCTATCCTAGTGGTAGTTATGGAGAGCAGCATTCAGGCTAAATCTTGAAGGAGTGTAAAGCAGCTTGGTTTACCAGATTATAACCTCTTGAATTACTAAATGAAAGGAGAACCACACAAGGTATATATATAAAATATATGTATTTATTTCTAAACCCTCACTTTTAATCTCTTTATGAGATTAGATTCCAAGATACACAATAATACAGTTCGAAAACGACAGTAAATAGCACAATATACAATGGGCCCTAGGGGCGGACCAAACCATATATTAAGAAAGTGGTATAAGAACCACGACTTGACTAGACACAGTGCCTAGAGCATGTAGAATCACTGGGACCCCAAGGAACCACCCAAGGTAGTGACACAGGAGACCCACGGGGGACACGTGCAGTGTGAGAACACAGGCGCGAGCCCCGTACTATTCTATGGGAAAGTCGTGGCTGGAATTTTAGAAGTTAAGGACACTTAGGAGAGGACTTTGAGCAAACCCCTTTAGACTTAGGGGGTTCTAGGGCCAGCACCTATGGGAGCACCATAGTACTCAAGTTACCTCACCCAGGGAAGCCGGGTGCATAGGTGTCAAATGGTGTCGGGAATTGATGTTGATTTCAATGGCGATTTGCTGCAAAGTATACGGTGTATACGGTTGTATACAGTGAGGAAACCCCTCATCTTGTTTTAAAATTGAATACTGTGCTTGCTATTTGTTGCCGATCAGGGGGGAACAATTTTTTGAGGAAATACTGTTCGTTTTGCTATTTGCACTTATTGGGATGTTCATTTGCACTTGCACATTTGCACTTTTCTTGATCAAAAACCTCGTACAGCTGCTGTTTTTAATCGGATTTTTATTTCTTTTAACTACTTTTAAATGTTTTGATGTTAATGAATTGACGAATCTGCTACTAATTACCGCTTAGTTTACCTTGCCTCCGCTTCCCCGGTCCAACGCCGGCCTTGCGGCCGTTCGATTGGAGGGAAGCGGATATTCCCTCCCACGCCTTAGCCAACCAGTGTCTTTGTTGTTTGCCCCTCCAGGAAGGGCGGAGACGGTGGATTTACGTGCCGGCCAGCTATTTAAATCCAAGCTGGGCCGGACGCGCAGCGGAGGCGCGCCAAAGGCAAGCCCGTCTGCGCCCGTCCGCGCCAAGGACGTGACAAAGACGGGAAGTACTGCTCTACCTGGTAGGAGAACCTACCAGGTTGAGGTCTTAAAGAGTCTAAATTCGAACTCTCCTTGCCAACATTTTATATCTCCTGATTTTACTTATGGAGCCTGCTCTTGTTGTAGATGCCTGTCAGACCTCCCGTTTGTACTTTCAACTGGAGTTTCTAATCAGAATGTATGTTCCAGGTCTGGCAATGTTAAGAACAGGGGTCTACTTATTGGAGGTCTCATTAATGCACGATCCATGGGCAAACATAGTCAAGACATCAGAGACCTCATATTAGACTCTCAACTAGATATTCTATTCGTAACAGAGACCTGGCTTAAGGTCTGGAGCAGCCCGGATATTGCGGACGCTGTCCCACCAGGTTATCTTATACATAGGAAGGACCGACCGGTGGGTAGGGGTGGAGGGCTGGCCATCATTTTACGTGACTCATTTGTCTGCACTTTTTTTGAACTGGATGCGATGTTAGAAGTGGAATGATTAGGTTTCTGTCTTTCTTTGAATGCCACCTCATGCTTTTCAGGTGCACTTATCTACCGGCCTCCTGGTCAAAGTACTAAATTTCTTAATCCACTTAATGACTCCTTAAGTTACCTCATGCTCAAATATGCCAATTTTACACTTTTAGGTGATTTTAATCTTCACTTAGAGGATAACTCTGAACCTGGAACAGATAATTTTTCTCAAATCCTAGACTTATTTTCACTACAGCAAATAGTGAATGTCCCTACCCATCTGGCAGGTCATACCCTTGATGGGGTCTGCTCGAATCTACCTTGGCTTGCCGGAGACACCCCCGTCCCCCTAATCTGGTCTGACCACTCTTTTATTCCCCTCAGAATTACAATGCCCCCGATGACACAGATTGTGAAACTTTTTAATAAACCTCAGGAGGGGCCTTCATGGACACAGATTGCAAAAAATCCTAATTTATTGATGGTGGCCAAAAATCTTGCCCCTATTTTAACAGGCAAAACAGAGATAGACTCTCGCCTTTTTCAGTCCTGGCTTACCAATATCGGCAAGGCTATTATGCCCTTGGATATGAAGAGCAAGCCGTTAAAACCCAAAAATCTAAATGCTCCCTGGTTTACGCCCCAATTGGCTCAAGCACGACTGCATTGCAGGCAACTGGAGCAGCAGTGGAGAAAGGGATATATGGAGAAACAAAAAAAAATATTTAGGGAAGGTAGGAAAGCATATTTTTCCCAGATTCAACTGGCAAAAAAGGAATTTTTTACAAAAAAAATCAACACAGCTAAAGACAATCAGAAGTTGATTTTTCAAATTGTGAAGTCTTTTACTACACCGATGGCGGAACAAAGAGAGCTTCCTGCCTCTCAGTCATTATGTGATCAGATCTCCCTGTTCTTCGAGGAGAAAATCCTCAAAATTCAGAAAGACTTTCCAGGCGGCAATTCCACCCCGATCCCCCTCTGACGAGTAGCTTAGCCTCCATTTCTATATTTGCACCTGTATCGCTAGATATGACTCTTATGGCCATGAAAAAATGTAAATCAGGGTCTCCGTTGGATGCCTGTCCTCCATCAGTCCTTCACAAACTGTCAGAGGTAGCAAATCCCATGATTAATCAGATTGTCAATTCATCTCTCAGTACGGGCGTTGTCCCAGCTGACTGGAAGTTGGCACTGGTTAAACCACTTAAAAAAAAAAAACATATTGATTCGGCAGTGCTCTCAAATCTTCGCCCTATCTCACATCTTCCAATTTTGGGTAAAATCACGGAAAGTTTTGTTTTAAAGGAGCTCACAAAATTTCTTGAAGAGCAACATATTCTTCATCAATGCCAAGCTGGATTCCGGCCCAAACATTCTACAGAGTCAGCCCTTATTGAAGTTTCCGATTCCCTGAAAATGATTGCAGATAGAGGCAGGAAGGGGGTTTTGATTCTGTTGGATTTGTCAGCTGCATTCGACACGATCTCTCATGACATTCTTTTGAGGCGTCTCGAATGCAGCGGCATTTCAGGCATGGTGTTGAGATGGATTAAATCCTTCCTGGTCTCTCGGAGACAGGCTGTTACCCTGGGTCCCTTCCTCTCTTCCGAACGACCCATTACAGCAGGAGTCCCTCAGGGATCTTCCCTAAGTCCACTACTTTTCAATGTCTATATGGCTCCCCTCATTACCCTGATTAGTTCCTTCGGGATTGAGGTTCTGTCATATGCAGATGACACTCAAATGATTATCTCTTTGGAGAACGACTCTACGCAAGCTGAAATGAATTTTAAAGTTTGTTTGACTGCGGTCCTTCAATGGATGTCGACTAATCATTTGAAGTGTAATACGGACAAAACAGATTCTTCCCATAGGGATGGACACTTCTTTCCACCCGTCTAATTGGTGGCCCGATGGAGCAACCCCACCTCCTGAGGTTGTGAAGGTAGCCAGGAACCTAGGAGTCCAATTTGATAACTCCCTCTCTTTTCTTCCCCATACCAAAGCGGTCGCAGGAATGTGTTTCGGTTTAATCAAAACCCTAAAAAAATTCTTTAGGTTTCTCCCTCTGTCTGCTAGAAAGTCCGTAGCAGTGGCCCTGATACTCTCTCGTATGGACTATTGTAATGGGCTACTGGCTGGAGTTAATAGATCAGTCTTAAAAAAGTTTCAGGTGGGACAACATGCTGCAGCCCGCCTGGTACTTAAACTCCCTAGAAAGTCTTCAGCTTCCGCCGCGTGGAATAAACTCCATTGGCTCCCGGTCCCCAAAAGAATTCTTTTTAAGATTCTTCTTGTTACGTTTAGGGCAAAGATGAAGGTTGGTCCCAAATTTTTGTCGGTACACTTCACTCCATATACCACTACTAGGCCACTCAGATCTTCCTCGGCAAATCTTCTTAAACTGCCCAACTTTAGATATAAACTAAAAGGCGCAAGAACCCTAGCCTTCCTGGGTGCCAGAGCATGGAATAAGCTGCCAGCCCAGATCAAACTCTATAATACTGAACTCTCATTCAGGAAAGATCTCAAAACCTGGATCTATGGTATTTCGGAAGATTGTTGTCTTGCTCTGATCTAATTACTCTCAGTAAGTTAATATCTTGTTTTTTCACCACCGTATAACGTCAGCGCCAAGATACTCCTCACGGAGTGATAGTTGCGCTTTATAAATACAATCCCAATTCCCAATTCCCAAAGTGCTGCTGCCGGGAAGGAGAGAAGTGTCTGGTGTGATTCAAGCCTGGATCGAAGATCAGAAGAACCTGAAAGCAGAGGGGACAGAGTCTGGGTCACTTGCCAGTGACCAGGGGCACGATAGACGAATGCCCACCGATCTCAGGTGTTTCAGGTGTGAAGAGGTGAAGCTTGACTCTGCAGCCACGAGGACCAGGAGGCGTCGAGGACAACCAGGAGCTGGATTCCAGCTGTCCTACAAAGGATGTCAAATGCTGCGCTGTCGGTGCCCGGATTGGACCCAACAAGCCTTGGCAACAGCAACCCATGCAAGAAAAGACGAGATGCTTCGGGCGGACCAGCAAGGTCATGGGGACTCCCCAAGCAATGGAGAGTCAGGGCAAATCTGGAGCAACCAGGTAAGCCCAATTAGAAGTAAAGTTGCCTTCACAGGGACTCACCAGTTGACGGACTAGGGATCGCGAAGGGACCTCGAGAGAAAAGACAAAGAGCCAGCTCATGGAACACTCGTGGAGTGTAAGTGGGCAATCTTCAGTGCAAATGCTGCTCGGGGTCAGGGATACAAGTAACCCAAAGCTCAGCTGTAGGAGTCGTTGGAAAGCTGATGCTTCTGCAAATGGTCGCGGTGTCCAGGGGTTCGGTTGCACGGTCTTCCACGAGGGATACAGGCCTCAGAATTGCTGAGTGCACAGATCGACCTCAGAGAGCACAGAAACCCACCTCCTGTGTTGCAAAATTCTTCGGAGTCCGGCGGGAGCTTCGGAGATGCAAACCGGACAGATGCGTTTTTGGTGCCTGCCTTGCAGGGGAGTAACTCCTTTACTCCAAGGGAGATTTTTCAGTCATCTAGTTCAATGTAGATCGTTGAAGTTCCAGGATTCAGTATCAGAGTTTCGTCCAGGTGTAATCTAAAGTCCTGTAGCCAGGGGTTCCTTTCTTATACCCAAGGAAGGGGTTGGACAAACTCTAGGGACCCACCTATGGGAGGGTCAGGAAAGAGGGGTGGCTACACCCATTTCCTTTGTCCAGTTTCACACCAGAGCAGGGGCTGGTAGCCCCTGCAACCGGTTTGAGCTGGACTATGCACAGGGACACCAGATGTGCCCCCAGTGCTGGACTTCAAAGCACTCTTGGAGTGCAGACACCCAGCCCCAATACACTAAAGCCTGTCTGGGAGGTGGTGACACCTCCCTGTGACAGGAAACCTATTGTCCAGGCCTCCCCTGCCGGAGTTTCGGCCAGCAGCAGGAGGGCAGTCTCGTGTCTGTGGCTGGCAGCATCCATTTTGTGATGTCAGGGCTCTGTTAGCTGGTGCTGTCATGTCTCTCCCTCTAGAAGTTACTGGTGTGGGGGTATGATTCCAATGTGTTTGACACCAAATACAACATGTTTCCGTGCAGCCAACCCAAAGTTAGCATTTACCGTTTAGTTACAATGCACTTAAGAGCATATGGTTTGGCTGCATCACAAACAACCCCGGAATAAAGGTTCCGAAGGCTGCAGAGGGGCTCTGCTCATGCATGGGCACCCTCTTACATAAAGCCCAGCACCCTGCCTTCAGGAATAGTAAGGCCTGCCATAGGGGTGACTGATAGGTTTATATGTGCAGTGATATGGAGAGATATAATGAACCTATATCTCAGTAAGGGGTGAATGCACCACCTTACCCAGGCTGCAGTAGCAGTCCTGTGGTGTCATTTTGGAATGCTTCCCAGGGGTGGCATAATACATGCTGCAGCCTCTGGTAGGCCTCTGGGGTACCTATGCCCTGGGTACATAGTATACCATATACTAGGGACTCATAAGGGTACCCCAGAATCCAATCTGGAGTGTACCTAAAGTACTTGTAATCAATTTAAGGGAAAAAGCAGATAGGATGGGGTCCTGAATAGCAGGATCCCAGCCAAACTAAGTCGAAAACCAGCAAAACACTGGGAAAAAGTTGGAATGTGGGAGTTGGGGAAATCTTGGGGTTTTTGGCATATTTATTTATGGACATTTGTTGGGACAATTATTTGGACTCTCTTTTACTTTGGACATTGGTTGGGGTTGGGGAGAGGGGTGGGCTAGGTGTTGTGGGTTTTCTAATTTATTTGTTAGGGAAATACATTTTTTATGGTTGTACATATGATTTAAATCTTTTTGGTGGGTTGCTGTTTTACTTTACACTATTCCCTTTGCCGCAGGCCTGCAGCCAGTTTTTAAAATCTGTTGATAGTGTAAAACACCAATAGTTATCCGGTACCCTCACTTGTCCTTCTACTCTCTCTTAGTCTCTGCAGTCTGCTTCTATATTAATCCCTAAGGCCTCGCAGGGGGTATGTGGGTGTGAATTTCCATAGAATAAAGATTATTGTAGCTCAACAATGAATCCCCCACAGTTCTTCTCTTACCTGTGATTAGGTGAAGTGATGGCTGCATGGTTTTCCAAGGTGCCATAGTGATGGTAGTAGTAGACAGTAGCAGCATGGTAGTGGACTAGTCGAATACTAGTGAAAGCACCAGATCCGGAAGCGAGGTTCTATTCCCTCCTAGCCAAACTCAAACTGTATGATTGAGGAATATTATTCATGGCAGGGAACTAATTAAAGTGAAACAAAAAGTTACTGAGTTAATGGCATTTTATAAGCAAGCTTTGCAAAACAAATAAGACAATCACAAGAGGGACACTAGAGTATGACAAGTAGTATACAAGAAGAAGACTGCCAAACAAGAAACATGATAAGCAATGCTAAAGTAAAATAAATATTCAGAATGGTGGGCTGGTACAAGTTACAAACTGAAGTCGACTCAAGCTATGAAGTCGACAAGCATAACCTTTAATGCTGGAAGAATGATGCTGGCAATTATGATGGATTATGTTCCTCTGAAAGAAATTTGAATATCGAATGCTGGGCATGGAGGGTCAAGCTAATATATGTAATATTGAAAGGGTGAGCTATAATTGGAGCATTAGAAGATCCGTGCCCTGCCTTGAGTTGGTGTTGCTTTCACCATATACGTCCCACCAAGTGTGTGATCAGTTAAAGGTGTAAATTTAATTTAGTCACATCTTAATAAATCACACAGCCCAGGGGAATAGGGTTAGGGGGTTTGATGAAAGGATGGGAAGGGGGATTTGAGGGAAAGATTTGACAAACACAAACACTACACAACGACAACAATCAACTTGGCAGCCGACCATCATAAATCTGTTATGGGAGGGAAAGGAAATGTATGCATGAAGATGAGTACTAGTACAGGTAAAACAAATCAAATTGTCTGTCTGCCTCCAGAGAGACCCAATTTACATTATGTTCTGTTATAGTTGTATTGAGCATTGAAAGATATTAAATACAATTAAAATATCTGTAGGAGTCAAGTAAACAAACATAAACAACACACACAGTTGTAATGATTAAAGAGAAAAAAGATACTGTATTGCCAAATTGGAAGTTGCATCTGCATTTCTCTTGGACTGTCCGTCAACCTTGGGTGCCTGGCGGATTAGGTTCAGTAAGGTAGGTGTGAGTATGTTGCATTGTTTCTCCAGTATCGCGCAGGGTAAAGGCCAGAGACTGTAGATTGAAAAGCAAAAATGAGATTGAAGAGTCAAGGAGAAACGTTAAACTGCATAAGGAGGAGTGCAACAAGAAGAGAAGACTCAGAGGCAGCATGGCTAGTTACCTCAACAACAGGCCCCACCCAACCACCACTTTGCTTAGAATTAAACGACAAATTTGAGCCAGACAGTGAGCACACACACACAGCAACATAGCATTTCCCCAATCAAGTAAAAAATCAACGCACCGCTGTCAGTCACACCACTCCCCACCACAACTACACAGACTTGTGTAGGTCGGTGTTGTTTAACTTTAGGCCACTTCAAAGTCATCATTATCCAAAGCGGTTTGTTTCAGTGAATTTGAAAATTTCCATCTGCTTCTGGTGACAGTTCTCGAAGTAGACACGCCCACGCTCTGAGTCATTCCATCATCTCTGATCCTCCTGAGTCTGGCCCCGAGTATGGTGTCCAACTCCATACCAACAGTGTCCCGAGTCCCGACTCAAAATGCAATAGATCGGCCTGTAGAAGTACAATTTTGTTATTGAACAACAAGAAGGGAAAGATTGAGTAACTTTTTGTGTAGACTAGATTTGTGTTTGCAAACTTTGCATTACGTAAAGGACTGGTCGGGTCTGAGTTGAAGTACTCCAATTTTTGAGACCCCAGAGGTGCTAAGGGTAGCACCCTATGACTTTTAGTACTTCCTGATGTGGTATTATAAAATTCTGCATATCTTGATAATATAACAAAGAACTTGGCAACAGAAGCTGAAATATGAAAAGACATCTTTATTAAACTCAAATGAGTGAGACTACGTCGCACAGAAGCCTTAGCAACTGGATGAGGCAGTCTGCAGAACAGAAACCAGTCTTCTCTTTTATGGAGAATGTTACGCTCTGGGCAACACCGCCCTTCTCTTGCAGTTGGTCATTCACATGTATACATTGCAAACGAAAAGGCAGAGTCATGATGACCATCCCACATTCCAGTTAAGCCAGCCCGTAATTATTTATCCAGCAAGGCTCAGATCCCACATCAGATATCGATAGGCCCCAATAAACATGAGCATCTCCTGTTTTGGGAAACAAGCCATAAAGCAGGAACAGTCAGGTGTGAAAGAGATTAGCCGGAGGCTTGTGTAGGATGAAAAGACTTTATGGTGTGTCAAGCCCTGATGCTAATCACAGGTGGCCAGAGGACGGGGAACTCGTGAGACCAGTTTGACCTGGGGTGGCGGAGCCAAGCTGCCCAGGTCACAGAAAAGTCAAAGAAAGGCACATGTGCTCTAAAAGGCCCGTTTTCGCTTCATGCTATATAGCCTATGTGAGGGCAACCATAAGATGGCCACCGATACAAAATGGAACCCACGGAGTCAATGTATAATAACGTATACATAGTGCATTCATAGCTAAAACGTTACACAAAGCACTTGTACATACCGCATTGACCATTCGCGGTTCGCTAATACCGGGATAGACAGGGGTAGGGCCCTGCCTCCTACGCGGTCCCAAATTTTA
Source organism: Triturus cristatus (assembly GCF_964204655.1). Lineage (NCBI taxonomy): Eukaryota > Metazoa > Chordata > Amphibia > Caudata > Salamandridae > Triturus > Triturus cristatus. The sequence continues at coordinate 1,101,588,053 of NC_140594.1, forward strand.
AAGTACGACAGACCCTCCTTTTGCCCTTACATAGGCAATAACTATACTCTCATCAATCCGAGTCCAGGTCTACAGACATGAAGTCATGGAGATGTTGCTGTAGCATCATCCTATTACTTAGCGACTCTCACGGGACACGTCTCCTTACACATGTAGTAGCACAAAGGCCACATATGGCAGGACAAAATAAGGAATACCTCTATCTAGGTGGCATAAGATCACACCCCCAACAATTAGTGATGTTTACTACTAACTAGTGTCGATGCAGAAGCTGTACAAAAGAATTGCTTACGAATTATGATCTTTTAACCTGCTCATGTTCAGGAAAAGGGTGAAAAAAGTGCAAAGAAACAGTGGTAGGGAAAGACATAGGTTGGGAAGAGGGTGCAGAAGTCAATTGAGTAGAGAAAATCAATCCCACCCATAAATGACAACGTCATGTTTAAAAAAACACTAGAAAACACGTTATTAAGAATATATAGACAACGGGAGAAAGTAGCGACCACTATTACAAATGAAATAATAATTGTCTACAACCCTGAGCAAAAAGCAAATCCTAAAATTATTTAGTAACATTTTAGGGCTCCTATACATTTTGTATGTTCAGGTGAAACAGTGGTGACCCTCATCAATGCTCTGAGGTGAAAAGGGGGTACTCTTCCATAGAAAATGGATTTTATTCTGCTTATACTAGACAATGCCAGCAAAACAAACAGTCTTCTAACACCTAGTCTATACAATCACACGGAAACCTCTTGTGAAACCACCTATGCCCAGAGTCCGTTTAAAAAGCCTCTCTGGCAGGCTTCTATTGTCCATCAAATCTTCTTCTGTTGTTTTCTTTTGCGTGGGCCTCTTCATTCAAGCCTTTCATGAGAAAAGTACTGCTTAGTTGGAGTGCCCTCCTGGCAAACACCCACAGCTCACTCGAAAAAGTCTCAATGTCTCAAGGCAGTGCGCCAGTATTTTTCCTTTGCGGCAGGCACTACAGGTAGTGTGCTCTCCATTGATCAAGGGCACAGGTCATCTCGTGCAGATTCGGGACCATTCTCAGACTCCAACACTCGTCATTCAGTGTCAGAGGACGCTCAGGCTGCTCTTCCATGGGCACTGGAATGTAGTGCCTTCTGTCAATCTTGGATCCGCCGGTGCACTGCACTTCCATTGAAGCAAAGGAAAAGAGGGGGGGTGTGTGGCCAAAAACTCAGGCCAAGGGGCTCAAGGGACTGCACACTGTCAGAGGTTACCAGCACATGACAGGCGCTCTTTTGCACTGGAATTCTGGTTCTGTGGCAAAACCAGCTCCTCCTTCTTTTCTGATGTTGAACTCCTTCTGATGAAGCAAGTGTGATGCTTTAAACAGTTCGTTGTATAACAAGGGGACTGTAAACAGGTGGCCTGTGATTTTCAAAGGAGTGGCCACACGCCATGGGACAATTTTTGTCTAGAATACACTGTCTTTCTCAGGAAGCAATACAAATAAAAAGGCAGTAGGCAAAACAGTGCCTCTAAGCTTTTCAATTGGGTTTCCGTGTGAGAGCCTCCATCATCTAAGGGTAGATAACTACACGAGAATTCTATCTAAATAGATGTCTTCACATATGGTGGCATTGTCTAATAGGGCAAACACATTTTTTTTTTTTCAATGATTACATATAAGTGTTTCTAAATTCCTTATCTAGGACATCTCAATAGAGAAATCACATGGTACAGATTATCATAGGCAGGTAGAAACCTTTCACATCATGTGCACTAGGCAATACACAGGCTAATAGTCAGATATGAAAACAAAAGACAAGAACTAGAGGGTCCTGATATTTGCATGATTAGAAACTTCTGATCCCACCGAAAATTAAAGCAGCAGGAACAAAAGGGTAAAAACCACATTAAAAAATAGACATTGAAAATTTGTCATGTTCAAAAGAGGTAAACGTGAGTTATCTCCTATCGGGATGGAAAACTTGTCTTACTATAATATAATATACTTGACAGTCAGGCTGGAAAACATTGAAGCAGGCCTAGGGACAATTCTTAAAAACCAGTCTGGTCATACAAGAGGGCATTATACATAATATGGAGGTTCCTGGTGCATCACTGCAGTCTGGAAGTGTGTACCTGAACAATACACCTACAATAATAAATGGGCTGACTGGTGAAAGGAATACAGAAAAGGGAATTGGAACTGGGACACAACTAAAATCCCCAATAACTAAGCATGATGCGACATCGGTCAGGGGAGAAACAACAAAAGCAATTAAAAATAAAAATCTATAGGAAGGACAAGAATTTACTTGGGTGATAGTCAGGCATGTGACACTACACCAAGAGTACGGGTGGTACACAAAAGGCCAAAGTTACATACATTTTAACTCTACCGCTGGCGACTACACCATATACGGTAATCTTAGCTAATGTTCCAGTTCCTTCTGCAGGGAAAAATGAAAACCTAGTTTTCTTTTAAGAAGCAAAGGCCATATGCTACTTAGGAGACAGGACACCATTAACTAATGTAATATAGAAATTAGGCCACCTTGAGTCACAGATCTATAATTTCATCCTTAGGTCCAATCAAGGATACATAAACGTAGGGCTGCCTGTTCCTTTAAAGGAAAGGGGCAGTAACGTGACTAACTGCAGGTGACACACTTTGATCCTGTAGATCTCTTTTAGTTTTCTGTAATACCATTATAGCCAATTTAGACATGCACTGGTAAAGTGCTGCCTCTCATGTTCACAGCATGAAATATCATTAGCTGTGGAATTTAGTAACCAGAACAAGTTCAACCAACTGTTGCGTAGCGATGGGCATCGTCATGACCATCCCCTTACAACACAGGTAAACATGTAATAGTATCAAAAAGCAGCAACAAAAACAACGAAAACATGCAAAAAATAATAAAAACGCACAAAACTTCAAGCCATCAGATATACTTGCTGTATATCAAGCACCAAAAAGCATAGACAAAACAATAGCATATGTAAAATAAGCGGTGACACACAACACCATGTCATGTACTTTTATGCACTGTAAACCTGCAGCCCAAAACCCAATATTTGGGCCTGTTTAATTTGTCAGGTTTAAAATCCTTACCCTCCTTTTGACAGTAGATCACCAGGCAATGGAAATCTGCTGTCAAATATAAAGTTACTGTCTCTCTTCTAACATACAGGACCAGCAAGAACAATTCATGATAGGACCAAATACACAAAAATAAATTGCCATTACTTAACTGTACCCCCTTGTCAGTCCTTGCAACATCCAGCCACTTTAGTTTTACCTTTCTAAAAAAAATCGTTACACTGACACTCCATATTAATTTGGCACCTACAATTTCCACTGTGAAAAATAAGTCTTAATTTGTCAATTCGTTCACATTTAGGCATGTAGCCTTAAAAAAAAATTTTAGAATCTTTTTGTCTGTCTAAGACTTAATGCAACACTCCGTTTTCTGTTAAATAAGAGCTAATAGCAGGCATCATTCTTTTTTTTAGAGCGAGACGCAAATGTATCAGTTCTGCAAAGCATTTAACATGATGTTTGGGCTTCCAAAGAAACCCCTTTGCTATATTTTCCCTTTGGAATTAAGTTCTTTAGTTTTATTGATGTTCTTATGGAGAAACCAGAAACCCCACCTTCAGAGGCCCGTTTAGCAAGGTCATTCTGCATTCCACAGAGACAAGGCCCTAATTTAAAAGGTCACAAATGTCAACATGACAGCCTTCTCCATTGTTTACAGGGAAACAAAAGATAGCATCTCAGCGCGGCTTGAGCCAGCCTCTGCAGCTCCCAGCTTCTGCCACTCTGAATTTGTCCAAGTCAGAAGGCCTTCCTAATTCCTCCTAACTTGCAATAATTCACTCTATTTTGAAAAATAATTTCTCCTTTTTTTAGGCGCTAAAAAAAAAATTATCTCTATTCCCAGATTATTAAACTACATTTACTGTGAATAATTCACGAAACTTAATAACACACATACCACTTTTTTGAATAAATCCTTGTTACAATCCTATGTAATGGTACACATTTCAACAACCTTAAATGAATGAACGTCTCAGTAGGCCCAGCTAAAGTTAGACTGAACTCCAGCAATTGGGACCGCTTTCTGCCCCAGTCCACTGGCACTGCGAATTGCATTTGCAATGAGTTTTGATATTTTCTTCATCATTTAGTCACTTGCCTTTATACCACATTCCTTTTTATTCCCTTCGTCAACACAACCTTCCTCACACTACTCTTCATGTCTTTATTACTCCCCTTCATCATCTCTCTTCCCTCCACGGCATTCTATTTTCCCAATTGTTCTTCTCCTTCCTACGTATTACCTAGTTCCTATAACCGTAATTCTAAATTTCTCCACCCCTCTATCATTACTGACTTCATCACGTACCTGCTCACAAACATCCTCTTTTTCCTTCATCAAAAAAGAATTCTCCATTTCTCTTTCTCTACGTGGGTGCTAACTCCATTAAGGCCGTTTTCTATTAACATCAAATAGTTGCGGGTTGCGACACCATATTTTATTTAATTTCTCCAAGTTTTAAAAAGGTCCTGTTTTTCATAGCATGTTCAGTAGTATCGTGACAGACACAGCTAAAGTTAGAACCTTCAACCCTGATATTAAAACAAGCCTTTGTACTGGCACATTGACTCATTGAATCATAAGAAGGCACAACCTGTAAATATATATCAAACCTAAACGTATGCATTTACTGAAGTCTGAGACACTTTAAAAAGTACTCTGAATGGAAGAAAATGCAGTTCAAACAGTGTTTTCTACCCACATTCGACTTTCATTTTTTTGGCATTAAAAAATGAATATCCTACAATTTTTTTGCATAATATGCATTACCAGAATGTTTATTACATAACCCATGAGTCAGGCATTGGAAATAATAACTTATACTTTATAGAAATGAGCTTGTTTGCGCCTGCGCCAAGGGAATATTGTACACGCGAATGCTTGTCATTTTAGTGATGCAACACAACTTAAATCAAATTTTAATGCTAGGAGGTCATAGTATGAGTATTAAGCTTTATAAATATCAAAAAACAATTTTGAAAAGCACTTATTTTTTTTAAAATAATTTTTCCATGATTAATAATTTTCTTTTTAAAAAAATTCCAATTATTCGTTTTTGTGATAAATCCATGTATAAAAAACAAGCTGCATCCCTTGCCTATCATTTTGGACACATTAACTCACACGCCTAAGCGCATAAGCCCAACTTGAAACGCGTCACATTTTTGCGCCACTTTCATTTAAAAGGACGGTTCTGCAAAATTCCACCCGTGTTCAACTGGGAAGTTGCTGGCTGAATGAACATTTCTATCAAATATACTGCAGCTGAAAAGTTTGCCTGTGAACATCTAATACAATGCATCTAAGGAAAATGCTGTAAATTTATTTACTTTTGCAAAAATAGATAATTTCGGTTTTGGGGCCTGATTTATATCTATTGAATGTGTTTCTAATTTTATCCTTTAAGCATTTAACGGCAGTTTTGTATATGTGCACAATTGCTCATTCTATAAATTAAAGAGCACGATATAGCTATTTTAGCACGTCACATTGTTCATTTCTGGATTTTTCCTAAGTTTCTACTTAACATTAATTAACCAACATTTTGCTTAACAGACTGAAAACATCAGAAGACCCACAAACACATATTGAGCTCATTTCAGACATAAACAGAAAGGGGTTAAACAGACAATACAGCGCGCTTTAGCCATTTTTCATAAATAGCGCCGTCGCAATTTACTTACAGAAGTTGCACTAATGAAAAAAAACACAGACATTTAAACACACAGTTGACTTACAAATCAATACGCATGACAGAAAGAAAGAAGAGCTCACAGACTATACTTGAAACAAACCATTTGCAAATACTAGTTGTAGGTCATATTTACAAGCAACGCTTTTCAATAGTGTTCCAAAAGGCTGCATAAACAGCCCCACAGACAGATGCATGTCCAAGAAGTAGTGAATGCGCTCAATTCACTAGCTTTGCCTAGCAGAACACCACACAAAATCGTTCTGCATATCTTCATTCATGAAACTGCGCAGAACGAAGGATCCTTGTTTTGTATTATGTCATATTTTAATTCCCTGGGGATACAAAATCACCAAGGAAGAAATATGTTTTTAAATTTAACCTATTTAGATATTTCCCACACTATGGTACCTTTCAAAACAAAAAGCAACACATTTTTCCATGTGAGCTTACAAACAGGTATGCCAAAAATACTGCGGAAAACGCAAGTATTATAATCAAAACCAAATGGAGAAATATCTCCTCATTACCTGCCTACACAAATTGCAATTCGCATATCCAAACCTATACAAACCAAAAGCTACATTTCCAAATTTGCTAAGATCAGGCATCTTATAGCTCACTAATCTAGCTTCAAACTTCAAGGGGTTATCTCTACCAATACACTCGCAAATATGCGAGACCCTCGGTTTTGGTAATTGCAATGACCAAATCAGAAACCAAGAAACCAACCCCTCGGCTTTGGTAATTGCGATAACCAAATTAAAGACCCAAAGAACCAAAGGACTGGGAGCGACCCACTTATACTTAATTCTTATTCTTAATAATCAAAAGGTTATCCAAATTCTAATTGTCAAGTTCTACATGACCAAACGTCTTCTATAATACTCACGCCAAAAGGGTTCTTTTTCTCACCTTTTGAGTGACATTATGTGGAGGATCAAAATCAGGAAGAGCAGAAATATACCGGGCTACATAATCAAAGAATCTCCAGAATCCCTGTGCACAGAGTACCTTCTTGGTAGAATCCCGTTCTGCCCTCCTCAGTAGATTTCAGTCTCCTGACAAGATCACTCCCACAGAAAGTCACTTCTCTGATGAGGCCGCGCTGGTGGTCGCCAACTGAAGTACTCCAATTTTTGAGACCCCAAAGGTGCTAAGGGTAGCACCCTATGACTTTTAGTACTTCCTGATGTGGTATTATAAAATTCTGCATATCTTGATAATATAACAAAGAACTTGGCAACAGAAGCTGAAATATGAAAAGACATCTTTATTAAACTCAAATGAGTGAGACTACGTCGCACAGAAGCCTTAGCAACTGGATGAGGCAGTCTGCAGAACAGAAACCAGTCTCCTCTTTTATGGAGAATGTTACGCTCTGGGCAACACCGCCCTTCTCTTGCAGTTGGTCATTCACATGTATACATTGCAAACGAAAAGGCAGAGTCATGATGACCATCCCACATTCCAGTTAAGCCAGCCCGTAATTATTTATCCAGCAAGGCTCAGATCCCACATCAGATATCGATAGGCCCCAATAAACATGAGCATCTCCTGTTTTGGGAAACAAGCCATAAAGCAGGAACAGTCAGGTGTGAAAGAGATTAGCCGGAGGCTTGTGTAGGATGAAAAGACTTTATGGTGTGTCAAGCCCTGATGCTAATCACAGGTGGCCAGAGGACGGGGAACTCGTGAGACCAGTTTGACCTGGGGTGGCGGAGCCAAGCTGCCCAGGTCACAGAAAAGTCAAAGAAAGGCACATGTGCTCTAAAAGGCCCGTTTTCGCTTCATGCTATATAGCCTATGTGAGGGCAACCATAAGATGGCCACCGATACAAAATGGAACCCACGGAGTCAATGTATAATAACGTATACTGTAGGAGAGTAGGGTCTGCTATCCTATGGTCACCCCAAATTTTTGCTTTTTGCTTCACTGGTTTTTGACATATTGAGGCTGTGGGCCTGCCAATCAGACCCCCAGCCTGCTGTTCTCTCTACTAAATTAAAACTATGCACCCTAGGTGCATAACCAATTGGAAGTGGATCACCCTGTCAACCCCTGTACCAGTGTACACTAGGTACCCAGGGCATTGGTGTACCCAAGGCCTGCCAAGGGCTGCAGCATGTATTATGCCACCCCAGGCTTGGCCTAACAATTTGACACAACTGGCTGATCACTCAGCTGGGGTAAGTTGGTGTAATCACCTCTTACTTAGGTGTAGTATACCTATACCTAACCTTAAATGGGACACCTGGTAACCTATAAGTCACTCCTATGGCAGGCCTTAACAATCCTGAAGGCAGAGTGCTTGGTTCCATGTGAGATGGTGCTCTGGCATGAGCTGAGCCTGTCTGCAGTGGTCGGAACAACTTCCTTCTACTGTTTCCAGATATCGTCATACCATATACTCTTAAGTGCATTATGAACCTCGCGGTTAAATGCTATCTTTGGTTTGGCTTTATCAAAACATGTCGAGTAAGGTGTCATACGAATTGGAATACTAACCCCTCGCCAATTCTGGCGACGGGGTTAGCATTCCACCCTTCTAGAGGGACACGACATGTACAGTACCTGAAACCCGGGTAAAATCAGACATAGCCTCAGCTCCACAAAATGGATGCTGCCACCACAGACACAAGTCTGCCCTCCTGCTGCTGGGAGTCCTTCCAGCTTGGGAGGTGTGGACAAAGGGTTTCCTGCCAGGGGAGGTGCGTGCACCACCCCAGACAGGATTTTGTGTATTGGTCAGGTAGGGCTTGAAAGAAACCAGACATGCCTGTGGCTCACAAGGAGCCTCGGTGCATATGCCAGTTCAAACCGGTCCTGGGGCACACCAGTCCCGGGCCTGGGGCGAGCTGGACAAAGGATTGGGGGTGTAACCACCCCCCTTCCTGGTCCCACCCATAGGGAGGGACCTAGCAGGTAGTCCGGCCCCTAGAATCCGCTTAAAGGTAGGAGCTGTGTCCTAAGACTTCAGACATCCTGGAATCAACTTAAAACTAAGAAGAAGACGGGAACTTCGACGCTCTGCTGCACAGAGGACTGAAGCCAATCTCCCCTGTGGTCAGGGAGTGACCACCTTGCTAACGCAAGCACCATCCAGCGAATCAACGTCTGCTTTGCTGCCGCCTCCCGCCGGAGCCCGAGCCCAGAGACTGACAAGACCTGGACCTCCAGACCTCTCACCGCCCGATCCACAGTCCCTGCAAAGAGGAGACCCGTGGAGGCACCAAGACACGTGGAGCCAGCCATCTTGAAACGACTACGACAAGCTGACCAGTGCAACAACCGAGGCTCCCTCCAAGTTGTGCTTTGGGTCCTGAGAAGCCCAACCCTCGAGCAGCATCTGCACCAAAGGCGAGCCCTCCAGCATCTCCACGATCTGCGGGGGGCCCTTCTGCATTTTGCCACTCGACGCGCCTAACCGGTTGCTGGCCCGCTGGCTAGTGGCCATCTTGGCGACGAAATCTACAACAAACACCACTGGTCTGGTTGCTCCAGACTGGCCCTTGCTCCCCTCCAAAGGAGCAGTTCCTCTGACCTTGCTGGTCAGAACCATCAGCTTAAACTCCTTGCCTACAACAATTGCTTTTGCCAAGGCTTGTTTGCTTCGATCAAGTCGCCGACACCGCCGACAGCGAGAGCCGGCGTGGGACAGCTCGTGACTCGACTCCTGGACGTCGTCGACCTTCAGGGACCACGTGGCTGCAGAGTCAAGCTACACCTTCCTTCCTGTTTGCACCCGACATCGCCTGGTACCCACCTGGTGCCACGCTGGTCACTGGCTAGTGACTGTGAACACTGTCCCCTCTGCTTACAGGTCTTCAACATCTCCGATCCACTCTTGGATCCACTGCATCTCTTCCCGACCGACCGCCTGCAGCACTTTTGTCTACAGGCCCCACGGAACCGATAGAAGAAACCCGACGCACTTCGAGGCCTATGCACCCGCTTCCTGTGGATGAGGTAAAGCTGGCACTCCTGTGCCCAAGTGTAGTATTACATCTCTAGTGCCTGTGTTCCAAATCTTAAGTTCCTAGGTCATCCGGAAGATTCCTTTTGCAGTAACTTTGTACTTTTTACGCACCCATTGAAACCTATGGGAGCACGCGTGTGACTATTTGCTCTGCACACGCCACCCGTGGACCTCCTGGTCACTAACTGACGTTAGCTCCTTGTAGGCCCAGCGATTCTAGAGGCCCTAGGCCTTTTCCCTTTTCTGTTCGTGGTACTTATACCACTATTTTAGTATATGGTTCGAGTGGCCACCAGGGCCTATCCATATACAGTGCAACTTCTGTGTATTCTGTGATAATCTTGTTTGACGATTTGTGCTCCTGTGCTCATAAAGAGACTAGGGGTTACTTTGAGAAATAAATACATATATATTTTGAATATATATCTGTGTGGTGTCCTTTCATTGGTATAAAAGGGGGTTACTATTGGTAAAACAGCTTGCTTAACACGCTTCACGAGTTTAGCCTCAAAGACTGCTTAGCCTACGCTACCACTAGGGCAGCTAGTCCAAAAAGGTTGACTTACAACCACACCATAAGGGTTGCTTGGCATGGTACAAGGTGGTCACTAGAACTAGTGAACAGCATATACCAGGCCAACTTCTCACATTGGTGAGCAGCGGTGGGATTTGAGCTTGCTGTGTTTTACCATTGTAATCTCTTGGTTACCAATTGAAAGATCACATAGGTACCTGTAGGTACATATAAAACAAGATTAGATATACTTAAGTTCTACTGAACTTAGTTGTTGTAGAGCAAAGGGAGTAGCACACCCTGACTACAACTACTAGATAGGTTTAGTAGGTAAACCCAAGTGTAGGTAGATTGCAACACATCCACCCACACTTAAGAGCAATGGCTGGGGCAGAGAAGTCCACTGTACCCATCTCTGTTGAGAGTGACCCCCCGAGGGCACCATCCATCTTTGCTACCCTTAATCAGAATGAGCTCAGGCAGTTGGCAACTCTTAGAGGCCTTAAACAGCCCAAGAACCCTACCTCTGCTGTGCTCAGAGCACTCTTGCAAGATGATGAGAATCAAAGAGAGCTCAAGAGAGCTTCCCAGTTAGCCCCCTTAGGGACAGGAACAGGAGGCCCCCCTTCTGAAGATGCCACTGAGGTACCCCTTTCCAATAGCCATCCCTTAGATGAAAACCATACTACAGAGGAGGAAAGTGAGGGGGATACAGACAGTGGTGAGGATGAAGGGAGAACTAGCCCAGTGCCAAGTGTTATACTTGGCCCAGCTAAACCAAGGCTATTGGGGACTGACAGTGGGTTCACCCCACTGGATCTCCCTAGTGGACTTAACACAGGGCTTGGAAGGCAAAGGAATCGCTCAGGTGACTCCAATGCTTCCCATGGCTCTAGAGGCTCTCAAGGTCACTCCAGGAGAAGGATGACCACCCCTCAGAGGAGGGAACATGAGGCCAAGATGCAAGAAGCCCAGCTGAGGATCAGGAAGCAGGAGCTAGAAGTAGCCCTGATGGAAGAGAAACTGAGCAAGGCTAGACAGCATAAAGAGAGTGGGTCTATACCCACTGGTGGCAGCATTGTCCCTTAGGACAAAGATAGGGTTTTCGATAATAGAAACCTGTCTAAGGTTGTGCCCCCCTACAAAAGTGGGGATGACATCCACAAGTGGATAACTGCTCTTGAGAGAGCCTGCAAAGTACAGCAGGTTCCTAAAGACCAGTGGGCAGCAATCCTCTGGCTCTCCTTTGAGGGAAGAGGCAGAGACAGACTCCTCACTGTTAGAGAAGAGGATGTCAGAAACTACAGAGTCCTGAAGAGTGTTCTAGTTGATGGGTTAGGCTTAACCACTGAGCAGTACAGGTTAATGTTCAGAGACACCCAAAAGACACAGACTCAGGACTGGTCTGAATACATTGAATGTGCCACTAAGGCTTTGGAGGGTTGGTTGCTGGGAAGTAAGGTATCTGATTTTACAGGATTGTATAATTTGATGATGAGAGAACAGATTTTAAATAACTGTCAAAACCAGCAACTGCATCAACACTTGGTTGACTCTGATCTGACCTCTCCCCAAGAATTGGGAAAGAAGGCAGACAAATGGGTCAGAACCAGGGTTAAGCAAAAGAACCAGAACCAGGGCCAAGGGGGTGATCAGAAGAAAACAGACCAAAAGGGTGGAGATCAGAAATCTAAAGACCAGAAGTCTTCAACAGGGCCCCAAACTACTGCTAAGGAGGGTGGGTCCCAACAACAGTCCAAAAAGAAGAAAGAAGGTCAAAAGAAACCCTGGTGCAATCATTGCAAAAATACAACTCACTGGACTAGTGATTGCAAAAAGGGTGGAGCCCCCAACACTGTTGCCCCTAAGGCACCTGCTCCCAGTACTACTGTTAGCAGTGTTGGTCCCCAGACAAAGGGTGTAGTGGGAATCACTATGGGAACTGAAGGAGATTCTGACTTAGACAGAACCCTGACACAGGCAGTCTTGATCTGTGATGGGGACATTGATTTGTCCCTGACTGTGAGCCCCAGTAACCTGGGCAAGTACAGACAGACTCCTTTAATTAATGACAAAGTGGCTCAAGCCTACAGGGACACATGTGCCAGTGTCACTATGGTGACACCAGGCTTTGTGGACCCTGGACAGTACATACCAGGTGAGAACTACCTGGTGACCAATGCCAGCAATGCCACTACTTCACATAGTGTGGCAGTTGTTAACTTCTCATGGGGAGGGGTAACTGGCCTCAAAAGGGTTGTGGTTAGTGCAGACCTCCCAGTAGAATGTTTGTTGGGCAATGACCTAGAGAGTTCTCTATGGTCAGAAGTGGAGTACAGGACTCATGCAGAGATGTTAGGTATATCATCACATGTCCTTGCTGTGACCAGGTCACAGGCCAAAAAGTGCCTCACTGAACCACAGGTCTTGGATCCTGGAACAATGGACCAAGCACCTACCAAGAAGAAGAACAGGAGGGTCAAGGCTGTGCCTTCCCCCCTGCCTCAGAGTGATGATCAGCCTTCCCAGGAAGCTGATCTAGAGGACCCTGAAGGAACTGTCCCTGAAGAGCTTGAACCTGACCAGGTTGAGTTTCTGGGGACAGGGGGACCTTCAAGGGCTGACTTGAGGCAGGCTCAGTTATCCTGTCCCTCTCTTGAACCCCTCAGACAGCTGGCTGCTGCTGAGGCTGCTGGGAATGCTCAAGGTACCCATAAAGTGTATTGGGATGAAGGGCTCCTTTATTCAGAGGCTAGAGACCCCAAGCCTGGTGCAACCAGGAGGTTGGTTATACCTCTGCAATTTAGGGGCTTCCTTCTTACCTTGGCCCATGATATTCCTTTAGCAGGACACCTAGGCCAGAACAAGACCTGGGACAGACTTGTCCCTCACTTTCACTGGCCTCATATGAATGAAGATACAAAGGAGTTTTGTCGCTCCTGTGTTACCTGCCAAGCCAGTGGCAAATCAGGTGGCACAACAAAGGCCCCCCTGATACCACTACCTGTGGTGGGGGTTCCCTTTGAAAGAGTGGGAATAGACATAGTGGGTCCCATGGATCCTCCCACTGCATCTGGGCACAGATTTATACTGGTGGTAGTGGATCATGCCACCAGGTATCCAGAGGCAATTCCCCTTAGGACCACTACAGCTCCTGTTGTGGCCAGGGCCCTGCTGGGAGTATTCTCCAGAGTGGGGTTTCCTAAGGAGGTAGTATCTGACAGAGGTACCAACTTTATGTCAGGATACTTAACAGCTATGTGGAAGGAATGTGGTGTCAACTACAAGTTCACCACCCCTTATCACCCACAATGCAATGGGCTTGTTGAGAGATTCAACAAGACCCTAAAGGGTATGATCAAAGGATTACCTGAAAAGCTCAGGCGAAGATGGGACATCCTTCTACCCTGCCTTCTGTTTGCTTACAGAGAGGTCCCACAAAAAGGAGTTGGCTACAGCCCCTTTGAATTGTTGTTTGGGCACCCTGTGAGAGGCCCACTGTGTTTGGTGAAGGAAGGCTGGGAGTTACCTCTCAAAAAGCCTAAGCTAGACATAGTGGACTATGTACTTGGTCTCCGCTCCAGGATGGCTGAGTATATGGAGAAGGCATCCAAAAACCTTGAGGCAAGCCAGGCCTTACAGAAAGCTTGGCATGACCAAAAGGCTGTCTTGGTTGAGTTTCAGCCAGGACAGAAGGTATGGGTGTTGGAGCCAGTGGCCCCAGCAGCACTCCAAGACAAATGGTCTGGACCCCATACAATCCTGGAAAAGAAGGGAGAGGTCACCTACTTGGTCGACCTAGGAACTCCCAGGAGTCCCCACAGGGTACTCCATGTTAACAGGCTTAAAGCATATGTTGACAGGGCAGACATGGGCTTGCTCATGGCTACAGATGAGGGACAGGAGGAAGAGAGTGACCCTCTCCCAGACCTGTTGTCTCAGAACCCTGAAGATGGCTCAGTTGAAGGAGTGACCCTTGGAGGCAACCTCACTGCCCATCAGCAGACTGAATGTAGACAGGTTCTACAATCATTTTCACATATGTTTTCCTTGATACCTAGTCAAACTGACTGGTGTACCCATGTGGTGGACACTGGTGACAGTCTGCCTGTAAAGAACAAACTTTACAGACAACCTGACCGCGTCAGGGACTGTATAAAGGCTGAGGTACATAAAATGCTGGAATTAGGTGTCATTGAACCCTCAGAGAGCCCCTGGGCTAGCCCAGTGGTTCTGGTCCCCAAACCTCACACCAAAGATGGCAAGAGAGAGATGAGGTTCTGTGTGGATTACAGAGGACTCAATGCTGTCACCAGGACAGATGCACACCCTATTCCAAGGGCAGATGAGCTCATAGACAAACTAGCTTCTGCAAAGTTTTTGAGCACATTTGACTTAACAGCTGGCTATTGGCAAATCAGATTAGCTGAGGAGTCTAAGGCCAAAACAGCATTCTCAACCCCAGGTGGGCACTACCAGTTTGTGGTGATGCCCTTTGGTCTGAAGAATGCACCTGCCACCTTCCAAAGGCTGGTGAACCAAGTCCTTACTGGGTTGGATGACTTTTGCGCAGCATATCTTGATGACATTGCTGTCTTTAGCTCCACCTGGGAGGATCACCTGATCCACCTGAAGAAGGCTCTTGAGGCTCTGCAAAGGGCAGGCCTCACTATCAAGGCTACAAAGTGCCAGATAGGGCAGAGTAAGGTTGTATACTTGGGCCACCTTGTAGGTGGAGGCCAAGTTCAACCACTGGAGAGTAAGATACAATCCATCAAGGACTGGTCCCCTCCAACCACCCAGACTCAAGTTCGAGCTTTCTTGGGCTTGACTGGGTACTACAGGAAGTTTGTTAAGAACTATGGGTCCATTGTGACTCCTCTTAATGATCTGACATCCAAGAAGATGCCCAAAAAGGTTCAGTGGACAGTAAGCTGTCAAAAGGCATTTGATGACCTGAAGGAGGCCATGTGCTCTGCACCTATCCTGAAAAGTCCTGACTACTCCAAAGAGTTTATTGTCCAAACAGATGCTTCTGAGTTGGGTGTGGGAGCTGTGCTGTCACAACTTAATGTAGATGGTCAAGACCAACCCATTGCTTTTATTAGCAGAAGGTTGACCCCCAGAGAGAAGAATTGGTCAGCTATTGAGAGGGAGGCCTTTGCTGTGGTGTGGGCCCTGAAGAAGCTGAGGCCATACTTGTTTGGCACTCACTTCAAGATTCAGACCGACCATAAGCCCCTCTTGTGGCTAAATCAGATGAAGGGTGAAAACCCCAAACTGCTTAGGTGGTCCATTTCCCTACAGGGGATGGACTTTACAGTGGAGCACCGGCCAGGTACTGACCATGGGAATGCAGATGGTCTCTCCAGGTACTTCCACTTAGGACATGAAGACGAGACTGGTCAAGGCTAGTTTAATGTCCCAGCGTTTGGGGGGGGGGTTGTGTAGGAGAGTAGGGTCTGCTATCCTATGGTCACCCCAAATTTTTGCTTTTTGCTTCACTGGTTTTTGACATATTGAGGCTGTGGGCCTGCCAATCAGACCCCCAGCCTGCTGTTCTCTCTACTAAATTAAAACTATGCACCCTAGGTGCATAACCAATTGGAAGTGGATCACCCTGTCAGCCCCTGTACCAGTGTACACTAGGTACCCAGGGCATTGGTGTACCCAAGGCCTGCCAAGGGCTGCAGCATGTATTATGCCACCCCAGGCTTGGCCTAACAATTTGACACAACTGGCTGATCGCTCAGCTGGGGTAAGTTGGTGTAATCACCTCTTACTTAGGTGTAGTATACCTATACCTAACCTTAAATGGGACACCTGGTAACCTATAAGTCACTCCTATGGCAGGCCTTAACAATCCTGAAGGCAGAGTGCTTGGTTCCATGTGAGATGGTGCTCTGGCATGAGCTGAGCCTGTCTGCAGTGGTCGGAACAACTTCCTTCTACTGTTTCCAGATATCGTCATACCATATACTCTTAAGTGCATTATGAACCTCGCGGTTAAATGCTATCTTTGGTTTGGCTTTATCAAAACATGTCGAGTAAGGTGTCATACGAATTGGAATACTAACCCCTCGCCAATTCTGGCGACGGGGTTAGCATTCCACCCTTCTAGAG
This sequence comes from Triturus cristatus, assembly GCF_964204655.1. Lineage (NCBI taxonomy): Eukaryota > Metazoa > Chordata > Amphibia > Caudata > Salamandridae > Triturus > Triturus cristatus. Next base: position 1,101,604,442 of record NC_140594.1, read on the forward strand.
GGACACGACATGTACAGTACCTGAAACCCGGGTAAAATCAGACATAGCCTCAGCTCCACAAAATGGATGCTGCCACCACAGACACAAGTCTGCCCTCCTGCTGCTGGGAGTCCTTCCAGCTTGGGAGGTGTGGACAAAGGGTTTCCTGCCAGGGGAGGTGCGTGCACCACCCCAGACAGGATTTTGTGTATTGGTCAGGTAGGGCTTGAAAGAAACCAGACATGCCTGTGGCTCACAAGGAGCCTCGGTGCATATGCCAGTTCAAACCGGTCCTGGGGCACACCAGTCCCGGGCCTGGGGCGAGCTGGACAAAGGATTGGGGGTGTAACCACCCCCCTTCCTGGTCCCACCCATAGGGAGGGACCTAGCAGGTAGTCCGGCCCCTAGAATCCGCTTAAAGGTAGGAGCTGTGTCCTAAGACTTCAGACATCCTGGAATCAACTTAAAACTAAGAAGAAGACGGGAACTTCGACGCTCTGCTGCACAGAGGACTGAAGCCAATCTCCCCTGTGGTCAGGGAGTGACCACCTTGCTAACGCAAGCACCATCCAGCGAATCAACGTCTGCTTTGCCACCGCCTCCCGCCGGAGCCCGAGCCCAGAGACTGACAAGACCTGGACCTCCAGACCTCTCACCGCCCGATCCACAGTCCCTGCAAAGAGGAGACCCGTGGAGGCACCGAGACACGTGGAGCCAGCCATCTTGAAACGACTACGACAAGCTGACCAGTGCAACAACCGAGGCTCCTTCCAAGTTGTGCTTTGGGTCCTGAGAAGCCCAACCCTCGAGCAGCATCTGCACCAAAGGCAAGCCCTCCAGCATCTCCACGATCTGCGGGGGGCCCTTCTGCATTTTGCCACTCGACGCGCCTAACCGGTTGCTGGCCCGCTGGCTAGTGGCCATCTTGGCGACGAAATCTACAACAAACACCGCTGGTCTGGTTGCTCCAGACTGGCCCTTGTTCCCCTCCAAAGGAGCAGTTCCTCTGACCTTGCTGGTCAGAACCATCAGCTTAAACTCTTTGCCTACAACAATTGCTTTTGCCAAGGCTTGTTTGCTTCGATCAAGTCGCCGACACCGCCGACAGCGAGAGCCGGCGTGGGACAGCTCGTGACTCGACTCCTGGACGTCGTCGACCTTCAGGGACCACGTGGCTGCAGAGTCAAGCTACACCTTCCTTCCTGTTTGCACCCGACATCGCCTGGTACCCACCTGGTGCCACGCTGGTCACTGGCTAGTGACTGTGAACACTGTCCCCTCTGCTTACAGGTCTTCAACATCTCCGATCCACTCTTGGATCCACTGCATCTCTTCCCGACCGACCGCCTGCAGCACTTTTGTCTACAGGCCCCACGGAACCGATAGAAGAAACCCGACGCACTTCGAGGCCTATGCACCCGCTTCCTGTGGGTGAGGTAAAGCTGGCACTCCTGTGCCCAAGTGTAGTATTACATCTCTAGTGCCTGTGTTCCAAATCTTAAGTTCCTAGGTCATCCGGAAGATTCCTTTTGCAGTAACTTTGTACTTTTTACGCACCCATTGAAACCTATGGGAGCACGCGTGTGACTATTTGCTCTGCACACGCCACCCGTGGACCTCCTGGTCACTAACTGACGTTAGCTCCTTGTAGGCCCAGCGATTCTAGAGGCCCTAGGCCTTTTCCCTTTTCTGTTCGTGGTACTTATACCACTATTTTAGTATATGGTTCGAGTGGCCACCAGGGCCTATCCATATAAAGTGCAACTTCTGTGTATTCTGTGATAATCTTGTTTGACGATTTGTGCTCCTGTGCTCATAAAGAGACTAGGGGTTACTTTGAGAAATAAATACATATATATTTTGAATATATATCTGTGTGGTGTCCTTTCATTGGTATAAAAGGGGGTTACTATTGGTAAAACAGCTTGCTTAACACGCTTCACGAGTTTAGCCTCAAAGACTGCTTAGCCTACGCTACCACTAGGGCAGCTAGTCCAAAAAGGTTGACTTACAACCACACCATAAGGGTTGCTTGGCATGGTACAAGGTGGTCACTAGAACTAGTGAACAGCATATACCAGGCCAACTTCTCACATATACATAGTGCATTCATAGCTAAAACGTTACACAAAGCACTTGTACATACCGCATTGACCATTCGCGGTTCGCTAATACCGGGATAGACAGGGGTAGGGCCCTGCCTCCTACGCGGTCCCACATTTTAAAGTACGACAGAGTCTTTGAGGAGTATAAAGCATAAAACAATAAAAAACAAAGCAGTGAGGACTGTGAGGATTGGAGTTGGACCCGATGACGGAATCTCGCTATTCTATCTCTCAAAGAGGAAGGAAAAAAAATTAACCTTCAGGGAAAAATGTCAAATTATTGATCAGCCGTCAGTAGGCCACCAACATTGTGAAGCTCAAATTCATCATTAACACATTAAGTGTAACAAACAAATACACAGTCTCACACTACCTGCCAACACATGAATCATCGCATCTCTTCTCAATCTTAACACACATGGTGATGACATGTCACAACAAGTTCACATCACAACAAACAATCACTCAGCGTGCAATGCATGCCAGCATTTACGTGTTCTTCCAGTGTGCTCACCGTGATCGATTGGTGGTACATTGCAGAATACAGATCCTCCATTTGTTCATGAAACAGAGAAATGCTAGGGTAAATCGAATTATAAATGTCACATGTGGGGCAGTCCTCTAGAGTTGGAAAGCATAGTTAGTCACAGCCCAGGGTTGGAGACAAGAACACATTTGTTTGTATTCTCTGTCCAATGTCTGGATTGAGGGAAATGGCTTTGGAGGGTGTGTTGAGACTTCTTCACTGACTGTACACAGTTGCAACTCCAATCCAGAAATAAAAATGTGTCTAAGAGTAAGTCAGTGGGGATGAATTGGTCAACCAGACAGTCAGAGTCTCAGACACACACAAATAATAAAGTAAATAATGTTCCCTAGCCATATATATATTTTTTGGGGGCATCAAAGAAAGAAAGCCTAGTAGTCAGGGAAGTAGAGCTCGTCCTCAAACTCTGGCAGTTCGCCCAGAAGTAGGTCATCCAACACACTTCTTCCTTGACCTGAGACTCCATCATCCTTCTCCTTAAGCCCTACCAGTAGAAGCCACTCATTTGCAGATTGGGGGACTGATGCTCCTGGTCTTCGTGTTGTTTATGGTGTTCTTGTTGTTGGTTTTAGCTGCTGTGAGCCTACAGCACTGCCCTCAGGCTGCCCCACAGGACTTGTGCCCTGGAACAGTGGGCCTTTAATTCACTGCCTTGCTCAGCTAGCCATGTTTTGTATTTTCTAACATCCCCGTCTGAAAAAGGGAATGAAAGTGGACAGTAATGGTTTGTACCATGAATCAAGAATTGTGGCACAGATGTAATGTATGGAGGACACAATATCTCTTTGCACCCTTGTATTAGCAGACAAGAGAAGGATTAAGATCTCCACCAAGTCATACGCATCTTTTTTCCTCCACACCTGCGTACATTGCAGACACCTCCTTTAGTTGTTCCTGTAGCATATGCAACAATGGGACAGCTTGGCCCATGGTACTGTCCTCTTTGCTGACTTCCCGTGTGAACACCTTAAAAGGAAGCAGCATCTCTGCCAGGCGTTTAACTAGGCCCTTTGGTCCATCTCAATGATCATGCCTTCTACAGTTGCATCTCCTCTTTGCGTGACATATTCATTGATAGATCTGTTCTCCTCAAACAGGCGTTCAAGCATGTAATAAGTAGAGTTCTAGCATGTTGCCACCTCCTATATGAGTGCTTTACCAGGCATTTTATTATCATGCTGAATGACCCTCAGCTGTTTCTGGGTAGGGGTGGGCAGAATTTGCGTAATCTCGTTGCGCAAATCTTCGCGAAAATGTCAAAAATCTCCACAAACACGCAGAAATATCGCGAAGACGCGGAAGCGCTTGTCCCGCCTGTTCGCGACGTTTTTTGCGTGATCGCGTCGGAAATGTGTCACCAACTTGCCCATGCGGTCGCTAATGGGCGTGGCCATCTTGTTTTCACTTGTCCCGCCCACTCGCAATGCTATTCCTGTTCCGGGTCGCGCAATGCATGCTCGCGCCCGTTCGCGTTCAGTATTTCCTTTTCGGGAACGTGCATTACGTGTTCGCGGCGCTTTCTGCGTGCTCGGGGGAAAATATTTCGCAAACTTGCCCATGTGGTCCCAATGGGCGCGGCCATCTTGTTTTTCACTCTATTGCTATGGTTCTGGGGCTTGCTTTTCAATCCTCCCTCTATCTTTTCAATCCTTTGTTTCTGCAAACTTGTTTTTGATCTTTTTCATTTATTATCTCTCTCTCTATTTTCCTGGTTCTATATTTTTTGTTTTTGCCTAATTTTTGTGTGTTTTTTAACTACTTTTTCACTCTTTTTCTATTACCTGCTTTTTTCATTTCTTTTACTTACTTTTTTAATTTTTACCTTTTCATTTCTGCCCCCCGCCTTCCCCAGAACCATGGCAAAGGGCCACAGCAGGGCTCATCATCGCAGCCAGAGCCGCGACCACCTTCCTTGCGGAAGGCGGCGCCCACAAGGGGTGCAGGCACGGGCCTTATTTGGGGAGGTGGATTTGGCTGCACTGGGTTTTTTTGTGCAGCGCCACCTCCCCTTAACCCTGGCAGCAGGTGGCAGGCCTGGGTCCGGGTATGGGCTCCGGGAGCATCGGCAGCGGTGGGGAAAGGCGCGCCGGGCAGTGTTTCGCTGCTCTGGTGTCCGGCGCAGCCAGAACCATTTGACGCACTGGTGGTCCGATATCCTGGACCGGAAGCAGGACCTGCTGGACCTGCTAGGAGTGCTGGTCCTGGGTCTTGGTGAGTAGGTATTTAATTATTACTACTTTGTGTCTGTTTTTCTGCTCTGTGTTATATATTGCGCTACTAATCTTGTTATTTGCAACTTTGAGTTTGCGCTCGTTTTGCGTGATTATGTAAGAGTTTATTTTAGAAAACTTAAGTTAGGTAATGCTAGAGTGATTCTAGTCCTTCCTTTGTCCTGTCACTAAGAGATAGGGGTGGATTGATACTTAGGTTTAGTTACTTATTATGAGTTTGTCATTTTTTAGTGGTATGCATGACGCCCCCTCTGTTATGTCACGTGCTGCTGAGTGCTGCTAGTGCTTACCCCAGTCCTTAGTAGAACCTTTTGTAGTTTGTTCAGTGAGTGGTAATAGGCTTAGCACTAGCAGAACATCAGCATCAACCAAGCAACAATTTGGTGTATGCAAAAATGTGTCCTCCATTTATGCATTTTTGAGGACTAAAAGAAGTGGAAATGCTTTCTTAATGTACAATTGGCACGCCTGGAATAGGTAGGCTAGGTAAGGTGGTACGTACTACTTAGGCTTAGTTAGTATTCAGCCACGGCCCATATAGGGCATGCCACCGGGTGGTGACGTGGGGCGGGGGAGGGGCAGGGTGGGGGGGTTGTAAAATGCGGCATATGGACGATTTCAGGTAAGTAACGAAAAAAAGAATTTCGTTGCGCGCGCTGCATCGCCAAATGCGATGCAGCGCGAGCAATGAAATTCCTTTTTGGTTTTTCGTTACTTACCTGAAATCTTCCGTATGCCGCATTTTACAACCCCCCACCCTGCCCCTCCCCCGCCCCACATCACTGCCTGGTGGCACACCCTATACGGGCCGTGGCTGTTAGTATTCTGGAATCAGAATGGAAGACTGGATTAGTGTTGATAAATAATAACTAGTCGGTCCGCGAATCCCCCGATACTACTTGACGACCAGATTAGATAGGTCAATTTTATTGCAATTGTTGTTTACATAAATGTTTTTTTGACAGTCTTTTAAAAATATTTTATTTGTTTCACACCAATCATCAATGTTTGTCTCTTTCTTTCTTATATCTTTCATGATCAGCACCCAGGGGCAAGAAGACGGGGTCAGAGTCGACGGGAGCAGTTCAACACCAAGGACAGGAGGACCAGAACGAGGGCTCTTCTGCTGGCCCCAGTAAGTCTTCCTGTTTTTAATATTAATAATTCTTATTCACTAACTTTTACTGCACCGTATTTTTTCCGAACTATTGTTTCCGTTTCTTAATGCTATTTTTTACCAACAATTATCCTTCGATCTAGACTATCTGTTTCTAAATTCTTGTTATCCCTGCCTCTAACTGCCTCTGCTATGACTCTCTGTACTACTACTATTAGTCTGTAGCTAAGATTGCCCAGTTGCCCTCTCTTTATTTAAAAGGTTTTAAATAAAACTCAGATTCACCGGGCTTTATTGATCTTGATGTTCCCACCAACAAAATGCCCAACCAGATTTTACTATTTTGATAGGATTAGACATACTACTACTGTTGTAGGGACTTTGCACATACAGAACTTTGCACAAGAAAATAGGATGTTGGTGATGGGAGGTTGGACCTTCCTCACACCTCAATCAGAACAGAACCCACCACAAGCCCCTGCCCGACTAGTTATAGTAGTGTTTCATTACTATTAGCCCTTCCTTTTGCTCGCTCACTCGTGTAAGTCCATCCACACCAAATACCACCGAGTCTATGTAAGTTCAAAAGTTTTATTTGCAGCTGACAATCTCTGTGCGTTGTTCTATAATGCAGCACCAACAGCAAAATGCATAAGATTAAAACTATAAACATTGTTACACTTAGTTACACTTACAACTACAAGTCCATAGAACGAAGAAAAAAAAATGCAAAATCATGATAACTGAACAGTGGTGGAAGCACCAGCATCCCCTTGGTAGGAATATAGTTTATATAAAATTATAAATGAAGATCTCTGAGCGAATTCTGTGGACCCCTCACCTTAGAAGAACCTAGTCCTGGTTACATCATAAGTTCTGCAAAGCTCTGGTTCGTAGAAGGGAATCTTCCGTCTGTTATGAGAAAAATGGTGCGCGTTAGTATATTGCAAGCATTTCTCAGTCGTGCCAAAAAGTGTAGCATTTTTATGGATAAGCAATATGGACTAACACCAGAACTCCATAACAAAGTGGCTTGTTTTGTTTGACCTTGCACGCAGCAGTATGAGCTCATGTGGGCTCAAAGGCGTCTTTATACAACAAGCTGCGAGGTAACGACGCGTGTGCAAAAATAAAAGACACAAAGGTAAAATGGTTGGATGGCTCGGGCTAACTAAGCAAAGACTAGAATGACCCTAGGGACCATATAACTACTAGTGTCTACTCTACTACTACCTGATTTGTACTAGTGATGTATGTTGTATATGTATGTATTACTATTAACTAATTTTTCAATCTTGTTAGTGAAAAATAGGGGGAGGTGTATATGACACCTAAAAAATGTGTAATGTTTTTTCAAGGCGCACTATCAACCACCAGTGCCGTGGCCAGCGGCGAAGGCGACGCGGCTGCTGACAGAGGAGAGGATGCGGCAGTTGCAGCAGGAGCTGCAGGGGGTGAGCCAGCAGCAGTGGCAGGCGGTGGTAAGTTAGATTCCTAATCCTTACTTATTGACATTACACTCACTGCAAGGGTGTACTGTATACTGTACAGTTGAGACTTACTAAGTAAGAAGTTGCTGTGAACAGTTGAAGACACCCTTTACTTAGCATTAGTAAAAGCATTAGCGGCGGGAGCGTTGATTAACCAATAACCTCTTCTATCTGAATTCAACTCAGCTGTGAAAGTTTTATGGAGAAGATTAAAAGTCAGATCAGATGACCTTGATGGATGGGTTGAACAAAAAGGGAAAGAAGAGTGGAAGGAAGAAGGACGGGCGAGATTTAATATTTATGACTGGCAGAGAAGGATACGTGGGATGCATGGCTGATAGGAATCAGATGCATGGTTGGTTGAATGCCTGAAACTCCCACAAATGTTAAAGTCCATGAAAGTGGGAGGATAGATACATACCACAAATGTTATGTACTGTGCTTGCTAGTGCTACTGTGCCACTATGTGTAGAATTAATTTCTCTTACTGCTTTGCTAAGAGTATATTTTACAATAGTCTTGTTTTTTCTTCTTGATATAGCTACTCCTTCCAAGGGGAAACCTGACAGGAAGGAGTTGACAGCCAAGGCCCGGTGCCGGAAGCTGGAGGCCATACAGCGTGAATACCGTCGGCTGGTGGTTCTGGAAGAGGAGGAGGAGGAGGCGGCAGCAGCTGCAGCCTCCTCCAATGTCCTGGGCCACAGCTACCGCCCTCCAGTGGTACGGCACCACCGTCTGGCAGCCGCCCGCCGCCGCCCCTCATTTAACATCACTGCTGCACCCCCCTGTGGATGCAACTGCCGCGCATTGTAGCGCCGTGTTGCCCGCCTAGAGGAGCAAGTCCGTGTCCGCCAGAGTCGAGCCCGCCGAACATAAGACCCTGTTCATTACCCCTTTTTTATTTATTCTTTTGGTGGGTGGGAATCGGGGGTTGGGCTTTCTCTTTTCTTTGGACAATTGGACATTATGTTGGACTTTTTCTTTACGGACATTGGTTGGGGTTAGGGAGAGGGGTGGGTCAGGTGTTGTGGGATTTTTTTATATAGTTTATTTTTGTTAGGGTATTAAATAATATATTTCTACTTTACATACAATTTTGTTAATGTTTTCTGGGCGGGGTTACTGTTTGACATCACACTGTTTCCTTGCTGGCGCAGGGCCGCCCACAGCCAGTGTTTGATTTTAATAATTGGCTGACTTTGTAAGACACAAACAGATAGATGCGGCACCCCTCACTGAGCGATTTGTCCTACGAGTACTGCCAGTCTCTTCTACTCTATGCATTCTGCAACTGGACTCCAAGGGGTGTGTGAAATTGAATTAATGAAAACATGTCCATTATTAATTATGCCTCACCCAAACTTCTCTTACCTTTGCTTGATGTTTAACTTAGGCACATCGATGGCTGCATTGTGATGGTGGTTTTCTTTCCTAACATGCCATGGTTGTGGTGATAGTAGTAGTAGTAGACACTGGCAGCAGAATTTGCAAAAAAAGAATATGAGACAGTCAGTAGCCTGAGAGAGACTCTTTGAGGAGTAGTAGAATGAAGTATAAGGGTGGGCGACAATTTCCGTTCCACTCGCGGAACTTGCAAAATTTTGACATTTGAATTTTGACATTTTCGCGTTCCGTGCGGAACGCGATATATGCAGGGCAGGATTCATTCTGGCACGATGCTCCTGTCATTAAACCTCAACAGGAAGCACTTACAGATATAAATAAAGCAGGTGCCCGAGTTGAAGGTCAAATTCAGTAACGCATTAATCAGCACAAAAGATTCGTGAGCAAGGTGGAGGCTAGGCAGGTGTGCTTTCTACCCATATCTACCATCAGCAATTTGCTGTAATCCTTGATGGAGGTCTGTGCATCCATGAGTTTCTCGAGCGCAATCCCCGTGTAGCTCCTGACACCAGGAGGTTCTGTCTCCTCATCTGCTGCTCTGGTCGGTCTCTGACCCTTTATACAAGAGGCATGTGAACTGCATAGAAGCCCCGCCCGTTTGGCCCCAGCCCACACACCAGCGGTGTGCAACGTCTTCCCGCCCTTTCCCCACTATGATGGACAGCTCACTCGAGGAACCCCGGCACCCATCGGCGCAGTGGCAAAAGTGACAGACACACATGGGCGCTGGAGACAACTCTTCTGGCCCTTTACGCAGCTGTAGTGTAGGCAAAGCACTATACATTTACACACCGAGGTAGCACTTATTGATTAGCCAGTAGAAAGTACTCCAGTTGAGTAGAGGTATTGCACAAAACGGTGGCATCTTCTTGGATAAATATGCAGGGCAGGATTCCTTCTGGCACGATGCTCCTGTCACAAAAATTAAACCTCAACAGGAAGCACCTACAGATATAAATAAAGCAGGTGCCTGAGTTGAAGGTCAAATTCAATAACGCATTAATCAGCACAAATGATTCGTGAGCACGGTGGAAGCTAGGCAGGTGTGCTTTCTCCCCATATCTACCGTCAACAATTTGCTGTAATCCTTGATGGAGCTCTGTGCACCCATGAGTTTCTCGAGCGCAATCCCCGTGTAGTTCCTGACACCAGGAGGTTCTGTCTCCTCATCTGCTGCTCTGATTGGTCTCTGGCCCTTTATGAACAAGAGGCATGTGAACTGCATGGATGCCCCGCCCGTTTGGCCCCAGCCCACACACCAGCGCTGTGCAACGTCTTCCCGCCCTTTCCCCACGATGATGGACAGCTCACTTGAGGGACCCCGGCGCCCGTCGGGGCGGTGGCAAAGTTACAGACACACATGGTCACGGAAGACAACTCTTCTGGCCCTTTACACAGCTGTAGTGTAGGAAAAGCACTATACATTACCCAACGAGGTAGCACTTACTGATTAGCCAGTAGAAAGTACTCCAGTTGAGTAGAGGTATTGCACAAAACTGTGGCATCCTCTTGGGTAAATATGCAGGGCAATGTTCATTCTGGCACGATGCTCCTGTCACAAAAATTAAACCTCAACAGGAAGTACTTACACATATAAATAAAGCAGGTGCCCGAGTTGAAGGTCAAATTCAGTAACGCATTAATCAGCCCAAAATCTCTGCGAGCACGCGAAATTACATGTGTTCGCGGAGATTTTTTGCCGTTTCGCGAAATTTTGCGAAAGGCAATTTCGTAAATTCCGCCCACCCCTATTGAAGTACAGTACAGAACTTACTGCCAAACAATAATATGCAAAAATACAACAAAACATAATGGTGGTGGGGATAGCCTAGTAGTACACAGAGTTATAAACTCTAGTTGTGTCGAGTCACAAGCGTAACTGTTAGTGCTGTGTAGGAGGATGACAACAAATCCATTAATCCAATTGATGCTGATGTATTAAGTTCCTTTGGTAAAAAAACTACCTCACAAATATACTGCTCATGGTTGGGCAAGCAGAAGATCCCCGCTCTGCCTTGAAATTGAAGTACTGTTGCTTTTGCCACATCCACCCCAGTAAGCGTGTGATAAATTATTGGTGTACATTTAATTTAGTCACACCTCAGTAAGTCACACAGCCCGGGAGAAGAGGGTTAGGGTTTGTTGAATGGTTGGGAAGGGGAGTTTGGGGAAAGGTTTGAGAAAGAAAAACAGTACGCATGGACAAACAACAAACAACAGAATCTTTGTAGACTACCATATCCATATCAATATGTTAAGAGAGAAAAAGGAAATGCATGCATGATGATGATAAGGAGACCCGGATTACATACAGTTTGTGTTCAGTGTTACCAGGCTTACTTTTACAGATAGCAAAGAAAATTTTAAAATATCTGTAGGGATGAATTATAAACAGAGAGCAAACCTAATGATAATAATAACAACAAGAACACACTGTTGTAATGATTGCAGACAAAAAAATGAATCGAATTATTTAACACGTTCCGTGCTCATGACGGAACGACGCCGTCATGAGCCACGGGCGCCGTGTGCTCATGACGGAGTGGTTCCGTCATGCTGCGGCTGTTGGCGGCCGCTCCGCCCACGCGGCGCTAATTCCCCGCCTGTGCGGGCGATTAGCGCAAGTGGGTGGAGTCATGACGGAACCACTCCGTCATGAGCACAGCTCGCCCGTGACTCATGACGGCGTGGTTCCGTCATGAGCATAGCGGCGCCGCACTGCCCCCAAACCCCCCCAGAGCTGCGGCGGAATTCGCGCCGCAGCGAAGGGGTTAAAAGATGATGAAAGTTGATACTGTTACTGTGTTATCCTGGTCAAATGGGGAGTTGAATCTCGGCATTCCTCTTGGTCCTCCCTTGCATGGATGCTCAGTCCATCAATCTTGGGTGACACCACTGCCTGCCTGGCAGATGTAGATTCATTGGTAAGGTAAGTGTGCATTGTTTTCCCAAGTATAGCACAGGGTAAGGCTCGGCCTGCAATTGTAGATGGAAATATAAAAGGGATATTGAGAAACCAAGTTGAAAAAAATTCACAAGTTATGGTGTAGTGCAACAAGAACACTTTCCGAGGCGTCATGGATGCATCATCTCTACTCTAGTCTGTTTCCAGCATTAACCTACAACACCAACAGGACAGAGCAGGCCCACGGTGATGGCACCCTTTGCACATCCTCCATTTAGCGTACATTTTTTGAAAGAGTTGGACAAAGCACATATCCAGCAACATAGCATTTTACAATTTAAGTGACTAAATCAATGCACCGCAGTCATGCCACCGCTACACTTGACTCCACCGCTAGACAGACATTTAGGTCTGCTGTGGTTGTTGTTTACTTGTTTACCTTTTATGCCACTCATGAAACGCCCTGACTTATTCCATCAATCATCTCCGATTCTTGTACTGAGTGACTGTGAAGATACTATGTCACTGTGGTCATCATGATGGTGTTGTTCAACTCAGTCTGCAGTGTACCGAGTGAGTCCAGATTCCATATTCAACAAGCATTGGCATAGCCAATAGGTCTCACTTTTGGGCCCTTTTAAGTGTTTAGCCATGCAACAGTTGATGTTGTTGCACCAAGGATATTGTGCTGCATAACTAAATACTTATAAGGTCCCAAAAGCGAGACCTATTGGCTATGCCAATGCTTGTTGATTTGTGCAGAAAAGTGTTACTATGTTAGATAGGGGCATGTTTGCATGTTACATGCAAACCTAGACTGTCCTCCTGGGCATAATCGGTAGCCAGCCACGTACAGTGAATGAAAGAACGAATGAATAAACTTATTTTTTTCAATTAATAAAAATTGTTACAAGAGCCGTACACAATGTATCCCGTGAGGAATCTTATTAGTTCATAGCTAAAACACCAACATGTCATTTAATTTGTATGATTTCGAAATTCTAGGATTTCACAAGGAAAAATAAAACCATTAAGATTTGATATATGACCACAATCTTTAACTTTCCGACTGCCTTTAGACCCGTCCTGGGTCTTTGCTTATGATTCCACAAACTTGTTGTGCAAATTTTGCTAACCTTGCAAGTTCCATCGGGGTTTCCTAAGAGTGTTGTATAAAAATGTTAAAAAACGGCACCGGTTGGCCAGGCCTGCTCTACAATACAGAAACTTTTGGTAAAAGCCTAGATTAGGACGCGGTCGGCGAGCATTTACGTGTTCCATGTTCAGATGCGGGCTGCCAAAACGAAAAAATATATCATTTGTAGTCGTGCACGTTGCTTAACTTATGCTAATTATGTTTTCTTGTAATTTCTCGATAAGTCATGTAATTACTCGTCTTTGGTTGGACACTTCCAAAATGAGCAATTGTCTCCTAAAGCAAGAAATCTCTTCTTATCTCTTGCAGATATTTCAAGGGCTTCCTTCGCGACAGGTAAGACATGTTCCGTTATTAAATGGTACTTAATGTCCTCTCCCACGTGCTGACGCGCGTGGCTCGTGTGCCTGCCTTTACATACGGAATCATTTCAAATCACAGCCTTTTTGTGACGTGTACTTTTAACCCGTGCGTGTGTGTAAGAAGTGGAAAGTTCTGATCCTTTGCAGATTTCCTATCAAGTGTTTTATATTTTATGAAAATTGTTGATGTTCATGTTTACAAACACAACAAGCGTTGGCCGCGCGCGAGCGGCTGGAGTCGCTATTTGTGGTGGGGGAGGGGGAGAAGCGGGAGTTGTGTGTGCGCGTGCGTCATCGTGATCGCGATCTCTCTGAAAGCGAAAGTGATCGCGATGATGCACGAGTTTTCAAAGTGCTGCTGGCGGCCGGCTGCTCGCGTGCACGATCGCGTGAACGCAAGCGTTAGGCCAGCCAGCAGCACTTTGAAATTCACACATACAAGATGTCTCTTCGAGCCAGCGCATGCGCTGGGCTCAGCGAGACCTAAAAATGCAATGGATCGGCCTGCAGTAGAAGTACAATTTTGTTACTAAACAACAAGAGTGGAAATATTGACTTGAGTCACTGTTAGTGTGTAGAGTAAATACTAGTACACTTTGACTTCACTTCATGCAAAATAAACAACAAAAACACAAACACCAATCACTCAGAGTCAGTGTCCAATGCATGCCATTCATTACATTTTCCATCTCATCTTAAGTAAAGGGGCCATCTGTCTCGCCATCATCATCATGGTGTTGTCCTACTCAGTGTGCAGTGTACAGATTAAGTCCCCTTCCTATATTTAAAATACAATGTATCGGCCAGCAGTAGATGTACAAATTTGTTATTAAAAATACAAGAAGGGAAAAAGTGACTTGAGTTACTTTTAGTGTGTAGATTATTACATAAAGTACACAATGAAGTAACTTCATGCACAACAAACAACAAAATCACTCAGTCAGCGTCCAATGCATGGCATCATTCATTACCTGTTCCTTCTCATCTTCAGTTAATGGGTAGTCTCTCTCGGATCAGAAAGGAGGATAGCTATAGTAGTCATCATCAATCATGTTCCACTTCTTTTGGAGGGACTAGGAAAGATTTTCTTTTTTCTTCTATTTTGCATCATCCAATCATCTGTCTTCTTGAGGGCAATAAATTTAGGGAGATTCAGGAGGATGGACGAGCAGGATTCGGAGGAGTGTATTGTGAAATGCAGACAGCTGAAACTCGTATATGGCAATAAAACGTGTAGAAGACGGTGGTGATGGATTTGTTGTGATTCGAAGTTTCCAACCAGAAAGACAGACACACAAATAAAAGAAAATAAGGGAGGAAGACAGTAAGAAGTGCAAGCCTAATAGTCAGGGAAGTATAGCTCGTCCTCAAACTCTGGGGGTTCAACCAGAAGTAGGTAATCATCATCTAACACACCACTTCCGTCACCTGAGCCGCTGTCCTCATCTTCCTCCCTTGATTCATGTATTTTGTAATTCGGTGGTATAAAGTGCTGATTCATTTTGATCATGGTTAACCTCTGCATGTATTTGGGCGAGAGACTGGTCCTTCTCACTGTTACAATGGAACCAGCAGCACTGAAAACACGTTCAGAAGAGACACTTGCGACAGGGCAAGTCAGATAGCTTATCGCCAGCCTGCTGAGCAGTGGCCATTGGCCCCTTTTCCCATCCAATACCGCAATGGGTTTTGATCAATGTACACCTCTGTTGGGTCGTCCAGATAGGCCGGGACCATCCGCTCAATGTTCAGGGGTGCTAAACCTTTTTCGGGCTCCTTTCTCGTTGCATCAGCACTGGACTTATCAATGCCTTGCTGTAAATACCAATCGTGTAACAATTTTACTGGGCCTAATGATCCAGCTCTTGCTGTTGTCGATAGTGTTGGTGAGTGTTCTGTGCCAAACGCACTGCCCTCAGGCTCCGTAGTTGAACTTGACGCCGGATGCCCTGCTGCAGTACTTGTTGTGGGTTTATCTAGCTGGCTTTTAATTAGCAGCCGTTCATTTTCCAACTTACTCGCTGACTCAGCTATCCAAGTTTTGTACCGGGCAACATCAATTTCTGAAAAAGGAATTAATGTCTTCAGTGCCCATTTTGTCCGTGGATCCAGAATTGTGGCACAAATGTAAAGTTTTTGTGACAAAATCTTATTTTGCACCCTTGTATTGTCAGCTTAGCGACGGGCTAAGCCCTCCACCAACTCATATGCTTCTTTTTTTTCCTCTACACCTTTGTATGCTTCAGACACCTCCTTCAGCTAATGCTCTAGCATTTGCAACAATGGGATAGCTTGGCCCATAGTACAATCCCCCTTGCTGACTTCACGTGTGAAGACCTCGAAAGGAAGAAGCATCTCAGTCAGGCATTTAACTAGGCACCATTGGTCCATCTGAAGGGTCATGCCTTTCACAGTAGCATCCCCTCTTCTCATGACATATTCATTGATTGGCCTGTACTGCTCGAACAGATGGTCAAGCATGTAATAAGTTGAGTTCCAACGTGTTGCCACCTCATGGATGAGTGCTTTGACTGGCATTCTATAGTCACGTTGAATGATCCTCAGCTGCTTCCGAGCTTTAAAAGAATGGCTTAAATGAGTGCATATTCTTCGGCAGGTGGTCAGTAAGTTGCTGACTATGGCTTCTTTTTTCAGAAAGTCTTGAACTATAATGTTAATGCAGCGCACCAAACACGGAACCCTGAAATAGGAACCAAGCTCCATGGCCTTAAGTACATTACTGCCATTCTCTGTGGAAACAAAGCCAATCTTAAGCCCTCCTGGGCGCAGCCATTCGAAAACATTGCTGTGAAACTCTACCAATGTGTTTACAGCAGTATGAGATTTCTCCATGGTGAACATGGATACAGTTGCATGTTTCTGAGTAGCTTTAAAAATCTCAGCTGTGTCAACAGCACCTACTTCTGCTAGCTTATCTCTAACCCCCACAAAAGAGACTCAGGGGCATATTATCAAGAAACGGCGTTAAAATTATCGCCGCTTTAGCGGCTGAAAACTGCCGCTAAAGCGGCGATAATGGGCTTGATAATATGCCCTTGAGAATACCAATAGAAGCCCATGTTCTGGTGTCAAGATGGGCTTCTATTGGAATTCTCCACAGCATATTATCAAGCCCATTATCGCCGCTTTAGCGCCAGTTTTCTGCCGCTAAAGCGTTGATAATTTTAAAGCCGTGCTTGATAATATGCCCCTTAGTGTGCAGTGATCCACATGTAATCAGTGGCTTGGCAACTGGTCCACATGTCTGTTGTCAGGTGGATATTGTGAACAGCACTCTGCTGCAAAGCTTGTCCAACCAATTCCAACACATCATGATGTAGTGCTGGAACAGAAACTCTTGCGAAATAGCACCGGCTGGGAACCTTCCATTTAGGGCAGATGGTTGACACCAATTGAAGGAAACCCACCCCTTCCACAAATGAAAAAGGGAGAAGGTCCAGCGCTAACATTTTAGCCAGCTTCGCATTGTACAACCATGCCGTTGGGTGGTTGCGTTGGTACTGCCCCTCCAATTTAAGCATGCTGTCAATGGTAGGCTGGATTATTTTCCTTTGTGGTGCAGTTGTTTTCTTTAACCCAGTTAGGCTCAATGACGCACTTTGTTTCATTGCAGTACTACTTGGTCGCCTTGGTGTCCTAGCCTGACTCTGACTCTTACTGCGGTGCCACGGAGATGTTGCTGAGGATGTGGACGATACCACTACACTACTAGGGACAGTGCTAGAAATGTCTCTCTCTTGTTCACCTTCCACCGCGATAATATCGTCCCGATTCTTCATGCCCAACAACAATGGGTTGAGTTTTACTTTGTTCTAAGCGAAGTAGGTGAGCCTCTCACACAATAGTGTGGTATATTTTGAGATGACTTGTTTGGCCTCCGGTACCATAATTTGTACCGAGCTTACCCCGCCTAACAGCATGTCGACAAATTGAGCATATAGCAGTGTTCTCCTCCTTACTGCTAATCGAATAGACGTCCCAAATTGGGGAGGAGAACTTTCTGGTGCTGCTGGATGTGCCACTTTCAATACCAGATGAACTGGAGGGTGTGCTTGGAATGTGACTCTGTGCAGCTACACTGTGACTTCTACCACTACCTACTGAGGTGGTGGTTGAGCTGGATGTAGGTCCCTGCCTTTCCTTTGCAAATGAAAATATGGAAGCTGGAGGTCGTGGTGGTGTTACCTGTGTTGGTGTTATCCGTGCTACATCCCTTGCAGCCATTTTGGATAGGGTAATAATGTTGATCTCCATCTCCTTTGGGCCGGGAGTGATGTCCGTGATGACTGGCTCGTCATCATCATCATCTCCCTCTTGTACATCTACCTCCATAACTCTAATGCTTTCTGGAACCTTCCTTTTCACTAGCCTTGTCTTGTGGCGTGCATCACTCTCAGACTGAGCTGGTGGCTTCCAAGTGGCATCAAGATCATCAGAAGCGAGGTTTGAAGAAGAAGATGATGGACTAACCCTCCTTTTCCTTGCTGAGGGTCTGGAAGACAATGGATCTTCTGAAACAGTGGTTTGTTCCACTTTGTCTGCAGGAAGCTCGATTTCCTGAAATGCCCCTACTTCAGGAGGAACAACTACTATTGTGGGCTGTTTTGTGGCTGTTCTTGTGGCTACTGCTGTTCTTGTGGCGGCTGCTGTTCTTGCGGCTGCTGCTGTTCTTGCGGCTGCTGCTGTTCTTGCGGCTGCTGCTGTTCTTGTGGCTGTGCCTGCTGCTGCACACTTATCTGCTGAGTTTCCGCCTGCGTTGATTGTGTACTACTTTGCGATAATGACATTTCAACATCGCTGCTCGTTAGTAGACTGGCTACCTCTGCAACACGCATGGGCTTGAGCCTAGGTTGGTGGGGTTGGCCCACTGGTGCGGAGGTGCTGCTCCCAGCTTGGTTCCTGGACAACGCTGCTGCAGGCGTAATTTATTTTGCCCCAAAAAACAAATTTGCCGTCACACCAGTCGTGGTTAGTGCCTCTTCCTTTTTCTGTTGCTTTCTCTTCTCACCGGCAACTTTCTTGGTACTGGAGGACCTGGTACCTTTCTTTGGGGCCATCTTCTTCAGATGTCAGACAGGGCGCAGGTGCACAAGTTGCAGAGATGTCTGTGGTCGCACGTGGACGTGATGTGGTGCGCAGCAGGACTTCTGTCTGGCAGTACAACAGATGATGTTGATAGTTACCTCCTCCTCTGTCTTTTTGTGCACCTAAAAGCAAATAAGCCAGGAGAAGAACATCAGTGAAATGTTGCATTTGTTGTTGTGGTTCAATTACTATTAGTACAAACAAACAAATAAAATATATAGTGTAGCCATTTGGGAGACTTTGGCAACAAGGGCTATGGTATGCTACTTACTGTGTACAGTGTACACACTACACTCTCAGGAAGGATAGGAAAGAATAAGAACAACAACCAAGATACAAATGTAATGGAAGGGAGCTGCTGCTGGCAAAGGGGATGGATGGAAGCAGTAAGCCAATAGGAAAACCATGGAGGCCTATCTGGCAAAAGCAGCACACTAATAACTCCCACCAGAAAAGGCCACCAGCCACATGGACACTCAGAAATCACAAGCAACAAGCAGGAGGCCTGGGAAACAATGAACTGACAAAAGGCCTATAAAAGAAGCAAGGCAAAAGATGCATGCAAAACCACACTACTTTGCCTTTTTAATGCAAAACCAGGTCTGCAGGGTGCACACCAACACACCAGGCACACACAACAAATGCATTTCTTTAGCACACACCCAAAAACAGAAATACCCCCCAAAAAACACATTTTCTAACTCAATCCAATGCCATCCATGCCCTAAATGATGTTTAAATTCAACAGAACACACAGAAACACTTGTTTAATGCACCTGTGGCTACCTGCTCTGGTCTACTGGATGAAAGCAGGCCCGTGGGCAGACAAGGCCCCACAAGCTTGCAGGCCTATGCTTCAAAATGGCCACCAGCCACATGGCCAGGCCCACCCAACTACAAGAAACAGAAGACAGACAATGCAGGCCTATTGCAAAAAACACACTGCCTGCCTTCAAAATGGCCGTCAGCCTGATGGTCAGGCCCACAACAAGAAGCCTAGTCCACAAATGAATACCATGCAGGCCTATATATGGCAAAAGCAGCACACAAATAACTCCCACCAGAAAAGGCCACCAGCCACATGGACACTCACAAATCACAAGCAACAAGGAGGCCTGGGAAACAATGAACTGACAAAAGGCCTATAAAAGAAGCCAGGCAAAAGATGCATGCTAAACCACACTGCTTTGCCTTTTTAATGCAAAAACGAAAATCAAGAGGGCAAAACAAGGTCTGCAGGGTGCTCACCAACATACCAGGCACACACAACAAAGGCATTTCTTTAACACACACCCAAAAACAGAAATACCCCCCAAAAAGCACATTTTCCAACTCAATCCGATGCCATCCATGCCCTAAATGATGTTTGAAAAACATTCAACATACACCAAAGGAACAGTTGTTTCATTATGCACCCACCCATGACTACCTCTGGGCCTACTGGCTACACCCAACAATTAAAAAAAAAAGAATGATAAGTACCAACATTGTAGTTGCAGCAACTGCAATGCCCCCAATCAAGCAGACACAACACCAACTTACTTGTAAAATATCAAATTCAAAAGTCCTCAAATCCAATGATAATGATGCAGCAGACACAAAGAGTGATCCTTCCAGCTCAAAATCCAAAGGCAGAATGAACAGGAGATGGACAAAGCACTGGGAGGAGCCTACTGGACAGGAACAGGAAGTTGGAGACTCTGTGGTACTTCCTCCCTCTTCCCCCAAAAAGTTTTTTTTTTTTTTAAAAGGACTCCTTGCACAAAAAAGGACAGCCAAATGTCAATCTGAGGAGTTTTTTTCATCCAAATCATCATTTACAGAAGGTTTTATGCTGCTAGAGATAATATTCTTCTCCAGATTGAAAATTTGGCATGTTTGCGATCGCGAACTTCACCACACTTCCCCCGGATGTCGATGGCACGTCCAAAATGACATGTTCGTGATCTCATGCTCTCTGTCGCGATGGAGATTGAGGTGTTCGGGACCTCACGCTCTCTCTCGCGGTGGAAAATGACGTGTTCGCGATCTCAGACTCTCGCGGTGTCTGATGGTGAGGCGAATGACGTGATCGTGATCTCTCGCAGGATAGCGCGACCGGGGATCCCAGTAAGGCGATCGCCCGCACGAGAACGCATTCTCAAAGCGCGAACATGAAAAAAATCTTCGCAACGCTGCAAATCGCGGACATTTTGGCATTTTCGCACTCTCCGCGGAATGCAAAAATGTCAAAATATCACAAATTCCGCAAGCGGAATGGAATTTGACGCCCACCCTTATTTCTGGGCTTTAAATGAATGGGTGAAATGAGTGCAGATTCTTCTGCAGGTGAACAGTAAGTTGCTTACTTGGTCTTCTTTTTTGAGAAAGTCCTGTACAATGATGCTGATGCAGGGCCCCAAACAGAAGACATGAAATAACTACCATTGGCCATGGCCTTAACTATATTACTGCCATTGTCTGTGGCAACAAATCCATTGCTAAGCCCTCTTGGTCTCAGCTATTCAAGGACCTTGTTGTTAAAGTCTTCCAAAATGTTTGTAGCTATATGGGATTTCTCCATTGCAAACATTGCTGCTGTTGCATGCTTCCGAGCAGCATTACAAATTTCAGCAGTGCCAACACCTGCAGATAATGTTTTCCTCTAGGTCCCAAAAAAGAGATCCAGTGTGCAGTGATGCACATGTAATCAGTGCAACTGGTCCACATGTCTGCTGGCAGGTGGATACTGTGGACAGCACTCTGCTGCAAAGCTTGTCCAAGCAATTCGTGCACATCGTGATGTAGTGCTGGAAGAGCAAAAAAGGGCCTTCCACTTTGGGCAGACGGCTGCCACAAATTCAAGAAAACCCACCTCCTCAGCAAAAGAAAAAGGAAGGAGGCCCAGCGATAACATTGCGTTGGGTGGTTGCGTTAATACTGACCCTCTGGCCTAAACATGGCAGGAATAGTAGCCTGAAGTTTTTTTCTTTCCTGATGCCACTGATGCATGTGACTTCTTGAGAGCAAGCGGCGGTAGGCTCAATGTGCATTTCAGTGGGCAGTCACTGTCCTCTCGTGCCTTGGTGTCTCGACCTCCATTGCGATGTTGCTGATGTGGGCGATACTACTGCACTGCTGGGGAGAGCGTTGCTTTGCGTAATGAAGATGACTTCCTCTTCTTCACATTCCACCGTGATCATATCAGATTTGGATTCCCTGCTCAGCCGGCTTTCACCCCCTTCACCAACATACTTTCAGTTTTTTGGCCCTAAGGTATGCCTCCCAATGGATCGTATGGTGCTTTCTCAAATGGGTTGTTTAGCCCCCGTTATTATAGTTTGTACCAAGCATACACCGACTAGCACTTGCTCCGCAAAGGGAGCATATGGAAATGTTTGCCTCCTTCTGGCTAACTGAAAAGCAGTCTCAAACTGGGGAGCAGAACTTTCTGACGCTGGTGCCACTGTTGTGATATGTCATCACCATGTGTGTTGAGATTGAGAAGAGATGAGATGATTCATGTGCTGGCAGGCAGTATGAGACTGGGTATTTTTAATACTTAATGTGTTAATGATGAATTTGAGATTCACAATGTTGGTGGCCTACCGACGGGTGATCAATGAACTGGCGGTAGGTGGGCGTTTTGACATTTGACTCTCTGCAGTACCTACTTCTACTGAGGTGGTTGTGGATGTAGGTTGCTGCTGGGACTTTGCAAATATGGCAGCTGGCAGTGGTTGGATCTGTGGTGCCACTACCACATCCCCCACCCCGGAAGTTGGGATGTGGTAACATTGGTCTCCACTGGGACTGGGCTAAAATCCATGTTAACTGGCAAGTCATCATCTTCCTCCTCTACATCAGCCTCCATAACTCTAAGGCTTTATGGAACCTTCCTGTTCCCTAGCCTCATCTGAGTCGTCTCATGGTGTGTCTCACTCTCAGACTGAGGCGGGATCCCAGTGGTGTTTAGATCATTAGAAGGGGGGCTGGAAGAATAAGATGCACCACTAACCCTCCTTTTTCTAGATGGAGATCTGAAGATAATGGATCTTCTGGAGTAGATTGCTCTACTTCCTCAGCATGAAGCTTAATCTCTTGAACTGTTCCTACTTCGGGGGGAACTACTATTGGCGGATGTGGCTGTTGTTCTTATTGTTGTCCACTTCTCCTAGTTTCCTGCAACGATTGGGTACCACTTTGAGATAGAGATAAGTCAATGTCAACATTACTGCTTGTTGGAGTTGCCGTGATTAGACTGGCTGCCTCTGTGACAGACATGGGCTTGGGCTTAGATTGGGGTGGGCCCACTGATTTGGCCGGTGCAGTAGGCACAGTTTTTTTGTTATCCAAAAGACATCTGGGGTAACATACCAGTGGTGGTGGTAAGCTCCTTTTTCTTCTCATTGGCTACTTTCTTGGTAGAAGTTTTAGCACCTTTCTTTGGGGCCATCTCCAAGCTGTCAGTTAGCAGTGGCACTTAGCTTCACAAGTTGAAGAGATGTCTCATGATGTGTGGGTCACTCACGCGTAACGCTCATGCCGTGCACTTGCCTTTCTCACAGTACTGTGGGTGATGTCACATATTGTTGTCTCTTGTTGTCTTGTTGTGCACCTAAAAGAAAAGAAGTAAGAAGGACATCAGTCAAACGTGGCATTGTTGCTGTTCAATTAGTAGCACAAACAATAAAAATATAATTTAGTGTGGTCAGCCACTGCTGTTACTTCCTTAATTAACAATACATTGTATATCTACTCATTCATAAAATGGAAAACCACACCAACATATACTTTCCTGGTGACTGATCACTCAGGAAGAATAAGAGAGAGCAAAAACAACAACAACATACAGATGAAATTGTTCGCTTTATGTACATCATGTGACGTCACGTCACTCACGTGTGATGTGGCACTGAGGGAGGTGCGCCTGACAAATGACAATGGATGGAATAATCCCAAGACAATGAATGCTGTTGTGCACCTATAGCAGACATGAGGTTGATTGATGCAAGATGTAGTGGAAAATGGTATAAACTAAATATTTATTTATTTTTAATTACAAAAACGTTAAAAAAATAATTTACCAATTCCTTAAAAAAATAAAAAAAAATAAACATAAGTGAAGTTATACTCAAAGATATAATAAAAAGTTATTATTAAACTAATATCTCATTGCTCAACCATCCATGCATCCTATGGCAATAATGACTGAACTTGGTTGGACGCATAAAATGGCTGCCAACCAGAGCCACATTGTTATCAAAAACAACACTGAACAGGAAGACATTCATTGGGAACAAGGAGAAGACATGCAGGCCTATAGGGAAAGCACACTGGCTGGATCCACACAATGGCCACATGGTCACAACAACAAGAGGCAGGAGGCCTAGAACAAAAAACCCTTGCAAGATGGCTGCTGTCTGATTGCAGCGTGAAGTCGCAGTCTCTCTTCCTCTTCCCAGGTCCCTGAGTATGCTGATTTAGAAAGACGCTGGTATGCTTGAGATCCCCCCTCGAGCAAACTACTGGATTGCGGCCTTGTCCCTGTAACTGTGCTCACTATGCTGGGTGTCACAGTTTATGGCAGCTTTGGAAATATTTCAGCCCGATTTACTCTACCAGCAGCTGTGGCGGCTGTGGTGGCTCAGAGGCGCGCTGGGTATGGCCCCTAGGGGGCCCAAACAACCGAAGGATGACGTGGTCCAGAAGGAGCAACTGGATCACGACGGTGGCAAGGACTATCCGAAGGATCCGGCACCCCTTGGTTCACAGCGAGTTATGCAGCCGCAGAGAGGTCCCAAGAAACCTGACGACGCGCGAGGCTATGGCGGCAGTGGTATAGGCTCAGCGATTACAAGTGGTGGAAGAGACCTTGGCGGGTGTACTCGCAAATCATCGGCGGCGGCGAAGTTCGGCATCGACGGGGGTAAGCTTAAACCCCCCAAGGAGCTACGACAGCCTAGTCTTTGTGGTGAAGATGGCAGAAACGGCTGTGAATCAAACCGGGGCTGGAGACGGAGCTGCACCAGTGGACGCTGAAGGTATTGTTGCCGAGCAACAAATGGATACACTGCTGCAGGCAGTCTCCGAGATCCAAGATAGATCGATCGCGGCCTCTGCAGGAGCCGAAGCACTGAATTTGCAGAGCAAGTCAGAAGGCGAGCTCCCCGGTGGGGGCGCGAGGCTGGCTGATAGCGTGGTATGTGGCTGAAGGTATTGTTGCCGAGCAACAAATGGATACACTGCTGCAGGCAGTCTCCGAGATCCAAGATAGATCGATCGCGGCCTCTGCAGGAGCCGAAGCACTGAATTTGCAGAGCAAGTCAGAAGGCGAGCTCCCCGGTGGGGGCGCGAGGCTGGCTGATAGCGTGGTATGTGTAAGCAGCGATTCTACACTCGCTCAAACTACAGGTATTGACGGGAGGGGAGCAGGGTTATTTATAGAAACTCTGGTGATTCCTGCAACGATTGGGGGTAAGTGGGCTATGGGACAGGCTCAGATATTATCACTTAATAGAGGAATCCCTGGCACCCCGGATGGAGAATGCTTTTTTTCATTAAATGACGAATCAGATTCTCTATTGTCAAGCGAGGGAAGCCTGGACAGTAGTTCTGATTTAGACTCAGCAGTTAGCTCCTCAGTCCAGAAGGCACCTGCTACTCACAGAGCTTCATACAATAAAAGGACAAAATCCAAACCAAAGCATCCTCCCAGCCCACCAGAAGCTGGGGAGAATAGGAAACTTTGTTGGGACTATTCGGCGACGTCACATCTTTATCACGAGGGCGCGGCAGCTGACTCACAGGTGGACCAGGACGAGCTTTGTAATCAGCCTCAGGCCACATCACTTGATCTTCTTTATACTACTCTGAAAGAAATGCAGGGCGAGGCTAGACTCGAGAGTCGGAGAGCTAAGCAGGAGGCGAAAAAAATTCAGAGTTCTATGCTGAAGATGAACAAACTATATGAGGAGATGGCTGACAGGGTCGCTCATGTCGAAGAAAGAACGGGTCGGCTGGAAGATGACGTTAGCAGATGGCATTCATTCAGAGAGGCACAGGAGAAATTGACAGAGGATGTTCAATGGAAACTGGAGGACTTTGAGAACCGCCAGAGACGTAACAACAGAAGTCTTCTGGGCGTGGCAGAAGGGGTCGAAGGACAGGATGTCAGTGCATTTGTCATTAATTTGTTTAAGGGATCTTTCCCCGAGATGGAGTCCTGGGGTGGGAGAGCGAAGTCCAAAGAGCGCATCGCTTCCCATTCACTCAAAAAAAGTCTTATAGTGCATCTCAGGTAGCAAGACCTCGGGCAATCCTGGTTTATGTAGGCAATTTTCTCCTCAGGCAGGAGATTATCGAGAAGGCTAAACCAGAGGCTAGGCGTAAGTTTGACGGGGTTACTTTTTCGCCCGGCCTGACTTCTGTCACGCTACTGTGGAAAGAAGATGGAGGCTGAGGCAATTAATCGCGCCCCTTCAGAGCCTCAGACACAAGGTCTTTTTAATGTACCCAGCAAGGCTTAAGGTTATTGTCAAGGGGCAGGTTAGGATTTTTTTTTCGGAGATCAAGGCCCAAGAATATCTGGCAGAATTAAAAGAGCAGAAGGGGGGATAGGGGTTAGTTCTCTTGTTTGGCTTTCAAGAGATATAGTTTTTCTTTAGAAGACTCTTCGGTAGGGATTAAGGAACACAGGGGGGACACAAGGGAGAGGGGGGGCTGCGACTGCTACATTCTAAGCTGCCACACATGGGTCATGAGTGACCCATTTGCCTGTAAGGGGGAGGGCGTTGGGGGGAGTTTCAGGGGAGGGTGGGATTGGGTGAGAGAGGGGGATGGGGGTTTACACGGTGTTGCACAGCACTAGGTCCGAGATGTCAGAACAATCACAAGAGAGGTATCAATAGAAGAGGGGAGGTAAGGTTACAATCTTTACAAAAAATAAGGAATATATGTAATATATGTAATAACATTTCGGTTATCTGGATGGGTCAGACATATGATGTATTTTAATGAGTATAAGGATTGCTTCCCTCAATGTGTGTGGGCTGAACGACCAGGTGAAAAGACAACACGTTGCAGCTGCCCTGAGATTAATGCGGCTGGATTTTGTTTGCTTGCAGGAGACGCATGTAGAAGGGATAAGGGGTCACTTAATGGAACAACTTGGTTTCTTTCTGCTCGCATATTCAAGACAGGGGACTAGGGCCAGAGGGGTGGCTATTTTGTCTAAAAGAAGGGATGTCAAGGTTATTAGGAAGACGGAAGATCAATGGGGAAGATGGGTTCTGATGGATTGTGTAATTAATGATCAAACAGTTACTATTGGATCAGTGTATGGATCCACCGAGGATGACCCGGGTGTTTTCGAATTTTTAGATTCAGAACTGGCTTTATGGCCAGAACCAGTTATTTTGGGGGGGGGTTTAATATAAATGGGGTTGGGGGCTTGGGTACGGAGGAAGGACAGCAATATCGAGGTCGGAAGAAAAAAGTATGTCGAGCAATACTTAACTTGGCGTATCATAATACCTTAACTGACGCATGGAGTCGCTTAAACCCATTAGACGATGGAATAACTTATTCATCTGCCCCTCATAAGGTCTGTGTTAGGTTGGACTATTTTTTCATATCAAATTCTTTAATTTCTGAAAGTCAGATGGAGAAGTTTCCTCGATTGGTTTCTGATCATAATCCATTGGTTTTAACAGTAAAATCGATAGGAAGTGAAAGGCGGACGCGAACATGGATCTTCGAGAGGAGGCTGCTTAAGCATGATGATTATGTTAATCATATGAATAACTGGATAACTACTTTCTGGGAAATTTTTCGTGGTAGCACTTCCTCAGGTGTGATCTGGGACGCTTTTAAGGGCGGTATCCGGGGGGAGACTTTAAGCTATAGTTTGTATAAACGAAAACAAGCGGAGGTCAGAGTTAATAAAATGGTTAAAGCAGTTACGGAGGCAAAGCAGGAGCTGATTCTTGCAATCCAGGCCGGCGTCTCTCCGGATCCGGTGCTCCTTAAAATTTTGTGTATTAAAGCAGATAAAAATGAGGGTTTTGCTACAAAGGCAGCCACGACCTACTTGACGAAAAGGGAGCAATGCCACGAGCTGAGTGAGTGGGTGGGGCATATTCTCGCAATTCGCACAAGTTAGAGAGTGGTGTCGAGAGAGATCAAAAAAATATCTGATGGTAAAGGAGGTAAAGTCACTGTTTCCGAGGAAGTTAGAGAAGTCTTTAGACAGTTTTATGCTAAATTATATAGCGAGAACCAGTCAGGAGATCCCTCAGATATCCAGCGGTATCTGGGGGGTCTCAATCCTCCCCAGCTCTCTGATGACAGGGAGGCATTAGATGCACCCTTGAACTTTGAGGAAATTCTCGTGGCACTTAATAATCTCCCCTCAGGTAAGGCTGCTGGTCCTGACTTAATCCCCATCGAATTCTATAAAACATTTCAAAGCGTAATACGCCTTGACCTGGTTGATACAATCTTACAGGCACAGTCAGGAAAATCTGTCCCAGTCTCCTGGGCAGGCGCCGACATTGTGGTGATTCCGAAAAAGGGTAAGTCATCCTTGTAACCGGGTTCATATAGACCTATTACTCTCATGAATTCGGATGCTAAAACTTTTTCTAAGGTAGTGGCTCTCAGGTAAGATAAGATAATAGGTCAATTGGTTAGCCCTACACAGCATGAGTTTTTCCCAGTGAGGGGAACTACACAGCATGTTCGTAAGGTAATCACTTTATTTGATGCCACGGAAGTCTCAGGAGAACGTATGGCGGTTATGTTCTTAGATGCACAAAAGGCATTCGACCGGGTCTCCTGGGACTACCTCTGGGCTGCTCTATTGTGGTGTGGTATTGGAGTAGGGTTTATTAGGGCAATTCAGACACTTTACCGATCTCCCACAGCCCAGCTTAGAATCAACGGAGGGCATACATCGGCAGTGCAGATTAAACGAGGTACCCGTCAAGGGTGTCCATGCTCGCCACTGCTCTTTGTGGTTTATATCGATCCGCTGATTCGTAAATTGGAAATAAACAACCAAATTATTCCGATTAAGATTCAGGGCCAACTGTTTAAAAATTTAGTTTATGCGGACGACGTTGCGATAGTGACTCCTTCCCCAACTAGGGCAATTGTGGAAGTAGAAACGGAGGCTGACGTATTCGGACGGAGGTCGGGATATGCGTTAAATGGCCCCAAGAAACAGATCATTAAGAATAGCCAGGTGGTTTGTAACGATGTGCGGGTAGTCAAATCGTCTGGGTATCTCGGTATTAGTATATCAGCAGATTTAGATAATGGTTAAAAGCAAGAAAGATCTCGATAGGATACATAACCTTCATCTCTCCCTTGTTGGGCGCTCTAACGTGATTAAAATGATTATTTTGCCCAAATTCCTCTATCTGTTTAGGAAATCCCATTGATATTTGAAGGTAAATGGTTTGCGGCAATTGAACGTTTGATCAACAGATTCATATGGGCAAAAGGGAAAACCAGGAGAGCCCTTCAATTTATAACTCTTCCTAGGGATAGGGGAGGATGGGCGGTTCCCGATTTTAAGTTATATTACTGGGCAGCAGCCTTCCAGTACATGAGTGGGCTTATGGGAGGAGACACCTCAGATCCGCAGGTTAAGATGGGGAACATCCATTATAACGCATGTGTTATGTCGCATGCATTTACGTCGCAAGCGTTACAACGCAAGCGACGTCACAACGCGGACCACTACCCCGCGTACCATAACATCGCACGCTTTTAAATCGTATGTGGTGTAATGGACGCGAGGCGGGCGGCACGGACGAGCACCGAGACAGAGGCGGAGGAGCACCGGGACAACGCGAGGAGAAAGAGGTAAGGGGGATTATGCTTAAAGTATAGTGTTTAGGGTTTAGGGCAGTGTCTGGAGATTGTGCTTACAGTGCAGTGTTTAGTGTTTAGGGCAGTGTCTGGTGGTCGTACTGTAGGGCAGTGTGTTAGGCGTAGTGTATTCGAGTTTAGGGTTCAGGGCTAGGGTTTAGGGAAGTGTAGGGCACTTTTTTAGGCTTTAGGGTAGTGTGTGTTATGTAGGGCAGTGTGTTTAGGCGTACTGTCTTAGTGTTTAGGGCTTAGGGTTTAGGGTTTAGGGAAGTGTAGGCTACTTTTTTAGGCTTTAGGGTAGTGTGTGTTATGTAGGGCTGTGTGTTAGGCGGACTGTCTTAGGGTTTAGGGAAGTGTAGCGTACTTTTTAAGGCTTTAGGGTACTGTGTGGTATGTAAGGGGTATTCGGGAAACAAATCGCGATTTTAAAGCATGCGGGGTGTTTGTGTGCGTTGAGAATGTATTTTGCAAGCACTTCGATACGCAAGCGAAATAATGGTTTGCTGGGTGAAAGCGTGCTCTGTGAATGGCCATGCGATGTAAGGACGCCGATGCAAAGGTATGCGATCTTAACGCTTGCGATGTAGCATCACACATCCGTTAAGATTGGATCAACTGATATATATGCAATACTTATTGGTAAAGATGCAGGAAACTGCTTCTTGAAATATACAGATCCCGGGTACTATTAAAGAACCAGATTTATGACACTTATAGCAGGCTTTAAAATTTGGGCATCATTTTGTAAAAAACTGGGGCTGGGTATATTCAACGCCTATACTCGGATCGAAGGGAATGTGTCTCTCCCAGGAGAAATATTTGCAGATACTGTTATGGGTGATTGGGGGCGGCGGGGAATTTGGAAATTGGGGGACCTCATGGGAGCTCAAGGCGTCTTACAGTTTACCGAAATCCAAGGGAAGTATGGTATCACTAGGAATTATTTTTTTAAGTTTTTGCAAGTTCGGAGTTATTTGATGAATAAACAGGGCGGCACTGCCGGGTTCTGTAAAAATAGGATACTGGATGTCATTGAGGGCGGGGCAGAATGTTCTGTAAGGAAAATCTATGCTGAGCTGTCTGTCTTAAGAAGCGATGATCTGGAAAAATATGGAAGGAAATGGGCAGATAAGCTCCAGGTCGACCAGGATTGCTTTCCGGACTCTCTAGAGTTGGGGCGGACCATACTCTGCTCAGCAGCACTACAGGCCCAACATTATAAGACGATATATTCTTTATACCATACACCTGATAGGATTGCTCAATGGGGGGGAACAACAGGAATTACGTGCCGCAGGTGTGACAGCGGCAAGGCTGATATCATCCATATTTTTGCGCTATGTCCAAAACTTAATTTGGTGCTCAGGGCTATTGAATCTTTTTTAGATATAAATCTATGAATTAATGTTGCTCTTACGCCAGCATGGATTCTCCTTGGGGTAGGTGGGGGAAATGAGCAGGCTAGCTCGTCTTATTTCTTGTTCATGGCTATGTCAGTTTTGAGAATCTGTGTGGCAACAGCATGGCTGGATAAGGTAGGCCCAACATTCCATCAATGGTTGGCTAGACTGTTGTCAGTATATAATCTGGAAAAAGGGATATATGATAGGAAGGGGAAAAAGGGTAGAATTTTAGGAAAGCTTATATGGGAACCTATCAGGAGGTGGAAGGAGAATGTTTGAAAATAAGTCTGGAAAAAAAAATCTGAACTTATGTATATTTTGGGGCATAAAGGATTGCTTTCATGTTTTCTGATCTATGTGCCTCTCGGGCAAGGGACTGTGCTATGTGCAAAATTATTGTGACCTTTTTTTTTTAGAAAAACTCAATAAAAAAAAATAAAAAAAAATAATATCTCATTGGTCAACCATCCATGCAGCCTATGGCAAAAATGACTGAACTTGGTTGGACGCATAAAATGGCTGCCAACCAGAGCCACATTGTTATCAAAAACAACACTGAACAGGAAGACATTCATTGGGAACAAGGAGAAGACATGCAGGCCTATAGGGAAATCACACTGTCTGGATCCACAAAATGGCCACATGGTCACGACAACAAGAGGCAGGAGGCCTAGAACAAAAAACCCATGCAGGCCTATGACAAAACCACACTGGCTGCCTACACAAAATGGCCACCAGCCACATGGTCACACAACAACAGCAACCAGCAAGAAGGTATTGCCATTGGCCAATTGGCCACGACAAAGAAGACATGCATTCCTATGGCAAAAGCACACTGGCTGCATACACAAAATGGCCACCAGCCACATTGCCATACACACACAACAAGAAGCAGAAGGACTAGAAAACTAGGAACTCATTCAGGCCTGTGGCAAAATCAGTACACTGGATGCCTACACAAAATGGCTGCCAGCCACATGGTCACACAACAAGAAGCAGGAGGTCTAGAACACAGAACACTTTCAGGCTTCTTGCAAAAGCACACTGGCTGCCTAGACAAAATGTCTGCCAGCCACATGATCACAACAAGAAGCAGGAGACCTAGAACAAAGAACGCTTGCAGGCCTATTGGAAAAGCACACTGGCTGCCTACAAAAAATGGCCACCAGCCATGTGGTCACACAACAAGAAGCTGGTGGCCTAGAACAAAGAATACATGCAGACCTATGGAAAAAGCACACTGGCTACCTACAAAAAATGGCCACCAGCCACATGGTCACACAACAACAATAACCAGCAAGATGGCATGGCCATTGGCTAGTTGGACACAACAAAGAAGACATGCAGGCATATGGCAAAAGCATACTGGCTGTATACATAAACTGGCCGCTTGCCAAATGGTCATACACTCACAACAAGAAGCAGAAGGCCTAGAAAACAAAGAGCGAATGCAGGCCTGTGGCAATAGCAAGCAGTATGCTGGCTGCATACACAAAATTGCCGCCAGCTACATGGTCACACAACAAGAACCAGCAGGCCTAGAACAAAGAACTCTTATAGGCCTACTGAAAAAGCACACTGGCTGCCTACACAAAATGGCCACATAGTCACAACAAGAAGCTGGAGGCCTAGAACAAAGAACGCATGCAAGCCAATGGCAAAAGCACACTGGATGCCTACACAAAATGGCTGCCAGCCACATGATCACAACAAGAAGCAGGAGGCCTAAAACAAAGAACGCGTGCAGGCCTTTTGAGAATGCACACTGGCTGCCTACACAAAATTGCCACCAGCCACATGGTCACACAACAAGAAGCTGGAGGCCTAAAACAAAGGAAGCATGCAGGCCTATGACAAAAGCACATTGGCTGCCTACACACAATGGCCACCAGCCACATGGTCACAGCAAGAAGCTGGAGGCCTAGAACAAAGACCGCATGCAGGCCTATGGCAAACGCACACTGGCTGCATACACAAAATGGCCACCAGCCACATGGTCACTCATAAGTCACAAGCAACTACAAGAGGCAGGAGGCCTGTAAAACAAACAGCACATGCAGGCCTAGGGACAGTCCACTGACTATACAAAATGGCCCGCGGCCACTGGCCACATGGCATCTGGAACAAAGGCAAATGTTGGCCTATGGAAAACACAGGAATATCCACATACTGGCTAGACAAAGGAGGCATGGTAAAACAGAGAAAACATCATTAATTCAGCAATGCCAAAAAACGAAAATTATTGTGCAACATTTTTTTCTTACAACAAGACACATTGTTCAAAGGCATTACCCCAACTAGTCCTATACACTGTTTGCATGTAAAAAAACATGAAATACCACAATAAAGCACATTTTGTATTTCAATCCAAATCCATCCATGGCCTAAATGCTGTAAACACCACAGAAACTGTTGTTTCATGCACCCATGACTAGCACTGGGCCTGCTGGCTGGAAGGCCAATTGAAAGACTAGGCCACATAGTAAATTCAATCAAAATTTCAAATTTATAAAAAAAAATGTAGCATATTTAGTAAACTGTGAATTCTTTTTCCTTTATACCAAAAGAAAAATGAACTTCAAAGAAATCACTAGGCCCCTACAGAAACAGCAGGACACCCACCACAATAAATTTTAAAAATCCATTAAAAGTACAAATAAATCCAGGTGCATGCCCTCAATCAGAGAAACAACACCAGTTTTTCAACTTACTTGTGAAATCTCAAATTTAAAGTCCTTAAATCCAACAGGATATGCAGCAGACACAAAGAGTGATTCTTCCAGCTCCAAATCTAAATGAAAAGTGACCACAGATGGACAAAGCACTGGGAGGAGCCTTCTGGATAGGAATAGGAAGTTGGAGACTCTGGGGCACATCCTTCCAGTTGAAAAAAAGTAAAAAAACAAAAAAAGACTCCTCAGAAAAAAAAACACTGCCAAATTCCATTTCGAGGAGGTTTTGAATTCCCAAATCATCAGTTTGGGAAGATGTTGATGCTGCTCGAGGAAAGAATCGTCTCCAGATTGCAGCCACAGTAGATCCTGCTCGTTCGGGATTGCGTCCAGCAAAAAACATCCGCCGAAGTTGCTAGTGCGCCTGAATGATGTGTTGGCGACCGCAAAATCTCACAGGAGCATGTTGCCGGCTAGGAAATCTCATGGTGCCCGCAAACAGCCCTAAAAGCCTCGTGGGAGATAGCGAGCGCCCGGCAAGTTGCTCTTGCGCACGCAAAATGACATTTCGAGCGCGCGGACCAAAAAATAACTCAGCTCTGTTGCAGAGTGCGGAGTTCAACTGTAACTCCATGTTCTCCGCAGAACGCAGAGTTGCTGAATTCTGCAAACTCCACGAATGAAGCAGAGTTTTACACCAGGTCTTAGACTTGGTCCGGTATTCTTTAGATATTTTGCCCCAGGATCTTGATGGTGCTGTGGGTTTTGCTGCTGGGTTTGTTTGGTGGGTGAGTATCTTCAAATATGGATCAGGCTGGACCAAGCAGGAACTGGGGGCCACTGCAAGTGAGCCAGCAGGATAGACCACAGCAACACTCTACGCTGGAATCTCTAAACAACTCCTAAACGGACTCAAGACCTTCCAGAACAAAGCTGCAAGACTCATATTCAATCAATCAATCAGGGAATTGTAAGCATGCTTCTCACCCGTGAGGGGGGGTCCGCAGATCTGTTTAGCCAAAGAGCCAGGTCTTGAGGGTATTGCTGAAGGTGTTCAGGGAGGGGACCTGTCTGATGTTTGCCGGTAGCTCGTTCCAGGTCTTGGCTGCAATGTTAGAGAAGGATCTTCCGCCTGCTCTGGCTCTGTGAATGCGTGGGGTTTCGGCCAGTGCGAGGTTGGAAGATCGGTGGTTTCAACCTCCCATGCCACACCCACATCACACTGCATCTTAGGAAGTTTGACTGGTTCCCCATACACTTTGACCAATCCACCATACACCTACACTCTGCCTCATTCTCACTCGCACACACACCCCGCATTCACAAAAGCAAAATTGGAGGTCACACATTCTCCTACATTGCACCCCAGACAATGAAAAACCTCCCTCAACACATCAGAGCCTCCTCTTCACTTATTGAGTTTACAGATGACCTGGCTCTTCATATAAGCACCTTGGGACCACACACCTACACACCTTGCCCATGCGTCTAGATACCCTCTCAGGTGATTAGTGCACTATGTAAATTAACATGACATAACATGTAATAGATGCTGGTTAGCTGGGGAAATGCAAAGATTGTTGGTGAAATGGAATCTGTTCTGCTTAAATTGTTGTTTCCAGTCAGATACCCCTGCAAGGAAGACCTTTAATCAGTTGAGCAATTCCCTTGGACATTTAGATTACTTCTATACTCTAGCCTGACATTTTCAGTTTTTCTTGGACTTTCATATCATTGACCTAAAAGAAAGCGCCGCTTTTCCTCTAAGGGTAAAATTCACACTGAAAATTATTAAAAGAGACTCAGTCATGCCACTAAAAGTTCCTAAGATGCCTCACCACATGCATAGGTACCCTGAGTTTTGCAGTCACGTCCAACCTGCAAATTAGTATAGACCTGAACTTTTTGGAGTCACTGGGGGGGAATTCCATCAGTGGGTATGAGGATATGATAAAACCAGTAGTGGACTGTCTTGTAGAAGATTGGCAAAATGAACTCGAGAAGACAAAATCTCCCCATTTTTATGGGATAAAAAAGTCTGGTGGTTTGTCTCGGAATATTAGGAGTTGAAATAATAATTTAAGAAAGTTGAAAATGATTACACAAGAAGCATAAGGATGTTAATGCATATCATGAAATGCTCAACCAGTATAAATCAAGAATAAAAAGAAACAATGGGTTGCAGTATGAGGAAAATTGGGAGGAAATGATATCTGTAACTTTAACAAAAGATGTTAATACATTTCGGAAATTAGCAAGATTGGGCACATATGGTCATCATAAGAGCGCTGAAAGTATGGTTCCAGAAGAATTATGGGTGGAGTATCTAGCAATAGTGTATGAGGGGAAGGGTGATGAAAGGTTAGATACTACAATAAGAAATTAGATCCTTACTGCTTTCTTTTAAACTGCTTTAAAACACTTTTGGCTCTATTAGGCTAACAAAGCTGCAGGAACTGGCAACTTGCCATTAATAACAATAAAATCTAACTTAATCTGGTGGGCAAAATGTTCCTTGGAAGTATTTAAGTGATTCACCATAACAGGAGTATACCTGGCAGATTAGAAAGGTGGCATTAATTAATCTTTGCATAAAAAGGGGAATGCAGCAGATCCAAAAAACCTAATCAGTCATGTCTATGTGGGTGCAAAGATTCATGCAAGAATATTGCTCCAAAGTCTTAGGGCCTGATTTAGGTTTCGACAGATGGGTTACTCCGTCACAACGGTGACATATATCATGTCCGCTGAAATATAAATCACATAGGATTTATGTTTCGGTGGACAGGATATCTGTCAGCATTGTGACGGAGTAACCCGTCCGCTGAAAACGAAATCATTCCCTTAGAGAGTAAATCACAAAGGAAAATCTGATCCCAGTCGAACAGGGTGGTTTTAAAGAAGGGAATTCCACCGAAGACCATTGCTTCAGTATGTTGGCCATTATATGAAAATCAATAGAAGTATGCAGCTT
The DNA here is from genome assembly GCF_964204655.1 of Triturus cristatus. NCBI lineage: Eukaryota > Metazoa > Chordata > Amphibia > Caudata > Salamandridae > Triturus > Triturus cristatus. The sequence continues at coordinate 1,101,640,750 of NC_140594.1, forward strand.
CTTATAAACTTGTCGTGTGGGTTTTGGTACTGCCTTTAATTTGGTAAACCATCCGATTTTGTGGTGGAAACTCGAAACTATGAAAATCTAAAGTGCCAACGGGACTAACAATGGGACCTTCTATTTTGCCAGCACCTGAAATTAATATCACCCTATAGTATCTTTCCCACCATGATATGTTATTACACATAAATCAAGGGGATGTGTGCATTCTGAGTAGCACCCATTGTTACAATGCTAGTTCCCTAGGGAACATAATCAGATGAATTAGACAAAAGCTAAGATGCACCACAAATTTGTAAAACAATCAAAAAAAAATTCAATATATCTATAACAAAATCAATTTCAGAGAGCAGAGTATTTCTTGATTTCAGTTTCTTTATTCCAAATTCATTGGACAATGCAATGCGATACAGCCGACGCGTTTCGTCCTAACACAGGACTTCTTCAGGGCTGTTTAAAAAATACATAGATACAATACAATTACAAACAAGTCATACAGTTAAAAATATCCTACACTAGATATTGGTCTAATACACTAAACCTACATTACAACAGACAATTTTAATAAAATCTTTTAAATTCAGAGACATGATTTACAATCCAATACAAGTATAATGAGAGTTGTTGTATTATATCTCATGTTCATAATCATTCAATGGACCCCACACTGAAAACACAGTCAAACAATCTTATATTTTTTTATATATACAAGATGTTCCTGTTGATAGTCATCTTGCATGAGCATTCAGGAACACGGAGAAAGAGGGGAAGAAAGGACGAAAAAAACAGATGGATACAGGAAGGGAGATAGAATTATACTGCTATTCACTTAGTTCCTTCGAACTATGTTATATCTTATAAATAGGGTTATTCATTATTTGCAGATCTTTTTGTGTGTAAAACACCTATGAGTCCAAACCGGATCATATACTATATTCAAATGAGTTTATAATATACCTACCAAATTGTAAATGGTTAGATCACTCCTAAATATAATAATTTGATTTTGTGTGAACGAAGCTGAAAGTCTTCTGTCCAAATTCTTTATCCATATAGCTCAGTCTGTAATATGAGACAGATACTATTAAAAGAACGAGGATATATATAATATTTATATTTATTTTATAATTATTATGAGTAGGTACAAAATCCATTATAGAAGCTGTCCACATAAAAACATATAGTACCTATTCAACAGGATATTTAAATTTAATATATAGAATGAGAACACATGGTTAGTCCATATATCACATACCTTTGTCAGAGTATGGAATGTTCAAAACCATGTTCTTTATGTAGTTTTATACAGGAATTATTTATCAATTGACTTTGATAGAAGGAAGTGGTCCACTCACAAATATGGAGAAGACATACGATCCGATCTAAAAGAGGAAAGCCAAACAATATAAAACGCGAAGTATGGAAAAATTTGGGGCAAAACCTTCTTGTGGATGCCACCATATAGTAAATGCGTGAGATTCGAAAAATATATCTACTCTACAAATTAATCCCCAGTGTTTCACTCTTACAATCTTCCACTTAGCGCAGTATCTACATATTGAGCAATAATAAGAGCCTGGGATTCAATGCAAGAGGAGAAACATTCAGATCCTATGTTAAGATCCACCCCATACTAGGATGACTAGTTCCTATGTGCCACTCTAACATTATAAGCCCATGTCTAAGCAATGTCCAAACCCAGTATTTCTTCTCGTTTTAAACAAAGTTCAGCAATTAAATTCAATACGAAAATACTATCTCTAAATACGCTGATCTTGCTAGGTCCATAGTGAAACCTACGGTAGTAATATTTAACCTACAATGCGGTAGGACCAGCGTGTGCTTACCATAATATGCTAGTCACGACAATCGAGCTCCAAAACGGTCTGCGGCAACAGGAACGGTCCCTCGATCCGGCAACCTATTTAGCAGAAAGCACTCGCTTTATATATTTTTCAAATGGCCCGGCAAGGTGAGTCACCTGTGTTGAGTTTGCAAGGCGACGCCCCCTTATAGATCACATGACATTCAGCGTAAGGGTCGTGGCCATCTTTAAGTTGTGTATTCTCACCTAGTATAAAGAATAGTGAGAAACCAACGATGTTCATAGAAGACGTGTGTCAGACCAATGCCACTATATTAAGTATGATTTTTAAAGTTGTTAAAAAGTGCTAATAGAATTTATCGTCAGTTGACTAAGAGGTAATCTCCTCGCATAAGTTATTTCGTAAAAGAATTTTTAGCATAATAAACCCTTACAGGTCATGTGGTTATCGGCGTGAGCAGCGTGGCCATCTTGGGATGTATAAAATCCCCATCAGAGAGTGGAGAACAACGGGAGGATGTGTCTTAAAAGGCCTGAAATTCTGCCGTGCATATGCAGATTCGCAAAAGCAGTATATGAATTGCAAATAAGAAGATATAATGTATATTAGAACTATTTAAAGATCTCGATCCTTATCAATAAAATCCCGATCTAACAAGGGATATGGCGATCACTCTATAGTATATATATGGTCTGCCTGTAATGATATCTAATGTTTATTTATTACGTTCGAGAAGAAAGCCTTTTACAATTCCTAATCAGTAATAACACCAGTGTGGTAGCCAAAAAGAGTATATAGGTAAAGTTCACTGTATGGCGGCCATCTTGGGGTGGGTTCATATAAATGAACATACAGATAGTACTGGTTATAAAAATACTATAGGGGCAACAAAGTAATCCGTATTTAATTAATAATTTGGAAATTATCATAGTCTGTCTCTTTAATTTATCTACACCAGAATATATATATTTTTGTTGAAGTAATAGTATTTAAGGAAATAATTGGAGTAAGTTTGATACTCGATTCCATTTAGAAACACTCAATATATGGCGGCCATCTTGGGGTGGGTTCATATAAATGAACATACAGATAGTACTGGTTATAAAAATACTATAGGGGCAACAAAGTAATCCGTATTTAATTAATAATTTGGAAATTATCATAGTCTGTGTCTTTAATTTATCTACACCAGAATATATATATTTTTGTTGAAGTAATAGTATTTAAGGAAATAATTGGAGTAAGTTTGATACTCGATTCCATTTAGAAACACTCAATATATGGCAACCAGTTTCCGATCGATTTATATCTAAAGTCAAGCAGGCTAGTCCAAATATACATATAATAACGGGTCACAACATAGCCCTGTTCTATATTGTCTACAGCTTCCTCATTTCAGATTGAACAATCTATCTGTTTACAAAGAATATATCAGGATGTACCCTTTGGTGAATTAGCAGTATATTAAGAGATACTTCATGCATGTTTAATACTTGGTTTCATATATATAGAGAAAATGATGTAGGGGTTGGGGAAGGATTGAATGACAGAAATAAAAGCATATGACAACAGATTTGCATAGTTCAATATACATGTTGTGTTAACAGCGACTAGTATAGGAAGTGACACATCTAAGGCAAAATTTTACAGGAAATAATGCATCTCGTTATCACTGTTATGTCCCATCTCAACACTCCGTAATCTACATATCCATTCTGCTTCCTTCTTCCTGAGTGCGAGTTCTCTATTTCCACCCCTGGGGTGTGCTGGGACATGGTCTATACCCATAAACCGAAGCTTGTCTTCACTAGAATGTTTTTCCTGCATGTCAAGTCAAGTCAAAGATAGCTTTATTCGATTTCATATTTAAAACCATAAAAGCACAGTAAATACAACATTCACATGTTAAAGAACGTAGACAGTTAAGTCCAAATAATTACATCATAATAAAATATTATTGTTTAGACATAAAATTACAGGGAACTAGGACATAGAAGATCTGCATCTAATTACATATTTTAAAAACTTAGATACAGCATTAATAGTCATTGTATCTTCGAGCATTAGCAGTGTTATAAAAGCTGGTCTACACTGCCTTAGGCCCCAGAATTTTAATAAAGGAATCAAGTGTCTCTTCCTCCCCCACGCATAAAATTTACAAAACAAGAGACTATGAATAGTTGATTGGACGGAGAGGTCATCACATGGGCATTTAATTAATTGTGACGACCAGTTGTTTATATCAGGGAATGTTATTAATCTATAATACCAGTCCGTTCTCAAGCGGGCCAATAACATTCTGTCATAACAAGTTTGGTCTGGCGATAAATAAAGCTGTAGTCCAAATCCCTGGAGGAGTAACTGATGTTGTGAGACCGATTTTTTAGTCCTTTCTTTAAGCCATCGTTGATTTTACAAGAAGGCAAGGCAGCGGCCTTTAAATTCCTTTCTCGAAATCGTAGAAAGTGAAGTAGGGTTATTAAAATAATCTAGTAGGCCCATGTTTGTTAAAAAGACCTTTATATATGATAGCCACTGAATATATTTTGCTCTTTCAAGATTAATGCAATCAAATAAAACAGCTCTATTTAAGGTGGTAGCTAATGAAGTCCATATCTTATACCACAGCAGCAAAGGACTAATTTTGATCAGATCAGATATATAAATTATATCCAATTCCTTGTGGCACACATACGTAGAAGTGGACTTGGGAACTGCTAACAAATACCGGAGGAAAATATTTTCCCTTACTTGGATTTCCCGGCAGTCTGCAATGCCCCAGATACCAGCCCCATAAGTAGCAATTGAAACACATTTAGCCTTATAAATGTCTATTAAAATACGGACAGGTCTACCTCCCAGTTTATTTGCGAACTGTTTCAAAGCACCAATTGATCGAGCAAATGCTAAATTCCTAGTATTAACAGCTGGTGTCCAGGTGCCCCTATAATTAAATAAAATCCCTAAATAAGAAAAGGTATGTGTTTTTTCTATCTTCGATTGATTTAAAAAAGTATTGCAAGGGACCTTAGCCATTGATGTACAGCTCATGGTAAGAGTTTTCCCAATGTTGATTTTTAGACCCCTAGATGACATAAAGGCTGAAAAACTAGTTAACGCCTTTTGGAGGCCTAATTGGGTTCTAGCCATGATAACCGCATCATCAGCATATAATAAGATAGGAACGGCCTCGCCATTAACTTGGGGATAATCTACTTTCTGCTTTAGTAAAAAATCCGCCACTCCATTTATGTATAAATTAAAAAGAAAGGGAGCCAGGATGCAACCCTGGCGTACACCTTTCATAATTGGAAATTTATTGGTGCGTTCCCCTTTTTTACCAAAACGGACCATTGCTCCTGCTCCTCGATACAACTCTTTAATAAAATTTAAAATGTTCAAATCAATGCCAAGTGCGATTAGAGTAGCCCATAAAACCTCATGGCTTAAGCAATCAAAGGCTGAACTTAAGTCGACAAAGGTCATAAAGAGGTTGCCCTTTTTAGCTATGGTGTATTTTGCAGTTATTATAGCCAAGTTGAGTCCTTGTTCGACTGTGCCTAAGCCTTCCTTAAAGCCATATTGAAATTTAGAAAGAATGTTACTATCATTAGCCCATATTTGCAATCTGTTTAGGATGAGTCTACCTGCTACTTTCATCAGCGAATCGAGCAGCGAAATAGGTCTGTAACATTTAGGATCGTTACGATCTCCCTTTTTGAAGATAGGGACAATTATCGCTTCCTGCCAAGACGTAGGAAAACCCTTTTTATTATAGCTGTTTAATAAGTTGGTTAGGAGCGGGGCCCAAAGGGGGATATTTTCCTTAAAAAGATCTATGGGGATCCCGTCCGGTCCCGGGGCTTTGTTTTTTGAGCTTTCAGATAAAGCTAATTCCATCTCCGTGACAGAAAAAGAGATCTCTAGAGGGAAGCCAACATTTGAAGTGGACACGCTATTATTCGACTCTTTTTGGTAAGTGGTTAGTGGATTAGGCAGATCGTCCTTCTTATAAAGTTCAGTGAAGTGATCAACCCAAACAGATTGTTCAATTGCCAGGTCTATCACGTCAGCTTTTCTATCCACGAAAAAGGGAGCATTTACCGCTTTCCAAAATGCAGTGTTATATCTCAAGCAAGACGCCTTTACTAAGGCAGCCCAGGCATTCTCCTTGATCTCTTGTTTTCGTTTGCGTAATGTAAGTTTATATGCTAATCTGGCTTCTCTGACCTCTGATTGATTTCTAGGCGTTTTTTTTAGGGATTGTTTCAAGATTGCGTGGGCTTTACTGCAATCAGAGTTAAACCAGCCCTCTGTTTTTGATCCTCCCCCTTCTCTAAGCGTTCCGGTCAAATTATTAGATATTTGCGTAGCGATCTCCTGGAAAGCTCTAATGACCGCATTGGGGTCTGGGAAATCATCCAGGCATGTCAATATATTAAGATATTGATCAGTAATTAAGCTATGCAGGAAGTTAACAGGATCAACCATTTTCCATTTTATAGCATATCCGTTTCTTTTCGCCAGTTGGATAGAATAACCATAGAGATTTTCTACTATGTTTGGTATTTTTCCATTGGTCAACCCCGCATCAAATGTAGTGCTAATGGGAAAGTGATCACTCATAGCAATATCCTCGGTATTAAATGTGAGGATGTTGCAGCAATGGCTAGTAGTAGTTAGTATAAAATCTATTGTAGAACACAGTCCATGGCCATTAAAAGTGGGTTGAAAATTAATTTGTGGGTTGCAAAGCTCATTCACAAATCCCAAGTTCCAATCGTAGATTAAAACGTTCAATAGATTACCTAACGAGGAGTGCTCAAAATGAGTACAACATTCACCAGATTGATTTAACAATCCACAGGCACCCGTACTACTATGTTGGCATACATGACAGTTAAAATCACCTAAAAAAATAATACACGTGTCTTTATGGTCCACGTCTGTCCCATAATGAAGCAAGTTATTTAGATCATCAAAGGCACGTTTAAAATCTTCCTTTGGAATGTTATTATAAAAATTTATTAGGATGATTTGTCGTTTCCCTCCAGAAAGGAGGGAAAGGATCTGATAAAAAACATGACCGTCATTAGTCAGGAGCTTTATGGTCGCGTTTATGGTGTTAGAAATATATGTACAGAGGCCTCCCGAGGATCTGCCCCTCCTAGACTGGACTGCAGGAGTGGAATATGTACGGTACCCTTCGATATGGATCTCTTTATTTTCCCAAGACTCTTGCAAACAAATAACATCGAATCCATCAATGAAGTCTCTGAAAATTGGGTCCATTACCTTATTTGATAGACCCGCAATGTTCCATGATAACAAGGTTAGTTTGCTACATTGGGGGTCTCTTATCTGCTCCATAGCAGGATGTTTATCGATCCCACCACCTAATTCTAACTGTAGGGGTGTAGCTTCTGTATCCCTTCCTCGACATGATCGGGATTGTTGGCTAGGCAGTACATATTCGGGGCCAATATTTATGGATCCTGAGAGATCACCACAAGATGACTCTCCTGCGGGAGGACGTGGAGTAGTATGCCTCACTTCTACCTCGGATTCTGGTCTCTTGGAAATAATCCCTAGATTTTCATTTGGTAAATGGTTTCCTCTTATAGTTGGCTCGCTAGAATCCCCGCTGGGGGTACCCTCGGAAGTAGTAGGCGAGGGGAGTCAATCGACCAGTTCCAAGGAACTAAACCTGTTTTCGGTCGGTATTCCTCTCCAAGTATCCATTGGGCGTACTTGTCTGGTTGTTTGCCAACCCCAGACCCATCTATCTGCTACTCTATCTTGAGGGCCTACCATTCCCCTGTTTTGGTCAAAGGCTGGTTCATGGCAGTTTCTAGGTGGATAGAAAAAGGACAAACGCTTGGTTACAATACCTTCATTGTTAAAGTGGTTGTCCCATGAGCAGATATAATCGGCCGTATCCGGGTTGTCAAAATCTACCAAGATGCAGTCCCCCTCAATAGTTTTTTTACCTTGCCCTACCCATGGTACTCTACGTACCATTAGGATCTTACTTGACCTGTTGGGAGGCAATGGCCGTCTTAAATTGAGCCAATGTTGTACCTTGTTTTTCAAAGATCCTATAGGTTCCTCTACGTCCTCCCTCAGCTCTGGTACCCCTGTCAGAATCACCAGGTATGGGGTTACTTCCGGGGGCAAGTCAATAGGTAGTTTCTGCGGCGATAACCTTCCAATATGGTTTCCCTTAGGGGCCAGAACAGTATTTCTAGGTGAGGTGGCCTTCTGCCTAATAATTTGAATAGATGTGCTAACATTATTAGGTGAGTTTGTCTCTGGGATGGTGGGATCAGTAATTAAGATAGGCTCTTTTAAAAGTGGACTTTTGTTTGACCGCATATCCCCCATTGAATTATTATTAATAATTAGGTTCCTTTCTCCATCACTTTGTAGTCCGGACTTGATCAGAGGCTTAATGAGAGCAGTCAATTAAATTAACTGTTTTTCAACGCTCTTTAGTCTAGCCTCTAATGGAGAGAGATACGATTTAAATAATTTGCTCATATGGTCAAATGTTTTAGTATCTGCCTCGGTGACCGTAATAATTGGAGTCAAACTAGGGGAGACGGTTATACGTTCGGTGTCCATGGCGACATTATTCATGTCTGGCCGAGAGTTACTAAGCACCACCTTTGATTGTTTTTGTCCCCCCTCTTGAACGTTTGAAGATAGCTCGTGGGTCACCTTTTCCACGGGCACTGTCAGTTTCTGGTATTTCCTAGGTTTCTTAACATATCTGGTTTTTCTTTTCTTGGCATTTTTTAAAGATTTAGATATGGCACCCTCCTTAATCCAAACAACAATTTTATAGGAGGGTCAAGAAAAGGGGGGACTTGGTTTAAGGACTGAAACACCTCCAATCCCAACTAGACAATACGAAACCAACAGAAGGTGCACAGTCCGTTCAGAACAAAATAGCAGACCAATAGTTATTGTGGAGAAGTACATGAGATCCTGCAAATAGTTGAGACACCCCCCCGCAGGCGGTAAGAGTCCATCAGCCCACCCTTATTGGCGGAGCATCGTCATTTGGAACTCCAAGGAATCACTGTCTGAGCCCGGGGTCGCAGATCACCAAGGACTCTGCCTGGTGCGCAGGCCAGTGACACCCAGAAAGAAAATGAACTCCTGCCAGGGTGTGTACCCAAGTAATCGAGGGCTCAAGTGATGTGCAGTGCTAGAGAGTGATGTGAGGTTAAAAATGAATACTTGATCAAAAAATGTGTTTAATGTGGATCAACCAAGTTTCATGTCTAAAAGAACCTATAGTCTGATATGAATTTTCAGAGGCTAATTCTTGGTTCGTATAAACGTGTGGTCAACATGTTTCAGCCGTTGCGGTCACTTGACCCGGCTTTCATCAGGACCGAAAAAACAACAAAGAAAACAGCTACTGCCAAACTAATTATAAAGTGAAAGATCTGAACCCATGCAAACCAAATGTGAGTGTGGGGTACGATCGTGGCACTTGCCACCCTACCAGAAAAAGCTCGTGCTTGAGCGTAAGGACAATGTCTTCATTCCTGAGAAAGATTATAAACATAAACCTCATGCATATCAGAACAAAACTACTAATCGCCAATAGGCAGAGCTGTATCAGCATCGCCTTGATTAACATAAAAACTCTTAACGATGTTTAAATATACAATTGTATAAAAAATGGAGAAACTCACCCAGCTTTATGTGGGAGAAAAGCCTCACCTCACCCGGCTGACTGCTCGGAGAAGGAGGCACCGCTCTGTTTAAATGTGGAGAAAGAAGCCAGACAGATTGCAAATTGATACCCATCTGCTCAAGGCTCAACACACGTACTTTTAAACATATCAAAAAAAAAAAACAAAAAAAAAAAAAGACCTCCAGTAATTAAAAAAAGTCCAAGACCTCGTGACTCCCAAGATATATCTTGTATTATTTAGTTGATGTCTATTTACAAACCCCTATCAGTCATCTAGTGTAACCAGGTAACAGGTAAAACTATGAATAATTATTACCTATGTGAGTAGGGGAAGTGCTGTAAGTTAGTGAAAGGCTTACTCTAGTGGCTGAATATGTCCAAATTACTCTACAAACTAAGTCTGGAATGAAATTACATCCAAAAGAAGTTTACAAGGACAATCGGCTCAGGCCCAAAAAAACTCCTACCTTACCTGTCCGTCGATACCTCTGACTGACTCACGAGCTGTCTGGGAGGTATCGGCAGGAAGGGGAGGATGCTATTTATAGCGCTTGCGTTTGACGTGCTTGTCTGTAATTAGAGTCAGCTGTGAATATTCGTTAGTAGACACGAGCGTGTAAACAAGAAAGCGCATGCGCCTAGTTAGGACGCATTACGTCAAAAGCTAGCAAAATATCTGATGTCAAATGCGCATGCGTCAGCGGTGGACACTCTGAGGTAGTGTCGTGTCTACAGAAATCTCGGTTGTTCAAAAAGTAATGATGGAGATAAAGGTAGCCACATGGTGAGAACGCAGGCGTGTGGATATACGATGCATACAATATAAATCACTCCTCAAGTGAAACCTCGTATGCCTAACGCGCACGCGCCAGTAAGCAATGTAATCTACCCACGCATGCGCGAAGCGTCTCAACAATGTAATGAGAAATAAACAACTAGACCACTGATGCGAGTCATTCCCACGGGATGTCGCAACCGCAATTAGGCACTCTAGTGTTTAAAGTTAAAGCGGTCGGGTGAGGTTGAGTTAATACCGCCACCTTCCAATTAAATATATAGGTTACACAGTCTTGTATTAGTTGTTTACAGACTTCAAAAAGGGATTGGATCATGAAAATGATACAGGGACAAGAAAAGGGGTGTAAATGACCACCCATGACAATAGGACAATCGAAAACCATATAGTCCCAGCAGGATACGCTGTTATGTCCATATACCCGAGGCTGCTAAAACAGGTGTCATGTCGAAGAGATTTAGCAACCTCATCAATGTAGATAGTGGCCTGAAGGGCCCACTAATCAGTCCTACTGGGAAGAGTATTCACTTTAGCCCCTCTAATGCCAGTTTGGTACAGAACTGACATCCAGGTTATGACATCAAGGGTCAGAGTGGTGGTGACTCACATTAAACGGTCCAGTACCCAGATAGTATGCTGGTCAATTATATTCTCCTTATGAGGCGATCTATCTGAGTCCCCGAAATTATCTGAGGACAACAATAAGCCCAAAATCAAAACAGATGAATATAAAGCTTCACATATCAGCAAACCGTTGGGTGCTGTAATGACACCAATTCAGTTGACATGTCAAGGTGTCTTATTGGGAGAAATACGACACCTGAACCCTAGAATTCCCGCTAGGGATTGAATAACTTATCCCTCAAAATGAGAAATGCATCTCGTGATGATCAAACGACAAAAATAGGTCAACTATCAGTGTTCATTTAGATTCAAACGATCTTCAGGAAAGTAGTTTCGCTGACTTAAGTGTAGACAGAAGCCCACGGTATGGTGTCGTTCAGTCCTTTAGTGTCAGTCTTCAACTTGAAAATCCATCTTTGTTCTTTGGCAAATAAGAACTGGGAGACGTCCGTTATGTGTTGGGGAATAAACGGGCGTTCTAGTACAAGCCACCTGAGGTCCTCAGCCTTGTGTTTTTTGGCTAGGAAATGCTCAGTCAGACAGGTGGATTGTTTCATGCAGCGGATGGTACTTTTGTGCTCGCTGATGCGAAGCTTAACTTTGCGTGTGGTGTACCCTATATAATGTAGGGTACATGGACAAGTGATTCTGTAAATTACGCATTCTGAATTACAATTCGTATGGTTGCGTAATATCCAGGGACGTTCTGTGCCTATGTCCACTGATGTGGTCTTGATGGTCTGAGGACAGACGCTACACGTACCACACGGAAAATGGCCTCGAACTGGAGGTAGTGACCACAGAGTATTGGTCTCACAAGTGGGATATGACAGCGGTCTTGTGTGGACCAAACTGTCACGCAAACTTGGGCCCCTCTTAAAAGCAAATAAGGGAGGCGAAATTTTACCAGCCGCTATGTTCAGTATCTGCCAATGTTTCCGTACTGTTTTTTGTATGTGATTGGACAGAGTACAGAAGGTGGTGACAAATGTGAGTCTCTCGTTGGTAGTCCTAGACACGTTGGTGTCCAGTAGGGCATCACGGTTGTTGTTTGATGCCCATTTCCAGGCTTGTCGTACTAGACGTTTAGGATATTGTCGTGATTGTAATTGTGTAGCTAGTACTTCAGCATGTTTATCAAACAACTGTCTGGTGGAACAGTTTCTGCGGATCCGCAGAAACTGGCCAACTGGAAGATTCTCCCGGAGTGCCTTAGGATGATGGCTGTTGAAGGACAGCAGAGAATTTTTGGACATGGGTTTCTTGTACAGTTCAGAGCTTAATGAATTCTCGTGAACGAAGATAGAGATATCTAGGAAGGCCAACCGGTGTTGATTGTATTCGATGGTGAAACGCAGATACGCATTCTGTTGGTTAAGCCAGAAGTGAAAAGCATGAATTTCGTCGCTTGTGCCTCGCCATACCACCAGGATGTCGTCTATGTATCTCTTCCACAGCAACAGTTGGTGACGATATGGGTTACTGTGGTTGAGTACATAGTTCTGTTCGAATAGATGGACATAAAGGTTGGCGAGGCTAGGCGCGAGAACACTACCCATCGAAGTACCAGATGTCTGGAGAAAGATCTGATCTTCAAACCTGAAGTAGTTCTCCATCATGGCCAGTCTGGCGCACTCCATGATAAAAGGGACGGGGGTGATGCTGTCCAAAGTACGTGCTTCCAAGAGTCCTCTGATGGCATCGAGGGTCTCTAGCTGCGGAATGCACGTATACAGTGACTCTACGTCCAGGCTAGCCAAGAGATCAGTATCAGAGTTGAATTCAACCTCAGGTAAAATTCGTAGGACATCAGACGTGTCTTTGAGATAGGTTGGCATCTCAGTGACCATAGGTCGTAAAAACACGTCTACAAATTTGGACAGAGGTTCCAATAATGAACCAATCCCAGAAATAATGGGACGTCCAGGACCCGATAAAGACACGTCGGTCATCATCAAGCCGGCAGACAAAGGCGGGGCGACAGTCCTACAAGACACTGTCGTCTACCGGGCTGAATGCCTTAGACAGTTATCAGATCCTAAATCTTATCGGGTCCTAGAGTCAGATCCCACTTCTAGACTCTCCCTAGAGATCAAACAGCTGGTCGAGGAAGGGGAGGCAGAGGGATGGATAACATCACATGAGGCTAAATTCCTGGTGACCAACAACCCAGTGATGCCCTACTTCTACTGCCTCCCCAAAATTCATAAACAGCAACGTCCGCCTCCTGGACGTCCCATTATTTCTGGGATTGGTTCATTATTGGAACCTCTGTCCAAATTTGTAGACGTGTTTTTACGACCTATGGTCACTGAGATGCCAACCTATCTCAAAGACACGTCTGATGTCCTACGAATTTTACCTGAGGTTGAATTCAACTCTGATACTGATCTCTTGGCTAGCCTGGACGTAGAGTCACTGTATATGTGCATTCCGCAGCTAGAGACCCTCGATGCCATCAGAGGACTCTTGGAAGCACGTACTTTGGACAGCATCACCCCCGTCCCTTTTATCATGGAGTGCGCCAGACTGGCCATGATGGAGAACTACTTCAGGTTTGAAGATCAGATCTTTCTCCAGACATCTGGTACTTCGATGGGTAGTGTTTTCGCGCCTAGCCTCGCCAACCTTTATGTCCATCTATTCGAACAGAACTATGTACTCAACCACAGTAACCCATATCGTCACCAACTGTTGCTGTGGAAGAGATACATAGACGACATCCTGGTGGTATGGCGAGGCACAAGCGACGAAATTCATGCTTTTCACTTCTGGCTTAACCAACAGAATGCGTATCTGCGTTTCACCATCGAATACAATCAACACCGGTTGGCCTTCCTAGATATCTCTATCTTCGTTCACGAGAATTCATTAAGCTCTGAACTGTACAAGAAACCCATGTCCAAAAATTCTCTGCTGTCCTTCAACAGCCATCATCCTAAGGCACTCCGGGAGAATCTTCCAGTTGGCCAGTTTCTGCGGATCCGCAGAAACTGTTCCACCAGACAGTTGTTTGATAAACATGCTGAAGTACTAGCTACACAATTACAATCACGACAATATCCTAAACGTCTAGTACGACAAGCCTGGAAATGGGCATCAAACAACAACCGTGATGCCCTACTGGACACCAACGTGTCTAGGACTACCAACGAGAGACTCACATTTGTCACCACCTTCTGTACTCTGTCCAATCACATACAAAAAACAGTACGGAAACATTGGCAGATACTGAACATAGCGGCTGGTAAAATTTCGCCTCCCTTATTTGCTTTTAAGAGGGGCCCAAGTTTGCGTGACAGTTTGGTCCACACAAGACCGCTGTCATATCCCACTTGTGAGACCAATACTCTGTGGTCACTACCTCCAGTTCGAGGCCATTTTCCGTGTGGTACGTGTAGCGTCTGTCCTCAGACCATCAAGACCACATCAGTGGACATAGGCACAGAACGTCCCTGGATATTACGCAACCATACGAATTGTAATTCAGAATGCGTAATTTACAGAATCACTTGTCCATGTACCCTACATTATATAGGGTACACCACACGCAAAGTTAAGCTTCGCATCAGCGAGCACAAAAGTACCATCCGCTGCATGAAACAATCCACCTGTCTGACTGAGCATTTCCTAGCCAAAAAACACAAGGCTGAGGACCTCAGGTGGCTTGTACTAGAACGCCCGTTTATTCCCCAACACATAACGGACGTCTCCCAGTTCTTATTTGCCAAAGAACAAAGATGGATTTTCAAGTTGAAGACTGACACTAAAGGACTGAACGACACCATACCGTGGGCTTCTGTCTACACTTAAGTCAGCGAAACTACTTTCCTGAAGATCGTTTGAATCTAAATGAACACTGATAGTTGACCTATTTTTGTCGTTTGATCATCACGAGATGCATTTCTCATTTTGAGGGATAAGTTATTCAACCCCTAGCGGGAATTCTAGGGTTCAGGTGTCGTATTTCTCCCAATAAGACACCTTGACATGTCAACTGAATTGGTGTCATTACAGCACCCAACGGTTTGCTGATATGTGAAGCTTTATATTCATCTGTTTTGATTTTGGGCTTATTGTTGTCCTCAGATAATTTCGGGGACTCAGATAGATCGCCTCATAAGGAGAATATAATTGACCAGCATACTATCTGGGTACTGGACCGTTTAATGTGAGTCACCACCACTCTGACCCTTGATGTCATAACCTGGATGTCAGTTCTGTACCAAACTGGCATTAGAGGGGCTAAAGTGAATACTCTTCCCAGTAGGACTGATTAGTGGGCCCTTCAGGCCACTATCTACATTGATGAGGTTGCTAAATCTCTTCGACATGACACCTGTTTTAGCAGCCTCGGGTATATGGACATAACAGCGTATCCTGCTGGGACTATATGGTTTTCGATTGTCCTATTGTCATGGGTGGTCATTTACACCCCTTTTCTTGTCCCTGTATCATTTTCATGATCCAATCCCTTTTTGAAGTCTGTAAACAACTAATACAAGACTGTGTAACCTATATATTTAATTGGAAGGTGGCGGTATTAACTCAACCTCACTCGACCCCTTTAACTTTAAACACTAGAGTGCCTAATTGCGGTTGCGACATCCCGTGGGAATGACTCGCATCAGTGGTCTAGTTGTTTATTTCTCATTACATTGTTGCGACGCTTCGCGCATGCGTGGGTAGATTACATTGCTTACTGGCGCGTGCGCGTTAGGCATACGAGGTTTCACTTGAGGAGTGATTTATATTGTATGCATCGTATATCCACACGCCTGCGTTCTCACCATGTGGCTACCTTTATCTCCATCATTACTTTTTGAACAACCGAGATTTCTGTAGACACGACACTACCTCAGAGTGTCCACCGCTGACGCATGCGCATTTGACATCAGATATTTTGCTAGCTTTTGACGTAATGCGTCCTAACTAGGCGCATGCGCTTTCTTGTTTACACGCTCGTGTCTACTAACGAATATTCACAGCTGACTCTAATTACAGACAAGCACGTCAAACGCAAGCGCTATAAATAGCATCTTCCCCTTCCTGCCAATACCTCCCAGACAGCTCGTGAGTCAGTCAGAGGTATCGACGGACAGGTAAGGTAGGAGTTTTTTTGGGCCTGAGCCGATTGTCCTTGTAAACTTCTTTTGGATGTAATTTCATTCCAGACTTAGATTGTAGAGTAATGTGGACATATTCAGCCACTAGAGTAAGCCTTTCACTAACTTACAGCACTTCCCCTACTCACATAGGTAATAATTATTCATAGTTTTACCTGTTACCTGGTTACACTAGATGACTGATAGGGGTTTGTAAATAGACATCATCTAATTAATACAAGATATATCTTGGGAGTCACGAGGTCTTGGACTTTTTTTAATTACTGGAGGTCTTTTTTTGATATGTTTAAAAGTACGTGTGTTGAGCCTTGAGCAGATGGGTATCAATTTGCAATCTGTCTGGCTTCTTTCTCCACATTTAAACAGAGCGGTGCCTCCTTCTCCGAGCAGTCAGCCGGGTGAGGTGAGGCTTTTCTCCCACATAAAGCTGGGTGAGTTTCTCCATTTTTTATACAATTGTATATTTAAACATCGTTAAGAGTTTTTATGTTAATCAAGGCGATGCTGATACAGCTCTGCCTATTGGCGATTAGTAGTTTTGTTCTGATATGCATGAGGTTTATGTTTATAATCTTTTTCAGGAATGAAGACATTGTCCTTACGCTCAAGCACAAGCTTTTTCTGGTAGGGTGGCAAGTGCTACGATCGTACCCCACACTCACATTTGGTTTGCATGGGTTCAGATCTTTCACTTTATAATTAGTTTGGCAGTAGCTGTTTTCTTTGTTGTTTTTTCGGTCCTGATGAAAGCCGGGTCAAGTGACCGCAACGGCTGAAACATGTTGACCACACGTTTATACGAACCAAGAATTAGCCTCTGAAAATTCATATCAGACTATAGGTTCTTTTAGACATGAAACTTGGTTGATCCACATTAAACACATTTTTTGATCAAGTATTCATTTTTAACCTCACATCACTCTCTAGCACTGCACATCACTTGAGCCCTCGATTACTTGGGTACACACCCTGGCAGGAGTTCATTTTCTTTCTGGGTGTCACTGGCCTGCGCACCAGGCAGAGTCCTTGGTGATCTGCGACCCCGGGCTCAGACAGTGATTCCTTGGAGTTCCAAATGACGATGCTCCGCCAATAAGGGTGGGCTGATGGACTCTTACCGCCTGCGGGGGGGTGTCTCAACTATTTGCAGGATCTCATGTACTTCTCCACAATAACTATTGGTCTGCTATTTTGTTCTGAACGGACTGTGCACCTTCTGTTGGTTTCGTACCCTCCTTAATCCCCCTCCGCTGAATATCAGTTGAAACTTCTATCAAAGGGTCACAAGAAGAAATCGAGGACCTGTCCGATTCTAAAACCGAAATGAATTCGGAAGCTGATACTGACAGGTCCACCATGTTAGGGAGGCTCTGTCGTACCGCCTGAGGATCTATGGAAACCGAATCATTAATTTGTTTAGTTGGAGTTTTAACTGAAGCGAAATGACCCATAGAGGAACGTTTAGCTAGTGCCAACTCCTGGGAGACTCTACGTTCCATGAGTGCAATCCCTTGGTCAATGACAGAGTTAGCTCTAACAATAAAGTTATCCAAAGGGCCAGTAATACTGCTTGAGTCCGCTACTCTTTTGCTCCTACTACCTCTTGTGGTTGCCATAGTTGCTATAAATGGTAAAACAACAGGTTGCCAAATACAAGCGGGAGGAAATAAGATAATTACAGTATATAGAATTGAAAATGTTAGGGGGATAGCCCGGTCCGGTTTTAATCGGTCTTTAACGGGCTTAAACGGGCCCGCCCTTGGCCCGGGCTTCGCCCGGCGCACGTCCCGCGGGCGTTCCGCGGGGCGTAATGCTAATTGATCTTTATAGTGTGCCAATGGGAAGAGGGGGGAGTGTCCGGGAAGAGACCTCAGGTGATGATAATTACTCCGCTGTAAGGCCTCGCAGTCCCTCACGCCCACAAACAAGCACTGGCGATGTCGATGGAAATGGCAGAAACAAAGTCCCAAGCTCGAGCGGCGCCCGCGAAGCGGGGGCCGCGAGTCGTTTTAAAGGTAAGCCAATGAGCTGGGGGAGTGTCCGGGAAGAGACCTCAAGTGATGATAATTACTCCGCTGTAAGGCCTCGCAGTCCCTCACGCCCACAAACAAGCACTGGCGATGTCGATGGAAATGGCAGAAACAAAGTCCCAAGCTCGAGCGGCACCTCTGTTTATGTAGTTTTGAAATCTGACCATAATCAGATATCATGTGACCGTCGTATTATTGATGTCCATGCCCGCAATAATGATAGAGAGCGAGAGGCTGGAATCAGTGAAACGCTACACCCCTGAATGTTCTATGACACTTACAAGAATCACAAGGGACTGGAGAGATGGGTAACAATACTGTGCAGAGATAAGCCCCACTGAGAGTCCTGTTAAAGCTTCACCACATAGTCTCTCAGGGCAGGGATGCTGAATAATAGTGAGGGCAAGAGAAGTGTTCAGCAGGAGCGATAAGCGTCAAGCAATTCCCAAAGTTCCCAAAGTTCCCAAAATTCCCAAAGTTCTGAGAGGTGTCCCGGCAAAGAAATGAAACAAAACGAGCTTCCAATGCTCGATATATGCAAAGAGAAAAAGATGCAAGCGCTCCACCTGCTGGATTCAATTGGAATGACAGTCAGCTCTCCTCGTAAAGAGCTATAACTCCGTGGAACTGCAGCAAGCAGGTGACGGCAATTTTACCAAGTGCCGGCGTTCTTTAACAGGATACTCTTTGCGCCGTAAACAATAAGCCACATCCAAGGAGCCGCGAGGTAGCGGCACGACCGCTCAGGGAAGGAAAGATCGAGAGTCTCTCCAGAGACCGGAGAAGCTGGAAACTAGGTATAACAATCTGTTTCTGATGGAAAAAGATTGTTATATGAAGGAAATAGAACGACAACTTATGGACAGTAATTGCTATAGGAGAATCGCAATTAACCCTATGGAGACACTGGGAGACCACATTAATATGAGACTAGTGAAATGGCGGGAGGATGGTCTGATCAGTGATGACGAATGCAGATACCTGAAAGTGACAACGCCATCTTTCCCTTGCATATATATACTACCCAAAATACATAAGAGCGGCCCTTTTCCACCTGGCCGCCCTATTATCTCAGGGGTAAACTCACCGACAGAAAAGCTATCTGAGTACGTGGACCAATACATTCAACCCTTGGTACAAAATTTACCAGCGTACATAAAAGATTCAAAGGACATCTTGGGCAAATTTGAGGGCTTTACATGATCCGAAACCCTAATTTTTGTCACCTTAGATGTGACAAGCTTGTATACCTGTATCAAAAAAGAGTTTGGTATTATAGCATTACAATCCTTTCTGGGCCAGAGAGCTGCGGACCACTTCCATCACAATGAGATGCTATTGGAAATGACAGATATTATTCTATCCAAGAACTATTTCCTCCATGACTCTAACTGGTACCATCAAATCCAGGGCACTGCAATGGGCTCCAGGTTTGCTCCTGCTTACGCCGGGCTCTTCATGGGCTGGTTTGAGCGGGGGCATGCCTGGGGCAAACATGCATCACCATGGATGCACCATGTGATATTTTGGGGCAGGTATATTGATGACGTCATCATACTCTGGGACGGACTAGTGGAGGACTTGATGTCATACTATGACTATCTCAATGACAATCCTTTTAATGTCAAATTTACCATTAATCATAGCTCTGAAAAAATTGACTTCTTTGATATAACTTTCTTTATCCAAAACAATCATATCCATAGCCGAACACATAGAAAGACAACAGCCTGCAATAGTACTTTACACTATCAAAGCTCACATCCACAACATGTGATCAAAAATATCCCCTATGGGGAAATGATCCACATGCGCTGGAATTGCAGCATGGATGAGGATTTTACATCCAACTTAAAGGAGACAGAAAGACTGTTCTTGGAAAGAGGATATCCTAAACATATCCTGAGTGAAGCACAAAACAAAGCAAAGAAGATCAATAGAATTACTACGTTAGCCATTAAGAACAAGAAAGTGCCCAATAAAAGTTACATCTCATTTAACACTCAGTTTAATGAACAAAGTAGTAGGGTGTATAATACCCTCCGAAAGCACTGGCATCTACTAACAGACGTACCGGGTCTGAATGAACATTTGGACAAAAGGCCTATGGTGACATATAGAAGAGGACAAAATCTTCGAGATATGCTTTGTCCAAGTTATGTTACCACCACCAAGAAACAAGCCTGGCTCACTACAAAAACAGTAGGGTTCTTTACATGTAACAAATGTAGCGTCTGTGATTTAGGGATGAATAAGACTAAGAATTTTAGCTTCAACACTAGACGCAAACATACAATTGAACATCTTATTAATTGTAATTCAAAATACATAGTTTACATAATATGCTGCCCCTGTAATAAAATCTATGTGGGCAGTACAAAAAGACCCCTAAAAACCAGAATCCAAGAACATGTTCGAGCTGTCCGGAATGGGGACATGAGGTACCCATTGACTTTTCACATGCAGGAAAAACATTCTAGTGTAGACAAGCTTCGGTTTATGGGTATAGACCATGTCCCAGCACACCCCAGGGGTGGAAATAGAGAACTCGCACTCAGGAAGAAGGAAGCAGAATGGATATGTAGATTACGGAGTGTTGAGATGGGACATAACAGTGATAACGAGATGCATTATTTCCTGTAAAATTTTGCCTTAGATGTGTCACTTCCTATACTAGTCGCTGTTAACACAACATGTATATTGAACTATGCAAATCTGTTGTCATATGCTTTTATTTCTGTCATTCAATCTTTCCCCAACCCCTACCTCATTTTCTCTATATATATGAAACCAAGTATTAAACATGCATGAAGTATCTCTTAATATACTGCTAATTCACCAAAGGGTACATCCTGATATATTCTTTGTAAACAGATAGATTGTTCAATCTGAAATGAGGAAGCTGTAGACAATATAGAACAGGGCTATGTTGTGACCCGTTATTATATGTATATTTGGACTAGCCTGCTTGACTTTAGATATAAATCGATCGGAAACTGGTTGCCATATATTGAGTGTTTCTAAATGGAATCGAGTATCAAACTTACTCCAATTATTTCCTTAAATACTATTACTTCAACAAAAATATATATATTCTGGTGTAGATAAATTAAAGACACAGACTATGATAATTTCCAAATTATTAATTAAATACGGATTACTTTGTTGCCCCTATAGTATTTTTATAACCAGTACTATCTGTATGTTCATTTATATGAACCCACCCCAAGATGGCCACCATATATTGAGTGTTTCTAAATGGAATCGAGTATCAAACTTACTCCAATTATTTCCTTAAATACTATTACTTCAACAAAAATATATATATTCTGGTGTAGATAAATTAAAGAGACAGACTATGATAATTTCCAAATTATTAATTAAATACGGATTACTTTGTTGCCCCTATAGTATTTTTATAACCAGTACTATCTGTATGTTCATTTATATGAACCCACCCCAAGATGGCCGCCATACAGTGAACTTTACCTATGTACTCTTTTTGGCTACCACACTGGTGTTATTACTGATTAGGAATTGTAAAAGGCTTTCTTCTCGAACGTAATAAATAAACATTAGATATCATTACAGGCAGACCATATATATACTATAGAGTGATCGCCATATCCCTTGTTAGATCGGGATTTTATTGATAAGGATCGAGATCTTTAAATAGTTCTAATATACATTATATCTTCTTATTTGCAATTCATATACTGCTTTTGCGAATCTGCATATGCACGGCAGAATTTCAGGCCTTTTAAGACACATCCTCCCGTTGTTCTCCACTCTCTGATGGGGATTTTATACATCCCAAGATGGCCACGCTGCTCACGCCGATAACCACATGACCTGTAAGAGTTTATAATGCTAAAAATTCTTTTACGAAATAACTTATGCGAGGAGATTACCTCTTAGTCAACTGACGATAAATTCTATTAGCACTATTTAACAACTTTAAAAATCATACTTAATATAGTGGCATTGGTCTGACACACGTCTTCTATGAACATCGTTGGTTTCTCACTATTCTTTATACTAGGTGAGAATACACAACTTAAAGATGGCCACGACCCTTACGCTGAATGTCATGTGATCTATAAGGGGGCGTCGCCTTGCAAACTCAACACAGGTGACTGAACTTGCCGGGCCATTTGAAAAATATATAAAGCGAGTGCTTTCTGCTAAATAGGTTGCCGGATCGAGGGACCGTTCCTGTTGCCGCAGACCGTTTTGGAGCTCGATTGTCATAACTAGCATATTACGGTAAGCACACGCTGGTCCTACCGCATTGTAGGTTAAATATTACTACTGTAGGTTTCACTATGGACCTAGCAAGATCAGCGTATTTAGAGATAGTATTTTTGTATTGAATTTAATTGCTGAACTTTGTTTAAAACGAGAAGAAATACTGGGTTTGGACATTGCTTAGACATGGGCTTATAATGTTAGAGTGGCACATAGGAACTAGTCATCCTAGTATGGGGTGGATCTTAACATAGGATCTGAATGTTTCTCCTCTTGCATTGAATCCCAGGCTCTTATTATTGCTCAATATGTAGATACTGCGCTAAGTGGAAGATTGTAAGAGTGAAACACTGGGGATTAATTTGTAGAGTAGATATATTTTTCGAATCTCACGCATTTATTATATGGTGACATCCACAAGAAGGTTTTGCCCCAAATTTTTCCATACTTCGCGTTTTATATTGTTTGGCTTTCCTCTTTTAGATCGGATCGGATGTCTTCTCCATATTTGTGAGTGGACCACTTCCTTCTATCAAAGTCAATTGATAAATAATTCCTGTATAAAACTACATAAAGAACATGGTTTTGAACATTCCATACTCTGACAAAGGTATGTGATATATGGACTAACCATGTGTTCTCATTCTATATATTAAATTTAAATATCCTGTTGAATAGGTACTATATGTTTTTATGTGGACAGCTTCTATAATGGATTTTGTACCTACTCATAATAATTATAAAATAAATATAAATATTATATATATCCTCATTCTTTTAATAGTATCTGTCTCATATTACAGACTGAGCTATATGGATAAAGAATTTGGACAGAAGACTTTCAGCTTCGTTCACACAAAATCAAATTATTATATTTAGGAGTGATCTAACCATTTACAATTTGGTAGGTATATTATAAACTCATTTGAATATAGTATATGATCCGGTTTGGACTCATAGGTGTTTTACACACACAAATCTGCAAATAATGAATAACCCTATTTATAAGATATAACATAGTTCGAAGGAACTAAGTGAATAGCAGTATAATTCTATCTCCCTTCCTGTATCCATCTGTTTTTTTCGTCCTTTCTTCCCCTCTTTCTCCGTGTTCCTGAATGCTCATGCAAGATGACTATCAACAGGAACATCTTGTATATATAAAAAAATATAAGATTGTTTGACTGTGTTTTCAGTGTGGGGTCCATTGAAAGATTATGAACATGAGATATAATACAACAACTCTCATTATACTTGTATTGGATTGTAAATCATGTCTCTGAATTTAAAAGATTTTATGAAAATTGTCTGTTGTAATGTAGGTTTAGTGTATTAGACCAATATCTAGTGTAGGATATTTTTAACTGTATGACTTGTTTGTAATTGTATTGTATCTATGTATTTTTTAAACAGCCCTGAAGAAGTCCTGTGTTAGGACGAAACGCGTCGGCTGTATCGCATTGCATTGTCCAATGAATTTGGAATAAAGAAACTAAAATCAAGAAATACTCTGCTCTCTGAAATTGATTTTGTTATATATATATTGAAAAAATTTTTTGATTGTTTTACAAATTTGTGGTGCATCTTAGCTTTTGTCTAATTCAACTATGAAAATCTCTGAAGGAATTCTGGAGATTCTGAAAGATTAATTGGGCAAGAGGTATCTTGGATCAAAAGGAAAGTCTTTCAAGGAAGTTAAGCATTGAGAAGGTATTGCGTCAAGGCTCCTTGGTAGCTCCAACATTTTTTGCTCTATATTTAGCAGATCTTCCAGCAACTCTTAACGTGCCCTGCCTTCTTTATGCAGATGACCTAGAATAATGAAGAGCACTACGATGGACCTTAAAGGCAGAATGTTACAATTTGATAAGTATATTCAAAATAATAAACTTTGACAAGACAAAAGTTATGACGTTTGGTAGCAAAAAAAATTAAATAAGATTGATCCATAGGGGATACAAGAGTTGAGGACCTCTCCGATATAAATATTTTAGGATGCTCTTTACTAGGTCTCTATCTTAGAGGCCACATTGCAAAGCACTAAGTAAAAAATACTCTATACTATTGGGGGCTTAAGGGAATTTAAAAGAGACTATGGAGGTCTTTCCGTTTTGGTGCTTACAGCTTAATGGTTCCTCCTAAATTCCTGTATGAGATGGAGGTAGTAGGTCTTCATGTTTACTAAGACTGGGAAAAGATGGAAATTGTTGAAAAAATCTGCTAGACCTCCGCCTTTTGGAGTCCGTGATCCGGTACGAGGGGCAGCAGGCTTATCATGGTCCTGCAATATACAAATTAACCTGGTTCATGGTGTGAGTCACAACTGCTATCGACGTACTGTTTGGTTATCAGATACATGCTCACTGATATTTGCATTGGAGGATGCACAATAACTCTGCATTGCAGTTACAAGGGAATCATGTTTCGCAACGGATTTATGGAATTTCGTGGCACATGATGTGTCTTAGTAGAATTTTTTTTTTTTTTGTAAACAAATTTTATTCGTCAAAGACACATCCAGAGAAGCTCTGTGACCCAGAGACTTCAACCATATCAAAAGACAACATACCAGTTTTGACATTTTTCTCATGAAGTATCGTATACAGACTACAAAAGAGACATGCAGAACCAAAGCAGTCCCCTCCCTTAAAAAAAACATAACACCACCCCCCACCCCACTCTCCCACCCATCGCACTGTCCATCCAGTCAAGGCAGCAGATCTATGCACGACTACTATTCTGTTACGTCCATGACCCATACCCCCCAGACCCGGCTGTGCCTGGTACTCCAGTGTGCCATGCCTCTTTAAAGCTAGAGGGAGATGGTCCACCACCCACCCAACTATTCCTCCAATATGGGCTCTAAGTCCAGTCCCCTGTAGTCCGCCCAGTTAGTAGAATTTTTTGCTTTGAAGAAGACCTGTGAACGAAGCACGTGTCGGCTGCCTTTATGGTGAAATTGTTTATGCCGTTTACAGAGTTGTGGAGAGACTGCATACAAGTGAACATCAATTACACACATTGTCTTATTAAGGATTTCATTAAGTGAACAGAGCGTGGGCTTCTGTGCTTTTTCAGCCTTTGGGAAATATGTTAGGCCCTTTGTAATCAGAATGGAATCTGGGCTGCAGTCCTGGTCATCTATTGCTTTAGTTTAATTATCGAGATATTGGAATAAATTGTTAGTGGTAGAGCAACGCAAAATAGTCATACTGTGCAAAGAAGAAATAATTAAAAGTCAACTGTGCTGGGCAAAGAAGACACAGAATTAGTTACATGTTATGGCATTAGTATTACACATCAATAACTTTAATGTTGCACTCTCAACCCTTTTAAAGCGTGAATTGACTCACCAGAGTCTGATGATTGAGTTAGAAATTGATTTTTGGTTTCTCAGTAAAAAGCCCTAAAGAGTAGAACTGTGGGAATGCTGCGAAACACATTATTCTTTTAAGTATTTGCATGGTTTGTCTAGTAACTAAATGTTCAGTATAATGTTAAGATTTAAATTAGGCTCTATTTTCTCCACTGCATTCCCTTAGTGGTATCTTAGAAAAAAAATAAGAAGTAGTATAATATTAAGATTTTGATTTATTTACTGATATGCAGAAAATCTGTCTCCCTGTTTGCATTGTTCGCACATGCGAAACATGAATGCACAAGATGTCAAACATGTTATCTTTTATTCTCACCTCTTGAATCCTTTTAGTTTTCCACGTCTTCTTTCTCCATCTTTTATTGTCACCTTTGCCTCTTCTGTAATCACCTGTTTTTACTAACCCCACCAATGGGCTATATAAGGTGGTGTTGTCTGCAACAGGAACACCTAAGCTTCTCTGCCAAAGACTTTACTTTGATCTAAAAAATCATGTCTCAAAAGTTTTATAACAAAGTTGGCACGCGATCTTCAGGGTAGAAGTGGAGGGCAGACCTGAATGAATAGTGTCCTTCTTTTGCTTTTGAAGAACAAATGTTGAACATTCTCAAGATACCTCATTGTTCGAACCAAGCTGTGGCATACCATCCTGCTCAATAACCAGGGCTATTGGCCCCTAATACCACATTTGCTTTAAAGTGTTGCAAGGATTCTGTTCCAAAAGAGAACATTTCCTTGGCATTACAGGGCATCAAAATGTAGGTAATGAATGTTCTTACCACATCAGTACATATGGGCCCACATCGACTAGCTCACAGTGCCTCACTTGCCCTCCCAGAGTAACAGGTGAATTGGCAACCTAGCGGTACAAAAGGGGGTGGTGATGGACGGAGCATCAGAACCAATCAAACACTCACACCCAGTCAACAGATCTGGGTTTGATCCATCACCATTCTTTAGCCCACTCTGCCACCCCAGTTCAGACATGGCCATATGCAAATCAGTCTGACCCTGTCCCTCATGGGAACAGTCCAGCCCGAACTGCCAAGCCATGCCTTCCCTGGACCGGAAACAAGCTTCCTAGGACCGGTTTCTGGCATTTCAGCCGTCTTCAGCCAGGCTTGCTTGAATCCAGTGGCAAAGTGAGCAAGGGACTCACGTCTGAGCATACCCTGCCAACTTATGGCGAACAGAGCGGTACAAAAGGGGGTGGTGATGGACGGAGCATCAGAACCAATCAAACAGTCACACCCAGTCAACAGATCTGGGTTGGATCCATCACCGTTCTTTAGCCCACTCTGCCACCCCAGTTCAGACATGGCCATATGCAAATCAGTCTGACCCTGTGCCTCATGGGAACAGTCCAGCCCGAACTGCCAAGCCATGCCTTCCCTGGACCGGAAACAAGCCTCCTAGGACCGGTTTCTGGCATTTCAGCCGTCTTCATCCAGGCTTGCTTGAATCCAGTGGCAAAGTGAGCAAGGGACTCACGTCTGAGCTTACCCTGCCAACCTATGGCAAACAAAGCGGTACAAAAGGGGGAGGTGATGGACGGAGCATCAGAACCAATCAAACACTCACACCCAGTCAACAGATCTGGGTTTGATCTATCACCGTTCTTTAGCCCACTCTGCCACCCCAGTTCAGACATGGCCATATGCAAATCAGTCTGACCCTGTGCCTCATGGGAACAGTCCAGCCCGAACTGCCAAGCCATGCCTTCCCTGGACCGGAAACAAGCTTCCTAGGACCGGTTTCTGGCATTTCAGCCGTCTTCAGCCAGGCTTGCTTGAATCCAGTGGCAAAGTGAGCAAGGGACTCACGTCTGAGCATACCCTGCCAACTTATGGCGAACAAAGCGGTACAAAAGGGGGTGGTGATGGACGGAGCATCAGAACCAATCAAACACTCACACCCAGTCAACAGATCTGGGTTTGATCCATCACCGTTCTTCCAATTTGTGCTTTAACCCTAACAGTGTTGTAATATGTTAAAATATTGTATTGGAAAAATTAGTGCCATTGTCGGATCTTATCCCTTCTGGGATCCCCAGGGTGGAATCACTTCCCGAACTAGGAATTTGGCTGCTGACATAGCATCACAGTGGACGCATGGTCCTGCTTTGATCCATTCGGAAAATGGGCAGACCATCACGATGAGGTAGTTACTGCACCTATTAATCATATCCACAAAGTCCAGATGAAGGTCTTTAAAAGGACCTTTGTTGTCTTAGTATGGTGGAATTTATCACTTTTAGGGTGGGATTAGTGAAATACTGCTGTCAGATCATGCAGCTGTGCAGATACATGGTAATTATGATGTGCAAATTGGGGACAAATCAATCATGTATTTGTGTTGCCAAATAGTCCCTGGAGTTTTGGGCTGACAAATAAATCTGATCCACGACTATTGCGAACAAAGGACCTGATTTACAAAAGTAATCTGAGCCAAAATACTAACTTTACGACTTTTGGTATTCACAAAGTGCATTTAGGAGTAGTAAAGTTAATGAATCCTAACTTTACTACTCCTAAATGCACTTTGTGAATGCCAAAAGTCGTAAAGTTAGGATTTTGTCTCAGTTATATTTAAGTTTTGGTAAACCGAATACCAAAACTTAAGTTTAACTGAGACAAAATCCTAACTTTACGACTTTCGGTATTCACAAAGGGCATTTAGGAGTAGTTAAGTTAGGATTCCTAACTTTATTACTACTAATTGCACTTTGTGAATACGGAAAGTCGTAAAGTTAGGATTTTGTCTCAGATTACTTTAGTGAATTGGGCCCAAAGCCTGTCGCATTTCTGTTTTTCACATAGATAGCTGTCTATACGCTAGGTCATCCCCTGACTGAATTCATCCTCTATTTTCCCATAACTGCTCTTTGTGCAAAACAGCAGCTTTCTGAAGTTCTCTCAGGTGTAATCTAGCTGTCTCAGTGTAATGAGGTGTGTCCTTGTCTGTGGTAGTCTTGGATCCAGACTCCGCTGGTGAGGCAGTCTAAGCCATGAGAGCAGGGGTAGGGTGTGGATCTGATGGTACGTTTTGGGGTGTGTGCCTAGCTGCATCCTTAGCTGCCCATCCTTTGCTGCTTGATCTGTTAGTGGATTACCCCGAGACACCAAATCCTGTCCACTTGTTTGCGCTGCACATTTCAGACCCGCCACTGTCTGTCATAATGCAAGTGCCTCTATTAGACCTTCTAAAAGGTTTCTATGCATCACAGGACTACCATCTGAATTAGAAAACCCTCTCCTGCTCCACCTCATGATGCTTGAGTGCACACTGGTTGTTACATAAGTAAATCTGAGTATATGGTAATTACTTCTCCTGCTCCAGACTTAAGGGCTGCTATTAATGCTGTTACTTCTGCTGCCTGGGTGGAATAATGTGCGGGTAACGTCAATTGTTCTATGACTTGCAGTGTATCAGAGGAACCATGCTGTTGAGCCTTGACTACTGCTGCCCATGTGTGTTTAATTCCTGTCTCCTAGTCAATTGTGGGGGAACTGTCAACAAAGTAGGCAATTCTACCTGGTATAGGGTCCTCTATGGCTCATCTGCTACCTTAGGCAGGAGATATTGCTTCACTCTGGGTAAGAGGGTACCTTCCTTCAATGTAATCCGTAAAGGTGCAGCAGTGCGGATAAGGCCAACATCGTGTGGAACCCTTAGCCCACAAGGTGTCTGGTATTTGGGACAGATCTGCTTCTTTTACTGAATCAAATATTCTTCTAGGTGAGGGCATTCTGACTGCCAACACTGTCCTCACTGGTATGTCCTCTTGAAAAACCACAACTGTTTTCTTGGGGTCATCAACAAACAGTTGATCATCCAGTATCTTCCTAATCATTTTCCTGGCTCAAGGAAGATGGCGCATGCTCCAAAAACATTTTGGTCACTGGCTATTAGAGCGCCATAGGTTTGTGTCAATTCCAAAGCATCTGTCTATTATATCAACTTGCCATTTGATTGATCAAAGTCCTGTCCTTGTTGTCTGAAAAGGAATTCTTTGGGCAATTGAATCTCCTTTCCCAGTAATTCTGGTGTCTCTGCTATGATGGTGTATACTGCTGTAATATATACCTCCATATCAGTGGGTCATGCTCTAATTTGGGGGCATATCAGCAAGCAGGAGATAAAAAATTATCGCTGCTTTGGCGTCCGTTTTCGGATGAAAAGCGGCGATAATTTTATCGCCTTATCAGCAAGGTCACGCTATCGCGTGAAACCTTGCCTTATCACCATTTCCCTTAACGCCCATCTTTGCATCTCTAATGAGATGCAAAGGGGGCGTTCCCTCCCAGGATAACAAGAGAAATGTCGCTAAGCAACATTTCTCCTATTATCAAGCCTCACACAAAGCAGCATAGCGACAAGAAAAGTAGTGATAACCTCTGTTATCGCTACTTTCCTTACGCCTGCTTTGAAACTGACTTAGCCATGATATCCTATGGAAGGTGGATATCATGGCTAAGTATGTGATGCCCTATCAGCAAGCTATCACCAAAAGCTGGATTTCCAGTGATAATCGCACATTTGGCAGCTTGCACTCTGAATTTTATCGCTTTGGAGATAAGCGTTGCTAATAGCATGCTATCTCCGCGATAAAATTCAGAGTTGGCCCGCGATAATTATCCTCACGCTAAGAGCACTAAGCGATAATTATCGCCGGCCCTTGCTGATATGCCCCTTGGTCTCTGGTGGAGGAACTGCTGTCAGTGCCATGATTCTGAAAGATGGGACTCCAGGTGTGGACCAAATCATTGTACCATCTGGTTCAAAATGAATGGTCATATTTGAATTGGCCATCAAATCCCTTCCTAACAAATTAGCTGGGGCAGCTGGTGAGAACAGTAGACAGCCATCAATGTGTCTCCCTCCTACTTCCATCTCTAGTGGTTTGATAAAAGGAACCCTAATAAGTTTCCCAGAGACTCCCTGTGTGTCCATTGATCTGTTGGAAATCGGAAGGCTGCCCTCTCTAATACATAATTATGTTGCTTCTGTCTCTATGAATACCCTTTGTTATTGTTAGCTGCCATCACAGTGGGTTCCTCATCTGGCCTGTGCATTGTTGACAAGACTGGACGCATAGAAATATTCTGCAGGCACCCTCATTGTGTGTACCCTCCCACAGGATTTTCCTGGAAAGGATTTCCTCCCCTCACAACTACACCTCCTTGCCCACTTTGGAGTGGAATCCCCTAGGGGGGTACTTGGTAGTTCTGCAGAGGCAGTCCCTGCTGCGCTTGGGAGATTGCTGGCATCTGCACATTTTGCAAAGGTGTCTGGGGAACATAAATTATTTGTGGATTTTGCTGTGGCTTTGATATCATATTACCTGGTTGCCTATAAATTCCTATTCTTCCATTTTGCTCATCCCATCTCTTCGTATCACAATCTTTAATCAATGCCCAAACCTCTGACAATATTAACACACCTGATCCCTTCTTGGAGGACTCATCCTACCTTTTCCTACTCCTCCTTGTCCACCTCTACTACTTCCCTGTATCCTTACATCATGCCGCTGCTGCTGGCACTGCCATTGTGTGGCCTCTGGGGCCATTCCCCAAGTCATTGCAGTCATCTGAGTAGCCGCTGCCACTACAGCACCTTCCATTGCTCCTTTTTTCGCTTATTTCTGCTGTATTAATTTGGTTGCTGCTTTCTCTGCTATTTCCTGTTTTCTGTTTTCTTTTTTTTACTTTTTCTTGCAAAAACGGATTATGTGTGCTTAAATGTCAGCCCAGAGCTTGGCTTCCAGTGCCACGATGTTATCTAAGCTGTCCTGCATGTCATGAGGCAACCATTTCTTGACTACATTATAAAACAGTACACCATTACCTCCTGTCACTTCCCAGCCCTGACCTACTTCCTGGGTCCAGTTCTTTTTTATCTTATTGATGCATTGTGCAGGATCCTTATTTGGTTGCATAGACTGAGTCATGAGGGATCTGATGCCTGGTCAATTGGGGTACATTTTTCTCATCTCATCCCACACTACAGATCTGACCAGATTAAATAGAGACCCATCACACCTGGAATCAGTGAGTGTCACATTTCTAACTCCAGCCTTTTGAAATACTGTGTCTGTTTCATCCCCTATGAGGGAACTAAGCAGGCTTTTTACATCCCCTACTGCCAGGGTGATACATACAGTTTGTGTTTCAAATGTCCTGATCCATTTCCATTCTCCCTTGACTACAGGTGAATGTTTGATTTGTTTCTCATTCCATCCATCATTTGTGTGTCTTTTGCTCTCTTGCCCTAAGTGCGCCAGGTATGCCCAGACGTGGGTACAGGGCTCACTGTGCCACCGGATTCAAGCTAGCCTGGCTGATGAGGGGTGATATCCGGAAACCTGTCCTAGGTTGTTTGCTTCTGGTCCAGAGCGGACCAGGCTTGGTAGTTTGGGCCTGACTGTTCCTATGAGGAGCAGGGTCAAGACTGATTTGCATATGGCTGGGTCTAAACTAGGGTGGCATGGTGAGCAAAAGAACAATTGATTT
Organism: Triturus cristatus; assembly: GCF_964204655.1. Classification (NCBI taxonomy): domain Eukaryota; kingdom Metazoa; phylum Chordata; class Amphibia; order Caudata; family Salamandridae; genus Triturus; species Triturus cristatus. The sequence goes on from NC_140594.1 coordinate 1,101,673,002, forward strand.
GTGTAAAATGTATTTTTTATTTTGACACTCGCTCAGCCATTTTGTACCCTGTGGAAAAGTATGTCTGTTATCTTGCCACTCACTCCGCCATTTTGTGTTTCATCCACCCTTCATCACTGACCTTCTCTCTGTATCACAAATGCTCTGGGGCTTCACTCTTGACTTGCCTCATTCCTGCACGTACGCCCACACCTTGTTCGTGCCCCGGACTGCCTAAAACTGACCAACCCATGCTCAACCAGTCGGACAGGGTGTTTCCCAGATGCTTGTCGTCCTCACCTTGCCCTTCGCCCTGCAGGGCTTGACAGCTACCATCTTCCGGACTTATCAGTTTGACCCCTGCTTGTTGTGTAACTATGGGTTTCACCTATGCCCTGCAGGGGCCCAACTGTGACTATCTGCTAACTTATCAGAGTGACCTCTGCTTGTATAATTATGGTGTTCATCGTTTACTGTACACATCCCCCCTTTGCATAATCATGGTGTTCTTTCTTTACTGTACATGCAGGGGGTGGGGATGAAGAGTATATTTTACTTCCTTTTCTGTGCATCATTTGGTTTAGGCAGTCTCCATGCACCCCTTGTGTAGTCTAAGTCAATAAGTGATCTCACTTGGATATCATAAGTAGGGTGACTTGCTTCGGGGGTTTGAAGAAGTTCACACATGCTCTCCACATGCTGGTGTAAGGATTCTATACTGTCTGCTCACTTTCCAAAACTTCTCTAAGTTTGTCATGTAAAGCCATCGTCATATCCTGCTCTCCTCACTTCACTTGTCTCTCTCCTGCTCTCACTACGTGATCGCCAGTTCTGCACACTCTCTGGTGAGACTATTGCACCCCTCCTTCTCCTTCTGGCAAGGGAGAGGACTATCTTCAGTCCCTCTATGCTCCTGTTCTCTTTCTTGAGAGATTGGCTGTGATGTCATATCTACAGTCCTATGCACATAGTCACTCCACCCTGTATTCTCTACGTCCCTTTGCTGTGGGGTGGACACTCATTGTCTAATTGCTCTACCTGTAGTATCCCTTTTCCAAACCCATACCTGGAATTTGTAGTTAGGTTGTCCGCATCATAGGATTAAGCTTAGGTTACACAAGGCCGTTGCACTTGTTCCAAGACTTTTCCCTTTGCTGCAATTCTCCTCTGTTTTCCAAGTAGCAAGTCACGGTTTATATGATAAGAATTACAGTGTTGTAAAACTGCAGCTGTGCCACTGTGTTGTGTCTAAAAAGTTAGGAGACGTTGCTGACCGAGTACAAGAAAAACATTACACCGTGTTGTTCATACTGATTCCCGAAAAGAACTGAATAATAATATGTGCAGCGTATTACTAAAATAATATCATGGCACAAAATAAATCTGTTATGAGTGGCTGTGCTAATCAAAGGCAGCCTAAAATGTGTAATACGCTAAAATAAGGGAGAACCAAAGTGGGGCCAAAAAGGAAATTACTACAAGAGGTGGCCTTGAGCCGCTTTTTAAATCCACGCCATCTCTCTGCAGATAGGACTGGCTGTAGTATGCTCTTTAAACACTATATTAAGGTTCATTCTGAAAGAGATGTACATGTCTCTGTAATGGACATTCACATGCAGTTTGCTGTAGCAGGAAACAAACACATCAAACTTTAAAATAAAAGAATGACTTGCCCTAATCTGGAGGAGTGTGGTAAAAGTACTCCCCCCCCCCCCTAAAAGGTGGAGGCCGTGCCCCCATCCTCTGTGCACCACTGCCCCATTTACACGGCTGTGCTCACACAAGCAGAGCCACTGACAGCTTCAGCCATGAGACTCACCCACTTGACATAAATGTGAATAAAGGAAATGGTTTGCCATTGACCACTCAGTTTAGGGCATCCTATTGCACACCATTTCCACAGACGCCCTTTCTGCCCCGCACCATCCTTAAAACTGTAGAAGTGCAGCTCCAGCTGTGCTGTTGGGAGCCTTTTTGCAGGAAAACGACTGCTGCAACTGACAGACTACTCAAAAGTTTGGAAAACAAATGCATGTGTGTTACAATAATAAAACCATGTTCTGTATATAGAGCCTTGGCCAAAGGCATTTACCTAAAACAGTAGGTATATGATTTTTTTGCCCAACCTAACGCATTGCTCTTTAATATGAAATCCAAGATTACAGGTGAGCATCTGAACATCACCCGTGCAGTCGTAACCCACTGAGCTTTATTACAAGACGCTTGTAATGTTGATCTTTATTCAAGAAGTGCAGAGTGTTTCAGTGGAAGGACACCGTTTACGAAAACATAAGAAATCTGGCCTCCTATTGAAATGAGAGGAATGTTCAAGTCATGACATGAGTTTCTATGACAATACAGGTCGCATCACTGTGAATTCTCCTTTATCCCCATTTGTTAGGTCTGCCTTGATAGTACAACTGTCTGCAAACCTACTGTTATCAATTCTCTAAAATATGCACAGAGTGGGCTTTGGCAGCGCCCAGTGGACTATATATCTCTTTAGATACTTGGTTGTTCCGTCTCCTAAGGAGTGCTTGAATTGCAATACATCAAGAACTGTTTTATATATCTATAGTACACTGATTCACAGTTCATTAAATTCTATATCTCATAACCGCACTGTATGCAGAAAGCAAATGGGTTTTGTTTTGTTTATTTCAGTGCAGCAGGCGTTTATTTACCTAGTAAATACTCCAAATACAAGTCAGAACTATGCCAGTTGCCCATGCTTGTTATTTAATGAATTATACAAATCACCATGTAGTTTCTCGCTTCCCTTCTCATGTTTTTACTACAATATATCACTCATTATGTGAAAAAATATTTCAATCCCAGGTTTCAGTCCTGTGTATTCAGAAACAATGCCAAATAGCTCTTGGAGTACTCAGGAGGTCAAATTACCTTAAAATCCATCCAAATATTCAAACAGTAAACATGGTCAGGCAGGTTCCTTTGAAAAGCGAGTGGTTACATGCAGCTAAGATTGATCTGCATAACGATAGAGAAGTTGTTAGGAGCACGGTAATTGTCAATGCATATATAAACTTGAGGGAAAGATTTTACAATGTGGTTCACATAAAGTTGTTTGAAGGAGACGTACATTATCCCCCAATTCTATGATATTAATATTGTTTTTTTTTTCATGTGTTTGTTTATTATCCCAAGAGGAAGTGCTATTTGGAGAACTGATGAACGTTTACAAGATGCTCCCTGTAACTTTTCCCCAATGTCATAGATCTAAGTTAGCTGGGTAAAAACTAAGATTTTTAATGAATTGGAATGGCGATTCTCCAAGCATAGTGAAATGAGAATCAAGATTTCATTAAAGACACAGAGGCTAACATTATGCAAACATCTTTTATTTGCCACTCCTGCAGCACCTTCAAAGACTTCACAACAGAATAAAAACACTAGAACTGGAACACACAAGTCCATAAGTAATTCTTCCAACCAACAATCTTCCTTCTTTTAATGCTGAAAACTGAAAATGTTCAATAAATTCTTTTCGTTAACCACGTCCTCTTGAAAAACGCCATCCATTATCACTGCATAAAATAAAAGAAAGAGAATCAATACAAAATAACTTAACTTTACACCTCTCACCACTTATAACAGTTATATTAAATAAATAAGTTCAACCTGCAACTTATCCCCCCACTCCTAACCACAGGGTTGCGGAGGGAGGGATAATGTCAGCCTCTGTGTCTTTAATGAAATCTTGATTCTCATTTCACTATGCTTGGAGAATCCTCATTTCATTACAAGACCGGAGGCTACCATTATGCATGTTCAAAGCCTCTAAATACAGAATTGGAAACATGCCTAATTGGCCTAAAATAATGTTTTGCAAAAGTGCCAGCATTAGCCCAATCTGCCGCTTTTAATATTTCCTCTAAAGATGCACCTGACCAATACCTCTTACTTGCCATAGCACCATGTAAGGAATGTGCTTTAAATTCTCCCACATCTATTCCACATTCAGACATCACGTTTCACCCATCTAGAAATAGTAGCAGTGCTTACCATACGAAAGGGTTTTACATAAGAGATCAAAAGCTGCTTATCACCATCCCTTCTATTCTCCAAAACTCTACATTTGTACTCTTCAATACAATCAACTACACACAACTTCTTTTCTTCCGTCTAAAAAGGATAAAACTCTGAAGTGCACATAGTCTTCGTTCTCTTATAAATCTCAAAAAATACTTCGAATGCCTTCACATCTGACACCCTTTTACGTGACACAAGGCAAAGCAAACAGGCAAGCTTCTCACTAGGGGGCATATTCTCAAGGAGTTATCGCAGAGTTAACGGCATTCACAAGCTGGTGTTAACAGCCCACAGCACCAGTTTACCCACGAAAGCAGCAGCAAAAAACATCGTCACAGAAGACCACCGCAGCTATCGCTAATGAGAGGCAGAGTAAGCGTTCCCGTGCCAAAAGCTGCGACAACACCACTCCACAACATTCACAACAACCAGCCAGAACGGCAATAAGAACACAAAACAGGCGATAAGGCGCGTTAGGGATCACTGACATAATATCGACTACAAAAATATAGACTTACAAAAATATCGATGCCAAAATATAGAATACCAAAATATCGACTCCCTATCTCCAAACAGGAAAGTACAAAAATATAGAATCCAAAATATCGTTGTAAATAATATAGTTAGTCAAAATATCGAATTTTTTAAATGTTTTAAAAGTAATATAAAATTTATGAAATAATACATATAATTAACTGACACATACTTAAAAATACTTAAATAACATTAAAACTTAATAAATATTTAATGTAAGTAAAAAAAATAATTAATACATATATATTAACGTAATATTTATTAAAAATATTCAATATTTTCTGCATAGGATAGCGGGCGGGTAAAATTTACTATTACCACTCCAGTAAGTGCAATAGTAGGGAAAGCGTTGGATAGCGGGAGGGTAAAAATTACTATTCCCACTCCAGAGAATGCAACAGTAGGGAAAGCGTAGGATAGCGGGAGAGTAAAAATTACTATTCCCACTCCAGAGAGTGCAATATTACGGAAATCATTGAATAGCGTAGGGGTAAAAATTACTCTTCCCACTCCAGAGAGTGCAACAGTAGGGAAAGCGTTGGATAGCGGGAGGGTAAAATTTACTATTCCCACTCCAGTGAGTGCAACAGTAGGGAAAGCGTTGGATAGCGTAGGGGTAAGAATTACTATTCCCACTCCAGAGAGTGCAACAGTAGGGAAAGCATTGGATAGCGTAGGGATAAAAATTACTATTCCCACTCCAGAGAGTGCAACAGTAGAGAAAGCGTTGGATAGCGGGAGTGTCAAATTTACTATTCCCACTCCAGTGAGTGCAACAGTAGGGAAAGCGTTGGATAGCGGTAGGGTAAAAATTACTATTCCCACTCCAGAGAATGCAACAGTAGGGAAAGCGTTGGATAGCGGGAGGGTAAAAATGACTATTCCCACTCCAGAGAATGCAACAGTACGGAAAGCGTTGGATAGCGGGAGGGAAAAAATTACTATTCCCTCTCCAGTGAGTGCAACAGTAGGGAAAGCGTTGGATAGCGGAGGGGTAAAAATTACTATTCCCACTCCAGTGAGTGCAATAGTAGGGAAAGCATTGGATAGCGTAGGGGTAAAAATTACTATTCCCACTCCAGAGAGTGCAATAATAGGGAAACCATTGGATAGCGTAGGGGTAAAAATTACTATTCCCACTCAAGTAAGTGCAAAAGTAGGGAAAATAATTAATTAATATTTTGTTAACAATTAATTAATTATTAATACCAAAACAAGTATTACAATTAATTACCAATCACACAAGATTTAATAATTGATTATTTATAAATACCAATATATTTTTGTTTAATTAATTACCTATTAATAATCAATTAACAACCAATTGTTTTTCAATAACAAACATTAATAAATGCTAATAATACCAATTAATCATTAATTTATAATATATTGATTAACGATATACACAAATTATTTAAATAATCAATTTTTTACAATTATATTACTTCCCACCATATTCCCCTATAAACACACTACCCGCTACAAATATTAAATGAATACAATTAACATAATTATCAATTAAACAATTAATACAAATTAATTACCAATTAATACAAATTATTTACCAATTAATAATTAATCAACAACCAATTAATTTTCAATACCAATTAATAATTAACTAATAACAATTAAATTACTTCCCACCCTATTCCCCTATAAACCCACAACCCGCTACAGAAGTAAAACGCTAAATTAAATTAAAGATGTATTAATTAACAATATACACACATCAATTAAATAATTATTTATTTACAATTATATCACTTCCCACCATATTCCCCTATAAACACACTACCCGGTACAAATATTAAATGAATACAATTAACATAATTATCAATTAAACAATTAATACAAATTAATTACCAATTAATACTAATTATTTACCAATTAATAATTAATCGACAACCAATTAATTTTCAATACCAATTAATAATTAACTAATAACAATTAAATTACTTCCCACCCTATTCCCCTATAAACCCATAACCCGCTACAGAAGTAAAACGCACAATTAAATTAAAAATTATTATTAATTCCTATAAATTATTATTTAATGTACTATAATTAAATTACTTCCCACCCTACTCCCCTATAAACCCACAACCCGCTACGGAATTAAATTACACAAAAATAAAATAACATAAAATTAATTACTTTAAAAATATTCTAACATACATTACAATATTAATACATACTTTTAACACATATACTAACACTTAAAACACTATAAAAAATTCGATATTTTTAACAACTATATTATGACTGTCGATATTACTTACTTCTATATTATTGCAATCGATATTTCTTACCTGTTTTTCGATATTCTTCACCACTATATTTTGGCAATTCGATATTCTGTCCATTCTATATTTAAAACTCGATATTCTGTCCACTCGATATTTTTTTTTCGATATTATGTCTATTTACCGCGCGTTAGCAGCAGGAAAATAACACATGCTCTGACCTGGTGCAAAGTCGCACCACAGCCTGCACCACAAAAGGAGCACATCCCACAGCCACATCGGAAGGGCAACAGATGCCATGGAGCCACTGGTCATGCGGCCCGGACACCCAAGAGGGCCACAACCCCCACCGCCACCCTCCCAGGACCCCAACCCCCACCTGGAACACCCCCCCCCCCAGACCACCACAGAGGCAGCGCAGACAAAGACAGCGGACCCCCAGGAAATGCACCAGCCACACAGACCCAACACCTGACAATGTCATTGCCCACTACAGTCTCAAAAGGACAACCATCGGACGCATCCTAAACAACAACGCCCAACAGACCGACGGCACTAACACAGCAGACAACCAACATCCCACCCTACTCAAAGCTGCTGGCTGTGCTGCACCTGTTGGCCCCTGGTACCCCCCAACCAACACCCGCCAGAGTCAGAGGAGTCACACAGCCAGCCACATCCAAGTCCCTCACACCTGTCCTGGACATCACCATCAGCCTGGTACCCCAGTTCCTATATGTCCAACACAATGCGCAGGATCGGCGGGACACCAAGCAAGGACCTTATGCCATAGCTGGATGCACGCACGTGTTGGGGGCAATCCACAGCACACATGTCATACCTGTGTCCCCTGCAGAAACAGCACACAATCACGGCAACAGAAAGCACATATCTCACATCAATGTGTAGGCAACACCAGAACACCGTGGAACCTCCACCGATGTCGCCTCCAAATACCCAGCCAGTGTGCATGATTCCTCCATCCTCCAACAGTCCATCAGCAACCAGCATTCCCAGGATGGCACCAAGGGAAATGCACAGCCCCTTGGCAAGTTCCAAATTAACCCCTTCGATGCTCCTAACGGAATGGTTTTGTCATGAGCATCGGTGCCCCTGTGCTCATGACGGAACCATTCCATCATGACGCCAGGAGCACGAAATCCCTCTGCTGCAGACAGTAGAGGTATTTCTATTTAATCCCTGTGACCTTGGGAGCTGGGAAAGAGCTTCCCCAAGCCCCCGAGGCCCCCTCCCTGGTTTCTGTGCCATGAAGATCAGCACGCATGTCACGCTGTCTTCATTGCACAGAAACCGAAACTGAAATGAGAATTTAGGCTCATTTCAGTTTCACTTTCTATGTGCTCAGGGGCTATCTCAGCCCCCCGGGCACGTAGAAAGACGGGAGTGGTATCATTGGAAAGGGGAGAATCGCAAGAAATGCGCATGCGCGGGCGTCCACGCATGCGCATTTGTCACAAGAAGTTGAAAACGAGGAAGAAGGAGCCCCGGAGACGCCGCGCTTCAGGTAAGTCTCTTTACTTTTAATTATTTAACATGCAAGATATGATTTAAAAGGAGGGCAGGCGGGAGGCGGGTAGCGGGCGGCAGGCAGCTACTCTTCGCCCTGGCGTGTGCGTAGCGCTGCCTGCTTTGCCTACTTCGAAAACTGCGAAGCAGGCAGCGCTACGTACACTACGTGGGCAAAGCGTAGTGTAACGCCCAGGGTTAGCAAAAAGCCCACAAGACACTAGGTATTTTTTTGGGAACATTTTTATTAGGGTAGGGGCGTTGGCATGCCTGTTTTTGGCAACCCCTACCCTAATTAAAATTTGCCCAAAAAACTCCCTGGCATCTAGTAGACTTTAAGTCCCCCCCTGGGGGGCAGATGGGGGTATTAGCCCTCCTCTGCCCCCGGGGCGGCTAACAGCCCACTAGACACCAGGGATTTTTTGGGGCAAATTTTAATTAGGATGGGGGCTGCCCAAAACGGGCATGCCAATGCCCCCACCCCCACCCGCAACAATTACAGCCTTTCTGCCCCCCGGGGGGAAGATGGGGCAGTAGCCCCCAATCTGCCCCCCCGGGGGGCAAAAAAACCACTAGACGCTAACGATTACACTGGCAAAGTGCCTAGCTGTCGTTTTTTACCCCTAGCTCTGCCGGCACCTAGGGAAACCTACCAAACCCACACATTTCTGAAAACTAGATACCCAGGGGATTCCAGGGAGGTATGGCTTGTGTGGATCCCTCAACGTTTCCTTACCCAGAATCCCCTGCAAACCTCAATTTTAGTTGAAAAAATCACTTATTTCACACGTTTTTATGTGGGAAAGTTGTGGCATCACCGGGCTGACACAAATTTCTTACCACCCAGTGTTCCCCCTGGTCTCCCGATAAAAATGGTGCCTCACTCGTGTGGGAGGCCCAAGTACCCGCAACAGGCAGGGGCCCAAAACGTCTTGAGGCGACATCAAAATTGATATCATCAAACAGCCTGGTTTTGCAAGGGCGGTTGCCTAGGTTTTTGGCTCCATGCTCGGCGGCCATCTAGGGAAACCTACCAAACCCATGCATTTCTGAAAACTAGGCACCTGGGGAATTCCAGGGAGGTATGGCTTACGTGGATCCCCCAACGTTTGATGTTGCCTCAATACGTTTTGGGCCCTTGCCTGTCGTGGGTACTTGGGCCTCCCACATGAGTGAGGCACCGTTTTTATCAGGAGACCGGGGGGAATGCTGGGTGGTAGGAAATTTGTGTCAGCCCGGTGATGCCACAACCTTCCCACACAAAATTGTGTGAAAAAAGTGATTTTTTCAGCTCAAATAGAGGTTTGCCGGGGTTTCTGGGTAAGGAAACGGGGGATCCACGCATGTCATACCTCCCTGAAAGCCCCCGGGTGTCTAGTTTTCAGAAATGTGTGGGTTTGGTAGGTTTCCATAGATGGCCGCTGAGCACGGGGCCAAAAACCCAGGTGACCCCCCCTTGTAAAACCAGGTTGTTTGGTGATAGTCAATTTTGATGTCGCCTCAATATGTTTTTGGCCCTTGCCTGTTGCGGGTACTTGGGCCTCCCACACGAGTGAGGCACCGTTTTTATCTGGAGACCCAGGGGAATGCTGGGTGGTAAGATATTTGTGTCAGCCCGGTGATGTCACAACTTTCCCTCACAAAAATGAGTGAAAAAAGTGATTTTTTTCAGCTAAAATTGAGGTTTGCAGGGGATTCTGGGTAAGGAAACGTTGGGGGATCCATGCAAGCCATACCTTCCTGAAAGCCCCCGGGTGTATAGTTTTCAGAAATGTGTGGGATTGATAGGTTTTCCTAGATGGCCGCCAAGCACGGGGCCAAAAACCCAGGTGACCCCCCCCCTTGCAAAACCTGGTTGTTTTGTGATAGGCAATTTTGATGTCGCCTCACTACGTTTTGTGCCCTTGCCTGTCACGGGTACTTGGGCCTCCCACACGAGTGAGGCACCATTTTTATTGGGAACGCTGGGTGGTAGGAAATTTGTGTCAGCCCTGTGATGCCACAACTTTCCAACACAAAAGTGTGTGAAAAAGTGGATTTTTCAGCTAAAATTGAGGTTTGCAGGGGATTCTGGGTAAGGAAACTTTGGGGGATCCATGCAAGCCATACCTCCCTGGAATCCCCTGGGTTTCTAGTTTTCAGAAATGTGTGGGTTTGGTAGGTTTCCATAGGTACCGGCAGAGCTAGGGTTCAAAAACTACAGCTATTCACTTTGCCAAAAAAGGGTCATTTTTCACTGCGAAATTGAGGTGTGTCCACATTTTTTTTGCGCCATTTCCTGTCACGGGCACTAGGCCGACCCATACAAGTGAGGTACCATTCTTCTCGGAAGACTTTGGGGAATGCGGGGTGGGTGGAAATTTGTGGATCCACGTGAATTCCAGAACTTTCCACCACAGAAATGTGGGCAAAATGTGTTTTTTTTTTAAATGTTTAGGTTTGCAAGGGATTCTGGGTAGCAGAACCTGGTGGGAGGCAGTCAAGTCACCTCATCCTGGATTCCCCTGGGTGTCTAGTTTTAAAAAATGTATGGGTTTGCTAGGTTCCCCTAGGTGCCGGCAGAGATATGGTTAAAAAACTACAGCTAGGCACTTTGCCAAAAAAGGGTGATTTTTCACTGCGAAATTGAGGTGTGTCCACGTTGCGTTTTGAGTCGTTTCCTGGCGCGGGCACTAGACCGACCCACACAAGTGAGGTACCATTTTTCTCGGAAGACTTTGGGGAACGCGGGGAGTGTGGAAATTTGTGGATCTACGCAGATTCCAGAACTTTCCACCACAGAAATTTGGGGAAAATGTGTTTTTTTGGACAATTTTTTAGGTTTGCAAGGGATTCTGGGTAACAGAATCTGGTGGGAGGCAGTCAAGTCACCCCATACTGGATTCCCCTGGGTGTCTAGTTTTCAAAAATGTATAGGTTTGCTAGGTTTCTCTAGGTGCCGGCAAAGCTATGGTTAAAAAACTACACCTAGGCACTTTGCCAAAAAATGGTAATTTTTCACTGCGAAATTGAGGTGTGTCCTCGTTGCCTTTTGCGCCGTTTCCTGTCGTGGGCACTAGGCCGACCCATACAAGTGAGGTACCATTTTTCGGGAAGACTTTGGGGAACGCGGGGTGAGTGGAAATGTGTGGATCCACGCAGATTCCAGAACTTTCCACCACAGAAATGTGGGGAAAATGCGGTTTTTTGGACAATTTTTTAGGTTTGCAAGGGATTCTGGGTAACAGAACCTGGTGGGAGGCAGTCAGGTCACCCCATCCAGGATTCCCCTGGGTGTCTACTTTTCAAAAATGTATAGGTTTGCTAGGTTTCCCTAGGTACCGGCAGAGCTATGTTTCAAAAACTACAGCCTGGCACTTTGCCAAAAAAGGGTCACTTTTCACTGCAAAATTGAGGTGTGTCCACGTTGCCTTTTGCGCCGTTTCCTGTCGTGGGCACTAGACCGACCCACACAAGTGAGGTACCATTTTGCTTGGAAGACTTTGGGGAATGCGGGGGATGAGGACATTTGTGGATCCATGCGGATTCCAGAACTTTCCACCACAGAAATTTGGGGAAAATGTGTTTTTTTTGCCAATGTTTTAGGTTTGCAAGGGATTCTGGGTAACACAACCTGGTGGGAGGCAGTCAAGTCACCCCATCCTGGATTCCTCTGGGTGTCTAGTTTTCAAAAATGTATAGGTTTGCTAGGTTTCTCTAGGTGCCGGCAAAGCTATGGTTAAAAAACTACACCTAGGCACTTTGCCAAAAAATGGTAATTTTTCACTGCGAAATTGAGGTGTGTCCTCGATGCCTTTTGCGCCGTTTCCTGTCGTGGGCACTAGGCCGACCCACACAAGTGAGGTACCATTTTTCTTGAAAGACTTTGGGGAACGTGGGGTGGGTGGAAATTTGTGGATCCACGCAGATTCGAGAACTTTCCACCACAGAAATGTGGGGGAAATGTGGATTTTTTGGACAATTTTTTAGGTTTGCAAGGGATTCTGGGTAACAGAACCTGGTGGGAGGCAGTAAAGTCACCCCATCCGGGATTTCCCTGGGTGTCTACTTTTCAAAAATGTATAGGTTTGCTAGGTTTCCCTAGGTGCCGGCAGAGCTATGGTTCAAAAACTACAGCTAGGCACTTTGCCAAAAAAGGGTAATTTTTCACTGCAAAATTGAGGTGTGTCCACGTTGCCTTTTGCGCCGTTTCCTGTTGTGGGCACTAGGCCGACCCACACAAGTGAGGTACCATACAGGAGTTGAGGAAGTCTCTGTATATAAATATTTAGGGATGATCTTTACTAGGGCCTTATTGCCTTATGCCACCACGCCAGCGACCTGCTGCCACACCGCCAAAGCCATCCGCTGACCTCTTGTCAGAATAAGAGCTCTCTCCTGGTCTGGTGGGCGGTGCTTTGGCGGTTCCAGGTGGAGAGCCTTAGAAAGGCACAGCAATGGGAACACCAAAGCACGCTCCTGCGCAGATCAAAATACACAATGTTGTGCATTGCATCACGTGCAGGAACATGAGGGTGCACATAGACAGGGGGGCACACCAAGTGCCCCCCTGCATGCACCTCCATGCATAGAGGCATCCCCCTCAGTTTCCACACCACGACCCTTTTCATGGTGTGCTCACCACCATAAATAGAAGGGCAGTGAGGAAACTCATAATATGCTTGGCGTTGCAGCAGCTGCACCACCAGCATATTATGGCCTCTGACCGCTGCGCCACCTCCAGGGATCACGGCTCCCTGGCGGTAGCAGCGGTCCCATGGCAGTCCAACCACCCAACTTGTAATAGGGCAGTTGGAATGCCGGTACGGCAGTAGCTGCACCGCCACTGTGGGTTTAGCCGTCCATCGAATTGCCAAACTCAAAATAAGGCCCTATGTCTCGATCTTGGAGGCCACATTCCGGAGCACTAAGTAGAAAGCATTCGCTACTACCAGGGGTTTAAGGAAGTTTAAAAGAGACTATGATGGCCCCTCGCTCCATCTATATTTTGCTGCTTTCACTGCAATGGTGCTTCCACAATTCATGTATGTGGTGAAGCTGTTAGGTCTGGGTGGTTACCTAGATATGGGAAAAGATGGAAAGTCACTCTCGAAAAATTCTCCTAGCCCTCCAGAAATGTGCTATGACCTGTTCAATCAGAATAGAATCTGGGCTGCAATCCTTCTACTCTATTGCTTTAGTGCAATCATTGAGATTTTGAAATAACTTGCTAGTGGCAGAGCAACCCAAAATAGTCCTTTTGTGAAAAGAAGAAATATTTAAAGGTGATCTGTGCTGAGCAAAGAAGACAAGGAATCAGAGACAGGTTATGGCATCGGCATTACAAATCAATATTTTAATGTTGCCCTCCTCTATATATATTCTCTCCACAAGTCACTGTGTATAACAGGATACACTCGGACTCCTCAGCGTACTACAAAGTCTTTTAATGGCAGACTCAAAAATGACACGTTTCGGCTTACGCCTTGCTCACGCTCGTAGAAGCCAAACAACACACATGAATAAATCCACTTCCTACCAATCATTAGGAGATGGACTAACCCCCTCAAGTGTATGTACAAAGTTAATAACTGTGGTGGCCATTTTGTAACGTGCAAAGTTCATTCAATACATATAGAACTTTTGTGCCATATATCTAATAAATATACCCAATCAATACACTTGATATTTTCAATCATACTCAATAATAAAGAGTAATCCAGTTCATATTGCTGCCGTTTAAAATTACTATCCAAAAGTTATGGTGGTCTCGCCCTTGTGGGCATAGTGTGACAATCAATAATAGTAAAAAATATACTCTGCAACAAAGCACATTCGTATCGGTCTCGCCCCAGTGGGCCAGTGCATGATACACATTTTCAAGACATATTATGCTAGAGTAATAACATAACAGTATAGCCCATGTGGGCATTCATGTACATTACGTCTTGATTAATGTACTCCAAAGTTTCCCAGTAAATTCATCATCGTATGCGCAAAACAAAATTGGCCACACAAGGTTCTTTAAACAGTTGATAGGTAAAGTGCCCGAACCTAAAAAGTGAAAGAATTTTTTTTAATTACTTGAAATTGGAAACTGCTGCAATATATACACATTTAGTTCAACATTAGTCATACAGATGGATTGCCGACTCCTCACTATAATTTAAACCTTTAGGTGACATACTCTCAAGGTCGATAACATACCGTGAGTCAAGCTTTCTTAGCGAAAGTTCCCTATTGCCCCCTCTGACTCCCATGGTCACAGAGTCAATGACAACCATACGGACAGCATTTACATCTTGGAAGTGACAGGCATAAAAATGACGAGCTATGGGGTATTGCCTGTTGTTATTCCTTATTGCACGGATGTGCTCCAGTACCCGCTGCTTAGCCCGGTGTATCGTGCTCCCCACATACCATTTATTGCATGGGCAAATCAAAACATACACACAATATGTCGTATTGCACGTTAATCTTTTTCTAATCACAAACTCCTTCTTGGAGTTGGGTAGCAACAGCCGGTCACAGTCAATGCTTCCTTTGCATGCTTTGCAGTTCTTACAGCATCTAAATCCAGGTCGGCCCATTGTACCCCCTCTCTCTCCTTCTGTGACATGATTGTGGCTAAGTTCATCTCTCAATGAACGACTTTTCTAAAAGTAATCGGCCGACCTGGATTTAGATGCAAAGGAAGCATTGACTGTGACCTTCTGTTGCTACCCAACTCCAAGAGGGAGTTTGTGATTAGAAAAAGTGTCTTTGGGTCGTATGGCGTTACAACGCATGCTTTTACCCCGCATGCCGTTACAACGCAATTCTTCACCCCGACTTACTGTCGGGGGTGCGCTGGAGTTTGAAATAGTAGAATTTACTATTCCAACTCCAGTCTGTGCAACAGTAGGGAAGGTGTTGGACTTAAATCCAACACCTTATACCCCCTACAACAAGCCATTTTAGTTGTAATGGCATGCGTGGTAAAAGCATGTGTTGTAATGCATGCGTTGTAACGGTTGTTTCCTGTCTCTTTGTGACCTGAACTGGAAAAGACGGCTATAATTGGGATCCAAAGGCCCCCTCGCGCCTCTGGGCCCAGATGCTCCTGCACCTGTTGCACTCTGGATAGCCATATCCCGGCTAAAGCAAATAATTTGTTCGGCCTGTTTACTGAATTGAAAAAGACCAAGATCATCAGGATACACAGGGCCCTTCTCTTCAAAGTATCTGGCTGAACTGAAAAAGACAGTCGTTCTTGGGATCCAAAGGGCCCCTCACACCATGGTACCCTGGTGCCACTGCACCTGCTGCACAATCAATAGCCGCGCCCCTCTTAAGAACAGAGCCTTCGGTAGGCCTCTCTGTGATCTGAATTGGAGAAACAGACATTCCTGGGGTCCAAAGATCCCTCACATGGGTGGACCCCAGTGCACATGGTGCAGTGGCACTGGGGGGAGGGGGGGGGGCAGTGCAACACCATAGAAAGAGACGTCCTTGGCCATGGTACAAAGCCTGAAATAACGACCACCAGCGCATCCCACTTCCGGTGGGCAGTGGAGATGGGCTTTTAATTCGGAAGTTATCAATCAGTCCTCGTCGACCCTGGTCTGACCTCCGATGAAGAGATGATCAATATCGCTGAACTGTCACTTCTTGCTGGTTCTGTTACTTTCAGTTTAGCAGGGCAGCTCTGACACTAGCACGCCGTGCTGTTTCTGCATGCTTCCAACAGGGTGTAAGCTTTGTCTTAAGTAAGACATACCAGTGTAAGCAAGGACCATGGGGCTGAGGGGCCCACCAAGCAGGACACCTATGGGGCCCCTTCCCGTGGTGTAGGTGCGGGACCCCGTGTTAGCTCCTGTCTGATCCATACACACTGCGGCTTATACAAGCCCCATGCGCAGCAGGTGCGTCACTTTTAATATGGGAAAAAGTGACGTACAGGCGGCACAAGGGGCTTAAGGGACTTGTAAATAAGCCCCTGAGCCTGCCGTAGAACACACTCAG
The DNA here is from genome assembly GCF_964204655.1 of Triturus cristatus. Taxonomy (NCBI): domain Eukaryota; kingdom Metazoa; phylum Chordata; class Amphibia; order Caudata; family Salamandridae; genus Triturus; species Triturus cristatus. The sequence goes on from NC_140594.1 coordinate 1,101,689,321, forward strand.
CTCCGGTATAACTTACGCAGCGCCTTACATTTACTGGCAGCAATTGTTTGCAGACGTGCGCCGCGCCCATGTTCCGCCCCACGGTGTCAAAGAGGTAGGAAGGGCGGGGCCTGAATACATATATCTGTGTTGCTGACAGTTCCGTGTCACCTTGCTGCCAGCGAGTTTCCAGACTGAGCCCTGCAGCCCACACACGCTGCTCAGGTGAGACTGGTGAGTTGGTTCCAGAGCAGGCTTCACACACACATTGAGACATACATAATCCCCGCTTAGCCAGCTACGATGCCGTTTCCTCCCATTCTCTAGGGTCCATAACAAACTGGCAACCCCACTAGAAAAGGCATTGATTTAATCGCTTAGAGGGTCACCCAGGGTCTATGATAATTTGTGTTGCACGTGAGACCCGGGAAGAACACTTCTGACAGCTCAGTAACATGACCAATGATGTGAGAATTTATCTAAAATCCCTTATAGTACCCGAGATGGGTTACACTTAGCAGGTTGAGCGACATAGCACAAGGCGACGTAACCTGTATCCCTTGTTTTATTTGCTGGACATCGCTCAAACTGCACACATATGGCGAAGTTCAAATGTTTAGCCAGCGTTTTAAATATTTCTCCACCTTATAAAACATTATTGACCAATGGATTGGACTTTGGTGTTTCAGCTTTTTTTTAAATAACTTTAGTAATTTTGTACTTTTCTTGGAGGGAATTAGAAACTTGCTTTCCATTGGCTTTTCACTTTGTCTTGATTTACTCTGCACCGCTGATAATCGGCACTTAATGCAAAGGCTGAAAGGTTTGTAGCTATAAACACCTGTTTTGTAGCTCGATTTTCCATATGTATACACTGCATCTTCGAAGCTTCTGTTATTTTGTGTTGCGCTGTGGTGTGTTTTTTGTTTTGTGACTGCTATGGTATGTATTGTTATGCTGTTGTGGTGGGATTAGATTGTGTCATGTTATTGTTATATTGTGTTATTTGATGTGTGATGCAGACGTGTAGTATTGTGATGTGTGATCCCATGGTCTGGTGTGAGGTGTTGTGTGTTATTTTTTCATGTGATATTTTGTTCTTGTATTGTGTGGTTTTTGGTGGTGTTTTGTGTATTGGTTTGTTGTGTTTTGTGTGGTGTTTTCAGTGGCTTGTGTTGTTTTTAGTGCAGTGACTGATGTTATGAGCTCTGATATGTTTATGTATTGAGAACTGTTGTGTGGTTTGTTGGTTTGTCGGGGTTAAGCTGTTATTTTTTTCTTGGTATATTATGAAGTGACAAAACAGGAGAAGATTTCCTTTGGATTTGATTCCTTGGACTATTGGATAAAATGCTAATAATTACTGCACCGTTGTTGCCCCGATCCAACACCTCACTCATTCAACTCACTCCTCCTATGAGATACAAACCAAGCAGATCTCACAGTAAACCCAAAGTCAGAATGCACAAAAATCATAAATAAATCTATTTATTGAAAATATAAAAAATCATGCACATAAAAATGTATCTTTGTAGATACACCACTATATTAAAAACAGTTCATAGAATGAAATGGAATCAGAATGGTACTGAGAAAACCAAGTGGGTCCTAGACCCAATTAATAAAACAATACATAAAAGACAATTGGAGATAATAACACGAAAAATCTCTATATCACGAGAGAACACACAGAAGACAACACACTTTGTCATTGAAAACCACACATCCGTCACTCAACGTCTACGTCACTCCTCTGGTCCAGCTAGCGGAGGAGCTAGGAGACAAGATCGTGGCGTACGCCGATGATACCCACCTACTGTTTACCTGGGACAAATCGGAGTTGGACACTCTGAGAGTTAAGAACTGTCTGACAGCTGTCTTTCAGTGGCTCTCAGCAGCACAGCTCAAATGTAATGAAGAAAAGTCAGGGATTTTTCTTTACGGCAACTTTCCCACGCGGTTCAGAGATATTCTCTGGCCGGCCGGCTCTCCGCTACCTTCCTCTTCTGGTCAATCCGTCAAGAACTTGGGTGTTTGGTTTTACGAGAATTTGTCTTTCTTATATCATATTAAAATTTTGTCCGGGAGCTGCTTTGGGATATTGAAGTCCCTCAGGAAATTTCTCCCCCTGCTTCCCAGGGCTGAGAGGGAAACAGTGACCAGGGCGTTGATTCTGTCCCGCCCTGATTACGCCAATGCTTTGTATGTTGGCCTACCGGACTATTCCCTCAATAAGTTGCAGGTCGTCCAGAATGCAGCAGCCAGGCTTTTGTTTAACATCCCCGTCAGAAGTAGCGTTAGACAACACCTGCGCATTCTGCACTGGCTACTGGTCATTAAGGGCATTAAGTTCAAGGCCCTTGTGGTTGCCCATCGTGCTCTGCACGGATCAGGGCCAGCTTACTTAAGAAAGCGCTTTGGCTTCTATACCCCTACCAGAGATTTGAGGTCAGCATCTCAGCTCCTTGCCCGGATACCCTGTGTCCGTCGTCAAAGACTGGGGGGCAGATCTCTTGCATTTCGGGCGGCCACAGCCCGGAATTTGCTACCCTACACGCTGTGTAACACTCATGATCTTATTCTTTTTAAAAAGCAGCTCAAAAGACTTCTGTTTTAATTTAGCGATTTCTTAGCTGCACCTCACGGTTCGCGCCGGGACACTCCTAGGAGTATCTGTGCACGTTATAAACTTCAGAACATAACATAACATAACAAACAATACTGGCTGGAACCTGATATTGTAGGACTTATTAATAATCTGTAGTTCCAGTCACTCCACGGATTGTGTTATGGAGCGTCTGAATTCTGAAGTGAGTTAGTGTGCTTTGAAATGCAGTGTTATGTGTTATGCACTTTCGTTTCTATATACAATTTATGCTGTGTGTATTCTTTGTGGTGTTGGGTCAAAATTGTTGTGTGGTGTATGATAGTCTTATGTTGTTTGGTTTGTCTGTTTTGTGTTTACTTGGGTTTTGTATGTTGTTTCCTTCGTTGTGTGTTGTCTTGTGAATTGTGTTATGCAGTTTAGTGTTATGGGCTGTGTTATGCTTTGCCTTAAGTGTTGTTGAATCTGTTGTTTGTAGTGTTGTATGTAGGTGAATTGGGGTGTCGGGTTTCGTCTTGGATGTAGTGTATAGTATGCTATTGGTCTGGAGGTTCATTTGGGGTGTGTTGTTGCAATATAGTTTGGTAAATTGCACAACATGGTGTGTTTTTTGTTGTGTAACATGTCATGTATTGGTGCTCTCTTGTGGGTGTTCTTCCCATTTGTATTTTGGGCTTGTTTACGTTAAGTGCTCTAAAATGGTGATTTGTGTGTTGTGGTGGGTGTTGTGCTGGGGTGTGTTGGTTTGTTGTGCGGTGTTTTGTATTGTTGGGTTTGTTGTGTTTTGTATGTGTGCTACTATTATGTGTTAATGTGTTTGGTGGTGTGTTGCCTGGTAAGTTGTGGGTGCTGCATGTTTTATTTTGTGTGTCGTTTTCTGTTTTGTATGCTGTGCTGGTTAATTATGTGTTGTGTTATGAGTCTTAGTTTTATAAATTGTGTTATGTGTTGACATGCGTGTTGTGTTGGTTTTTGTGGTGTCTGTTACTGTGATATGCTTTTTGTTTAAATATGTGTGGTGGATGGTTTGTGGTGGGTTGCAGGTTGGTGTGTTGTGTGACAGTTTTTTGATATGTATTTTGGAGGTGTTTTATTGTATGATATTACATTTTGATTAAACAAGAGACCATCCAGGGCATTGCTTGATTCAGTGCAGTTGCTGAAAGTTTGACATTATAGCCCTACGATTAAGGCGTTCAACCTGATTTTGGTCATATGTTTTGGTCTTGTGTGGGACTGGGCTCTTATTGGGCGGATGTGGTGACGTGTCTGAATCAAGTGACGGAGCGAGAGCTGGAGGCGGAGATGGGGACTTGCCTGTTGTTGTGGTTTCCGCACACCCCCAATACCAAAATTACAAGCAAGTTTTATGATCTAGGATTGATAATGGCGAAGAGGGAGCTCACTATGCATTGGAAGGCTAGATCTGGGCGAGCTTTTGGAGATGGAAGGCGAGCTTCTTGTCCTGGGCGGGAAGCGAAGGGACGCTGCGCCTGCAGTTGGCCAAACGCGCGTCTAATGATAAAGCGCTGGAGGCGGCACGGGTGTGGGGAGCTCTGGTGGAAGGGCTTAGATCCTTGGAGGAGTTGAATGAGGAGGATAGGGATCCTGTGGAGAGGGATAGGAGTGTGGAACCCGGGGTGGGGCCCTCTGAGACGCTTGGGGAGACCGCACTGAATAGGGCCACTTAGGTACACCTGTGGAGGACTCAGTGTTTGCACAATGTATTGGAAACTGCCGAATAGTCGTGGTTGGCGGCTGGGGTCTGGATGGGTGGCGGGGGGGGGGGGGGACTCCGGTCTCTTGAGAACAGTGGACGTGCTCTTTTGATTGCCTTGGGCTCGGATTTCTCGGACCCCGGGTCCCTCCCAGCAGAAGTGAAGGAGGGGTTGACGCGGGCACACTGGCAGGGGGGGGTGGGGGTAGAGCGGGTGGAGGGTTGGGGCCTTAGGGAGGAAGCGTGGGTAGTACGGATTTCTTCTGGCATGTACATTGAGGGATGAGTCTTTTATATGTTGTTGGTTTTGATGTGCTGACGGACAAATTTGAAACAAATATTTAAAAAATGTAAAAAAAAAACAAAACGATTAAGGCGTTCGACTTGCACTGTGAAGGTTAAGAGTTTGAATTCATGTTTTTCAATGGTCATGTTTTTCTGGTCAATAACTAGGGTCACAGTGAATCACAATTGTTGAAACCACGTTACTTGTCTATAACAAAGAGTTTCAGTGAATAACAAGTATTGGCATATGCAACAAGTTTTTTACACCAGTTTGTAAGCGGTGACATTTGACTTCATTGTCATTTTGCTCAGTGTTCATTATTCTTTGCTCATTACTTTTGGGGGGGGAGGGGAGTAGTTTCACTGGGGATTACTACTGCAGAATGCTGCCAAAAAAGGTGAACTAGAAGGCAGGCTGGCAGGATGCAGACATATCAGTTGTTATGTGGCGACTGGATTCCAGGGCAGGTTTATTGTGTCCTACTCATGCTATCCGCTGAAATATAAATCCCATTATATCCTATGGGATTCATATTTCTGCAGAAAGAATATCCTTCACCATTATGATGGATTAACCTGTCTGCCAAGATCTAAATCAGGCCATCAGTCAGGACCCAGTTCTCAGCAGTCTTAGTCCTCGAGCACCCCCACCTGGGATAGTCTGAGAGGAACGTTCAAGAAGGGCCAGAGTCCCACCTACAGTGGTTCTCCGTTCCTAAACTCCCAAAGAAAGGGGCTCCTGCAGGAGGTAATGACCATAAGTCTGACTTGCATTACTATGATGCACTGCTTATAATACCAGATATTACATCCCTGTTGACATCTGAAATCTATGGTGGTGCAAGTTACCCGTACGTTAATTATGTATAACTGGTGAATTTCAGAGGTTTTACTAGCTTACTTATGTGTAACTCCTCTTTCACATTGGATTTTTTTCAGTGAACATATATGCTGTCCAGTTATAGTTAAATCTGAGTTTCCATAGGATATGGACTTTTTGTTTAGCTTATAACTTTGGGGCTGTTTAACAAATCTTCACGAAACCTCCAAAAAAAGCTTCATCTACCTCAGCTCCTTCCTGGAAAGTGATTCGTCAAGCAGAGTCCAATAAAAAGGGAGATCTTCACTCAGAAATTGTGCTTTTTGTGGTTTGGCTGTTTGAGAGAAATTAAGCTTTAGCAGCGTGGTACTACCGAGATCATCGCAGAGTACCAACAAAAATGGCAAATGAAGCATTGTGAATGACTGGTCCCACGGAAATGGGAACAGTCCCAGCAGGCTGAGTGCTGTGTTTGACCTGCCGCAGCATGAAGAGTAATGTTGTGGCTGCCATTTCGGACTCGGGGAATCGATCCTTGAGCCCTGAAAATTAAAATCACAACATATAGAAGGGCAGCTTAGGTGTATCCTAACCCCCTGGCCCTTGTGGGGGTCAGGGGTGAGGGCCTGGGGTCAGAGTGCAACAAAAAAAATATTCACATCTCTGCAGACTAGAGGTAGTGTCAGAATACTCGGTGTGCCCCTGCAAAAATACAGAGAAATAGCCACAAGATTATTTTGGGATCAAAAAGAAAGTAAAAAAAAAGTTGGGTGGGTATCCATTGGTGTTGTGCAATCTTAGCGGTTGCCCAGTAGTGGGAAGTTGGCTGCCTGCAGAGGATTGGTGCAGGGCTTTGCCATATGCCATATGCCAGGCCCTGCGCCCAGCTCCATGCCGTGCATGGCAGAAGAACATGCATGGAGGAGATTGGTCACCCGCAGCGGGGTGGGTGAATAATCCCACACCCTCATGGCCAGAAGCCATGTGTGTCAGAGAGTTTGGCACCCACAGGGGGTTGAGTGCCAGTTCTTCACACACGGCAGACTCTCCACGTACTTCCCACCATGCACGGGCAAAGCCTTGTACTGCTGGGGGTTGAGAAGATACTTAGGTATGGTAACAAAATCTTAGTTATAGGTAGGTGAAAATGTTAGGTGCTCAAGATATAGTTACTACTGGTAACTATAACTGGTGATTTGCAGTCATTTTCTTAGTTTAAACTGGTTATTTTAACTGATATTTTCATATATATATATATTCACAGAAAAAAACATAGGTTTCAGGGGTGTTATAGTTAGCTCGACATTTCACTCGTACAAAACCATAGAAATTCCCCCGTTATAGTTAGATCAGCTAACTATAACTCGCGCCCCCGCAATGCACTGCTGATGACATCACATATTACATCACTCATGACATGGTCAGTGACATCACTGATGACATCACTGATGATATCTCAAATGACATCACTGCTAACATCACTGATGACATCAACCAGTGACTGTGTGTTTCTGTAAAGTTTAAATATGTTTATTATATATAGGGAAAGGCATATTGAAGAATGAGTGGGTGTATAAGTGTGTGAATGGATGATTTTGTTGGTGCGTGACTGACTATAAGTGAGTGATTAAACGTATCTTACTGAATGCATGGGTTAGTGACTAAACTGTGTGAATGTCTGTATCCGTCTGTCTGTTGGTGTGTAAGTGGCTGCATGGGTTTGCAAATAGCTACATGAGTGTCTATATGGGTTATAGATTAGTTGTTTGAGTATCTGTATGGGTGTCTGAGTGTTTGTGTGGGTGGGGTGTGTGTGACTCTGTGCATAGATGTGTGACTGGGTGATTCACTGGGTGCATGATTTCAAGAGTGCATCTGTGATAGACTGTATGGGTAGGTGAGTGTGTGTATGGTTGTGTTAGTGAGTGAATGTATATTTCAGTGGTACATGTGTGAGTAGCTACATATGTGAAAGGCAGTATATATGTGTGTTGGAGTACATCAATGGCTATAAGTGAGAGTGTGTGATTGTGAGAGTGGCTGTATGGATGAGTGTGTGCTTGTATCATTGATTGTATAAGAGCGTAAGAATGTGCTAGTATTTGTATGAGTAATTGAGCTGGTGTGTGTATAACTTTATAGGTGAGTAAATGGCAGTGTGATTAATTATTTGCATGACTGATTAGGTGTGTGAGTACCTCTGTGGATGAGTGGCGGTGTGTGAGTGTCTATATAGGTGTATGAGTGCATATGATAGTCCTGTACTGAGTGACCATAAGTATGAGTGACTGTACGGGTGAGTGAGTGGATGGGTGTGTAGACCTAAGAATCAGTAAGTGGGTATGTAGTTATTCGTGTTGGAGTGTATGGTTTTGACAATGGCAGTCTGTCATTTAGAGTGGGTGTATCAAAGGTTATATTAGGGTGTGAGAAGATGCATCAAATTATCACATGGATGATGTCATCAGTGATGTCATCAGTGAAGTCATCAGTGATGTCACTGACCATGTCATGAGTGATGTAATATGTGACGTCATTAGCAGTGCATTGCGGGGCGCGAGCTATAGTTAGCTGAACTAACTATAACGGGGGAATTTCTATGGTTTTGAACGAGTGAAATGTCCAGCTAACTATAACACCCCTGAAACCTATGGTTTTTTCTGTGAATTTCTAAGATTTTTTAAATGCTAATTCCTAACTATAACGTGCCTGAAACCTATGGTTTTTTAAGTGAATTTCAAAGATTTTTTAAATGCTAATTTCTAACTATGCCTACAGAAATAGGACATGTGAAGAAAGAAGAAAACACACACAGAAAGAAGAAAAAGAAATGCAGAAAGAAGCTACAGAAGTCCTCAAAGACAAAGAAAAGTGCCGAAAGAAGGAAGACGTGCAGAAAGAACAAACAGAGGAGGAGAAAGAGTCTTTGATGCAAAATCATCCTGTACCCTCAACTTTTTCATATGGGTACTGGTGGTAACTGACTCTGACTAACTAGTCCTAGAGCCAGCGCTATGCTAAAAGACACTTAGAATACAGTTAAAACACCTACATACACTAGGGAACACTATGCGTTTGGGTACCCCTGTTTTTAGCATGACCTCCTCTGTAAGCCCCTAATATATAATAGGGCAGGGGGATTAAAACTACCTCTTAAAACGTGCCACAGAGCGCGTTTGAACACTGATGAAGGGGGGGGGGCTGAGCTGACGTGTGCAAACACGCCCTATGGCTTTTTTAATTTGGGGGATAAAGTCCCCTTGAATCCTGAGTGTCCCTTGGGAACAACTAGCCCATCAGGTATCTCTAGTTAGCACCACAGAGCTGCCTTGCAGAGGAAATGGGCACGGCCTGGACCACCTCTCTGCAACGCAGCACAGTGCTGCTTACTGGAAGCACCTGGTAGACTAGTTAGCCCCCATGGGCCCTCAGGATTGAAGGGGAATTATTTCCCCAACTTAAAACGCGCCACAGGGCGTGTTTGCACATGTCACCTCAGGCCCCGTCCCTTCCCTTCAGCACTGTGTAAACCCGCCCTGTGGCCGATCTAAGTTGAGAGATTAAGTCCCCTTGGGTCCCTGGGGTCAAACTACCCCACTAGGTACTTCCAGTAAGCGCCACAGAGCTGCATTCCAGAGAGGTGTAAAAAGGGGCGTGGCCTCTGAACACCTGTCTGCAATGCAGCTCCCTGGCGCACACTGGAGATACCTGTTGGGCTAGTTGGCCCTTTAGGGACCCTCAGTATTAAAAGAGAGTTAATCCCCCAACTTATAATGCGCCACGGGGCCCGTTTGCACAGTGGTGAAGGAAGGAGGCGTGGCCTGAAGTGACATGTCTGCAAACACACCCTGTGGCGTGGTTTAAGTTGGGGAATTAATTCCTCCTCAATCCTGAGGGTCCCTGGTGGCCAACTAGCCCACCAGGTATCTCCAGTATGCGCCAGAGAGCTGCCTTGCAGAGAGGTGTTTAGAGGCCACGCCCCTTTTCACAACACTCTTCAACGCAGCTCCGTGGCGCTTACTGGAGGTACCTGATGGGCTAGTTGGCCCCCAGGGACCCTCCGGATTGAAGAGGAATTAATTCCTGAACTTAAAATGCGCCACAGGGCGTGTTTGCACACATATCACCTCAGGTCCTGCCCCCTCCCTTCACCACTGTGCAAACGCGCCCCATGGCGTGTTTTAAGTTGGGGGATTACCCCCCTTGAATCCTGAGGGTCCCTGTGTTGCAACCACCCCACCTCCATTAAGCGTCACAGAGCTGAGTTGCAGAGAGGTGTAAAAATGGGCGTGGCCTCAGAACACTTCTCTGCAACACAGCCCCCTGGGCCATCTTTGTCTCCCACCAATTTCGAAAGCCCCGGGGGGTGGTGGTCCCCGGGGCTGGGGGGTCCATCATGGACCCCACAATTTACATATTTAGAGCCCCGGGGAGGTGGCGGTCCCTGGGGCAGCTGGGGGGGCTTGAGCCCCCCCACAGAGGGTATTTTAATTTTAATTTTTAAAAAAAATACACAAGCCCCGGGGGGTGGCGGTCCCCAGGGCTTTGGGGGCCTATGAGCCTCCCAGCCATTAATTTTTGAAGCCCCGGGGGGTGGTGGTCCCCGAGGCTGGGGGGGGCAGAGAGCCCCCCCACATATTTACATAAATCCCTGGTGGGTGGTGGTCCCCGGGGCCCCCTTTGGGCCCCCAACCCAATACATACATAGCCCCCAGGATTTGGCCCCCCCTGGGGCAAATTAGCAACCAGCAATGCAGCCCCCCTCCAAAAGAATTTTATTTAAAAAATAAGGCCATGACCCGGGGGATGGGGTCCCTGGGGCCGATAAAGACCTCGGGAGGGGGGCCATGTGGCCCCTTCCCAATTTTTGGTTAAAAAAAATAATTGGGGGCAGGCCCTGGGGGATGGGGTCCCCAGGGCCAAAATATTAGGTAAAGAAGGGGGGCCACACAGCCCCCCTTCTAAAACAAAAAAAAAGAGAAAAAGACCGACATCGCGACGGAGGCCACGCCCCCTTCATGCAGCACTCTGCAAACGCGCCCCCTGGCGCGTTTCCAGAGGGGGAACGAATTCCCCTTGAATACTGGGGGTCCCTGGAGGCCAACTAGCCCACCAGGAACCTCCAGTATGCGCCAGGGGGCTGCGTTGCAGAGAGGTGTTCAGAGGACATGCCCCTTTTTACACTTCTCTGCAACGCAGCTCTGTGACACTTATTGGGGTTACCTAGTGGGCTAGTTTGACCCTAGGGACCCTAAGAATTCAAGGTGACTTAATCTCCCAACTTAGAACTGTTTACACAGTGGTGAAGGGAGGGGACGAGGCCTGAGGTGACGTGCAAACACGCCCTGTGGCGCGTTTTAAGTTGGGGAAAAAATTCCCCTTCAATCCTGAGGGACCCTGGCGGCCAACTAGTCCACCAGATGCTTCCAGTAAGCGCCACTGCTCTGCGTTGCAGAGAGGTGGTGCAGGCCGTGCCCCTTTTTACACCTCTCTGCAATGGCGCTTATTGGAGATACCTAGTGGGCTAGTTTGCCCCTAAGGACCCTCAGGTTTCAAGGGGACTTAATCTCCCAACTTAAAATGGCCACAGGGCGTGTTTACACAGTGGTGAAGGGAGGGGACGGGGATGAGGTGACGTGTGCAAACACGCCCTGTGGCGCGTTTTAAGTTGGGGAAAAAATTCCCCTTCAATCATGAGGGCTCTGGGGGCCAACTAGCCCACCAGGTGCTTCCAGTAAGGACCACTGCGCTGCGTTGCAGAGGTGGTCTAGGCCTTGCCCCTTTTTACACGTCTCTGCAACGCAGCTATGTAGCGCTTACTGGATGTACCTAGTGGGTTAGTTGGATCCTAGGGTCCCTCAGGATTCAAGGAGACTTAATCAGACAACTTAAAACGGCCACAGGGAGCATTTACACAGTGGTGAAGGGAGGGGACGGGGCCTGAGGTGACGTGTGCAAACATGCCCCGTGGCGCGTTTTAAGTTGGGGAAATAATTCCCCTTCAATCCTGAGGGACCCTGGGGGCCAACTAGCACACCAGGTGCTTCCAGTAAGCGCCACTGCTCTGCGTTGCAGAGAGGTGGTCTAGGCCGTGCCCCTTTTTACATCTCTCTGCTACGCAGCTCTGTGGCGCTTACTGGAGGTACCTAGTGCGCTAGTTGGACCCTAGGGACCCTCAGGATTGAAGGGGAATTATTTCCCCAACTTAAAACGCGCCACAGGGTGTGTTTGCACAGTGGTGAAGGGAGGGGATGGTGTAGGAAAGTGGCTCAATATATACTGGACCAAAGTAAAATCAGCCGAACTACGAATTCCGATTTACTCACCTGTTATCAGGAGAGACCTCAGTGCTGCATCTTTGAGCCCAGTACTGATCCTGAAAAGTAATTCTAACCGTACTTACCAGTAACTTGAATTTCCTTCCATAGGATATCATTGCCTGCTTTTTGCTAAAAAAGTTTCTGTCGATTTTTTAAACTTTCAAATATTCCTCTAAAATCAGCCGAACTACGAATTCCGATTTACTCACCTGTTATCAGGAGAGACCTCAGTGCTGCATCTTTGAGCCCAGTATTGATCCTGAAAAGTAATTCTAACCGTACTTACCAGTAACTTGAATTTCCTTCCATAGGATGTCATTGCCTGCTTTTTGCTGAAAAAGTTTCTGTCGATTTTTGAAACTTTCAAATATTCCTCTAAAAGCAGCCGAACTACGAATTCCGATTTACTCACCTGTTATCAGGAGAGACCTCAGTGCTGCATCTTTGAGCCCAGTACTGATCCTGAAAAGTAATTCTAACCGTACTTACCAGTAACTTGAATTTCTTTCCATATGCTAACATTGACTGGTTTCACTTGGAAATTCTTCTAAGTGTGGACTTTTGGAACTTACAAATATTCCTCTAAAATCAGCCGAACTATGAATTCCGATTTACTCACCTGTTATCAGGAGAGACCTCAGTGCTGCATTTTTGAGCCCAGTACTGATCCTGAAAAGTAATTCTAACCGTACTTACCAGTAACTTGAATTTCCTCCCATAGGCTAACATTGACTGGTTTCACTTGGAAATTCTTCTAAGTGTGGACTTTTGGAACTTACAAATATTCCTCTAAAATCAGCTGAACTATGAATTCCGATTTACTCACCTGTTATCAGGAGAGACCTCAGTGCTGCATTTTTTAGCCCAGTACTGATCCTGAAAAGTAATTCTAACCGTACTTACCAGTAACTTGAATTTCCTTCCATAGGCTAACATTGTCAGGTTTCACTTGGAAATTCTTCTAAGTGTGGAGTTTTGGAACTTTAAAATATTGATCTAAAATCAGCCGAACTACGAATTCCGATTTACTCACCTGTTATCAGGAGAGACCTCAGTGCTGCATCTTTGAGCCCAGTATTGATCCTGAAAAGTAATTCTAACCGTACTTACCAGTAACTTGAATTTCCTTCCATAGGATGTCATTGCCTGCTTTTTGCTGAAAAAGTTTCTGTCGATTTTTGAAACTTTCAAATATTCCTCTAAAAGCAGCCGAACTACGAATTCCGATTTACTCACCTGTTATCAGGAGAGACCTCAGTGCTGCATCTTTGAGCCCAGTACTGATCCTGAAAAGTAATTCTAACCGTACTTACCAGTAACTTGAATTTCCTTCCATAGGCTAACATTGACTGGGTTCACTTGGAAATTCTTCTAAGTGTGGACTTTTGGAATTTACAAATATTCCTCTAAAATCAGCCGGACTATGAATTCCGATTTACTCACCTGTTATCAGGAGAGACCTCAGTGCTGCATTTTTGAGCCCAGTACTGATCCTGAAAAGTAATTCTAACCGTACTTACCAGTAACTTGAATTTCCTTCCATAGGCTAACATTGACTGGTTTCACTTGGAAATTCTTCTAAGTGTGGACTTTTGGAACTTACAAATATTCCTCTAAAATCAGCCGAACTATGAATTCCAATTTACTCACCTGTTATCAGGACAGACCTCAGTGCTGCATTTTTGAGCCCAGTACTGATCCTGAAAAGTAATTCTAACCGTACTTACCAGTAACTTGAATTTCCTTCCATAGACTAACATTGTCAGGTTTCACTTGGAAATTCTTTTAAGTGTGGAGTTTTGGAACTTTAAAATATTTATCTAAAATCAGCCGAACTACGAATTCCGATTTACTCACCTGTTGTCAGGAGAGACTTCAGTGCTGCATCTTTGAGCCCAGTACTGATCCTGAAAAGTAATTCTAACCATACTTACCAGTAACTTGAATTTCCTTCCATAGGCTAACATTGACTGGTTTCACTTGGAAATTCTTCTAAGGGTGGAGTTTTGGAACTTTAAAATATTGCTCTAAAATCAGCCGAAATACAAATTCCGATTTACTCACCTGTTATCAGGAGAGACTTCAGTGCTGCATTTTTTAGCCCAGTAACCGTACTTACCAGTAACTTGAATTTCCTTTCATAGGATATCATTGCCTGCTTTTTACTGAAAAATTTACTAAGTGTTGATTTTTGAAACTTACAAATATTCTCTAAAAATCGTGCCAAAGATAAAAACGTAATTACTTGCCTGTTTTAGATAGAGGTCCCAGGGCTGAACCTAGGAGTCCAGCACTGGATTAAAAAAGTAACATGAACATACTTTACCTGCAAATTGAATTTACTTCCGTAGGATAACATTGGTAATTCCAAATGAAAAAGTTTTGAAGTGTCAACTTTTAAAATACAATAATATTCCTTCAAAATCACTACTGTAACCAAAACGCTTTTACTTAACTGTACAGCTCATGTCCCGGGACCAAATCTAGGATCCAGTTCTGTGGTTAGAAAAGTAATCTACAAAGTACCTAATTGCATTTAACCAGAAATTCCCATTGAGCTCAATGTTGCATTGTGTTTGAAATTGTGTTGCCTATTGCAACAAACTGTAACTATTGCATTCAAAAAGTCTATTGCCTATTTGAAAAGTATTTAACTAAATTAACTCATCCTGAGAAAGTATATTTTGATACCTTGTTGGTTCTAAAATAAAACAACTATTTCTTTTGATACAAAACAATTGGCCTAGATTTCAGTTCTTGAGTGTGTGAGACCATTTGCTAACTGAGTGTGTACAACAAATGCTTTACAGTGTCCTCTGATACTGCCTTACTGCTCGACCAAGCTACCACTTTAGAGAGTAAGGTTATATCTAACTTTAACCTCTGCCAAACCTCTTACTTTGGTCCAGTATATAGAGAGCCACTTTCCTACACCATCTCCTCCCTTCACCACTGTGTAAACGCGCCCTCTGTCCGTTTAAATTTGGGAGATTAAGTCCCCTTGAATCCTGAGTGTCCCTAGGGTCCAAGTAGCCCACTAGGTTCCTCCAGTAAGCGCCACAGAGCTGCGTTGCAGAGAGGTGTAAAAAGGGGCACGGTCGGGGCCACCTGTCTGAAACACAGCGCAGTGGCGCTTACTGGAAGCACCTGGTGGGCTAGTTAGCCCCCTGGGGCTCTCAGGATTGAAGGGGAATTATTTCCCCAACTTAAAACACGCCACAGGACGTGTTTTCACACATCACCTCAGGCCCCATCCCCTCCCTGCCCCACTGTGTAAGTATTCATGCAGTGAGCCAGGCCTTAGCACATAGACTGCTTCAAATGCCTCTCCACTATGCATGCAGTCCTCTAACCACCTACACAATTGTCTTTCACACCTTCAATTCCCCAGTCAGTACTCATACACTTCCAGCCAACACCCTGTCAATCCCTTTGCACTCCTCTAGTGACCTATTCAGCATCATGTACTAATCAATTCACTGCACCAAAACCCAAACACTTATAAATTCACCCAGGCACTCTCCTTGCATTACTCTAGTCATTCAGTCAGTACCCAAGTATTCATGCAGTGAGTCAGGCCTTAGCACATGGACTGCTTCAAACCCCTATCCACTATGCATGCAGTCCTCTAACCTCCTACATACTTGTCTTTCACACCTTCAATTCCCCAATCAGTATCCATACACTTCCAGGAAACACCAAGTCACTCCCGTGCGCTCCTCTAGTGACCCATTCAGCACCATGGAGTAATCCATTCACTGCGCCAAAACCCAACCACTTATAAATTCACCCAGGCACTCTCCTATCCACTATGCATACAGTCTCCTAACTAACCAACACACTTATAGTTCTGCACTTATACATTCAACAAAAAAAACAATATTTCAGTTTCAATATTTTAAAAAACATTTTTATTTCCATTTATATTAAAAATATATAAAGTAATTTAAAAAATAAAATATGTGAAAATAAACAGTTAAAAAAACGGTAGAAAATCAGTATAAAAAATACATATAACTATAATTATAATTTAAAAAACCTTCGAAATTCACTGAAAAAAACATAGGTTTCAGACATGTTATAGTTAGGAATTAGCATTTAAAAAACCTTAGAAATTCACTGAAAAAAACATAGGTTTCAGAGCTGTTATAGTTAGCCGAACATTTCACTCGTACAAAACCATTGAAATTCCTCCGTTATAGTTAGTTCTGCTAACTATAACTCGCGCGCCCGCAATCCACAGCTGATGATGTCACATATTACATCATTCATGACATGGTCAGTGACATCACTGATGACATCACTGATGACATCTCAAATGACATCACTGATGACATCATCCATGTGACAATCAGATACACCTCATCATACACTAGTATAACCTTTCATCACTCACTGTAAAATACAGAGTAACATATTTGAATCCATTGACACACTAATACAAGTTTCTAAAAACCCACTCAGTGATTCCTAGATCTACACACACATCTAATCACTTACCTATAGATTCACTCATACATGCTGTCAATTATCAATAGAACACTATCAAATATACTTATACACCTATATCAACACTACACACCAGCACACATCCTATTCACTTATGCAGTCATCCTACTCAGTTATGCAAACAATGGATCATTTATTCAGCTACACACTTATACAAACGCCACTTAATGTATTCATACTTAGTGTGTTATAAAATCACTATTACAAGTATACAGTTATCCATACAGGTACTCATACAATCACTGAGTCGTATGTATACTTATTTATATACAACAACTGTCACATACACTGCCTTTTATATGTACCATTGAGAGATATATTTGCTCATCACCACACCCATAAAGATATTCACTCACCCAAACAACTGTTATAACATGTAGTCTTAACCTCATATACCTACTGAATCAACTATTCACACATCTTTGGGCAGTCACACACCCCCACCGAACCACACACACACATTCACTCTACCATACAAATACTCAGTTAACTAATCAATAAGTAATATAGACTTTCACATAGCTAGTAACCAACTGGTGCAACAGTTTACACAACAACTGACAAAGTGATACAGATATTCACGCAGTTTAGTCACTATCCAATATATTTAGTGAGACACTATAAATTAGTCAAGTAAACAGTCAATCACACTGCTACTAAATCCTCCATCCAGATATTTATATTTATATATCCACTCATTCTTTAATGCAGATTGCTATATATATAATACATATTTAAATAACAAACCAAACCACATTCACTGGATGATGTCATCAGTGATGTCATTTGAGATGTCATCAGTAATGTCATCAGTGATGTCACTGACCATGTCATGAATGATGTAATATGTGACATCATCAGCAGTGGATTACGGGCGCGCGAGTTATAGTTAGCAGAACTAACTATAACGGAGGAATTTCAATGGTTTTGTACGAGTGAAATGTCCAGCTAACTATAACAGCCCTGAAATCTATGGTTTTTTCAGCATACATTGTGCTGAAGCACTTTCTGGACATTTGCATATTTTGAACACTGATACATAGCGCTGAAGCGCTCCCTTGGGTGTTTCAATATTAATCGTCCTCATTAGCATATGTAACGTGTTGTGTATTGAAAAAAGGTTGTTGGAAGTAACACTGTGATATTTAGCAGTGGTTAAAGCACATCATTACGGAAACATTGTGTCTAAAATCCAAGTGGCTCTTTATATAAATGTGTGCTTCGTTTTGAAACATGGTTGTTTAGCCATAACATTGTATCCGTGAGAATTATAGGAACAGAAATTGCCAGTGAAGCCTGAGAAGACGTACACAATAACTGTTCTATGCATTACCTGCTTTTCTTTTACAGGTATGTTGTCATTTCTTAACCCATGTTAAAAATTGTCGGGGGCGTGGTCTCACTGCAAATGGAGTGAGACGCACGCCGTTTGAGCTCCGGGCCGCCGCCGATATCAACAGCAATTCTAAGCAATGCAACAGCGCCAAAAGTGCTCTGGTTGGGAGCGCACTGTTAGCGGAGTGGCTTGAGTACCTTTTCCAGGGCTTGAAATACGCTGATGGTGGTAGATTGAGGAGATTTGGGCTGGGGAAAAGAGCTGTCCGGATCCCGCACATCTGCAACCGTTACCCCTGGTGGCGCTCAGGGGCGACGTAGAAGCTCCACAGCTCCTGGGAGGTGTGATCGAGGCTCGGAGGGGACCCGACGCCGGCAACCCTTAGCTGCCCCTATCCAGGCTCCATATCGTGATGCACCACGAGGGATGCCCGCATCTTAGCCATCCCGACTCTGCGGAACTGCACCAGAGGCTCTTGGAGGTGCCTTGGCGCGGTCCAACAATCTCCTAATACCACGGGCGCGTGAGAGTAGCCTGGAGGGAGCCTGAAGCTGTGGGTCTGCCAGTCGGCCTGCTGGTGCCTTGAGGAGGAGGGACGGATGCCGGCGGGCGAGTGCGCGCCTGCCATTTCGCTGCCTTGGAAGGTTGCGGACCTTGCCTGGCATTCGACAAGCAGCCACCAGCAGTGGAGCTCGTGTGTACGGACCCTACACAGGTACGGGGGCAGGGGGGTGCTGTCGCCGCCGCTGGGGGAGACTACTCTGATGATCTGGGCTTTCTGGGACTCCGCTCCTCAGCTGTCTCCTTGGGGCCTGGGACATACCCCGGCGGCGGCGCACCTGCCCTGCTTGGCGAGACCCCCGCAGCTGCCCCAAGCTAACCGCACCGCCATACAGAATTAGTCAGTTCACTGCACTGTACCTGGCCACAGCTTTCTCGCCGGACACTGCCACCTCTGACTCCTGCTGGGGCCCCCTGCATGCTGGACTTCCCCTCCTGTGCCCCCAGTTGAAATCCTGGTTAAAGCTGGCGAGTCGATGCGGGAATACAGCGAAGCTCGTTGAGACCGCTGGGCAGACGGCGGGATCATAGGCCTCCCGGAGGGCCCAAATGCTATCCTTTGCTTCTGTGGGGTGCCAGAGAGCAATGGAAGCGCCGAGGGGCACTGAGATGGTAGTCTGGGGGAGCCCATTGACGAAAGGTACTGGCGCTGCTGCCTCTGTCGCCCAACGTGCTGGCTACTGGATTGAAAGGTCCGGAGCACTGTCTTGCCCTTCCTCCAATATCAGAGTGGCCACCATATCGTAATACACCTCTGTGGCTTCCCCACGGCCCACTAGTGGAGCTCCCTGGGCCCCACTGGCTTCGTGTAAACGATGGGGTGACACTGCAGCTAGGCTAGCCTGACCCCTGCTCTACTTGTGGCCTGCTCTGCTTTGGAGTCTGCATCTACCCAAAGGCCCCTGAAACGGCGCCCCACACCACTGCAATACTGGGCCTGGTCTCCCCCTGCGGTGTACTTCTTATCACTTCCAGGGACCTGCAACTGAGAACACGGATACGGATGGGCATTGACAGCTGTTGGCGAGGTGACGCCCTCCTTGGGATCTACAGTGAAAGACACTTCTACTACATCAACATGACTCATTCAAAGCCCGGGAAAGAGCCTTCAAAAACTCCTAAGGATACTATGGTCCTGGCCATGTGGAACAAACCGGGTTCAGTCTCAGCATCTGATGCGACGCTGGTGGCCGGGGGCCCCTCGGAGCCGGTCACACAATCTTTTATGACCCTCTTTATGCAGGAACTTAAATATGAAACAGGGTCCCTGCGCATCGAGGTCCAAGCCTGTGTCAAGGAACTCCGGAAAGATGTGGGGGAGCTGGGTGGACGAGTGGATGACCTCGAAAAGACTCTGGATGCCCGTACGGAAGATCAGTAACACCGATGGCAGTGGCTGGCTACCCTGGAGGAGCAACACATTGAGTTGCAGACCAAGCAGGAGGACCTGGAAAATAGGGGGCGCCGGAACAACATACACTAGCGGGGGATTCCGATTGGGGCAGAAGGCACTGACATAATGACTTTCAAGGCTGACCTGCTTCATGACATTAGGGGAGATGATGACGCCTCACTGCTCGCTCTGGACCGTGCGCACCGAGTGTCTGGTACTCCTGGGAGGCTTGGCCTCATCCCTGACATCCTGACTCGGGTCCATTTCTTTACCGAGAAAGAGGCTATCCTCAAGGCAGCTAAAGACAAGCCTGAGATCCTGCTCAGGGGCACGACCATCCAGTTGTTCCAAGACTTGGCCCCCACGACGCTTCGACGCCGCAGGGACTTCCGACCCATCACGGACAAACTCCGGGAGCTTAACATCCGCTACCAATGGGGGCATCCCTTTGCTCTCATCTTTCAGTGGGAGTCCAAATGTTGCGTGCTGAGATCCTACAGGGAGGCTGCCCAACTACTTCAGATCCCTAACACTCCCCCGACAAGTCCTTCTCGGATGCCTCCAAGGGCCCGAGTCCCACTGAAGCCGCAGTGGACCACGATTCGTCATGCCAGACATCCATCCTCCTGGGAGCGAAACAGCTCTTCCCAAGAAAAGCAGGACATAATCCAACACATACGTTCCTTAGAAGAAGGTCAGTCACCCTCAGGTTCACAAACATCTGCCAACAAATAACTTGATTCTATGCTTGTTGATCAACTGGATATACACCTTTCACCTCTGGGTGGGCCTCCGGCCATTGCGCTGCTGCCACTACACCCTCCTCTTCACAGCCCAAGAGACACCACTAATCAATGCTTAACATCTGCTAGGATGGCGGCCCCGGGCCGCGCTCCAGAGATAAAGATTTGATCCACAACACGATGACCGACCCCCATTCCTATTTCTGGGAGAGTGACATCTCCGGGACAGCCTGTGCCACTGTGCCTGGCTCCTCCCTTGACTGGAATAGGCTCTGTTGGCCATGTTGGCGGTTAAACCATTTGGGTTGTTTTGTTTACCTTTGTCCCTTTCCTCCTCTCCCTTCTCCTTGCCCATTCCCCCAGCGGGGGGGGGGGCCTTTGACACTAGGAGGGACTCACATTGGATGCTATGCCTCTTCCTACCTCCCCACCCTGCAGCGATCACCATAATTCTGGGGCACCGCGACTCCTCGCTGGGTCTCAGTTTGCCGGCCTTGTCCAAAACCCCTGGTCACCTGCTTAGGGTAGCGCGTACAGCTGCTGATAGACGAATATGAACTCTGCCCCCTCTTGAAGCTCATATCCCTTAACGTGAAGGGGCTTAACTCCCCCAATAAGTGGCGCCAGATATGGAGGTATCTGCTATTACAAAATCCAGACATTGTCTTTCTACAGGAGACCCACCTCCTCTGGGCTGACATAACACACATGACTCATCCACGATTTCCCCTCCAATTTTAGAGCTCAGCGTCTACCAGGACAGCGGGTGTAGCCATCCTCTGCTGGGCAGCCATCCATCAGGGAGACACTAAAGTGATCCGTGGCGTAGAGGGCAGATTTCTTAAAGTGGTGGTCCAGATGGGACATCTCACTCTCACCCTTTGCAACACCTATGTGTCTAACCAGGGTCAAGATTCTTTTTTGCGGGAGCTCCTGCGGGAACACATAGTACATGTAGACTCAGACATCATACTGGGGGTGATTTTAATCTAGTGTGGGATGCGGGCCTTGATCGCAGTGGGGGCACATTTCATGGGGTGGGTGCCATGTCGGTGGCAACAAAGAGATGTCTCACTGCCTTGGGTCTTGTAGACATTTGGCGTTACCGCTCCCCTGAGATTCGCGACTACTCTTATTATTCTCATACGCACTGCTCCTACTCACACGTTGACTACCTCTTCGTTTCACACTCCCTGGTCAAGGATACTCTTTCAGCAACTATGTCCGATATCTCAATCTCCGACCATGCGCATGTTGAGCTACTTCTTCATGAATGCTTCTCTTGCCCCAGGCGACCTACTAGATGGCGATTTCCCCCCCCCCACATCCTTAGAGACCCAGTAGACACGGCGGAACTCCAGGCCGCCATCTTGTCTTATTTCGAAACTAATGACCTCCCGGAAACAAAGCTTCCTGTCCTATGGGATGCGTTCAAGGCTACGATACACGGCACCCTCACATCTATCGCTATTGCCCGGACTCGGGAAGCCCGCTTGTACGAGGACAAGCTCACGCATGAAACCAAAACGCTTGAGAGACTGGATCAGGAGCGCCCATTAGCGATACATAAGCGGCGTTTAGCTATACTCAGGGGTCAACTCCGAGCACACAGAACCAATAAGGCCGAGCACGCTCTTCTTGCGCTGTGACAGCGCTACTACGACGGAGGGGACAGGGTGGGCACCGTCTTGGCGCGCTGCCTGAGAACACGGGGAGCTAAAGCGCACATTGCTAAACTCAAGTTAGGAGACGGGAATTGGGCCACTACAGAATCCGCTAAACTTCAAGCATTTCAAAATTACCATGCATCCCTCTACGCGCGAGACACGCCCAATCTTGATCATATATCGTCTACTTTAGATGCCTGCGACTGGGGCCCCCTTAACACGTGCCACTCCCAACTCTTGGATGAACCGATCACACAAGAGGAACTAGCCAGCGCCCTTAAGGTACTCCCACTCGGCAAAACGCCCGGCCCAGACGGACTCCCAGTCTCGTTTTATCGTGCCTTTTTGCCACAACTTCAATCATATATGTTACGCCTCTTCAACTCCTTTACTGATACAGTCAGGCCATCCACGGATATGGCTATGGTAGAAATAGCCCTAATCCCGAAGCCCGGGAAGGACCTTGCACTCTGCTCCTCCTTCCGCCCAATTACCCTACTAAACACGGATCTCAAACTCTTCACCAAAATACTCTCTAAACGCCTCAGCACACATCTTCCCGACCTAATAGAACCGGATCAGCTGGGCTTTATTCATCAACGTCAAGGGGCAGACAACGTGCACCAAGTCGTGCACCTGGTTGGGAAAGTGCACCACTGGAAGATACCCTCCTGCCTACTTTCACTGGACGCTGAAAAAGCGTTTGATCGAATAGATTGGGTGTTTCTCCGAGCCGTCTTGCAGAAAATAGTCTAGGCCCACAGATGATAGCGCGAATCATGGCCCCTTACCTCTCGCCGCTTGCCAGGGTAGGAGTCAATGGCCAACTCATACAACCTATCTCCATTCTCAGGGGCACCAGGCAGGTATACCCCTTGTCCCCTCTATTATTCGCCCTCGTAATAGAGCCACTCGCCATTATGATCCGCCGATCGCCCGATATCCATGGTCTTACCCTCAGGGGCATTGATCACAAGATTACTCTCTTTGCTGACAACTTACTTCTCACATTGTCTAACCCAACTTGCTCACTGCCAGCGGTGCACACCCTGCTCCAGTCATATGAGCACGTTTCAGGGCTTAAAATCAAGCATACAAAATCATGGGCTCGCAACCTCACGATTGCGGCTCTGCAAGCCCTTGTCCCTTACCAATGGGCAACTAGTTCTATTAGATACCTAGGACTTAATCTAACTCCGGATTTGGCCACCTGGTCCCAAGCTAAGTGGCAAGAATATAAAAATGCAGTCGTAACCGACCTACGAGCGTGGAGATCTCTGCCGCTCTCCTGGTTGGGGCGCCTCAATACAGTTAAAATGTCCTTTTTCCCGAACATACTCTACTTATTCCTGACCCTGCCAACGCCCATCCCAGAACACCAAATCCAGAGCCTACAACGTGAACTAGTCGCATTCATATGCGGAGGAAAGAGACCACAATTCTCCAGTAAAATCTTAATGCTCCCGCGAGACAAGGGTGGACTCGCCTGCCCTAATCTGTTAGAAGATTACTGGGTGTCTCATCTCCGCATTATACCGGCGTGTATAGTCTGGTAGAATGAGAAGGTGTGGTTCCATATGGACAGGGTGGTTACCTGTAGTCCTATCTGGGATCACGCTTGTCTCCCTCGTGAAAGACTGTACTCGAGATTTGGGACAAACTGGCCGTCCGCAGGGGTCCCACCTCTTTTCCATCTCCGCATACTCCAATTGCTCGCAACCCGCTATTTCCTCCTGCTCTCCGCCCGCCTTATTTCGCAGAATGGACGGACAAGGGTTGTAGAACAATACGAGACCTATTCCTAGAGGATAGCATCAGAACTTTTGCCCAATGCAAGCAGGAATTCCAGTTATCAGAGAGGGAGAGATTCCAATATATACAACTCCGGCACTGGATACAGGTGTCCTCTCTATCACAGGCGGCTACACGGCCTTTCACACCGTTCGAACGACTGGCCCGTACATTTGACAATTCTAAGGGATTAATATCTCGCATATACCAAGTCCTCCAGCACTCGCAATGCCTCAACCCTCACCCTTACCAACAGCAGTGGTAGGCTCTTCCTGACGCCGACATTGCACCCTCTCAGTGGGTACGCCTTTGGCATGACATCCCGAAGGCTTTCCATAGCATCCCCCAGCAGGAATCCGCCTACAAGGTAATGACCCAATGGTACTATACTCCCCTCAGGCTACATAAAATGTTCCTCAACTCATCACCTCTTTGTTGGCGCAGCACTCATGCACTGGTAGATTTCATACACATTTGGTGGTCGTGCCCTCTCTTGGCCACTTACTGGAAGGAAGTTCTCAGCCACATTAAACGGGTGCTAGGCCACCCATTACCTGAAAGCCTACTCACGATTGTTCTGGGCCTCAGGCCGGTGAACCTACGAGCTATGACTCGCCGTGATCGGCTACTCAGTCTCCATATGCTTGGAGCTGCTAAGCAGACCATCTCCCTCTATTGGAAAAAAGCAGAAACGCCCTCAATAAACGTGTTGTTCACCTGCCTGTGGCACACAGTGGCAATGGAGCTGCTCACAGTGCGTCTACAGTATCAAGACAACAAATTTACGAAACTGTGGAAGTCACTGGTGGACCACCTGGGGCGCTTGGAGAATGCTAGACTGCAGCCACCAAGGCTGCAGGCTCTACGCCTCTTTGATGATGCTGTCCAACTCACAGACCCAGATAGATTTTGGAATCCCACTGATTGACCACCCCGAGCTGCATCCTTACGTACCCAATATGACTTGGGTTCTGTAACTCTTGACACCCCGACAGCTGCTGCTACTTCCAGCCCCGCCCCACACGTCGCTATAGACATTAAATGGCATCGCTGCAGCTGCGCCCCCCAGCGTTGTGTGTTATCTCAGGTACATTGTCACACTGCCCCCGTCCCCCCCGCCATGCCTTCTTTCCTTTCCTATAGTCCCCTCCTCACCCCTCCTCTCTCTCTATTGGTTTTTATTACTGGTATATTGCTTACAGCTTTATTGGTGGCGCCTATATACAGTTAAGGCTTGGCTACTGGAGAAAGAGCTCTGAAGAAATAGCACACAGCCCCGCGTCCTGGCGACTTGGATATCGTCACAGTACAATCATAACTCTACGATGCCTGCGCCAGAGATACGTTTATGCGACGTTGTTTTCTGCTAGCACTGTAATTTACTGTAATGCGCAATACCCTTTACCCTATCTAACTAGGTCTGCTTAGCCAGCAATGTTTGATTTGATATATGGGCCACAGTGTACAGATTTGGCCTCTTCTGTATCATTATGTGGCGCTTGCCAACTGTAACACTGATTAATGCGCTATGGTCTTTTCTAAATGCTAATAAAAACGTGTTTGAAGAAAAAAAAAATTGTCAAAGACTTTACGAAGCACGAAAGGAAAGTTAATCAAGGACAACGTCTCGTTCCAAGTCTCCCTGCCCGCAGTACCCACCCTAATTCCCTTCCCCCGCAAGTGCAGTTACACTTTATGGTTAAACCCACATCCTTCCCCGATGCTCAATTGCGAAACCGCCTTCTTGATCTCTTATTTGAGTGGAGACACTGCCATGTAGGCAGTCCCTCTTGTGCAATCGGATGACCCATTGCTTTATAGTTGGTCTCAGTTCAAAACGGAATTTGTAAAGGTCTTCGACCGAAGAACAATAACAGGATCAGCTGATCAAGAGTTATTAGAACTCAAACAGGGAAATAAAGACCTTGTCCATTATCTAACCCAATTCAATCGCTTAATAACATAAATAAATTGGCCAGAGGACAAAAGAACTGCCTTATATTATCAAGGCCTAAAAGACAAATTAAAAGATTTGATAGCTCCAATAGATCCTCAACCTAGAACATGTGAAGACCTAATAGCCTTAAGTCTTCGGTTAGACCACAGAGTTTCGGATCGTAAAGGAGTCAAAAAACGGTTGGAGTTCAGACCTTCCATTCGACCTAAAGACAAAACACACTTTGTATCACAGGATACTAGTGAACCAATGAAGATTGGAGGTATACGAAACCCCTTAACCTCAGAAGAAAAAGAGTCTAGTCGGAGAAAAGGTCTATGTCTATATTGCCACAAAAAAGGACATTTTGTCAAAGACTGCTTAGCAAAGCCAAATACAACTATGACCAAAGTGGGAAACTAGAATACTCGGGGAACAGCCAGGAGACTTTCTTGAGTACTAAATCTTTACCTCCTGATCAATCTGTAGTCAACACATTGCAAATCTCCATTCCCCATCTAGTATTAAACGTACAATTCACCATTCTCAGCAAGAACCTAAAACTGCGGCGGTCATGGTGGATTCTGGAGACACCGGCAACTTTATCGATGCCACTTTCGCTGCAAAATTAGAAATACCTACCTCAGTAAAAACAAAACCAAGAATGGTTAATGCGGTAGATGGCAAACAATTAACATCTGGACTGATTACTCATTCTACTATTAAAGTAACTATGACATGTTTTACTCAGGATCAAACACATGTGGAGGAAATATCCTTTGATATCATTGATGCTCCCCAATTTGGTGTCATCCTCGGGATGCCTTGATTGACCAACCATAATCCCACAATAGACTGGTCTAAGAAAAGTGTTACTTTTCAGTCAGAATGGTGTCAACAGGAATGTTTACACCCAAAAGAGAATACGTCCAAACTCTTAGTTTAAGATCATACCAAGTCTACTGCTCATTATATCGCTACAGCTACGGAGCAGGACATAGAATTACCTGCAGTGTATGAAGAGCTCTGAAAACTTTTCTGTGAGAAAAGTGCTGAGATCCTTCCCCCTCACAGAAAATACAACTGTGAAATAGACCTTGTACCTGGTGCCAAGAATCCCTGTATGGGATCTATGCACTTACTGAACAAGAGAACAAACTTCTTATAGACTACCGAGACAAATTTTTGAAGAATGGTTTCATTCGCCCTTCCAAGTCTCCGGCTGCGTCCCCTCTGTTTTTTGTGCCCAAAAGTAATGGGGCATTACGCTGGTGCATAGACTATCGTGCTTTAAATAACATCACAATTAAAAAACAATATCCTCTGCCACTTATCCCCGTTCTCTTTGACCAGGTAAGATCAGCAAGTATTTCGCCCAAGTTGGATCTGAGAGGGGCATACCATCTCATATGTGTCCGAGCCAGAGACGAGTGGAAGACCGCTTTTCTAACTCGTTTTGGCTTGTTCGAATACTGCGTAATTCCCTTTGGCTTATGCAATGCCCCTGCGGTGTTTCAATTTTTTATAAATGATGTCTTACGATATTTTCTTGACAGGTATGTCATCGCTTACATTGATGATTTGTTGATCTACTCACAGTCCATCTCGGAACATGAGAAACATGTAGAACTGGTATTAAACACCCTGCGCCAACAAGGCCTGTTCTGTAACCTAATTGCGAGTTCCACACCTACAAAGTGGAATTCTTAGGTTTCTTATTGTCACCTCAAGGAATCACAATGGCACCCAAAAAAAGTTCAGGCAATATTAGACTGGCCAGAACCAACCTCAGTGAAAGCTATCCAGCGATTTCTAGGATTCGCTGATTTTTTCGTCGCTTCATCAAGCAGGGAAAACCACCATTTTAGTGGTGGACGACAGGCTGTCAAAGATGGCTCACATTATTGCTTGTGAGAAAATGCCAACAGAAACTCAGTTAGTAACCTTACTGGTTCAAAACATAGTAAGATTACATGACTTGCCTCGTACTATTACTTCCGATCGAGAAGCGCAATTTACGTCAAAATGTATGGAAAGCTTTGTGCGACACATTACAGATAAAAAGAAACTTGTCCACAAGTTTCCAGCCGGAATCGTATGGCCAAACAGAGCTAGAGAATCAGGTATTAAAACAATATCTACGATGCTATTTATTTAAACAACAAGGCTCATGGGTAAATCTCCTCTGGGATGCTGAATTCGCCTACAATAATTTAAAGCACGCTTCCACAAACATGTCACAATTTTTCACGAATCATGGCTGTCATCCCCATTACGCTCCATTGCTGTTAGCACAACCTCACACTAATATACCATCTTTGGACTCTAGATTACAAGGAATGACTGCTATTATAAAAAATGTACAAAGAAACGTACAGAAAGCAAAAACAAACTATAAAAAATTTGCTGATAGAAAAAGAAAAATAAGACCAAAGTACAAGACTGGTGAATTCGTCTGGCTCTCCACAAGAAGTTTTCAGTTAAAAAAGAAATATAAATTCCATCCACGATTTACTGGACCGTTTGAGATCGAGAAATGTGTAAATACAGTAGCATTTAAATTAACATTACCAAGTTCCATGAAAATCTATCCTGTATTTCACACTTCGTTGTTAAAACCAGAAAAGACCAAACGAAAAGCTGGTCCAGCACCTCTCCTCATTGGAGATCATGAAGAATATGAAGAACACAGTATAAAGGGTAGTAAACGCATAAAAAGAAAATTGTGGTATTTGGTTTCATGGAAAGGCTATGGTCCAGATGAAAACTCATGGGAACCAAGTGATGCTATTCATGCACCACATTGATACGTAAATTTCACTGACAGCATCCAGAGGCTCGCACGTGACTGGTCGTTTGAGCACTTTTAAAGGGGTGGCCTGTCATGATTCTGCCACGTCAGATTCCTGGTGTACCTTGTCTGGCACCTGTTTACTGTTTTCTTTTGTTTTTGCCAATGTTTTTTGAGACTTTGCCACTTGTCTGTGTCAATGCTTGTTGCAGACTATGATGTTTTCAAGGCCTTTTGTCCCTTCTCAGCGCCAGTAGTTTACCTGTGAGCTGGAATCTGGAAGCTAATAGGGACCACACCATGTTCTAGAAGCTTCTTCCTCAGCCCTTTAAATGGGGGCCACACCCTGTTCTCATTGCTGGTTATTGAGAACCCTGAGCTTGAGCAGCAGCTGTTCCTGTTCTCTGGTTGCTGAAAGAAGATTCCGATTGCAGCAAGAAGACTTCTGTTTTCTTTTCCCAGGTTGCAGATCCTCTCTCAGATACAATCAGGTAGGATCATTCCTTTCCTAACCAACAGCATTGTGAAAGGAACTACGTGCTGTGTTTTTGTTATTTCGCATTTTGAAAGAAAGTTGCATATCGTGCTGAAGTGCTTTTGAGCATTTACATGTTTGGTAATTTTGGCACTGTTGTACAGCGCGCTGAAGCGCTCTTTAGTCATTTACATTTTTGGTAATTTTGGCACTGTTGTACATCGCACTGAAGCGCTCTTTGGTCATTTACATGTTTGGTGATTTTGGCAACTTGGCACATCGCACTGAAGTGCTCTTTGGACATTTGCATATTGATGTCTGGCATTTTGGGCACATCGCGCTGAAGCGCTCTTGGGGGCATTTGCATACCTGATGACTTTGGCATTGTGTCACATCGCGCTGAAGCGCTTCCTGGACATTTGCATATTTTGAACTCTGATACATAGCGCTGAAGCGCTCCTTTGTGCGTTTGACTATTAATCTTCCTCATTAGCATATGTAACGTGTTGTGTATTGCAAAAAGGTTGTTGGAAGTACCACTGTGATATTTAACAGTGGTTAAAGCACCTCATTACGGAAACATTGTGTCTAAAAGCCAAGTGGCTCTTTATATGAATGCGTGCTTCGTTTTGAAACATGGTTGTTTAGCCAAAACATTGAGAAGTGTGGCTCAATGGTTTGAGCGGCAGACCCTGATGCAGAGGTCTGGCCTGGACCAGGGTTCGATTCCCGCCTCGGCGGGTCTTGGGCTCAATTTCCCCGGACCTGATAATTCTCGCCTCGGTGCCTATTCTAATCATGGGTCCCACTCTGCAACTCTGGGCAATAGCTTGCTTAATCTCCACAACGGCCCCAAAAGCGCTAGGATGCCTGGCTTCACCTTGGGGGTGCCCAGGAGTGGGCACTTCACAGGGAAAGGCAAGGAAGGGTTCCACAGCGGTATGTGCACAGCGCCTGAGAGACCCTTTCGGGGGTGTGCGGAGCGCTATATAAATGCACTACATTTACATTTACATTTATTCTTGAGAATTATAGGAACAGAAATTGCCAGTAAAGCCTGAGAAGACGTACACAACGACTGTTCTATGCATAACCTGCTTTTCTTTTACAGGTATGTTGTCATTGCTTAACCCATGTTAAATATAGTCAAAGAGTTTACGAAGCATGAAAGGAAAGTTAATCAAGGACAACATCTTGTTCCAAGTCTCCCTTCCCGCAGTACCCACCCTAATTCCCTTCCCCCTGTCTAACCCCATTGAAACACAGTGCAGTTAAGCTTGAGTCAAGGCTGCTGGAAGGTGGGCTTCTTGAGGGTACTGCTCCTGAGGAACCCAACGGAATTTGTCCAGTTCTGACATTTAAAAGGCCCTAGGGGACCTATGTTCCCTCCAAACTGCGTGCCTGGGTGGCCACGCAGAGTGTAATTTTCACCGCACAGGAGGCTTAAGGAGTGTGCAAAACAAACCAGAGAAGAGCTCTTGATGACCTGTTAAAGAATACAGAGTGAAGCGTGATATTTTTCTTCCTGACTCTGGAATGTTAAACGTGTGACTCCTGAGCCCCACTACTACCCTTCTTAAAAGAAAACAAAATAACTCACGGTTTTTGAAACTGCAATAGCAGTCTACAAGATTTACACATTTTGCAAGAGTGAAAATAAGGAGCCTGTTTGTGCGGGTATTACAATTTCTTAAATAAAAGCATACCAAAAAACACAAGGTGATTTATTTACATGCTTGTTGCAAAAAAATGTTTCTACTGCAAAAGCCCCGGCTGTTCCAAGACAATTGTGTTATGTTCAACCTTATTTAATTGAGGAGGTCAACAAAATGGCAAGCTGAAAAAATATAATAGCTCCATCCAAGGCACCCACCATACACTCTTTGGGGGCTACAGGGGTAGCCCCAGGGCGCCTGTAGCCCCAGCCGGCTCCCCACATGCTGTCGGAGCCGGCATTTTTCATGCCCACAAGGAGCAGCTATCACTTTTGCTCCCTCCAGGCAGGAGCAATATCTTGATATGTTTCCCTGCCCGCAACAGTGCGGACAGGGAAACAGATCAAAAGTCAGCTCCCATCTGGCAGAAGCATTTTTAAAGCTCCTTCCTGCTGGAAGCAGACTTTGTATGTGCTCTTGCGTGGCAGAAAATTAAAAAAATACTCCCTCCAGGCAGGAGCCAACATAGGTTTCCCTTCCTGCACTGGAAACCACTGTGTCCAAGGGTGGGCTCCCTGGGACACAGCTAGTGCTAGCCGGCCCCAGGGAATGGTGTCCCCAGGGCCATGGAAAGCTCGGGTAGGGGCACCGCACGGCCCCCTCCCCTTAAAATGTAAATAGTGACCATGGGGGATGGAGTCCACAGGGCCTTTTAAAGGCTTAGGCAGAGGGGCCACATGGCCCCCTTCCCTTTTTCTAGCATTTTGGCCCTGGGGGAGGGCTCCTCAGGCCTAAAAGGCTCTGGGGGGTCACCCATCCTCCCTCTTCTTTATTAATGAAATCAGTTCCAGGGGATAGCGTCCCAGGACCTTTGGAGGCTCGGGGAGGGGGCCATATGCCCCACTCTCTTAATTGAATACAGACCCAGTGGTGGGCTACCTGGGCCTATAATTGAGAAATGTGGCCTGGCAGCCATTATATTTTGATCCTATGAAAAACCCAAGGATCAAAGCAATTTTTGGAAATAATTTTTATTTTTGGCCAGGGGGTGGGGGTCATCCCTCTCGATCACTCCATGGGGCCTTCGGGAGCAGGGTTTTCTTACCTTGCGCTATTATATTTGTTTTCATTTAACACTTTAGGACAAGGGACTAACTCTCGCAAAAGCTCCTCGAACCTAACCATCCAGATATCTATATATTTTTTTAACCTTAATTGCTCAAAAACTACTGGACAATCTGCGTACCAAGGCCTATCTTCCTGCTAAATTTTGTGAAATTACGTGCAGTAGTTTTTGCTACACCCCTGTCTAAAGAAGTCTATGGAAAATGCATGGGTATTTTGCATTTTGTGACCCACCTTTATTCTCGGCCCTCGCTTGATGGATCACCCAAAACTTTCCATGCACAAACTAGTCAAAAAGTAGCACCTGTTTAGAAAGTTTTGTGGACATTCACTTAACTGTGCCAAAGTTATTAGCAACACAATAAACGCTTTTCCTATAGAACAGCTGACCTAACTATAGCTAATCAGTGACAATTGCCACTGGGTGATTACAGTTAGGACTGGGTTTCCATAGGAAATACATTTTTTGTTTTGCTAATAACTTTGGCGGCATTTGACTAATTTCAATTAATTTTTCCCCAAAAATGTTTCATTCACCTCAGCTCTGTATTGGAAAGTTTAGGGGTGGGGGGCTTAGAAAACGTGGCATCTCGAAATGCATTTTTCCCATGCAGTTTCCATTAGCACTACGTCCAAATGGCCGAACAGAATTGCACAACATTTGGCAGAAAGCAAGAGCTTGATCAGAAAGCTTGCTATTTGTGATTCTGTGTAAATCTGTTCAGTAGTTTTAAAGAAATTCAAATTCAAAATGTATATATATTGCAGGCAGTACTATCTTCCTGGTAGTACCTCAAAGTACCGCAAGCTCAAAGCACGTCTTCTGATTGACTGGCCACAACATGAAGAGAAAGTTACAGCTGCCATTTTATGACTTTGGGACCTGGTTGCTGAGTTGTAGAAAACAATTTTTTTTTTAAAAAAGGGACGAGGGAATAGGGTACTGGTACCTCAACCCCCTGGCCCTTGTGGAAGGGTGGACCCCAGGGGTCAAATTAAAAAGATTTTTGTCACAGCGCCACAAAACCGCAGCACTACTGCGAGGCTTAGCATGGACCCTGTGTATTTTTGCAGGAGTATTGCAGTGCTGTAAAACACGGGGCTGTGTGTGTCGTTGAAAGTCATGGTGGTTGACATGTAGTGGGGTGATGGTCGCTCGACGGGTGTTGGGCACAGGGTTGCTCTAATTAAGTATTGTATAAAATATTGCTTCACGTTAAATAAAACACCGAAATCCATTGATAGAAACTAAGGTAAAAGTGACATTCAAATAAGGTGAGAATGTCAGTTAAAGCATAACAATTTGAACTAAAGAACCCACTGAAATTAATCAGTTATAGTTAACTGCCCTCACCATGCACTGCTTATGACCTCACAGATTACCTCACTCATTATATATTCTATGACATCATTGTTAACATCAATACAACATCTGAAGTTACATAATTGATGACAACACTATGCATGGCAGGAGTGCAGTGATGTTATCAATGATTTCATAGAACATGTCATGAGTGAAGTAATATGGGAGGTAACTAGTAGCGCATTGCTCTCTCCAGTGAAGAGCATTTGGTTTAGCTGTTGCTGCACACAGCTCATGTGGATGTGGTACAACTGATGACATTATATCACCTTTGCTCCACTCCTGAAGTTTTCCTATTTGTGACTCTGGAAACATTTGGCAGCACTTGGAAACCCTAAGGCCATGCCAATGAAGTGCATTCTATTTAAATTAATTGTACTGAATTAAATAACCTGAATTCAACTGAGAACGGAGGAGAGTAGACCGAGAAAATGAGAGGGAGAGAGAAAGATCAGAAGCAAGAGGCAGTGGGAGAGAGACAGAGAGTAAGAGAGAGAGAGAGAGAAAGATAGAGGTTTATGTATGTATTTTAAGCACAAGCAAACTGGAATACTTTATTCACATATAAACAGACATATATTCGCCATGGCTAAGGTTTCCAAAGAGGAGTGCTAAAAGTCTGAGATCGAATCTCATGTGAGATTTTTTTATTCACAGAAATGCAGATGATACTTGTAAAAGTACACTTGCAAGAATTATCTGACAAAGAGTCAATTGTGTACGTATTACTGATAAGAAGCCAGAAGAAAGTATTCTGTATGGCCCTTAGTCAAAGGATGCTCATGTTAACCATAGTTCTTATGTCCTGATGCATTTTTCTGAAGATGACTCTTAGCCCCATCTATGCTCTAAATAAGAAGTAAAGACTCTGAGGTTACTTACTTTATTGTGGCTAAAGCTACCCTGGTTTCAGAAGAGACCCATGCAGGTAAGAGTGGTGGGGCAGGGTGAGGGTTCGACAGACGACAAGGAAATATTAAATAAATAATACATTTTCCCTTGTCGTCATCTGTTAGTCACCCCCCTCTCCCTGCCCCTACTCTTACCTCCACAGGCTTCTCCTGCCTAGTTCACACAGTCAGATTTAAGACTTGAGATGACTGGATTTAAGAAGGGAAGTAATTCACAAAATGTGAACTTGCAGTCATAAATTATTTTATTACCAAGAAATATAGTCCTGCGGTTATGTAGTATTGGCTCATGAAAAAATGCTAGGCCGGGTGGGCAGTAGCCATCCCGGAGCATAGCTAACTGAAAGATTGTGATCACCTTCAAATATGGGCTCTCTCACCATTTACCATCCTGGAAGTGGTCAGCAATTTGCTGTGTCAGTAGCAGGATTGAATCAAATTCTGTGGTGATGATTGGAAAGGAATACCCCCAAACTTTGTGGATGCTTAGCACAAGAAGCTTTTCCACAGGAAAAAAAATATTTTCCCCATGGAGGAAAGAAGAAATGTGCTATTGCTAAAAGCATCTGGTACTTCAGTAGGAGCAATTGCGCAACATGTATACAATACTAGTAAATAGGCACATCTAACAATTCAAAACCTTCCTTGAGATACACTGTGGAAGCTGCAACTGAATATGAGGTCATAAGTCTGAAGGTGTTGATTTTTAACTTCTTTGTAAATCTGGCCCAAGTTTCCCCCTGATAGAGCAAATTTCCACACTGTTATCCTGTAGCTATAAATACTGAATTCTGAAAACTATTTGCATTTCTTTTTTAATTTTAAGTTGGAAAATACTAGCAGTTCCAGAAATTAGAGAGATCAATATGCTGCAGTCATTCATCAGACCTCAGGCGATTTTTCGATCATCGGGGACTGCGAGAGCTTGCTGCTCCCAGAGGAGGAACTGCAGTGCAGTAAACTGGAACGCCATGTTTGCTGGGAAGGTCGCTGTCATGACTGCCTCCACTCAAGGGTAATAAAAAAACTCTTTCCTCTTTTAAAGCCACGGCTGTTTGTGTTTAGACATGCAAAACTGGGTGTCCACAACTGAGATGCATGGAGATATGGTTTAATTTACAGGGCTGAAGCCCCCACAATTGTTTATTAACATGGCAGTAATCAGTCATGCTGAGATGAGAAGGCACATGGTACCTATTTACCCTGTATTTCTGTTGTTCAGAACGATGTGCATTTGATCGTCCTACCCTAGATGGACCACTTTTAACACCTTCCATTTGTCTCCCACCAAAATATCTTCTTTACAAGGGTTTGGAGGAGGTTGCAAAGAAGGGGTGGGTGATAAATTCCACTCCACTGGCGGAAGTATCAGAGTTTTGGCCACTCAGCATTACGCATGTAATGTAGAGTTTTGGCCAAATTCTGCCAACCTCTGTGTGGCAGAGTTTTTTCATGTGTGTGGCTCGCCAACGTCAAGTTGGCAAGCGGGAGCGAAAATTGACATCCCCTAGCATGATTTTTAGAGGCGAGGAGGGCACTGTGCAAGATTTTCTCGATGTATGCGGTCTGGACTGTATGTGGTGAGAAAGCTGCCACTTGAGTAGAAAATCTACTTAACCGACAGCAAAGAACAAAGAAGCAGCACTCTCTGGCGTGCTGCATGGTGCCGTTCGTGCTGAAGAAGCTACCGGGGCTAACAATCAGCGCAAGCAATGCAACTTACCGATTTCTGCCTGTTCGCAAAACTCAGTGGAATCTCACAGAGTTTTCATGTAACTCTGTGAAATCTGCAGAGTGAAACTCCACGAGTTCCGCCCACTGTGCAGAGTCTGTGCCCATGGACTGGCGTGGGGGTTCCAACCCCAGAGAGGCCTGTTTGCTCCTTGTTAGCAATTGGGTTCTCTAGTTGGCAGGTTGTTACCCTGTCCAAGTAGGGACCCTTCTTCCTAGTCAGGATAAGGGGGATACACTTCTAAAGTAACCCCCTTGGTAGCTTGGTACGAGCAGTCAGGCTCATCTCAGAGGCAGTGTGTAAAGCATTTGCACATAACCAGCAGTAATACAATAAAAATACCACAAAAGTTTTCCACACCAGTTTTGGAAAAATATCTGTGTCAACAAGACCAAAAATGATGAAAAATCCACCATACAGTTCTTAGAAATATCAATAAGCAACAATTTACGTAAAATACAAATCCTTGAAGTCGATAGCTCCATCTGGGGCAATTACGATTTCGTGAACAACAAATCCAAACACTTCTGGCTGACCGGGGCGTTGTGTGCCAGCTACGGTGTCGGGAAGACCCGCAAAGAGTACCTCTAGCATGCAGGGCGTTGGACCTTGCAGTGAGCTCCGGAGGAGCGGTATCGGCAAGCGTCAGTTTCGGAGGTCGGCGCAGGAGTTGTCGGGCACTGGAAGTCACACGCTCTGCAAATCGAACTCCGTGAGTTTGAATTCAGGAGCGCCGGCATCGGCAGGCATCGGGGCTGCATTGTGAAGTGGAGCAATGCGATGTACAGTGCCCTCAGGTCGTGGTGCAGGCAGCGGCTCGGTGACAGTCATTCAGCGGTGTCGGTGAGACCAGGGCTGCAGTGCGAAACAGGGTGGTGCTCGTTGTGGTGCTGACCAGTGGTGTAACGATAATTGAGGGGGCCCCCTGCAAGGTATGTGGAGGGGCCCCATCCGGACTCTATCAGCAGCTCCCTAGCCAAAGTGCAGTGCTGAGGGGGGCCCCCTGGAGCTTGGGCCCCCCCCCCCATACTGCGGGGTATGCAGGGGTCTGTGTTATGCCCCTGGTGCTGACAGGTTACAGTGCAAGCAGCGGCGTCGTTGTTGCTGAAGTGCTGTCATCGGTAGACCTAATGCTGAGGTGCGAGATGAGGCTATGCAGTGTGTGGGGCCCACATGTCGCGGTGCAGGCAGCAGCATCAGATGACGATCTGGAGTCGATGGCACTGGCATCGGTGGGCCAAGGATGCGGTCTGGGACGGGGCGGTGCGTCGAGTAACCTATGAGCGGTGCCCCCAAACCATGAGGCAGGCAGCGAGGTCGATGCCAACTTAGAGCGGGGGCATCGGTGAGACTAGGGCTGCGGTACGAAGCGGGACGGTGCTCTGTGTTCTCCACGAGTGGTGTCCACAGGTCACGGTGCAAGCAGTGGTGTCGGTGACAGCGTCACGGAATCATCGGGGATACCAAGGCGGCGGTGTGCAGCGAGGCGGTGCAGAGTGCGGTGCCCACACATCACTGGCAAGCAGTGGCTGGGTGGTGGTGGCGGACATCGTCGTCATCGGCGGTGAGACCAGGGTTGAAGTGTGAAGTGTTGCGGAGCCCTCTGCAGTGCCTTCAGATCACAGAGTCAGCAGCGGCGTAATTGACGGCATTCGGTTACCTTTTTCCTCTGTGGCAGCTGAAACATCTAGTTCCAGAAGCCGGTACCCAGAAGATGTTGAAGTCTTTGATTTCCCTGAGACTTCCAACAGGGGACAAGCTCTACATCAAGTCTTGGAGATACTTAGGATGCAGAAAGCACAGTCCAGTCCTTTCCCTGCCCAAGACAGAAGCAGCCAATGCAGGCCAACCCAGCAAACCACACAGCAAAGTGGTAGTCTCTCCTCACAGCTCTTCCAGGCAGGTTCCTTAGTCCAGCAGTAATCTAAAGTTCTGGGGTCAGGGCCCCAATATTTATACCACATTTCCCTTTGAAGTTGGCACAAACAAAATTTCACTGGCAGTCATAATCCAGTTCTGCCTGGCTCAGGCCAGGCTCACTCCAGGGGTGGAGACGGCATTGTGGAAGACAGACACCGTCCATTCTGGTGCAAACAACACCTCCTCCCACTACTCTAAATGCAGCCAGGTCCATTCAGCCTGGCTAGGATCACCCAGGAAAGACAGAACACCCTGAACCCCCCCTTGTGTCTATCTAGTGTGAATGCACCTCCCCTCCTCCTGTCACTCTGAACCCAGACAGGGAATACACATAAGCAAAAAGAACAATTGTTGGACAGAATGCAGAACAATGTCATACATTCACTCCAGTACAGAGATCTGGGCCTAAATCCAGTGTTTTTTTGCTCACCATGCCATTCCAGTTTGGACCCAGCCATATGCAAATCAGTCTTGACCCTGCACCCCAATGGGAGCAGTCCAGCCAGAACTGCCAGGCCAGTTCCTCCCTAGACTGGAAACAAGCATCCTAGGACCAGTTTCGGGCTTTCAGCCCTCATCAGCCAGGATAGCTTGACTCCAGTGGCATAGAGAGCACGGAACCCACATCTGGGCATACCCGTCCCACTCGGGGTGACAAACAAAACCCCGAAACCGGTCCTAGGATGCTTGTTTCCGGTCCAGGGAGGACCTGGCTTAACAGTTCGGGCTGGACTGTTCCCATGAGGCACAGGGTCAAGACTGATTTGCATATGGCCAGGTCTAAACTGGGGTGGCAAGGTGAGCAAAAGAATGATGCATTTAACCCAGATCTCTTGACTGGGGTTGAATGTTTTGATTTGTTCTGCATTCCATCCATCAATTGTGTGTCTTTTGCTTCCTCGCCCTAAGTGCGCCGGGTGTGCCCAGCGTGGGTCCCGGGCTCACTGTGCCACTGGATTCAAGCTATCCTGGCTGAAGAGGGGTGAAACCCCGAAACCGGTCCTAGGATGCTTGTTTCCGGTCCAGGGAGGACCTGGCTTAGCAGTTCGGGCTGGACTGTTCCCATGACGCACAGGGTCAAGACTGATTTGCATATAGCCAGGTCTAAACTGGGGTGGCATGGTGAGCAAAAGAATGATGGATTTAACCCAGATCTCTTGACTGGGGGTGAATGTTTTGATTTGTTCTGCATTCCGTCCCTCAATTGTGTGTCTGTTGCTTCCAGGAAATACACAAAAGGCACACAGGATGGTTAGACAAGAAAATACCCACTTTCTATAAGTGGTATTTTCAAACACATAATATAAAAATCATTTTACTAAAAGATGTATTTTTAAATCCTGAGTTCAGGCATCCTAAACTTCATTTTTCTATCAGCTCACTATGGGAAGCTACCTTGGGAAAGTGTTACCAAGCAGCTCCCATGTTAACATATGGGAGAGAGAGCCTTTCAACAGTGAAAACGAAATACACTGTATTTCACTATTACGACTTGCTAAAATACACCAGCTTCATGTCCTACCTTTTAAATACACTGCACTCTGCCCATGGGGCTACCTTAGGCCTACCTTAGGGGTGACTTAGATGAAAGAAAAGGGAAAGTAAGGTCCTGGCAAGTGGGTGCATTTGCCAGATCGACATGCTAATTAAAAACTGTGCGCAGACACTGCAGGGGCAGGTCTGAGACACCTTTGAATGGCTGCTTGTGTGGGTGGCACAACCAGTGCTGCAGGTCCACTAGTAGATTTTGATTTACAGGCCCTGGGCACACACAGTGCACTGTACTAGGGACTTAGTAGTAAATCAAATAAGCCAATAATGGAAGCACCAATCCATGAACACAATTTACATGGAGAGCATATGCACTTTAGACCTGAATAGCACTGGTAAAGTGCCCAGAGTCCTAAAACCAACAAAAACAGGAGTTCAAAAAGCAAAAAGTCTGAGTGTAAACCCACTGAAAAAGTCAAGTCTAACACTCATCTTATTGTCCCTTACCTGCATAAACACTGAAAGAGCTACAGGTGTTAGATGCTGTGGTTTAAAATAGGTGCAGTAGCAGAAAAGAAACTGCTCAAGCCAACTATTTATTATAGACTACTAACTACAGGAGCTGCTATAAGGTTTGTGCACTGGAGATGTTATGCAAGTGCCCTGTGCGAAAGAAATAGTTTATGGATTTTCCTCTTCTGCTTGCACAAATCCAGTGCAGAACACAAAATGATGGGGCCACCTTGCAGAGTGTGAAGAGGGGTACGTGTCATCCATATCTCATCCATGTCCATTGCCTTGGGTGGAATGGGACCCCTGAAGGGTTGGAGGATGCCTCGGTGCCATTGGGACTGCAAGGGTAGGGCCTGTGTCATGCCCGTGCACAAATCTTTGTTATCTGCACCATGGTATCTTAGTATGTTCAGTGCTCTAAATCGGCAGGTACTGTCTAGTACTGAGTACCCACACTTCTTTAATTTGAAAGGCGGTGTACCTCCACTTCAAGGCACTGCTGCAGTACATTTAGTGGGAAAGTACTGGCACTTCTCAGGAGCAAACAGGTACTCTAAATAGTGAGTGCCTGTACTTCTGTATTTCCATTTAAAGCACTGAGAATGGTGTGCCATTTTCCACAGCTGGTAGGATACAGAGCATGCATTTTTATCTTTCTTCCAAGGGCTCAGTTACCCTTTTCCCTTAACTACCTTCCAGCTATCTCACAACTAAAGGAATTTATATTCTCAGGTTTGAGGGGAAGGCTTGGGTTCTTAGTTCTTGGGCCCTCGCAGGGAAGCAGACCTAGTTGGAGTTTCGTGGTTTTAGGCCCTGACAGCCTCCAGTCAGTACTTTGTCTCCGCCAGTGCCTGGTGACAATTTTGCACCAGTGTGACCCTGTGTTTTGGTTGCTCTTGGACGTTGGGTGCGAAAGACTTAAAACCAAAGATGATGGGTAACATATAGTGCTATCTGTGGATTTAAACTGTTTCCAAATCACATTTATGGTGAATTTGGGCCAGCTTGATGTAACGGTTGTCCTGCCAGTAGTCTCTTCTTTCGAGGTCTTTTCCATGGTCCTCTCATTATGGTATCTTCATTTGCTTGGCAGGGTTGCTAATATACCTGCTGAAAATCCACATTTATTTCTTGGTCACATACTGACCTGACGTGCCATCAGGTCCATTTTCCGGGTTACATAGCTAAAAAAAAATTCTTCTCTCATACCCTGACTTTCTACCACAAACCCCTCAATTTCCAGTTAGTAATCTTGATCCTTGGTGGCAATTACCAGTTTTCCCCACATTGTTCTTGATTTCTACAGTGATTCAGAAATTAGATTTTGGCCTTTGAGTAAAATAGATTCCATTTCCTTATTTTTGTTCATCTTCATATAAAGATATACATTTGGAGTTTTCATGCAGTAGACTAGCTACTAGGCACGTTGGATATTCTTTTATTGGAGTGGCTAAATTTGGCACTATGAAGTAACCATATAACCATACCAGCCAAGTGTTTATTGTTTGATTGTCCAGGGTATTTTGCATGTTATTGGTTAACACAGAGGTCCCTTTTCTTGACTGCCCATTTGGTTGAGAATACATTTTCTTAGTCTATCCTTCATGGGTGACACCATAGGGTACTTTCTCCCAATAGGCTCCTGGTTAGTACGGACACGCTACATATTCTACTTGCTTGTCAACCAATGCACATAATTCTACCTTGGAGGCAATCCTCACCTGCCAAACAAGTGCATGTAGCAGCCCTCGTTGCCTTGATGACATTTAATCTCCCTGCCCTTTTTTTATAGGATCGGGCTTGCCAGCGCTAGGCGCCTCGCACAGCATGGAGCTAAGGTGGTACTGAGCAGCCGAAGTAAAGAAAATGTGAACAGGGCAGTGGAACAGCTTGCTGGAGAGAACCTGTCAGTTTCAGGAATAGTTTGTGATGTTGGGAAGAAGGAAGACAGGAGCAGACTGCTGAAATTGGTAAGATGATTTGCAAATTCCTACCTACCATCTTTCACTTATATATGAATTTGCAGGTTTTGCTACTAACCAACATATAGGGAAACTGGAGCATCCTTTCAGATTGGTATATAATGGGCATCAACTCCCATTCTCAATCACAGAATCAAGACACACTACTAGGCCAATATGGAGTACATAAATTTACCTAAATTGCAGCTGACCCTCACTGGCCTGCAAAACAATTAATTTAAGTCACTGACAGCAACAAGCCACCATCCCTGACTTTTCGGGGGCTCCTGGGCAAGTTACTACACAAATCAACAAAGGATTAAAGAGAGCTTATCACATAATTTATACAAAGATAGATTTGCACTTCCCTAACCTCATGGGTGCATTAAGTTATAGTCCTCCTGCACAGGATACAAAGGAGTCAATCAACCTACCAACCTACCAGGCATAAGACTTACAATTTCAGTGGAGTAATTCAATACTCAAAGCCTTAATAGTATCATACTAGAAATCAAGAAATAGAAAAAGAAGACATGCCTTAAAAAGCCAGACTTAGAGAATCTGAAATAATAACCCAGCACAGGTTTGACAACTTATTTATTCATCAGATCAAAAGAACCTAAAAGAGTATCTCGACATGGTGCTCTTGGTCTACCACCGAAAAGGAACACTCTGTGTCAGACATCAGTTGTCAGAGGTGTGTAAGGGGAGGGGTCAAGGAGATATGACACAAATACAATTCATATCCTACAGGGTGTAATAGTGTGGGTATTTATGAGCATATGAAAGTACATTTATTGCTCTTTGCTGAATACTTAAGTTACAAATAGAGGCTCCAGACGTCACTACAACTGTATATGTGAGAAGGAACACCAATAAGGACAGATCCAACCAAGGGCATG
This sequence comes from Triturus cristatus, assembly GCF_964204655.1. Taxonomy (NCBI): domain Eukaryota; kingdom Metazoa; phylum Chordata; class Amphibia; order Caudata; family Salamandridae; genus Triturus; species Triturus cristatus. The sequence continues at coordinate 1,101,731,822 of NC_140594.1, forward strand.
AAGAGACAAAGAAAAGTTTTGTGAAACAATTTTAAGTGACAATAGAAAGTTTTCCTGAAGTTAATTAAAACTTGTGCCAAATTCCTAAAACCTAATCTGATGCATTTCTAACTCAGTACTGTAGAACCTGAGTTTTGATACAATTAGGACTGTTTCTTACAATCGCTGTGAGTTATGTGAATGGAAGTTTAATATTGACACAGGAGCAACTTAAGAACAGATGTAGGTCCAACTTACAATAGTCATACATTTGTAAATCTAGCTTGAAGTTAATTTGAAACAGCAGATTTAGGGGCCTATTATCATTGCGGGCGGATACTTTGGAGACCCGTTGTGGGGGGAGTGGGGTGCTGCACTTGGGGGGTACCCATGGTACCCCCTACATTGGCATTCACAAGGTGACAGGCACCGCGCGGTGCCTGTCACGTTGTGCATGCCAATGCACAACATGCATTATTAACATTGTGGCGGGTGCTGCTTACAGCACAGCCCGCCACAATGTTAAATATGTGGGATATGCAGGACATGCGGGATGCGACTGCCAGGGTGGCGGTTGCATCCTAATGGGCACAGCGGGACCGCCGCACCTCTGGTGGTTGGTCCCGTTTACCGTTACGGTGGCGGGCGGATCGTAATGGGTCCCTTAGTGAGTATTAATGACTGCCTGCAAAAAATGAACAAATCATATTACAACCATAGTACTTGAAAGCTCTGAAATATATTTTAACTAATATAACATTTAGATAAAGTCTATGAGAAAAGTGTATTATTATTTTAGGGTGGTAGAGAGACCTCGTCAAGTAATAATGTCACAGTCCATGGCAGGTCCGGAAAGGGTTCTTTAAATCAAACCCTAGACCTGGGTAGCTGTGACACAGAGCAGTCACGCTTAACTAAAAAGAAAACAACTGTACAGCAATTATCAGTACAAAAACAGTAAATACATAAGAAACACACTGTAAAATTACTACATATAAAAATAGAATATATTTCATATTTCACAATAAACTAGCAAAACACATACAACGATACCTGGTGTTATGAACTTTGCAAGAAATTTATCAATGACACCAAAATGTTTTGAAAGTTTGAAAAAGTTTTGTAAATCACTGTTTTTCACTCATAGCGGTAATCTACGAGCCTCAAATCCGAGGCTCCAGGGCAAAGTCCAACCGTGATGAAAGCCAGGGTCAGATGGTGGCGTCCTCAGCAGCTTGAGGCTGGCTTTGGCCTTGATGTCGACAGAAGTGAAGTCCAGAAGTCTGGTGTATTCTTGGTCTCGATTACTTTTGAGGCTACCCAGGAACCTGCAGGTAGTGGTAGTCTTTGAGACTTGGACTCTGTGCCCTAAAACCGTTATCTTTTACGTTTGGCTTGCAAGTTGTAGTTCTGGAGTAGAAAGAGTGCACTCTAACACTAGCCAAGGGTCCAGGGCCTGTGAGAAACCTCCTGGGGTCTAGCACTCAATCTCACAGGTGGTTCACTGACAAAATATCACCGAAAAAACCTAGAAGTAAAAAATATCGCTGAAAAAATATAGGGGCATAATATCAAGCCAAACATTGCTGCTTTAGCAGCCGTTTTTGGATGAAAAGCGGCGATATATTTATCTCCATATCATCAATGCGGCGCTAACATGCATTAGCGCATGTTAGCAGCAGTTTTACTAACGCCTCGCTAATTAGATGCAAAGTAGGCGTTCATTCACAAAACAACAGCAAAACAGTCGCAAAGACAACATCGCGCTATTAACAAGCCGGCCCCGGACACGCGATGCGATAAAAATAGCCGGTTATCGCAGAAATCTAACGTCAGGTAAAATCCTGACTTAGCTATCTTTATAATGGGAGGTGGATTGACAGATTAAGTCCACACTTTATAGCTTTTCATTAGCGCTGTGAAATTATCGCTTGGTTTCACATGCTAATGATCATTATCGCCGTCTATCGCTGGTTTGAACATCACCTGTTAGCAAAGCGTTGCTAATACGCCGCTAACACGACGATGTAATTCAGCGATAGACGGCAATAGACAAAAACGCGCTAAGCGCGCTTTGCGATCATTATCGCAATTACTTGGTAATATGGCCCATAGAATGCAAAAATATCTACTCACTATACTTAAACAGGTAAGTACAAAAATATCGAGAAACAAAATATTGAAGTAAAAAATATAGTTGTACAAAATATCGAATTTTATATATTTAAATAATCAATCAATCAATCAATCAAGTAATTTGTAGAGGGTACTACATACCCGTGAGGGTTTCAAGGCGCTGGTGGGGGGGGGCTGCTGCTACTGGTCGAAGAGCCAGGTCTTGACTTGTCTCCTGAAGGTCAGCAGGTCCTGGCAGCGCGGTGGGGGAAGGACCTGCCTCCGGAAGTTGTTTTACGGATGCGCGGGACCGTGGCCAGGGCGTGTTCAGCAGAGCGGAGTTTCCTGTTGGGTACGTAGAAGGAGAGTGGGTTGTTGAGATAGGCTGGTCCGGTCTTGTGGAGTGCCTTGTGTGGTGGATCAGGAGCTTGAAGGAGATTCTCCTTTCGACAGGGAGCCAGTGCAGGTTCCTCAGGTGGGGGGTGATGTGGTCGCGGTGCGGGACGTCAAGGATCAGGCTTGCAGAGGCGTTCTGAATTCTCTGTAGTCTGTTGATGAGCTTGGACGAGGCTTCGACGTAGAGGGCGTTTCCATAGTCGAGTCTGCTGCTGACTAGGGCCTGGGTGACTGTTTTCCTCGTGTTTGTCGGGATCCATCTGTAGATCTTGCGGAGCATGCGGAGGGTGTTGAAGCCGGCGGAGGAGACTGTGTTGACTTGTTTGGTCATGGTGAGTTTTGAGTCGAGGATCATTCCCAGGTTGCGTGCGTGGTCGGTGGGGGCCGGAGGGGTCCCCAGTGCTGTGGGCCACCATGAGTCGTCCCATGCTGAGGGGTTGGACCCGAAGATGAGGATCTCCGTCTTGTCTGAGTTCAGCTTAAGTCGGCTTTCCTTCACCCAGTCGGCGATTGCCTTCATCCCCTGGTGGTGGTTGGATTTGGCGGTGAGAGGGTCCTTGGTGAGGGAGAGGATCAGCTGCGTGTCGTCTGCGTATGAGACAATGTTGAGGTTTTGCGATCGGACGATGCTGGCGAGCGGTGCCATGTAGACGTTGAAGAGGGTCGGGCTGAGGGATGATCCTTGGGGTACGCCGCATTAAAAACATTAAAAACATTAAAAAAAACATTCAAACATATTATAATGTTAAATACATATGACAAATACCTACAAATAATATATTTAATAAAATATAAAATAATTTCCAAACAAATAAATATTTGTAATTAGAAAATTATTTTTGAAAAAAACATTAATTATTACATACATTTACTTTTTTTATTTCCTACTCTATAACACCACACAATTTACAACCACATTTACATTTTAAAAAAATGTACTTCCTTAATTAACATAATTAATGACCAATTAAAGCAATATTATTAATTAAAAAACAAATCAAAACTCCAAAACAATATTTAACTTCCCACTCTTTACCCCTATAATCCCCTCTCCCACAGCTAAAATTAAACTGTAAAAAAAATAATTTCACATTTAAAACTTATTTTCAATTAAAAAACTAAAAGTATTTAACAACTGATTATAAAGTAAGTAAAATTAATTTATTCCCCACTTTGTACCCCTATTACAATAAAACCCACACAAAAAATAAACAAATACCCTAATTAAATATAAATTATTTAATTAAAATTAATGATCGACCAATTTTTATTAATTATAAATTACTACCCACCCTTTACCCCTATAAACCCGACAACCCACACTTGAAAAAAATCACACAATTACCATAATTAATGATCAATTAATTAGTTAATTACAAATAAATTACTTCCCACAATTAACACAAAAAAATCTAAATTAACCAAATAAAAAATAATCATTAATTTATTATAATTAAATTACTTCCCACCCTATTCCCCTACAAACCCACAACCGGCCACGGAACTAAAAAATGCCAAATGTAATTAAAATAAAATTCATAGCTACAAAACATTTAACACATATATTAAAAAACATAAACAATACTTAAACGAAAAAACATACATCACATACACTTGAAATATAAACTAAAATACATAACATTAATTAAAAAATCGATATTTTAGGGGAGAGGATGTAGCCTTACGGCTAGAGAGGTCGACCCCGAAGCTGGAGAACCGGGTTTGAGTTTCGGCAACGACGCTTAACATCCTGTGATTCTGGGCAAATCACTTAATCTCCCCTTGCCTAACGAAAATGAATGTGTCCTTCTGTAACGTAACTGTTGCTCATGTAAAGCACTCTGATACCCGATGTCTCGGGTCTAGTTTGCGCTATGTAAAATTCTCTTTAAAAAAAAGCTATATTTTTGCAAACAATATTAATGACTTCTATATTTTTAAAAACAATATTTCTTACCTTAAATTCAATATTCTTGACCCAGATATTTTTTCTCACGATATTACTGAATCATGATATTTCCAACTCGATATTTGTGTAAGTTGACATTTCCAACTCAATATTCTGTCTCAACCCCCTCACGCGCTACACCAGCGGAGTGCAGCTCAGGTCCAATGGCTGCTGGGCACTTTGCAGGTGCAGGCTTGTTTAGCTTTTGTATCCTTGAAGCTTAACAGGAGGCTAGCCAACTAGCCCTTAGAGTGCACTGACTGGCCTTGGCACAGGTGGGAGCCGGTCCAGCCCTTGGGGTTTCTCACTACTAAGTCGACTAGAGGAGCAGGCCTTTTATTTCTGAAGTCCTATCTTGGTTCAGCCGGTGCAGCAGGTGAAGTCTTCCTGAGTGCAGCCTTTATTTCTGAGGTCCACAGGTTCGGCAGGTGCAGTCATTCTGCTGTCCTTTTTTGAGTCCAGGAGTGTTCTGGGGATGATAGCTAGGTTGCCACTTTTATGGCAACTTTGAGTTTGAGTGGGGATGACTCATTAGATAGCCAAATGGGCTACAAGTCCCACGGGACAACTTCACCCACTCTTAAGTCATTTCCTGTGGGATTGGCACCAAACAATACCATAATGCATCTCTCTGCCCAAATACAAGATATCAAGACTCTTCTATTATGGGTGATAGCTATGGGCACACCCTGGAGGTGTATCCAATATATTTATCCAGCTGTTAGAAATTGAGTCCCAGCTTGGCCCACTGAACAAAGTATATCTACATATACTAACAGAAGGTCCTAAGTCCAAAAGAAAACAAAACGCCGCATGATGCTGTATGTGCTGCACCTCTCTTCAAAGAATTACTGCATCACTAGGCAGGGAGATTAAGAGTCTATCATCCCACCCTTATTGGCGGAGCTTCGTCATATAAGACCCTAGGGGGTCAAAGTCAGGGCCCCTACACTCTCGAGCCACCCGGCTCTACTGGGTACCCGTCCCAATGATCCCCAAAGAGGGAAATCTCCTGCCAAAGTGTGCAACAATATTCCAAAGAATACAAAAAATGCAGTGCAACAACGTGATAGTGCTTTAAAAATGACTACGTGGTCAACAAATATGTTTAATGTGAATTGACCAGGTGTCATGTCTAAAAAACCAAATTAGTAAAAAAATTATATACGACTAATTCCTGACTTGGTCTCTCAAGGTCGACATGTTTCAGCCGATCTGGTTGTTTCACCCGGCTTTCTTCAGGACCTAATAGTAATGGTGTCAAAAGGCTACTGCAGGATAAATTTGGAAAACAACGGTGTGTATAACCAGTGCAACTCAAAATTCAAAATACTAGTGAGAAATGTTATGTGGCCATTGCCACCCTACCAGACTAGCATAGTTTATGCTTTACTTAGGTGTTGTCACCTCTTCTTCTTTCCCAACGTTCTTTGGGAGAAAAGCCTCACCTCACCCGGCAGATTGCTCGGTGTAGGAGGCACCGCTCTGTCCGTCGAGACCTCGAGCTGGACCCTGAGCAGTCTGGGAGGCCACTGAACAAAGTACCTTAAATTCTTGGTTGCAGAGCATTGTGTTGATTCGCGTCAAAGATGCATCGTGCAACAGAGGCAATGAGTTGGTCCCTAGATGTGATGAGGGTGTGGTGGAAGGTCCTGTTGCATTGACGTTGAGGATCCTGACGACGGGGCTTGGGATCTGAACTCTGGTGTCGAGCATGTGAGGTGCAGCAGAGGCGATACATCAGTTCCGATGAGCAGTGAAGCTGTGATGCGGAGACCCGGCATCATCAGGTTGCAGTCAATGAGAGATGTGAGGAGCTTGCACCAGGAAAAGTGTCGCACATTGGCGGTTCCAAAGGTGATGGCTTGGTCCCAAGATGCGGGAAGTAAGTCTTTGCAATGGGTCCAATCTACACAGCAGTGGTGATGCATCAGTTCTGTTCAGGCATGTGCCCCTCTGCCAAAGAGATGCATTTTTTCTGCTCTGGGATACATCACTCAGCAGAGAAGAGGCATTGGTTTCATTGGCAAGCACCTTAGGCCCACTTCCAAGGGTCCAGGACTGGGGTGCCACCACTTGGTAGGGTAGACGTATGGATGGTAGAGTCCAGGTGCAGGTTTTGGAAACCTGTTGTTATGATGGTCTAACCACTCACCTGAAATCCAGGTAGTCAGCAGGGGCGATGACAATGCCCCAACCCTCTCAGAATATATCTCAGCACTACTGAAAAAGAAACAGCAGCCCTGACAAATATTCCAAGAGGAAAGGGGTTTTGGGATGAGAGACAAAACACACAGAGAAGAGACACAGCCGTATTCTGCCATCTGGACCTGCTGGGATCATACATGTAGAACCGTCTTCTTCAATCTGTCCGTGAAGGAAAGCAACGTATGAGCTAAGCTATGAATCGGAAAAACAAATTTGATAGGTTACATATGCTCTGTGATAATCACCTGCTCAAATGCTAAGGTTCCCATATGAGTGTGATTGACAATATATCAGACAAAGAAGGATTATCTTTCTGGAGAACCTTATTGCACTAAGTAATGGCCACGCATTAATGAACTAAGATAAAACAAGAAAACAAAACAATTGTCATTCAGTTGTAGGTTTTTTGTTCCAAATATATGTCATATATCAATATGCATAACACCTCACCTTTGCGTAATCTGTGTAGACTTAATTATTTTCAGTAGTTACTACAGAAACCAAAAGGCACTGATACCTTTGCAATATGCTAACAAGAATGTCTTTTTCCTTGGTTTACAATGTCTATCCTTTGCCAATTACATGAGCGTACACTAAATAGACTTGCAGGACATAAGACTCACAATAATGCCACAAAAGATGAAAAGTCCTAAATGAGTCTGGAGAGAAAGCAACACAAATAAATCTAAATGAAAATAAATAAACTGCAGGCTTAAATACTCAAGTCAAATCGTCTCGCATTCACAGGACTTAGCTGTCTTGAAGCGGAGATTTTTTTTTATCCTGCGGTGGAGCCGGCTCTTGGAAACACTGAAGATCTTCTGATAATGACCGTGAGATGGTTTGAAGTCCTCACGAGAATGTGAGTCAAAAGAAAGTCAAGCACAGAGTTATGGGGGCGCGGCTATTTATAGCCTGTCCTTGGACGTTGCAGACCCCGTAACTAAGCACTTGTCGACAGCGTCCTGAAAGTTCAGGAAGAAACATGGTTGTCAGGAAGCTAGTTTCCTGGCAACCATAAACAACACTTATTTGCGCTTTTGCCCAGCGCTTACCGCTATAAAAAGGAAATGCAAATAGAAAGTCATTATTGAAATGTCGATATGGGCCTTTTTAAACATTAAACACCAAAACCCTTAAGTAACAATAGAGCACTCAACATAAATACGGATTCCATGCCACAATTCCATCATTGTAAAGCAGGTCTTTGAATGAGTACATGATTTAAGAATTGCCCCTGTGGATGTTGACAAATCAGGCAAGACATAATTACAGTTGCTGATGTGTGCTGGTTCCTGACACCCGTTATGTCCCTGAGGCTTCAGACCAGGAGGCCAGCCAGCCAGCTCTTGGAGTCACTCTGGGGTGAAGTAATGCAGTTCCAGTCTTTCTCACCCAGGCAAGAGGGCAGCAGGCAGCAGATCGGCACAGCAAAACTGGAGTCCAGTAGATTGCAGTCCAGCAGCGTGGCAGTCCCTCAGCAGCACAGCTGTCCTTCTTCCTGGCAGTATACTCAGGTCCAGAAGTGTACTGAATTGGTGGTGTCTGAAGTCCAGTACTTATACCCAATGGTGCCTTTGAAGTAGGGGATACTTCAAAGACAGGCCTTATAAGTGCACAGAGGCCCTGCCCTTCCTGCTGTGGCTCCAGACTCACTACAGGGGGACAGTATTATTATACACAAATTCTTCCAAAGGCAAAGTTTTCTCCCATTCTGTTGTCCAAGTGGAGGAAAAACAATATAAAATGTGTTCCATGGTCTGATTGAGACGTTCCGTCTGTCCATCTGTTTCTGGATGGTAGGCAGAAGACAGACGGATGTCTATGTCCATTGATGAGCAAAAACTATGCCAGAACCTGGAGACGAATTGTGGGCCATCTTCGGACACAATTGTAGTTGGTAGTCCATGAGCCTTGATTATATTTTGTACAAATAGATCAGTAAGTTCTTAGCTGAAGGCATTTGTTTAAGAGGGACGAAATGGGCCTTTTTGGTTAAGTATTCTATGACTACCCAAATGATAGAGAAACCATTAAACACAGGTAGGTCAGTGAAAAAATCCATACTTGGTGCAGGGGGTATGGGCATTGGATGTAATAAACCAGCTGGTGCCACATGAGGAGTTTTATATTGCAAACAACAGGACAGGTTTGGCGTAGTTTTTAACATCATCAATGAGTGTAGGCCACCAGAAGTGTTGTTGGCATAGATCAATATTTTTTTTAACACCTGGGTGACCTGCGTAAACCGAATCATGGGTCCAAGTTAAGACAGTTTGTTGCAAATCCTGGGTAGGAATGCTCCAGCGCTTAATACCAAAAATCCCCTCACTACGTCTACAGACCACAGATCTTCTTCAACAACCACATTCATTCACTGGTGGGGCCCATAACACCAATCATTCATTCTTACTTTTTAGATAAATGGTCCTCGAGAGAGAGAGAGACAGGGGAAATTCTTTTCTCTTCTTCTTATTCCATGCGCTGGAATACTATGGGAGGAAGATTTGCACCAATCACCTGATGAGTAACAACAAATTCACCTCTTCATCCCTACCTCACCAGGGTCTTAATACCTTTATAACCTAGCAGTTCCTCCCATGCTATTGGCCATGGATCAGCTAGTTGCTGGGAAAAGCGACATTTTTTTCTTCTAAACAATATACATCAAAACACTTCAAATAATAACCCGACACAGTTCTTTAAATGAAATAATATGTTTATCTAATTAAAACATAAGGAAATCATAAAGCATTCAATATTTTGGTTCGCATATTTACCTAATATGGCTAAATGGCGTCCTCTATGTCAAATTCAGATCTTTCGTCTCTATGCCCATAAATCAATTAATTAGTTTGTAAGTTAATTGGGCATCTGATCAGTCCATCAGAGTCTTTGGCAAGCAGCTGTCCAGCAGTGTCACCGTCCTCTCCGTCAGCATAACATCAGGAAATCTGGTAAAGTGTAAGGGAAGGGTGAAGCCCTACCTTCTCTAGTCTACTTTTATAGTAAAATATCGACGACAATGTTACAATACATGTTTTAGAACAAATTCGATTGGTTGAACCAGAATAATTCTTCCTGATTCCCATACATTTGATGTTGCATTAGATGCAGTTCTCAATTTATTAATAAAATTGTAACAGTTTCCAATCCATCCAGGGCATGTTTATTCCCATGCGGGTTTGTGTCCATGGTGTCATCAATTATAACAGTTCATAGTTTAAGGAGGTTCATTGTTTGAGGCTTGGCACTCCTTCCGGTGCGTCCTTCACGAGTACAGTCTGCCTGGGGTCAGGACGAGGTTATTGTTGCTCATCTTTTAGCGCAGGCGCACTTCACTTAGTGACTTCTGTATCTCGTCTCTCCGTCAAAATAGGGATGGCAGCCATTTTGTGGCCACTTCAGAAAGGTCAACTTAAGCAAAGAGACACAAAACGTAATTAATACATGTAAATTACTATTAAAATGTTATTCCCTCACTAAACCCTCTATGTGTGTGTATTTATCTAGCAAAAGCAACACGCATTGCGGTTTATACTCACAATTTAAAGCACGAATCACAAATCACATCACATAAGCAACATATAATATACAAATTCTAAATATCTGACATTAGTATGCGTACGAAATTGTATCAATCAGGCCATGCAAATGCGATTCCCACATGTATTTTCTAATTAGTAATGTTGATTAATTAAACACAGCAAACAATTAATACTATTAATGTTAATCAATTATTCATGTTAATTCAAAATGATAAAATGGAGGAGGTATACGATTTCTTAGGGAAAACCTCGCTCCAGCAATCCCCCCTTTGGTGATTTTATCACCACAAAACACCCAACTATAGTACCCTTTTACGGAAACTTGAAATGACTTCTTACTCATAGCTCAAAATTCAGTTTCTTCATATTCATCTCTTTTTGCTTTCTTATACATATTGTCTTTCCACTCATCTAAGGCTTTCTCTTCAAAATCCTTTTCTGGATCTTTTCCTTTTCTCTTAAGTTTATTTCTTTTTATTTTATTATTTGTTTTCTTTCTCCTGCAACACATACACCCTAATCTTATCACTAATATTGCAACTATCACACATGTTAATGGAAACAGAATTTTACCTATAACAGTACTACCTATTTTAGCTAAGTAATTTTTAATAGCAGCTATTCTTGTCCATACATCTTCAACCTCCAGTGGTACAAGTTCATCGTGCAATTCAGTAATATTTTTAATGTAAACTTTCAAATCTTTACTTTCGTCTGGATTGTAAGTGCAACAATGTTGAACTTTCAGCATTCCACAGACTCCACCCTCTTTTGCCAATAGAATGTCAAGGGCAAGTTGATTTTGCATTACCATAGCACGCATGGCAACCATTTCAGTATTAACCAATAAGAATCCATGAGCAGTGCTTGTTGACAAGCGATCCACTACTGTAGATAATCTTCTAATTTTATTTGCATTCAGAGTTATTCCCACTGCCGGCATCAATGCACAAAAAATGTCACCCACGATTTCTGCCCAAGATTCTCTCTTTCTATGCACTAAATGACTATTTAAACTATTTACACCCTCTTCTCTGTCCATGTGAAAGATTTTTGGAATACCAGGCCTACATAACATGTGCCATACCAATGGTCTGGCAAACGATAATATGCCCTGTTCCCACAGATAAAATATATTCCAGGAAATACTGGATCTCTTCCACCCTTGAATCCCCATCCACCCATGATTCGGTATGTATCATGGCACTCACTATTACCTACAAACAGGTTATCATATGCAGTTTGATTCCTTCTTATACAAAGTTTTCCTTTCTGAGGCCTGTCTAAAGCTATTGTTGGTGTTGACTCCCTTTTTGTCAGGTGTTTCTCCATTTCTATGTCCCAAGCTGTTTTCTCAACCTTTCCTTCTGATGCCTTTTTGTGCATCTTATGCCTTCTTTCCTCAACCATATTCAAAAATGTATTTTCTTCTTTCTGCAAACTGCATGTCAAATTATATTTAAACACAGCTTCTAATGTTAGTTCACTAGTCTCTAGGAAATATTCACCTAAAACCTTAGCAGGTCTTCCCTTATTTAGCTTATTATTAGCAGGCACTAATGCAAATATGTTATCTACATCTGAAAAATAATACTCTAATTTCCCTATCTCGTGATGATAAGTCACTCCCTCTGCCACAGAAGCAGGTAACTGCATGCAGACGTAGCAGTCTCTTACATCCATAGTCTTTACATATTCATACAATAATTTTGAAAATACATTATTAGAGAAATCATTAATAGACCTATCTTTATGCAAATGAATGTTTGTTTCTACAGTTGGTACTACCTTTGAAATTTTTCCTATATTAGTTTTGTTTCGACCATTTCCTTCTATTGTATCTATTGTGATTTTAAATGATATTACAAGAGCTAGGATGCTCCATAAAAGCATTAATAATCCTGTACAACAGCAACATGTTTTACACCATCTTTTCATGAATGTACATCTACTTTTACTACCATCTGTGTTAGCCATTTTTACTAAATGGACCGTGTCTTTTGACTTAGCCTCTTCTACTTTGTGACCAGTTTCTACCCCAAAGCTTCTAAGCTTCTACTTGGTTTCACTAGTTTTCTACTTCTTCTCTTTTATTATCGTTCTCCACATCAACAGCTTCTTTGATTATTCAGTTTGGCATCTCATCGTCCTTTGCCTCCTTCACCCAGTCTGGATACAGAATTTCCTGAATCTCTGCTTCTTCTTCTCCAATATCGGACAAGAGAACTCTCAGGATTTCTGATTCTTCTTCTTCTTTAACCACTTTCAGTAAAGCCTCCTCTGGATTTCCTTGACTGTCTGCCTCTTGGGATTCTTCAGGCAGGGCCACATACGTCCATTCCGGTGACTTATACTTCTGGTTAGGTTTTCTTGTCCTTCCGGACCCTTTGGTTACAACTGTTTCCTCCTCTTTTGATTTTTCCTGACTCGTGACTTCATTCACCTGTTCAGCTCTTGGTGATTTCACTCGAGTCAATCGATATCTTAGTCTCTTTATTTTGTTCGGCCAAACTTCTGGTTTTACAGTTCTTTTCAATTTACTTTCTTTGACATTCTTTTCATTCTTTTCTTCTCTCCAAGCTCTCTTTCTCAGAACTCGACCTTCAGGTATTTCGTTCTCACTCTCTTCTGATTCTGTACCAACTTGCTTTTCCTTTTCACCAGTCTCTTTATCCCCCACTTCTACTTCTTCTCTTTTATTATCGTTCTCCACATCAACAGCTTCTTTGATTATTCAGTTTGGCATCTCATCGTCCTTTGCCTCCTTCACCCAGTCAGGATACAGAATTTCCTGAATCTCTGCTTCTTCTTCTCCAATATCGGACAAGAGAACTCTCAGGATTTCTGATTCTTCTTCTTCTTTAACCACTTTCAGTAAAGCCTCCTCTGGATTTCCTTGACTGTCTGCTTCTTGGGATTTTTCAGGCAGGGCCACATACGTCCATTCCGGTGACTTATACTTCTGGTTAGGTTTTCTTGTCCTTCCGGACCCTTTGGTTACAACTGTTTCCTCCACTTTTGATTTTTCCTGACTCGTGACTTCATTCACCTGTTCAGCTCTTGGTGATTTCACTCGAGTCAATCGATATCTGAGTCTCTTTATTTTGTTCGGCCAAACTTCTGGTTTTACAGTTCTTTTCAATTTACTTTCTTTGACATTCTTTTCATTCTTTTCTTCTCTCCAAGCTCTCTTTCTCAGAACTCGACCTTCAGGTATTTCGTTCTCACTCTCTTCTGATTCTGTACCAACTTGCTTTTCCTTTTCACCAGTCTCTTTATCCCCCACTTGTTCTGGTTTCCCTACTTCTGTCCCTCCTCGGGTCTCCGACACGCAATCTTCCTGCTGACTACTTGTCCCTTCACCTAGCTGGGTGTTGCAGTTCCCTACACCTCCTCGGGGGTCTTCCGCAATCTGTCCCTCTCTCTCTGTAACTGTCCCTTCTTCATTCAAATCTATTAATTCAGGTGGAATTTCTCTCAAATTTTCATCTGGGATTTGTTCTTTTTGACTTTCTTTTACTGCTTCTTCTTTGTCTTTTCCTTCCTTCTTTTTAGGTTCTTTTCTAGGACCTTTCTTTCTCTGCTCGTCTTCAGAATCTGAGCTGTCAGAAATCTGCAATCTTCTTCTCAGAGAGACACTTCTGGGGACCAGAATCTGTTTTGGTTCATTTTCCCCCCTTTCAGGATTCTCACGTGTTTTTGGTTCTTCGTGATCTGATTCAGTACTTGATTCTGATTCGTCATAGTACTCTTTCTCCTTGCAATCCACTGGATTTGGTATTCTCAAGGTATGGCTGGCATGGATCCAGTTTTTCAGTCCAGCACACTTCACAGCTGTTGTCGTGGTCAGAATGACTTGTCTTGGTTTTCCCCACCTGGGAACCAAACAGTTTCTTCTTCTGTGGACCTTTATCCTCACCCAATCTCCTGGGCCTAGATCATGGGCTTGCTTCTTTTCAAGGGTGGTGGCATCCGCTCCAACCTGATGAAACACAGAATGAACTGCGTCAGCCAGGCCTTTACAGTTCTCCAACACCATGTCATCAGAAATCGTCATCAGTTTGTTGACTGGTATGTAAGCATGCCTCATCGCACGTCCCATGATTATTTCATGAGGACTTAACCCTGTAGTTCTATCTGGGGTTGCACGTATGGTCATCAAAACTAGAGGCAAGACATCAGGCCATTTCATTCCTGTGGCTAAACACATTTTCCCAATTCTGTTTTTGATTGTACCATTCCTTTGCTCAACCACATCAGAAGCCTCTGTCGGTAGGCAAAATGCAGTTTCTGTTGTACATTTAATGCTTCACTGACCAATTTCACAATCTCATTATAGAAGTGCCCTCCTCTGTCTGATTCAAGGGTCACTGGGAACCCGAACCTGGGGATGAATTCCCTCAAAAGCAGCTTTGCTACTGTCAATCCATCATTTCTCCTTGTCGGGTATGCTTCTACCCACCTGGAGAATAGGCAGACTATGACCAGAACATACCTCAATCTGTTACATGTTGGCATCTCAATGAAATCTATTTGCATTCTGGTAAAAGGCCCTCCTTCTCGGCCTATGGTTCCTAGGCTCACCACTGTCTTTCTCCCAGGATTGTACTGCTGACAAATTAAACATCTCTGACATAGGCTCTCTGATATAATTCTGAATTTTGGGTTGTACCAGGTCTGCTTAAATGACCTGATCATAGCATCTCTCCCTATGTGTCCCTGGCCATGATACACCCGTGCCATGGTAGACAACATGCTATCAGGCATGACTGGTCTTCCATCTCGATAGACCCACACATGATCCTTTTCTCTTGGTGCACATCCTGCTTTTACCCACTGCCTTGTTTCCTCATCTCCTGCTTCCTCCTGCAATTGCCTCACTTCTTCCCATGTCCCTACAACGTTAGTAAACATTAAGGAATAGGAAGTAATTTCTTTCTCCTTTGCCCGATTGACTGAATAATGATTTCTGGCACAGTACTGTGCCATGTCATTGGCATAACGGTTGCCGACAGTAACATAATCCTCCCCTTGGTTATGGGCAGCACATTTCACCACAGCCAATTGTTTAGGCAGCTGTATCGCCTCAATCAACTTTCCAACCACCTCAGCATTCTTTATAGGAGTTCCACTTGAGGTTAGGAAACCTCTTTGTAGCCACAACTGACCAAAATCGTGGACAAATCCCAAGCCATACTGGCTGTCAGTTATCACAGTCACTCTCACACCTTTCCCAATTTTGCATGCTCAAAACAGAGCCACTAATTCTGCTACTTGGGAAGATTTTACTCCTTTTAGATAGGATGCTTCCATCACTGCTGAAACCGTGCACACTGCATATGCTGCACTCAACACCCCTTCTTCTGTTCTCAAACATGACCCATCAACAAACATTAGATAATCATTTTCTGCCAAAGGTACATCTTTTATGTCTGGTCGTGGTTTCGTACAATACTCAAGCACATCCAAACAATCATGATCTGCTTCATCTCTCACTTTCACTTTCACCATCAGGTTACAACATTGCTGGATTCACATTCACACATCTTGCAAGGCTCACATTCGTTGCACCTAATATGACTTTCTCATACTTAGTCAGCCGACTATGTGTCATCTACTGAGTACGACTCCTTGTTAAAAGAATCGCCACATCATGAGGTACAAACACTTTCAAAGGATATCCCATCACGATTCCTTCACTCTGCTCCAAACTTCGACATGTTGCAGCTACTGCTTTCAGACAACCAGGTAAGCCTACAGCTACTGGGTCAAGCATGTCTATTATCTCCTTGGCAACCTTGTACAACTTTGAAATATGCTTTGCTACTACAGCGGCCATTGCTTGTCTGCATTTGCTCATCATGCTTTTGATTGACAAATACCACAGTAATGCCTGTGTTTTAACTGCACTAATTTTGTGACATAGCTTACCTTAGACTAGGCTGCTTCTCCCCGGTCCACCGCGTCATTGGTCGATTGAGTGGAGGGAGAATGGTGCGACTTCCGGTTTTGGGAGGTTGGCGTTGTAGCCACTCCTGCCCCTATAAAACCGGATGTCCGGCCAAACGCGCAGCGGATGAGCACAGCGGGCACGCCGGCGGCGCACCGAAGGTACGTCAAAGGCAAGCCCGTTTGCATCCGTCAACGTCCCGAAGGCGGCCCGGGTGGAAAGGCTCCCGGTGTCACTGCTCCTCACAGTAAGCATATAATTTACAGTAGTGCAGAATTAAGGAGGTCCGCTCACATATTGGACTGTCACAGCTGTATTGAGCCGACTAGGGACAGAGTCAACTTGCTGTTCAACCGATGCAATTGGACAACTACAACATGCACGGACAGAAATACTGCTGACAATTCTAAGGGAATGGACACAAATACCTTAATGTCAGGGACTTTAAGGCAAAAGAGTATTAGAGCCTTCTTACTCAATGTATGCTCTCTAAACAAGAACGATCAACATATATCCGACCTAATACAAGAGTCTAAGTTGGACATTTTATTCCTGACTGAGACATGGCTCACAGAAACATCCAATCCCACAATAGCAATAGCTATACCTCCTGGCCATTCCATCCTGAGAAGGGACCGTGCCCTGGGGAAGGTGGGGAGCTGCATTAATCACCAAAAATGACATCTCGGTCAAGACAATCCCTATGGACGAGATAGATGGGGCAGAGTGTCTCAGTTTTCACTGTACACTCTCCACCCATCAATCTCTGGCGGGAGTTCTAATTTATAGACCCCCTGGGCACGCAGGGACTTTCTTAAGAACTGTTTCCAATGCAATCGCGCCGTTAGCCCCCAGATTCAAACTCTTCTTGGACCTAGGAGACTTTAATGTTCATATGGACAATCCAGACAGCTCGGATACCATCTCACTATGTGAGATCCTTGAGACCACGAACTTATCCCCCTATGTGTCTATGCCTAGCCATGATAAAGGCCACACTCTAGACCAAATCTTTTCCAATATTTTAATACAAACAGAGGAACCCATCCCCTTAGTCTGGACAGATCACTACTTGATAGGCTTGAAGGTACATAAATTAACGAAACCCGCACACACCCCGGAGAAGCGGCCACCTTTTACATCTTGACCCTTCCATAAAATCACCCCTGATGCCCTGAGCCTAGAACTCGCTTCACATCCCCTCTCCATGAGTGGTAATATAGAGGATAAAGCAGGGTACCTGGACACTTGCCCCTCAGACCTCACGACCTTGTCAACCATCAAGAAAATCCTCGCCTTGGTTCAATCAAGCCTTGAGGAAATGCAAGAGCTCTTGTAAACGCTTGGAAAGAGTGCGTGGAGGAAAAACTTTAGCGCAGATAGTAAAGAAATATATAAAAAGGTGCTAAAAACTTACCACAATAGAATCCTTAAGGAAAAGAAACCCTTCTTTTCAGCTAAAATTGAGTCATCCGGGACCAAGAGCAAGGAAATTTTTTAAATTGTGAAACACTTCTCCTCTCCCATAGCAGTTGTCATTAAATGCACCTTGTCGGATAACTGGATTAGCCAGTTAGCATCTTTCTTCCATGAGAAAATCTCTGGTATTCAAACATCATTTTCAGCTCCTCATGTGGCGCAGGCCGATCCCTCCTCTGTACCTCTTACCCTCACCGCGGTAAGCAATGCCTCCTTCTTCCAGTTCCCTCCCATCACCTTTGAGCAATCCTTGAAGATAATGAAACATTTAAAATCCGGCTCCCCTTCTGACCCATGCCCTGCAAAAACACTAGCTGCTGTAGCTGAGGCTATTAACCTGGAGGTCAATGCAGTTCTGAACCTTTCATTGAGCAGTGGCCAGGTCCCCTCCATTTGGAAGAGGGACAAAATCCTTCCTTTGTTAAAAAAGCCCACTGCGGATCCTACAAGAACATTTAACTACAGACCCATTTCCCTCCTGCCTTTCCTTGCCAAAACCATAGAAAAATACGTTAACTCGGTGACTACCGAGTTCGTAGAAACCAACAACCTCCTCCACACGAGTCAATCCGGTCTCCGTGCAAATTTCAGCACTGAGACGGCCTTACTCGAGATCTCAAAATCCATCAAACAGCCCCTTGATGCAGGTGGGAGAGCGGCCCTGATCCTGTTGGATTTATCTGCAACTTTCGACACCGTGCCCCACGGCCGACTCCTACATAGATTAGGGGAGTGTGGCCTCGGTGGCACAGTGTTAAAGTGGTTCTCCTCCTTTTTGGAGTAAAGAAGTCAGGCGGTCTGGCCCCCCCTTTTGAGGCCCTCATTCCCCCCTCAAAGTTGGAGTTCCTCAGGGCAAAAACCAAAGGAAATGATGGACGGAGTGTTGAACATTGCAAGCACTCACCCCCAGTCAACTGATCTGGGTTTAATCCATCACCGTTCTTTAGCCCACTCTGCCACCCCAGTTCAGACATGGCCATATGCAAATCAGTCTGACCCTGTGCCTCATGGGAACAATCCAGCCCGAACTGCCAAACCATGTCTTCCCTGGACCGGAAACAAGCTTCCTAGGACCGGTTTCTGGCATTTCAGCCGTCTTCAGCCAGGCTTGCTTGAATCCAGTGGCAAAGTGAGCAAGGGACTCACGTCTGAGCATACCCTGCCAACTTATGGCGAACAAAGCAAAAACCAAAGGAAATGGTGGACGGAGTGTTGAACAGCTTAGAGTCAAACCCTGAGGCGGAAGCCGGGAGCGAGGAACCACATTTCCCAAAACTCTTCATCACAGATGTACTTGTGTTTTTAAACTTGTCACAGAATAACTTGTGTTTTTAATAGCCACTTACTTTGGGGAAACTAGTTGCCAGTCGCAGCAGAGCCAGCGCTGACGCTACACGCCCATTGCAATCTCTCCTTCGCGCCACGAGCAGAGGCCACGCCCCTTTTTTAGGCCACACCCCCAAGCCGACTCCTACTAAAGACGCAGATTCAGGGGGCCAGGTAAAAGCTTAGAGTCAAGCTCCTGAGGCGTAAACCGAGAGCGAGGAACCACATTTCCCAAAACTCTTCATCACAGATGTACTTGTGTTTTTAAACTTGTCACAGAATAACTTGTGTTTTTAAAAGCCACTTACTTTGGGGAAACTAGTTGCCAGTCGCAGCAGAGCCAGCGCTGACGCTACACGCCCATTGCAATCTCTCCTTCGCGCCACGAGCAGAGGCCACGCCCCTTTTTTAGGCCACACCCCCAAGCCGACTCCTACTAAAGACGCCGATTCAGGGGGCCAGGTAAAAGCTTAGAGTCAAGCTCCTGAGGTGTAAACCGGGAGCGAGGAACCACATTTCCCAAAACTCTTCATCACAGATGTACTTGTGTTTTTAAACTTGTCACAGAATAACTTGTGTTTTTAAAAGCCACTTACTTTGGGGAAACTAGTTGCCAGTCGCAGCAGAGCCAGCGCTGATGCTACACGCCCATTGCAATCTCTCCTTCGCGCCACGAGCAGAGGCCACGCCCTTTTTTTAGGCCACGCCCCCTGGGCCACAACCCCGGAGTGGTATAAACAATGTGCATATTCCGGTCGCGCAGCGGGCGAGCGCAGCGGGCGCGACGTTTGCGCACCGAATTCGCGCCTAAGGCAAGCCCGTCTGCGCCCGTCCGCGACCGACCGGGGCAGGGGCCACCCCCCCTGCTCAATCATTATGCCATACCATTACCTACCACCCGCAGCTCCTTCGCCAACTAAACCAGACAGTTGGGCCATCCTGTTTACACACTTGGGATCCCTCTACCCAACATTCTGCCTGTAATCAGTGTGGCTTCCAACTCTCTCATGGCGTAAAGAAAGCGACATCATTCTCTATGCTGTTGCTTAACTGCCGTTCGCTTCCTAAACATTCTACGGAAATCTCTCTACTGTTGGAGTAGATGAACCCAGACGTCTTTTTCGCCACAGAGACATGGTTACAGGAACACTTTGAACCTGATCTAGTGCAAGCACTTCCTCCTGGCTATCAAATTCTCCGCCTTGACCGAAAAAAAGGCATTGGCG
This sequence comes from Triturus cristatus, assembly GCF_964204655.1. Taxonomy (NCBI): domain Eukaryota; kingdom Metazoa; phylum Chordata; class Amphibia; order Caudata; family Salamandridae; genus Triturus; species Triturus cristatus. The sequence goes on from NC_140594.1 coordinate 1,101,751,997, forward strand.
GTGGTCTAGCTATAATCTACAAATCAGATTACGTTGTCACCAGTACCCCTGTAAAATTCCCTGACTGTGAATGTCTTCCTTTTTTTATAAAATTCAGCGCCACACATACCTTCTCGGGTATGCTTATATACCGCCCGCCTGGACCACAAAGGCAGTTTCTTTCAGACCTTGCCTCGATAGCAGCAAGTCTTGCAGTTAGCGCTGCCAATTTCACTATTCTCGGTGACCTTAACATCCACCTGGATGACCCAAATGATTCTATAGCAAGAGAACTATCCTCAAGCTTAAGCGCCCTCGAACTGCACCAACGTGTCACTGGTCCCACTCACTTAAAAGGACACCTCTTAGATCCCGTCTTAAGTAACTGTAAAAACCTTCACATTGGAAAACCTTCTCCCCTTCCCTGGTCTGATCACTTCCTTATCCCGCTCACTTGGACCCTGCCTCCTCATCTCCCCCCCAAACCCCCGATGACTCAACGATCACGCAATTGGTCTAAACTCCACCTACCTGAATGGGAGGATCTCCTACAAGGTGCCAAACCCACTCACACATCTACCCCCAGTCAAGATAATGATAACTATAACTTGACGGGGAGAGTATCCGGGATTGCCTTGGGGCTGTTTTCCAATGGTTCCAACTGAACAGCCTCAAGTGCAATTCCGATAAGTCTGAGGTACTCTTCTTTGGGTGTGACACAGAGCCAGATTGGCAGGCCTGGTGGCCGATTAATATGTTTCCTCCGTCTTGCTCCTCCCAAGTCGCCAAGAATCTGGGGGTCAAGATGGATAAGGGGCTAACATTGAAATCCCAGATCCTCGGGGTGTCGGGCACCTGCTTCGGCATCCTTAGGATGCTGCGGAGGTTCCTTCCCCTGCTGTCTGAGGAGCATAGGAAACTGACAGTGCAGGCTCTGATCGGGTCCAGGTTGGATTATTCTAACATTCTTTACCTGGGCCTGCCAGAGTATTTGCTGCAGCGGCTCCAAGTGGTGCAGAACGCTGCTGCGAGAGCAATCTTTGGATTAAATAGACGGGCCAGTGCATCGGGCCTGTTGAAAACCTTGCATTGGCTCCCTATCCGGAAACGGATCGCCTTCAAGGCTCTGACTCTGGCCTACAAAGCTCTCCACGCGGTGGGAGCAAAGTATCTTCAAAAGAGACTGGTCTTCTATCAGCCGACCCGGTCTTTGAGGTCGGAATCCCTGTTTTTGGCGGTTGTTCCGTGTGTGAAGAGAGCTCGCCTGGGAGGCCGCTCTTTTGGACTACTGGCGCCACAGTTGTGGAACTCTCTGCCGTTCACTCTGCGGGGAGCTACCAGCCTACTAGCTTTTAGAAAAGGCCTTAAAACCTGGCTGTTTACCCAGTAGCCTGTTTTTCCTGCATGTATTTGTCTGGCATTCTGTCCTTTTTTTTAACGGTGTTATGTTATTGTGTTGCAGACCTCCTTTTCCAAAAAAGCGCCGGGACACTCTTTTTGAGTAGCCGTGCGCTATACAAAAGAATAAATAACATAACACATAACATAACATAACGTGGATCAGCAGCTCCCTAGATACAGTATTACCACTAAAAAACTCCCATCCTAAGTGGGGCAATCCTACATCCCCGTGGTACACGAATGAACTACGAGAGGCCAAACGTGTATGTAAACGACTGGAGAGGAAATGGCGCCTCAGCTACCTCCCATCAGATAAATTGAGCTATAGAACAGTAATTAAAAACTACAAAGCGGACATTCACCTAGCTCAGGCTAAATATTTCGAACTCAAGATTGAGAATGCCGCGTCCAAACCCAAGGAGATCTATCGAATAGCCAAGACCCTTTTAAAACTACCGGAGGCACCAAAGCATCATAACAATACTCAGACCCATTGTGAGGAAATAGCTGAGTTTTTTTACCAGAAAATAGAAACCATCAACTCTTCTTTCCCCCACCCTGTCACTTTGCCCACAGATTCTGTCAACTCAGGCTGCACGACAGTTCCTCCTCACGCTCTCAATAACTTTCCTCCCTTAGAACTTACTAAACTGGAAAAACTTATGGGACAGGTTAAATCTGGATCACCCACCGACCCAGCTCCTCCCAGTACTCTCACCCAGATCACCCATCAGGTCTCGCCCACTGTTCTAGATCTGCTCAACTCCTCACTCCATACTGGTACTGTCCCTCCTCTATGGAAAAGAGCAATGGTCAAAGCTCTATTAAAAAAACCTAGTCTCGACCAATCTAACCCCGCCAACTACCGACCCATCTCCTTCTACCATGGCTCAGTAAGCTTCTCGAGAAGCATGTCAACTCCGTTCACACTGACTTCCTGGAAGCCAATAACATACTAGATCTCTCCCAGACCGGCTTCAGGCCCCGTCACGGAACGGAGACGGCTTTGATTGCAGTGACGGAGGAGGCAAGAAGGATCTTGGACGATGGCGGGTCCACGGCCATCGTCCTACTCGACCTAAGTGCCGCCTTCGACACTGTTAATCATAATATCCTTCTCCATCGGTTAGAAGGAATAGGATTGTCAGAGACTGCACTCAGATGGATGAGATCTTTTCTGACAGATAGATCCTTCAGGGTTTTTGAGAGGGATTTCACTTCTGCCAGTAGACCTCTTAATTTTGGAGTGCCTCAGGGCTCCTCCCTTAGCCCCACCCTTTTTAATGTCTATCTACGCCCCCTAGCTGATGTCGTCCGCCCATTTGGGGTGAAGATCGTTACTTACGCGGACGACACGCAGCTAGTGGTGGCGCTGGACCCCCCCTTAACTCTTATCACAGTTTACACAAATGCTTGGAAGCAGTTGCTACCTGGATGTCTGTCTCTTGTCTTAAACTTAACGGGGACAAAACAGAGATAATGCTCCTTGGAAATAACATCGCAAAAACCATTGACCCTATCTGGCCTCTCTGTTTAGGGAGTCCCCCGCAACCCAAGGAGCAAATCAAGAGCCTAGGCATCTGGCTTGACCACACTCTTTCCTTTAACCATCAGGCCACCAAGCTCGCTGCCACCTGTTTCGGGCTGATGAGACTGCTTCGTAAAACCCTTCCTCTCCTTCCATTCCACTCGAGACGAATTATGGTTCAAGGATTGATCCTCTCCCGCCTCGACTGTGGAAACGCCTTATATCTTGGAGCACCTCAATCCACACTCAACAAACTCCAGGTCATTCAGAACTGTGCGGCAAGAATTCTTCTGGATATTCCCCACCGAACCTCAGTAAGAGCCAGACTGAGAGATCTTCACTGGCTCCCGGTGAGATCCAGAATTGAATTTAAGAGCATGTGCATCGCACACCGCTCTTACTGGGGAACAGGTCCCTCCATCAACTCCCCCCTTGTGAAAGCCTACCAGCCCACCCGTTCCCTCAGATCTGCGACCTCCCACCTCGCCTCAGTACCACGCATCAGGAAGGCCAAATGCGGAGGCCGCTCGCTCTCCTACAACCTAGCCAGGATCTGGAACTCCCTCCCCTTCCATATCAGGTCTGAACCCAACCTTCTCACCTTCCGGAAGATTCTTAAAACCTGGCTATTCAGCAAAACTTCGGTTTAAAACTTCACCAAGCCCCCCCTATTCCAGCCTCTCCAGCTCAGCTCAAGCTCTTCACAGCGCTGGGACGCCCCTGGGACGCCCCTGGGTAGCCAACGCGCTTCACAAATCCTCATTCCATTCCATTCCATTCCAACATTGCAAGCACTCACCCCCAGTCAACTGATCTGGGTTGAATCCATCACCGTTCTTTAGCCCACTCTGCCACCCCAGTTCAGACATGGCCATACGCAAATCAGTCTGACCCTGTGCCTCATGGGAACAGTCCAGCCCGAACTGCCAAACCATGTCTTCCCTGGACCGGAAACAAGCTTCCTAGGACCGGTTTCTGGCATTTCAGCCGTCTTCAGCCAGGCTTGCTTGAATCCAGTGGCAAAGTGAGCAAGGGACTCACGTCTGAGCATACCCTGCCAACTTATGGCGAACAAAGCAAAAACCAAAGGAAATGATGGACGGAGTGTTGAACATTGCAAGCACTCACCCCCAGTCACCTGATCTGGGTTTAATCCATCACCGTTCTTTAGCCCACTCTGCCACCCCAGTTCAGACATGGCCATATGCAAATCAGTCTGACCCTGTGCCTCATGGGAACAGTCCAGCCCGAACTGCCTCAAGGCTCCATCCTAAGCCCGTTGTTGTTTAACTTGTATTTGGCCCCCCTCGCCCTTCTGGCGGAAGCCTGTGGTGTAACAATTATATCTTATGCTGACGACACTCCGCTGTTGTTCACCTGTAAACAGGGCGAGGATCTTGACGGAGAGATGATTAATAGGTGCTTAACCGAGGTTTTTGCCTGGTTCAGACTCAACCAGCTTGAATGCAATCCGGAGAAATCCAAAGTTATTCTTTTCGGCTCGTTTATCCAAGACGCATGGAAACAATGGTGGCCGTCCGATATGTCACCCTCTCAGGCATCAGCAGGAGTAGTGACAAATCTAGGGGTAAAAATGAATGATTCTCTTGCTATGAAAACCCAAGTTCAATCTGTAGCAGGTACCTGCTACGGCATTTTGAAAATGCTTCGGAAATTTCTTCCCCTCCTGTCGCTCCCCCACAGAAAGACAGTGGTCCAAGCTTTCATCACTTCGAGACTAGATTATGTAAATGTCCTATATCTTGGCCTCCCGGAAGGTTTACTAAATAAACTCCAGGTTATCCAAAATACGTCAGCTAGGGCCATTCTTATGTTGGGTCCTAGAGTATGGATTTCCTCCCATCTGAAGAACTTACACTGGCTACCCGTTCGTAGCAGAATTCACTTTAAGGCTCTTGTGCTGGCCTTTAAAGCGCTACATGGCACAGGGGCCCATTACATTAGGAAACGGGTGACTTGTTATACTCCCGGTAGAAACTTAAGATCGTCACACCAACACCTGATGACTGTGCCCAACTTCGCTCGCTCTCGCAGGGGAGGCCAGTCCTTTCAGGTGCAGGTGGCCCGCATTTGGAATGGGATGCCAATAACACTCAGACAAACTACCGACCTGCTGTTCTTTAGGAAACAACTCAAAACTTGACTCTTCCAACAATAAACTATCGGTAGAGTCTGCCCTGAAAGCCGTTTCTCGCATGTACTGCCTAGCGTAGGGCCACTCTGTTGAGTACCTGCGCACTCTACAAATATTAAATAACATAACATAACGATTATACACATGGAGGCATTATGAACAATAATTCCATTTTATTTATATTCCTTATGAACAATAATTTAATTTAATTTATATTCCTTTAGTTACGTTATTTATATTTTTTATTTCCTACGTTATATATATATTTTAATTTCCTCGTAGCCCAACTTGCATAGTTTACTGTTATGCTCCTTGGCGGCCACCGTACTCGCGTCTATTTAAGCAGCCACACCCAGCCTCTCCCTGCGGATTATTCCAGTGGTTTCCCTCGGAGAGTCTTCTATTTTGCTTCACGTCTTTGGGCAGCTTTGCCGGTAATGTTCTTTGTACCGGTAAGATTCCTTGAATCGGTTTCCTGCACAGAAACATCATCCTAAGGTAGGAGACGGCGGTTTCCTTTAGTCACCACTTAGAATCTTCGGACTTTTGAGCATTTTGGACATCGCTCGTATTTCTCTTCAGCATATGTTCCTTCTAATAAGCGGAAACATAATTCCTGGGCACACTATGTTCTAATTTCAGTATGAAGCAATATCAATCTAAGACTTTTAAAGAAACTCGCAGAGCGCATAAGAGCTTACTAATATAAAACGTATTTTTCTTGGTACAAGTTCTATTTGCAATACGTTATTATTTCATTAAACAGCATATCATTCATGGAGTGAATAGTCATTCAAGATTTTGCATGACACAGATATAATTACAAATCATTATGGTTTTAATAATAATGATGATGGTGTGCTTGATTGAGGACTAAATGCGCACATTTGAATAATTAAAGGTTAATACGCACAAACTAAAGAGCATAATTGAAGACTAAATGCGCACATTTAAATAACTAAAGGCTAATACGCACAAACTAAAGACGGGGGGGCTGATTCACAGAACTAATTTAAGACAAAATCCTAAACTTACTACTTTTGGTATTCACAGAAGTTAGGATTTTGTCTTAAGTTTGTCTTAAGACAAATTCAAGACACACTTAAGACAGACTTAAGACAGACTTAAGACAAACTTAAGACAAACTTAAGACAGACTTAAGACAGACTTAAGTCTGTCTTAAGTCTGTCTTAAGTCTGTCTTAAGTCTGTCTTAAGACAAACTTAAGACAAAATCCTAACTTCTGTGAATACCAAAAGTAGTAAGTTTAGGATCTTGTCTTAAGTTAGTTCTGTGAATCGGGCCCTGTGAGACTGTATGTGTACATTATAAGAACTGCAATTCTGAAAACAGCTGTTCCAAAGGTAGTGTCCAGTGTGTCACAGTGAGAATCAACATTGTGATATTACTACAAAGACGTAGTGAATATCCTATTGGAATATAAATAAACTTTTGGGAATTACTTTCAACCTTATTGTTTATTTTATGATCGCTGCAAATCAACTGTTGATATTTTCTCTTACAGGCAATAGTGGTTTATAAGTGTATCTCATATATGTATAGAGTTATAGATTTAGAGAAAGAGAACACAAACTCAACTGTTGATGGCTTTCATTCCAGATCTCCCTCCCCGCAGTACCCTCCCTAATTCCCTTCCACTCGTCTGGCCAGTTTGATCCTCTCGTTTTTGTGTGCTTAGAGTCAAAGCTGCCGGAAGGTGGGCTTCTTGAGGGTACTGCTCCTGAGGAACCTATCATAACTGATCTGACAATAACATGCAAGGGTATAAAGAATGCATGGAGAAAGGGAGAGTTATAGTTAATGTAGTGTTGCAATCGATGCAAGAAGAATGTTTATGGAGGTGCACTACATATAGTAAATTGAAGGTGGTGGGTAAATTATAAATGTAACTTTTAATAGTGGTGCATACATTAGATATTTAATTTATAAGTATAACTTTATAATTTCTCCTATTTGTATTGTTTAAGTTGGGTTTGTATATAAAGAATAAATCAAATTTGCATAACTAAAGATTTAACCTTTGGATTTTTCATGAAATGTAAATGGTTTTTATTTTTTAATAAAAATGTCTTTCAAATCACAGTGTCAAGTGTCATTTAATTGAGCGCTGTTAAGTGTAGTGTCTTAGAGTATAATAAAGGACAGTGACATACAAAATAATACAAAAGGTTTCTAAAGCAGTGTTAAATAAATTTTGTATCACACATATATATATCAATACACACAGTTCCATGATATGTTGTGAGTTCAGCCATTATATGCCAGGAGTGCTTCCTTGGTACATTAGGTTTGTAGCATGTACTGCCAGCATAGACACAATCCCACATGCACATGTAAAGGCTCACATACCATGATACAACAACAGACGAGGCCCAAACACACCATCCAGAGCCCAAACACAGCCTTATGTTCTTACACACAGCCTCAAATAAAAGGCTAAACCATTATTTTAAGCATTCATCACACAAAAACGCCTAGATTTACAAGAAATTCATGCAACGCAGGACATCAACTGCAGTTCCTGTGCTGTGTTGCATGAAAGAGAGAAAGAGCAGAAGAGCACATATCTACTAAGATATGGTGCTGTATTTCTCTGAGCCAGCACTGATGCACTTAGGCAGACTTGCTCCAATGTACACAGTCTTGCCCTATAGGGTAAGAGTGTGTATGTTCTGTATGAAAGAGTTTTTGTACTGGAAGTTCCAGTACAAAAGCTACACTTTTCCTGCTTTTTATGTGTGCTGTACAATGCAGTAAAGTAGGAACAGTAGGTAAAACAAGAAAAAATGAAAACATTTCTCGGCGGTATGCGTACCTCAAGGAGACATAAGATTTTGGCACAAATTCCTGTCTATAAATGTTTGTAGACAGGGATTTGCATCAAAACCCATGTGTGGTTGCACAGGAACACCCATGGGCTACCCATGGAACACCCTCTTGAGTAATGTCACAGAAAGCATCATATAGCACGACTTTGCATTACCTTGGGAAGTTATCCAACGTAAATCTTGAATTGCGCTTGAAATAGTACATCTCAGCATAACGCTTTGTGCCGAGTTTGCATTACAAAAGTATACATACATTTTTGTAACTAAAACTTAACTTTAACCCTTGTTTTTTAAATAACATTAAATTATTTTATTTTTTAATAAAAATGTGTTTCAAATGATAGTTCCGAGTATCATTTAATTGCGTGCTGTTAGGTGTAGTGTTGTGGACTATGGTAAAGGAGAGTCTCATAAAGGGTATTGCCATAGAGTCTGGTGTTGGGGAGTGGAATTCAGTGGAGTGGCATTGAGTATATTGGGTAAAGTGTTATATAGTTGAGTGGCATGGCGTGCAAAATAGTGGTATAGAGTATTGTAGAGTTTATTAGCATGTTGTACAGTGGAGTGGCGTGTCATACATTACAGTTGGGTGTCTTACAGTGGGGTATCGTAACCTGTAGTGTCATGCAGTCGAGTGTCGTGGAGTGGAGTGGAGTGGAATGTCAGCGAGTAGCATAGAATTGAGTTGGATGTTGTAAAATGCCATAGAATGGAGTATAGTATTGTAGTGTGTAGTCTAGTGGCAGACAGTGTTGTACGGTGTTAAGCAGTGTCAAACAGTGTAGTAGAGTGTTGTAGAGTGCATAGTGCAGATTCGTAGAGTACAGTATAGTGTTATAGAGTAGCAGCGGCGTACATTTTAGTGTCGTACAGTGGCATACAGTCATACAGTGTAGTTGAGTGGAGTGGCATAGATTAATGTGTGATATAGTGGAGTACCGTCTTGTAAACTACAGGGCAGTGGAGTGTATTACACTGAAGTGGAGTAGCATACAGTGGAGTAATGTGTTATAGGTGTGGAGTGGAGTGGCATGTCATAGAGTGGATTTGTATGGCGTGTTGTAAATTATTGAAACTCATAGAGTGGAGTACAGTGTAGTGGCATAGAGTGGAGTACAGTGTTGTACAGTGGAGTGAGATATAGTAGACTAGAATGTAATACAGTGTGCTACAGTGCATTGGTACATAGTGGTGTAGAGTGTAGTGGCATTGAGTGTCATTGAGTTACTTATGTACCATACAGTAGAGTGGCATAGAGTATGAAAGTGTAGAGTGGATTGCCATAGATTGGAGTGGCGTCCAATGGAATAGCATGCAGTAGAGTGGCATACAGTGGAGTGGTGTACATTGGAATGACGTACACTGGAGTGGCATAGAGTGAAGTAGCGTACAGTGAAGATGTGTATAGTGGAGTGTGATAGACTGGATTGGCATAAAGTTGAGTGGGGTAGAGTGGAATAGTATACAGTGGAGTGGGGTATAGCAGATCAGTGTTCAGTGGAGTGTCATAACGTTGAATAGTGTATTGCTGAAGTGGCATAGAGTGGAGTGAAATACACTGGAATAGTATAGATCAGAGTTACTTACAGTGCACTGCCTTAGATTGGACTAGCATACAGTGGAGTAGCGTACAGTGGAGTAGCGTACAGCTGAGTGCAGTACACTCTAGTGGCATACACTGGAGTGGCTTATAGTAGAGTAAGGTAGAATTAAATAGTATAGAGTGGAGTGGTGTAGAGCAGAATTGCATACAGTGGAATAGTGGAGAGTACATTGGTGTTGAGTGGAGTAGTGTACAGTGGAGTGTCGTAAACTGGAGTGGTGTACAGTGGAATAGCATAAAGTGGAGTGTCGTACAGGTGAGTGGCAGAGAGTGGAGTGGTGCAGAGTGGAGTAGCATACATTGGAGTGGCGTACAGGGAACTGGTGTAGAGTGCAGTGGCATACAGTGGATTAGCGTACAGTAAAGTAGCATCCACAGAAATAGCATACAGTGGAATACCGTACAGTGGTGTGGCCTCCTCTGTACTGGCGTACACTAGAGTGGCATAAATTGCAATAGCATACAGTGTAGTGACGTAGATTGCACTGACATACAGTGGAATGGGGTACAGTGAAGTAGCGTACAGTGGAATAGCGTACAGTGGCGTGGGGTAGAGTGAAGTGGCATAGCGTTAAATAGCATAGAGTTGAGTGGCGCAGAGTGTAGTTGTGTACAGTGAAATTGTGTATAGGGATGTGGTGTAAAGTGGAGTGGCGTTGAGTGGGTCGGCATACAGTGGACTGACGTAAAGTGGAATAGCATACAGTAGAGTGTGGTAGAGTGCAGTGGCCTAGATTAGAGTGGCTTGGGTAGAATAGTGTACAGTGGAGTTGCAAACAATGTAGTGGCATAGAATGGACTGTGGTAGAGTGCAATAGCATAGAGTGCAGTAGCATAGAGTGCAGTGGTGTAGAATGGAAGGGCGTACAGTGGAGTAAGGTACAGTGTAGTGGCATTCAGCAGAATAGCATAGAGTGGAGTGGCATAGAGTGAAATATATTATAGTGGAGTGGCGTACACTAAAGTGTCAGAGTGGAGTGGTGTAGACTTGAGTAGCATACAGTGGAATAGTGCACAGTTAGTAGCATAAACTAAAATAGCATACATTCAAGTAACATAGAGTGGTGTGGCATACACTGGATTGGCGTACAGTGAAGTGGGTTACAGTACAGTACCATACAGTGGAATAACATACAATGGAGTGGGGTAGAGTGGAGTAGCATAGAGTCGAATTGCATAGAGTTGAGTGGCGTAGAGCGTAGTTGCATACAGTGGAATAGTGTATACAAGAGTGATGTAAGTGGAGTGGGGAACAGTGGAGTGGCATAGTGTGGAGTGGTATAGAGTGGAGTGGCATAGAGTGGAATAGCATACAGTGGGGTTTGTAGAGTGGAGTGGAATAGAGTGGAGTAGAGTACAGTAGAATATTGTACTGTGAAGTGGCAAAGAGTGGAGTGCCGTAGAATGGAGTGTGGTAGAGTGTAAGATCGTACATTGGAGTAGCGTAGAGTGCAGTGTAATAGAGTAGATCGTAATACAGTGCAGTAAGGTATGTTATAGTGACATACAGTAGAAAAGCATACAGTGGAGTGGCATAGAGTGGAGTGATGTACAGTGGAATACCATACAGTGGATTGGCGTAAAGTGGGGTGGCTTACATTGGAATAGCGTATAGTAGAGTGGCATACATTGGCGTGGTTTAGAGTGGAGCGGCAATAGTGGAGTAGTGTACAGTGGAATAGCGTAGAGTTGAGTAGCATAGAGTGGAGTAGCGTACAGTAGAGTGACATACAGTGGAGGGGTATAGAGTGGAGTGGAGTGGAGAAGAGTGGGGAATAGTAGAGTGGAGTTGTGTACAAAGATATAGCGTATAATAGAGTGGCTGGCAGTGGAGTGGTGGAGAGTGGAGTGGGATAACAAAGAGTGGAGTGTCGTACAGTGGAATAGTGTAGAGTGGATTGGCATTTAGTGTAGTGGTGAATACTGGTGTGTCCCCGCAGTGGCACAGAGTTGAGTACCTTACAGTGGAGTGGCATACAGCAGAATACCGCACACTGGAATGGGGTAGAGTTGAGTGACATAGAGTGGAATAGTGTAGAGTGAGTGGCTTACACTGGAGTAGCATAGAGTGAAGTGGCTTAGAGTGGAGTGTGGTACAGTGTAGTGGCATACAGTTGAATAGCATAGACTGGAGTGGCTTAGCATGGAGTGGCATACAGTGGAGTTTTGTAGAGTGGAGTGGCGTAGATTGAAACAGTGTAGGATGTAATGGCATAGAGAGGAGTGACAAACAGTGGAATTGTGCAAAGTTGCATTCAGTGGAATAGTGTACAGTTGAGTGGCATACACTGGGATGCATACATTTGAGTACTGTAGGGTGGTGTGGCATACACTGGAGGGGAAACATCCATTACAACGCAGTCATTACATTGCACTGCTTTTACAATGCAACTGCCTTTACATTGCATGCCATTGCAACGCATACTATACAACGCATGTCACTACAACACATGCCATTACAACACATACCATTACAACGCATGCAATCACAATGCATTATAAGGTAGGTAATGGAGATTTTTTTGTTTAATGGGTTTTGGGGTAGATAGGAATAGTAATTTTTACCCATACAATATCCAACATTTTCCCTACTGTTGCACTCACTGGAGTGGGGATAGTCATTTTTACCCCCACACTGTCCAACACTTAACCTACTGTTGCACACACTGGAGTGGTAATAGTAATTTTTACCCCTACACTATCCAACACTTACCCTACTGTTGCCCTGAAAGTATTATGCATTGTAATGGTGCACGTTGTAATGGTATGCTTTGTAATGGTATGCATTGTAATGGAATGCGTTGTAATGGTAGTTTTTAAAAATGCGTTGTAATGGCATGCGTTGTAAAATCATGCGATGTAATGTTTGTTGTGATGTAAAAAGCGTATTGTAAAAGCATGCGTTGTAATTGTTTGTGTTGTAACGTCATATATTCACACTGGAGTGGTGTACAGTGAAGTGAGTTACAGGGCAGTACGGTACAGTGAAATAACAGTGAAGTTGAGTAGCATAGATTTAATTAGCACAGAATTGAGTGGTGTAGAGTGTAGTTACGTACAGTCCAATTGTGTATACTTGAGTGACATAAGTGGAGTGGGGTACTGTGTGGCATTGAGTGGAGTGGCGTACAGTACAATAGCATACAGTGGAGTGGCGTAGAATGGAGTGTGGTAGAGTGCAATATCGTACTTTGGAGTAGCGTAGATTGCAGTGTAATAGAGTGGGTTGCTGTACAGTTGTGTGAGGTATATCATAGTTGCCTACAGTAGAAAAGCTTAAAGTGAAGTGGCATAGAGTGGAGTGGTATACAATGGCATACCATACAGTGGAGTGGCGTAAAGTGGGGTGGTGTAGTGTGGAATAGTGCATAGTAGAGTAGCGTACATTGGAATGGCATAGAGTGGGGGGCAATAGTGGAAATGTGTACAGTGAAATAGCGTAGAGTTGAGTGGCATAAAATGGAGTGGCATACAGTGGAGTGGCATACAGTGGAATTGTATAGAGTGGAGAGGAGTGGAGAAGAGCAAAGTGGCGTGCATAGGAATAGCGTTTAATTAAGTGGCGGAGAGTGGAGTGGGATTGCAGAGAGTGGAGTGTTGTACTGTGGATTTGCGTACAGTGGAATAGTGCAGAGTGGATTGGCGTTCAGTGTAGAGGAGTACGGTTTAGTGGTGAAGACTGGAGTGTTGTACAGTGGAGCTGCATACAGTGGAATAGCGTACATTAGAGTGTACAGTGCAGTGGTGTAGAGTGGAGTTTGGTAAAATAGACTGGCATGCAGTACAATAGCATAGAGTGAAGTGACGTACAGTGGAGTGGCGTACAGTGTAGCAGTGTAGAGTGAATTGCCGTTGAGTGGGGTGAGGTAAAGTGTAGTGTTGTCCAGTGGAATAGCATAGACCGCAGTGGCAAAGAGTTGAGTAGCTTACAGTGGAGTGGCATACAGCAGAATAGTGCGCACTGGAGTGGGGTACAGTTGAGTGTCAGAGTGGAATAGCGTGGAGTGGAGTGGCTTACTGTGGAGTACCAAAGAGTGAAGGGGCTTAGAGTGGAATGCGGTACAGTGTAGTTGCAGACCATGGCTATAGCATAGACTGGAGGGGTGTAGTGTAGAGTGGTGTGCAGTTGAGTGTTGTAGAGTGGAATACTGTAGAGGGGAGTGTTGTTGAGTGGAGCAGGGTTGAGTGTAGTGGCATACAGTGAAACAGCATACGGTGGAGTGGCGTACAGTGGAGTGGCATACAGTGGAGTGTTGTAGAGTGAAATAACATAGGATGTAATGACGTAAAGAGGAGTGGAGTGGCATGCAATGGAGTACCATACAGTGGAATGGTGTAGAGTGGAATACCAATGAGTTTATTTGTGTACAGTTTACTACTTAAAGGAGAGTGGTATATAGTGGAGTAGCACAGAGTAGAATTCATAGAGTGGAGGGTCATACAGTGGAATAGTGTCGACTGTAGTAGCATAACACTTAGTGACAGAATGGAGTGGCACAGAGTGGAGCAGAGTATGCTGAAATACGGTACAGTGGAGTGGTGTACACTGAAGTGGCATATAGTGTAGTGGCAATGAGTAGGAGAGCGTATTTCTGTAGTGTCATAAAGGGGAGTTGCATACAGAAGAGTGTGTAGGGGAGTTGTGTAGAGTGGAAAGGCGTACACTGAAGTGGTATAGACTGAGGGGCATATTCTCAGACACATTGCCGATTTATCAGCACTTTTCCGCCACGAAAGTGGTGATATATTTATCGCCCTATTCACAAGCCTGCGCTAACAGCCGTCATCGTCAGTTCACATGCGACAGCTGCCGCTAAAATCATCGTCAAGGCTGACAGCGACAACTAACGCTAATCATATGCAGAGTAGGCGTTCCCATGCAAAACCTCACAATAACACCACTTACATTCTCAACGACCAGCCAGATCAGCGATGCGGTCCAAAAACAGGCGATAAGGCACGTTAGCAACAGGGACTTAAGACCTGCTTTTTACTGGTCTTAAGTAGGAGGAAAACCTGCAGTATAAAGTAAGCCCAGCCCAGAGCCACATCTGAAGACCAACAGATGACATGGAGCTACTAATCATGCAGCTTGGAGACCCAAGAGGGCCACAACACCCACCACCACCACCCGCAGGACCACCCCCACCCCCAGGACCACTTCCCATCGGACTACCACCGAGGCAGCGCAGAACAAGACAGCGGACCTTCCGTAAATGCACCAGCCTTAGAGACTTTACCGCCAGAGGATTTCATTGCCCACTACAGGCTCAAAAGGACAACCATCGTCCGCATCCTGACCCACATTGCCCACAGGCAGACGGTACCAACACAGCGGACAACCAACATCCCTCCGCAGACAAAGCTGCTGGCTGTGCTGCACTTTTTGGCCTCTGTTACCTTCCAACCAACAACTGCCAGAGTCGGAGGAGTTTCACAGCCAGCCCTATCAAAGTTCCTCACACCTGTCTTGGATGCCATCATCAGCTTGATACCCCAGCACCTTCACTTCCACCACACTGCGCAGGAACAGCTGGAGAACAAGCAAGGCTTCTACGCCATTGCTGGTTTCCCACACGTGTTGGGGGCAATTGACTGCACACATGTCCTACGTGTGCCCCCTACTGACACTGCACACAATTACCGCAACAGAAAGCACACGCATTCAATCAATGTGCAGGCAATACTGGACAACCGGGGACTGTTCACCAATGTCGTCGCCAACTTCACAGGTAGTGTGCATTATTCCTACATCTTCCGACAGTCCATCATCAACCAGCGCTTTCAGGATGGTACCTATGGAAATGCACTGCTCGTTGGTAAGTACCAACGGAACACACCACACACCTCAAATCGACAATCATACAACTCACAACTGTGGGAATGCACATGTAACAAATTCACATACAAGATGCCAACCAACATGCCGACCTACCAGACATGACAACACAAGTAACTGTGGTAACAGGGGACAGACATGTAGACAAACCATCCACAAAGGCATAGCCCCTCTGCCATACAATTGAAGAATGTGGGGAGAGATGGGAACCAAGAATGTGCGAAGGAGGCAATGGGCCCATGAAAAACAATGTACACAATGCTAAGTGTGGCGGTGATGTGCTGGACAGTGTTGAGTATGCAGAGCACAGACATGTCCATGTGAACATATACTGCTGGTGTTTGTAGTGTTGTGGACAGTAGATGCAACCATGTTACCTCGGGCAGTGTGGAAGACCTTGGACATGTAGCTATGTAGCCCCCCCTGTAAGCGTAAGCATAGTGGGCTGGGCCAGCGTACGTCAGTCCAACATAGTAGTGTGAATAATTAGCCAGTTGCACTGGGCGTGGTTCACTCCCAGGATGGCCACCTAAGTAACTACTGCGTGTGTCTCTGTGTCTGACATATCCTGACCATAGGCCGTGGCCGACCACCTTCAATGGACAAATCTACACTGGCTACGGGGTGGCTATGTCACACGCCACCCAGTGCACATCTCGTCATTGCCTGCAGGGGCGTGTCTGCCAGGGCAGCACCCCTCACGCTGCCAAGAGGCTGCCACCGTGACCGGTGGTGCCTGCGCGATCATGTGCGCCTGCTGCACCCCAGCCCGCTGGTCCCCAGACCCATCCGGTGCACAGCGGTGATTGCACGCCCCTGCGCACCCAGGCCTCACTGCTCACCTGCCGCCACCGGCGTGTCTCCAAGAGGGCTCACCACATGCCAGTGCAATCTTCAAGCCAGAGGCCTGCGAGCTTGTCAGCCTCCTCAGACGATCGCTAGCTTCCGCGCAACAGGCCCGCAGCACATCCAGCGGCACTGCACCACAGAGGTCTGTGTGTGCTGACTGCTCCCTTCATCCTACACTGCGGTCCAGCAGGTCTCAGACAAATCCTTTCCTGTCTGGACCCACAGGCCGACTGCATCATCACAGGCTGCACACCTGCTCAGCTCTTAAGGTGGGCCTACCTCAGTGCACCGCAAGTCATCGCCACATGGCCGTAGGCCTGTGCCGGACGCAGTGCCTCAGGTGCCACTACCTCAGTGCACCACAAGTCATCGTCCAGCCTCCAGGCCTACTGCATCATCGCAGGCTGCACACCCACTCAGCTCTTCAGGTGGACCTACCTCAGTGCACCACAAGTCATCATTCCGTGGGGCTAACCCACAAGTCCGCCTCCAACAGCCAACAGCATGTCCTCAGTAACGCCACTGGAGCCCTTCACAGTCACAGGGCCACCCCCGTCCCAGGCAGGCCGATGGAAAGCCTGAGTGGAAAGTCTGGAGACATACTCCGAAGTGCACGACATCCCAGCGCTGCGGAGGTGGCCCACGCATAGGCGTGTGAAGAAATGGCCCGGCGCTCTGGGTGGGGTTCAGTTCTGGGCTCTGGGCATGGTTCAGTTCAGGGCTGGCCACAAAAGTAACTATGGCATGTGTCTCTGTTGTAGTGTCGGCGCCACCCGGACTTTAATCGACAATGTTGCAAAGTAGCATGCACCCGGAGGGCGGGCTCGCCCGAATGGAGAAATAAAGGAGCGCAAGACCGCTCGGGGTCTTGGCTCATACATGCCAAGTGTTGTGTGTGTATCTTAATTGATGCAGCATAAGCCAAAGGGCTAGCCTAAATCGCATACTTGCAAGATCATAGACATGACACACCTGTGTGAATTAGAATGTTTTAATCACATTCGGTGGAGTGCTGAAGCTGGGCCAATAAGTGGCCATGCAAACCCCACTTTACATTGTTGCCCTGTGGAGGGCCAGCCAGAGTCCTTTAGGGATTGACAAGTTCATCGGAAGAGGAAGAGTTCAGTCCACAGTCTGATTGCTGTGTCATTGGTAACCAAATCAAATATGGCAGTCCATGTCAAGGGCCAAGGTGAGTCTCGCAGAGTGTATTGGGGGACAGTGGGAGGTGTTATTCCAGGACATGATGCAGAGGGCAGAACCAAGCTGAAACAGGCTATATTGCGGAGATGAATGCTACCGCTTCCTTCTTACCACAAAGGCAGAATCATCGACATCATCGTCCTCTGATGTGTGATGTGCCTCACATGTGGGTGGTGGTGTTTTGTCTGCAGTACTGTGTGGCACTGACACATCAGGGGCCAGAGGTAGAATGTCTGCCACACTGTGAGGCAGTGACACATCAGGGGGCGGAGGTGTTGATGGAGTAGTAGCAGCAGTATTGATCTGCGCCAGGCCTTGTGGCAGCAATGCCATGATGAGGATCTGCAGGGCATGGAACATCCCAGCTGCATCTCGCTGGTGTGTAGCCGTGACAGCCATTCTTTCCACCTGCATCTGCTCCATGTTCTCCATGATCCTCCGCATGTGTCCCAACTCCCGGGTGACATCGCTTGAGCCACTCTGACTACATTTGTTCTTGTCTCAGAGTCATGACTCCAGTGATGTCAGACATGGCTTGTTGGAGAGCATGGAGCGGACTGTGGGTGTTCGTTAGGGACTGTAAGTGGTCCCTGATGTGACTTAGACACCCATGTATGGCATCTAGTTTGGCTGCCATGAGGTCGAACCCCACCCGCACCTGATCAGCCATCTCCTCTGGACCTCTAACAAACGGTGATGGAATGCCATGTGTTGGTCGTGGGAGTCCTGGGAGACAACCGTGGTGGTGGGTGCTTCCTGCTGTGTGATCTGTGCAGGGGGTGGGGTCTCCTCGATGCAGTTGTACTGCGCTGCTCCTGGGGGTGAGGTGCTGCGGGTGCCAATGAGCTGTTGGAGGGCGTCGGTGTCGATGGTGTGGAGGTCCTCTTCATCATCAGAAAAGAGAGGTCTGCTCTGCAGGAGCTGTTGATTCTTCCTCTGCAATGTGAAGGAGAGATGCAGTTTAACAGTGTGTTCCATGTATGTTCACGCATTGGGCAAGTTTACAAACAGACTGCATGACAATGTACATTGTGACTGTTTGGGAGGAGAAGCCTATTTGATGCGGGACAGTGGACATTTCTACACCATCAGGGAGGTGAGGTTGTACTTGTACATTATCATCTCACAGTTTCCTGCTATACCAAATGTGATTGCCCAGTTTCTACACACAAGCAGCAGCAGTTGTGTCCTCTGTTCTGTTGTGAAAGCGTTGCAGTTTGTAACACATTGTTGTCAATGTTGATGTGCTCTGATTCTTATGTATGTGTGCTGCATTGTGGGAGAGTCGCCCCTGCAGCTCTGATTTTGTTGGCCCTTATCCCTTTCAGGTGGTGTGCCTTTCACTTCTGTGCCCATACAGTGCTGAGATGTTGCAGACTTGGGTAAATTGGGCTCTTGGTGGGCGTTGGGACTCTTGGGCATGGTTTGTCCGCAGATGTCTTGTTGACGTCAGGGGTTGTTTGGGCACGTGGATGTGTCAGGGTGTGACCTGCTCCTTTACGCATGTGGTCCACACTCAGCCACCTCAGTGTCGTGGCATGCACCATGTCATGATAATTGGACTGCCACCACGCTAATCGTCATGCAGTGTCACTTGCATTGTCAGTGTGGCTCATGGACCCGCAGCTTTGCTGGGTTCAGCACATGTGCATGGGTTTGTTGTGAGATTAGTGATGTGTGGGAGGGCCCCCTTTGGGCACATTGTCAACGGGGGCCTACTTGCTGTTTCTATGTGTGCTGCAGTATGCCAAGGAGATCAGGGACATGATCCAGAGTCATTGTGGGTGTGCACTGTGCTATACTTAATTGTGCATGTGTGCCATTGTGCCCATCTCCCCCTGTCCTCCCAGACCATGGTCATTACTCACCCTGTTGCAGTTGGGTCAGGTCATGTTGAGCAGTGTCCGGTCCCCCAACTGTTGCCACCGTCTCCCCACTGATGATTGTGGACACCATTTCCTCCATCTCATCCAGCTCCTGCTGTGGCGCTGGACTCCCACCTCCAGTCTGCATTGTTGCTTTCCGGTTGTTAGCGAGTTTCAGCTTGGTTTTGCGCTTCACATCATTCCAGCGCTTCTTGCTGTCATCCACTTCCCTTCTTTTCACTCCGACTGCATTCACCTTGGCCAAGATGGACTGCCATATTGCATTTTTAGTTGCTAATGACACAGTGGAGGTGATGAACAGTTGTTGGTGGTGTTCTATCACCTCCGTAATCAGGATCTTGTTTTCCTGGGGACTGAATCAGGGGTTCCTCCTCTTCTTCTCTTTGCCCTTCTCCTTTCCCGAGGTCCCTGGCTGGTCCTTCGGGGGGTTTGTGGGGTTCTGGTTGGCCTCTGCAGTTGCTCCAGCTTCCTCCATGGTGCTTCTCAGTTGTTTGGGGTTTTTTTTTTGCTGCTTTTATTGTGATTTTTCCCACCTGACGTGGGAATAGCAAGCCTGGCGCAGCTTATCGCTGATATTTTATCGCACTTTTTTCACGTTCGGGTTTCCTTTTTTATCGGCGTCCCGGTAATTTTAACGCGGACATTTGACGCGTTATCGGGAAACAATCGCCTGTTGCCGGCGTGTTGAGAATACTCTGTTAACACGGCGCTATTTACCCGCGATAGACTGCGTTATGTAAAATTGCGTTAACCTAGGTTGGCGATAATTCTTGAGAATATCCCCCTGAGTGCCTTAGAATGGGGAGGTGCAGATAGTAATAGCATACAGTGAAGTGGTGTAGAATGGAGTGGTGTAAAGTTGAGTGGAGTGGCGAAGAGTTGAATAGCATGGAGTGGTGTATGGTGTGATGTACACTGTAATGGTGTAGAGTATAACAGCTTACAGTGTAGAGACATAGAGTAGAGTGGCACAGAATGGAGTGGGGTAACTGAAACAGACGTAGCGTGAAAGCGTGAACGGATGTAGATGTAATGTGTCAGGTACATTATGAGGTGTAAATGGTCATTATTAGTAGTATGTGTGAATAGTGTAAGTAGTGTTAATGTTTTTTTTTGTTTTTTAAATATTTATTCACTGACATTTGTTATTTGCATACAGGATTCAATATGGCAATCATTAGAATCCTGCATACAGTGGTCACAGAATAAAAGAAAGGCCAATGTCCATACCATATTTTGTTGCAACAGCAGGGACTATGATCAGGAGAAAAGATTCCAATAGTGGCACAGTCAATTGGTCAAACATCTCAATGAATAACAGTGCAGTATAATGCATTATTCTGTTACCAATAAGGAAATAGAATAAGTAGTGTATCCTACATATGTGATAAACTCAGTTACCAGATAACAGTTCTGGTAAAACAACGTGATCCCTCCCACTCACACCCACCTCTGTAGCTTCCATGTAAATATTGGTACATATCTTATAAATAATCTGCATCTCATTTTCAGCCTGGTTATTGCAGATCGCCCCATGCACATGTTTTATTTAGTAAGTTCAAGTTGATAAGTAGTCCGATCCAACAATATCATCACCCTTCCATTCCACTTAGCTGATCAGGTGGGTGCTGCCTCTGGCCAGGGGGCTCCAACAGAGGCAGTGTCATCGCACTCCAAGCAAGCAAAGTATTCTGTGCTTTATCATTACTCCTGGTCCTTCTCATATGTGCCTCTTCCACCCCAGCCAATTTCAGCATATCTTTCTCCTAAACTTCCCGTGTCGGGGGACGAGGGTCTAACCAGCGTATTGCTTTGCGCCATTTCACCATAGTAAGGCCTAATACAGTAAAGCGCCTGCTCAATCATCTTTTCAGGTTTTCCGGGAGAAGCCCCAGCAGACACTTTTTAACTGTGCGTGGGATATCCCATCCTGACAGATGCTTAAGCAGGGCCAAAATCTCGAGATAGTAGGAAACTACAACAGGGCAGTGCAAACCATATGGAGTTAATGGGCTTCCACAGTCTTGCACCGAGGGCAACTCTGACCCCTTGTTAGATATATGACGTGAAGTCGTTTGGGGAAAGGTAGGACACATGGACGGTAGTGTTAACCTTATACGTTTTAAAAACGTAGGGGCATATTATCAAGAAACGGTGTTTAAATTATCGCCGCTTTAGCGGCATAAAACTGCCGCTAAAGCGGCGATAATGGGCTTGATAATATGCCCTTGAGAATTCCCATAGAAGCCCATGTTTTGGTGTCAACATGGGCTTCTATTTGAATTCTCTGCGGCATATTATCAAGCCCATTATCGCCACTTTAGCGGCAGTTTTCTGCAGCTAAAGCGGCGGTAATTTAAACGCTGTGCTTGATAATATGCCCCTCAGTTATAAATTGTACCTCAGTACACCACCAAACATCCAGATGAGAAGCCAGTATGTGATTCGCTAATGGCTGTGTTTGCCAAAGGTAAAAGGCAGAGATGCAGTTTTTAGCACAGTTTGGCTGCGATCTGCGTTTCACTGTGTGGTGAGTTACTGTCTTAGATATAGAAAAGTAGTAGGTTTTATTTTTGTTCACTACCTTTTCCCAATTTAATAAAGTGTTAATAGATACAGACTCTGTTTTTCGAGTAGAGCAGTAATTTGTAGGTATTACCGCGGAACTCTGTAGACTTTTTTCTGTATGTTTAAATATGTTAAAAATAGCAAATACGCTGTAGTACACTATATTTGTATAATACATTATATTGCAATGTATTTTAAATTTTTTAACATATATATATATATATATATTTAAGTACCGTTGTACTCCCAAGACAGTACCGTGGTACTCCATCCCACTTTAATCAAATGGTTATAGGTAGTGAAAAATATCAAACCTTATACATACCTATATCTCATGTTGAAACGTAGAACACACCCAAACTGTACCTAAAAACAACATGGCTTCCTACAACTTTTGTAAAGGCAGTAATTAGCCAATCAATCAATGACTTGTAATTGCTATGTACAGTGGTACTTACACGCAATACAGCAAAATACTGTGAAATCTTGTGAAAGTACCACAACTGCAGATATCAATAAGTTAAAAGTCCTTATAACTTATAAAATACTTGCCCTAATTACATGTAGTACCCAAAGGATCAAAGGATCATGTGCGGCCCATAATGTGTAAACTTGCCAAATTTCATTCAAATCTGTCCAACCATTGTTGTGCTACACACAAGTACAATGTATATAGGAAATGCACTGCTGCCCAAGTTATTTATTGTCAAATGTCAGAGGAATTCCTATATCTGGTAACTCTAAGTATAACTACAGTGTGGCTATCTACTGCTAATTATATATATAGTAAAAAGGAGTTGTTGATTATTTTCTCTATACCAAACGCTAAATTTGATTTATTAACAAGTGCACCAACAAACATATCACAGATTGCTACAAGGTCATTGCAATGGTTTTGATGATGAGGGAACTGAAAATGGGCCTATTCTTGGGACTGTAAAGGGATCCAGGTCACTTAAGCCTTTGTGGGATTTTAAATAATTGTGCTTTATAGTAGACCTGCAAAAGGCCCCTTGATGTTTTTAGAGGACAGTCTGTAGCATTAAACACACACTAAAGACACTTAAAGTGTTGGTTACCCACACAGATGTCTGGTGTGATTAGACATAAATTGACGGAGTATTTACCAAACACTGGGCCCAATTATGATAATAAGCGGTCGAACCACCGCCCACTGTTGTGGCAGGCAGCAGACCCACCAACAAGCAGTCGGCAGTCTGCCCCATTATGATTTGACCACCGTGGTGGCATCAGAAAGTGCTCTCTTACACTACAGCTTGTGCTGCGACCCAGGAAAAGGGCCTCAGCACAAGCCACAGTATAAAAGAGCACTTTGTGCACATTCATGCACTGTGTGGCATGCACCACATGTGGTGCATGGCACAGAGCACATGCATGTGTGTGGGGGCACTATATGTGCCCCTTGGGCCACTTTGCAGTGGCCCATGACGGATAAGGGTCCTGTTTGAGGCCGCCAAAGTCAGATTCCCGCAGCCATTTCATGGCTTTTGGACCACCATGAAAAGGCTGTCAGAAAGGGACATTGTGATCCCGATGGCGGTGCCTGCCTCGTCACCGCCTCCTTTCGGGATCATGATTCTGACGTTATAATGCGGCGGTCAGAGCGAAGGGCTGTCTGTCAGTGAGACCGCCACCGACAGACTGACGGTGCAGTCCCAACGACAACAAAATCAGCCCCACTGTAAGTGAAGAGTTAAAATTGTTTCAGAAAAAAAGACTTCATGCACATCCTTGAATTCAGCAGAACTGCACAAAGTTAGTCTGAGGATAGCGAGTACACAGCATAAGGCTGGGAATGTTCGGCCAAAAATTGGCCAGTGACTTCACATACTGTGTAGCATATTGGGCAAACTCTGAATGGATGTACTCTTGGGCCCTATTTATGATGGGGGTTGCATCGCTTTTGACCCACGCAACGTGGTTCATGGGCAATACAATCCCCAAATGTGATTTATCAAGCCACGCAAGGCCACTTTATGTAACCCTGAGTGGCTTGATAAATAGGAGCAATTCAACGCAGCGCAAATCCCTGCATTGCGTTACTCTGCCCCGGGGAAGCATTCCATGGGCATTGCGTGGGTGTTCCCATGCAATTCCCATGGATTTTGACACATTCCCAGATTTACTATTCCTGGTAGCCCTGGGAATATGCCAGAACACTACGCATTCCAAGGTGAGGCGTAACAAGGAGAAATATCTTTATTTCTCCTCATTACTTCCTCTTTCTGTGTGCTGCCTTCTGCAGGAGATTGTTTTTGTGCAGTAAGGTGACCAACTTCTTAGTTCAGGATCATGTCAAACCCTGCTTCTCTAACCAAACTGTATGTACATCTGACATCATTCTGCACATAGTACTATTTAAGTTTCTTTCATTTGGTTTACAATAAGCTTTACTGATATAGCAAGTGAACAAAAAGGCAGGAAAAACATGTTTCCAGCACTTAGAATGAATAACAGCAATTAGTATTGGTTGCATGTACGTTGGATGAAAGTAGAACATAAAGAAAGTGGGTCTGTCAAATGTATTTAGTCGTGCCATTGTTGATGCTTTTTACTTTTAGAATGTCATTCACACGGTTGACACAACCAAACTGCTAAAAGCCTTTTTTGTAGAAACTTTTGTTTCTTCATGTTTTTTATTTTGTGTCTCTTTGGGGCGTGGGGGGTGGAGGTGCTGCTTAGCTCCCTCTTCTGTTTTTTTTTTAGACAGTCTTCCCTGCCTTCCATGCCCATTGTGATACTCCCCTCTTACTTTCCCCAGTTTCTTTTTTAGATCCCTTACTCCCTTTTCCACTTTACTCTGGTTTTGTACAAACCCATTACTCCTACTCCTTATTTACACCTCCAGCTTTAGATACATTTGTTTTACAAATCCCTTATTCCCACTCCTGGTTTACTTATTTTTAGCCCCTCCTACCCCTCCTGATTCAATTCTAGTTTTTTAAGAAAACCCATTACTTCCATTCCCATTTCTTACTCCAATTTTTCGAACATTTACTCTCCTTCCATTTTCCTGTTTTTTTTACAAACTGCTTAGTTCCCATCCCACTTTACTTTCTTATTTCAAACCCCGATTCCCTCTCCCACTTTACTCCCCCATTTAACAAACCCCCTGCTATTTCACCTTCCTGATGTATGCCTCCCCCATCCTGGATCTTCAACCCCATTTTTCCTTCTTACCCCCTTACATGCTATCCTGTACAAAAATCATTTTCTTTTTCCATTGAATCACTATATTTTCATAGAAAAGGTATCTTGTCATTTTAACTTTTCTGTAACATGAAGTTTGGTCAGTATGTTTTAACAAGCTGAATTTCTTCACTTTATAAATTCATCAAAATGAGAGATAATAATTTTTAAAAACTGAAACCAATGTTGATTGTTGTACATTCCTTCTGAACAGAAAGTGCAAAATTCCAATAAAAAATACCTATTTAAAAGGCGTGGGTGAAGACATTCTTGTTTATATGTTCTTCAGTATCTACTTTCATGCCAGTATTTAGTGTGGTCTCAAGCCTACCTTGAGTGTATTTAATAAAACTTGTGTTGTTTAATCGATGCACCATACTCAATTAATTCTCTTATCTTGATTTTTAATGAGGCTCTTGATACATATGGAGGAATCGACTGTCTCTTCTCTAATGCAGCATTTGACCTAGCTCCCAAAAATGTTTTGGACTCGACCGAAGAAGAGTGGGACAAGGTAAGAATGTAATGTTCTCATTTTCAACAATTTTGGCTAACATTGTCATATTTGTCCTTACAAAAGAACTCATTTTATTCTGATCCTCCAAAATGTTACTTATATTTAATACAATAAAAAGGTTCAAGGTTCTTCTTATCTCATTACTAAGCTATGATGTTGAGCACACTCCTTCCCAGGGAGGCTGATCCTCCATAGCATCCTGCACTCGATTCTTGCAAATGAGCAAGCGAGAGAGTAAATAAGTGTGTGACAGAGGGATGGCATGAGGGTCAGGGAACATCTAACCTATTTTCCAGATGTGGATCTGTACCTGAAAATCCAAAAGTGGAGTAGGGCAGGAACTCTGAGCAGAGGCACAGAACAGCCTATGCCCATCCGCTTCAGAATTACAGAAACAGCATGCAATGCTCAACCCCATAAGCCAGAATCTGTATTGCCCCGCACTAGCAATAACCCAGTGAAATTTACCACCAGATGCTGGTAAACCCAGGGAGCAACATGGGGGTCTGGGTCCTGGAGGTTGTTCCCATTCAGAACAGTTTAACTCATGATCCTGTTAACTCATGGGGAGATTCTGCGTGGAATCCACTTTGTCTAATTAGATATATAATGTTGATGTAATTTCTGTTGCTAGGTCTTATATGAAATAAGATGTTCTAGAGAAAAGGCAGGGAGGCTTCTTTTTACAACACAATGATCTTTTACCCACTTAGAATACTCCAGTGCTAGTACAAGTCACACAAGTGTTGCTAAAGTAAATACTGAGTTTAAAAAAGAAAAGCATATCTCCAGTATTGGGATCAGCAAGATTGTTATATCAAAATCAGGGGTAATCCCATAGATGACCAGTACTCAAAGAAAGAAATGAAAATAGATATTGCAAAAGTAATCAAAGGACTAGTAAAGAGAGCCTGAGAGTTGAAGATGTTTCAAGAAACTATAGAGTAACACTTGCTTAAGGATTTGATTGAAAATTGTCTGGCTATCGCAAGCAAACCTCAGAAACCTGAAACCTTCACAGGGTATGTGTGTTCACTAATTCATCTCTTTCCAGGTGATACAGGGAAAGACCAGCAAAGGTAAGGTAGTGTGAGGCTAATGAAGAACTCCCAAATCACCTGGAAAGTCACACTGGCCAGCTACGTTGAAAAGTGTATCTACAAATGCAAAGGTCCCCACATCCCCAATTCTTGTATGGCACCATTCCATGGAGCATTCTCAGTCCCATCTACTTCCCAAATACATGTATTAGATAAGAAGACCCAGCAAGAGAGTACATATGTATACAGTAAACTACTACGATACAAAACGAATCGGAAAATGCTAGCAGAAAACTAGTAAGTACTGAACCTGAAGAATTAAAACAATGCAGCCAGGAACCTTTATCTTCTCATATGAATTACTTCAAACTGCTAAAATTAACTGACAACATGTTTTCTAACAAAATTATACCAGACTGAATGACCTAGTATCGCAAACAAAATGTGCATGTGTAAAAACAGACCTGCAAAGAAGTGATGTATAGACAGTGGGACATTAGGTCACAATGCCACATTGAAAGATTGCATGTATTTAATATTTCCTAGTCTATGCAGAGCTCAGCTCAACCAAGAAGGTATAAAAGCATTTCATACAATAACTACCTTCAAACACATTACTACAATAAGTGGATTCCCGATTACTTGATTACAACTGCCATTTATCTGGACACACAGACAGACAGATGCTTCTCTTCCAATTGGCTCCCATGCATGGGTGTAACACAAAATAATAGGACCCCCTGCAGAATGGGATGAGGGGCCCATAATTTTCTCATATCTCACAAATATTAATTGACTTTTGGCTGAATGGGGCCCCCTTGAATGTTTGGGGTGTCCCCTGTGGGGCTGTGCCCCCCTGTGCCGCAGGAGCCTGTGTTACTCTCCTGTTCCTGTGATTGCTTGATGCTGTTAATGCTGCCAATGGTTGACACTCTGCCATGCCCAGTGCTGGCTGGAATTTCAGAGCTCCTGCTCCAAGTTTTCGGATTTACAGGTCTTTGGGCAGACCTTCCCCAGACCTACCCCAGACCACCCATGTGCTGTTCCCTCACTACCTTTGCTTTCCTGCTCTTCTTCCGGCCTCATTGCTGGAGGGGCTAGGGACAGCTCAAGCTTGGGCAGTGAGGCAGAGGAGTCACAGAGTGCTATCTATCCGTATCAACTTCCATCCTTGCCACTCCCATGCAAGGTAGCATCTTCCTCCTTCTACTGCCTACTCTGGCGGCCTTGGTGTGTGGCTTTGGGCCCCCCTCCTAGTTTTTACTCTGCTCTGCCACTTCAGTGGCCTTAGTTTTGCCTGGAAGTTTGAACAGCTGCCTCCGGTGGACTGTGAGGAGGAGGTGGCCACTTCTGTGACTGAGCAACTGGACTGTTGGCGTCTTGACTTTTAGATCCTCTCACAGCTCCAGCAGCTAGGAATATTTGGTAAGCTGTCTGGTTTTGTACCTGGGTTTGTGTATAAAGTGCAGCAGAGCAAAAGGGGGGGGGGGGCTACTAAGGCTCCTAGGTTAACAGTGGCAATATGCATCTTGTAGTATAGAGTGTGAAGAGGAAATCTAAGAGGGCCAGCTACACATCCACACACAGAAGCCTACAATAAACTTAAAGGAGCCTAAACTGAAAAGGAATTGCGATTCTCCTATTACCATGACCAGAGAATCTGGATTTCATTAAAGACACGGAGGCTGACACTATGCATTATCTTTTAATGCAACTTCAAGTACAGCCGCCACTAGTAGTTACATCACAAAGAAGAAACATCTAGAACAACAAGTTTATCCAGGCAACAGCAGTACAAGGATCAGCCTCTTTTAAATGCAATGAAAAACAGGAAAGAAGAAGAAAAACTTCCTCCGTGGCAACGAAGTCCAAAAGTTGGTGACATCCAAAGATCACCCTATGAAGGTGAGAGAAAACAACGGATGTTAAAGATAGCATAAACCACATTCAAAAATTGCAATCAAGATTAAGGATAGCAAAACCACAAAGGCAATAGTAGTCAAAAAGGAAATATGAAAGAGTAATGTAGTAAAACAAAGCATTATATAATGCGAATAAACAAGAGGCTAAAATCCACTCTGGGAAGGGAGTGGTGGGATAATGTCAGCCTCCGTGTCTTTAATGAAATCCAGATTCTCTGGTCATGGTAATAGGAGAATCGCAATTTCATTACAAGACCGGAGGCTGCCATTATGCATGTTGGTAGTCAGAGAGAATTACATCTGACATGTGTTCGACAGGTTTGCAGTAATGTCTTGCAAAGGTAAAGGAGCTTGACCAATCAGCTGCTTTAAGGATGTCGTCTAATTTGGCTCCTTTCCAAAAGGACTGACTAGCCATAGCTCCCCTTAAGGAATGAGCTTGAAATCTAGATAGATCGATGCCTGCCAATTGCATAGCTAATTTAACCCATCTAGCTATTGTAGAAGAAGAAACAGGTTTAAAGGGTCTGACGAAAGAAAGTAGGAGTTGGGTCATGCCAGAAGAGCGAAGAGGGGTAGTTCTTAGGTCATATTCTCTCATGCAGTCGACTACACATAACTTCTTACAAGAGTCAAATCTAGGGTAAAAAACCATATCAGACATTGTTTTAGTTCTTCTAAGAATATCGAATCTGACGCCGAAGGCATCATAGGATCTGTTGGATACCTCTAAGGCTTTAACATCCGAGACCCTACGGCAGGAAATAAGGCAAAGGAGCGAAGCTAGTTTGATCGAGAGAAATTTGTTGCTTAACAGACTATTATCCGGCCAATTACAAAAAAGGTCAAGATAGTCTTACGTCCCAAAGCGAGTCATATTTAGGTTTAGGAGGTCTCTTAAGTCTGATACTTTTCATTACTCTACAAATGATTGGGTTTTTGCCAATGGATCGACCATTAAGGAGGGAATGACCAGCGGAAATGGCCGACCTATAACAGTTAATGGATCTGTAGGAAAGACCTCTGTCAAATTGTTCTACCAGGAAATTGGTTACATGCACAATAGGGGCCTCCACGGAATCCAGGTTCCTTTCCATGCACCAACGAACCCATCTTTTCCAGATTCCGTTGTACCTAGAATGGGTACCGGGTGCCCAGGAGTCCTGGAGGAGAGAAGAAGCTTGCGCCGAAAGTCCAGTGATTTCGTTGGCTCGCCTGACACTTTCCAGGCAAGAAGGTTCAAAGTCCCATTCAGAGCAAGGGGGTGATCGAAATCGTTTTTGTCCTTTAGGAGGTCTGGAGCAGCTGGGAGTAGAAAGGGTTTTTCGTTAGCTAATTCCAATGTTGAGGGGAACCAAGCTTGGGACGGCCAAAACGGCGTTATCAGGACTATTGATGAGCGTTCCGTCCTCAACTTCTGGAGGACACGCTGGATCATTGCAAAGGGGGGAAAGGCATATCCCCGAAGGTCCTTCCAGTGTTGGAGAAAGGCGTTCACTGCTAGGGCCCCCGGGTCTGGGAGGCAGCTGAAATAACTTGGGAGTTGTGTTGTGAGTCTGCTTGCGAAGAGGTCTATTTCTAGAGGACCCCAAAAAAGGTTTAGATTGTTGAATATTATTGGATTTAATTTCCAATCGGTATGATCTACGAGGAACCTTGAATTCCAATCCGCACAGACATTTTTTAGGCCGGGTAGATATTCTGCTTTTAGGGAAATTTGGTGTTTTAAACAAAACATCCATAATTCCTTGGCCAGGTTGGAGAGGTCCGGAGACCTTGTTCCCCCTAGGCGATTTATATAAGCAACGGCCGATATGTTGTCCATTTTGAGGAGGACTGATTTCCCTTGAAGGGATTCCCTGAAGCTCATTAGGGCATAAAGACCAGCGGTAAGTTCCAGGAAGTTTATATGGAGGCAGCTCTCCGAATAAGACCATGATCCCCCGGTGCTTTGGTTCTGAAAACAGGCACCCCAACCATGAAGGCTTGCATCCGATTCCAGAATCAGGTCCGGAGAAGTCCCAAAAATGGCCTTTCCGCTCCATGCGTCCAAATTCTCCAGCCACCAAGAGAGTTCCTCCTTGGCCTCTGGGACCAGATGAATTTGGTCTCCGTACCAAAGTCCGGAACGTAGGGCATTCCCTTTGAGTCTCTGGAGAGCTCGGTAATAAAGAGGGCCAGGGAAGATGGCTTGGATAGATGATGAAAGGAGGCCCAGAAGTCTGGCTAGTTCCCGCAAGGTTAGGAGGTTTGACTTTAGGACGTGGCGTATTTCTTTGCGAATCTTCGATATCTTTTTCCGAGGGAGTAAAAGCATGGACTTCACGGTGTCTACCGTGAAGCCAAGGAATTCTAGAGATCTGGAGGAAGTCATGATGGACTTCTCCCTGTTTATAATAAACCCTGTGCTTTCTATCAAATCCACCGTAGATTTTAAGTCCTTCAGGATCTGAGAGCTGTCTTGGGACATGATTAGAATGTCGTCTAGATAGATTATGAGGCAGACGCCTCTTTCTCGAAGGAACGTGGTAATAGCCTTCATGACCTTGGTGAAACACCAGGGGCTGAAGATAGGCCGAAGTGAAGGGCTTGGAACTGATATAGATGTTTGTTCCAAACAAATTGAAGAAAAGGTCGGGATTCCTCTGCCATAGGAATAGTGAAGTAGGCGTCCTTCAGGTCTAGTTTGACTAGCCAGTCCCCTTCTAAAAGCATGTCCTTGAGGAGATGGATACCTTCCATCTTGAAATGATTGTAAGTGACAAATCTGTTCAAGTTCCTTAGGTTTATTACAGGTCTCCACCCTTTGTCCTTCTTTTCCACGAGGAAGATATTGCTTACGAAGTTTAAGGAAGCCCAAGGAACTTCTCGAATCGCACCTTTCGTTAACATAGAAGTTACTTCCTCCTCGACAATAGAATGTTGTTCCCGAGTCAAGCTTAATGTTAGAGGAGTTGAGGTCTGGAATGGTTCCTCCGTGAAATCTATTCTGAAACCTTGTACAGTCTCTAAAACCCAAGTATCGTGTGTAATTTGCTCCCAAACGTGGAAGAAAAGCCTTAGGCGACCCCCTACTTTTAGAGTTAAAGAAGAAGAGAGGAGAGAAGGAGTACTCACTTGTTGGATTTTGAGTGGAGATGCCTCTTGACCTGAAATTTCTTGAACAGAAGGAACGACCTCGTTGAGGGAAGAAAGAGGAGTTGTGTTGGTAACCTCGTCCGAAACCTCTTGATCTTGAAAAGGGTCTTTGAAAGAAGCGGCCAGCAGAACGACCCCTTCTGCCGGCCCTTGCAAAAACATTAGGGTTAAACACTCTGCGCATGTTGGCTTGCGCTCTATCCAGAGCAGTAAAGGTAGCTACGTACTTCCCCAGGTCTTTGATCATATCTTCACCAAATAACAAACCATTTGGATTAGAGGAGGACTCTTTCTCCGCCATATCGCAGAGTTTAGGGTCAATCTTAGAGAGGACTATTTTCCTCCTTTCTGTAATGAGGGATGTGTTGGCATTACCCAATAGAATAAGTGCCCTCTGACTCCATCCCCGTAGGAGGTCAATATTAGGTTGAGTCCCTTTGATATAGCTTTCTTCGATAAGATCGATCATACGGCCTAAGGGGCCGAGCATGTCAAGCATGCGATCTTGAAAAGTTTTGAGGGAGCGTTCAAACCCTTTCCTAGGGTCTCTGCCCAATTTAAATAAGAATTTAATTAGCTCTGGGTCTAGGTTGGGGGTAAGGCAAAATTTGTCCTCAATGACAGGGCGTGGGCATTCGGTCCTAAGAATATTTCTTGCCTCTCTTTCTAAAGGGTGCTTGACCCAAGTTTTAATAAATTGGGCTACATGATTTTGGGGCCACCACTGAGAGCTTCTAGGGTGTTGAATGTTGTCAGGGGAAAACATTTCTCCACCGAGGGGATCAAGAATAACTTTTTTAGAGGAGCAGGGGAGTTCTTCTTCAGAGAAATCGGGGTCAAAATCATCCTCATTTTGATCGAGATCCAGTATATACTCGTCAAGTGATTCGTTAGAGGGTACGCTAGGCAAGAGAGGGGTAGCATTGCCATTAGGATATTGTGAGCCGCTTAGGGCATCCCAGTGAGGTGTGTCGTTATAGGCACATCGTTTCTTTGGGGCGCTTAGGCCACCCGTAGCATTTGAGGAGCTTAGTCCTCCTTCAGGTTTTGAGGCGCGTGGTCCTCCCAATATAAATGAGGTGCTTTGACCTCCCATACTTCTCTCATTATTTAAGTTGTTGCATTTTTTGGTTCTTTTACCCCCAACATTAGGTGGTTCGTTGGACTGCGCTCCGAGGAGTGCGGGGGGTCTCTTACCTGCAACAATCTTGTCAATAGTCTCCCTCATGCAGGAATGAATCTCCTTATGGATCATTTTTTTGATAAGATCCTCTTTCTTAGAAGGAGCGGGTGTAATAATTTGAGGGTCATCAGAGTCGGACATATCAGACATTTTTCCCTCTTTTTTTTTTTTTTTTAAGTCACTTGGAGTGTTTAAATTAGAAGAGTAAATTAGTTTCTGATAATAATCACTTGAAAAAAGGGGGGAGTAGAAGTATTATTGTTGGATGGGGCAGAAAGCAGGCAAAACGAAGTTCCCAACTGTCGATAGGCAGCTGTTGTGGGGAGTTGCTATGAAACGGCATTGTGAGGGGGGTCGTTGCTAACGATTTTCCTCTAACGAGGGAGCAGCGAGACGAACGCGATGTCTCTCGTCTCTATAACCATTTTTTTATTTTTTTTATTTTAATAATTGAGGCCAAGCAGTAAATGGGGGGAAAAAGAAGTACGTCCTGCAGCTTAGACGTTGAAGCTGCGGGAGATCGTGAAGCTGCGGGAGATCGTGATCGTGATGGCTGCAGCGGGTGATGTACGGAGCCGGCCGGCTGCGGTAGGCGGGAAGCGGAACCAGGATCGGGATTGTGAAGAGAGGCGAGGGGTAAGCGTAAGTCAGAGAGCGCTCGTAGTTCAAGGTAAACGCACACAGATTAGTAAGGGGTACGAGGAGAGAGTCTAGTGCACTAGTGCACAAAGATGATACACGGTGGTATCGCAAATGGCAGAGATGACAAATATATGCTCCTAAATCGAAGTAAACGCACACAGCTTAGCAACGGGTACGAATACGAGGAGAGACTCGCAACACTATTGGACAAAATGATACAGCATTTTACAAGTTACGACAATGGTAGCGTAAGAGACATATAAACACATGCTCAATAAAGTTATAGTACACCTTATAAGAAGGAGTAGACAAGTAAAACAATAGAAGCAGTATTAGTATAACCAGATAGTAAACTATAGTATAAGAAGACCAAAAAGGTTAGGAGATAAAAGAAAGCCAACTTATCTGACTTGAAGCCGCATTTAAAAGAGGCTGATCCTTGTACTGCTGTTGCCTGGATACACTTGTTGTTCCAGATGTTTCTTCTTTGTGATGTAACTACTAGTGGCGGCTGTACTTGAAGTTGCATTAAAAGATAATGCATAATGGCAGCCTCCGGTCTTGTAATGAAATCCAGAATTAATCTAAAATCAATGTTAAAGGAATATAAAAGGATTCTAAAGGGTCAAGACCTGATTCAGTCTCTTCCATTTTGGTCAAGGACCACTACGGAAGCGGCCGGTTGCGTACGTGCTCTTGAGAGGTGGTACTTGTCCTCGCCTAGTGCAACCTGCCATATCCTCCTAGTTTTCCTGAATTTCATTTATTCCGGGAAGCTAGTCTTGTGTAGTGATAAGCTCAGAAGGGTATGGCAGCTTCCCAGTTGGTTCAAACAGGGGCAAGCATCTCAAGAAGGTGGCCATGATGTGGCTCGTAGCAAAGTGCCTCGTGCCAGTAGGTCTGACCATCTTCAGGCAGGAATCTGGCAACATGGCTTCTAGATTGTTACCAAACAGCGGGATTACCTGGCTCCCCATGATCTAACTAGCCAGGTGCATTGCTTCACAAAGGTACAGAGCCACTGCGTTAAATTCTACTTGGGCAGAGAATACTTGAGTGGAGAGACGTACAAATCTTTAAGGAATATCTTTACCAGTCCTAGCTCCAATAATGAGGGCTATCAGACAAAACTCTAGATCAAGACTACAAGCTGCTCATGCAGCATCTATTAGTTACCCTATGACTATAAGCTTCACTTGCATATGGGAATATTCCTGGGGAATAACTTGATCCAAGTCAGCTACCATAAGCCAGAAAATCAGACAGAAGATGATATGAACGATTATGCAAGCAGCTACCTAACACTGTGAAAGTGGGTAAAAGGAAAAGGTTGATAAACCCGTTGTTAAGAAACAGGCAAAAATGGCATTGCCTAATTGTCTGCCATCTACTCCTACCAAAACTTAAACCTCCTCACAGCCACCTAGTTGTCTCTAAAAATATGGAAAAGGAAAATCAAGAAAGCCCATTGTTATGAAAGTCAGAAGCACCTGCCCATAAGCTGACTCACTGGTCACCGAAACTAGAGGTCTGATTATGAGTTTGGTGGTCTTACTGCCATGTGGCCACGGCGACTGTCTTCTGCCTGATGTATCACGATGTCATCGCTGGCTAGCGGCGGTGTTTCTGACAGCGGGGAATATTTTTTCAAATGTGTCGATGCAGGTGTGTATATTTTGACTGCACAAGTGTTAAATTCACACATATGCACGATACGTGAACAAAATACCTACTACCAGACCTTTCCCATTGCTGGAGTCTGGACTACATGTGCAAAGTTCAGTCAATGGGTAAACAGTATAAAATGGACTTACCTGGATTTCGGTGACAACAGATGATGCTGCTGCTGTGAAGTGGGCCCTGAAGGAAGGGATCCACGTGGGAGACTGAAGGGAAGAAAAGGAAATGAGTGAGTATGCACCTCAATTCCTTCGATTCCGCTGACTCGAAGCAGGCTGTCTTCCCACCACGGTCGGCTTGACAGGAAGCCAACTCATAATTCTGATGACGGTGAAATTGTCTGTACTGCACTCTGACAGCTGCTTTCTTGCTATCACCATTGCATCGATCTGCAAATGGCTGATGGCGTCGGTGGTAATTTCCTTCAACAGACCACCAATATCGTAATTCGACCAACGGACCGCAGTGTGAAATCTGACTGCCGAACTTGTGATCAGACCCCTAAGTCAGTTCTAGCCCCAATGTCATCAAATAGAATTGCTGACTTGTATGCCAAAAGTTTGACATTAGAATGCCCGGTTGCAGCCGCCCCTTTCTCATTCTCCACCTGTAGCTTTAAACTGGAAGAAAATCATTTATCAGTCCAGCAAGGGGAAATTGTAGTCCTTGGTCAAGGTGAGATGCCATTAAATGTGGAATTTAATCCACTTTGTACTGAAGGAGCCTAAAGCAAGCCAATGATCAATAATACTGCTTCACTTGAACAAAATAAATCCTTTTATCAGTCTGCGTGAACAATACCCTTATGAATGTCGCAGAGGTTCATAAGAAACAAGAGTATGGGGATTGCCTCTTGGCTGGTGTATTAATAAACTGCAGTTTTCCACATCTTCTAGATAGGGAAACTCTACCCTCATATTCCCAAAACGTTTTGTCTTCAAGAATTATCAGTAGGGCAAGTAAGAAAAACAAACAGGACTCACTAGAATTGGACGATGAAATATTCAGCCTAGTTGCCCCCTACAATTTGCCCCTGTGTGACATCCTATGTTACATGCCTATATATTACACGGAGGTCTAATACCTCTCTTCCTCTAAATACAGTCACTCCTTCTCCGATAGAAGGCAAGTTCAAATATGCTCCACCTGAAACCCCTACTGCGCAACCAATTCTCACAAACCATGTGCCTGACATTAGATATAGTGGCTATTGCCCTAACGTCCAATCAACTAAATTGGGATGAACAAATTATGGTGATGCGCTGTATGTTTACGGACATTGCAATAATAGAATGCGAGCAATGAGGAAACAGTGAAGGACTCCAGTCAATCAATCAATCAGTGATCTTTATTCGGGTATATGAAAATATCCATAAAAAGAACATGTTATAAACAGTCAAAATTCCAATATAGATTAAACTAATATACACATATACACATAAATACAAGCTTTAAAATATACCCAGACTCTACAAAGGTAGTAAAAAGCCAAAAATATTACCAGTTTAAATGCGAGACATTATATGCAAACCCAGGCTAATTCAACAGTGTAAGGTTTCACCATTATTATGAGAGGGCTAAGCCATTCATCATACATGTGACTCAGAAAGAAGCTACAGGGCAACCCTAGATGGTATCCTAATAACCTTCCATGACTCGATAAATCCAAGATGCTAATCCTCTCCTCTGGTAATCCTTAATTTTACTGCCAGTCTTAAAAAATGTACAGTGCTGAACAAAGTAAAAGGGTCGGAGGATAGTTTTAGAAATAAAAGAGCCACGTTATCCTGCCTAATTTTAGACCGTCTTAAAATGGTTTTTAAAAACAAGGACCTGGGACGAGCATAAAAAGGACAAATTAGAACGAAGTGAAGAGTATCTTGCGGAGATCTTAGATCGCAGCCGCAACACCCTTTTATGTTTATGTATGTTACAAACCCAGCTGGAACTGATAAAATATGATGCAGAAGGTTTAACCTAAATCTAGTCATCAAAAATCTGTACTGTCTGTTATACATGTTAGAAAGATAAAATTCCATACCCGGGCATGATTTTGTTAGCAGGTAGGGTCTTACTTTAACTTTCCTCCCTTCTCTGTCCTCTCTTTCCCTAGCTATGCACCGCAAGAATTCCGCCTTTATGACACCCTTATCTCTGGTGGATAATGTGAGTGGTTCGTTAAAAAAATTAACATAACCCAATCAGCTCAAGGTGTCCCTTACATATTTGACCCAGGGTATTCGATGACCTTTATCCCCCCTAATGCAATCCTCAAGAATATGTCTACTTAGGCTTGCCTCTGGGTTTGTCCAAATTTTTATCCAGCAAATAATGGGTTTGATGCTTGCCCTCTCACTGGAGTACGTAATACCAAGCTCCTCATGAACTGTAAAGGAAGGGATACTTTGGGGCACTTGCAAAAGCCTTCTTAGGAACTTGTTTTCCTCCATTTGGATTTTTGATAAATCTGTAAAGCCCCATACCTCACTCCCATATAGGGTCTTGGCACAACATTCCGAGCTATATAATTGCACTATTTCATTAGGTGACCAACAACCAAGTCTAGTGGCATAATTCATAAGTGAGCCCACCGAACTGGTTTGTTGGCTACATTTGTGCCTAACCAATGGATTAAAATTAAGATCCTTATCAAATAGAATCCCCAAGTAGTTAAAAACATTTACTTTTTCTAGTTTATGTGCCCCAATTGTGAAAATAAATTTCTTAGAAGGCATTTTACCTGCTTCCATGACATATGACTTGGAGAGGTTGGGGACTAAGTCTAGGTCCGCCATAAAGGTGACAAATCCGCTAATAAGAGCCTGTAGGCCCCTTCCCGTACGCGCCAGGAGGACCGCGTCGTCAGCATATAGGAGGACGGGTATACTTCTCCTCCCAATGCGAGGGCAGTCTGCCCCCAGAACTCCGAGCACCTTATCTAAACCGTTTATGTAAAGCGTGAATAGAAAAGGCACCAGGATGCATCTTTGCCTCACCCCCCCCCCCTCCCCCCCCCTGCACGAGAAGTCTTCCGAGAGGTCCCCCTCGTCGCTAAACCTGACCTGTGCCGTTGTGTTTTGATGAAGCATTCATAAGAAATATATCAGCCCTGGGTCCACACCCATGAGTCCTAAAATTTCCTACAGCTTCCTTCTGTTAACACAGTCAAATGCTGCTGAGAGATCCATAAAAGCCAGGTACCCAGTGCCCTCCCTAGCCTGAGTATACTTGGCCACCAGGTGATAAAGATTGAGACACTGGTCTGTCGTTGAGCGACTATTGCGGAACCCATACTGTATGTCTATGATAATATCATTTTCATCTGCCCAGACCATTAAACGGTTTAGGATGACCCTCCCCAAAACTTTCGCCGTGACGTCAATAAGGGATATTGGTCGATAACACTGCGGGTCATTCCTATTTCCCTTTTTAAACACGGGCACAATAGCGGCCGTGGACCATGAACTGGGCATACCTACTTCAGTGGCTGTGTTGAATAGTGAGTATGGGAGCCCAAAGATCTACCTGATTTTTAAATAGGTCTGGAGGAATCCCGTCTGGTCCTGGAGACTTTCTTACTACCAGGCCGTCTATTCCTAATTTGACCTCAGCTACCGTAAAACACGTCCATGTGCACACTGGGAATCCTGTAACTGGAGTTAATTGCTCCTCTGATCCACCATGATTATATAAACTCGTGAAGTGGAACACCCATGCTTCTGGCAAGATATGGCACTCCACTTTCGATTTGTTTGATGACTGAAAGCAAGGGTCATTAATTACCCTCCAAAAGCTATTCGTGTCCCGGCGCTCGGCAGCCTCTCTCAGTGACTCCCAAGCCTGAATTTGTAGTAAAAATGTTCACTGTTTAATGGCCCTTTTGTAACGAGTCCTGCAAGCAACGATCGTGCCCCTATCCTTTGGGACTGTTTTAAGTGCCAGCTTCAGGTCCCTATGGGCCCTTGAGCAATCATGATCAAACCATCTAGGGTTAGTGTCACCCTGCGTCTTCATTTTGCCCCTCAAGAGACTATCTATTTGCTGGGCAGTGCCCTCAAAAGCTCTGATCAGATCTCTCCCCTCCACAGTGGAATCTAGGCACCTCCATAAATGACTATCAGTATTGACGAGGAGCGCTCTATGGAATGCATCCCCATCGATGTTGCTCCATCTGATTCTCCTGCCCTGATCCATTGCTTTAAAAAGGCCCACGGTGGTCCTTTTATCCAACGTAGCGTTTAAATTGTCATCCCTCAATGACAATACCAGGGGATTATGATCACTGAAGGCACTGACCAATATGTTAAAATGACTAACCCTACATTTTAACGCGTTTGTTACAAAGATGTAGTTGATAATCGAATCACTTCCCCTTCCCTTAAAGGAGGGGTTTATTATGTTGGACGGCCCACTATCGATCAGATCCATTGTGTGGGTTAGAGCAAACTTACCCAGGATCTTGCTTAATTCCATGCCCTCTCTGGAGTGCTCTAAATGCCAACCCTTGGTAGAAGGGCATGAGTCCCAAGTTCCTCTTCCCCATTTCAAATAAGGGCACTGATGACAATTAAAATCCCCCATTAAAACCAGCTGGATGCTTGAGTCCCCTGTGTCTTGTAAGCAAGCCAATCTCTCCTCAAGCTCAGCCATTCTCGACATGGATTGTCCCGCATTATAAAAATTTATAAAAATGAGCTTTGAACCTTTCTTAGAATATCTAATGCACTGGAGACAATTCGAGCCCCACCTCAGGTCCTGCCAAGTCCCTTGAATCATCAGTGCCGCATAAATTATTAAATCTCCCTTGGCACGGCCCATAGTTGTTTTACAGGCCGGGACAAAAAACTTTTTATAGCCCTCCAAAGGTGGGGCACTACTATTAGTTTCCCACGTTTCCTGAAGACAAATGACGTGGTATTGTCTAATAAAGTCTAACCATTCTTTTTTTTTGAATTTTAGCTGCAATTCCTGCGATATTCCAGAAGACCACCCTGAACTCCTTAGAGATTGGTTCAGGCCCACTTCTCCCTCCACTCGTCTTCCCTGGGGGAGGACACGTTTCTGACCTACTTGCTTCTATAAACGTGCCTTCCCCACCCCTCTCATACCGCACTAAAGTGCTAAATGCTGTTCCAAGATTGTTTACCCCTGGTGGGCTTATATTGTCAGAGTTAGGTTGATTCTCCTGTACTCTCTCGATCTCCCCACTCCCTGCCCTAAACAGTCAGTCCAGTTCATCCAGGGCGGATATGCTAGAGAGTGGTGCAAATCTATTTGTTACATAGCCAGGCCTATCCTCCCCACGTTTCTCGATAGTCCAATGCCGCTGCGTTCCCTGACCTGACTCAAAAGCATTGTCCCTATAAAAGAAATACAGGGGTAGCATTCTTATGCAAGACCCGATTGCCCTATCCCCATAGCGGTTGTCGAGCAAATCTCTTACCATCTCGGGATGCCTGAAGTTAACAATGACACAATAACCTGCAAACTTTCTCTTACTATCTCCAATCCAAGCCACCCTCCTGGCCATGAGGATATGCCTGTGCTGGAAACTCCTTACTGTTGTATTATTGTGTATCCAATGCGAGGCCTTGTTTATCAGGGTTCTGGTTGATTCTTCCCTGTCATGATTGAGTCCAGGCACACCTACTAACACTATCGAATATGGGCAGGATCCAGGTGGTAAATCCAGTGTCTGGAGACCCGGAGTACTGTGGACACTATCAGTACTGCTACTCTTAAAGACCTTCTCGGGCTCCTTAGTTCCTCGACAATTGTCCTTAGGGTTAGGAGGGGCCAACATTGTACCCGGGGCCTTACAACACGAACTCCTATTACAAATCTTTGCTGTTTCCAAGGTTATTCCTCTCTGCACCGTAGGCCTAGGGTCATTATTAGTTACAGCCTTTAGCCCACTGTTAGCACCTACTGTCTCCTCCTCCCTCCCCTGTTGGTTATTCCCGCGTAACTGTCCCCTGTCGTGATCTAGCAGCCTACTTATTCTCCCTTCCAATCTAGTAATTTCTGTCATTACCGGCCCCAGATATTGGAGTAGGAGCTGTTCCATTTTTGTCTCTAGTGCTTTAATAATTCCCTGAGGCCCTTCCGCCCCACTCCCTTTTTGGCAATTTGGGCACGCTATACTCTCGAATTTCTTACCTGCTCCTTTATTGGAATTAGTAGGCCCTCTGCGGCTAGACTTAATAACAGGATTTGATGTGTGCGACCCGCTAGAGTCTGGGAACCCCCTGTCCCTGGCACGATTTGAATCAGGTGGGATGGCTGAGGGGGGAGTAACCACCGTCAATAAGGATCTTTTAGAGCGTGTAACTACTTCCCTTACAGAGCTCCGTGAGGGGTCTATACCTGTCAGAACCAGCTCTTCTCTCGCTGGTGGTTGACACAGGAGCAGGATGACGCAAGCTCCCAATTCCTCCTCTGAACTCCCCGGCCTCCACAATTTCTAAATGCGTAGCCAGAAGAGCCCCAAGGGGGAAAGGGGAATTGGACAGAGAAGAGAATGCACACACTGGTGGTCTTCTTTTCTGCTTCTTCTTATGTAGTCTATCTTTTCTCAGGCTCTTGCTGTTGTTCGTGAGCTGTAATAAACAATTACATGTAAATCACTTTCTACTTCCCTTTTCTTCCTTCCTGTGTCTTTCCTTATTCTCTATTGTACCCACCCTGATTGCTGTGTGCCTTTGCTTCTCTTCTATGCTACTCGTTCTTCTGTTCTTATGTTTTTTCGCTGTAAGATAAAAATCTGGTGTTATTATATTTCCTTCTCCCTTCCTGATCTCTCTCTAGCCCCTTTTTCTCTAAACTCACTTACTGGACAGAGAACGGAAGCCTTGGTTTATTTTCTTATTCTTCTTCACCTCTTATTGGTTGTTCTAACTACTGTTGCTTCTCTGTAGTTTTTGTTCTTACTTTTCTGTGTCATTTGTATTCTGCCCTCAAGAGTATCCACTCCCTATGTTTTCTTATTGACAGGAATCGGAACTACTCAGTGTACCAGAAAACCTGTTATATTCTTTGACTTGAGCTAACTCAACTCGAACCCAAAAAACTATGCTACGTCAGAACTTGTGTTGTCTTTTGAACGCTGTAATTTCATTCACATGAACCGGTGCTTCAGTTAAACTTCCGCTGCTGCGAAGTTCGGAACGTTTTCTGTGGTAGAAAATATGGAACAGTCTTACTTGGGGTTGTTGGCTGCTTCCAATCTCTAATTCTCCTCAGAATTCTCGCGACGCGTATCTTCTTTTCCCTGACTAAACGCGACGCGTTGAAGGTACCTCCTACTCCTCTCACGGTTCAGGTGAAGTGCGCAGCTCTCCGCGCGCCTCACCGGTATCACGCAATTCTGCCCGATCAACTAGAGCGCTAACCCGTTTCGGATTATGGAACGCTCTGCCGCCATGTTGCATTCGACCTCGCACCAAATGCTGTTTGCACAGTCTTGACAACACAGCCACCATCATTCCTTTCTTGACATGTGACCTCTTGGTTGGGGACCTGACAGTACCCTCCCTCAAAGATCTTCCTTCCTTCCGGACCTTGCTTGGAAATCTTCTGTGGAATTCTGCTACTAGTCGTGGAGCATTCACTTCAGACTCTGGCTCCCAGGATCTTTCCTCCGGACCGTAACCCTTCCAATCTAATAAGTAATACAACTTTCCATTCTGTAGTTTGGAATCTAAAATTTGTTGAACTTCAAACTCGCTTCCTTTCTCAGTCTGAATTGGCTTTGGGGTCTTACTCAATCTAACTTCTGGTTCTGCCTTCTTTAATAAAGAAACATGAAAAACTGGATGTATCCGCAACCTCTTAGGTAATTTTAGCTGATAATTTAAGGTGCTAAGCTTTTTTGCAATTGGATAAGGTCCAATGTATCGTGGTTGGAACTTCCTAACCCCTTTTAATCTAATATTTTTTGTACTTAACCAAACCTTGTCTCCTACCAACAATTCTGGTTCTTTTCTTCTCTTTTTGTCTGCGTAGTGTTTATATTTTGCCTTCGCTACTGTCAGATTCTTGATAGCTCTACTATGGGCTTGTGTCAGTTGTTCTACCCAATTGGATACTGCTGGAACACCCACTTCTTGGAAGTTTAAGGAATGTTGTGGATGTCTACCTGTATTCAGAAAGAATGGAGTGTATCCAGTTGATGCATTTGTAGTGTTATTATGTGCAAATTCTGCTGCCCATAAATAATCAGGCCAATCTCCCTCCTGTTCTAAAAGACACAATCTCAGATATTGCTCCAGTTCCTGATTTGTGCGTTCTGTTTGCCCATCTGACTCTGGGTGGAAGCTAGTGGAGTATCGATTCTCTATGTTTAAACGCTTGGTGAATGCCTTCCAAAAATGTGACAGAAACTGAGAGCCCCTATCTGACACCAAAACCTTAGGTATACCATGTGCACGAACTACATGCTGACTGAAAGCATCTGCTAACTCCTGGGCAGAAGGTACCCCCTTCAAGGGCACAAAATGCGCCATCTTTGTAAAGGCGTCCACACACACTAGAATGGAATCATAACCATGACTAGAGGGTAAATCTACTATGAGATCTAAGGTCACAGTGTGCCAGGGAAACGGAGGGGTGGGCAAGGGCTGTAACAGGCCTTGTGGACGTTTCCTTTCTGATTTTCCTCTTGCACAAGTCTCACAAGTCGCCACATACTGATGTATATCCTTGATCATGTTTGGCCACCAGAATCGTCTGCGTACCAATTCTTTAGTCTTGTTAATTCCCTTGTGTCCTGATAAGATGCTATCATGACATTCTTTTAAGGCCTTTAACTGCATCTCTGGAGTGGGCAAGTATAATGCT
This sequence comes from Triturus cristatus, assembly GCF_964204655.1. Taxonomy (NCBI): domain Eukaryota; kingdom Metazoa; phylum Chordata; class Amphibia; order Caudata; family Salamandridae; genus Triturus; species Triturus cristatus. The sequence goes on from NC_140594.1 coordinate 1,101,796,027, forward strand.
CCATGGTGATAGGGTAGTCCTTCTCGAATTTCTCTTTTGGAATCTTCTTTTAACCAACTCCTCATCTCTTCGCAACTCAAAGGATCTTCTTTCTCTTGATTTTCTACGGTTTCTTGCAAGACGGCATTGATCACCTTTTCCGCTGGAATTATTGCCTGATCCAGAACCTTTTCCGTGACTCCTTCCGTCTCTAATCTAGATAGGGCATCCGCTTTTCCATTCTGGGCTCCAGGTCGAAAGGTGATTACAAAATCATATTCAGAGAAATACAAGGACCAGCGTAGCTGTCTGGGAGTTAAAGTTCGGGCTGATTTTAGGAACTTCAAATTTCGATGATCAGTATACACTGTTACTACATGTCGAGCTCCCATCAAATAATGCCTCCACTCCTTGAAAGCATCCTTTATGGCCAGTAATTCTTTTTCAGTGATTGTATAATTAATTTCTGGAGGTGTTAATTTTCGAGAGCGGAAGGCCACTGGATGGAGCTGACCTGTAGTTTTGTGTCTCTGCGATAACACTCCTCCCAAGGCCAGATTTGACGCATCCGTTTCAACAAAGAATGGTTCTGCAGGATCTGGATGCAACAAAATAGGCGCTGTGGTGAAATCCTTCTTTAATTGCTCAAATGCTGCCTCTGCTTCCGCATCCCACTGGAAAGGAACTCCTTTCTTCAATAAACGTGTGATTGGGATTAACTTTTTTGAGAAAGACTGAATAAACCTTCTATAGAAGTTGGCAAATCCTATGAAACTTTGGATTTCTTTAACTGAGGTAGGGGATTTCCACTCAGTCACAGCCTTTATCTTATGTTCATCCATGGTGATTCCTCCTGGAGCAAGTACAAATCCCAAGAACTCGACTGTGGTTACATCAAATGCACATTTGTCCAATTTGACAAATAACCCATTCTCACGAAGTCTTTGTAGTACCTTCTTGACATGTTCTTCATGTGTCTCTACTTCTGTCGAGTAAATCAATATGTCGTCAATATACACAATTGCTATTTGGTCTATGCAATCCTTCAATACATCATTGATAAAATGTTGAAATGCAGCTGGCGCGTTGCATAGCCCATATGGCATCACCTGGTATTCGAATAGACCTTGCTTCGTTCTAAACGCCGTCTTCCACTCATCGCCTTCTCTGATTCGAACCAGGTGATAAGCCCCTCGCAGATCAAGCTTGGTATAGATTTTAGCTTCTTTCACCTGGTCCAGAAGAGTGGAAATCAGAGGTAAAGGGTAACGATTCTTGATTGTTATTCGATTTATTGCCCTGTAGTCTATGCACGTGCGTAATTCTCCATTTTTCTTTGGAATGAAAAACAAAGGGGAGGATACTGGAGACTGCGAAGGTCGGATGAACCCATTCTCTAAGTATTCCGCCAGATACTTCTTTAAATGTTTATCCTCTTGTTCGGTCAAAGCATAGATTCTACTGCAGGGTAAGTTCACTCCTGGTTCCAAGTCTATTTTACAATCATACTCCCTGTGAGGAGGTAATTTCTTTGCTTCAGCTTCATTAAAGACATCCTGATATTCTCCATATTTCTTTGGCAAGGTTACCGTGTCTATCAAACAAACTGAATTTTCGTTTACACTTAAATGATAAGCAGGTGATTCTTTTATTTCAATTTTGCAGTCTTTGAAACAATTTTCCTTGCAGTAATCCGAGTTCAAGGTCATTGTTCTTGCGGCCCAATCTATGGTGGGGTTATGCTCCGTGAGCCATGGTAACCCTAAGATCAATTGAAATTGCGGAGCGTCTATTAGATTGAATTGTAATATTTCATGATGACCTTCTGTGGTTTCTAGATGCACTGGCTCTGTGTGACTCACAATGGGGCCAAGTATGCAACTAACTCTCTGTTTCCTTGTCGGATCTCTAAAAGTTCATTGTCGGTAGCTTGAGACACCTTCCGACGGTCAAAAATTCGCATGAACTCTTTCTTGAAGTCTTCTAAATTGAATAGCACAGGGTCGTTTCTGGTGACCAAAGGCATTGACCAAGCTGCGGCATCCCCACTTAAGTAGGAAAGGATAAATGCCACTCGAGACTGAGCATCAGGAAACAAGGCTGGTCTGCACATAAAGTGCAAGGAACATTGAGTTAAAAAGACTTGGGCCTTCTGGGGGTCTCCACTAAAGCGTTCTGGAGGTGCTAAGGGAATCACCGGGGATAAAGAATGTATTACTTGTGTGTTACCCCTTGACTGGGACGGAGTTGCTTCCTCAAATGAACCCAAAACTGGGGAAGATATCTTATACTCATCTCCCGCAACCAAACTCCCTATTCTTTGCGCCAATTCTGTGGTGTCCTTTTTGAGTTCCCTGTTTTCTTCTCTAACGGTAATTAGTTCTCTTTGTATCTCATCCAAAATGTTTCCTAGCTTCTTCAAATCCAAACCTTCCGCCATTCTGCTCAGGTGCCAATACCTCGTGGGCACTTCACTCTGTCAGAACCAGCTCTTCTCTCGCTGGTGGTTGACACAGGAGCAGGATGACGCAAGCTCCCAATTCCTCCTCTGAACTCCCCGGCCTCCACAATTTCTAAATGCGTAGCCAGAAGAGCCCCAAGGGGGAAAGGGGAATTGGACAGAGAAGAGAATGCACACACTGGTGGTCTTCTTTTCTGCTTCTTCTTATGTAGTCTATCTTTTCTCAGGCTCTTGCTGTTGTTCGTGAGCTGTAATAAACAATTACATGTAAATCACTTTCTACTTCCCTTTTCTTCCTTCCTGTGTCTTTCCTTATTCTCTATTGTACCCACCCTGATTGCTGTGTGCCTTTGCTTCTCTTCTATGCTACTCGTTCTTCTGTTCTTATGTTTTTTCGCTGTAAGATAAAAATCTGGTGTTATTATATTTCCTTCTCCCTTCCTGATCTCTCTCTAGCCCCTTTTTCTCTAAACTCACTTACTGGACAGAGAACGGAAGCCTTGGTTTATTTTCTTATTCTTCTTCACCTCTTATTGGTTGTTCTAACTACTGTTGCTTCTCTGTAGTTTTTGTTCTTACTTTTCTGTGTCATTTGTATTCTGCCCTCAAGAGTATCCACTCCCTATGTTTTCTTATTGACAGGAATCGGAACTACTCAGTGTACCAGAAAACCTGTTATATTCTTTGACTTGAGCTAACTCAACTCGAACCCAAAAAACTATGCTACGTCAGAACTTGTGTTGTCTTTTGAACGCTGTAATTTCATTCACATGAACCGGTGCTTCAGTTAAACTTCCGCTGCTGCGAAGTTCGGAACGTTTTCTGTGGTAGAAAATATGGAACAGTCTTACTTGGGGTTGTTGGCTGCTTCCAATCTCTAATTCTCCTCAGAATTCTCGCGACGCGTATCTTCTTTTCCCTGACTAAACGCGACGCGTTGAAGGTACCTCCTACTCCTCTCACGGTTCAGGTGAAGTGCGCAGCTCTCCGCGCGCCTCACCGGTATCACGCAATTCTGCCCGATCAACTAGAGCGCTAACCCGTTTCGGATTATGGAACGCTCTGCCGCCATGTTGCATTCGACCTCGCACCAAATGCTGTTTGCACAGTCTTGACAACACAGCCACCATCATTCCTTTCTTGACATGTGACCTCTTGGTTGGGGACCTGACAATACCAGACTCGACTAATTTAACACTGGACCCCACACCCAGACCATCCCCTTGCACTGTTCCGTGCACAATAGCCTCCTGGCCGTCTTCATTACTGGGTATTGGCTTAGATACATTCTGACTAATAGAACCCAGCCCAGTTGTGTTAACTGTCTCAAGATCCCCCTGGGGGATTGTGTTAACCGATGTTAATGCGTCAATGGGGTCAGGCTGAACAGTGTGTACTAGATTAACTTGGGTTGGATAAGCTGCTCCACCAGGCGTGGAACATAACGCTATTTTGCCCAGGGAAGACCGTTTCCTTGCTGTTAGGGAATCTAGTGATAGTCTCTGTTCAGTCAACTGTATCTCATGCGTAAGCAGGGACTCTGCTCTTGTGATAAAAGCGTCTAGGGTACCCTTTACCCCTCCCTCCACCCTGGACTGGGAGACCTTAGATTTAACCATAATCAGATGACAATACAACGAGATACACGGTACTAGCTACCTCTGCTGTAGGCCCCACCAGCTATCTTGGCTTGGGTCTTAACAGTTGTAATACCTGGCCGCGGGAGTTAAATGGCAAGAAACACTCACAGTCAAGTCATCCACAAAACAATATACTTAAAGTAATAAACTTCCTAGTTGGATATTAATAAGCACCGCAGCACGGAATGTACGTTCCCTAATAGCTAGCCAGTATGACCTAAAGTCACCACTAGGCCCTCAAACCTGAGCGCAGAGTCAAAGGACGTGGCCCAGCCCGGCCTCCATCGGCCTCTGACGGCCTAAGACGGTCCCGCCCTTGTCCTGCGCGTGTCCCGCAGGACGAGGATCCACTCGAAGCTTTAAGCGCCTCCTGGCGCACGGAAGCAGCATCAGCGGCATCCTCCAGGAAAGCGGGGCTGTTGGGGGTTGTAGTCAGTGGCGCTGGGCACAGCGGAACGAAGCCCGGCTGGGGGGGAAGCCAAGGGAGAACGGCGGAGCCAAGCCCGGCCAGGGACAGTAGTTTGCAGCAAGTAAAAGTTCCACTCTCCCCCGTTGCCCTGGGCCCTGGAAACTGCACCTCAGCTGCAACAGGCTCGGTGCTCAGGTGCATGGGGAGGAGCAGGGGGAGTAGTGGAGTGGCGATGCTGGCAGCAACGGGCTGGCGGGCAGGCGGGCAAGCTGCTAGGAGTGCGAGAGGGAGACCGCAGGGTCACGTGGATGCCGGCTGTGATAACAGCTGCCCTTGACGGTTGCTGGTTTGCTTATTGCCGATCCTCAGGGTCGCGGTTACCGGCCTCAGTTGCTGGCCTCGGGAGCCACAGCGGCAGCCTCTCCCCTCTCCCCTTCTGCCTCTGCAAGATTGCGTGTGACGGCGGGTTAGCGGAAAACCAGTAAAGGACTCATTTAAAAGTGCTCGTTTGTCAAGAGAATTCCAGAACTGCACTGACAACCTAACCAAAGTAGCTGAAGTGCCCGAAGTGATCAACTCCATTGTGACAGATTGTAAAAGGTGTCTAGTAAAACATTAACCATGCACCCGATCGATCTGCAATACAGGGATGACATTCCTCAGATGATCTATGTGTAAAGAACAGAGGGATACCCCTAATTATTTTTCCTAAATCAGGGTAAGGAAGAGCTGAATGCAAAGAAACATAGATTTAGGAAACAGATTCAAAAATAAAATCAGCGATACTCTTGAACCCAGAATTAATTAGAGCCTAAATACTTTTTATTAAACATTTTATTTTTATGATTTTGTAGAAAAAAATATATATATTTAGAATTTCATATTTAGATTTGCTGTTCATATAAGGATTGATCACAATTCTTTAATTGATTGTACATGTGTAAATTGTCTGACACAGATAACATGGGAAGTCTCCTCAATGTAAACATCAGTACAGAAATTACACATTTGACATGGCAATATTCAAAGACTGCTGAGCAAAGGGTTGAGTGTTACTATGGCCTTAGGATGTATCCACAATCCTACGCGCGTTTCGGCATGTGCCTTCATCAGGGGGCCATACAATATGTTCACCAGTACCTAGGTGAAATATAAACAACTGTCAAGAGTGTGCTGAATATTAGGGTTAACAACAAACAGAGATGCTCTCAAATGTCCTGTAGTAGCATTCTCTACGGAATAACATTTAAAATCACTAGTCAACTGTATCTTATTGGACATCTTTTAAATGTGAACTAAAAAATGCTTTACACCTTATATAAAACCATCACCAAATGTGACTTTTGATTGAATACCCCATTGATTAAAAAATGTCTAAAGATAAGACTAAAAGGTAGGCAGAAGGAAAAAATAAAGATGTGACGACTATGGACTGAAGCTGGGTCATTTTACAGGGAAGCAATGAAAACTTACGAATAATGAGTGGAATAAGGGGAGCGGACTTGTGCGCCTTAAACGTGTATCATAGAGATTCTAGGTTCCTTGGTATGTATACAACTTTATTGTGTCTGGAATAAAGAAAAAAGACAGATGTATATGGTGAGAATATATGGAGACCGGCGTGCCAGTATATCTAAGTGTGGAAAATATGAAGCTGACCTACGTCCAAACGGATGGAGTATGCAGTCTCGCTATGAAATTTTTAGGGGTACGATGAACGTGGTATTCCATAAAGATTCAGTCTGGGTAGACTACGACCCATACGATTATCTAGATAGAGAAGAATGAAATCAATGACAAAAAACTAGTCTTATGATTGTTTAAGTATAATGTATCCTGAGAGTAATGATATAACTTACAATCGGAAGAATCCGGCTCTCGGAGTTTCATATAGGAAGGAGAAGGAAGTTGCATACGGAGGTCTACTAATTGAAAAATGCAAAAACGTATGTCGGTGGTTGTAGCTAACAAATCGGGCAGTGCTGAGCGTCCGATTTAAATGCGACGAGTGTGGGTCGACTTACTTGGAAGTATATCCGAGCTATATCTAGAAGTTCTTCATTATTTAGCACAGTAGTGTAGAGATAACGTTCTCCAGTAGCTTCAGTAGACGAGCATGCGTCTAATTCGTAAAAATCTAATGAGAAACGATAGCGCAAAGCAATGTATGAGTGTACGTATCTTCTCTATTGGTAATATTTTTCCCAAACAGTGAATCCAAATGTACTTACTTGGGAATATACTACAGCGCAAACCAGATAACGTTCTCTAGTAGCATCGGCAGGCGAACACACGTCTAATTCGTGGAAATCTAATGAGAGACAATAGCGCAAAGCAATGTATGAGTGTATGTGTCTTCTCTATTGGTGATATTTTTTAGTAGCGAGTCAAAATGCACTTACTTGGGGATATGTTACAGCGCGACCCAGAGAATCGTCATTGTGCACAGAGGTGTCGCCGATACGATGCCTTGCTGCTCACGCTTCGCCGGTCGGAGGAGTATCGATGCGAAGCCTAAGGACTCTCATTAAATACTTGTTTCCTGTGATTGGAAGGTGGTGTGGTGCTACAGAGATGGAAAGAGGACTACCGCTCATAGGGGTAATACGTGATGGTAAATGTAGCGGCCATCTTGGAAGGGAAGAATAGATAATAACCAAAGGCATATTAGAAATTGCCAAGTAGTAAGTAGGGATAAATTTTAGAAATCGCCCTGATATTAATTGCAATATATAGCCATATAAGTTGTTGTGCATTAAAGATAGCCTATGCGGATAGAAAAAAAGTGACACAATTGGAGTAAAAAGAGATGCGTATACTACAAGAATGAATTACGATCTACAGCTTAATTGCTATTATGTTTAATCACTTGTTCCCACGGTATTTCACTATTCATACCTTTAAGGTATGTATTGAGATGGAAAATCCAAAATACTTCTCTTTTTTTGCGTATACTTGTGCCCGTGGTGGTGGAATTGTTTCTGATTTTCTCTAAGATGAGCCACCGTATTTGGTCTGGCGTGTGGTTCGCTTCCATTTAGTGGCGAACCAGAGGGGCTTGGATTTTCTGAGTACGTATTGCTGACCTGTGTTCTGTCAGTCTAGTGGACAGCATACGAGCTGTCTCTCCAACATAGCCTTGATTGCAGGGACATAGTAGCAAGTACACAACGTTGGTGGTCTTGCAATTGGTGAAACTCGTGAGTGGTATGCTTTTGTTGTTAAAGGTGAATTGTTTCGTTTCTATCGCAAAATCACATGCTGTGCAAGACATGCATTTAAAGTTGCCTACCAGTTTAGTGAGGCCAGTACTGCATAACTGTGTTTGGATGGCTGCAGTTTTATTTGGTAAGCGCGATCTTACTACCAAGTCTTTAAGGTTTTTATTTTTTCTGTATGCATATAGGGGTTTTGGTAAGGCTTGATTTTTGGGTTTAGTGGCATTAAGAATATGCCAATTCGAATTGATAACATGGCGCACTTTTGCATTCATAGTCGAGTGTCTTGATATGAAAACCAATCTAGAATTAGAGGTTCTTTGACGGGGTTCTTTGACAAGTGTTGCCTGTCAAAGAATCTTGCTCTCTTGTACGAGTCTCGTATGAGGCGTTTGGGATAGCCTCTAGTTAGAAATTTCTGTTTCATTTCCTCAGATCTCAGATCAAAGTCTCGCAAGTTTGTACAATTTCGGCGGAGACGCAGGAACTGACTGAAAGGTATGCTGGTTTTTTGTGTGAGGGGGTGGAAACTATCAAAGTGAAGAAGTGTGTTACGTGCTGTGGGTTTCACGTATAGATCTACCTCAAGGTGGTCTCTATTGTTTTGGATTTGTATGTCTAGAAATTCCACTTTGACATTGTTAGAATTAGCTGTAAAGAAAATATTGTCGTCACACAAGTTCAACCAGGAAACAAATTGTGATAAGTCCTCAGGGTCTGCTGTCCAGATAAAGAAGACATCATCTATATACCTGGACCATGATGTTATAGATTCACTGAAGGGGGCAATTTCATTATATATGAATCGTGTTTCATATAGGGCCATGTAAATGTTGGCCACTGTGGGAGCACATGATGCTCCCATACTGACTCCCTTCGTTTGTTTATATAGGGAGCCATTAAATTCAAAGGTGTTCTCCGTGAGTATCAACTTTAGGCACTCCAAGATAAATAGTCTTGGGCAATCGATGTTAAACGTCTCCATGAACCAGGCTACTGCTTCTAAGGCTCCCGATTGTGGAATGTTGGAGTATAGAGCTGTGATATCCATGGTAAACATGAGTTGGGTATTTTCATTGAAAGGTAGATTTTCGATTTTAGTAATGATATCACTGGTATCCCGTATGTACGATGGAATCTGTGATACAAATGGTCTTAAAATAGTATCTACATATTTGGATAGTGGTTCTGTAACAGATCCTGTGGTGGTTACTATTGGTCTGTACGGTGGATTTGTGCTATCCTTGTGTATTTTAGGGATGCCATAAATGGCTGCCATTTTGGGTTCTATGATGTTGAGAAATTCCCATTCTTTTTGACAAATCTGTTCCTGTTCAAGAGCTTGTGTGGTAAGCTGGAGTATGGTGTTTTGTACCCTTTTAGTAGGGTCTTTAGTAATCTTGGAATAATGACATTGGTCATTCAACATTTGATCCATTTTCTGGATATATTGGGATTTATCTAGAATGACTATCCCTCCGCCTTTGTCACAACTCTTGATAATGAGGTCTTTATTGAGTTTTAATGATTCTAACGCTAGATGTTCTTCGTACGTGATGTTATATTGTGGCGGTAGAATATATTTGGTAATCGCAGAAAGTTTGTTAAACACTACATGTTCAAATACTGAAATTTCAGGTGCCACCTGTTCTAGAGATGGAAGAAAGGTAGAAATAGGCTTAAGGCCTGATTTGTTTACTACTGAAGGTTCTTCTTGATTATCTTCGAAGAAATTCTGTAGTCTTATTTTACGGAAAAAGACCATCATGTCTTTGAATAGTTCGAATTGGTTAATGTTGCGATGTGGAACAAAAGAAAGACCTTTAGAGGGAAGTGTTTCAGTAGTGTGATCTAGAGGATGACTGCTTAGATTGAAAATGGGGATTTCTTTTAGTCGCGCCAGTACTGTGCATTTCTGGTCACCAAATATTGATTCTGGTTGGTATAAGTAGTGGGAGCTTGTTGGTAATTCTGGGGCGGGGGGTATTGTTGGTTCGGTGGTGGGGGAGCTTGTTGGTAATTCTGGGGCGGGGGGTATTGTTGATTTTGTGGTGGTTGAAAATTGCCCCTGTACCTGGGTTGGTATCGCGTTCTCCAACGTGGTTGAGAATTCCTGCGCCTGGATAAAAAAGGCGGGGTATATGTTTCTCTGCTATTTTGTGCTCTATTCGGGCCACTTAATTGATGTTGATTTGGTGCCTCACTATCTGAATCAGTGGTGTCCGAGAAAGTAACTACTTTCTTGTGGGACCAATTGGTGGTATATGAATCAAAGGAATCCCCACTTGGCTCTGGTTGGTAATAGTGCTCCGCTAGATAGGGGTATTCTTTTTCTTGACTAAAGAATTTGATGTCTCTATTGAGTTTATCTGTCTTTCTTTTGAGTAGATAATCATTATAAGAATTCATTTCCTTTTCTACTTCCGTTAGTTTGATCTTGGCTTCTTCTACTGCGTAACTATCTTTAAGTTTAGCTTCCAGTTCAGCAATTTCTGTAAGGAGTGTTTGAACTAGTTCCTTGGCTGTTTCAACGATTAAGATCATATATGGTTTTATATAAGGTGTAAAGCATTTTTTAGTTCACATTTAAAAGATGTCCAATAAGATACAGTTGACTAGTGATTTTAAATGTTATTCCGTAGAGAATGCTACTACAGGACATTTGAGAGCATCTCTGTTTGTTGTTAACCCTAATATTCAGCACACTCTTGACAGTTGTTTATATTTCACCTAGGTACTGGTGAACATATTGTATGGCCCCCTGATGAAGGCACATGCCGAAACGCGCGTAGGATTGTGGATACATCCTAAGGCCATAGTAACACTCAACCCTTTGCTCAGCAGTCTTTGAATATTGCCATGTCAAATGTGTAATTTCTGTACTGATGTTTACATTGAGGAGACTTCCCATGTTATCTGTGTCAGACAATTTACACATGTACAATCAATTAAAGAATTGTGATCAATCCTTATATGAACAGCAAATCTAAATATGAAATTCTAAATATATATATTTTTTTCTACAAAATCATAAAAATAAAATGTTTAATAAAAAGTATTTAGGCTCTAATTAATTCCTCAGATGATCATAAGGGGCACAATCTTATCGACCAATGTCATCCAATCTCAGCTCTACCTACATCTAAAGAAGGAATTCACAGTAATGACACATCCACTGGTATTATCCACTCAGATAACAATTCCGTCTGAGCCCCAAAATAGGAAAAAACCTTTGAAACAACATTGGCATAAAATCTTCAAAAATCTCAAAAAAGCAGACAAAGAAAGGGATTTGCTACAAGGAAAAATCTAAACCTGGCCACTGAGCAACATCAGCCCTTTTGCAAGAAGAAAGAGAGGCACTAACCTAGCACCCTGAACATTTCTGATGACTCCTTCTGCTCCAATAAATAAAAAAGAAGTAATAACAAAGTTGAAGTGCTACCTCCTGTGTTGGAAGCACAAACATAATCAAGGAACCCCTATTGGCCCTATGCAGCCTCCACGTTCATCTAGTTTGGCAGTAGTGTCCCTAGACGCCCCCACAGCAAAAAAAGTTCACAACTCTTATTCTGATCAGTACAACCTAATTGAATTTAATGACTTTGCAAAAGCTCAACAATTGGAGGAAGTTCCTGAACCAAACCCCACTGCAATCATTGAAGATCCCTCCAGCTTAAATACTCACTTACCAGTAGATCTCCATGTTGTATGAGACCTTTCTAGATCCATACCTCACAATTCAGTTTTGAAATCCATAAATATCCTGCCAGGGGCTAGTACAACTGTCAAACCCAGACTTGATATGAGAAATGCCCCCAGGATAGATGTAATAATTTCTTGGGTCGTCCCCTTACATCATCCCACTCAGGAATGTCACTTGGACGGTCTGCTAGTTTTTTGAGGTTCATGATCCATCTGCCTATGCTATAACTTATATTTGGCAATGATCAGAATGGAGGTATGATATCAATTTGTAATAAACAAACTGCTTATAAAGATTAAAATGTACTTGTAAATTTGTTTGCCTTATAGATATTCTTTGAATTGTTTTAATGCTCTTGCATGTGTTTTGTTATATTTGATAATTTTTTCTGTGTGACCAGTTATAGTATGGCTTTTTTAATGCTGATACAATACAGAATTTGATATCAGCTATCAGATATTGAAGCTTGATTCCAAGACACATTATTTGTTGTGGAATATGTTTGAAGTCCAGTAACATCCCATTTGATATGTCTGCAGTAAAGCAAATCTAAACTAAATACAGTAAATCCAGTTCAGATTAATTTAGAGATGGGTAAGTCAATGTACAGAAAAATAAAACAGGGGAATTTCAAATCAAATAAAAAATACGAAAATCAGCAGGTTAGTAAATTTAGTAGGAGTGGGTGGAGTTTGCGGAGTTGCACTACACGGAATTCCACGGAGTTACATAAAAACTCTTTGGGATTCCGTGGAGTTCCGCTCTGCCCTAGCTAGCAGATGACCCCCCAGCTAAGGCTGTTTGCCCTTCCCTATCTCCACAGAGTACTTATTTCCTAGATTTACTGTTGCTTTCCTTCTATTATTTGTGTCCGGTGAATGTTTGAGAACTTCAAGATTCGTGTCATAATTCTTGCCTGTATGAAAAATGGACATAAAGGGAATAAGTTCTGGGTTTGCCCTGATGGAAAACTAAAGGATTTTTTAAGTTCAATGCATGTTTATTATTAACGTTAAGACACCAAGGAAGTAGAAGTCCTCAGTAAACTCCTCCAATAAAATCCCACCAGTTATCGTCCATACCGCTCACAAAACTGCAGACCACGTTTTAATCCCACACCCACATTCCAGATTCAGGAAATGCTCTGGACCATCATTTTATTCTACATCGGGATGCTGACTTCTTGACCTGTGGTGAACAGGCTCTCTGAATGTCTTCCCAGTAACTCCAAACAGAGTTGCCACGTATCTCTGAGCCTGCACCCACCAGTCATTCCATCCAGCCGTGACAGGATGTGGGTCTTCTCACACACAATGATGACCCTTGTTTATTTCAGTTTTGCTTGGGTGGTTACAGGGCACCAAAAAGTGTCAATTTACTTATATTAGATAGCTACATGCCCAGGGTCACACAATATCAGGAAGGACCCCTGAAGAACCCAGATCAGTGGGAGATAAAAGTACACCACCCGTTTACCCTCAACATGCACAACCACAGTTGTTAGTCGTTATAGGAGCATAGGGCCTAGAGGTGAGGTTTTGTGTCGGTGACTGTTTGCATGTGTTGTATCTGCTCCCCCACCAGAGATCACACCATTGCTACAGAGTCACCCTCCCAACCTAGTCGCGTCATTCCGACAGTGACGTTAGTGAGGCAAAAAGTGCTCTGACTCACTCCCCGCTGGCCTGTCTGGCTTACTGAAGGTCTCTCATCTCTGCACGCTTCACGCCTCAGTTGACCCACCCATGCTGGGTTTGGTTAAAGGCGTCCCCCCTGTTTACATCACAGGCTTGAGTCCCATGCGCAGCGGAGGGGCAGGTGCCGCAGGGACCCTCGGAGATGCTGAAGGGCTGCAAGAAGAACTACATGTCTCCCGGTACTGATGGGCATCCACTCGCCCGCACAGTCAAAGTCGCCGCGTTTAATAAAATGCCGCCCATCCACCACTGCTTCTTATTGGTCTGCTTAGAAAGTCTCCTTTTTAAAATTCATGCTGCATCTAATGGTACCCGCGATGCGGGCCACGCCTCTTAAACGTAAGTTCTTTAAGGCTTAATACATATTCATGACCACAGATTGTTTCTGAAGAACGCCTGACCAGTGGGTGTTGGAGACTGGGCTCCACGCAGCCATCATAATAAATTCTGGTTTGCAGAGACCTAGAGGGCAGGGTGGGGTTAAACAAGATGAAAATGGCAGCGTTTGACTTGCGTAAAGCAAATCAGGTGGTTTAGGGGTGATCCGCAAAGGCAAACTCCATCTGATCCAGCGGTGTACCAACAACAGATACTCTACTGCCATATACTCACCTGGGCCCATAAACACACAATTGAGTAAACCGCTGGTTTGTCAAAGTTTTATATTTTTCCACAATAATCAGGATTAGTTATTTAATACTTATGCTCATCTCTGACTAACCCTTTCACACATCAAAAAGTTATTTTCTCTGGTCGATGGACCATTAGTTGAACTAGTTGATGGTGATAATTAATATACTTTGAAGTAAATAACCACAGACTCAGGATACATTTTAAATCTTCATCTAAATTAAAGAATGTGAACCTCTTCAAAAATACAGTACAGTCACCATCATTCATTGGAGAGAAAATTCAATTCATTAGACACCGAGCATGTACTTCGGACTCATACAGTGATCAGTGCTCAGAAAGGGAGAGGACAGAGAGAAAAGAACATCTGCAAAGAATAACGAGAAATTATAATTACCAAGGATGGTGTGAAAGTAGGCCTGGGCGAAGCACTACGCTACGCTCGCGTAGTTTGCGAAGTTCGCGCTACTTCGCGCTACGCGAACTGCACGTAGCACAGTGCGAACACGCGTAGCGTAGTGTTGCGTAGTGCTGCGGTCATTTTTTGCTTGCTCGCGGTCCTCAACGTCAAGTTGGCGACCGCGAGCAAGCAAAATGACATCCTGGCGAGACTTTTTCCTTGTTCGCGATCGCGAGCATGGAAAATAAACCTCCCGGCGAGATTCCCAACGCGAGAAGGTCAGGTTTCTCATTGCGAGGGGTCGCGTATGCTCGCGACCGCTCGCGATGAGAAACTACCAGTTCGCATTGAGAAAGCTGCAGCTCGAGTAAAAATCTACTCGAGCAGCAGAAAACTACAGCTCGCACTGTGCAAGATGCCATTTTCAATGATTGCACAGTGCCGGTTGCTTGTCCGCACTGTGCAATCATTGAAAACAACATCTTGCACAGTGCGAACATGTTACTTCGCAGTTCGCGAAGTGCTACGCGTAGCTCGCGTAGTGCGAACTTCACTTTGCGAACTACGCCCACCCTTATGTGAAAGACCAACCCCCTGGCAAAGAAACTGGTAAGGGGCCCCCAGGATAGGTCAGGAGACAAAGACTTAAGGACAGGATTCAGGACAGGATAGTTGACCTCTCTAGAATACCGACGCTTGCGCTGCACCCCTCTCTGACACTCTCTTCCTCCTCAAGATACTTCCGCGATCTTGTGCTCTAACCCAATTAAATTAGGATAGAAAGTTCTGCTTTAGGCTCTGCATTCAATTCTTCATCAGCATCTCACAGCATCTCTCACCCATTCTGCATTCAGCAAATCTCCATCTGACTAACTAACTAAAGCTATCCTAATTATAACTTTCGTTTTCCATGTTCCACCCACTAAAGTTTTAATATCGTAAAAATACAAAATGTGATTGATCAGGCAAGGGGGAAGCTCCATCATGCCATGCTTACATGTCATTAATATCTGTTCAACTATTGTTCGCAAACCCATCCACTTAAATGTTAATCATAATTTTTAGTTCTCAAACGCATTCATATTTCCCTTGCAACAATTTATTAACATTCTAAATGCAAGTCCTCATTGTTGAACTCTTCACCATCCGTTCCCAGAGTATATCACTTGTGTACTTGTCTCCCGTTCAATGTCTAAGTCATCATTCCGGGTTAACTTTCAGGGGACATGTCTTCACGTGACTCAGCTTAATTCAGTTATACATGAGGGGCCCAAATGCACACTAGTGATAAAGTCAGAAAAACAGATATTAATTTCACAAATAAAGTGGTCGCACTGTATACCACCCACCTCTACTCTATTCCCCTTTAATTATTTTTTTTTTTTTATTTTTTTTTTCTCTATGGTTCATTTGATGTTGGGATTTTTTTTTTTTTTTTTTTTTTTTTGTGAAACCGTTTATTGCAATCTCAAGAATATACAAGTATGGGCCTACAACCTTCCGGCCGGCCGCTAGAATGACAGGAGCATATGACATTCATATAAGAACACTGGGCGGTGCAGAGAAGCAAAATCAGGAGGTATCGGCGTCGTGGGCCACATCACTCTGACCCCACAATACGGTTTCATTTTATACACACAACACAAAAACCACACCCGCAAGGCAACCCGCAATCGAAAGCAACAGCACGTGCTCCCCGAATGGGGGACCCCAGCCATCAACAGGAGTCTAAAGAGGGGAAAGGGAATAGATCGAGGACTGGGGGAACTCCGTGCTCGGGGCTATGGAAAGGAGTCAACTAAGGGGACGGGGCTGGTGAGGCCGCAGGCAGCAGTGGTGGCGCGCAGATACCCCCGCGGTAGGCGTTCCAGGGGCCCCACACTTTCACCCATGCCCCAGGCTTACCCCTCGCCACATACACCACCTTTTCTCGGAACATGCACCAATCCATGTGTTCTTTCCAGGCCGACACCGCCGGGGGCCTCTGGGATCCCCACAGTTGAGCAATGTCACGCTTAGCTATCATATATCCCAGAGTCACCCATCGCGTCTGCGGAACCGAGTAGTCAGTTGGTTCCCACACATTCAGCAGGCATCTCCTCGCTTCAGGCAGCAGCGCGACATGCGTAACCACTCGCAGGACCTCATGCACACCACGCCAGAATCGCTCCACCTTCGGGCATTCCCACAAAATATGCAAAAAAGTCGCCAAAGCACCACACCCACGCTTACACAATCCATCCTCAGCATAGCCCATACGCAGAAGCCTTGGCCCAGTCATGTAAACCCGATGGAGTATCTTAAGCTGGACAAAGCGAAGGCGAGCCGGTATGGCCACCTCCTTCGGAGAGGCCACCGCGGAAATCCAGTCTTCGTCGTCCAACTCCAGCCCGTCGGCAACCCAAGCCTCGCGGAGGCCAGTCAGCAAGCCCGAGCGATCATTAATCAATTTTTTGTAAATGAGGGAGATCGTACTGTCCGGAACATGGCCATCCAGCACTCTATCCTCCAGGGGGGAAGACTCCGGGATGGAGGCGACGTCTGGGAAGACTGAGCCCAGCGCGTGACGGACCTGCAAGTACCGAAAGTATTCACTGCCCTGCAGCTGAAACTCCGTCTGCAGCGTCTCGCATGTTTTAAATCCCCCCCTCGTCCAGAGGTCCCCCACTTTACTGATGCCGATCGTGTCCCACTTCTCGAAGCCCTTCGAGGTCCACAGGGAGCCCAATCTCTCAGACGCGTACAACGGTGATGCCCGGGTCAAACGGTCCTTCCACCCCATAGCTGCGTTAGCCGCGTGCCATACTCGTACCATGACACGCGTAGGTCCCGTCAGGCGGGGTCCGGGCGCGCCAGAGTAGAGCGCTCGATTATAGTCGCCACCAGGAAGGAGCATCTTGTCCATTTCAAATGCCGGGTTTAAGGCGGGCCCGTAAAGGCCATGATTAATTGCAGCTAGCTGGGAGGCCCAGTAATACCGTTTAATATCCGGGAGGGCAATCCCCCCATCGTACCATGGGAGCGTCAACTTCGCAAGGGCAATACGCGGCCTCCCGTCCCAGAACAGGCGGCGCTGTAGACTCTCCACCTCACGGAAGTAGCGCGCCGGGACTAAATCCATAGTATTCTGGAGAGCGTACAGGAAGCGTGGCAACGACATCATCTTAAACAATGCCGCCCGGCCGAGCGGCGAAAGCGGCAGGCGCCGCCATCGCGCGACGTCCTCCTTCAAGCGCTGGAGGGGGGGAAGCAAATTCCGCTCGTAGCGGGCCTCTGGGTCCAGAGTAATGTAAACCCCCAGGTACCGAAACCCCTGCGAGGCAATCTGGATCGGACAGCCCCGCGGGAGGACGGGAGCCTCCCCGGAAAGCACATACACACATGATTTAGCCCAGTTGATGACAAGGCCTGAGTTGCGGCCGAATGAGCGCAAAACATCAACCAGGACAATCAGTGATTTACGCGGGGAGGCTAGGTACAATAGGATATCGTCAGCGTATAGGGACACGCGGTCCTCATACTCGGGGGTCCAACGGAGACCACGGATGGAAGGGTGCCACCGCAGCCACTCCGCCAGGGGTTCCAAGGCCAGCGCGAACAGGAGCGGCAACAAGGGACAGCCCTGTCGCGTGCCCCGTCCCAGCTCGAATGGGACCGATACTCTTCCATTCACCACCACCTGTGCCAATGGGCCCGAATACAACAATTTGACCCAGCTGATGAACCCCGGGCCAAATCCAAACTTCGCCAGCATAGCCCAGATGTACGGCCACTCGAGCGTGTCAAACGCCATGGTGGCGTCTAAGGACGCCAATATGGCCGGCTCCCGCACAAACGGGACACGCGCGAGCACCCCGTGCAAGCGCCGCAGATTAAGGGCCGTGTTGCGATGGGGAATAAAGCCGGACTGGTCTTGGTGGACCAAATCGCCCACCACGCCGACCAGCCGGTTGGCTAGCACCTTGGCGAGGATTTTGGGCTCCGCATTCAAGAGCGAGATAGGCCGGTAGGATGTAACCCGATCTCGAGGTCTCCCTTCCTTATGGATCACCACGATTGTAGCCAGACGTTGGTCCGGCGGGAGGGAGCCCAGCGAGTGGGCCGCCAGGAACATCGCACGGAGGTGGGGTGCCAGTACATCCGGTCGCAGCTTATACAACTCAATAGGGATGCCGTTCGGGCCCATGGCCTTGCCGGATGCGACCGAGCGTATGGCGAGGGCAATTTCGTCGGAGGTAGGAGCGGCATCTAACGACACCCTGTCCTCCACCGAAAGGGAAGGCAACGCGATATCCCTAAGCAGGGCATGGGAGTCCTCCTCCGAGCAGGGAGAAACCGGGGAATACACCTCGCGGAAGTAATCCGCGAAACAAGAGACAATGTCTTCTGGCTCGGTGACACGCACACCATCCATCCTCTCAATCAGCGGGACCACACGACTCGCTCTCTCCTTTTTATCCAACCATGCAAGCAGTTTACCAGCCTTATCACCCACATCATACAGTCGCCCCTGTTGCTCTCTATAGAGGCCCCTGGCCGCCTCCGTGATGAGGGCCCTGTAGGCCGCCTGCTTAAGTTGTAGGACATGTAGTGCAGCGTCCGTCACCCCACCCTCTAGACCACCCTCCAATTCAGCAATTTCGGCCTCCACCCGGGTCACCTCCTCCTGCTCGCGCCTCCGGGCATGGGAAATAAAGGAGAGGGCCTCCCCTCTAAGAACTGTTTTGAAGGCTTCCCACAGGGAGATAGCCGAAGGGACAGACCCCACATTCTCATCGAAATACCGCTGCAAGGATTTAATCAAATCAGCGCGAATAGTGGGGTCGCGCAGATACCAGGCATTGATTGGAGCTACCCGGCCCTCCCCCCTCGGGAAGACATCAACGTGCAACAGGAGCGGGGAGTGATCTGAAATACCCCGCGCCAAATGGCGCACCTCTCCTACCCTCCCAACATAGGCCGCAGGGACAAGGACATAATCAAGCCGTGAGAGGCTACCATGGGCACCCGAGTGGAAAGTGTACTGCAGCTGCGTGGGATGTTTTAAGCGCCAGCAGTCCACCAATCCCAGTGTATCTAAGAAGCCGGACAGCCACGCCTGCGCCCGGGGGAGGTCCCTAGGGGGGTGACGATCCACGGTCCCAGAAACCACCGCATTGAAGTCCCCCCCAACCACCAGAAGCCCCCCCGGAAGGTCAAGGAGGAGGCGCCCTAAGTCTGCAAAAGTCGTAGACTGTAACCCCGGTGGGACATACACTGATACAAAGACAACTACTTTACCCTCCATTCTCCCCACTAAGACAGTGTAGCGTCCCCTCTCATCATGGCGCACCTCGTCTATTTCCAACGGGAGCGAGTTCTTCACCATGATGCCCACCCCCCGTGAGCCCGACGTGAAGCCCGAGTGGGCCACCAAGCGATAGCCACGTTGATTCATGGCACAAAAGGAATTACCAATAAGGTGTGTCTCCTGCAGAAAGACCACATCTGGTGAAAGTCGTTTCAAATACTGCAGGACCACACCTCGCTTAATCCTATCCCCCAGTCCGTTAACGTTCCAGGACAATAAAGTCAGGTCCCTACCCCCCATCACATACAGAAGCCATCATTCGTCCCCCGGAGAGCACCTTAAAAACACCAATACAATAAAGGGTTTGCCTTGCGGTAAAAACGAACAACACCCCACCCCAACCCACCCATCCCAACAGAACTCCCCCCTCCCTGCACCCCTGCATGAGCCCAAACAGCCCCCCCAAAGTGCAGTGTGCCTGTCGCCCCATGAATGATTAAACTAACTAGTCCCCCAGAGGAGGAGGGAGAGCCCCCAAGAGACCCCGCACCACCTCCACAGGAGGGAGACTTAACGAACAGTCAAAAATGACGACAGTGTTGTCCAGAGCGAGGCCTACTATTAATCCCTCAGTCCTGATCCGGCGAGCCCTCCCCTCCAACCGCGCCCCCCCCACCCCCCCGGCCCCGATCCCCGGGCAAGGAGTCCAACCAGTCCCCGGCCGCCTCGGGACGATCAAAAAAGTGCGTGCGGCCATCCACCTCCACCCGCAACTTAGCTGGAAAAAGCATCGCATACTTGAGGTTCAAGTCCCGTAGACGACGTTTGACTCCGAGAAAGCTCAGTCTCTGCTTCTGGACCGCTGGGGTGAAATCAGGATAGAAGTTTACGTCCATATTGTCAAGTCTGACCGGTCCTTGTTGCCTAGAAGTCTGAAGGATAGCGTCTCTGTCCCGAAAGTTGAAAATCCGGGCAATGATAGGCCTCGGAGGGGCTCCGGCCTTAGGTCTTCCTCCGGGAACCCTGTGGGCACGTTCCACCGCAAAGAATTTACTCAGCCCCCGGGGCTGGAGATGGGTGAGAATCAGGTCCTCCACAAACAGGTCCGCCGCCGCCTCCTCACGTCCCTCCGGCACCCCGACAATGCGGACATTGTTCCTCCGGGCCCGACCCTCGGAATCCTCCAGTCGACGATCCATCAGGGCGCTCGCCTGGCCAAGCCGGCGCACCTCCTTTTGGAGGGCCGCCACGTCCGCTGTAAGGCCCGAGGTGGTGTGGGCCAAAGAATCGACCCGGTCATTGGTCTTGGATAAATCAGCCCTCACCAGGCCAACATCCACGTGGACCGAGTCAATCTTTTGCGCCAGTGTGTCAAAGCGCTGGTCCACCGAGGCCTTCATCTCGGCGATAGCGCCCATGACATCTCGCAGGGTCAGATCCGCGGGCAGCGCAGGAGCATCAGTCGGGTCCTCAGGAGACCTACGCGGCACCTCGGGAGATCCCTTCTGGAGGGTGTAACGGTCCATGCTGTTGGACTGATGGGCTGCGCCACGGCGGGTCGATTTCACCTTTGCCCGGTCGCCATCTTGTTTTGAGGACATGGTTTCAGTCGCCAAATCGTGCCAATCACCTCGGAAAGGGCCGACAAACCAGTTCACGGGCTCCGGGGGGGGGCAGCCACAGGTCCGCAGGACGGGTCACAGCCGGCGGGCCAGCAGGGCACCCCAACGAGACCACACCACCACACACCGCCCCGCAACCCAACCTCGCCTACACAGCAAGGAGGGTGCAAAAGCGAAAGTGAAAGTGCGGGGTACGCGAGTCGCCCAGCCCTGCCCGCCGCTGTTGATCACTTTGTCTCCGGATCGCCCCGTAACTCCAATCCGGGGGGCCGGCGTGGAGAAGGCCGCAAACCTCAATCGGTGCTCCCGCCGGTGTCCGAGGTCCAATTTGGAAGCGGAAAACGGGTGACACCTCAGCTCGGGCTCACCAACACAGTCCCCTCATCTAGGACAGGATATTTTCAGGATTTATGTAGGAGGTCACGGAGGTCCTCGGGAGCCTCGCACCTACGCGGCCATCTTGGTTGCGCGCTAGGCTCCTCCTCATCCCCTTTAATTATTAATACTTTTCCTTCATTAGCATTAGTAAAATAGCTTGTTTTCATTTCAAGTAAGTAGATGCCATGCACGCAAGTCTTCAAGACTCCATTTTAGTATCTTCTGCTCATGCGCCAGAATTTCCCTCCAAGCATTAAATCGTCATACTACGTAGATGCAGTTGACGCATGCGCACAAACGTTCCCCATTTAAAGCGGTATTAGTCCGTCGTTCATATTATCCACGTAAGTAAGCACATAAGCACATAAGCAACTAATCCGCGTATTCATGTGGTGCGCATTAGTTTCACACTAAACATTTTAATAACTTGTTAGTCAGTTAAAGGAGCGGATTGCTTCCGAGCAAGTCTCTTTTCTACGAGTCCTTGCTCCATCACCATCACGCGGCGTAATTGGAGCTTTTTGCCAAACTCCATGGTCCCAGCGGAGTGCGGACTCTGCTGGTGGAGCGGAGTTCACTGTCCACCCCTAAAATGTAGCACATTCTGCCAAAAACCATGCTAACATATTGTGAAAGCACTGCCATAATATTCATGATGCCGGTATCGAGCTAAATTTCTACTATAAAAATATGTATGGCAAAATATTTACTACCAAAATATCAACTTTTATAATTAAATAAAAATTACCATAATATCTACTACCATAAAAAAGACTGAAAATAATTCCGAATATATACAAATACCAATTACCAAATTATCAGCTACAACAATATAACATTTTTAAAATAACACTAAAATTAATAAAAATATATGCTACGAAAATAATGCTCCAAAAACCTGTTAAAGTAATTAAAACTGTATTTCATTGCTTAAAGTAATTAAAACTGTAATTATTTCAAAAATTTGCACAAGATTTATAAATACATTTTACAAATTAACTGTATTTGTATCATTAAGTTACTGTAAATGTTATGTTTCATATTTATTTGAAAAACATACATACATGTAATATTTATAGTAAGTATGTAAGACAATAGCCACTGATTTTACCATTTAAATACCATTAAGTACTTTAAAAAATATTATACGTGATTTAAAACTGATGCAAAACTATATGAAAATACTTTATTTACATTCAAATACACCAACAATATAAACACTTATTGGTTAATAAATATGAAATTGTTAATTAAAAACATGTATCTCAAAACACTTTCTATGCTCATTCAATAACAATAACTGTTAATGTTTTAATTAATATTTAAATACATATTAAAAAGAAAATCCTTACTACATCTAAAAAATAAAAAAAAGTAATAATGATCCAAAAAGGTCAAAAATATATCTTTTCAAGTCAAGTCAAGAAAGCTTTATTCGACGATTGTCATAAAAGCATACAAATTTTATATATATACAAAATGCACAAAACATTTTAAAGATAATTTAAAACAATAAATAAGGATATTTACAGAATAATTTAGCAATTCAAGGGAAGGAAAATTTACCAAGACAACAATTTACTCCTAATCACCCATGCCCTTCCAAGAAACTTTGCAACAGAAATATAAACAAGTGGAATTTCAGCAGAACGTAAAATACGTACTGCCACCTTGGCATTTCTGGTACCCAAGGTCCGGCACATTGGTTTTAGCCAGGTCTGGCGGGGAATTACATAGGATGGACATTGGAACAGGAAGTGGTTGACAGATTCGATAGGTGCAGTACAGCCAGGGCAATTAAGCACATTAGCTGTGGACCATCTAGATGAAAACTCTCTTACTGGGAGACTACCAACTCTGAATTGAAAATATAGCTTCCTGTCCAAGGGATTGGTAATATCGTCCCAAAAAGGTGCCAAGGAAATAGTGTCCTTAAAGTCCAAAAAAATGCCAGATAGTGAAAGCGGTGCTGTAGATCTGAAAACTCGGGAAGCTACCATTTCCCAGTACAAGGCCTTCAGTACTTGTTTAGTCGGGAAGCAAGCGTTTAGAGGATCCTCCCACAGGTTTTTTAAGCCCAGATCCTGAAGCGACTCGTAGATCCTACGAAGCCACTTGACCTTGCGAAAAGTATCCAATTTAATAATATCCATGAGGCCAAGAGCAAAGAGCCTAAGTTCGGGGGTGACCCATAGGCGCCGCCAGTATAGAATGGGGCGAAATAAGGCAATTAATGCTATTGGTCTCATACCAAGGTTATAAAACAGGGGGCAAAGGGGAGTACTCTGAGGTAGTTTAGTTAAATTTCGAAAGAAATTATTTTCAGAGGAAGATAATTTACGTACATTTTCAAATCCCCAGAGCTCAACTCCGTAAAGTGCAGCGCCAACCACTTTGGCGTCATACACCCGAAGTGCAGGATCAATGGGTTTAGTCAAAGATTTAGCATGTTCTTTGCTTAACGCACCAGAGAGTTTGGAGTGTTTAAGAGATGCCAGGTCTACCTGCTTTTTCCAACCCAAATCATGCTGAATGCAAATGCCTAGATAAGTGAAATCTTGGACCTGGTCCAGTATCAAATTATTCATAAATATCTTACATTTAAAAGATTTTGGCTGGTTAAAAGACATAAATTTGGACTTTAAAACATTAATTTCGAGCCCACGGGCTAGACAGAACTCCTCGAACAAACCTAGGGACCTCTGTAGGCCGCTCGGGGTTTTAGAAATGATAAGACAGTCGTCGGCGAACATTAAAATAGGAATTTTCACACCTGCCAAAGAGGGGCATCCACATTCGCTTCTATTAATAATTTTGCCACATCATTAATATACAAAGAAAATAAGGTTGGCGCAAGGACGCAGCCCTGCCTGACCCCCTTCTGAATAGGGAACTGCCTAGTCACTTGGCCAACACCACCCCATCTAATCTGCGCAAAATTGTCTACATGGAGTCTAGCAATTAGAGAAACTAGAACAGCTGGCATCCCCAACTTGTCTAAGACAGCCCATAGGGTTGTCCGAGGGACTAGGTCAAAGGCTGCCCTAAGATCAATAAAGGCAGCATATAAGCTGCCTCCCCCCAGGTAAACCACCTTCCAATAGAGCATAGCAAAATGCAGCACCTGGTCGATGGTGCTTATTCTTGCTCTGAAACCAGCTTGTAGGTGGGAAAGGATTGCATTGTCTAGGGCCCAATCCAACACTTTGTTCAAAATCAGCCTAAGATCTTTGGTGTGGTATCGATCAGGCTGATTGGGCGATAGTTTACAGGGAGAGACTTGTCCCCCTTCTTAAACACTGGAATGATTTCTGCTCCTTTCCAGGAAGTGGGAACCGGGGCGCCTCTAGCAATCAAGTTGGCTAAGATTAAGATATAGTTACCCCATGACTCACTGTTACACAAAAAAATATCAGCTGGAACTCCATCCTTCCCAGGAGTCCTTCCAGGAACCAACGACTTGAGGGCAGTAACAACATCACCCAGGGTAAAAGCGTCTTCATTATAGAAAATGCATTGGTAATTTGAAGGTGGACACAAGTCTTCATCAATGGCATATAGAGATTCAAAATGCTTGACCCAGTCGTGTTATGAAACCCAGTTTTGGGGTTTGTCAGGGTTACCTCCAACCCCCCATTTAAAGACAGACCAGAAACGTCTCATATCCTTTTGGGCACCTGCTTCCCTAAGTTCCTGCCATCTTTGAAAATCCCACGCTCTCTTAGCTTGAAAGATAGCTTGCTTATAAGCATATCTAGCAGGGCGAACTATGGAGTTATCACCAGATTTCAGTGCGATTCCCAGATTAACACGAGCATCTCTACAATCGGTAGAATACCACCGTGGTGAGGAATCATAGTTGGGTTTAGTTTTTTTACGGGGTCTTACAAAAATATCTTTGAGTTCTAAAAAGAAAGATTCATGAATCGAGGTTCCAGGTATACAATCCGATACCAAGGGACACTGATTATGTGCAACCCCAATATCCTGAGTGGCAAGCACTAGTCTGTTAAAAATATAAGTAAGACATTCTTGACTTTGAACAACCTTAGCCCACTTTACATGGCGCATATCATTAGCAGTAACTACATCTTGATGGTGCTGTGGAGAGAAGTTACTATGGGCAGTGGGGGTCACCCAAAACAAGGAAGTTAGAGAGAGAGGATTGTGATCACTCTCCAGTCTGTCTATAACCTCCATGCCCTTCAAGGTTTCCCATAGATCTAGAGATAATAGGATATAATCAATCCTACTAGTACGGAAACCACTCTTAAAGGTGATTGAGCCGGATTTATCTTGTTCAGACCTGCCGTTGGTGGCACGAAGCCCCTTGTTCAAACAAAGGGCGTTGATCTGGATTGCCAGTTCTGACCAACGAGTGACAGGTTCAAGATCTAAACTTGGAACACCCCATAAACCATCCTCGACCTCCGAAATACTCCTATCAACACCAGAAAGGGGTTCAAAGGTTGCGTTAAAATCTCCGCCTAAAATTACATGAGAGTGCTGGGAATAAAGAAGCAACAGTTCATCCAGACGAGCTATAATATCAGACTTCTTGCCCCCAGTACTTCTAGCATAGATATTATAAATATCCAGCAATTTGCCATCTCTAAACTTAAGCTTAAGTAGCTGGATATCTGGATGTGAAGTGGGGAGCTCTTTTCATTTACAATACTACAAAGGTTGTTAAACTATATACAATTGACCAATCCAGTCCAACAAGCACTGTAAAAAATGTATATGTTTTGGTGGGTCAAATTTACTATTCTTACTTCAGTCCAACAAATATTTAGGAAAGAGACTATTATGTGGGTGGTCAGATTTGCTAACTCGAGCTAAAGTAACACCGAGGAAAGTGCTTATATTTGGGTGGGTCAGATTTAATATTCTAAATCCAATCATACTTACATTGGATAAGTGCATATATGTGGGAAGGAAGAAGGTCAGTTTTACTATTCTAACTCCAGCCCCATAAACATGGGGAAATACATATAACTGGGGGTAGGGGATGGTGCTGGATTTGCTATTCTAACTCCATTCCTACTAACATTGTGTAAATAGTAAATAATGGGGATCAGAATTACTATCTTAATTCCAGCATAACTAACATTGGGTATAGTGTATAGAATAGGGGTGAGGGTCAAATTTCAGATTCCAACTCCATCCAAATAACATTAGGGAAAGCATATATTTTTTCATGAGGGGATAGATTTACTATTCTAACTCCAGTCCTGGTAAGGTTACAAATATTGAGGTGGGTGGGGTATCTACCTCCTGTTGTACAACCACCGTGCATGCATGTAGGGGTGAGTCGCAAAATCAGATGTACTAATCTAACTGCTGGACCACTGGGAAAAGTGCATTCAATTAGGGAAGGGGGGTTGATTTGGTATTCTAAACCCAGGAAAGCATATATATTTGGGAGGCAGATTTACTATTCTAACTCCAGTCCCACATGTAGTGGGGAAGAAGTGCTAATAACTGGGAAGGGTGTCAGATAGATTTTCAATTTTAACTCAAGTCCTTTAATGTTGGGAAAAGTTGATAAATTTGGCATTGTGAGAATTACTCTTATAAATCCAGGACAACTAATAATGTTTAAAGTCTATCTAACTGAGGTGGGTGTAGGTTTTACCAATCTAGCTCCAGCAAAACTAACACCGGGGTAAATACATGTGATGAAGGGAATAGTGTCAGATTTAAGATTTTAACTCTAGTCCTACTAACATTGAAGAAAGTGCATATATCATGTGGGGGTCTCACTCCAGTACAACAAACACTGGGGTTGTTCCTATATAACTGGGAGGTGAAAAGTAACATTGTAACTTCATTGTCATTTTTTTATGTCTGAAAACTTTTATTTAAATATAAGGCTAAACAAATAGGATGGAACAAAATAAATATAGCAACATCTATTACATAATATTAAAAAATCCAATGAAGCAACAAAAGACTTTATGATTTTAAGGAGGGAAAAGGGAGAGGGCGGGGAGGGAGAAAATAACACTTACTGCAATAGAAGAAAACATGTCCTGATAGATAATAAATTGACAGAATTAACTAAAAGGGTTCAATAGTCAGGTAAGAACAACAATATAATAAGTATGCCTTGTAAAAAATCAGAAACAACAGAGAGGTAACACATTCATAGCGCTTTGAAATTTTCTGACAAAGTACAGTTGGTAGTTGAAACATCACTGTTCGTATTATTGAGAAAAGATGACAATGGTAAACATAATAAGTGAGTATTATGAGATGCAGAGCATTGAGAGAGATAAATAGTATCTATTTTATGATGAGAGCAAATGCAATTCTACCAAGCATTATATGATAGGTTAGAGGAACATTTCCAATTAAAAGCAGTATGTTTAGTGCAAAGGAGGGAAGGAGGGTTAAACCTCAGCAGGTAAAGTTCCTAAAAAGAGAAGGAAAATGTTAAAAGAATTTGGTAAATTAAAAAACTTTTTTGATTTGAGATCAAACTTTATCCAAAATGAAAGTGTGTGAGGACATCTAAACAGCATATGTATAATATCACTGTTGGGAAACTTACAAGACCAGCATTGAGATGAGGTACCCATTGCAAATTGGAAAAATAAAGCATCATTACAATGCTGCGTGGTCAGACTGCAGACCACTATTGTGGTGGTCAGGAGACTACGATGCAAACGCCATGATAGTGGTAGGGAACTGCTCCATGCCACAACGGTGCTGCAGCTGTTGAAAAGGCCTGCAGCACAAGCCGCCATGGTATGGAGCACCTCCTCCACCTCCATGCACCGTGAGCCATGCACCATGTGCTGCGTGGCACACTATGCATGGAGGATTGTGGTGGCACCACATGGGCCCCCAGTACCACTTCACTGTGGCCCACGAGGAACAGGGGCCCTGTTTGGGTCCCCCTAAACCCATTCTGCCAGCCTTATCATGGTTGTTTATCTAACATGAAAGGCCTGTCGGAAAGGGGTATCATAATCCCGAAGGCGGTGCCTGTCTCGGCACTGCCTGTCTCGGCACTGCCTGTTGTAGGGACTACAATTCCGACCACCACCCCGTCAGGATCTGAGATCCTGACAGAGGTGTCGGTCTTCCGTCCAACAGCTTCTGGCCCGACCGCCGATATTGTAATTTGGCAATCAGACTGAATGGCTGCTGGTCGGACCGCCACCTACGGTCTGTCGGTGGCAGTCCGACTGACATAAAAAATCATCCCTATTGTCTGGGGGTAAAGTAAAGTCTCTGGTAAATTAAAAACTGAGTCTGAGTAACGCTAGCTGTTCTAGAGATTTTATAAATATTTAACCAAATTCTGTTTCATAAGGAAATATGCCAGTTCACTCCGAGGACTTTTTCTCAAAGGAGTTTAGGTTTGGACTTGGTTTGAGTAAAAGTTGAGGATGAAATAGTTTTCTAAATAACAGATGCTTTAGGGAAAGCAGTGAGAAGTTTGGTAAGGTCTGAAGTATGTGATATGGAAAGAGGGGTATCTTGTAAAGAGAAAAAAGCATCCAAGACTGAATTAATATGTAGCTACAAACATGTATGGAAAGAGAAGGGGCACTGGGAAGTGTGCTGAAATTGGAGAAAGGATATAGGGGCATTGTTTTAAAATTATTGTGCAACACATATAATAAGTTTAGACCTCCAAGAATGCCTCAAAATTGGTCCGTTATTAATTTTAATAAATGTATTATTCCAAATGGACATATAGAAGAAAATAGGAGGTGTTAACTTAATGGTAACAAACAGAGACTTTACCAATGAAGTAGTATGTTTAAAACGAGGGGATATAATAAGAGACGTTTTGGAAGAAAAAAAGAACATCTTTTGGGAAAAGAGATGAAGGAGAGCTTTCTCCACATCAAACTATAAAGGAGAGAAGGGTGAGGTGGAGTTGGAGTTGTAAATCCAAAAGGAGGCCTAGCATAGACAAAAGCTTTATGGTAGTGATTAAAATCTGGGAAATTGAACCCTCCTCCAAGTTTTCATTTTTGTAAAAGAGACTCTTGCTTTCTTAGTAAGCATAGAGTTTATTGTCTTAAAGGTAGTATTGGGAAATGCGTCTGTGCATTATAGAAATTGGATAAAGTACAAGAGGAGAAATCATAATTTTAATGGAATCCAGAGGCCAAACCAAGACAAAAATAGAGGATTCTAACGAGAATGCATGTTCTCAATTATACTAACCAGTTCCTTAAAGTTAATGGAAATGAATTCATAAATTGATTTTGTAAACCAAATAGCAAGATATTTCGCCCACTGAAAACCAGCTTTTATAAAACGATGTGTGAAGGTGTATTTGTTTAGGGGAAGAATTGCATTTTATCTTTGTTGATTTTATAACCTTAAATGTTAGAGAAGAGGGCTATTCCATTAGGTAGCGCAGCGAAGGACGTTTTTGGGGATGAAAGTAAAAGGAGAATGTCAGCTGCATAGGCTGCTATTTTAGATGGTGATCTCCATATCGAAAACCTGATATGGATGAATTAAGGCATCTACAGAAAAAGAAAGGTAAGAGAGCAAGGCTGAATAATAATGGGGAAAGACGATAAACTTGTTGAACAACTCGCAGTAGGAGAAAATATGGAGAAACTACACTGTTAACAAGGACAGATGTGCTTGGGGCTTGATACAGAAGAGAGATTAGAGCAATGAGTTTAGGCCCAAGACTATGCCAGGCTTAAGTTTCAGCATAAAATCCCAATTGATCCTGTCAAATGCTTTCTCTGCATCTATTGTAATTGCAGCAAGAGGGTTTTGAGGAAAGGAGATTTACTAAGTACATTAAGGAATAATTTAGTGTTATTTTATGCTAATCTACCTTTTATAAATCCAGATTGCTCCTTTCCGAAAAGATGCGGAAGAATAGATTCTAAACGGATTGCTAAGAGTTTTACGAAAATGTTATAATCTACATTCACTAATGACATAAGTCTATAATTTTTACATAAAGTTGGATCCTTGCCTTCTTTATGACTCAAACAGATTGTAGCTACTTGAAAAGTGCCAGAAGCAGAATTAGAATCAATGCAGTGACTGAACAAACGTGATAGATGAGGAAGGTAATATTGGAGACATTTAAAAAAAATTCTACAGTAAAGCCATCCGGTCCTGGAATTTTGCCTTTCTTTAGAGAGTGTAATTAATGCTTTGGAAATCTCCTTTAGGGTAAGTTCTGTCACTAAAGAAGCAAAATCCAAATTAGAGGGGACAGAGTTAGGTGTCTGTTGTAAATAGTCGGCAATGTGAGAAGGGTGTACTGTATTTTCAGGAATATATATATAGATTAGGAGAAATTGACAAATTCATTTAGGATACCTTTGTGTTTAGTGAGTGAGGCGCCTGGTGAGACAATTAAGGAATATCTCTGAAGTCACTGTTTTCTTACTTTGAGATAATTAGTTAGTAATTTTTCCACCATAATATCTAGCATTACTTCTTTACAAATTGGAGGAGCCATCATTAGTGGATAAAGTATTAAAGTGTAATTTGGCATTACGTTCATTTTGAAGATCGGTATTCAATTTAGATGAGAAATACTTTAGTAGAGGATAGTAACAATGTATATTCTTTGCTTCAAACTTTCTTTTGTTTAGATACATAGTCAATGATAATACCGCAAGCTGCTGCTATGAAAGTGTCCCATAGTAAAGGAGGAGGGGTGGAAGGAAGTGGAGAATTGTACATCCTTTAGCAATAAGTTATTAAATCTCCATCCATGAGAAACTGGGGGCAGGGGACACAATCCAGATTTTTGATAACCATTAATGATGTGAGAGAACTATGGGACTAATTGAGGATTGTATTATGTGTTGTGTTGAAGTTTTAGAAACAAAAATGTGATCTATTCTTGTAGCTGGACCATGTGTAGAAGAATACAAAGTGTAGTCTCTGTACAGTCTCCTAGAATCAACCAAAGCACCATAACATACAGTGGTATTGAATTGTTTGAGCATTTTATGAGGACAGAACTGTACTTGGGATTGTCTATCCAAAAAAGGATCCATCATTTAGTTACAATCCCCTCCTAGGATAAAGTATGTGTAGTTATATTGTATACATTTGTGAGCTACTGCCAGCCAAAAAGTGTAATCAGGTTGTGCTGGGGCATTAATATTGAAAACAGTTAAAGGAATTTTATTGATTAAAAGTTGAATAATAATCCATCTGCCCATATCGACTTGTTCTAGTGAGGGTACTACAAGGTCTAAAGATTTCCAACATATAATAATAACAGTTCTTTTTATTGAAGGTGGGAGACACAAACACAAAGCCAACCCAACCGCGCTTGGGTTTTGGAGTTTGAGGCCCTGTTAGGTGTGCTTCTTGAAGCAAGACTAAGAGTCCCATTAGGAGATAGGGATCGCCACCGCCCGCATGGCGGTGGCGATCCACCCTACATCCTTCCCCGTCCGCCACCCACTTACCCCCACCATATTAGTATGGCGGGGGTCAAGGCAGTGGACGGGCGGACGGGCATGCGGATTCTGCTTACGGGGGCCCGTTGCGGGCCCCCAGGGTATTGGCGGGGTGTCAGGATCCCTAACGTGAGTTCCAAAACGAAGCGCAAGGGATTAAGTTCAAGAGGCGCTTCGGTGTGGAATAAGCTTCAATGGTCGAGTTGGTGGCATTCCCGCAATTCCAAGATGGCCGCTAAGGCGCTGGGGTCTGCGGTCTAGTTGTTAGGAAATTCAGAGAGTCTGTGTGACGCGCGCACGCCTGAAGTATTGCGCACTTCACTAAGACTTTTCCTCAGAGAAGTCACGTTCCGTGAGTGTTCCCAGTTTGAAGGGAATTCTTTTAGAGTAGAAGTTTTTCTTGAGAGCAACCCTTGGTGAACCATTCGTAGACAAGAATCCGATACTTACCGAAGAAGAAAGGAAGACGCTTGGAATCCGAGAAGGACTACTTACGGAAGTCGAGTACGGAGTCACCTCGTCTCTTCAGAAAACGAGTGAAGACTTCAGCCGCGCCCTGAAAAAGAACAAGTAGAAAGCTAAGTGAATTATAGGAAGAATTTCCAGGCACATTAATGTCAAATAATGTTTAGTGATGAAGAACCGCTAATAATAATTAAAGACTTACTGTCGTGAGCAGCGATAAGCGTGCAGAGTCCTGTAAGAGAAAAGGAGAACATTTATGAATATTGTGAAAAGGCCTAGAGAGATGAAAAGACAACAAACAGACTAAGAAAAGTAAACTAGAGAAGAAACGAGATAGACTCACCTGAGTTAACCCAACACAGTGATAACCTGAGAAGAGAAAACACAGGAAGAGATTATCAAAAAGACGACAGCTTAGAATATAAAAGAAAAAGCAGAATAAAGAAAAAACTACGAGAGGAAAGAGAAAGCTACCACTAAATTAAAACTACTGGTAGGTTTTTAAAAAGAGAAAGAGTAGAAGCATAACACATAAAAGGTTGAAAAGGTTTGACTAATAGATACATGTTTTACAGATAAGTAGCAACAGCAATAACAAGAAAAGAAGAAGTCAGAGTCTGACAGGAAGAGCAGCACAGAGTTCAGGATTCTGGGTAGGCAGCGAACACAAGAGAAAAGAAAGAAAAAGGATACGATAGAGTAGAGAGGGAGAAATAATAAATTGTTGTGTGTTTAGTTACCTTTAGGAGTCTTCAGTAGCAGACCGAAAGCAGAAGAAGAATTCCAGATAGGAAACCAGAAAGTTCAGAACCAGTCTCTTCTTATTGTTTATTATTTTATCCACTTTCCCCCTTCCCCCTCACTAATCAGTTGGCGCCAAAGCATCTCTTGGGGCCGAGTGGTTGGTAGGTGGAGTTGGGAAGCTAGCGACTTCTGTTCCTGTGCAAGACAACAGTAATCAGCGAGAAGCTGAAGGTGAGCTCTGACACAGGGTGGGGGTTGCACATGGTACCCCCTGCATTGTCATGGACATGGTGGCAGGCACCTCACGGTGCCTGTCACCTTGTGCATGACAATGCACGCAGTGCATTCCCAACATTGTGGCGGGCGGTGCTGTGAGCCAAGTGGCAGGCACAGTGTAGTGCCTGCCACGTAGTGCAGTGAAATGCATAACATGCTCTTTTTCGCATCGCGGCGGTGCGGCTGCCAGCACTGTCGCCGCAATGCTAACGGTGCGGAATCCAACCGCAGCGGTGTCAGACCCATCATAATTGGATGAGCGGGACCGGCGCACGCATGGCGGTCGGGCCCAGTCTCCGCTACGGTGGCGGCCGGAGTAAATCAGACCGCCATCGTAATGGTCCCATGAATGTATTAGTATGATTAAAATATTACTTACAAATAAAATTACATTACATACATATAGAAATTCATTTCATGGTAATGCTCTAACTTTTTCAGTGTTTATAATAATAAAAAATTGTTAGTGTGCTTATTTAATATTGAGCTGTTTTAAACGTTGAAACTAAAATGAACCCCTATAATTAGTTGTTAAATAATATGAATACATGTATATTTTTAAATAATTGATTTAATTTTAAATTAAAAAAATCATGTACATTAGATACAATATCACTCAATTCCAGCGTTACAATAAAGTACCCACCCAATTTCTCCCATTTGTATATTAAAAATAAATATAATTGACCCGAATAATTTCTTAATGTCTATTTAAAACTATTTCAATTTATTGATTTAAATAATAACAATGTAAGATAAAATCATTAAAAAAAAAATAGAACCTATAAAGACAATAATAAAAGTAAAATTATCATAAATTTAAAAATACTTATTAATTAATATAGATTTTAAAGAACACTACCCATGCCCTAATAAATCCCACAACCTGAAAAGCACAGGACACAAACAATATCAAGCACACACTAATTTAATATATATTTCTATATTAAGTTATAATGAAAATAAACACATCAAAAAAACCTTTAAAATAATATTAAATACTACAATAGCTAAATAAACAACATATAATTGATATTGTTGTAAAAGAAACTGTATAATGACCACTGATATTAAACTCTCAATGTGTTTGTACTTGAGATATTTTGACCTTAAAATGGACAAACAATATTCTGGAGTTGATATTCAGATGTCTTACCTTATGTTAATAGCATACACATCTTTATTCTTGGACCCTAGAGTCTTGTCTATTGTCAATGCATGTATAAAATATTTAGGAACACAAAATTGACCAATTATGTTAAAGTAAAACCAAAAACTAAGAAAAACAAATGTAAAAAATGTTCAACTGTTCCCTGTGGACATGTGCCATCAGCAATTGCTTACAGGCCTTGTAATAGTTAAAACAGATCAAGAAAGAATGTGCAATTGTCTTAAAGATTAAATGATTATGGTAACACTGATATAATGATGGTGGACTGCAAATATTTTTTACTGCAAATTAAAAGTCCCTAAAACATATGGAATCCGGTCAAACCATGTGCTACTATAACTCATACACCATACTTTCAACAAGGATCCAGCCAGTTTAAAATTGTCTAGAATAGAATATTTTGTCTCATTAGCTTCCTGTGACTTGCACATCAATCCTCTGAGTTAAATTAAATCAAGATAGATTACAAGGGGCTATTTTGCTGGCATGAACACTTACAATTAACCTAAGGACTTGGGTAGAACACAAACTCAATATGCCTTATCAGTCAATAAAATCATAACTCCAGAGATAGACAAACCATCAATCACCTCTTCTGCGTCTACCAGAGGTGGAATCTGATTCCACAAGCCTGGTATCATTCAAATCATGTTTACCAGTGGTTACCCCGAGTGGAATCAGAAATATCACTAGACCCAAGTGTTCAGTAGGGCTGGATAAGTCTGTGATCTTTGAGGAAACTAGCCCTGCTAGAATACCCAGGACTTCGCCCACAATGGTGCTTATGCATACATCCAACAAATGGCAATAATATTTAAGAATTCACCATTTATACAATAGGACAACAGATAAGCACCTACAATGTTTTCTTATTGCCGTATATTTCAGATTTTACACTTGAATGTGAAGTCAATGTTCCTCTTGGTGAAGGAAGTCTATCCTCACATGCAGAAGCGTGGGTAAGTATTACTAAGCCTGAGAAATGATGGAGAGAATACATCTAGGAGTAAAAGTGCTGCTGGGGCCAAGAGTGAAAGTGTTAACTAATATCTTCAAAAATTATAGAGTGTCATAGTGAAATGAACTCTGAGTGCTAATGCTAGAGAGACGTATTAAAATGAACTGTGAGTGCTATAGAGTGGGCATATCTGGAAATGGATCTAAGGAGCTGGTGCCCTTAGGTGGTTGGGTGGAAATAGGGAGGGGCAGGAAAGAGGGGAGTTAAAAGGAGGTTGCAGGAGTATATGATGAATGATCAGGAAAGAGAGATAGGAAAGAGAAAGTGAGATGAGAGTGACAAAAAATTGAGAGGAATTGAAATGTCAGTGAGATGATGTGGAGTAAATCAATAAATGTAACTGAGAGAGAGAGCATGGCATTGAGGAAGCAAAGGAATAAACAAAGAGGGAGGAAAATAAATTCAAAAAAGGACTCAGTACATATTTCCCGTATAACTATATAGACTATTCAAAGCACCTTTAAAGGTCATTGTTAGTCATAGGGGATCACCCAAGAAACAACTGTCTTGATAAAGAAGAGAGAAATCATTGTTTCCTTTTAACTCAGCAATTGAATGTCTATTTGTTTTCCCATCTCCTCACAAAGATCCTGTGTCCATTTCTTTTTCAGGGGCGGATCCATCGTCCTGACTTCATCTGTAGTTGGCTTTGCAAATATTCCTGTAAGTAAAGTTCATGGGTGTTACAATAGAGATGTTCAACTCTTTCATTCTCTTTTCCTGGAACCTGACTAACTTATTTTGGGGTCAATCATGCACAACAGCACTTGTCTTTGAATCATCTTGTTGATCCCCAGTCTACCCATCTCCATATAATAAGCATAATAAATATTGGAGTCTCAGTACCATTGAATCATCTTTCCATGCTAAATATTGTCAAAAGCTATCTCTAAATAATGTAAAAGAGCATGCTGTGTTTGCTCCCCTCCAAAGTACAAGAAATCTAAAGATTAGCACTCTTGTTCACTTAATTCACATAACACACTAAAGGTTGCAGACAAACCTCCTCTATCAAGCAAATGTATGCTTGAGGTACATGCCAGATGTTTGAAGACAAGAAAACCTTTCAAGGTAGTTAATCCTGATTTCTCGACAGCCACTGCCACCTTTATCCTAAATGTTGGAACTCCCATATCTTATAATATGCAATATACACACTGACACCATCAGTCTATTGTCATTATGCCATTCACAAAATTATTGCAGTAGTTTATGATATTCCTGGTAATTTCCTATAAAACATAATTTTAAACCATTGTCTTCCCACTTACACACATAAACCATTTTATTCACCACCCTTTCCATAAAACTGTGACCCTTATCATAGGGCTGTTCTCCCATGCAAAAATCGCAACATTAGCCC
This sequence comes from Triturus cristatus, assembly GCF_964204655.1. NCBI lineage: Eukaryota > Metazoa > Chordata > Amphibia > Caudata > Salamandridae > Triturus > Triturus cristatus. The sequence continues at coordinate 1,101,832,915 of NC_140594.1, forward strand.
ATATTCCCTAGTCTTTACATCATAAGCCTGCAAAGATGCTCTCTACAGTGTCAGTGCCTCTTGTGAAATCCCGAACCTGAAAGATAATACATAAAGATATCATTAAGAGCAACCATTCTGATCAGAATTGTCTTAACACAGGGACAAATTCCAAACTGTCAAACTTCTGCAAATGAGAATGGCTGAAACAGTCAGGTAATTCATTCAGTACGTTTTTCATTCAGTTGTTGGTCCATTCTGATTGGCTCATAACACGTCTATAGAGTACATTGAGGTGAACTGACCTGCTAAGACACATCCGTTTTTTCAAGCACATTAGCCTGTGGCTATTCCTCTGTGCATTGAATGGCACCAGAGTTGTCAATCCCATACCAAATCACAGCAGCCTCTTTAACTTAGCCAACAATCAATGGCACCCACCTGCACAAACCATGAAGAGAAAGAACAGCTGCAACACGTAGGCGAGGCTACCTATCCACAATCCAGTTTTGTTAGTAAAGAATAAAGATGTGAGAGCCCCTCACCACTACCAGCCCACTGAGTGACCTGGCCTAGGTCCGCAGATGTACACTGCGCCTTACGCCACTGAACCCAGGCCTGGCTACCCAATCCCCACCCAATAATGCTCAAGAGAAGTGTCATACCTTTACTTCGCTGACACTATCTAAATTGAGACCTTTGGAATGTTCCTACTGTCACCATGCTCTGTCAATTAGCTTGACCAACATGTCCCAGGTCTTTGCGATGAAGATAGACTGTGTATCTCCTCAGCCTGGGAAATATAGATCTTTCCTGCACTTGCTACCCATTTATAAGTTATGATACTGTTTTTTTTTTCAGCTCGTCTTTCATCAGAGCTTCTCCCAGGAAGTGTGCCTTCTTTTGTTGTTGCCGGGCTCTGGGAAATCGCCTTGGCTGACAGTCAGATCAATTGTACAGCATGTCACTCAGAGAGGCCTGTAGAGCTCTCCCCTCATGTACACTCACTTCTTTGAATTGAAGATGCTCTGGGCAATAAGAAATACTGTCTTCTGTTGTTGCCCTAAGGCTGTTTCCAGAAAACTATTAAGACTCTTTGAGGAAAAAGAAACCTTATTTTTTTTGCTGCCTTTGCACTTTTTCCTCTGAGCTTTTATGAGACAGACTTTTGCTTTCAGTCAGACTAGTAACTGCTTTCCTGTTCAAGTTGTTGCATCCTTATTTTACCAAACACATTAACACAGTGTTGTGACAGAGTAATCCATCTTCCAAGATCTAAAGCAGGTCCTTATTCTCTTCCTTTCCTACCCACCCTCCCCACACAGGTGATGATGACAAAGATCACAGACTCCTCCAGACCTTCAAAACTACTAATCCTATGTCTACTAAAATACTCCTTGATTCTTTGGGCACACTTTACTTAGATCCAGCAGTCATTTCACATCCATTATCCCGTGCAATTTTTTCTTTACTTGCTCATTGGATGAGAAAACCAATGGATAAAGCTGACTGTAATAAAGCGCCCCAGATCATTGCTACCGAATGAACTACTGGTTTATTTATTTAAGAGGTTTTACATAGCGCTGGCTTCACCCTTAGGTATCAGAGCGCTTTACATTGGGAAGACGAAAGCGCATGGGTTACAGAAACAAATGGGAATGAAAAGAAACATAGAGATATGATAGGCTTAAGTAACAAAGTGAGTAACAGATCTTGATTATGCTACAAAGTGAAAGGATGAAGCTATTTGCTAAGCAATATAGAAATAAAAATTACAGATTATTAAACAGTAAAAGGAACTAGACTCGTTATTGTCGATACAAAGTGAAAGGATGGAGCTATTTCCTAAGCAGTATATACTGGTCACTCCTGATGTAGATCGAGAAATGGCTGTTTTCTTTCCAAGAAATGCAATTATTTCAAGAAGGCAATCGATAAGGCACTACCATTGTTACAGAATGCATTATTGGATGTCTTAGCCCCGCTAATTGAGGCAATGGAAACATCTGAAGGCACAGTGCTTACAGTTGTTTCAGTAAATCAACCTATTCTCCAAGATTGGAGTTTGGAGTCAGCGGGCTATGTGTCTTTGAGGCAAAGTGAAGGCAGCCATCTCGGCTGAAATATGCAAAACCTTCATTTTGGTGTTTGATCCCAAATTGTCAGTAATGGCTGGAAAAGGGTTGGTACCAGAAGCAGATGGCCATCTGTTTGGGTCTCATTTTGTTAAAGACATTTCTGCTTATGTGCAAACATTCACTTCATTCGAAAAGGCAAAGCAGAACCTCAAAAACATGTTTCCCTCATGTTTTTCAAAGATTGAGATAGAGCTTGCTCTTCCGTCTTTCCTCAGCAGAGCACATTACACCCTTCATTCTAGGCCCCCAGAGCAGGCCCTAATGCAGGTGTTAGTGATATGGAAGGTTATTCATGGTTCTTTCCACAACCTGGCAGTTAATACAGAGGAAGATTTCAATGGGCAGAGGAGGAGCTTGTACCAACCCAGGTCAAATCAATTGAAATCTTCTTTCCCCTTGAAAGTTGGGTGGTAGTCTCCCCCTCTTTTTCCACAATGGGAGGCTTATCACAGCAGACCAATGGGTTCCACACAATATTCAAGGGTACAAAGTAGAATTTTACTTTCTCCCAGTACAATTAAATCATCCCTGTCTGATGGTCTTCGGTGTACTGGAAAAATAATAGATTTTGCAAAATATTTGCAAGTTGCCTCAAAAGACACAATTCAAAAAAATCCACTCACAAAGGTTTGCAAAACAATCTTTCCTTGATCAGAAAGGCAGATGAAGGCTATCGTCCTGTCATAAATGTAAAACATATATACAGCTTTGAGCTTTACAGGCACTTCAAAACAAATGGGAGGCATTCTTTAGAGGTTCGCTTCAAATAGGGGACTGGATGGTAAAGCTAGAGCTCAAAGATGCTGATCCATAAATTCCAATTCATAAGTTATACACTCATTATCTGTTGTTTCTGTGAAAAGGAAGGACATTCCAGCTAAAATCACTTCCTTTCAGTCTATCACCAGCCCTTTGGTGTTTCACTAAGATCCTGAAACCAGTGGTTGCCCTTTCGAGATTGCACTGGGTGAGACTAATAATTTACCATGAAGACATGTTATTAATTTCTAATTCCAAAAGCCTTTTGTTCTCTTCAATTTCATGGATATTCTCACTTCTCTAGAGCTAGGGTTTTGTGATAAATCAAAAGAAATCAATTTTGGTTTCATCCCAAATGACTGAACTTCCAAGTTTGATTATAGAATCCAAGAAATCAGCACTTTTGTCCACAAAAGAAAATCAAGGTAATAAAAAAAAGAGATTTGGACCATTCACAAGCTAGAAAAGTTTTCCCTTTGATGATTAGCAAGGGTAGTAGTTTTGTTATCGGCATCCCTGCTCCCTTTCATTATCAGACACTTCAATGTCTTAAAAGCCCTTCATCTATCCAAAGCCCTCTCTTATTCAGCATTAACTTCCCTTTTCCAAGAGGCAAAACAGCAGTTGGAGTGGTGGCTCTCTCAGCTGAAATCCTGGAATGGAAAATCCATTTTTGGCTGGGCTCCAGATATCATGTTAGAGTCAGATGCAGCAGAACAAGTTTGGGTGCTACTGATAGTAACAGAAGGAAAATTGAGTATAAAGGAATCACAGTATCACATAAATTACTTACAATATCTTTGCAGTCAAAAGCCTAGCTCCAGCCAAAATAAATTGTTTTTCTCCACATGAACAATATCCTACAGTCCGATGCATCAACAAATTAGCAGGAGTAAGATGCAAGGGATTGGCAGGTTTTGCAAAAACCTTTGGCTCAGGTAAAGGTTTTCCACTAAATTCTCCATAGATGTGGATCTCTTCAGATAGTATGTACATCACGTCTCAATCTCAATCTTCCGTGCTTCTTCAGCTGAAGGCACGATATGGAAGCAGAAGCAGTGGATGCTTTTCTGTAACCATGGCAATCAATTCTAGCATATTCTTTCCATCCATCTGCAATGATTCTCAGGACCCTACATTATGTCAGAAGGGACTTAGCCTCCACAGTATTGATAGCACCATGTTGGCCATTCCAGGTATTGTTTCCTTAACTTCTAGAACACTGTAGACTTCCCAAAATTGCTCCCGTGTATCGTCACCTTTTATTAGGTTCCCAGGGTCAAACTCATTAGTTGGTTCCCAAAGGTCATCATCTTTTCATGGTTTAGAAAAGTTTCAGGTCAGCCCAGCATATCCTGGACTCCTTCCACTCTATCAAAGTATAAATATATCTGGGCAGTCTTGGTTAGCAGGCGTGTGGAAAGGAATATCAATCCCTTATCAGCTCTTTCAGCAGAAGTAGTACATTTCTAGTTTCCCGATTTTTTTCAGGAAAAGCTTACAGGATAATCAACTCTTATCGGTCAGACATTCTGTTAGCCAAATCCTGGTAAAATGAGAACCAGCAGGAAAACATTTTTTATTCTGTAGAGCTTTAAAATCAATTTGACCTACATTTCCACCAAAGCTGAATATCCAGCTATCTTGGATGTAAAGATGGTGTTCTTCTTAATTTTATCTTGGCGAAACAATGAACTATCATACTTAAAACATTTATCAGGTAGGTAAACAATGCTTTTGTGTCTCTTATCATTTGGAAGAATCTCTGATGTCAGTGCTTTAGATATAGATAACAAATTGCTTTCTCCTCAAGGTGTTACATTGAACATCACGAGACACAGCAAAACAAATTCCTCTTCCATTTTCAATACCGCTTTCCAATTATGGGTTGTTTCATGTCTTCGTTGTTATGAAGCTCACATTGTTTATTTTGACACAAATATGAGGGAGTTTGCTGCTCTGCAGAGATGATTATACTGTAGCCTTCTTACTGATTGGTGTTTTTTTTAAGTCACGGGCACTCTGCACTGCTAACCTCATTATACACATTTATGTTGAAAATAGTCATGAGCTTCACATCCACGTCTTTAATAGAATTCAAGCCTTTCCCTTTAGTGGGAGAGAATTCCTTTATTTGAAAAGATGTTAGCTGTCCAAGGTGAAGAGCCTGCATTGAGTATCTGCTGGCATCAAACCAGTAGGCAGTGCCCCCCAGGAAGGGCTGGATGCCCCCAATGGTACTTGTACAATACACTATTGTATTGAGGCAATGTAGAAGGGAAAGAAGCAGAGTTCTGCTGTATCATGCAGGCCTCCATCCCTTTTTTCACTATTGTGCACAATGAAAAGCTCTTGTGAAACAAGTTTTACTGTTTATTATCCGGTGAACTATGTTAAAACATCTTTGTGCTTGGTTCATCCAGATCAGTGCAAGGAACTAAGTGGTCCCAGTCTGTTTACAGATCTGGCTCTGGTATTATATGTAAAAAGAGGTAAACTTGCTCATGGGATGTAAAACTTTACTTGTCTTTGTTTCTCAGATTATTGGTCCCTACAGTGTCAGTAAAACAGCTGTGAATGGCTTAACCAAGGTCCTGGCCCCTGCTTTAGCACCCATGAATATCCGGCTGAACGCCCTGGCACCTGGCCTTATCAGGACAGAATACAGCAAATGTGTAAGTATAAATGACAAATGAACAGTGACTAGAGAGGGACTGGCATGTGAGCAGGCATGAAAAAGAAGAATGATGTTAGTGAAGCAGGATTTGTTAGGGCCAATATTACTGTCTTAATGTTACATTATTTTACATTTTGTTGTCGTTGAATGATTCTTCTGTAGGACTCATAAATTGTGCTTCACAACTAAGAACAAGTGACATCTATCTGCCAATGTTTGTTTCTCATACACAACCTAGAATTCATTTTTTTACCCTGAAGGTGCCATCATAGCTGCATGCACTGAATCCAACTAGGGTAGTGGGGTTGAATGAATGAGTTTTATGTTAAACTGTTTGAGTAATTAAAATCAATATAGTAAAAAGGATAATATACCCATTGCCTCCCCACCGTGAGATGTTGAAAAAGTGACAACAGGTCAGCAAGTCAACAGCAATTGATTGCTCAGTTCATATTAGTGCCATCCTCTTCCCCATTAAAATAAGATAATCAGTCTTTTTGGAGGGGATGGGAGGGAAGCACCCACCTTAAAGTTGCAACCAAAGGATGGTCTCTTAGGTCATGTTCCTTATATCCCCTTGGTCCATTTTGGTATGTCTCATGTACTTTTGTTCGGTTATCACAGCACTCATGCATCATACAAAGCGGCTTGAGGGCTGGCACGATTCACCTTAGAAGCAGCAGATGATGACACTCCTGTAGGAACGTATATTTAAAATTCAAAATATTGTCTGGAACCACAATTGCCTCAACAGAATTACACTCTCACAAATGCAGATCACACAAATCAGAGTCTCTTCTGCTTTGACACTTGGGTGCCGATTCCAATCCTGTAAAACCCGGGTACGAATCATCGTACGGAGCGTACGGCACCACTACAATTGTGATACGGACCGTACACACGCTCTCCGAGACATGTGAGGGGTGGGTGCAGAGGACTCCCAGCAGTGGACAGACATATGTGGGTGGGTGCAGAGGACTCCCAGCACTGGCCTGCAATATGAGGGGTGGGTGCACATCACTACCAGCAGTGGACAGACATATGTGGGTGGGTGCAGAGGACTCCCAGCAGTGGACAGACATATGTGGGTGGGTGCAGAGGACTACCAGCAATGAACAGACATATGTGGGTGGGTGCAGAGGACTCCCAGCAGTGGACAGACATATGTGGGTGGGTTCAGAGGACTCCCAGCACTGGCCTGCAATATGAGGGGTGGGTGCAGAGGACTCCCAGCAGTGGACAGACAGATAGGGGTGGGTGCAGAGGACTCCCAGCAGTGGACAGACATATGTGGGTGGGTGCAGAGGACTCCCAGCTGTGGACAGACATATGTGGTTGGGTGCAGAGGACTCACAGCAGTGGACAGACATATGTGGGTGGGTGCAGAGGACTACCAGCACTGGCCTGCAATATGAGGGGTGGGTGCAGAGGACTCCCAGCAGTGGACAGAGACATGGGGGTGGGTGCATATCTCTCCCAGCAGTGGACAGACATGTGAGGGGTGGGTGCAGAGGACTCCCAGCAGTGGACAGAGACATGGGGTGGGTGCAGAGGACTCCCAGCAGTGGACAGACATATGTGGGTGGGTGCAGAGGACTACCAGCACTGGCCTGCAATATGAGGGGTGGGTGCAGAGGACTCCCAGCAGTGGACAGACATATGTGGGTGGGTGCAGAGGACTCCTAGCAGTGGACAGACATATGAGTGGTGGGTGCAGAGGACTACCAGCACTGGCCTGCAATATGAGGGGGGTGCAGAGGACTCCCAGCAGTGGACTGCAAATGAGGGGTGGCTGAAGAGGACTCCCAGCAGTGGACATAGACATGGGGATGTGTACATCATTATCTTATGCCCACAACTCCATGGGTGTATGTACGCATCCCTGAGTTTTGACCATGATGATAGTGCCATAACAACACATCACTGACAGCAGTGTCCCACTCCCAGGAGGATGGCTGTCTTTCCCCCACTGCATGACACACCACATGTGGGTGTGAGGACAAATGACACATGCATACCCACCCCTGGCGGATGCAGCACAATACACACACAGAGATCATGCCACAAGACTGTATAGTCATGTCACTGCCTACTAAAGTAAGAGAGCCAAAGGGAACACACATTGTCACGCACATCCGAGGAATGATATGAATGTATAGGTGCTGGGCCAGCCACCAAGATGTCGTCTCTCATGGAAGGAATAGGGTGGAGTTCCCACTGATACAATGCCCACAATTGTGAGTCAGGTGCCCAAATACCCCGCAGAACAAGTACCATATGTGTGCTAGGCCTGGATTACACACATGCATAGTGCTGAAAAGGGAGGATTTCTCCATGAAGGCATTTCAACATACTCAATACACAAGTACAGTGACTAGCAAGGATGGCACAGACGATGCAGCCGGAGACATTGCTGAGCAGGCATGGCCATAGTTGAAGGGATCCGTCACCAGCAAAGGAAATGTAGACACAGGTCAGCACAACAATTGGGCAACTCTTTGCAGGGAAGATGCCAGGTGCCACAGAGGAAGGAACACTCCTTGGGACAATGCCTCAAAATCATAATAACACACACTACCAATGATTCTTGGCAGAGACCTTGTGATGGCACGCAGATACGATGGTCAACCTCATCACCATCAGACTCAAACATTTCTCAAAACAATAACACATTACCACAGCACCAACTCCTGGAGCCTCAGCACCAACATCAATACCTGAAATGCAATAGTGTTCAACGGAAAAATAAAATGCTTTATTCAGCATTAAACAAAAAGAAGAAAGAACACTATATACAAAGGCCAATGGCCAGTCCATTATATAAGTCCTTTGGGGGGACACTGGGGCACACGTCTCCCCTAGCTTGCCTGCACACTGGACCCTCAGGTTCGTCGACAGGGGTGGGCATCATGTGGGGAAGGACCAGGCACCGCAGGGACAGGAGGGGGAAGGGTAGGTCGGGTGGGTGCAGGGGTGGACGTGTCCACCACAGGGGGTGGGGCAGCGCCAAAGGTGGTGGTTAGCTCGGCGCTGCACACTTCTGCAAGGGTGTCCAGAGTAACCCCTGCACCGGAAGAAACCCCAGGGACAACGGAGGGGGGGCGCAGGGATGGGGTGCAGCGCTCCTGGGGGAGGGATTGGACATGGGGGTGGACTCAACTCCCCTGCCCGGGGACTTCCTTGACCGCTTGTGGGGTGGTGTCACCGTGGGGGCAAGGGAGCCAAGGGGAGTGCTGGTGGAGGGACTGGGTTGTGAGGCATGCGTACTCAGACTGTGGCTGCGTGTATGGCTTTGTGCCCCCGACCCAGTGGGTGTGCCTATATCCCCTGAGTGTGCGTGCCAGGATGTGTGCGCTTGCCCTTTCTTGGTGGTGTGCTGGCTGTGTCTGGCGTGGTGAGTGCGTGGGAAGGTCTGTGTGTGCATGGGACAGGTATGGGAGAGGGAAGTGTGGTTGGGGCTGGGGTAGGGGGGGGACGAAGCGCTGCAGGAGAGACACTGCTGCCGTCAGTGAAGAGTCCATGGACTGCAGAAAACGGCATTGGTCAGACATCGTTACTGACATGCCCTCCATGAACGACACCATCTGTGTCAGCAGTGTGGTGTGGCCATGGAGGACATGCAGCATCGATGCCTGCCCAACCTGCAACTGCCGCTGTATGTCCACAGACTCAGCACTGAGGGCAGCAGGGGTGACTGGGGCAGGGGGTACGGTGCCTGGACCGAAGGAGACATGGTGGTGGTCTGCACGGACAGAAGGGACCGGAGCAACTGGGAGGGCGGTGATGGGAATGGAGGAGGCGGGGCCAAATGTTGGGCAGCTGCAATGTGTTGTAGCAGCCTCCGCACCCTCGATGAGGTCAGCCTCGGACCCGTCTGCGTCATAGTTGGTGTCGCCACCAGACAGGTCCTCTGACTGACTTCCCTCGCCCTCCGTGCCACTGGCTCCCGCTGACTCGCCAGCACTGGTGGCACTGGTGCTGGGTCCCTCCTCAAGGTCCATGCATGTTTCTCCCTCGGTTTCCGTTGATGATGCTTTGGGCAAGGAGAATATACAGAAAAACATCAGTCACCTGTATACATCTGACACATGAGTACCAAAACAATAGGTCACAGTGCATATCAGGCAATGCTTCATGAGTAACAGCTAGATTACTCCGCACATCTGTAAGCCCTGTACTCCCCAGTTGGTAGACCCACCATGCCACTTGGACACAAGGAAAAATAGGACACGCCAGCCCAAAAATAGACTGAGAAATATACTGAGAAGCTAGTGATTGGGAACAGGTGAGCACAGCAATACAATGAAGTCATGCCACCTCTTGTTTACCCTGAAAGAAACAGGAGTGGTGCACCCAAGGCAAACTAACACACCTCAATACTAAAGGTGTCCCCACACTGAGAGCCTTGTAAGTACTTTGGAACAGTAACCCCAAACACTTTAGTCCCTTGGGAATAACAATAATTCACACAATCGACATGTTTATAATGTGGGAATGTGCCATTTTGTGAACAGAACACACATGTGCCTGTATAAAAGATGTCTCCAAAGGAGGTGCACACCAAACTACATTTACCCAGTCATTGAAGAAGCTGGCAGCCTTATCTACAGGACCCACTGTCCAAAAGAAATGGTGTTGCAGAAAATACACATACATGGCTAAAGCATTTAAAACTGGAAGACATGTTGTTAGACCTGTCAGCCCTTTGGGTGGTCCCTCCTCATCATTATTTATTTTGTCCCACTTTTGCCTCAAACCCTGTTTGAATTTTTCCTTTTTGGGAACCACCAGACTTTTTAGTGTTGCTGCAGATTCAGGGAGCCATTTTACCTACCCCTGAAACTTCTGTCTGAGGGCCTGGAGCACAAAATGGTGGCCACCTGTGACATCACCAGCATCCACTGGAACCTACCAGCACCTTCCAGAACATTCCAGAACCCTGTGACAGTTGGAGGCGGTTTAGAATGTTGGGAAGCTAAGACAGGGAGTTGGCAGTTGGAGCTGGCAGTTGGCACCTGACTGGTGAAGAGTGAGCAGCAGAAACTTGAAGGAGGAAGGAGTGAGGCAGCAGGGGTGGAAACTTGTGCCTGGAGTGGGGTCCATAAACCCACCCTTGATACTAGTCCCTACTGACTGAGCCCAGCCTGGAGCCCTGTGTGGGAAGAAGTCAGAAAAACCATCCTAAGGACCTGGACAGCAGGAGCAGGCCTTAGAAACAGAGAACAGCAAGATCCTGACCTGGAAACTGGTTTCCCTGGAGTCCGTCGTCGAGTAGCCTGAGACCTGGAGCCCGAGGTGGAGAAGCGGCGCTGACTGGAAAAGCAGACGTCGTACCCGGAGCCGCCAGAGGTCGAGAGAGGGCGCCGTCAGAGGTCGTGAGGAATACCAGAGGTCGAGGAGGAAGTCACCCGAGGTCGAGTGAGCGGCGTCATCGGAGGAGTGAAGTCCGCCCTCCGGAGTCGTCGGAGACCGAGGTGAGGGGTACCGGAGGTCGGGAGTGAGGATCGCACTCCGGAGTCGCCGGAACTGGAGAGAATCGTGCCGGAGGTCGGGAGTGGAGGTCGCACTCCGGAGTCGCCGGAAACCTAAGGAGAGGAGCACCGGAGGTCGGGAGTGAGGATCGCACTCCGGAGCCGCCGGAAGTCGACATCGAGTCAAGGCTGGCCGACGTCATCGAAATCGAGGTCGCCATCGGACCGGAGCCGCCCGAAGTCGACATCGAGTAAAGACTGCCCGACGCCATCGAATCGGAGGTTGAGATCGAACCGAGGCCGCTGACATCGAGACCGGAGCCGCCTACCGGCGTCGTCAAAGAACTGACATTGTGCCGAGGCCGCCGACATCGAACTGGAACCGCCTCACGGCGTCGACACGACTCCAGCGGCGTCGGAGCATCAGAAAAAGGGCAGTAAGTGGAGTAGAGGGCGCCTAAGGCCCTGTGGAGACCTGAGAGACTGCTCTAAGGGGCTAGGGAGGTGCTGGAACCAACCTGACTGTGCCAGGGGTGAGCTGGGACTAATCTAGAGAAGTTGTGTGGAGGGAGAGAGCCAGGTCTCTGGTATTCCCCCCTTGATCTACCTCAGTTTAGGCCTCAGCCTTGTCCAAGCCAGGGAGTAGACACCCCCAAGCCTTCCACATCCCCACAAGCTGTGCCTGGGCCAAATCAGCCCTTAGGAATTCAAAAGTGATCTAATTCTATGAGTGTCACTGTCAGCTTTTAAGTATTTATTAGGGGCACTGTATTTATTGTATTTAACCTATTTATTGTTCCACTGTATTTATTGGTCCACAGTATTTATTGATGCACAATATTTATTGGTTTACAGTATTTATTGCCTCAGAATATTTAATTGCCTGTATGTATTGCACCTTTATTTATGCCTTCAGTATTTATGATCACCCCTATTTATTGAATCATTAAGCCAGTATTTATTTGACCTGCACTATCTAAAAAGTTTGTATATTGTGATTGTTATTTATTTTATCCAATCAGCAACTAAGAGAAAAAGAAGATAAAGAAAGATATTTTCATAATTTTTACGGTGTAGAGTCGTTTTTGGAACGGATGCACGCATGGTTATTGTATGGGTATAACGTATGCTTAGCACGGTGCCTGTTTCCTGACCACTCGAGCCAAGCTACCACAGTGTGTCCGGAAGACCACCACCACCCTTTCAGAGTGGGAGTGTGGTTTTCCAACACATGTTGACAAGTGTAGTGAGTGCCAAGGTACAAGACTCTTTTGACTAACAACTTGAATTATGCCAGTTGTCACATGGCCATCCGTTCCCTGATGACACAGTTGGCAACACATCTGACCCACTGCCTGTCATGTGGAGTGGCACACATGTCCATACACAGGACAATGCATAAGCTGAGGGGCCTGCAATTTTGTCGTAAAAAGGCACACCTGCACTGAGGAGACACCCTCATGTCAAGCCAGAATGTCCACACAGATGTCAGCACACAAAGACAAAACTACGTAGCATCTGGACCACACACTGGTGCCAAAAATGTATGAGCAGGAATCATGTATTTAAACTATTGACACATGCTGCAACGCACAAACATTAAACCCTGCACAAGATGACTGGGTCACTGCACGTTGAGTCTCTGTCAAGCCAATTATTGCACACAGGTCAGACCTGGCAAAGAGACATAAGGTTTGGCCATGTAGGCCTCGCCCGCACAAACCCCCGAGACAATGTGATTGAGACAGATCAAGAAGTGACACCTCTTAATCAGGGTTTTCAAAAATGTGCTGCAATATTTCCAAAATGTACTCCACATCACCTCGTGAGGCTGCCAACACATATATGTGACAAACAACCATCAACAGATAGTTGTGAATAGACACACAGGCACTGCCCAGTGTGAGTATGCACAAGCCAAATGGGGTCTCCCTGTCCAGTGGACACATGTAGCACACTTTGGATAAATACAAATGCGGCCAGGGAACAATGCCACAGAGGCAAACCAATGCTGAACACACAGAGAATGGGCACAGTGTTGGATGACACACATGATTACGAGGCAAGGGTGTCTCAGGGGACTGTAGTGTGCCTGGAATGATCTGACTGTAACATGAGCAACCGTCCTGGCACTATGCATATCTCCCACTCATGCACATCATGTCTGAGGCCACAACATCGGTCATGCATGCTGCAAGTGTGTTCATTTGAAACCTCACACTCCTATGGTGAGACTCATCATCAGTGCCAACACATATGGACCCACAACTGAGTGAAGAGGACAGGGCACAGGCAAGATACCAACACATGTCACAGACCACCCTCACACATGATGCAGAAAGCAATGTGCACTTGGATTGACTGGCAGCCTACATGACCATGTGCAATAGTGATTACACACAGACCAGGGGACACATGTCAAGGAGGGGAAGGGATGAATAAGAGCACCGTTTGACTTTAGGGAACAGAATATGCACTGCACATATAAACCCTGGCAGTGTATCCAGGCGACAGAGCACTTCCAAAAGCTGGTGACACACAACACAACAAACACACATGTACCTACCCCCTCCTTGCTGCTGTCTCTCCTGTAACTGCCTATCCAGGTCAGGGAAGACCACCACCAGGACACGCATCATGTGGGGGGTCAGGCGTCGGTGCCCGCCGTGTGGGCATGAAGGTGATAGGTCGAGCTGGACCCGGGTGATCCACCGGGTCCAGCACCGGATGTCCTGCCAGCGTTTCCGGACTTGGGCTAGGCGCCGACTGCGATCCCCCGCCGATCTCACGGCCCTGACGATCCTCTTCCAGATCCTCCCCTTCTCGTAGGCAGTTACCTGTGAGGATGACAAAGTGAAACAACATCACTACACATGCTCCATGTCACAGAGACACACATTTGAACATCTTTGATATGTTGGACAGGGCATAGGATGCTGCCAAGGAATGTATTCTTTCTCATATGTCCCATGGCCTCTATGGAAGCCCCAATGCACTACATAGCATTGAAAGTACACAGGTGGCAGGAGGGGTGCGACACACTCCCTGATCATGGCACACACTGTGCATCACATGCAACACCAGGCTGATGGACAGCACCTCCAAGCAGTTACATGCCCTAGGCCACTGACGCAACCTCAGCAGAATACACAGACACACACAGGCACAGATCAATCACCTGCCATTGGCAACAGCGGATACAAACCTCACTCTGCACATGTGTCACTTGCCTGTGGGGTGTCACAGGTCTCAGGCTACCTCATCAAGTCAGACACACTGCACGGCTTACTTCTCACATCAGATGGGTAGAGCTGTTGCCTCCTCCATGCAGCTGTGGTGCAACACTTCACATAGACACTCACCCACATGACAAGGAACATTCACACACATCAATGTCCAGGGGGCGTACACATCACTTGGACACTCTCACCACAGCTCCACTCAACTCACACACATCTGTGGGTACAGTCACCTGTCACACCGGGGAGACCACTGAATCACCTCAGGACAATAAATGCCACAAAGGATTTGCCAGGCTGAATGTGTCATGCACTATGCAGTGAATGTCACAGTAAGCACAATGCAAGTGAGGAGTGCACACATGAACTGCATCATGCTCAGCATGAGAGACATAAGCCGTCCCCCCCCCCCCCCGGGACCCACTCTAAACAACATTGAATGTCTGTCACACCTGGACACAATGCCAGAAGTGACAGTCACAAAAAAGTTGCACAGTCAAAGGTAGTGGAGTCAACACTCACCTGTTCCCCTGGTCTCCCATACAGGCTGGGGTACTGTAGGAGGAGCACATTCAGCAGGGCCTCATTCTCCTTCCTGGGTGAATGGCTGGGCCCTCTCCACAGTCCTTGACATGGTGCCAGAGGAAGCACAGACAGCAGCAGTGTGGTTGACAGGAAAGTTGTGCAGGCAAGTGCCCTCTCATGGGTTCTACCTGACTTATATGTGTCTTGCTGGGGGCTTTCATTTACAGGAGTACAGAGTGATTGGTCAGACTCATTTGCATCCTACGTTTCCTCCAATCCCTTTAAACATACACCAATGAAACGAATTTCCATGGTTCAAAATTTGAGCATCATAGCAAGGCAAACCCCACTTTGCAACACTGTAATTTTTGGCCCAACTGACTTTTCCAGCCCACATGATGTGCACATTGCAACTGAAATCTCGGTTTCCATGACAACCAGCATGCATTTTGGGCCTAATACTTGTCCATTATGTAGTTTCACACGTACCTGTACATGTACAGCACCACTACAATAGTGATACGGACCGTACACATGCTCTGAGAGCGTGTGTACAGTCCGTATCGGTCCGTATCACTATAGTAGTGGTGCCGTAGGAGTACGCGTGTGTGTACGGAGCGTACACACACGCATACTCCTACGGCACCACTCCTATAGTGATAGGCACCGTACACACGACGTGTGCACGCTCCGTACACACACGCATACTCCTAAGGCACCACTACTATAGTGATACGGACCGTACACATGCTCTGAGAGCGTGTACGGTCCGTATCACTATAGTAGTGGTGCCGTAGGAGTACGCGTGTGTGTACGGAGCCTACACACACGCGTACTCCTATGGCACCACTCCTATAGTGATAGAGACCGTACACACGACGTGTGTACGCTTCATACACACACGCGTACTCCTACAGCACCACTCCTATAGTGATAGGGACCGTACACACGACGTGTGTATGCTCCGTACACACATGCATACTCCTACGGCACCACTACTATAGTGATACGGAACGTACACATGCTCTCAGAGCGTGTGTATGGTGCGTTTCACACGCTTACACTGGTGATAGGAGGCGCACATGAAAGGAATGGAGGTCTCAGACTTGCACAAGGCTGTACATCAAGTCATTGTCATTGCAGACTTTCGTGTGCAGGGCCTAGGTGTGTCAGGCAGTGATATTGCACATGTCTCCTCATGTAGTTGCACAATTGATGTATGATGACCTGTGTACACATGTCATGTGTGATGGGGCACTATGTGGCACACTTCCCCTTCACACTTTACACATGTGTGCCTGTAGTCCAAACGTGTCAAGCACATCCTCACTGGCATGGCACAGTCACCACCACCCACAACTGTCCCCTGATGCCATGGACAGGGACACTAACAACTGACATTTAACGATCAGCGTGCCCCGATGTGACTATGTCATGTGTGTGTCATGTGTTCCCATGAGCTTGCTGTTAGTGTTCCGTCAACGACATCTGCTGTTGCTGCATCCAACATGTGTCTGTGTGGAGATGGGCATGGCACACATCTGCGCACACCATGCCACATGTGGATTCCCACGTAAGCAGGGTCTGTATGCATCGGACATGACATTTTCACATGAGGACATATCTGCGTCGTCTCAATGTCTGTGGTTTCTGTTTTCACGTGTACCCCTTCATTGCAATGTGTTTGATCTGTACATTTGACATTCCATGTGGCCTGTGCGTCTAGCTTGCCGTCAGCTGTCTGTATGAGATGACATCCTTTAAATGCAGCTATGTGGATGTATGTCACTCCTGTGATGTCTCTGGCTGTTCACTCAGACTGGCCCCCAGGTTGTTTCAGGACAAGTCATGTAGACTTGCCAATCAACTGATGTATCTTGCTTTTTATAGGAGTATCACCAAGCTGGCATACGTGTCCTGGATGTATTGCACAGGCCAGACTCTGTATTCATCTGATGTGTAGTAGCAGTTTAGCATGTGCTCTGTTCATTGACAATACCATTTTCTGCAGGGCACAGCCGGTCCCCCGACCAATGCCAGACTTGGGTGCCATGAGGGAACGTGACTGCATCTGACGTTACAGATTCACACCACAGTTGATTGAGGACTTGACCGCCAAGCTGGCACCACACCTCCAACCGCGACACAGGTATCCTACTGCGTTGACCCCCAAGATGAAGGTGATGGCAGCCCTACATTTTTTTGCCACCGGTACGTTTCAATTCACCATAGCTGATGTTGGTGGCATGTCCCAGACAATGTTCAGCCGTGTCCTGCGTGATGTTTTGGCAGCCATGTTGGAGCACCTTGATGAATTCATCCATTTCCCTACTCCTGAGGAGTTGACAGGTGTCAAGGGTGATTTCTATGCCCTGGGAGGGATGCCTCATGTCATTGGGTCCATTGATGGGACACATGTAGCTTTGGTACCACCACAGGCACAGGAGGTAGCCTATCGCAACCGTAAACATTACCACTCTATTAATGCCCTTGTGGTATGTCTTGCTAAAATGCTGATTTCCCATGTCTGTGCATGTTTTCCAGGGTCAGCACACGATGCCTATATCATGAGGCGTAGCAGGGTGCCACAAATGATGCTGCGGCTGCACAACGAACGAGCATGTCTTGTTGGTGGGTATACTCTGTTTGGCCTGTGTGTTGCGGTATCTTTGTCTCTTACGGCATCTCCTGACCCACTTATTTACATGATGTTTCCATGTAGGGGACTCTGGATATCCCAACATGCCATGGCTGATGACACCTCTCCGCAACCCAAGATCAGCTGCAGATCACCGGTACAACAATGTACACGGGCAGACCAGGCGAGTGATTGAGAGGACGTTTGGCCTCCTGAAGAGCCGATTCCGGTGCCTTCACAAGACAGGCGGGTCCCTCCCATATGCACAGGTGAAGGTCTGCAATATCTTCCTCGTGTGCTGCATGCTGCACAACATGGCAGTGGGGAAGGCAGTGCCACTCATCCTGGATCTGGATGAGCAGGAACATCCACCCGTGGAGGATGAAGGGCTTGGTCAGGAGGCAAGTGACGAGGAGGAGGAGGAGGAGGATATCCGGAGTCAGCTCATACGCAACTTCTTCTCATAATGGTCAGTCACTGGGTCTGAGGGTGCACGCTTGTATCCTTGGGTGGCATGTGTTGCAATGTGTGTGTCCAGCTGACTGTATGCTAAGTGACTTAAATGTGTGTTCTGATGTGTCACTCGAGTGAGGATGTCATTCCACACATTTTCGCAGAGACACTTTCTTTTAAATTTGCAAGGGGACAACATTGTTCATGTTTAGTAAATGACCATGTATGCGTCGAAAAATCTTGGCGCTGACTTCTTGTGTGTCTGTCATTCCCAAGTACTTGCGCATGTTGTCTGCTCGTGTCATCGTTGTCCTCCTGCTATTCCTCATGAGTATTGCAACGTGTGGTGAATCTGCGTTCCATGCATGGACACGGGTAAATGTCATTTTGGGTAAGGATTGCACCAAGGCTTTTTTGGGGTGGTACGTGTTTGGAATGTGTGGGGACTGCTCCTGTGCATGTTGTGTTCACATGCATACATGTCGACTCACCATGGGGCACATAACATGTAGCATGACTCCCATGAATTGATAGTCACCCTTCCTGGCAGTCATCTGTGTCTAAAAATTCCCTTGGAAACCTACGGGATGCTACGGGTGGACATAGTGTGGGACATCCCCATAACAGGCTCAATGGGGAATTGCAGCCTCTCCGTGTGCAGCAGGAGGTGTTTTCCTCATCCCCTTAACTTGTGTGCCAGTTCATTTGGATTTACAACATCCGTGTTGTGAAGGGGGTGTCCAGCGTAGGTCCCACATGTTCGGTCAATTGACCTGTGAGTCTGTTCACATAGATGCATATCCCTTAGTGTGACTTTGAGTAATAAAGGTGTTCCTCACCCTCATAGGTGCCTCATCTCTGTCAATGCAGGTCTCTTGCCACTTTGCATGCGTCAGCTCTGGCATAGTTGTCAAAGATTGTGCATAGGAGTGTATGTTTAGTTCGTCAACATGCATGCAGTTCGTCATGGATAATAATCTCTATTGTGCATGAGGTCCATGGGTGTGTATGTTTTGGGGCAGGTTGCTCCCCCCAACGGGCCATCCACGCCTGCTGAGTGTGTGTCTCCTGTGCGCAGCTCGGCCTTCTGTTTCCTGAGCCTGTGTCAGTCATCTTTGGTGATTGTTCATCCATTTTCTCTGGGTGAGCCATGACTAACCTGGCACTCCTTCCTTTACGTACGCCTGTTGCAATTGTTGTCCTTTCTGACCTCCTTGCCTTTGTGTGCTACTTTCGGCCTAGTTTCCAGTACATGCAATCTGCTGCTGCGGCCCCAGTGGAAAGGGCCCACCAAGTTCCCGGATTCTGCAACCCACACGCCTCCAAGATGCTCCTCCCTTCCTCCCTCCACCCATTCATTAGGCTGTCATCATCTTGTCTGTGCCACTGTTGCCGCCACGCGGTGCCAAAGACAGGACCGTCAGCGCATGCAACGTGCACATTGCACGACCCTCATGTCCTTGCATGACCCACATCACACAACAGTCTCATGTTGCAGCCACCCTCCAAGCAATGTCCAACCGAAAATCAACCGCATGCTCTCAGGCATACCCTAAGCGCACACACGACACCTTCGCATGCTGACTGTGCAACTCCAACTGCCTACACAGCGCTGCCCTGCCTTCCAGGCCCTGTCACACCAACCAGGTAACGTCCCTCCTACTCCACACCGGCTCCGTCCAACAGCACGCCATTGGACTCTGTTACCTCCTCAACACAACAGGCCCACACATCACCTTCGTGACAGTGACGTGGATAAAAGCATCCGCAGCACACAACTTCTTCATTGCCATCTCAGACGGCTACAAGAGCAGCTGCAGGGACGGCAATAACAATCGCAGGGGGATGAATGGATATCTATTCCCCAGTACGCACTCAGGGTCACTAATCGGGTTTGGCACAAACCCCCTGCAAATCCTCAGAGTAACACTCATCTACAGATCTCCAGGCCTACATCCACAATTCCACAAAGTCATCACCACATCCATCTTCACGCACGCACTCACATCCACAGGATACATGTGGCTGTGGGCCCGGTACTTCTTGCTGGATGAGAACCCCACCAGCATCCATCATTGTTCCATCCACATTGGCATCCACGTTTCTGACAAGCAACACACTGCCACACACCCCGCTACCAAAACAACAAAGATGCTTGATGTAAGTCAACACAGAGATGCTGTGTGGGACACTGGAGCCAACCCCACTGCCACACCCTGCAACCTCACACACTGGATCGGCAACTGATCCCAAAATCTAGCCACGTTGACGGACTTTCCTGTGACGCACATCAAGAATTATGCCACCTGGGACCAGGCACAGATAGTGGACTCATACACGTCTAGCAGGACTATTATGCACAGCTTGCAACACAAATAACCATCAGTGGCCTTACAAGCCGGGAAAACTGCACACACAGCCATCACCATGTCATCAGCAAGGACAATTGGAGATCCTTCAGAAGGTGCCGAGGCAAACACAGGGCACGACATCAAGGAGCTCTTCAGCATTGTGAGTGCACTGACATCAGCTCTCCATTCAAAAGACAGACCACCATTCCAAGGCAGAGCCAATCCCTTTCTACTTTCTACCACTGCAAGCTCATGGACATACACGCAAGCCTTGGCACACAGAGGCAGAACGCACTATTATACGCGGGAGCAAGCACCCTCAGGTTTAGCCCTTCCATCATCAAGAGATACTGAGAAAATAAAAATTAGAAGATCACGTTCCCGGTTCTGTCCCCTCACACACTTTCTCTTCTCTGCTGCTCCAAAACAATTCTATACAGCATCCATTTTAGATACAGCATCCATTTTAGAATTCACTTCAGCTTGCCCAGGATCAGCCACGTATCTCCTCAGGTTGCACAAGTTTTTGGTCAGTTACACCCACACATTTTTGTGGTTAAGCCAATTCTGAAAAAGGGCCCACCAGCCTTCTCTTTTCAGAGAAAAGAGGCTTATCTAGTATCTCTTCGAAGCCAGCTGGCCTAACATTCACTGAGGCCCGCAGATTGTCACATATTTCAGCTCCCTCCAAGGTTGTCTGTTCATGACCCACGCACCACTCCCTTATCTCTCAGGCACACCAGCTCCCCCACCCTCTGATAAACAAAAACCCAAGCTGTTTCCTTGAAAAGTACGTGTCTATCTGTGTTTTGCTTATGTGCCTTGAGCAATGCTAAATTTGCAACGTCTTTCTGCTACGAACTAGGAGGGCTCCTCCCAATGACTTGCAATATATTGTGAAATGTATAAAATCTGTATTCAGTGAATAAAGTGTCAGACCACTCCTGAACCTGCTGAGGTGAAGGAGCTCTCCCTTAACTCGAGTTAATGAATAAAGACCCATTTAACTCTTACACCACGGACTCCTCAGTTCATTATTTCATTTATATTGATAATTTATAGAAATTCAGACCTGGTAATTAATTTATTTACCACAATACAACACCCGGCTCATGTGCAACATCCACTGGGGATCTCCATCAGGCCCCTTCCCACACAACATCTCAACCACATCAGTCCCCATCCTTGTAGCCCCCATCCAGCACGTCATGTATGTATCATTGGAGTTAGCCACATTCCATGGTAGATGGAGGCATGCAGTGACCCAGGCCCTTCTTACACAACGGACGGCAGGAACGCAGGCTCTCAAGGAACCTCACCGTGCTTCCCTAGCCAGCAAATGTCATCAGGAAGACAGGTGACGATTGACTGACAGACTTCCTCCACGCAAAGAACTCCAGGCAACCTGCAAAAGGCCATCTTCCACAGTAATCACCCCACTGCAAACGTCATCATTACCACCAACAACGACAAATTTGCCCTGCTCAACAATGGTGAGGCCACCCCCCTTGACCTCTCCACAGCATTCTACACGATGTGCTCACACACTGTCAGCTCACACATCTCCTACACTGGTTTCCCGGGTATGGACCCAGATGAAATCACCTAGTAGCGCACCAGCAAGGCCATGGGAGTTGGACTCAAGCCTTAAGCATGTAGTACAGTGGCGTCATCTGGCACATGGCCAAGGGCTCATCTCTCAGCGTGTCAATCTTCAATGGGTCCATGACCCCCCTCTCCACCATCACATGCGCACACAACCTCATCATCATCTCGTATGCCATTGACAGCCAGCTGCTCCTCACCCTCACCAAAGACACATCCATTGCCGGTTCCAACCTTCAAGAAGGCATGAGGTCCGTTGATGAATGGGTGAGCATCAGCAACATGAGGCTGGACTTTGCCAGGACTGAGGTAATCATCCATGTTTCATACATAATCAAGTTGGCACAGTTTCTCCAGGTAGTTGTATGTGCCTAGCATTCCCCTCAATGTTCACTTGTGGATGGGTATGTTGCAGGGGACCGATTTAAATGTTCTCCAGAGTGTTTGACATGTAGAATTTTGGCTTGGATGCTTCTTTGGTTATGGATTGATCTTGTTGTGTCACATGTCCATTGTGAGAGTGGGTAAATCCATTGGCTGCCCCCGGGGAGTGTGCTTGTGTAAGGGGTGTGTGTGACCAGGCCTGCTGGTGGGTGTAGTGTGATTTGGCAGTGGGTCTCCCAGGTGATGCATCTGTCCCCTCATGGAGCATGCTGCCATGACAGTGAGTGCGAGTTCCTGTCCTAGATATCTGAGCTTGTGGTGTTGGTGTTTGTGTTTACAGGGGTCACAGGAGGGCCTTGTGCTGCCTACAGCAGGACCAAGTGTCAGCTACCTTGTCAGTACTTAGCCAGTCCCTGTGCATTGAGCATGGTGCATGGGTATGTACCTTGGCCATATGGGCTGAGGGCAATGGTGTCTGATTCAGAGTTGAACAATGCGTTTTATGAGACCCCCTCCCAGCATCCCGGACATCCAGTATTGTGTTTGTGGTTCGTGTAGCCTGAGACATGGCATGGCTTTGCTTTGTGAATGGGGCATACACATGTTGGTGGCATGAGCATTGTTTTTGAGTGTGGTTGCGTCCGGTGAGGGCTTGGGGGTAGTTGCGTGCATTTTGTGTAGTTGGGGTGTGGATACCATTACCCCCATGTTACGTAAGTTGTTTGTGTACTCACCAGGCTCGGCAACTCCTTCGACTCCTTGTACTCCCACCGGCGGAAGCAGGGCCATCACCTTCTCCTCCCAGGGATGGTAATGTACCGGTCTGCGGGGCAGCCCACCTCCAGTGATGTTGCTCTGGGCGTAGTCCTCGTTCATTTTGCGCTTGACTGCCCTCCGCAGATCGTACCACCTGGCTTGCCATTCAGTCCTGGTCCTTCTGATGGGCGCAACAGCATTCACCCTATCGACGATCCTCTGCCACAGGCGTGTTTTTTCAGCTATGCTGGTCTGTCTGACCAATGTTCCAAAGAGCTGTGGCTCGACTCTGATGACTTCGTTGACAAGGATGTCCAGCTCCTCCCTTGTGAATTTTGGATTCTTGTCTGTGGGCATGGTGTGGAGTGAGGGTGTGGATGGTTGTGGGTGTGTGGGTGTGTGGGTGTGAATGTGAAGGTGTGGGTCTGAATGTTAAGAGGGGGTATGTGTGAAGGAGTGTGTGTGAAGGTGTATATGTTAAGGTGTATGGGTGCAGTAGTTGTTGTGTGGTCTGTAGCGTCAGTGAGTCTGTTGCAAAGGCTCATGGTTTGTGTGTGAGGGCCCTTTTAATTGGTCCATTTGTGGGTGTGCCTGAGTTTGAAATTTTGGTGGGTGTGTTATAAGAGGTGGTTGTGAGTTTGGGCCTCTGTTTGCCTGTTTGGATGTGCCAGGTCAGTCATTTTGATGTTTTTTCTACTGTAGACGTGTTTTGTGGTGTTGTGCGATTCGAATTGACCCTCCTTGTGCTGTTTTACAGTGTCCGTGTTCAGTACGAGTCGTTTTCGCGTATGTAAGGTGCGTACATACGCGATGTTGTTGTACCGTGCTCGCATACGCAATGTTGTTGTAAGGTCCGTATATACACGATGCTGGGGGATGGGGCTGGGGTACGGTGCGTACAAGTACGGGCCGGGGGGACGGTGCGTACAAGGACGGGGCTGGGGTACGGTGCTGGGGTACGGTGCGTACAAGTATGGGGCTGGTGTACGGTGCTGGGGTACGGTGCGTCCAAGTACGGGGCTGGGGTACGGTGCTGGGGTACGGTGCGTACAAGTACGGGGCTGGGGTACGGTGCTGGGGTACGGTGCGTACAAGTATGGGCCGGGGGGACGGTGCTGGGGTACGGTACGTACAAGGACGGGGCTGGGGTACGGTGCTGGGGCACGGTGCGTACAAGTACGGGGCTGGTGTACGGCTGGTGTACGGTGCTGGGGTACGGTGCGTCCAAGTACAGGGCTGGGGTTCGGTGCTGGGGTATGGTGCGTACAAGTACGGGGCTGGTGTACGGTGCTGGGGTACGGTGCGTACAAGTACGGGGCTGGGGTACGGTGCATACAAGTACGGGGCTGGGGTACGGTGCTGGGGTACGGTGCGTCCAAGTACGGGTCTGGGTTACGGTGCTGGGGTACGGTGCGTCCAAGTACGGGGCTGGGGTACGGTGCAGACATGGGGGGGTACGGTGCTGACATGGGGGGTACGGTGCTGACATACGGGGGTATGTGCGGACATACGCAGGGTGGAGGGGGGGGGCTGTACGATTCGTATCCCGGGCACAGGTTTAACCGGGATATGGGTGGTATGGAGTTCGCTACGGACGGGACTTTTTACATTCGCTTGTGTATTGGAAATGGCGGTACGGATCGTACTTGTGCGCTCGGACTTCAGTTTTACGATTTGTACGTAAAACTGTCCGGGTACGTCTCATAGACCTTTCCCCGATACGATTCGTATGTATTTTTTACGTACGAATCGTACTTCACCAGTGGGACGGTACTTGTACGATTCGTACGTAAAAAAATACGGATACGAGTCGTACGGGAATTTTTTTTACAGGATTGGAATCGGCACCTTGGTCTGCACAGTTTGTTTCTTTTATCATTTTATCGTCCGAACCAATAGTTTCTCCATGGCAGCAAACCAAAACGCCATCTCATGAGATGGATCTTTGCTCTCATCGAGAGAGTCGAGCACAAATATGTAGGGAGCCAACCTGGGGAGTATAGATCCAACGCCTAACTGCCATGTTTTTTCCCTATCGATCTTTTATATTTGCCACCAAAGATAGAGCCTTTGCATTCTTCATTGCAAGTTTGGCTATGGTGTTTGTTGGAAGACCGGAGTCAACTATGTTCTCAAATTCCAGACTCTGGATGGCCTCCCATTCAGACTCAGACTCCTATAGTGTCTTCCATAGCAACTGCTTTAGGGTACTAGGCATGGCTGTTTGTAATTTTGAGCAACATGCTACCCATTTCACCTGCAGGACTAAGGTTTGCTTCAAGATGTTAAATTCCGGCCTTATTTGGGGATGGCCGCTACACTCTGGCAAAGAAAACAGTTTCCTATAATGCTCTACCTGCAGTTTCTCTAATAGCTCAAATAGCCTTCCACAGAGCATACACCTTTCTTAATGAGTTTCCTGCCAAATATAATCGTTTTTGTTTTCTCCAGGTTGAATTGGACCGATGTGTTAAGGGTACTTTGCAAGCCGACTTGAGTATGGTCCAGGATAACCATATCATCAGTGTACTGTAATATTAAGATTTTCCAGTCAGCTAGGTGTGGGGGATGTGCTCTGTTAATAATCAGGTTGCTTTGCAGATCCGCCATATAGAGATTAAATAGTAGAGGAGCAAGAATGCATCCTTGTTTGAGGCTTTTATCTGTGTACATTTCTCCTGAAGTTGCCCAATTTTATGTCAATTTAATTTTTACCCAAGTCTTGCTATATATGGACTCCAAGGCTCTAAGTAGGCCTGAAGGAATTCCCCAACCATTCAACTTGGCCCACAGACTTCCTCTTGGCACGTTGTCGAAAGCGTTGGAGAAATCAATAAATGCTGCTTATAATGATGGGGCCTTTGGCTGAATCAAGTCATTTAAGAGTCTGGCATATCCTTTACCCTCAGCATCCAAAAGTACTTTCATTCTGAAGTTGCTTGTCACTTGTCAGTTGCCCTTCTTATATACTGGAACCAGGATAGACCCTCTCCAGCTGTCTGGAATTGAGCCTGTGCAAAAACAGTTGGCGTATACAAGTGCCAATATTTGGACCCACAGGGAAACATCTGCTTTAAAGAGAGCAGCAGGCACACAGTTGGGGCCTGAGGCACCCGACCCTCTAAATTTGGTTAACATTTGTTGGATAATTTTTTAACTGGGCCATTGACAGGTACCATATGGAGGCTTAGTTTCCCTTGCGAGGAGGACCCTCTTTGCTGGAGTCCCCATTTCTGTATCACCGGCTTTGCGGGTCATCTTACTTAAAACAGCCTTAGTTGTAGCTATTTCTTGAAAGCCCATTTTCTGCAGGGGCAGTTGAATTTCTGACCATGCCTGGGCACCCTCTTCCCTTGAAGATACTGAGCAAGAGTGATTCACAGGGTTGTTACTTTATATAACTGTTGTAAGTGCCTTCTCCACTCCATTGGAGTGATGTTGCAATTTCTGTTTTCCTTCTCTCATTGCTCTGTAAGGCTGTTAACAAGACCCCAGAATGTACTTGAGTCCCATATTTTCATGGCTGCAGCAATTTTGCCCAGGTGGATTCATCTTTCTTTAACTGCACCTTTCTTACTAATTTCCTATAAGATTGTCTGAGGAGTTTGATCTTTTTTTTCTGGACCCTGTTCCGGCCTCTATTCATTTTATTGGAGCCAAGAGATTTGTTCAGTTCCTTCTTCAATTTCCTTGCCTCCTGATCCCAACCAGCGATCTCTTCATCTTTGGGCAATCTATCTCCCCTGCTGATATTCCTAGAGGGTTCTATCACTTTTTCCCATCCTTTTTCGGGGTTTCTATGTAGATTAAAGCTGTCTAAAACCCTTTGTGTCCAGTTTAAAGTCCTCCATCATTGTTACTTGTTGCACTACACTACCATGCAATTTACTTCAGTGGAGTCATATCCTTTTTATTTCCTATCATTTGTAATCTTGGGTAGATTGTAGATGGTGGTGCATGAGTGTACTGCATGATTCGTGGATCTTCTTGACATTATTTTGAGATTGTTGATGAGGTGGAAATGTTCTATAGAGCGCCATTTATAATCTAAGGTGGCTAATCTGTACGGAAAATGTGTGTGTATGAAGCTGGAATATTACCCTTGGTTCTACCGTTTAGGCATCGGAGGCCTAGCGCTTACAGTCTTGAGGCCATTTTTGTCCTAAGCGGGCTGTTTCTGGGGTTTTCCAGTAAGTGTTTTAATTTTCTTTCCAATCATCGTCGGTGCTTTGTCCCATGAGATTGGAATTCAAATAACCCCCAATAAGATACATCACGTCCCCATACTCTGCCAACACAACCTCAGCCCAGATTTTAGTGGTGCTAATGGTCCCGTTGCTTTTTACGTGGATTGAAACTCCCCCACTTCGGTGGCCCCCACACAGTGAGGGTAATGCCAGGGAGCTATATTCAACTTGATCTTGCAAGGGTTCTTCCTCCAGCCTCCAAGTCTCCTGTAAGCATATCACATCGTGTGCGCTTAACTCTTCCAGAGCTCTTCTTTTTTTCTCCTCTCCTGATATTCCTCTCACATTCCAGAAGCATATTTTGAATGCATCAATCGGGGTCTTGGTGCTCTTCTTCGTGTTAGGGATACACATTTCATGATCTAGCCAGCCTGTCATTTTTGGTTCTCCATATGGGATTCGGACTGGGCTATGTTCACTTCTCTACCCCCGCTTGGGTAGTTTTCTTCCTCATGCGTGTTTATCTGCTCTCCATTAGGCCTGGTCACTTCTCTGGATTTTCAGTCGATGTTGGTTGATTGCCTTTGTGCATCTTTAACGTAGATGATCGAAGGCCATCCCTTTTGACTTCTAAAACTGATTCCCTCCTGTAACCTTGTGGGAGAAGTAGACGAGGAGCCTCCCCCCCTTCTTTGTCATTCCACTTCTCTTCTTGTGTGTCTTTAACGTTCCTCAGTATTGAGGATGCTTTCCCACGCGGTGAGCTACTTTGTCTATGACCTCTTTTTTGATGAGGAGAGGATTTAAGAATTGCAGTATATTTCTCTTTCTCATAACTATGAAGTTTAATCCCCCAGGATGCCAACAGGGATTTACTTTGCCAAAACATTTGTGCTAATTTCTCTTCCCTTTGACCTATCTCAGTCAGTTTCTGGAGGTCCCCCGGTTCAGGTGGCCTAAAGGCTACATATTCAATGTCTTTGTACCTCAGGTCCCCCAGGTCTGTGATTTTGGAGGACAGTCTGAGGATGTTCTGCCTGTTGAGGATATCCCATTTTCCGCAGGATCTGTCTTCCAGTTAGAGGGTTATTTGATGTATTCTTTCTGTTAAGCTTCTAGGCAGGGTAGGATCTTGAATTGTCTTGGCGGAGTGTACCCCCCATCACTTTCCGGGCCATCTGGCAGGAACCTTGTTATATTCCTAACAACTGAGACTCTATAATGGGCAGGTGTATTCACCTCACCTTGCGTACAAGGTGGCCTCAGCTCCTCTCTTGGGTCCTAGCTTGTGTGCTTCTTCTGAGTTGAAGGGAGGTGGGCTATAATTGCTAGCTGTAATAATCTTCTCTCAAGGATTTCTAATGGTTCTGCTCTTTTCAGTGCTTTAGTGGGCTCACTTATTCCCTTCTCCTCTATCCGTGTCTGGGCACTCGAGTCGATAAGGGGACTTGAAATTGATCTTTTCCAGTTTCCCTGACCTTCTGTAAGGAGGCATCACTTGTCCTTTGGGCTTTGATCCCTAACTTCACCCTCCAAAGAGAGAACCTCCTTCTCTTCCACGTGCTTCGTCACTGTCGTACTCCACTTTTTCCTCTCCTTTTCGGATAAACATTTGGTAAACTGGGCATGCCTCAGGTGATCTTATTAGGACAATAGATGATTTGAATGGTCACTTTTTGTTGCATTTCTTCAGTCATTTTTGGTTTTCTGCAATAGACCTTCCCAGTTACCTACCTGCATATAGATATTATTATTGTTATTACTATTTTTGTTGGTATTATTATTGTTATTATTCTTGGTCCCCTGGTCTATAATTCCCCCTCCTCTTTGTGCAGTAAGCTGTTGTTTATTTATTTATTTATTTTTATAGTTTTATAGAGCGCGAACCAGACCCAAGCTAGGGTATCAGAGCGCTTTACATAAGGCGTACGGTGAACACATTCAAAGGGGAACATTGCATATAAAGAGACATAATCTGAAAGTAACAACATTGAGAGGACTTGTTCTGAGCAGTAAAAAAACATTCAAAGTTGATGTAGGTCTTCACTTGTCGTGGCAGCAGTGGGAAGAAATGTTCTGAACAGTAAAAGACAGTTCATGTTCGTGTAGGTCTTCACTTATGGTCAGGTAACCCGAGAGTAGAGGTAGTTAGGGGTTGTAGATCAGGGGTCGTGGTTGTGTGGATTTAAGGTAGGACTTTGCTCATCAGGAATAATTTTGCTTCCTTTTTGAAGAGAGGCGTAGAGGAGATTTTTCTGATGTGTGGTGGAAGCGAGTTCCATATTCTTGGCGCTGCCCCAGAGAATGCTCTGTTGTAAGTTTTAGTCTTTTTGAAACGTGAGGGTTTCAGAAGTAGATTGTTTGCGCTCCTTGAATGTCTGTTTCCTCCAGATAAGGTAAGTTTTTGGGCTAGGTACTGGGGGGTGTTGTGGTGTAACGCCTGGTGTTATGTTATGTTATGTTAGTAACATTTATTACGCGCACAGCTGCCCCAGCTAAGGGGCGTCCCGGCGCGCGACAAGGTACAACATATCCAACATAGAACCACGGAGACAGCAAGGTCAAAACAGAAACGTTTTTAAGGATTTCCGAAAGAGCAGAAGGTCATTGGTAGAGCGGAGATGGAAAGGGAGCGTATTCCAAAGGGCTGCAGCTTTCACCCGAAAAGAGCGCCCACCAGCTCGACAGAGCCTGAACCTCGGGACTAAAGCGAGCGCCTGCTCCGACGATCTTAATACACGTGATGGAACATAGCCAGAAATGAGATTGGAGAGCATCAGAGGGGCAGAACCTTTCAAAATTTTAAAAACCAGACATAAAACTTTAAAATGGATACGCGACTTAACCGGTAGCCAGTGTAGTGCTCGGAGAGTGCTAGAGGCCGAGCAGAACCTAGGTAAACCGACAATAGCTCTGGCCGCGGCATTCTGCACGCGTTGAAGCCGCAGAAGTTCTGCCTGATTACTCCACAGCAGGAGCGAGCTAGCGTAGTCCAGGCGGGAAAGAACAGTAGCCTGCACTACCATCTGCCTGGTTGGGGGATCGAAGAACTTAAGGACCGGCCTTAAGCCCCGCAGGACACCAAAGCAACATTGGTGTGTGATGCAAGCCATTTTTAGGTGGATTCAAGCTTCGTATGGTAGCCAGTTGAGTGCTTTCAGGTGTGGCGATTTGTGGTCAAATTTCCTAGAACCTGTTATGAGTCTTGCTGCGACAGGCTTTTAGAGGGGCGGTTGAGATTTTGGGAAGCCCAGCGAGGGTGGTACATCTGTATTCAAGCCTTGAAATAACTAAGGACTGGACTGCAGTTTTGAGGTCGGAATTCTCGAGAAAAGGTTTCATTTTTCTGAGATAGCTGAGGTGGAAGCGGGCATTTTTAGCCAATAAGTTGACGTGATTTTGCATGTTAAGGTTCTTATCCAGAGTGATACCTAGTGATATGGAGAAGGCTACTACAGTTGGGGTGCAATTCAATGCAGTGATGATTTTGATCCACTCCTTTGTCTCAGTGGAGTTCTTAGGGGGGAGATTAAGAGAAACTTTGTTTTTTGAGAGTTCAGCTTGAGGAAGTTGGTTGATAGCCATTGGACTGTCTTCTCGAGAGCTAGGTTCATTGTCCTTATCTCTTCGATAGAGGAGATCTTGATGTACAGTTGGGTGTCATCCGCGTACATGTGGAAGGAGATGTTCTCCTGCTGTAGTAGTGAGTGGTTCGACGTATAGGTTGAATAGCATGGGAGATAGAGTGGAGCCTTGAGGAACTCCCAGTAGGTTAGGGGAGGAAACAGAGAGATTGTTGTTGATCATGTACGATTGCGTTCTGTTTTCCAGGAAGGATTTGAACCACTGAAGGACTTTACCAGATACACCCATCCTGTTTTCTAGTCTTCTTAGTAATTTGTCATGATTGACCGTATCGAAGGCTGATGAGAGGTCGAGTAGAACTAGCAGTCAGGTTTTGTTGTGGTCAAGGGCTTGAAGGGCGTCATCTACTATGTGCAGGATGGCTGTTTCTGTGCTATGCCCAGGTATGAAACCCGATTGGTGAATGTTCAGTAGATTGAAGTGCGAGATGTGTTGGTTCAGTTGTTGCTGAACACACCTTTCCAGGAACTTGGCTAGCATGGGAATGTTGGTTATTTGGTCGGAAGTTGTTGGGGTCGGAGTTATCTGCTGTTGGTTTTTTTAGGATAGGGGTGACTTGGCCTGTTTTTAAGCAATCTGGGAAGTGACCTTGTGATAGTGAGGCATTGATGATTTTGGTCCAGAGAGGTGAGATGATATGGAAGAGGTGGGGTAAGCAATTTGAGGGGACAGGGTTGTTGAAGTGGTTGTTTAGTTTGGTCGTCGCTAGAATATTGGTGATGTCAATGAGATCGTAGAGTTTAAACGTGGCCCAGTGAGAGTTATTTTTGGGCAGCCGTAGCTCTTGCAGTGCAGGAATTTCGGCTTGACTGCTCTTTGGAGTGGCTGAGTTGAATGCCGCCTCACTAAGTTCGAGTTGAAGGGAGTTGGTTTTAGCTGTGAAAAATGAGGAAAATTCTACACTACTCAACTGTGATTTCGATGTTAGGAGTGAGGAGTTGGCTAATTTGTTGCATTGTTGTTTCAGAATTTCGAAGAGTTTCTTTGGTCTATTTTTGGCCTTGTCTAGTTCTGATCTGAAGAAGTCTTTTTTTGATTTTAGGATACTTTTATTGTAGGAGTTTCTCAATTTCTGGAGAAGTTTAAGATGATTGGGGGAGGGATGTTGCCTCCATTTCCGTTCCGTTGATCTAAGTTTGCCTCTCTCTTCATTTAAGGGTCCGCGGAACCATGGGTTTTTGTCTTTATCCGGAATTCTTTTGAGTTTTGGTGGAGCGGCTTGATTGAAGACTTTGGTCATTGAGGAGTTGTAGTGAGCTGTGAGGTCGTTGACGTCTGACATGTTATTGGGGGGGGAGTGAAAGCCTTCTCCCAGTGGGAGGCTAGGTTGTTCCAATCAATGTTTTTTATGTCTCTTATCCAATGTTTTTGCTTTCTTTGTTGCGAGAAAGTTTTCTTGTAAGTTGATGGAATTTGGAAGGTGATAATGTGATGGTCTGACCAGTCACAGGGAATACCCAAGAGTGATTCAATAGTATTTTGTTTAGATATGATCCAATCAAAAGTGGTACCCTTTGAGTGAGTTGGCATTGAGATAACTTGGGTCAGGGAATGGTCTGCTACGAAGGTTTTGAGGGCGTTAACCTGCTTGTCCAAGGGGTTATCCCAGCGGAGATTGAAATCACCCAGGTATATGTCTTTGGAGTGAGGGGAAGAGTTTGAGGTAATAATTTCCATGAGCTGTTCTGTGAATTCAGCATTCAAACCTGGAGGATGGTAGAGTATATGTAGTTTGTGTTAGAGGATACTTGATGATTTAACAGAAATCCCCAGGTATTCACAAGAGACTAGGGGTTCCGAGTGAAATTTTGAGATGGAGATGTCGGAACGATGTATGCAGGCTAAGCCTCCGCCTGTCTTGTGCGTTCTGTCTAATCTAATGATGTTGTAGTCAAGGGGGACTAGAAGGTCTAGGCAAGGGGAGGATGATTCATTGAGCCATGTTTCTGTGAGGATGATTATATCCACTTTCCTGTTGAGGGCAAGGTCGGCGATGTCAGAGGCGTGTTTCGGGGCTGAGAGGCAATTCAGTAGAAGGCAGGAGAGCGCGTTTTAGGAATTCTTTACAGTTGGCTCAGGGTTCTCGGTGTACGCGGTTATTCAGTGAAGGTTATTCAGGTTTATTTCTCTAAGTCTTGGATGTGAAGTTCTGCTTGGGTCGCTAGGGACTGGGAGTATAGCGTATTCATCTTTATTTGTGGAAGGGCCAACCGTAGTTTCATATAGCCGTAGTAGTGTTTGGATTTCACAGTCCGTTATATTGTTGGAGAGTCTGCATGTGCGCAAGAATTGATCGGTTAGAGGTAGGGGGATAGTTTTTATCCCCTTCTCGACTGTTGCTAGGGAATTTTCAAGGTGTTTAAGTGTAGAGAGGGAGTTTTCAGCGAATTGAAGGATGTTTCTGATTTCTAGGATAACGTTTTGTAAATTTCGGACGGTGACGAAAGGATGTGTTTCAGGAGAATCTTGATAGGGCAGGGGGGAGCTGAAGTTGGGTGTTGAGAGGGGGGCGTTGTTGTTGTTCTTGCTAATTCTAGATGAGGGAGTCGCTGTGGTGTGTGAAAAGGGAGGAGGGTTGTTGATGCTTCTTTCAGTAGATCTAGGTTGAGGCAAGGGTCGTAGATCTTCCTTAGGTGCAGATAGGGTGGAGGGAGAAGTTAGCTCCTTAGGTACCCTAGGTCGGTTGATGGACTGGCTTTTTAAGGCACAGAGATGATGGGAATTGTTAATGCTACTTTCAACAGTTCTGGGTGGGGTAGGGGGTTGTTGATCCTCAGGATGAGCTGATGGGCTGGAGGGAGAAGTTAGGCCCTGAGGTACAAAGGGTGGGTTGATGGACTGGCTTTTTAAAGCACAGGGCTGATGATAATTCTTAATGCTACTTTCACCAGTTCTGGGAGGGGTTGACCATCAGGAGATGAAGGGGTGGTAGGAGTGGTTAGGTTCTGAGAGATGCTGAATGTGGTGATGGTGTGTGTTTTAAGGGTGAAGAAGTATTTGTCGAATAGTTCTAGGTCCTTGTTAGCTGCTTGAATGAGCACGGTGCCATTTTTGCAGGATGTTATGTTCAGTGTAGGTCTGAGGTTTTGCACGGGTGTCGTAGTAATCCTGGTTCCGTAGGGGATATTTTTATGTTCCTGGATATTTAATAGCTTGGAGAATGTCGATCGCCATTTTGCTATTTTTCTTGTGAAGAATATGAGGTTATTGAGTATAGTGCCTTTGTTTCCTCATCTAAATTGATTTCTGCAGGATTGGTAGTTTCTGAAAGTAGGTGCATTTATACTGCCATCTCCTGCTTCCAGGTCGGTTGGATTCAAAGTCCCAATTCTCTCAGATTTCTCTTTTTGAGACATTTGTCCGTTCTATTCTGGAAGATTCTTTGTAGGCAGGCTATCCATAGGGTCTTTAGCGCACCCTCCTAACTCCGTGGTTTTGGTCGTTTCTCCACCTTCCTGGGTTGGTTTGCTCTTCTCCTGTGCCTTTGAGAGGCCATCCCTTATATTTTTGTGATGTAACTGTGACTCTTTCTTTAAACTTTTGAATAAGAAAGTATCTGATGTCGGGTAGTTGGGAGATTTTCTCCACTATTGGGTCGCATTGGTACCACACCGCTTTATCTTTCGCGAAATCTTGAGCCTGTTTTATAAGTTGGTTTAAGTGCTTCAGATTTGAATCAATAGTCATCGTGAAGTTGACAAGCATTTGGTGGACCTCAATCTGGGTGTCAAATTTATCCACATGGAGTTTGCGGACTTTAGCGATTTCATATATGACTATAGCCATACTCTCATTTTCTTGAAGTGGAGGTTCGGATTGCTTTCGTTGTTCCTTTACCATACTGGATTCAATTTCTCAGAAAATTGCATTGTCATACACAGCCTTGATGGAGGCGAAGGTTTTGTTATCTTTCCCCATCCATTTCATTGGAGACCACTCACT
This sequence comes from Triturus cristatus, assembly GCF_964204655.1. NCBI lineage: Eukaryota > Metazoa > Chordata > Amphibia > Caudata > Salamandridae > Triturus > Triturus cristatus. The sequence goes on from NC_140594.1 coordinate 1,101,867,664, forward strand.
TCTGTTCCTTTTTCCTGTTTGGCTACTTCGTGGCTGCTGCTGTTGAGTCATCGGTCTTACGGAGGCTGCATTCGGCGGCAGCGTTGTATTTGGCATAGGCAATGGCTGTAACTGGGCCTCGCTGTCTTCCTGAGGGAACTTTAGTGGCAGGGCCCATGAGGCAACACAGTTATCTCTGATTAGCTTTACTGGGGAAAGTTGAACAAGCGGTGGAACAAGGGTAGGGGATAGTTGACCTTTTGTCAGAAGTTCACAGATCCAGTTGTTTAGCTTGCATTCATCAGATTGAGGGCTTATCCCCTCCTCTTCCCCTCTCCCTTGGGTATCTGTCCATTTCACCTCTGTCCTTATCCAACGACGCAAATGTAGGGTGTTCACTGGGATCCCAATGCGAGGGGAAAGTTCCTCGAGCTTCGAGCCTTTGCTCCATGATCGCCTCTTCCTTCTTGCGTGGGCTGCCTTAAGTCCTTGTTTCGCATCTGAAGCTTGGGCTACCATTAGCTTAAAAAGGTTGGTAACTGTTGGTGATTTTAGCTTTAATTTTGCTGTCTTAGATACTTTCGGTCTTGGGGCCCCCAAATCGCTCTCCATACCCTTTTCCGGGCTAGTTGTATACCCCATCAAGGTAGCCGACCTTTCTTTCTAATTTGGCCTCTGTGCCATCCTTGCAGCCCCGACTGTGCAGAGTTGGAAATTTTGAGTTCTCATTTCAATCTCCGGGTTTCTGAAGATCTGCAGGGGAAACCTCTCTGGTGATCTATTCACTCCTTAGTGCACTAGCAGTACTAGCAACCAAAGCATAGCACGGGAAAATACATGAGGCAGGTGCTGGGAAGAAGGTATGTACATTTAGGCTAGGAAGCAGTGGACAACGAGGTGCCTGGTATCTGCCCTGTTATCTGCCCCTATAGATAGTGGGGGTATACTTTGTATTGCTTTATGCTAATAGTACTTTAGTGTTGTCAATTTTGAAACCTCTGTAGGCTCTGGCAACACTTTTAACCTCTTTAATCCTCCTTAGGTTGTTACTGGTATTAATGGTAGTACTTACTGTCTGCATGCCAGCTGTAGAGTTTATTGAGAAGTTGAGGTGGTGTAAGCCAGAGGCACAGCTGTGCACTGATGGTGCAGGTGGGCATCACCGAAAGCACAGGCCGCAGCAGCCTACTGCTGACCACTTCCGTGCAATTTGGGGGAGTCCAATGCATATTACCTGGCACCTCCTGCCACCCTGACGTTTACCACCTCTCGCTGCCGCTGTTTTCTCACAGACAATCTGTCTTCAATCTCTCAGTGCTGTTCAGCAGGTGGGCTGAGGAAGTTAGAAGTGCAGGAAGAGATGTAAAGGCCTAAGCAGCAGTACACGTCTCGTGGTCATCCTGTCCCGTCAGCTGCCACCCACTTGGGGATTCCAGAACTTGCTGAATCATAGTCTGACCCCTGAATACACAGACACCAGCAGGCTTCATTTTCACAGGGGGAGGACTCCTTCACATGATGTTTAGCGGAGCTCCAACGAACCCGGCTTCTTTTGTGGGAGGAGGACTTCCCTCACGACATTCAGCTTGTACAGTGGGCAGCTTTCGTGCAGTGTCCGTGCTGCGTTCACAAGCAGCGTTGTGCATACCGCGACACAGCATCCTGTCTAACTACAGAGTGTAGCGAGATCGATTTAGAGAATTTGATAATTCTGCAATTTGTAGTGCATTAATTGACAGTAGGTGAATCTAGGGATGATGCATAATCAATTTATCATCTAAATTTGCAATGTGGCCTAGGGTAAACTGAGCTGAGTCTGTATATTTTAATGAATATGAATGTTCATGTGTATTAAAGGTCAGGTATACTAATGCTTTGTGCTGGGCTTGCGTCAAATATTAGTAAAGCCGCGCCCTGATGCATTGGTTTTCAAATAAAGATCACAGATATTGAAACGTTGTTGCCCCAAAAATTGCTTACGACTGCTTTCATTGCACCTGTCAGTAGGTGTAGGTGTACTCTTGGCTGTTCGCAAGCATACTTTTGTTTGAAATGGTAAGTTAAAGTTAGTGGATGGCTTTGCCCACAGAGAAACAACAAGGATAGCCACATCCCTTACTCCTTCTTTCACTTACCGATATGGACACCACCCTTGGACCTGGAGCATCTACTCACAAATTGAAGGTTAAGAAGGACAGAGACCTTTCCACAGTGGGTCCATCTGAAAAAGTCAAGCAGCACCAACAGATTTGTATGTTTGGCAGTATTCACTGATAATCTAACTAGATTGCCACCCTACAAACACACTCAGATTTACTCTTGGAGAGGGCAGGGTGCTATCAAAATTGATGGGCACATAGAAGTATTTCCCTGTTTGGAATGTTATTTCCCCATGGAGAAGCAGGAACAAACTTCAAGTGTGCAAATGCACATTTGAATTAAGCTTAAGCATGCAAAACTGTATGCCTGCTGTAATTCTGAATATGGACATATTTATGCATTTGAATACTTAAAGTAATTACTGTTATAGATTTCCTTTAAAACTCTGCTCCTTGACAATAACAAAAAAGTTGGACATTTGCTGTCTATGAGTAACCTCACAGAGGGAAACTACCAATATTTTTGCTCTAAACATTTAAGAATCTAGCAGTCAAAGTGTTGAGTCTAGACATCAGTGTCGAGGCTCATTATACAGTGCATCCATCCTGATTTCAACTAAATATGATGCCTGCTGCACTAGCCCTGCAATGGATGCAATTTGCAAATAGGCCTCATTGGAAGCAGTTCCCAATGAGTCAAAAAGCAGTGAGAGGACATCAGCCTCCCTACAGTTTACTTAGAATCCTTGGACAGAAACTAAACGTTTGTTCTGGCGGTCCTGGCTGGTTTATAGTGGAAACGCTAGAGCTGATCAAGAATCTCACTTGGCAGTACCCTCTAACATCCCTCCAGTTCATCTCTGCTGCATTGCTGTCTAATCCTCTTTTCAGTCTATCCTTTCTAATTGACAGCAACAAAGAGCTAGCCCTGCTTACTTACAACTTACAACAGCTTGTTCCAAACCCACACACATTGCAAAACATACATTAGATGCCATTTTTAGCAACCCAGATTTACTCACATTTCAAAGGTATTCCAGTCATGTGGTCCGATGACGACTTGGTTGCCTTGCAACACAAGACACCACAACTGACAATAGCTAAACTCTACTTACCCACAACTACATATCCACCATGGGAGAAGATTATTTTGGAGTACCTAGAAACCAAGCTTACTTCCAATATACATGTGGACACAAACTTATTTCAAAATCTCTATGAATGCCTCCATGAATCCTGTGATATTTTAATCCCAAAGAAAACATCTAAATATGACAGAAGAAAAGAACCCCCTTGAATGAATGAAGACTTAAAAAGGACAAAACAAGGATGTGCTAAGCTTCAGCGGACCTGGCATAAAGCAAACATCTTGCAAGATAAAACACGCCTACAAAGCTATAATAGAATGTAAACCTGAGAATCAAAAAACCACAAAAAAATATTTAAAAAAATACTACTTAAGCAGAATCCGCAACACAAAATGCCCCAATAAAGAATTTTAGAAAATACTCACACATTATCCCAATCCAAAAAGCACCAGAGGAACCCATCTCTTTACTCTAAGACTTTTGTCACAAGCTGGCACATCATTACACAACTAAAGCAGACATGTTGGATTCTTGCTTACCTACAAAATATACCACAGCGCTAACTCATTTCCAACAAACACCTCTGGGGGTGGGTTTGCACAGCCATTGCACTCTGTTACAATTAAATGAAAGATACGTAGTCCAGAGATGTAATTCAGGATCACAGCTTTATTCTTCAGATAGGATCCAAGTTATGTCTCATGCTATGCTTCTTACAATGCCATGCCATGCCCCACCAGGAGCAGCCTCCTTGCTGATCAGGCCTTCCACACCAACTGATTCCTTCTTCCCACTCAAACACTCTCAACATTCTGATGACATCACATAGACTGAGCAGCAAGGCAAGGGCAGCAACAGAGAGGATGCATTAATCACTTACTAGATTATAACACATCCCCCCTCATCAAAATTGTTAAAATACAAGCATGCAAGATCAATGTACATACATGCAATACGACTAATTATAAATACAATGTGCGGTGGTGGAAATACACACATACAAAAGTCAACGAGCTTTGAGAATAACACAAAGCTTCAAGACGTAACACTAAAGGGTAATTTTGTAACCCCTAACAACAGGATGATACAAATACTTCAACCAAAACAAGAGTAAATCCAGAGAAACTAAAATGTATTCTCTTCTTCCCAAACAAGGGTAAATCCAGAGAAGCTAAAGAGCATTCTCATCTTTCCAAAACAAGGGTAAATCCGGAGAAGCTAAAAAGGAAATAGTCTTCTCTTGTGCACACCCGTAACGCACAGTCCAACACCTCACACGAGGTAACAAGCAATTCAGAGGGTAAAACCAAACAAGCAAATCAGAGAAGCTACTCAAAAGGTAGACCTCTCATGTGCGCACCTGTAACGCACAATCCAACACCTCACACGAGGTAACAACCAATTCAGAGGGTAAAACCAAACAGGCAAGTCAGAGAAGCTTTAAAAGGAGTCTTCTCATGTGCGCACCCGTAACACACAGTCCAACACCTCACACGAGGTAACAACCAATTCAGAGGGTAAAACCAAAACAGTGAAATCAGAGAAGCTTCAAAAGAAGGGGTCTTCTCATGTGCTCACCCGTAACGCACAGTCCAACACCTCACACGAGGTAACAACCAATTCAGAGGGTAAAACCAAAACAGTGAAATCAGAGAAGCTTCAAAAGAAGGGGTCTTCTCATGTGCGCACCCGTAACGCACAGTCCAACACCTCACACGGGGTAACAACCAATTCAGAGGGGCATACACTAACATGACCAGGAACACTATACTCTCTCCCTCTAATCACACAAATGCAAGACAAAACACTACACTCTCTCACCTCCTCTCAAACAAATTCAGGATAAGGTACCAGTAAATAATACAATCATAGCATTAAAAAAAACACCTAAAATTGAACCTAAAAGAATGGCACAATAAAAGCTTTTGAGCACATACAGCAACATTATGAAAAATACACTGTCCCAAGAAAACAATAAGCTAACATAAAGAAGGTAGTCACCGTGGTCTGTAAAGTAAGCATGCTAGGCTTGAAGAACATGTAGATAAAAGTAAATCGCAATGAAACAGTACCTTGCTGGAAGATTATAAACAAGAAAAACAACAATTTCCTTTCCATTTGCTTGGAACACCAAACCGAAGTGAAGCAGAACAGGTGTGCCTGTCACCGAAGAGTGTAGGCACAAGAGATGATAAAGTTGCAAAGACGATCCAGTCACAGGTTGACGAAAAATGAACTCCTTGAAAAGCAGGCAGAGCAGCAAGTGAAGTTAATATTGAAGATGTCAAACAAAGTTCAGTAGAATTACCACTCATGGCCACATGATGTCAGTGAAGTAACAGAGTGTCTCTATACTGAAGAAAGAACACTCTATGATAATGACGAATTTGAATCATGAGAACGAGAGGAGCCACGACAGAGGGCAGCAAGTAAGGAAACAGTATGCCTGGCGCTGTAGGGAAACGTTGTGTGAGCATTGGTGGCAGTTTGAAGGCATCCAGAGTGAACAGCATAGAACGTCTGAGGGGAACAACGATGACACCAGGGAAACAGGCTTGTGAAAGTAAGAGCGCGCTACTAGTGACACGCGCACCGATTTTAAACGACAATGTTGCAGTTAAACTGCCAACCGAGTGCCAATGTTAAATGTAAAATATTCACAAAAATTCACTTACTTGGGCAAATGTCAAAAAAGACGCAGTGAGCTGAATCCAAACAGAGTGATGGGAAGATACAGTCCAAGTAGTAACACAGCAAAGCACTGCAAATTGACCCAGGAAGCGGCTGTATAAAACAAGCAGTGGTTGTAGATCCAGTTAAGCTGAAGTGGACACAACAGAGTCCAGAACACGCGGTTAGAGTCACAGCAAGCAAAATCCCAGGGTTAGGAACAAAGAAAATGCAGCACAGCATGGTAGACAGCAGAACAGAAAAAACGCTTTTCCAAAGTAACTGCACAGGCAACAAGGCAAAGACAGTTCATCCAAAGCAGGAGGGCAGACTTCCACCAAGACAGGCAGGCAGTGGACAGCAGACAGGCAGGTAGGAACTGGCACCTTAGATCACTGGTAAAACATTCCTAAAATCCAACAGGTAGCAGGAACCAACCCAAATCCAAATGTAGAGTACTCACTAGTACATGCAAATAATGCCCAGGTTACAGATAATGTTCTCTGTCAACATGTTACAGGACAGGAACAGTTCAGCAAAAGCAGGCAGGCTTCAAGACAATGAAGGAAAGTCTAAGACAAACTGGCACTTACTGGTTGGGGCGACCGATGAAATGGTCACTGGTGGGGCATTAGGGGTGCCAGGTTGGGTCAAATCCACAGGTTGTAGTTTCTTCAGTTTTAAAAGTCCAATCTCCATTGAAGTAGCACGCAGGTTCTTTAAAATCTTCGCCAGTGTTACAATTAAATGAAAGATACGTAGTCCAGAGATGTAGTTCAGGATCACAGCTTTATTCTTCAGATAGGATCCAAGTTATGTCTCATGCTATGCTTCTTACAATGCCATGCAATGCCCCCCCAGGAGCAGCCTCTTTGCTGCTCAGCCCTTCCACACCAACTCATTCCTTCTTCCCACTCAAACACTCTCAACATTCTGATGACATCACATAGACTGAGCAGCAAGGCAAGGGCAGCAACAGAGAGGACGCATTAATCACTTACTAGACTATAACACACTCCTTCAAAGAATTATCTCAAACTAAATTTCTCGATATTTCCAAAGCAAACAGGCCTGCCTGTTTCCTCTCTGACCCCTGTCTATCACAACTCTTTAGAACAATTATCTTAGCGACTTCAGCAACCATCCTTATCAGGACACTAAGTGACTCCTTAATTACTAAAAAAGCATACATATGCCCAATATTAAAGCAAACAAGCCTGGACCCTCAAGACCGCTACAATTACAGACCTATAGCAAATAAACCATTCTTTGGCAAACCTATAGAAGAGCAGCATTCGCCCAGATATCACAGTTCATAGAGGAAAACTCTAATCTCCATCTGGGACACCTTTAAAAACACAGTTGAGTCAATGGGGTTGCTGCCCTACTTCTACTGTACCTTTCTGCTGCCTTCTACACAGACGATCATGACATACTAATCCTAAGACTCAAGGAAGCAGGTCAGGAGGGTTTCGCTGTCACTTGGATCTCGCCCTTCCTATCTAATAGAACAAATGCCCTACTCTCTTATCCAAACCTTACAGCATAAAAACAGGGTTCCCTCATTGCTCCATCATCTCATTGAACAACTACATGAAACCCTTACCAGAACTCATCAATGTTTTTCGGTTGACTTCCTATACCTATGCAGACAACATGCAGACACTTCTACATGATAAAGTCCAAAGACATTGTGAGCTCCAAAATCTTCAGCTGCCTCCTGTCCGTTGAGTAGTGGATGATATGGTATGTGAATACATATCTACTTACAAAAATCTATTAGACCATGTATATCATAGTATGTAGATGACTTTCTGTATATAGATGTATGCCTCTTAGTATGGTAATACATATGTGTCTGAGAATCTAAATTTGATATGATATGAACCAAACAGAGACATCGTACTGTCACTGTGGTGTGGAAAAATATGATTCATAAAAGCATCCAATGGTAAAGCAGAACAGCATCCCATTGAAAATACAAGCACCATTCTGCATTAATAACAAGCAGTGACGTTTACTCTCAAATCAGTGAAGAGAAAACTATGGCTCATTTGAAATGCCATTTACAACCTCCATTAGCCAGAGGAAGTGGCCTTTTAAATATACAGTGGAACTCTGCTCCTCTCTTCAGGAATAACACTGTGAGAAACCAAGGCTTTTTTCAGAGTCCCCCTATTTTATTGCCCTGATTTTCTACCTCTGACTGTGCCCTAGCCTCTGCTAACCATACCCAGGGCCTGTGGTCTGTGTAAAAGTACATGATAATTAGGTGTAATTACAATTGGTACTGACAACCTACCTGTAAGTCCCTCTAAGTCATTAATTTTATTTTCTCTCCTACAATGGCAGTATCACACCTTCCTACTAGGTGCATCTTTAGTGGATGAGCATCTGAACAAGTATGCATTCAGTTAAATCTGATGCTAGCCTTGCCCGAGGGAATTCTCCATTTACTAAGGAACACAAACATTGGTTGCACTTTGGTGTTCCATCCCTGAATTTCTACTTGTCCGTTCTACTCATTACTCTACAAAATACAGTATTATTCAAATGGGTTTAGGGTATGTATTAATTCATAAAACTATTATGAATCAATAGTACATCATAAGGTGTTTAATGTAAGAGAGATCGTGATCACCTTCCCATGGTTAATTACTAATTAATGCACTAGGTAAGTAAAACATTATTTGGAGTGAGAACTTTCTAGTGCATAGAGTACTCTATTTGCAAATAATGTATGGTTCTGGTTTATTTCAAAACATACTAGTTGAACACAACACAGAGAGTGCAACAAATTTAAATGCATTAATGATTTCTGTGCTTTTATTAAACAGCTCTGGGATGATGAAGCTGTCTTGGAAACCCTTAAACCAGTAAACGGATTCAGCAGGTAAACCGTCTTTACTTCTTCTGAACACTAGTGTTAACTCACACTTCAACTCCTGGGGCTAGAGTCTAAACTACATTTTGGAGTAAATTATACTCCAGTATTACTACTTTTTGTACTCCACATGCAATTCTCAAATTTCAGGCCAATAACTCGGCCTCCTCTATCTTTACTGTGCCGTGATGTCCACCCCAGAGGCTGAGATCTCCACACACATAGGTATAAGATTGTGTAGTATATGTTGCAGGGACTGGGGAGTGATGGGAAAATGGGGTAGCAATACTCCCAAATGGGTGGGGTAAGAGGAAATCAAGTAGGGGTTAATTTAGGGACATGATAAAAACACATACCCTCTCTGGGGAGAGGAGTTGGCCTAACGGCTCGGGCAGCCGACCTTGAATCTGGGGAACTGGGTTCGAGTCTCAGCAATGACGCTGAACATCATGTGTTTCTGGGAAAATCACTTAGTCTCCCTGTGCCTAACAAAAATGAATGTGTGTCCTCATGTTACGTAACTGGTGCTGTTCGAGGCATATGAGCTGCTGCAGTCACATTATTGCATTAGATCGCCGCCTAGTGTTGGGTCCGGATGTTGCACGTTGTTGTCTTGGAAGAGTCTTCGGGATCTCACAAGATAGGTGACTCCTCCCCTGAACTACAGTGCGCATGGACAGCTCCTCCATCGTCAGATTGGTTTTTTCCGCCATCGGGTTCGGGTGTACTTCTGCGACGTCAACTTCGACTCTGAAGTTTTCAACTTTCTTCACAGCAAATCAAAGTATCTCGACGGGATTGCTCTCCGGTCGATACCCTAGAACTTTACAAGACTTTATTTCTCATATTTCCATCGACGCAGGCCTCCGGGCCTATCGACGCCACTCGGGCCTCGGGCCCATGGAAAGGACCCCCTTCAAAAAATGCCCCCAGTGTGGTGCTAAATACCCACACACGGATCATCACCCGGTGTGCAACAGATGCCTATCTCCGGAGCATAAAGAAGAAGACTGCTCAGCCTGCCCACTCTTCCATTCCAAAAAGACAATCAGGAACCGAAGGGCCCATCGACAAGCGATGCATCGACAAGCAGCAGCACCGGCACCGGAACAGGGCGATATCTTCGACGACCCCTCAGATGCCGAGGACTCGGACGATCTACAGCTCGTCACAGTCGAAGAATCGGACTCAGATGACCCAATCCCAGCGGGGCAGCACGTGAGTACCGATGCCCCTGTCCCAATCACCCCACATAAGGCTCCGGTCAAGACATCGCCACAAGGCCTTCGTCACGATCGAAACATCCCTTCGGAAGCCCCACCCTCGGGCCCGGCTCCGAAGATAATAGAAAAGCCTTCCGGTAGCTCGGGACCGAGCAAACCGTATCTTCCTACACCCAAAATGCCTTCGGCGCCGAGAAAAACACATCCGGCGCCGAAAGACTCGACCGTTCCCAAAAACGTCGAGCCGAAGCATCTCGAGTCGAAAACGGTCGATCCCAAGAAAAATATCGACACAAAAAAGTTAATCGACCCGAAAAAGACTAACGTCTCCAAAAAGGTCACCGAGCCTAACCCAAGATCAAACCCAAGAAAACGGTCGATCCGAAAAAGGACGTCAAAGTCAAGAAAGCTCCCGAACCGAACAAAAACAAGGTTCCCGAGCCAAACAAGTCGAAGCCGAAGCCTCCAAATCCTTCGACTCCCAGTAAAAAACACCAAAAATCTTCGGTGCCGAAACCACCAAATACAGAGGAGGAGCTGTTTTTTCCGGATCCTGTCGATCCAAAACAGAAAAGAATCATCATAGACCCTAACACAGGTCATGTGGTGCTCCACAAGAGGAAAATTCATCCTGCCTTACCCTCTCCTATTCCTCTAAAAAGGAAGGACATTGCTACTTCTCCTATTAGGCCTGTCACCCCTCCTCCTCTCTCTCCTATTCTGCCTTATTTGCCATACACACCCCCCATGCCTCCACAGCCTGTTGGGGACCCAGATGAGGACATAGATAATGATCCACAAGACCCTTATGACGATCCTGATGACACAAATCCCAACCTGGACACATGGGGAAACCCATATTCACCAGACAATAACACACCTCTTCTATACCCCACACCATACCCTTCAAAACCATCCCCTCCTGACGACACCATTGCATTTCATCAGTTAGTAGACAGGGCTGCTAGTTTCCACGGGGTAGATATGCATGCTGACCCTCTGGAAGAGGATTTCTTGCTGGACACCTTCCCAACCACAGAAAGAAGTGTCCGCACTTTACCCATGCTCAAAGGGGTTTTAAAACATGCACCAGAAATATTCAAAGACCCCATTAGGGCTAGGATACTCAACCCTAGACTGGAAAAGAAATATAGAGCAGCACCCTCCGACCCTACATACATCAAGGGTCAACTACAGCTGGACTCTTTAGTAGTCGCCAATGCACGAAAAAGGGCGAACTCACAAACCACTGGCGATGCTGCACCACCAGAAAAAGAGTCCAAACTACTGGAGGCATCAGGGAAAAGGATGGCTTCACAAGCAGCCAACACCTGGAGAATAGCTAACACACAAGCATTGTTAGCTAGATATGACAGAGCACACTATGACAAACTAGAGGAGCTGCTACAACATCTCCCTGACCCATATAAACAACAGGCAACTGATCTTATCCAAGAAGGAAAGTTCATCACTAATGCCTCGATAAAGTGAGCTCTAGATGCAGCTGACACAGCCTCTAGAACAGTCAATACAAGCGTAATGTTAAGAAGACACGCCTGGCTTCGCATATTCGGTTTCAAACCTGAGGTGCAAACCACTATTCTCAATCAACCCCTTAACCACGATTTCCTGTTTGGGCCTGAAACAGATGTCCTACTAGACCAGATGAAGAAGGACACTGACACCGCTAAATCTATGGGTGCACTACAGTCTTACCAATCCAAACGTTCCTTTCGTAGATCCTCCTATAGAGGTACAGGGAGAGGGAATAACACACAAACCTCTCAAACTTTCCAAACTACCTCTCAAAACACATTTCAAAAAGGCAGAGGAGGATATCGAGGAAACAATACTAAAGGCAGAGGTAGAGGTAACAACAACAACCGTACCTCCACCACTCCCAAACAGTGACCTCCTACACCTGCCTCCAGACCACTTAACACCAGTCTGAGGCAGATTATCACAGTTCCTACCTGTCTGGGAATCCATCACAACAGACAGGTGGGTGAAGGAAATTATCCATTCTGGTTACTGTCTGGAACTTACATCTACCCCACCCAACATACCACCCAAACACAGACCAATGTCAGAGGAACACACCATACTATTGCAACAAGAGGTCTTAGCAATGCTACAAAAGCACGCTATCGAACCGGTTCCCCTGCAGCAACAAGGAAAAGGAGTTTACTCCCTCTATTTCCTAATTCCCAAAAAAGACGGCTCCCTCAGGCCCATTCTCGACCTTCGTCCCCTCAATCACTATATACACTCCGATCATTTTCACATGATCACACTCCAACAAGTACTACCACTACTACAGCAAGGCGGTTTTCTCGCCACGCTACATCTGAAAGACGCATACTTTCACATACCCATTCATCCCGCACACAGGAAATACCTCAGATTTGTTGTGTAGGGACAGCACTACCAATTCAAAGTCCTACCCTTCGGGGTAACAACAGCACCAATGGTGTTCACAAAATGCTTAGCAGTAGTGGCAGCACATCTACGGAGACACCATATTCATGTGTTTCCATATCTAGACGATTGGCTGATAAAGGCCAAATCACATCACCAATGTCTGCAGCACACTGTGACCACAATCCATCTATTACACAATCTGGGATTTTCCCTCAACTACCCAAAATCCCATCTACAACCCTCCCATATACAGCAATATCTGGGAGCAACAATAGACTCCACAGTAGCAAAGGCTTACCCAGCTCCAACCAGGATACAGAACATTCAAGCAATGATCCAAAAATTCCAACCTCAGACTCTCTTGACAGCAAGAGTGTTTATGCAACTCATAGGCATGATGGCATCTTGCATATTCATAGTCCCACATGCTCGGCTACAAATGCGTTCCATACAAGAATGCCTAGCAACACAATGGAACCAGGCTCAAGGGAAACTAAAGGACCTAGTGTTGGTAGACAGTCGTACCCATCGCTCTCTGCAGTGGTGGAACACACAAAACCTTTCAAAAGGACGACTGTTCCAAGAGCCAGTTCCACAGGTAGTGTTGACAACGGACGCATCACTCACAGGGTTGGGAGCCCATCTACTTCAACATACAGTGCAAGGTCTGTGGACACCGCACCAAAAAAGACACCACATATACTACCTAGATTTACTGGCAATATTTCAAGCAATGAAGGCCTTTCAAAAACACATAGCCAACAAGACTGTCCTAGACCGGACGGACAATATGACAGCAATGTTCTACATACAGAAACAGGGGGGGGACACACTCTCTGCAGCTTTCACGCCTAGCGCAAAGCATATGGAGATGGGCCATTCCACAAAACATCCATCTTCTAGCAGAACATCTCCCAGGAGTGAACAACCAGATTGCAGACCTATTGAGCAGACACAGTCAACAGATCCACGAATGGGAACTTCACCCAGAAGTCCTACTCCCGTTCTTTCAAGCATGGGGACACCCAGACATAGATCTGTTCGCCACAAAAGAAAACGCAAAATGCCCATCCTTCGCCGCCAGGTTCCCACACCCGCAGTCGAAGGGCAATGCGATATGGATGAACTGGTCAGGCAGATTTGCATACGCTTTTCCGCCAACCCCACTCATTCCATTAGTGGTACGCAAACTAAAGCAACAAACACTTACGATGATCCTGGTTGCTCCCACATGGGCACGACAACCATGGTACACAACACTCCTAGAACTCTCAGTCGTCCCTCATCAACGACTACACCTCTCTCCAAAACAACTCACACAGAACCATGGAGAGATACAACACCCAGACCCCAATCAAATGAACCTAGCAATCTGGCTCCTGAAGTCTTAGAGTTCGGATACCTTAACCTGCCTCCTGATTGTATGAATATCATCAAAGAGGCAAGACGTCCCACTACCAGAGCCTGTTACGCAAACAAATGGAAAAGATTTGTTATTTACTGCCAAAATAATCAAATCAATCCACTAGACGCTTCTGTCCAAAATATAATTTATCTGCTACACTTACAAAGATGTAATCTATCATATTCATCTATAAGATTACACCTAGCTACTATTGCAGCATACCTCCAGAACAGACAACACGTGTCTCTCTTCCGCATACCACCTTTTAAGGCGTTTATGGAAGGGCTCAAAAGAGTAATCCCTCCAAGAGCTCCACCTTCTCCAGTCTGGAATCTTAACATTGTACTTACTAGACTTATGGGCCCACCCTTTGAGCCTCTACATTCTTGCGAATTACAGTTCCTAACATGGAAGGTGGCATTTCTAATAACAATTACTTCACTCAGAAGAGTAAGTGAATTGCAGGCACTGACAATTCAAGAACCTTTCATGCAAATACACCAAAATAAGGTAGTTCTCAGAACAAACCCTAAATTCCTACCAAAGGTCATAACTAGTTTTCACATTAACCAATCAATTGAGTTACCTGTCAGTCAGTAGCTGAAAGGGCACTCCACACGCTGGATGTCAGAAGGGCTCTACCCTACTACATTGACAGAACTAAACCATTTCGAAAGACAAAACAGTTGTTTGTGTCTTTCTGTCAACCTCATAAGGGTAACCCTATCTCAAAGGCAGGGATAGCCAGATGGATAGTTAAGTGCATACAACAGAGCCTCACCCTCCTGCACAGATACCCCGGAGCCTACCTGCGGCACTGAGTCCCGACTGGCCGAGCAGCTGTGAATGCGCTCCATCGCCAGCATTAACCGTTCAGTGCCTTATTGGGGGTTCCGGTTTCCATTGGGATCCCTGCTGCTGCAGCCTACGCATCACCAACGTGCAGGGCCACCAAGCTGTGGATGGAACTGGGTTCCTGATATCCCGCCGACCCCCTCCTCTTCGGAATGAGCCGGTTGCACTAGAGTACACAATCAACCCACCTCCTCTCTGCTACGCCTTTGTGGATGATCAGTAGAGTTTGCCCTATTGGAGCTCTATAGGCGGCCGCGCACCTGACTTACACTAACCCTCCACATCGGTAGCATGAGGTCCCTGTCATTCCTCTGCTGCCCTTCGGCCTATTAGTTTTGGACTGCGAAATTTCCGTCTCTCTCTGCCAGACGGCCTTATACGAACGTAACAGGGAGAACTCTTTTGTTGCACTATATTCTGGGAGATATACCTGACTGCTGGGATTTGCTGGAACCTGTGTCTCTGAGCTCCTGCCCCACCTTCGACTGCTCCCCTCTCAGCAAACAGTTCACCACACCAGTTTGCTGCTCTCTGCACTGCGGCATGGGCCGCAGGGATCCTAAACAAAAAACGCTTCCTTTTGAGAAACTCACTGAGAGCCGTGGAAGAAACTCCTAACATGGCTGAGGGCGGGCAGGGGTTGAATCCAGATGGCGCCCCTTCTTCAACATCCAACGTGCTCCTGCAGGAGATGAGAAAAATTATCCCTGCCCCACCCTACCGGACGTTCAGACACAGTTACCTTGTTCACCACGCTGTTTCCCCTACCCCCTCCACCTCCGCTTCCCTCCTTCGGCTACCTCTCCTTTTCCTTCCTCTCTCCCCTGAATTCCTCTCCACCTGCTTGCTTTGTCTATCATTTTGCCTATGCTCCGTTAAATTCTCCCTCCCCTCACCCTTTTACTTTACCCCTTACCCCTCTACATGCCATTTTTCAAAAAAAATTAACTTGTAACTGTTGTGCCTGATGTAACAATGTAGAATTTGTAAGATACGCAACTCTCCTCATATAAAGCGCTCATAATTCATTCCTTTGCTCCTATCCCCTCTCCTCTGAATCTCTCCCCTTGCCTGCTACAATGCCTAGCCCCTCTCCTTTATGCCCTTTTACTAAGCACTCCTTCTCTCCTTGTTGAGGAAAGATCCAATATTTGTACTCTGGAGTCTCAGCGAACCCGCTGAGAGAGTCCACAGCGCCAGGGGAGCCACTCACAGTTGAGGTATGGTATGGCCCCCCTTGCCAAAGCACTCCCTCTCCCCTTTTTGGGGAAGGATCCAGTATGTAGGCCTTGGAGACTCAGAGATCCCTCTGAGAGAGTCCACTATGTAAAGGGAACCTCTCGCAACAGTGATGGGTAAATGAACCACTTCCCCTGGGATCACAGCTTACTGGACTTTGAACGCAGCTATGACTCGTCTACCGGTTTTTGTCCCCGTCAGCCCCCTCGTCTTTCCATGCTGTGTCTCTCACCCTCCGCTCCTCTTTCCCTCATTCGTTCCCTGTCTACTTCCCCTGCTCCTACCCCCCCACTAAATCTCTCCCCTTGCCTGCTTTTTCCCTTATGTATATGTCCTTATTGTTTGTTTCGACCTTACATATAACTATGTTGCCATGCTCTAATAACTGTGTAACCTTTATAACGATGTAACCTGCAACTGTGATTTGATACTCATGTAAAGCGCTCTGATACCTCCGGGTCTAGCCAGCGCTATATAAAACCTTTAAAATAAATAAATAAATAAATAAATATGTTATCAAAAAGCTAAACGCACATTAACTATTCCCCCAAGAGCACATTCCACGCGCAAAATGGGGGCATCCATGGCTTTTCTAGGGAATATCCCCTTAGAACACATTTGTAAGGCAGCTACATGGTCTACCATACATACCTTCACTAAACACTATTGTGTTGATGTGCGAGCCAAACAACAAGCTTCTGTAGGTCAGGCTGTCCTTAAAACACTTTTCCAAACTACTGCAACTGCCACCGGTAACCACCACTAGAGGAGGAACTGCTATACAGTCTATGCAATAATGTGACTGCAGCAGCTCATATGCCTCGAACGGTAAATGCTACTTACCAGTATGCATCTGTTCTTGGCATGTAGAGTTGCTGCAGTCACATGCCCACCCTCCTCCCTGGTGCCGAGCACAGTTGCAGTACTATCTTATTTAGATACATTTACATGGACACCTTTCTTTCTATTACTATCCTCCATCTTTGCCACAATGGCGAAAAAACAATCTGACGATGGAGGAGCTGTCCATGCGCACTGTAGTCCAGGGGAGGAGTCACCTATCTTGTGAGATCTCGAAGACTCTTCCAAGACAACAACGTGCAACATCCGGACCCAACACTAGGCGGCGATCTAATGCAATAATGTGACTGCAGCAGCTCTACATGCCAAGAACAGATGCATACTGGTAAGTAGCATTTACCATATAAAGCGCTCTGATACATGATTCGGGTCAAGTTCGCACTATATAAAACTCTCTAAAAAAAAGAAAAGTGAGAACATTGCAATTCACAAAGTACACTTCTAAATTTACAACAGCGATAATAGTGTCCAAACTAGCTTAAATGTACTCCAGCCCAATAGGTCAAGAATCACACATGACCAACTACTGGTACTGCAACACACTTGCGTAGAAATCAATGGAGGCAAGAATGAAACAAATATTTTTGAATCATTTTTGTTTTTTAAATGTGATATATTTGATTAGGAAAAGTAAACTTATAACTTAGTGTTTAAAATGGCACATATTTAAATTAATTAAATATTTCCATTTTCACCAACCTCAATGTTAATTCAACAGTAATAAAAATGGAATTTGTAAATTATTGTTTTGAAACTAGAATTTATACATTAAATTAATATTTAAAGAATTATTTTATATTTTAATACAAATTTAATTAGAGGAGGTAATGTATTTTAACTTTCCATACTATTAGTTCCAGCTGAATATTATTTATTTGATTTAATTTGGTCAAAGACTTTCCCGCATATTCTCGTGTGTTCCCTGCCCCTGTTCATTTTAGTCTTGTAATGGTCAAATTGGTCGACCTGTATCCTTCCACAGCAGGCACCAGGGAGCTATTTTTATTTAGAGTTTTTCAAGTGTTTGACTTTAACAATTAAGAACTAGCTCCCTCTCCTTTTGCCCTTTATGTGCTTTTCTCACTCACCCCCAATTTCACCTTACCTCTTTCTATATGCCTCTCCTGCTCTCCCTCCCCTATTGATCATCTACCACTCATACGCTTTCGGCCTCCCAGTCTGTCTGATCATCATTTACTTCTTGTAATCGTCACCAAGCGTCACTGCCTGGGAAAATGTAAACAAATGCACTTTAGTTTAATCAAAGGTTAAACCACTGATGCTATGTAGAGCTATAAAACATTTCATAAAAGTACAAATGTAGTGGAGCCAGCACAGTGATGTAGCTGCATTATCAGCGGCGGCCAGCACAGGTATGCGCGGTGGGGTGGTGGGGCAGAGCGCAGCGGAATAGGTATTATTTATTTATTTAACTATACCTATTCCGTCGTCTGTCCGCATACCAGCTCCCACCCATCCTACCCCGCTACACCAGCTTACCTGTGCCGGCCGCCGCTGTGCTTTATGCTTCGCAGTGTGATGAATATAATTAGAACTTTGTAACTTTGGTATGTTGAGAGCTCCATTGAAGTCAGTGAAGTGAGTCGGGCTATTAATGGCTGGTATAGACCTTCTGCTCTAACCTTCCAATGTTTGCCTTTCTGTTTCTCCCTTGTTAATTTAGAACATTCTACCCTCAGTGGATGGAAAGTTCTAATAGCCTTATAACCCTTCTGACTTGAGCCATAGCAGTTGTTAAAGGTCCACCCTCTGATTATTTGAGAACTTTAGTTACTTGTCCTGAGTTGGGTCCTAGATAGTGTTAGACCACTGTGTTCCTTGAGATAAGTCTGTGGCTGGGAAGCATTAAAGAGCAGTTTTTTTAAAGGCAGAATTTTTAATTTTTTTTAAATCGATAGTGTTTTTTGGGTGGAATTGGCAGCACTGGTTGTTTTAAAAAATGACTGGCTATGCTTTTCAGAAGCAAGCAGTGTATGAAGGTAGATGAGCCAGCAAAATAGCAGGGAGGAGCAACCAACAGCTGAGCCAACAGTCTGGCTTGGATATAAGAACGCTAACTCAAGCTGAGCCGACAGCATCTTTGACATGTAAATTGTTGAACAAACGCCATGAAACAGCATGAAAAATTAGATAAAGTCACTTAAACATTTGAAAAACTTTATTTTTTAACATTAGATGGCATCATTGCACTTAGTGGCATGTTCTTGAAGGGATAGTTTCCAAGCATGGCTTGGTGCAGCAGAAGCAAGATGGCGGCAATGTGAGCAGTCGAGTGCGAGCTCTGCTCCTTCGAAGCTGACTGTAGCACGAGAGCTAGAGCGAGGAGTTTGGTTTTGGACTACAGCGTGAGCGTTCGTTGTTGTTGTGTAGAGACATAGCTTTGGCTGTGCTCCCTGTAGCCGGAGGCTTAAGTAGTGGTGTCTATGAGCCGTGTACTCTGGCGTGCTATTAGAGCATTGAGAAGCCTCGGTAGACGCTACCTCCCTCGGTCAGCATGGATAATTCGAATAAGGACTCACACTGAATTAGCATGCCTCCAAAGAGTCTGTGCTCACTTCGGGACAGTGCAGTGGAAAGTTTGCCAGCAGCGCCCCACATATCCAATTCACCTCGCATGAAAACATATTGAAGTGGAAGGATGATGCGGAAACCAAGGACAAAGCATAATGAGCCCTGATTACTGGGGAAAGACGTGGATACAGTGAGTGGTTCGAGTGTTTCAAACACCTCAGTGGCACCTGAGCCCAGAGGCCGGCCATCTATAGTGTACCTCTTTATGGTGGCTGGGGTCAAAGAAGGCTGCCGGCCGCACAGTGCTGGCATGGAGGGAATGTGAGATGCTGTGGGAAATGCTGGTAATGCTTGCAATGGAGATGTGGGCGGCGATAGCGAGTCTTCACGTTTGCAGAGGGAGCTGGACCTCTCTGATGTTGTTGCTTCTGTCAGCGATCTTTCCAGCAGCTATGCTACATGCCCAGAGGGCATGCTGTTCCAGCAAATCAGCACTACTATTGTGGAACTCGGAGCCCTGGCCAGTGAAACTTATCAGCCTATAAGGGGGGTGGAGAACAGGCTCCCTTAGAACTATCAAAGTGTTAAACTCCTAAGACAATAAAGGTCACCTTGCTTACAAACATATATTTCTGTGCAGATTGAGGGGACAGCTTTATCTTGGGGTCTGCTCCTGGTCGATACTCTGACTTCCCCCGCTGTGCCACCCATTAGTAGCACAAACGTGCTTCTGACTGTCCCCCTCAGCAGCTTCGGTTTCTCTTCAAATTCAGAAGATGGGCCACAACTGGCCAATGCAGCCCCACTAGCTCCAACTGGGGATGGTAGAACTCTTAAAGTCAACAGTAGATATGGCAGCAGAGAAAATAGAGACTCTTGTCTGATCGATGTGTGCAATAATTGCGGTGGGACAGTTGAGGACAAACGCAGAACATATAATCCGCTAGATGTACTTCCAGAGCCCAGGGAGAGATTTTTCTCACTAACCGAAGGGTTACTTCAAGTAAGGAAGAGGCAGACTGCTCAACAGCCTCCATCAAAACTACGAGTGGTTGTTCATCAGAGGATTGGAATCCTTCAACAGCACCCAAGCGTGCAGTGTGTCACAGGAGAATAAATTCAGAAGACAGCTGTGGTGGAGAGCGTGAATCAGACTGTCACTTCGAATACTGGGATTACTCAGCAACTCAACAGGTTTATGTCGACCTTTCAAATTTACAGCAGAGTCCTTCACAAACTATGAATTCGCTGGGCATACAGGGAGAGCCGAAATTGGAGCTCACCTATCGCTTTATTAAACAACACCAGGAAGAGATACGCCCTGATAAGGTGTAAGGCAAGAAAAGAAATTGCAGGGAGCAATGAAAAAGAATTCTAAGGCTCGCACAGAAATATGAAAAAAGATCACAGCGGTAGAAAGCCGAGCTTCTGCGCCAGAAATAGATGTGACAAGTCTCAACGGACAATCTCAGATCTTGGTAATACAGTGGAAACTCAAGGACTTTGAGCACAGGCAACAACAAAATAACTTACCGATTGTGGGCCTTGAGGAGTGGAGTAGAGGGCAACGATCATACCCTTTGTGATTAAGTTATTCAAGGTAGCCTTTCCTGAGCTGGAATCCTGAAACAGGGCACAAGAAATTTAGAGAGTCCAGAGGTTCCCTCTCATGCTTAAACAATATGGTCAGTCGCAAGGGTGTCATTGTTCAATTTGATAATTTTCTTTCAAGGCAAGCTGTGTTTGAAAAAAGCACATCCTGACTCCAAACAAAACTTTCTGCCATGTAACCATTGAAAATGATATTTATGAACTCAAATCTGGGTGTTACTTTCTTAATGTCGAATTAATGATTTTTTCACTTGTCTTCTCTCACTCTCATGGGAGGAGGCAACTTGCATTTTATGAATGTGTTAGCTGAGAAAGATGTGAGCAGACGACCCATCACTCAGACCAGCAGAGGTCGAATTGCTTTGATTAGAAGGAGAGGGTGGGCTAGGGCCGGGGGGCTGGAGGGATGGAGTGTGCAGGGTGGGGGAAGGGCACCGAGTGTGGGAGGTAGGGTGGGAGGGAGGCGGAACATAATACAAATGGAGAGGAGAAGGAGAAGAAGAAGATTTGTGTCAAAATTCAACAGAATTTTTGTTTTCAGTCCATTATCAGTTCTATGATTCATAGCACTGCAATATTTAGTGTGTCACAAACAACATACCGTTTTGTTAATTGCCGCGGGTAGCTCAAATACGCAAAGCAGCAATTAATATCTGCAGACTAAAGGATCAGCTGAAAAGAAGAAATGTAGCAGAAAGTCTAAAACTATTGCATGCTGACATAGTATGTGTTCAAGAAAAACAAATAGAAGGGGCTAGGAAAGACCTTCTGGAGGCTTTGGGTTATACTTTTTTGGGATACACTACACAGGGCACTAATACACAGGGGATGGCAATTTTGGCATGTAGGAATGTCTGTAGTTTGAATCTCTGACTCTCTGATAAATATGGGAGGTGGGTTTGATTTGATTTAAATTTTTCTAGAGAGCGTTAATACCCAAGGGCATCTTGGCACTAAAGAGACCTAAGACCAACTAAGAAAAGGACTTATGGGGTTAAGATGAGATAGAAAACAGCCAAGATTTTAGCTGTTTATGAAAGCTAAGAAGAATTGACTGACTTTTGAGATGCACTGGCAGTTTGTTCCATAGCTGGTAGGTGGAATACACTAAGCTCTGACCACCCCAAGTGTCTTTCCTTATCGTGGGTGCAGAGACCAAGTATAGGACAGCAGATGTCAGTCTTCTTTGTGGTTGATACCACCTAAATGTCCTTGTATGGTAGCCAGGTCCTGCACCGTACAAGGCTTTATGTGCCAAGCTAAGTGCCTTGAATGCAACCCTTTTTTGTAGGAAGCCAATGAAGCTACATCATGGCATTAGACACCGACTTTTGTCAAGGAAGTTTTTAAGGAGGCGGAAGGCTGCATTCTTCAGCATCTGGAGCTTTTTGAGTGCCAATTGTTTGATGCCCAAATAAAGGGAATTTAAATAATCGAAACTGGGAAGGAATAAAGGCAATACCTTCATCAGGGATCTCAGCATCAAAAAAATAGAAAGATGTCATTTTATTACTCTGTTCCCTGAAGGACAGTTCAGCATCAAAGACTACTCCAAGATTCCTTACCTTGGGAACTGGCTTGGGGAGAGAGCCAAAGGCCTGCTGCCACCACGAATAATTCCAAAAGCTGATCTCCCTCCCAAAAATAAGGACCTCTGTTTTGTCTGAATTTGACTTCAGACAGGTAATTTTCATTTAGTTAACAATGAAGCACCAGTTAAATTTGTCGCCAACCTCCTACATGTTGCTCGATACCAATACCACAATCTAGATGTTGTCTGTGTAGGCTCCTGCGGCAAACCCAAAAGAGTGGATCAGCTTAGCCAAAGGCGTCACATAAATGAAAAAAGCGTTGGGCTAAGCGATGCCCCTAAGGGACCCCACAGGGGAAGAAGTATTTAGAGTTGTACTCCCCAAGTGCCACAGTCTGCTCCTTATCCCTTTGAAATGATGAGAGGAGATCATGCACCGATCTGGTAATTCCAATTAGTCAGGCGCTCTAACAGAACAATGTGGCTTACCATATTGAAAGCTGCAGAGAAATCCAGAAGGACCACTACTGCTCTCCCTCCAATATCTTTGATTTATCTGATCTTTTGTGAAACAGCTAGCAAACCTGTCTCAGTGCTATAGCTTAATCTAAAGCCTTACTGTGCATTGTCCATTGTGCTTTTCTCTTTCAGATAACCTGAGGGGCTAGTATTAATATGTTTTTTCAAGAAACTTAGCTGCGTAAGGTAGCCGTGAAATTGGACAGAAATGTTTGCCCTCCTTTGGATCCAGATGAGGATTTTTAAGCAGAGGCAGAATTGAATCCTTTTTCCAGTCTGATGGAAAAATACCTCCTGTTATGATGATATTCAACAGAGTCGTAAGGACTTGGGCAAGACTGTCTGCTAAGTCTTTCACTACCTGAGGTGGACAGGGATCCAGAGGGGCTCCTGACTTAATATGGCTGATTTAACCCAATAACTTGGTCAGTAGTCAGGTGTGGAAAATCGTGCAGCTCAGACTTGCTTGAGCCGATAAATGGGGAATCTGGGGATGTATGTCGTTACAACGCACACTTTTACAACGCATGCACTTACAACGCATTTTTTACAACGCAACATCCACTACAACGCATTCCATTACAATGCAGGACACTACAACACATTTTTAAAAACTACCTTTACAACGCATTCCATTATATCGCATACTACCTTTACAACGCATACCATTACAACGCATAATATTACATTGCATTTAAGGTAAGTATTGGATAGTATAGGGGTAAAAATTACTATTCTAACTCCAGGGGGTGCAACAGTAGGGCAAGTGTTGGATAGTATAGGGGTAAAAATTACTATTCTAACTCCAGGGGGTGCAACAGTAGGGTAAGTGTTGGATAGTATAGGGGTAAAAATTACTATTTTAACTCCAGGGGGTGCAACAGTAGGGCAAGTGTTGGATAGTATAGGGGTAAAGATTACTATTCTAACTCCAGGGGGTGCTACAGTAGGGCAAGTGTTGGATAGTATAGGGGTAAAAATTACTATTCTAACTCCAGGGGGTGCAACAGTAGGGCAAGTGTTGGATAGTATAGGGGTAAAAATTACTATTCTAACTCCAGGGGGTGCAACAGTAGAGCAAGTGTTGGATAGTATAGGGGTAAAAATTACTATTCTAACTCCAGGGGGTGCAACAGTAGGGCAAGTGTTGGATAGTATAGGGGTAAAAATTACTATTTTAACTCCAGGGGGTGCAACAGTAGGGCAAGTGTTGGATAATATAGGGGTAAAAATTACTATTCTAACTCCAGGGGGTGCAACAGTAGGGTAAGTGTTGGATAGTGTAGGGGTTTTAATGTAATATTATGCGTTGTAATGGTATGCGTTGTAAAGGTAGTATGCGTTGTAATGGAATGCGTTGTAAAGGTAGTTTTTAAAAATGTGTTGTAGTGTCCTGCGTTGTAATGGAATGCGTTGTAGTGGATGTTGCTTTGTAAAAAATGCGTTGTAAGTGTAGTGCGTTGTAAAAGTTGCGTTGTAAAGGTTGTATACCGGAATCTGGGCTAGGGTAAGATAGGGAGTGGGTAAAAATAGAATTCCCTATATACCCCCTCAACTTTGTTTTTAAAGAATTCAGCCAGTTTATCACAAAATGCCTGACTGGGGGGGTAAACTAGAAGTAGGATTGGGCCTCCAAAGAGCCTGGACTACTTTAAAGAGTTTCTTCGAGGAATTGGAAGGAAGTTTGATTTTTTTCCATGTAAAATTTTGTTTTTTATCCAAGATGAGTATTTTGTATTCACAGATTACTTCTCTATATCTCCCTCTACTTATTACCATAAGATTCCATCTCCAGACTTTCTCAAGTTTGATGGTATTTTTGTTTCATGTCTCTGAGTGCCGGAGAAAACCAAGGGCAGATGGCCCTTTTCTGTAAGATTTAAATTTTTTTACCGGTACCTGTTTTAGGACTACCCCACTTATTCAGTTTTGATAACTCACTACTGCTACATTAGGCTCACTAATTAAAACAGGCTTTGATGATTCTAGGCTCTCAGCCAGAAACCCTTTATTTGTCTTATTCCATATACTGATAAGTTAGCTCTTCTCTGTCGTTTTTATGTAAAGTATGGGAGTCAGAGTAATTATACTAAACTGAACTACCATATGATCCGACCATATTATGGGTAATACATCATCTACGCTCAGGTTATGATAATTTGAGAAAATGCCATCTAAAATACGTCCTGCTTTATGTGTAGCAGTTTCCACTCTCTGTTCCAGCTTAAAACAATTCAGAGTATCCATTAACTGGACTAAGAGGTTGATTACAAGTTTTGGCAACCCATCAGACTGCCGATTGGTGGTCCACCCACCATATTACGGTTACGGCAGTGGAACCGTCACAGACCCACTGCAACTGCTGGGGATCATGGATCCCGTGGCGGTGGTACGACGGTGAGAGGCCTTAATGTGCTGAGGATGCCGCTGCGGCACCACCAAGCATATATTGGAGTTTCCTCATTGCCACAGTTTTCATGGTGGTCATTAAAACTGCGGCAGTGAGGAAACAAAGGGTGCCCCTACATGGCCACCTGTTTCCTCAGGGCCATGGTGTGCCTGTAGGGGGGCACATGTTGTGCCCCCATGTGCATTCACCCGCTTTCCTGCGCGCCATGGACTTCACAGTTCATACCGAGCAGGAACTGACTTTGGTGCTCCCATTGCAGTGTCTTTTTAATGGGCACTGCCGTGGGACCGCCAAAGCACTGGCCGCCAGACACAAGGAAACTTGTAATCTGGCAGGCAATGTCAGTACCGCTTTGGCGGTGTGGGAGCAGAGCGGTGGCGTGGCAGCCTGCTCCCACACCACCAAAGTCGGAATTAAGCCCTGAGTCTTTGTCACTAGGGTCCTCCAAATGAAAGTTAAGATACCCCAATATAGTGTAATTAGGGTATTGAACACTGATGCCAATATGATTGAATACAACATCTAAAAACGTAGCCTTAGGTCCGGGGGGCCTAAAAAATCAAAAGCCCATGAAAAGTGCAGCTACCTGTTAGCTTACACCTAAAGGAAAGAGCCTCGCAATCGGAAATGGTGGAGGGTTCACATATTATTCCGAGCATAACATGATACACTAACACTAAATCGCTGCCAAGTTTGGCCAACCTATCAAATCTCCTAATGGTATTGCCGACAGGCAGTTCCATGACAACATCTTGGTCGGAAGTTTCATCCAACCAGGATCGGTTAAGAATACCAAATGGCGTATGAGATTGTAAAACTTGAGGAACTTGTATTTATGCTTAATGAGGGATTGAGTGTTAATAAAAAAACGACCCAATGAGTTTGCTTTGTGCTTCAAGCACTGCTGTGACCTGTATCAACTGGTCCAAACCTTCCAAACCAGGGGTAAAGTTACAATGATTGCAACGCAAAAAATCTAACTTTACTCCAGGGTCTAAAAGATTACAATTAGTCTACCTCCTGATGTATTAATGCCAAGCAGCACCTCCTTTGTATAACAATATGAGGGAAAACAACTAGGGATCCTGATGCATGGGGCATTCCATGCACTGATGGGCATAGATGGGC
Organism: Triturus cristatus; assembly: GCF_964204655.1. Lineage (NCBI taxonomy): Eukaryota > Metazoa > Chordata > Amphibia > Caudata > Salamandridae > Triturus > Triturus cristatus. Next base: position 1,101,894,119 of record NC_140594.1, read on the forward strand.
TTGCCTTCAGCACGCCTGTTGTACGAGCCCGCTGTGCGAACGCCCTATCATTGGTGTTTAAATAGTCTCCTCCTAGGAAGACTAAACAGCACCTTGCCCAAAAATGGTGTCCGCTCGCTCTAACCCCCGAGTCAGGAATGCCCCCAACAATTGATAAAGTGCCTAGTGCATGGTGCAAAAACTGTCTCCGTGAGTAATGTTAAAAATAATGTTAAAATCAGGTAAAATTGCCCCAGCAAATTAGTTTCAGCAGTTTGCCAATAGGTCCTGTGCGGTTGCGCTATCATTGGTGTTTAAATAGTCTCCTCCTAGGAAGAATAGACTGCAGCGTGCCCAAAAATGGCATCCGCTCGCTCTAACTGGCATGTCAGGATTGCCCCCAGCAATTGATAATGTGCCTAGTGCAAAAAAAGCCTCAGTGAGTAAAGTTAAAAATAATGTTAAAATCAGTTAAAATGGCCTCAACACAATAGTTTCAACAGGTCGGCAGTGGAGGTCACTCTATCACTGGTGCATAAATAGTCTCCTCCTAGGAAGACTAAACTGGAACTTGCCTAAAAATGGTGTCCGCTCACTCTTACCGGTGAATCAGGAATGCTCCCAAATATCAATAAAGTGCCTTGTGCAAAAAGATGCTCCATGACTAATGTTGAAAATATTGTTTAAATCAGGTAAAATGCCCCCAACAGATGAGCTTCAGCAGTTTGTCAATAGGTCCTGCATGGTGGCGCTCTCATTGGTGTTTAATTAGTCTCCTCCTTGGAAGACTAGACCGCAACTGGCCCAAAAATGGAGTCTGCTCGCTCTAACCGGCAAGTCAGAAATGTCCCCAAACAATTGATAAAGTGCCTAGTGCAAAACATGCCTCATTGAGCAATGTTAACAGTAATGTTAAAATCTGGTAAAATGCCCCTAACAGATTAGCTTCAGCAGTTTGTCAATAGGTTATAGCTGAATGTCAGGTCGCTGGCAGCGCAGCCACGATCTGCTCTTTTTACGGCCCTAATTTAGAGGACCTGTCTGTTCTTGATCACTTGAATATCAAATTGGCTTTGTGGCCAACTCTGATTATATTGCGTGGTACCCCAATCATACGTATAGCAAGTGGTCCGTCTGATTCATTTGTAGGGCACTATGTGGGCAGGAAGCCCAGGGTCTTTCTGGCGCTCCAGAAGCTAAAGAAGAGTCAGGGTTTGGTGGATATCTGGTAAGAGGTTAAAGCTCCAGATCAGGGTATACCTTTTTTTCAGCTCCCCATGAGAAGCAGGTCAGATTGGACTATTTTGTTTACGTCGTTAGCCCTCGTTAGTGGGATATAAATTGAAAAATGTCCATGTGTCTTATAATCCCCTGATAATTGAAATTCCCCATCTTGGACAGTCTGTACAGACTTGTTCATTCGATAGGGGGCTGCTCTCCAAAGACGAAAGCATGCTCCTCTTGTAGAAAATAATACAAGAGGCAGGTCAGCTCTCATATGTACCCCATATGTGGCATTGATAAGAGAGGTTTTTGTCTAATGCACTTGCTGCAATGATGTCTTTCAAGGCGATCTTGAATGTGGTGATATAAGAAAAAGAAGCTGAGTGAAATAATTTATTTGCCCTGGACCACGTAATTTGGTGAAACAGGGTAGCAAAGATTGATTGGTACCTGGTTTCCTGGTTGCACAATTATGCTACTAGATGCATTACCGGTCTAACACAGCCGTCGGCCATTTTGGAATAGTAAACTAAAAATGCCAAAATGGCCATCTAGATATAACGCAAGCAAGCACTTGCTTACGCGCATGCTGCCATTCTTGAATGACTTTTATTTCATAGAAAATCCATTTCAACATGGCCTACTATGCAAATTGTGTGGTCCTGGGCAATTAAATTAATTCTACAACTTCAGCAGTGTGTTTGAGGGTACTTTGATAATCACACAGGATGCTATCTTATTACCAATAGAACCACCACTTGTGAAGAAAGAGTCTGCTCACGTCACTGAGTAAAAGCCTTAGCCAGTCTTGATGGAAACTATGTCACATACAGTTTCCAAAAGGAGTAGGGGTAATAATCTAGGGGGTCTACGTCACCTTAGACAAGGCTAAGAATCTAATCGACTAACCTATAGGTGGCTGTACCCCTGAAAACCCACAATGCAATAAAGAACAGTAACCTATGCTGTAGGTTAGTCATAAAAAGAATATAAATCCAATGTTAGGTTCAGATTTAGTTATGATGAGTACAACAGTTCATAAATCATCATATTGCAGGGAAATAATTGATTAATCTTATGGTCCTTGATGCTCTTTAAACATTGTTATAGTGGTTAGTAAGATTATATCTATAGTGACCAGCCAATACAAGTTTTGCCCCATGTGATGCACAGGGCTGGGGCTTTTTCAAGGCTATGTGTATATTTTCAAGAAACCCACAAGTTAATTGGATAATAAAGTAGGATTTTCACATACGTAAATAATAGTTGAGAAAAACAGAATGAGCATTAATTACAGGTTGCATCATTAGAGCACATTTGATAGATTCAATGGACCCATAAAATAATGCATAGTAAAATAATCAGTTATGATATGCATAAATCATAAACATAAGTAAAGACAAACAAATAGGGTAAATTGAAAAACAAATGAGAAACATATTATAGTTATATCATTTGTCTGACCATGATTACATAGGGAGTCTCTTGGCTTCATGCGTGCACAGCAATGCTGTCAGAAGGCATGTCAGAAAACGATGGAGCATGACACACTGGTGAGCAAACAATAGGAGTTCTACATGATATAGTGAAGCAACAGTACTAGTGTGCTTATGTACATGAATGTGGAACCTCAATCGTCATGTGTGATAGGCATCATAAATAGGTATTGATTCAACTCAATAGTACTTGATATGTATGACTTGGACATTAATTCACTGTTGGGAACACCAGTGCCACTCTGGGAAGAACTGGTCAGGGCAGGACATATGACAATTGTGCATGGAAATAAACATGCTAACAGTGATTTAAATAGTGTGGCTACTGATAAGGAAAAGGTATTTATAAATAAAGGTCTTCAGAATTGGTCTAGAAGGAAATTGTACAAATTAATTACTAAATAGAAAGTGCGAGAGAGGTCATGATTAAAAGATGAGCAGGTAGACAAGAATATCTTGATGAGAAAGTTAAATCAGATTATTCAAGTAGGGTGATCTGGGGAGAGATTAGAACATCATTATTGCTAAACGCACTTTGGATAGAAGGCAAAGCTCATACCATCGCTAGGTTGTAAAATGGGAGAGTAGGTCTGACCTTGCCTCCAAGGGACCGAACAAGTTCCGCAGCTAATGCCCTCTTAGTTGGGGATGTGGGTATCTGTCCTAGGAAGGAATGTGGGAGCACCCTACTTGGACAATCTGATTTAACTTTCCCACCCAAAGGTTTCTGTTCCTGGGGTCCTGGAATCCTTGGCTGTGTCTTACTGCATTTCTCCTACCACCCCAGAAATATTAAGTGTTAGAAACCTTATTCAACTTCAAGAACTACGGAGGGCCTTGACCAACCTGCAAAGCTAATCAGTGACCGAGGTGTGTTGCCGCTGGGCTGAAGATTTACGTTTCTCCGGCTCTGAGTTTTTCCACAGCAGAAAATACAATTCAGCGGGACCTTGTGGAGAAGGTATCCAGCCTTGTTAGCCCTCTTTGGCTACAGCCTGCAGGCTTGCCCCGCTGAAGTATTCCGATCTCCGAAAAAAAGACTGACTGCAGGAAAATGTAGAAATCATGATCAGGTGAAGGCTCCAAAAGAATCCAGCCAGTGAGAGAACTTTGTTCGGCGTGAATGTTGAATTTCACCTGCTCTGAGTTTTCCCCCCCAAAACCAATGACTTCACTGGGACGGTGTCTAACAGCTATCTGACCTTATGGAGCCCTCTTGGGCTGTAGCCTGCTGATTTACCCCGCTGAAGATTTTGGACTTCCATTTTTGTGACTAAGGGGTGTATTTACAAGGGAATGATTGTTTATTTGCAGGAAGGTTTCTCTTCCTGCACAAAAACGATCTTAAATGGCGTTTTGTAACTTCTATGTGTGCTGCTTTGTGCAGCACACATAGAAGTTGCAACTCGTCATTTTTAAAATGATTGTTTCTGTGAAGGAAGGGACACCTTCCTGCACATAAACAAGCATGCATGGCGTTTTGCTGTTGGTATGTGTGCTGCACAATGCAGCACACGTAGAAACAGCAAAAACGAGGAGAAATAAAGCATTTCTCCTTGTTGCGCCATGTTAAGACCAGGTTTTTTTTCCATCTTAATATTGGTAATGCCCCATACCAACTTTGTAAATATTAGCCAGCGTCAGCATCAATGGGTGTTGTAACGGAACGCCCACCACAACACCCAATGCCCTCCCCTTTCACGTCAAGAAAGGGTGCCTTATTTACAAGGCACCATAAAGCCACGTTAAGTGGATTAACACCGCCTTGTAAATAAGGCGAAGCCCTTATCGCCACGGTAGCGTAAAAAAAGTGACGTTCCTGTGGTGATAGGGGCTTGTAAATATGCCCCTCCCACCAGGCCGCAACTGGTTCATGTATTTATTTGACCCCTGTTACATAAACATCTGCCACAAATCATGCCTCAGTCCTGGTCTACTACGACCCCTTGATGAATAATTGTTACTTACCGCTTTTTTGGTGCTATTTTGATTTAAATCTTTTTTTATTTAAAAAATTAATTTCTCCAGTTCCCCTCATTTTATTTTTGTAATTTTGATGTCATCTATTTATTTAAATGTATTCTATTTTTCTAATTCAATTTGGGAAATGTGTTTGTCTTGTGTTCACTGCTTTAGTACTGCATAAAAACCTGAGTTAAGCCTGTATGCTCTTTGCCTTAGCTTCCTGGTTGTTTAGCTCAAGTCAGTTTGTTTAAAACAGATTAATTTGGTGACGTCTGTGGTTCATCTTGATGGGGATTGTGGCTGTAGCTCACACTCCATCCAGCAACAACTCAATTTCTCACACTGCTGTACTGCTACATCCAGAGAGAGCTCCTTTGAAATACAGCCAAGGCCTATTCACCTGTATTTGACTTTTTTATCAGCTTCTCAAGCCCTTATGAAGTGCCTTAAAGTGTAGTAGTCTATGTGCATTATGTTAGAAAGCATGTACCTATCAGCCTTCCACCCACAGAATGTATTTCCTTTAGAACTTAGAAATGCATTTTTGTAAACAAAGCAAAGTTCATATTATCTGAAAATCTGAATCAATGTTTGGTTGTTCTGTCTTGACATAAACATCAGATCAGAGCACAATTAAAATGGATTTACAAGCAGTGTCAGGAAAAATGAAAATCTGACTTTTGGATTTGCCCACTATATAATATTTTCTTTCTGTCTTCAGGGTTGGAGAGCCAGAAGAATGTGCTGGGATGGTGTCTTATCTCCTTTCACCGGATGCCTCCTACGTCACCGGAGAGATATTTGTGGTTGGGGGAGGGTTTAGGACAAGGATCTGAAACTGATTAGTATACATTCCCATGTTATTCTCACACACCTAATTAAAAAATGAAAGGGGAACTTCTAGCTTCTAACTTCAATACCTCAGCATAATGTCAAGACTTTATACAACTTAGAGCTCCCTTTAGACATGTGTCAATACTTTGGAGACATACACATGGCCTTCAATCCCTGCTCTTTCACACTTAAGTGATGCCCTCACAAAGGAAAGGTTCAACTGAGTGAAGGCAGACTGCATTCAAAGCATGTCCCCAGTGTCTAAAATAGAAATGACATTGAAACTGGATTTCCATTCAGAGCCAACAATGACATCAATTTAGCTGGTATTCAATGGATTAGCAATTATTTTAACCCAGTTTACCATTAACAAGAGATTATTGCTTGTTGCCAATTCCTATCCGCCAAAGCTCCTGCCACCTTACTTATCCCAACTACCTGCTACCTATTTTCTGAGACGCTGCCACCAAGTGGCAGAAAAGGGAAGTTCCACCGCTTACACTTCCTACCTTGCAAATACCACTAATAAGATCAGTAAGATTGGCAGCACCTAGAGCCAGGGTGAACATAAAACACTAGAAAAGTTCAGGTTATGCAAAAAAATATAAAAGTCTGGTGCTTAAGTGGAGCATTCAAAATGGCGCACATAACTGTACTCTGACGTGCGCCCTTGGGCCCTGTCCTTGCCAAGCCGCATTTGCTGCCACTGAATAAAAGAATCTCTTTTAAAGGTATGTGCCTATGCCACAACATCTTTAAGGGCAGGGGCCATCGGTATCTCTGTCTTCCCTGGTGAAACCTTACAACCTTACCAGCCCTGCCGCAGTCTTAGATCGACCTGCGCCATGTTGGTTACGGTCCCTCTGGTGAAATTAACCTGGATGCGTGGCTGTTGTTTTGGACTTCGAGCTTTGAAAGTGTGGAACACCTTACCTCACCACCTTAGAGTGGTCTCCTCTGAAAGACCTTCCGCAAGAAGCTTAAAACCTGTTTATTTCGGTTGCTCTAAAATAGCATTGCTTGAGTTCGGCCTTGGTTTTGTCTGGCGTGGCCTCTCCAGTTTCTGGTCTGTTGTCTTTTTTAGCTCAGTTTGGGTGTAGGCTTGTAGTGCAATCCTAGTGTGGGGAGTCTCCATTAGGACAAACCAAGCGCTTTACAAATCAAATTATTATTATTATTTGTAGTGATCATAGGAAATGATAAAAGAAAATGACCAACAGAAGACACTGTTCCCTTAATACCCTTGTCACTGGTCGGTTCTGGAAGCGGAAGCAAACAGAATCACAGGCTTCAAAAAACTTGAAAAGCATTTTCTCCTAAACTTTCACTGAAACCCACAGGATTGAAAGTACCAGCAAATTAGTGATTACTTTCTCTACTAAGGGTCCTGCCAGAAAAAAAAGCACATTTCCATACATGCCAATATTTCCGATCCAGGCTGGAAACTCCCGATTTTTAAAGCAAACTAGTTTACTTTATTTTAACTGTCTCCTTGCTGAATTTTCCCCTGCTTCAACAGAGGTCAATGGGGATATAATATGTTCCCCTAAATGTTTTCAGAATCTCTCACTTTTCTGTTATAAAATGTTGGTTTGCATGATTTCTGCACTGTGAATAATGTGTAAAAAAGGCACATAATCTCCATAGTAGGCGCAAGAGTACAAATAAACAGCTGGTCATACTGAACTTTCCATGTAATAGAAGCACACAGACAAGATTAATGTATATATTTGAAACACTGAAAATATTCTTAACTTGCTTATGTACCTTGATGCTTATTTTTGAAGTAGCTTTTTCGCAGAAAACAATAAACGTTAAAGAATGAAAGATGGCTTCAGTGTTGCTTATTGTTCTACATTTGATAAACCACTTCCAAGTACTTGATGTTTTTCTAACCAAACGTGCTAGTGAGTAGTAGGCAAAAGTTGCAGCCACTCATGTCATGTGCCAGATTCCTTAAATTGCACTAGGTCATAACTATTTTGCACCAATATAAGTCGGTTTAGTCTTGAGTCAGGCTTTACAAAACATTTCTTAATTCTATTAGAAGCAGCTACTGTACATCCGGGTCTTCCTTGCCTAATATCACTTCATGACCATATGGCTCTGCATCAAGAAGCCAGTGGTTGTTAATATTGTGAACCTGCAGTGAATCAATACCGGAAACGGGGGCTGTCCACCTATGCAATGTCTCTGATTTGAACCTCAAAACAATACACCAAAAAACAGTAACAATTGTGCATCAAAGAAAAACACAAATTATTAATATTTGGAGCTTTATTTACAAGATGTTGCTGTAGGGCAGCGCTGCAGGCCTTTCTGCTGTGCTGCCCTACGACAGTAGAGATGGGCAGGAATGCGTCATATTTATCAGATACGGCACATTCCTGTCCTTTTCCCCTGCGCTGGCGCACACTGGAGTGCCATGAGCCAACACAGGCATCTTTACGCCATGGTGTATGTGTGCCTGGAATGCGAGGATGATTAATTTTCCTTCCTGCACAAAAACCATCACAAGAGGCTTTTTCCTCTTTCTGTGTGTGCTGCAGAATGCATCACACATAGAAAAATAAAAACCTAGGAAAAATAAAGGTATTTCTCCTCGTTGCACCTCCCTTACATCTCCCCTGAGGAGGTGTACGTTTTTGGCACTGCCCCAAAGTTACGATTCCTCGTAAATCTGGGGCAGTGTCAAAAAGCCTGGGGTGTTGCTGGAAACGCCATCAGCAACACCCATTGCACGCCCCTTTAGAGGCAGAAAACCGCGTTAAAGGGAAAGATAAATACAAGGCCGCAAAAATACACACAAAGTGGCTTAGTGCTGCCTGGTAAATATGGAGCAGGCCAATTCGCCACCGGAGCATCGCAGAAAATGATACTCCGGTGGCGCAGCCTCATTGTAAATGAAGCCCTTAATTCACAAACTAAGCCATATGCAAAAATCAAAATTTTAATGGGAAGGTTGCACAAGCATATCATTTTGCTCCAATGCATGTTTTCTGTTTGTGAGCATGTTCCAGTGTTTCATTAAAGGTCACCAGCCGTCCTTACTAGATTTCTTGATTCCTTTTGCAGTTCTGTACTTCTCCCACAAATTAAAATAAGAATACTAATTTAAGTTTTTAGCAGCCAATTTCAAATTCCTTCACATTTATGGAGCACTTTAGTATTTCCAATTTTCAGTTTTGCTTTTTTATGTGTGTACACTTTATTAATATCCTATTATTTAATTTCCTAGACAGCCGTGAACCCCTTGAGTAGACATCGTGGACCACATATAAAGAATTACTGCACAAAGGCATTTGGGATTAGGTACAGTAGTAATCATGCAGTACCATTTTACATAATCTTACATGTCTTTGTGAAATATTCCTGAAATATCTATATAGGGAATAAAATGGCAACATTCAGAAAATATAGCAACACAAATAGTCCCAAGAGACTTGTTTTCCGGTCCAGGGAGGACCTGGCCTGGCAGTTTGGGCGGACTGTTTCCTATGGGGAGCAGGGTCAAGGCAAATTTGCATATGGCTGGGTCCAAACTGGGGTGGTGTGGCGACAAAAGAACAATGGATGAAACCCAGATCTGTGACTGGGGTGAATGCTTGATAATGTTCAGCATTCCATCTATCATCTTTTTGTGTTGCTATAAGTCGACTTTAGTGGGAAGGGTATGCCCAGATGTGTGTCCCATGCTCACTATGCCACTAGCCTGGCTGATGAGGGATGATACCCAGAAGCTGGTTCTAGGATGCTTGTTTTCCTGTCCAAGGAGGACCTGGCCTGGCAGTTCAGGCTGGAATGTTCCTGTGAGGAGCAGGGTCAAGACGAATTTGCACAAGGCTGAGTCCAAACTGGGGTGGTGTGGCGAGCAAAGGAACAATGGATTAAATTGAGATATGTGACGAGGGGCAAATGCTTGACAATGTTCAGCATTCCATCCATCATCTTATTGTGTTGCTAAAATTCAGGAAATTATCATATACAACCAGTACAAATAGAAAAGACCGTGCTTTCTTTGCACTTTTACTAATTGGGAGTTTTACCTTTCAGACACCATTCACAAAGACATGCAAGAGTATGTAAAGAGTGCTACTAAGGTACTACTCTCCCTACACATAAATGCAATTGTGAATCATCTAATAAACTTCTGTGAACCAATGTAGGAGCTTATTCATTTAAAAAACATGTTTTTATTTGTTTCATAACCAACAGGTAAACTTTAAACACGAGACCATAGTCTCCACAGAATCCCCGCCTTCTCCGGGTCCACAGTATAGCAACAGCTCCAAACACAATGTACACATTGTAACCCAGCCCCCAAAGGATTCCTACAACATCATTCACCCACTGAGGTATCTTTTCACCCCTCCTCCCTGATTAACTGGAGCCCTGGCAGACTCTACAAGAATCCTTTCCCCAGTGTCCACCATGGACCCCACCATCCAACTCCTATCCATCTGCTTCATCTATAAGTTGCTTCCTCGAACCCATACCATGTCATGTTTCTTGGGGGAGCCTTGAGACCGATAGGCCAGTTTTTCCTGTTGCATGCACCATTCTAAGTACAATCTCCAAGCCGTGACTTTTGAAGGCTGTTCCATTCCCTGTTGCTGATTTTGTCCCACTTCCAATGCCATATCACAAAACAGTCACGCGTACTTGTCTAGCGATTGCTCACCCCATATTCCCAGCTTTACCAAGTCTGGTGCAAGGCTCAGGGTGTGGCCCAGTCCACTCAATATTGTTTTGTGCAATAACTTGCCCCCTTGTCTGCAACTTCTGAGACATCTATCTTGCCCACAGACAATAACCGTGTTCTAGTGTAGATCCCCCTGGGAATATTTTTAGTTCTACCAATCTAAACTCCGCCCTGAGAGCCACTTCTCTAGGGTACCTACATGCTTCTGCCCAAGCATCATCATCAAGTCTCCCCAGATCTCGCTCTCGGTAATCCCTAAGTGTTGTGAGGGGGGTAGACTTATTGAGCAGTGTGTCATAGATCTGTGACACCACATGTCTGTGCAGGGGGCCCCCAGATCTTTAATCTCTAATGGTGTTTTGTCCTCCATCACTTCCAGGTTGTGGAGATGGGCCCTCATTATATGTCTCATCTGCATGAAGCGGAAGGTCTGACTTCTTGCTAACTCATATTGTGCCTGGAGGTCCTGAAATTGTATCACTTCTCCATCCCTCCAAACTCCCCCTATTGTTTTTAAGATACCCAGTTGGTCCCACCTCCGGGGCCCTTCTATGTGTTGTAGGTATTTCAATACCTGCGTCTCCCAGAGAGGTGTCTCTATTGTCAACTTTACTCCCTACCCTGTGGCCACTGTTGCTTTTTTCCATAATTGCATCACTGTCGCCTTCGGCTAGGGCAGTGGGCCTGTTCAGGCTCCCCATACTGGTATTGCAGATATCCCTCCAGTTCCACTGCTCTTCTGTCTTCCTTCACAGCAGCGCCTTATTAGCTTGAGTAAACCCAATCATTAGCCTCCAATAGCTGAGCTGCCCAGTCGTCTAATTTTAGAATCGAGAGGTTACCTGGTCAGGGTCGAGATTGCTATTCTAGGGGCTCCCCCGTCCTCAAATAGAGTGTTCTGCACGACTTCTAGGAATTTTGGTAAGTTGATCATTGTGTATTCGGTTGCTCTGCCCATCAGAGTTAGGGAGAGTCGTTGCCAGTGTTTGACATCTTTTTTATAGTTTTCCAGATTGTGAGAAAACCTATCATGATTCTTTGCCACGTAAATCCCCAGATACCAAAACCCACCCCCGGGTTCCCATCGCAGTGAGGAACCCTACTCCCCTCCCGATTCCCACAGTGTCAAGGGGTAAATAACAAGACTTGGCCCAGTGTATGCAGATTCCAGGGTAGGACCCAAACACCACCATGATCGGCAGGACCTGTTCTATCGTGCGCTTAAGGTCCACCAGGAAGAGGAGCATGTCATCTGTTTAGAGGGAGATCACATTCTCCCAATCTAGGTCCCACTTCAGCCACCGTAGTAGGGCATCTATTCGGATTAAATTGCCACCACAATGAGCAAAGAGAATGGCCTTGCCAGGTGCCCTTGCCTAGGTGGAATTTGTGTGAAGTCGAACCATTGACCCGGAACTGTACCATTGGCTCCCTGTACATGAGCCTTATCCCCACCATAAAGGATGGGCCAAAGCACACTGTGCTTAGGACCTCCCAAAGGTATGGCAACTCCACAGAGTCTAAGGCATTTGCGGCATGTAGGGTTAGGAGCACTGCCAGCTACCTCACACAGTTAAGTTGCACCGGGCTTTCAATGAATCTCCTCAGATTATGCTGAGTCCCTCTATATGGCACAAAGCCAGACTGGTTGGCTGCAATTAGCGCGTCCACTGCCTCTATTAGACAGTTAGCCAGTATTTTGGCCAAGATCTTTGTTTGAACATTCCGCGGAGAGATCAGCCTCTATAAGACACTGTCCTCCCTTGGCTTCCCTTCCTTATGAATGAGCACTTTTTGTGGTGTGCCTCCAGTCTCTGAGCAGTATTCCCCCTTTCCGGACCACCTCTATCGCTGCCTTAAGTGGCCCCATCATTTTGGATTTCAAGCATTTGTAGTATTCAACCGGAAAATCATTTGAGCCTGGTGCTTTCCAGCTGTGCAACTGGGCTATTGCCTCAGAGATCTCCAGTTTTGTGATCTCCACAATGAAGGTAAGCCTCGCCTTATCTCCAAAGTGGGGAACTGCTAAATCTCTTACAAAGTCGACCATGGCACCGCCATCCTGCATTGTGATTGATACAGACTATTTAGGTGGATGGTAAATGCCTAAGCTATGCCATCCCTCATGGTCCCCAGGGACCCATCCGGCCCTAACACCCTATGAACCCACCTCTGCTCTTCCTCCCTGTGGGCTAGCCAGGCCAGGAGCATCCTGGCTATGTTCCCCACTTCATATAGGTGAGCGTGCTTGCTCTGGAAGACAGCTCTTGCCTCCTGATTGGCCTGGACCCTATACTCCTCGGAGGACTCGGGGGACCTCTAGGTGGTTTGCCTGCTCTGTGGTGGTGGTGGTGGCTATGTAGTCTGCCTCTTCATGGGCCAGTTGGCCCTCTTAGTCTCTCAGGTCCTCATGCTCCCTACCTTTCCCTAATATATGGGCTATCAAGTGGCCTCGCATAGGGAGGAAACGGAGCTAACCGACCTAGTTTTGTCCTGGAGGTAGTTCTCCATTTCCTGGAGTATACTCTTTTGCGTGTTTAAGTCTGTCAGGTCCCAGGGGTCAAGTCTCCACTCCACCTTTGTCTAGACAGGGAGGACCATATAAGGTTTGTGATGAAAGAGTGGTCCAATATGCCTCTGGGGAGGTAATGTGTGTCACCATGCATACCTTGCTTATGTTTGGGGGCCAGCACATAGTCCAATCTGGAGAGAGAGCACATTGAGTTGGAAGCATTGGAGTACTGGCTCTGAGTGGGGTGAGTTTCTTTTCATACATCCTCCAAACCGGTCGTCTCCAAAAAGGTACTCTGGCATTTATCCGGTTTGGGCAGTTCTCCTGGACCTTGTCACCATGTCCATATCCCCCTGAAAGGCGAGGTTGAGATCCCCCCTCCCCCCTAACGACTAGGAACTTTTGTGATCCACCTCCACAGTTTCTCCTATACGGTTGTCTGCAACCGGGTCCAGCAGGTCCTCACAGCTCTCCCTGCCACCTGTCCATGCCACGACTGCCAGGCTGCTCCTGCTTGAAGCGACTGCCAGGCTGTCTTGGCAGACTGTCTGGGTCCAGTACCCTATGCTCAGCTCCAATATTTCCAGTGCACTAGGCCCAGGACCAGCACCTCGCCGTTTTCTCAGTCCTCCCCACCATTTTTCCTGCTACTGCGCCCAGGACTTACTTAATGGAGATCACAGCATGGCTGCGCAGTAAGCATGATGATGGCATGCCGAGATGTTCCAAAAGCAAGCACATCTGCACGTGTACGTGCCTGGACTGCGTGAAACCATTAATATAAATAGGGTGACCCAGAGAAATGTCAAAGGACCTGGGTTTTGGTAGGTACAGAAAACAATAGGTCCTAGACAATATTAATAAATATAACAATAGATGTAAACAATTTATTTTTAGAGAATGATTAACTCCTGTAATACAAAACAAAAAGAAAAAACACATGGCCAAAGTGCATTCCTCGTTAAAGAGAACAGTACGCTCAGATGTAGTTATGCAGAAAAACAATAATTTATTCGTAATATATCATCCATGATTTAATTTCAGAACATATAATTTTCTTAGAAGAAAAAAAGGGGGGGTCACTTCCAAGGAGCGAAAAGAGAAAGTGAAAAGTTAGTTCTCTAATGGAAGAAGAGAATCAAAGAAATTGGGAAACAATAATTATTTTACACAATCAAAAAATTGTCAAGGCCAAAATCCTTGTATTAGAAGGCCTGCCCCTAATAACATTCAAGTCTAAGACGTTATCAGTCTCTGGTTGAAGCCTATTTGTACTTCATCTGTCATCGAGGTTGAGGGATGGGGTACATAGAGTACTGGCCCAACTTGGGAGGGATTCGTTGACGTTTCGACCCAGACACGAAAGGGTGTGTAATCTCCTCAGCTACGGGTCTTCATCAGGACAGGGATAAAGGGGACCTATGTTCAATTTGTATTAGCCCCTAGCGTAATTGTAGGAAGCCGGTGTGCCCCCGGAGGGAAATCCGTCAATGCTGTGCCAAGAAAGTAATTCAAAGTAATTTCCAAGGCTGGTCATAATAAAAACGTCTTCATCGGTCCAAATCTGCGTGAAACGGCAGGAACCCTGGCCCTCCCGTCAGCCTCTACTACACTGCCAGGGAGCTCTGTGCCCTGAACCACGGAAACCAAAACATCAACTGCGGCCCCTGTTCCCTGCGAACATGTACCTCTTACCCGAAAACATCCAAAGGACCCTTCACCTACTGCAACTGCCGCTTATCCTGCAACACAGGGCCACCAGTCCACACAGGATCTCATGGCATATCCATCCAAAAGACACAAGTAACCTGGAAATGCTCCACTGCATATTACTCAATGCACAATCCCACTGCAAACACACCACAGAAATCTGGGACACCATCCCCACCCTCTCCCCTGAAGTCGCCGTCATTACTGAAACATGGCTCAGCCCCTCCTCGAACCCCGACATGGCCACCGTAACACCCATTGGCTACATGATGATCCACCAAGACCGCACCAATAAGCAGAACCGGGGCTTCACCATCATCTTCAAGGAAACTTTCCAATGCATCGCTACCAACAATAACCACACTCTCATCATGGAACACCTCAACTTCCAACTATAGACTGATGCCAAGATGACGACAAGAGGCACCCCATTTAGCTCGACCGGCTTTTTGCGACACCATCTCCAATCTCATCGTCCCCCCAGCCATCGACTCCTCCTACTACATCCTACTCGATAGCTTCTATTTCTGCGTCGACAACCCCATGACGCCAGCTCCACCACCCTACTGGAGAACCTGAACAACATTGGCCTCACACAACTGGTCGCCGAACCCACGCACTGAGCTGGACACACTCAACCCCATTTTCACCTCCAGTGACAGAGTCAAGTTCAGAAACATCACAGAACTCACCTGTTCCGACCATGCCATTGTCCACTTCACCATCTCTCTAGTGCTCAGAGCACCATCACCAAACATCACAGCTCTGCCCACCATGGCTGGGGCAAAGTAACACAGACTCAGTGGACTAAAGTTCTCGGCTCCACCCAACCCGAACCATCATCAGACCTGGATCAGGCCGTCCAGAACTTCTCCGCAAGGATCATCAAATGTGCCAACAGATTCACCCCAAAGAAATCAGCATAACCTCAAAACATGCCAACGGGGTCACTCCTGACCTCAGAAGCACCAAGTGCAACTGCTACCAACTCGAGAAATGATGGTGCTCCACAAGAACCCTGTGACAGAACCCCTCTCAGAGCTGCCCTCAGCAATTACCACCTATGCATCAAGGAAGCCAGGAGAGTATCCATCACAGCGCCATCGACACAGCAGCCAACCACACAAAATAACTTTTCAAAATAGTAAAGAAAGTCTCTAATCCAGCAGCCACAGAGAATACAACCCACCCCTCCCAAAAACTCTATGACACCCTCTCGGACTACTTCCACAGCAGGATTGCTACCATCTACAGCAACTTCTACCCTCAACCCACTTTCACCCTCAACAGCCTCGGCCAACCAACACACGTCAACTGAGTGACCACCACATGATCTCCACTCACCACACAGACTACCATGCCTATCATGTTATTATTATTATTATGTGTTCTTATATAGCGCTCAACTACCCTTGGGCATCTTGGCGCTTGCATTGGGAACCCGTCCTGGTTTTTCCCTGTGAGATAACCCGTACTGGGCATCCCCAAGGTGAAAGCCAGGCATCCCGCCGCGGGGGGGCCGTTGTGGAGATTAAGCAAGCTTGTTGCCCAGAGCTGCATAGTGTGAACTCGTGCTTAGAGTGGGCACCGAAGCAAGAATTATCGAGTCCGTGGACAATTGGGCTCCGGACCCTGCCGCGTCGGGAATTGAACCCTGGTCCCGGGTCTGACCTCTGCTTCAGGGTATGCCTCCTCTAACCAGTGAGCTACACTTCTCCACCCATCCACTCAGGTGCACCCACCGACCACTGCCCCCACCATCTTTTCAACCTCGGAACCAACCAAATCAGCTCAGAACTCACCAGTATCATCAACACCTCCAGCTCCATAGCAGACTTTATGGACAGATGGAAATACACAGAGGTCAGACCCCTCTTAAAGAAGCCCTCCCCCAAACCCAACAAACTCAAGGAATTATCGATTGATCTCTTTGCTCCCTTACCCGACCAAAGTATCAACCAACAGCTGACCAAATACGTGGAACTTAACCACCTGCTTGACCACAACACGGTAACCACGCTGATCGCTGCC
This sequence comes from Triturus cristatus, assembly GCF_964204655.1. NCBI lineage: Eukaryota > Metazoa > Chordata > Amphibia > Caudata > Salamandridae > Triturus > Triturus cristatus. The sequence goes on from NC_140594.1 coordinate 1,101,910,572, forward strand.
ACAGATGACATCAGAACCCTCCTGTACCATGGAGAGATGGTAGCCATCACACCCTCATCAACAGACTCCACAACATCAGCATACAGCAAAACACCCACTAGAGGATCGCCACCTTCCTCACAGGGTACAAACAGAGCATCTGGCTGCCGCCTTTCACCTACGAACACAACAACATCATATGTTGTGTACTCGAAGAATCTTTCCTCAGCCCCACGCTGTTCAACACCTACATGACCCCCCTTGCAGACATCATTAGATCCCATGGCCTCAACATATCTCCTACGCAGACAACACTCAACTCATCCTCTCACTCACCAAAGACCTTGCCACCACCAGAACAACCTTCTGAGATGCCATGACGAATGTAGCCAACTGGATGAGAACTAACTGCCTCAAACTGAACTCCAACAAGACAGAACACATCCATATGGGACTACAGCTTCTGGCCAGCAGAACTCAAACCCACACCCATGCCTACAGACCACACACGCAATCTAAGCATCATCCTCAACAGCGAACTGACCATTAAATGACAGGTCAACGCTTTCATCTCCTCCTGCATCCACACCCTCCACACATTCCACAGAATCTTTAGATGAATCCCAGTCAACACCACAGAGACCGTCACTCAAGCCCTTGTCAACAGCTGCCTTGACTACGGCAATGCGCTCTACGCCAGCATCCCCACCCAGCTACTCCGAAGACTCCAGACCATACAGAGCACCTCAGCCAGACTCATCCTGGAACTCCCTAGACGGACCTACATGCCCTCCCATCTCAGAAGCCTCCACTTATCCCCCGTCCGTCAAGATCCTCAGGCACGCCTACAAAGCCATACACGATCAAGGACTGGCCTACGTCACCGACTCAACTTCCATCAACCCGCAAGACACCTGCCCTCCTCCTCGCTAGCCCTTGCGCACATCCCCTATGTCGATTTTGCATTGCGTGCCACTCCTTCTCCTACAGTGCCTCCAAGACCTGCAACAACCTGCCCCTCCACTTCTGGACAGCTCCCTTCCTGGTGAACTTTAGAAGGAAGCTAAAGACCTGGCTTTTCGAAGTAGACTCTAAGCACCCAGATAATCCGAGGGGTGACAGTGCAGTGATCTGCAAATGCTGCTTGATTGATTGCAAGCCCGGGGAAAGTAGGAGGAGGCCCCCGCTGTGTTTCTTTCCATTTCACTGGCCGCTAACTGCCGCAAAGCACCTGTGAGGGTCCATTCAGCTGTCTGTGAGTTCCAGCGGTAGGGATCTGCGATCTAGTATCCCTGTCTCACTTCATCCCACCAAGAACCCAGCATGGACCAGCACTTGTTATCTCCCTAGGAACCACAGTTGTTCCCTGCTAGGTGTGTCTCCTGCAACAATATAATGTCGGATCAGATATTTTGACACTAGTCTCCTCTTGAGCGTGGTGCCCAGGCCATTCACGTTCCAGGATAACAACCCCAGGGTCACTATGTCCATCGAGTTATGATCCCCGATGGCGCTATGAAATCTGTCCCCATATCAGAGCATGTTTTTCAAGTGGTGCTCTTGTACCTATGTGTTAAAGCTTAGTGGGCCCCCTCCTCCCCAACCCCCCCAATTCCCCGTCTCCCCACATCTTTATGCAGCAGGCTCTGACTAACCGCCGTCCCAATACTGGAGGTGTCTTTCACCCCCTTACATCAACCCAAGATAATGTGTATTAAATAGACATAGCTAACTAGGTGTGGGGAGGCTCCTAGCCCACAGTACAGTCCATGAGCCACATCAATACCCCTCCCCTGGCAGCCACTGCCCCCATCCTGGCAACACTGACCTCCTCCTGGCCCCCCTTTCAAATTATGTCATCTGTAGTCATCAAGGTCACCTTTGTTGGGGAGGGCTCTTCACCATTTCCTCCTCGATTAGAGTCCCCAGAGTCAATTGTTAGGGTTGACCACCTATTCCGTTGTACAGAATATCTAAGTTGGTGAATGCCCATCACAACTATGGCCCTTTACAATTTGGCCTGGTCCCTGGTGGGAGCGGTGTGTGGTCTATGCAACTTGTGGCGCCAAACCCTGTTGGTGCCAACCTCCCGGAGACAAGTTTTATTCTTGATCCCCAGGTCTGGAGTGTCCTTAGGCCTCTAACCAGTCCCAAACATCATCTACCATGACAAAGAAATGCAATTCCTCTTGGTCGTTGATACATAGTTTTGCCGGGAACAACAGGGCAAAGTGAAGGTTTAAAGTATGTAGATGCTGCTTCACGCCGAGGAATGACTGTAGGTGCTGAACCATAGCTGTGTAGTCTGGGTAGAAATGTACTGTTCCGCCCTCAATCTTCCATGGACCTCGCATCCTGGCTTCATGCAGGATTGCATACCAATTGTAGAAATTGAGCAACCTGTTCACCACTGCCCTTGGGGGGCCCCCAGCACCGGCGGTCTCATGGGAACCCTTTAATATGTTCAACCGTGAACCATTTGGAGGCCTTACCTTTCAGCATGGTATACGATAGCCAGTCCTCCAAGAACAGTTCCATGATGGGGCGCTTTGCATTTTTTCAGGAAGCCCACCAAGCGAATATTCCATTGAGACTGACCTTTGACATCGTTGAGCTTCTCTGCCAAAACGGCACCAGTCCCTTCCAGTGTCTGCACCCTGTTTGTGTGGTCATTAGCCGCATGATCCATTCGGGCAAGAACAGACTCTGCCTCCATCACCCTGTCCTTCAGGTTTCCATTATCAGCCCATAGGAGATGGATGTCCTGGGCCATCTTATTAATCTTCAATTCCAGGACTGTTTTGGTATCCTGATAGCCACCAATGTAGTCGCCATGTGGGCTGCCGAGCCACTGACAGATGCCTCTGGCACAAGCTTCCCCTCTGCGTCTCTGCTCCAATGATTTTGTGGAGTAATGTTTGGTGGGCTTTGGTCGCACCATTACTGCGGCGTTGTTCTCCTTGCCATTCACTCTCAGATATCCGTCAACTGGGAGGGGGAGAAAGTGACCCCAAGATCAGTGACCCCAATCATGTGCTGACACTGTGAGAGGCTGCCTCCTGTCAGCATTGTAACCCCCCCTAAAGAGGTGGAGCACAGTCCAGCGTGTCCTGCTGCCCATGGATGGTAATCCTGGGAAGACTAAGCACTTCATCCTAAGGTCAGAGCCGCTAGCAATGCAGTGGGCATGAGCACCTTTTTATGGGGAGCGACACCCTCAGCCAGAAGGAAGAGGTCCATCCAATGCCAAGCCCAAGACCATGTAGTCCTAGTCCAAGGCAACGCATTTAATCCAGCATTAGCATTGCCTAAAAGCACCATAGCCCTCTGGTAGCATCCATTGACAAATCCAAATCCATTGAAATTTCCTTCCGATAAGCTTCCTCGACCATAACCAAAATATGTGCCAAAAGGCCCAACTCATCCAGGAGCTTATCTTGATGCTGTTTCAAACATCTTTCTAGACCTTTACGTGGATCTCTCCCCAACTTGTAGAAAAAGGTTATCAATTCAGGGTCTAAATTTGCTGTATTACAAACATTTTCCTCTATAACAGGTCTGGAAAATTCTGCTCTAAAAACAATCCTCATCTCCTTCTCCAATGGTTGCCTAATCCATCTCTTAATAATTTTCCCTACATGCTCTCAGAGCACTTCTAGGATGTCTCAAACTGTATGGAGAAAACATCTCTCCTAAAGGATCCTTAACCAGTTCCTTAAAAGTAGACACCTTCTCAACCTCACCATGTAAATCTTCGCAAAAATCTTCATCCTAATCTATATTCAGCACATACTCAACAAAATACTTATCATCTCCTCTCTTATTACCTTTTTCTATAAATTCTTCCTCCAATTCATCATCTGTCGTACCTTGTGTGCCGCTAAGGACACCTCTCTCTTGCGTGAACACTAAGGACAACTTTCCATTTACTGGTACTTGGACGCTTTCAAGCTAAGCAATTTTTTCTCCAAGTGTTTAGTTTTCTTTTTCCTTTCTTCTCTTTACTGTCTACGTTCTCATCGGGCAAAGACCTAAATTAATTTTCAGAACTTGCTTCCCTTCTTTTTTACCTATAATAGACTTGATTGCCTCCTATGCTGAAGCTTCCATTTCATGCTGAATACGCTTCTTTATAATCTCCCAATTTACCCTTCCTTCAGGAAACTCATCATCCACCTTGTCTTTTGATTAGCTTTTTTAATCTTTTTTTTTTTTAAATAACAACTTGTGCCAAAGCCATTAACATTACTCCCATTACTCATTCTGTCCAAACAAACTGTTCCAGACAGAAAAAAACTGACAGGGATGACGTCATACATGGCAACACAAGCCCATTGAGCTCCTAGTAGCATCTCCCAAACCAAAATGGCAATTAGTCTTGCGAGATAATAGCGTGAGGATGCGTTCAAACGAACACTCCCTTTACGCTGTAATCATCCCTCTGCAACCGTTTCTCCGAAGGCTCAAGAGAAACACTTGTTGCGTGCCCTTAGGAAGCTGTGCAAAAGTCACATAGCTTTCTTCTAAGGTAGGTTAAAACTACCTAAATACCATACAATACAGCGGTAAGCACCTGAACTGAATAACATCGAACATTATTACAAAAGATGATCTCTCCATTTAGAACCCAAATTTCTGCCTCAGAAATCCTTACTATGTAAAATCACACTAAACTAGTTAAAAGCTAAAATCATGCACAATGTTTTCATAAATTGGAAACCCGATCAAATCTGCGCTCCCAATATCTCTCCTTCACACCACACAAAGCACCAATAACAATATTTATCTGCAACATAAGCAGCATTTAAAAGAAAAAGAACATTCTGAGTAGTTGTTTGAAGTGCTTCAGGAATAGCACTAAAAGGTTATAATGCATATGCTAGCCTACATGTATTTAATGAAATCCTTATTCTCTCTTCATTTCAATTCATTTTACTTACACATGAATCCCACTCATGGGTGGGATTTAAGGAGCTGCTGGCAGATCCAAGGCATAGTTAGCCTATCATTCCCATTTCCAGAATAGAAAGGGTTGTATATTTACTTTAGCCATCTGCTGACCAGAATACCCTTTCCAGAGTGGGATGGAAAATGGGTTACCCCCAAATTCTGAGTATAGAATTCTTACTTTTTTGCGATAGGTACCATAGTAAAATGTAACCAAATTAAAGACATGAATTTGTTTAGGTTTGCTGCCTAATATTTACTCCGTAGCTAGTCAAGTAATTGATGGCTGTATGTGTTGTTAATGATTTTTCAAAAGATTTAAAACCATTATAATAGGTATGAAGGGTTTTTCTGAATGCTGACATTAACTCAATACTATGCCTGCTTAGAATTTGTATGTCTATGTTTAAATTACTCTCTAAAAATAAATTCAGCATGTGATACTAATCAAAGTATAATGAAACAATACAAACTACACATCAGAAACAGTAAAAAACATTAGACTTCCATTTACTACACATGAGTGCGCAAGAGACATCAGTGATTACGACTCATTCAATAAGTTGCAATTTTAAACAAGCAATTGAAACAACCAAGTGACACAAAATTCAGGTTGGTACTGATCCAGCAGTAATTTCACTGTAATTTTTCAATGCAAAACCTCATTTTCCTCTAGTTTACCGCTTTAAAGGAGATGGACGTTGCAACCGTGTATCACCTTCAGGAGATTTTACATAAACATGAAAAATCAAAATGCAATTAATATTTAAGCCAATAAAGAGAGTTGTGAATATTTTAAAGAGTTTTATTTTCTAGTTAAAAGTTAAGGTTCTCTGACCATTTATTCATTAGTCAAATATCAATCACGTTATAGAATTGAAAATAGGAAAAATAGAATTAATACAGAACATATTACCGACTGTATACAAGGCACTCCATAAAGGAAGGGAATGAGGCATCAAATGTCAGTCAGAATTCTTTAAAGAGTTCAGGAAAATATAATTCAAGAGTAAGTTTTGCAAGGCTAATCAATAATTAATAATTGGCAAAAATCTCCCATAAAGATAAATAAATGCATAAGACAAATAAATCTTTTCAACACTAGTTAGTTAGTCAAAGCATAAACTTGAAGTTTTAGCGTCTAAATCTAAACCTGTTCCATCAGCTGCTCTTTCTGACCTGGTCTGTTCATCCTGTGTCTCTGTGTCTCACACAGAGAGGCTGCCCTCCCTTCACAAGACCACAGAGGAATGTGATCTGCCTTGCCAAAAATATGACTTGCAAGGCTAGCCTATGCCTCTCTGCCCCCTCGTCCCTCTGTCTCTCCTCGGACGCATTCTCCTCCCAGGCTGCACCCGCGACGTTCACGTACCTCACCCATATGATGTCTGTGTCAGATCTGCTCCCTCTCCTCATCTCTCCTCTAAAACTGACACACCCCCTAAGAGTCATTATTTATACTCTAATTCTTGGCTGACTATACTAATAATGTTGCAGTTTCAGTAGAAACTCGCACTGTGATTGATTAGCATAGGTTACATGAGGGTCTCACCATCCTGTTCTCATTGCAAATCCAACTCATACCGGTTTTAACAAAGGAAGCGTTAAGACTTAATACAGTCATATCTTTCACCATCAACAATTCTACAAATTTGAAACATTTAATAGAAAAAATGTGTCAGTCTATCTCCTTCTCTCTTTCACATCACACGCAGGGATGACACTCTCCCACAAACACTGGTACATAGGCACAATGACAGGAGTGTACAGTTCACTGTGGCCTTGACCCATGTGTCTTCACTTGAGGCACTTGGCAGTTCATGCTGCTGGCACAATTTCCTGCTCATGCGTCTCTTATTCAGCACACTTCTAACAATTCTAAGCCATGCTGGATTCTTAGGCATCCATTTTATTTTGGGCCCAAAAACAAAACAAACACAAAAGAATATTAATTTATGAAATAAAGCCCACCATGTTTTCCTCCCCCCTCCTAGTACCCTGTATTAGTTATTACCTAGCAAAAGCTATTAGTTTAAAGCAGCTTTTCTATCATTTGTGCACCACATGCAAACAAATGTGCAATGTACAACATATCATAAACATGCTCTAGTTCAAATTTTCAAAGCGCAAACAGTTAATACATATCCATAGCAATATGCTCTAATGTTTTAGATGGCTTTTCATGCAAAATGTGTTTGCCCCACAGGTAGTGTTGGTGCATGGTTGATTAATTAATACACATTATAAGAAGATATGTCATGAACTGAATATGCATTGGCTAAATATGCAACAAAGCCAAAGTCTCTTGAGACGGGAACAGGGAGTGTAGATTACAAGGGAAAGGAGCTGGGAGGAGATAACACACGTTCCATTTGATCTTCAAAGCTAAAGAGGAAATTGAAAGCACGAGTTTTTCCACACTGCAAAAACACATGTTAATTCAGCACAATTATGTGCCACTTTAAAAGTTTTTTTTTTAAAACATTCTCTAAATTAAATATACTTTCTATAGCAAGGTTAAATCAAAACTCAACACATTAACATCCATGATTAATTTAAAAGCAAGGTTTTAAATGAAAGCATATCAGACTGAATGCATTTTGACCAGACCTCATTTCATGTCTTTAACTTTGCATACACTAAAAGTGCCACTTTTCAAAAACATTTGATTAGGCCTCATTTCACGTATAATGTGCCATGTGTTTTTACTTGCAAAAATCTGCGTGCCATTTTAAATGCAGTCTGTCTGAAACACAAAATAGAGCGATGCTTAATATTGATGAAATCTAGCTCTATCAATACTGGGCAGTTGATAAAAAAATTGGTGCAAACTTGTACCATCAACATTGTACAGTGTATGTCCACTGGAACAAATACTTAATTGGTGGCATTCAATCAAATATTCCACATCAATTGGGGTACCTATGTTTCAAATAGAGGAGACGTCTAGAAGGACATAGTAATATTGATTTAATTGGAGTAGAATTCCTATTTTGGAAATGGGAAACATCCTTTACCCCGCAGTCTTTGCAACGACCAGCCTTCACAATGAAGTTACTACCCCGCCTGCGACGTTACCATGCGTTACTTTACCATGCAAGTCAATACAACAACTTGCTATGGGGTGCATTGTTGGACTGGTATTGGTTTTTTAAGTCCAACACCTTCCCTACTGTTGCATAGACTGGAGTTGGAATAGTAATGTATTCTAATCCAAAGTCCAGTGCCCCTGAAGCAAGTCTTGCATGCTAAAGTTCTGCGTGGTAACGTCGCAGGCAGAGTAGTGACTGCATTGTAGAGGCATGCAGGGTAACGCATGCGGGGTTCTCTCATTCAAATGTTTGAAACAGATATTGAAAGTGTGACTCCATACTGCTTTTAAGCTGGTGTAGTGTGAATTAGGTCCAGATAGCATCCTCAATACAGTAAACCTTGCTCTCTGGATATCATTTCAATATGTCTCTGGATATGTTTGGCTAATTTAAATAGCCTCTTTGAATCACTGCATTCCTCTAAATGTTTTATTCACTAAAATCTAAGTGAATTATCTAAATTGAGCTAGACTCCGTACTTGGAAATACCCCAAATATACGGAAAGACCTAGTAATTTACATAATTACTTTTGATTGTTTGGTTTTCAACCAGTGCAAGAATATTTTCAAAGATATCACCATTTTTTGCAGTAAACTATAAATAACAAAAGATGATCAGGGAAAAGCAGAAACGGCTTTGTAGAAAATAAGAGGAAAATTGCATACCTACATATCATGAGTCCAACAACTACATATTAAGGAACTTTCCAAAAATACAATATAAGAAAGGTACATCACATTTCCTCAAAACAAGAGATTAAATACTTGGGGCCTTGTAGGAAGATGGCTCTCTATATATTGTGTACTAAAATTAATTACACTGTGCAGAGAGTCCTGTGGATTTCTTACTGATACACAGAGTCTGAATTGAACAATACTAATGCTCATTTTGTGGTAGTGTGGGTGAGCTTAACAGAGGGTAATGCTAAAAAGTTGTTGTACTCGCAGAGGGAATAAATGAGACACACACTCAAGACTAAATCCGAGACAAATTTCTAAAAATAGTATGGATTTTGATGTAATTTTTAAGACAAAAAAACAGTTCTATGGTAAGTACTTCGGAGTTATGATTTTTCAAAGTTCTGAAAATAGATCACTTTTGTTCGCAATTAGGGACTATTGAAAACTATGGGGAATAAGCAGAAAAATGGATAGAAAATCAGGCAATGCTTTCACAAAGTTCACCTTCTCGTTTTAGGTCGATGTTGGGACCAGGTCAAGAGTTCCAGTAGGAGAAGTTCGGGATCACCGCAGTTCAGCCGGTAGCAGAGTGTTGAGGGTCTTGGAAGCTGGTGCACAAAGGCGAAGGAGGCCACTTGAAAACACAATGCACAGGAGGACTTACAGGTATGTCAGATGGGTCCCAATGGAGGGAGGAGGTTGCAAGGGCCAAAGGAGCCTGAGAGCACAGCTGATTTGTCATCAATGGGTCCGGTGGGGCTGCATGCAGAGTAGTTAGAGCAGTCAGTGATCTTGCTTGACATGTCTGCCGCATTCAACACAGACAATCACATAATTTTATTGAGGCGGCTTGCGGAACTTGGGCTGGAAGATCTTGCTTCTAATTGGCTTAAGTCCTATCTAGAGAATAGATAACAAGCTGTACGTCTCCCCCCCGCCTTCTATCTAAATTTAGAACGGTTCAGCACGGGGTCCCCCAGGGAACATCCATTAGCCCAATCCATTTTAATATTTATTTAAGACCACTGATTCCCATAATTAAATCCTATAACATCAAACTGGTGAATTATGCAGACGACACACAGCTCATCCTGTCTCTGGCAGGCAGAGAGTCTATGTTACTCAGTGACTTCCACGAGTGTATGCAGAAGACTGCTAGTTGGCTAATGGATAATTCACTGCAGTTCAATGGTAGGAAAACAGAAATACTGCACTGTACAGTGAAAAAAGTACCTCGCCCACTTCCAGATGAATTCTGGCCTATCCAGGCAGATACACTTCCCACAACAGCGGCTGATGTGCGCAATCTGGGGGTAGTTTTCGACGATAAGTTGAGCATGGAGAAACATGTAAATAAAACAGTTGGAACCTGTTTCTCCCTCATAAAGCCTTGCGGAAAATTCTTCCCATGTTGCCTTTGTCCACCAGGGCTCTAGTAGTCAGAAGCGTCATCTTGAGCCGGCTGGACTACTGTAACGCCCTGCTTCTCGGTGCACCCAATTTTCTCATTAAGAGGCTACAAAGAATACAAACAATAGCCGCCAAGTTAGCCTTAAAGAGGAGACGGGATGTCTCTGCATCTGCGGCACTCATCGATCTCCACTGGCTGCCTGTTGTCCAGAGAATCCAGTTCACAGCTGCACGCATTGTGCTCATGGCCCTTCATGGACTTGGACATCTGCCTTTGCAGGAAAAAAATTTCTGGCACTCTCCGTCACAAACTCTTCGCTCTTCTACCGCTCACCTTGTCCGCACCACCAGAGCAAGAACTTCCAGATTTAGAGGCAGAGCGTTCAGCTGTGCAGCGGCACACCTGTGGAACAACCTCCCATCTAATATCAGACAATTAGAGGAGTTCAAACCGTTTAGGAAAAAACTTATAACCTACCTTTTCCCTAGGGTGTAGTGCCTGCATCGCCTGCGGTGGGTAAACTCTGTGTGTGCAGTGGAACCTTTGTCTCTTCAGCGCCAGGATACCCGTGGGGTGATAGAGCGCTTTATAAATGTTGTTTACATTACATTACAGTGTCGTGCATCTAAAAGTCCTCGCGGTCGGGAGTAGGCAACTTGGAGAGGCGATCTCGGGACAGCTTGGCCACTCAGGAAGTGGGTCTCAGGGGTCTCGACGTCCTTCAATGGGTGCCCGCTTCTGGAGTTGTTGGAGTCTGTAGTGGATTCTTCTTCTTAGGGGTCGATTCTGATGTCAGTATGAAGGGAGTCCGACCGGTTCGGTCGGGATGCTTTCTGAACGAAATCGGAATTGGTCGATTTCGATGTTGGTCGGATGGGCTCCAAACGAATCGTTTACGGGCTTCCCGAGTACAATTCGCAGCCCTTATTTCTGACCGAATCGCGTACACAGTTCCGAAAGACTGAGGGGCCAATTCCGTCAGGGCCTGGGGGACCAGGTTCCTTCCTGCTGTTCCCACGTGGCCCTGGGATGGGGGTCCGTTGGGTCCGGGTGGGCCTCCCCCATGTGTCAGGGTGCCTGGGCAGGGGACCCCATTCGCAGCCCCAGTCCTTAGGCCCAGCTTGGGGTCTCTGAGCCCCCCCAAGGGCAGGTGGGAGCCGTACCGTGAAGGCTCGGGCGGGCAGATGGGAGTCCTTTCGGCCCCAGCCATCTGGTCGCACCTTTCCCCTTGGACATCTGGTCGCACGCCATGCTTTCCAATGGGGCGACCAGATGACTGGGCTGCCCTGGAAGTCCTGATGAGGGCTCATTTGCCTGCCAATACCAGCCAGGGCTCCAGGAGGTTGGGCTCGTCCAGGCTTAGGGTCCCCTAAGTCTTGCGGTGCGCACAGGTTCCCAAAAACAGGGGTAGCTTTCCTCTGGATTACTAGGGGCAGGGTATGCCGGAACACCCCTCACGGGCCGGCGGTTCTCTGCCGGGGACCAGATGGGCTATACCCGGACAACACCTCCCCTCCTCCGGCCCATGGCATGGCAAAGTGCCCGGGACAGGCTCCATGGGTCCCAGGCAGTCCTCCCCCGGGCGTCTGGGCCCGAAAGCTCCGGTGGTCCACCCGTGCCTGAGGCTCAGCTGAGGTCCCCGAGCCCCCTGGGATGCAGAGTGCCCGAGCCCTGCGTGGGCAGGTGGGAGCCCTACCGTGAAGGCTCTGCTCAGGGCGGGCGTCCTTTTGGTCCCGGCCATCTGGTTGCACCTTTCCCCTCGGCCATCTGGTGGCACGCAATGCTTTCCAATGGGGCAACCAGATGGCCGGGCTGCCCTGGAAGTCCCGATGAGGGCTCATTTGCCTCCCAGATCCCAGCCAGGGCTCCAGGAGGACAGGTACGTTCGCACCCAGGGTCCCCTGAGTCTCGCGGTGCGCACGGATTCCCAGAAAGAGGGGTAGCTTTCCTCCAGATTAGTAGGGGCAGGGTATGTCGGAACACCCCTCCTGGGTTGGCGGTTCTTTGCTGGGGACCAGATGGGCTATGCCCGGAGATCACCTCCCTTCCATCCAGGGGCTCCCTCCTCCGGCCCACGGTGTGGCAAAGTGCATGGGACGGGCTCCATGGGTCCCGGGCAGTCCTCCCCCGGGTGTTCAAGCCTGAGAGCTCCAGCGGTCCTCCCCGTGACTGAGGACCAGCCGGGGTCCCCGAGCCCCCAGGAAGCGGAGCCTCCAAGCCCTGCGTGGGCAGGCGGGAGCCCTACCGTGAAGGCTCGGGCGGGCAGATGGAAGTCCTTTCGGTCCCAGCCATCTGGTCGCACCTTTCCCCTCGGCCATCTGGTCACACGCCATGATTACCATTGGGGCGACCAGATGGCCGGGCTGCCCTGGAAGTCCAAATGAGGGCTCATTTGCCTGCCCGATGCCAGTCAGGGCTCCAGGAGCACGGGCTCGTGCGGGCCTAGGGTCCCCTGAGTCTCGCGATGCGCATGGTTTCCCAGAAAGAGCGGTAGCTTTCCTCCAGATTACTTGGGGCAGGGTATGCCAATACACCCCTCCCGGGCTGGCGGTTCTCTGCCAGGGACCAGATGGGCTATGCCCGGATAACACCCCCCCTCCCTCTGGGGCTCCCTCCTCCAGCCCATGGCATGGCAAAGTGCCCAGGACAGGCTCAAAGGTTCCCGGGCAGTCCTCCCGGGCGTCCGGGCCTGAGAGCTCCAGCAGTCTTTACTGTGCCGTAGGCCCAGCCGGGGTCCCCGAGCCCCCGGGAAGCGGATCCCCTGAGCCCTGCGTGGGCAGGCGGGAGCCCTACTGCAAAGGCTCAGGACAGGCAGATGGGAGTCCTTTCGGTCCCGGCCATCAGGTCACACCTTTCCCCTCAGCCATATGGTCGCACACAATGCTTTTCAATGGGGCGACCAGATGGCCAGACTGCCCTGGATGTCCAGATGAGGGCTCATTTGCCTCCCGGATCCCAGCCAGGGCTCCAGGAGGTCGGGCTTGTGCGGGCTTAGGGTCTCCTGAGTCTCGTGGTGCGCACAGGTTCCCAGAAAGAGGGGTAGCTTTCCTCCGGATTACTAGAGGCAGGGTATGCCGGAACTCCCCTCCCGGGCAGGCGGTTCTCTGCCGGGGACCAGATGGGCTATGCCCGGACAACACCTCCCCTCCGTCCAGGGGCTCCTTCCAAAGTGCCCGGGACAGGCATCATGGGTCCCGGGCGGTCCTCCCCCGGGCGTCTGGGCCAGAGAGCTCCAGCGGTCCTCCCCGTGACTTAGGCCGAGCCGGGGTCCCCGAGTCCCCGGGAAGCAGAGCCCCGAGCCCTGCGTGGGCAGGCGGGAGCCCTACCGTGAAGGCTCAGGGCGGGCAGATGGGAGTCCTTTCAGTCCTGGCCATCTGGTCGCATCTTTCCCCTCGGCCATCTGGTCGCACGCAATGCTTTCCAATGGGGCGACCAGCTAGCCGGGCTGCCATGGAAGTCCTGATGAGGGCTCATTTGCCTCCCGGATCCCAGCCAGGGCTCCAGGAGGTCGGGCTCGTGCGGGCCTAGGGTCCCCTGAGTCTCGCGGTGCGCACGGGTTCCCAGAAAGAGGGGTAGCTTTCCTCTGGATTACTAGAGCCAGGGTATGCTGTAACACCCCTCCCAGGCTGGTGGTTCTCTGCCGGGGACCAGATGGGCTATGCCCAGACAACACCTCCCCTCCGTCCGGGGGCTCCCTCTTCTGGCCCGCGGCATGGCAAAGTGCCCGGGAGAGGCTCCATGGGTCCCGGGCAGTTCTCCCCCGGGCGTCCGGGCCGAGAGCTCCGGTGGTCCTCCCTGTGCCTGAGGTCCAGCCATGGTCCCCGAGCCCCACGGGACGCGGAGCCCCCAAGCCTTGCGTGGGCAGGCAGGAGCCCTACCACAAAGGCTCGGGCAGGCAGATGGGAGTCCTTTCAGTCCAAGCCATTTGGTTGCACGTTTCCCCTCGGCCATCTGGTTGCACGCAATGCTTTCCAATGGGGCGACCAGATGGCTGGGCTGCCCTGGAAGTCACGATGAGGGCTCATTTGCCTCCCGGATCCCAGCCAGGGCTCCAGGAGGTTGGGCGTCCGGGCCTAGGGTCCCCTGAGTCTTGTGGTGCACACAGGTTCCCAGAAAGAGGGGTAGCTTTCCTCTGGATTACCAGAGCAGGGTACTCCGGAACACCTCTCGGCCTAATGGTCCTCAGCCGGCATCTGGACGGGCCAGGATGCTGCCCCAGCTCCTGATCTGTCCCCGGGCCTGCCGCGTGGCAGGTTGCCGTGGATAGGGTCCTGTGGGTACGGGGAGCCTCCCCCTGCTTGGCTGGGTTCAGGGGTTCCCAGGGACCCCAGGGACGGCAGCCTCCCCACCCCGGGCTCTGTCCTCGGTCCTGCTGCGTGGCAGGGTGCCCAGGATGGTGTCCAGCGGACCCGGGGAGGCTTCCCCTGCGCCTCTGGGCCTGGGAGCACTGGTTGGGTCCAGGGGCCCGCTGTGCCCCGGGTCGGGTGCTCCAGCCCTGGGCCCCATCCCCCGGCCTTCCGCTCTGCCAAAGGCCCGGGACGGGTGTCTGTTGTGCCCGGGGAGCCTCCCCTTGCTTGGATGGGTTCAGGAGCTCTGGCCAGGGCCCCTGAGGGCCTCAAGGAGGGCGGCCTCCCCACCCCAGGCTCTGTCCTCCATCCTGCTGCGTTGGCAGGGTACCCGAGATGGTGTCCGGCGGGCCAGGGGATGCTACCCCTGCGCCTCTGGGCCTGGGAGCCCTAGCTGGGTCCAGGGGCCTCGTCAGGCTCCGGCCCTGGACCCCGTCCCCTGGCCTGCTGCTTCACCAAGGGCCCAGGACGGGGATCCGTCGGTCCCGTGCAAGCATCCCCTGCTTGTCAAGGTGTCTGCGGGCCCTGGGTCAGAGGGCCCGATGGGTCCCCCTCGCAGCCTCCATGGCTGGGGCCCAGCTGGAGCCCTGGGCCTCCGGTTCCCCATGCCCCGGCACCCGCTCACTCTTTCATTGGGGCACAGAGTGGCCAGATGGTTTCCCTTTCGAGCCCGGCCATCTGGTCGCACCTTTCCCCTCAGCCATCTGGTCACATCCCCTCGGACATCTGGTCGCACCTATCCCTTCAGCCATCTGGTTGCACGCAATGCTTTCCAATGGGGTGACCAGATGGCCGGGCTTGCCTGGAAGTCCCGATGAGGGCTCATTTGCCTCCCCGATCCCAGCGAGGGCTCCAGGAGGTCATGTACATTTGCGCCTTGGGTCCCCTCTGTCTCCTCGTGTGCACGGATTACAAGAAAGGGGGGTCATTTTCCTCTGGATTGCTAGGGAGAGGGTCAGTCAGACCTGCGTGAGGTCCGGCGATTCCGTAACAGGGGAAGGCAGCACCCGGGCCCACCCGCCGGGGCCCCCAGGGGCCTGGGTCTGTGCCTGCCTCTCAGCCTCTTCACAGGCAGGAGTGTGAAGCCGCCATCCCCCCATGCAGGTCGGCCTGCCAGGGGATGCCCTGGCCATACTCTGATCGATTGGACACTCTCGGTCCGTTTAGGGATGGCGTGCTTGGCCAGCCTCGGCTGTTGTTTCAAGCAAGGAGTTTCTACCCCGCATGGACCGTCTGACTCGAGGGCCTGCTGCCTGGTGGGAGGTCTTTCACCCTACCCAGCAGAGCGAAGGCCGAGCGGCCCCAGCAGCTCGTGCCCCCCAGTGGTCCGACCCGAGCGGAAGGGATCGGGTGGCACCAGGCCCTCGGATGCTGCTGCCCAGCAGGTCCGTAGGTCCCGTACGCCATGCCGTCACCCCTCTCTGCCCAGCACATTTCCACAGCAGCTCAGAACGACCGTTCCAAGGGGTGCCGCCGCCGCCAGGCTCCGGCACCCCTGCGTCTTGCTCAGGCTGTGCCTCGGCCTGCCTCTCCCTTCCAGGGGAGATGGCTGGGCCACCGGTGCCTGTGCGACCGCACCTCTCCACACCCCTCCAGCAAGCCCTCTTGCCCAGGCGTGTGGGCTCCTTCCCCTAGCAGGCTCCCGATGAGTGGGCGAAGGTTGTCTGGTTGGGGAGATGGGCACGCGGCCCCCCGAACCCACCCCGTCAGGAGGTGCGGCTACCTGGTTGATCCTGCCTGCCAGTAGCATATGCTTGTCTCAAAGATTAAGCCATGCACGTGTAAGTACACACGGCCGGTACAGTGAAACTGTGAATGGCTCATTAAATCAGTTATGGTTCCTTTGATCGCTCCATCTGTTACTTGGATAACTGTGGTAATTCTAGAGCTAATACATGCCAACGAGCGCTGACTTGCCGGGATGCGTGCATTTATCAGACCAAGACCAATCCGGGCTTGCCCGGCCAATTTGGTGACTCTAGATAACCTCAGGCCGATCGCACGTCCCCGTGACGGCGTCAATACATTCGGATGTCTGCCCTATCTACTTTCGATGGTACTTTCTGTGCCTACCATGATGACCATGGGTAATGGAGAATCAGGGTTCGAATCCGGAGAGGAAGCCTGAGAAACGGCTACCACATCCAAGGAAGACAGCAGATACGCAAATTTCCCACTCCCGACTCGGGGAGGTAGTGACGAAAAATAACAATACAGGACTCTTTTGAGGCCCTGTAATTGGAATGAGTACACTTTAAATTCATTAACGAGGATCCATTGGAGGACAAGTCTGGTGCCAGCAGCTGCGGTAATTCCAGCTCCAATAGCGTATATTAAAGTTGCTGCAGTTAAAAGGCTCGTTGTTGGATCTTGGTCCGCCACGAGGCGAGCTACTACCTCTGCCTCTCGGCGCCCCCTTGATGCTCTTGACTGAGTGTCCTGGGGGTCCGAAGCATTTACTTTGAAAAAATTAGAGAGTTCAAAGCAGGCCGGTTGCCTGAATACTTCAGCTAGGAATGATGGAATAGGACTCCGGTTCTATTTTGTTGGTTTTCGGAACTGGGGCCATGATGAAGAGGGATGGCCGGGGGCATTCGTATTGTGCCGCTAGAGGTGAAATTCTTGGACCGGCGCAAGACGAACCAAAGCGAAAGCATTTGCCAAAAATGTTTTCATTAATCAAGAACAAAATTCAGAGGTTGAAGACGATCAGATACCGTCGTAGTTCCGACCATAAATGATGCAGACTAGCAATCCGGCGGCGTTATTCCCATGACCTGCCGAGCAACTTCCGGGAAACCAAAGTCTTTGGGTTCCAGGGGGAGTATGGTTGCAAAGCTGAAACTTAAAGGAATTGACGGAAGGGCACCACCAGGAGTGGAACCTGCGGCTTAATTGCGGAACCCAGTCAGGGTTCTGCAGCAACCACAGCACCGAGACTGCCCTCATCACTGCCACCGACGACATCAGGACACTGCTGGACAACGGTGAGACTGGGGCCCTCATCCTTTTGGACCTCTCCACTGCCCTCAAAACCGTCTGCCAATGCACATTATCGAACACGGATCCAAGACTAGACTCTGGAATGGACCACCTCCTTCCTCTCCGGCAGAACCCAGAGCATCCGCCTCCCCCCATTCCGATCAGAAGCCTCCGAGATCATCTGCAGCGTACCCCAGGGATCTTCCCTCAGCCCGACACTGTTCAACATCTACATGGCCCCGCACGTACACGTTTCCCAACAGCACGACCTCAACATAATCTCCTATGCCGACGACACTCAACTGATCCTCTCCCTCACCAAGGACCCCATCTCCGCCAAATCCAACCTCCACGAAGGAATGAAGGCCATCGCCGACTGGATGAAGATCAGCTGACTGAAGTTGAACATGGACAAGATGGAGGTCCTCATCCTCGGCTCCAACCCTTCAGTCTTGGACGACTCCTGGCAGCCGACGGCACTGGGGCAGCCCCGACACCCACCGATCATGCACGCAAGCTGGGAATCATCCTCGACTCAATGCTCTCCATGACCAAGCAAGTCAACGCCGTCTCCTCCTCCTGCTTCAACACCATCCGCATGCTCCACAAGATCTACAGGTGGATCCCGACAGATACAAGAAGAACAGTCACCCAGGCCCTCGTCAGCAGCAGACTCGACTACGGAAATGCCCTCTACACGGGAGCCCTCACCAAGCTCATCAAACGACTGCAACGCATCCAAAACGCATCTGCCCGACTGATCCTCGACGTACCTCACCACAGCCACATCACCCCCACTTGAGAAATCTGCACTGGCTCCCCGTTAACCAGATGATATCCTTCAAGCTCATCATCCACGCACACAAGGCACTCCACAAGACCGGCCCAGCCTACCTGAACAGACGACAGGAGATCCTTCTCCCACCTCGCCGCCAAGACCTGGAACACCCTCCCACTGAGCCTACGACAGACCTGAGACCTGCTGACCTTCAGGAGGCTACTCAAGACCTGACTGTTTGACCAGTAGCGCCCCCCCTCCCAGCGCCTTGAGACCCTCGCGGGTATGTAGTGCGCTCTACAAATGATTGATTGATTGATTTGACTCAACACGGGAAAACTCGCCCGGACACGGAAAGGATTGACAGATTGATAGCTCTTTCTCGATTCTGTGTGTGGTGGTGCATGGCCGTTCTTAGTTGGTGGAGCGATTTGTCTGGTTAATTCCGATAACGAATAAGACTCCTCCATGCTAACTAGTTATGCGACTCTCAGCGATCGGCGTCCAACTTCTTAGAGGGACAAGTGGCGTTCAGCCACACAAGATCGAGCAATAACAGGTCTGTGATGCCCTTAGATGTCCTGGGCTGCACGCGCGCTACACTGAACAGAGCAGCGTGTGTCTACCCTTCGCCACAGGTGCGGGTAACCTGCTGAACCCCGTTTGTGGTAGGGATTGGGGATTGCAATTATTTCCCATTAACGAGGAATTCCCAGTAAGTGCGGGTCATAAGCTCGCATTGATTAAGTCCCTGCCCTTTGTACACACCGCCCTACCGATTGGATTGTTTAGTGTCGCCCTCGGATCGGCGCCGCCGGGGTCTGCAATGGCCCTGGCGGAGCACAGAGAAGACGGTCAAACTTGACTATCTAGAGGAAGTAAAAGTCGTAACAAGGTTTCCGTAGGTGAACCTGCGGAAGGATCATTAACGGCGGAGCAGCCCGAGCGACCAACGGCGCCAGCCTGAAGCCCTTGACTGCCTCCTTCAAGCACACACTGTGGGCACAGGACCAAGCCCTGCCCTGGCACGCCCCGGCTGGCGGAGTGGTCCATGGCTGCATGGGGTGCTCAGGTGAGGACCGGACCTTCGGCGGTCCTCTTCCCCCCGGGGAAGACCCGACTGACACACAAGGGACCGGGGATAGGGGGTGGCCCCTGTCCCCCATCCCTCTCTGGGAGGGTCACAGCGGTAGGCCCTCCCGCAATGGAACCCAAGCTCACCCGGCATGACCCCGTGGTGGGTGGAGCTGAATGGCGTGCATCATCAGGCTGGTAACACCCCCCCTTGCAGGCCCTGCAGCCGGCTGGGCTCTCCGGTGCCCATGTCCCGGCTTCACCGGGATCTGGGTGACCAAGGAGTGGTCCCTCTTGTGAGGCAGGGTGGACCTGGAAGAGAAGGGACTGAGGGCCTGCGAGGGGACCTGGCTCCTCTCGGTGGGAGGCGTGCGGGATGGGGAGCTGCCTTGCTCTTCCCTTCTGGCGCCTCCAACCCGGGCAAGGGTAAGGTGAGCTGAAAAAAGCCAGACCACTGGCATGGCTCGGGCAGCCCGACGACAGACGGCTGACATGCAGGTGGAGCAACCCTCCCTCGTTGCCAGGTACCCGGGCCTCCCCCTCCCGTCCCTGCCTCACCGGGGTGTGGGGACGGGGGCCACCGTCCCTTGCGGGTCGGCCAAGCCTCCCCTTCCCGCTGCTCCCAGGCAAGTCGAGCTGGGAGGAGAGAAGCGGCAGCCCCGGGGAAGGAGCCTCCCGACTGGCTGCCTCGGAGCGCCTGGCCGCACTCGCCGGACTGAAAGGGCGACTGGGTACGGCACCCTGCCAGGCCATCTGGGCGCTGGGTCGTCCCAGGCCATCTGGTCGCTTGGCTGCGCGATCGGATGGCCCTACGGGCCAGGCGACCAGATGGCCCTGCGGGCCGGGTGACCAGATGGCCCTGCGGGCTGGGTGACCAGATGGCCGGCCTACCAGCCGGCCGGGCTACCTCCAGCTTTTGTACTTTCCCAGAGTTCTGTAAGCTCCCAATGTGTGGGGGCTTAATAGTTGAGAAAAATGGGCTCTGGGAGAGGACGTGGCCAGGGCTTAACCCTCCTTGGTTCCAGCCAGGGTCCGGGTGCTGGGGACAGGGGGTCCACCGGGGCCCGGGGAGGTTTTCCCCGGCCTGGCTAGGGTTCAGAACGTGCGCCTGGGGCTTGAGCTCCGTCCTGCAAGCCAGTCGAGGGTCTGGATGTTCATCGGGGCAAAGGGAGGCTCTCCCCGGCCTGGCTAGGGTTCGGAAGCAGGGACCGGACCCGGGGCTTGATCTGTGCCCGGCAGGCCAAGGGGTGCTGGAGAACCCCCATCCTGCAAGCCAGCCGACGGTCCGGGTGCTTGGGACCTGAGTCCACCGGGGCCCAGGGAGGGTCTCCTCGGCCTGGCTGGGTGTCGGAAGCAGGGACCGGGCCCGGGGCTTGAGCTCTGTCCGGCAGGCCATGGGGTGCTGGAGCCCCCTCCCATCCTGCAAGCCAGCTGAGGGTCCGGGTGCTGGGGACCTGGGTCCACCGGGGCCCGGGGAGGCTCCCCCCGGCCTGGTTGGGTGTTGGAAGCAAGGACAGTGCCTGGGGCTTGAGCTTCGTCTGGCAGGCCCCGTGGTACGGGAGCCCCCCCATCCTGCAAGCCAGCCGAGGGCCCGGGCACTGGGGACAGGGGTCCACCGGGGGCCTGGAGAGGCTCTCCGCGGTCTGGCTAGGGTTCGGAAGCTGGGACTGGGCCCGGGGCTCGAGCTCCATCTGGCAGGCCCCGGGGTGTGGGAGCCCCCATCCTACAAGCCATCGGAGGGTCCGGATGCTGGTTACGGGGGTCCATCAGGGCCCGGGGAGGCTCTCCCCAGCCTGGCTAGGGTTCGGAAGTTGGGTCTGGGCCTGGGGCTTGAGCTCCATCCGGCAGGCCCCGGGGTGCGGGATCCACCCATCCTGCAAGCCAGCCGATGGTCCGGGGGTCCCATCCGGGCCCGGGAAGGCTGTCCCCGGCCTGGCTAGGATTCGGAAGCTGGGACCGGGACTGGGGCTTGAGCTCCATCTGGCGGTCCCTGGGGTGCGGGAGCCACCCGTCCTGCAAGCCAGCCAATGGTCCGGGGGTCCATAGGGGCCCAGGGAGGCTCTCCCCAGCCTGGCTAGGGCTTGGAAGCTGGTACCTACCGGGGCTTGGGCTCTGTCTGGCGGGCCCTGGGAGCCCCCCCCCCGTATTGCAAGCCAGCCGAGGGTCCGGGTGCTGGGGATGGGGCCCGGGGAGGCTCTCCGAGGCTCCGGGCACTGGAGACGGGGGGCTCGGGGAGGCTCTCCAGCCATTGTTTCCGACCGAATCATATACAGTTCCAAACGACTGGACTGAGTACGATGCCTGCTACGTATTCGTGGGAGTCAGAACAATTCGGTCGGAATGCTTTCCGAATGAGATCGGAATTGGCCCCTTAGTGTTTGCTGTTGGGGATCCTGTACCCCGGTTATTGGCCCGCCTTGGCTCTGGTAGGTCCTGGGGTCTCCAGACTTGGGGAGGAGACAGATCCGAACCTCCGGAGCTGTTGTACTTTTTCTTGCTTCTGTGCTACATCGAGGTCGTCAGAGAGAGGAGTCTACAAACCAGACTTCACAGGGTTGGTGCATGCGGTTTGCAGGGGGGTGATACCTTCACACCAAGGGAGCTTCTTGGTGATTTCTTGAAGGCTGGAGGGGCTCCAAAATTCTTGGAGGCCTCACAGTCACAGGGCGAGACAGCACACTATGATTGTTGAGTCTTCCATGGAGTAGGCAGGGTTTGGCACCAGTTTCTTCTGCAGGAGGGCATCAGTCTACAGGCAGTAGCTCTTCTTTGTCCTTTTTTTCTTATCTTGTCCATCAAATCTGATGTTCAGGTCTTGGGGTGCCACCTAAATACTGAACTAAGGGGCACTACAAGGGCGAGACAGGTAGAAGCCAATGGGCTACCTACCTTTAGTATGTCTACACCCTCTAGTGACCACTTCCAGTGGGAATGGCCACTATCCTAGCCCTGATAGGTTGTTTCTCCACCATCCTAAGATGGAGGAATTTCAGGAGAGAGAGCTTCACCTTGCCTGCCCCACTTTTGGAGTGGTGCAGGCTAAGTGGGGACCCTCCTAATCTAACTAATTTTCCTGCCTTTTCTCCCACCAAAGGTGGAGCAGGAAAGGGGGCTTGGCCTCCCCCACTATATGGAGGTTCCTGGGTTAAGTTTCAAAGGCAGCATCGTCTTTGAAGCTTCCTTCCCAGGAGGTCTACCTGTGAATCACCTCCGCCTAGAGCAGGCTTTGCCTCTGTCCTCAGTAGCGCTGGATCACACCCCATGATGTCAAAAACATGTCATATGGTGGCAGACTGGTGAAAGCAAGTCAGAGACCACACCAGAGATTGGAAGGTTTTCAGGGGACCCTCTACTGAGTGAATTGATTACAAAATCCACCTCTGACATCAGTGAGGGTTTATTAACAGAAAATGTTTGGTACCAAACACCTTCAGAAACAGTGAAGCTATCATTAAGCTAGGAAACTCATTTTGACAAGTATCCAGCCCATGTATTCTTTATGGCTTCCCTGTTCACTTACAATATCTCAGAATAGACTGGACATTGTAGGAGCATATATGCTCATGCTGATATGCTCACACATAGGATATAGTGCACCCTGCCTTAGGGCTAAAGGCCTGCAGTAGGAGTGGCTTACCTATACCTCATGCAGTGTGTAGGGGCATGGCACATGGGGACATGTGCCATGTAGACTCTTTGGATTTCTCTGTGCCAAGAAACTCAGCCTGCAATGTCAGTAGGCATAGTCTTGGTGAGGGGTCCCTGGGGTGTCATAATATATGCTGCAGCCCAGTGGACCCTGTCCAGTGCCCAAGCCCTAGTTACCAGGGGTACCATTTACTAGGGACTTACACGGGTAGATGAAGTTGTGCCAATCTTGGTACAGTGTTTAGGAAAGACATCTGGTACTGAGAACCTGGTTAGCAGGGACCCAGTGCACTTACAGTTCGAAATCACATCAGGCAATACTGCCCCCCACCCAAACGAAAGAGGATGAGACTAACCTTTCCCTAGAGAGTCTTCATCTTCTAAGTGGAATAATCTGGAAAGGCATCTGCATTAGCATGGTCAGTCCCAGGTCTGTGTTACACTGTAAAGTCCATTCCCAGTAGAGATATGGACCACCTTAATAATTCTGGGTTTTCTCCTTTCATCTGCGTGAGCCGACAGAGAGATCTGTGGTCAGTTTGAAGAAGAAAGTGAGAACCAAACAGGTATGGTCTCAGTTTCTTCAGGGTCCAAACCACAGCCAAGGCTACCCTCTCAATGTCACTCCAACACTGCTCTCTGAGAAGAAGTCTCCTGCATATGAAAGCAACAAATTGGTCATGGCCATCATCTTTAGTCTGGGATAGGACCACTCCTATCCCATGTTCAGAGGCATCTGTCTGCACAATGAACTGCATGGTATAATCTGGAGATTTTAGAATAGGTGTTGAGCACATTGCTTCTTCCAGGGTGTCAAAGGCCTTTTGACAGCTCACTGTCTAGGTAACCTTTTTGGGCATTTTCTTAGAGGTCACTTCTGTGAGGGGAGCCACAATGGACCTATATCCCTGCACAAACCACTTGCAGTACCCAGTCAAGCTAAGGAATGCCCTGACTTGGGTCTGGGTGGTGAGAGCTTCTCAATCCAGAATGGTTTGGATTTTGGTTTGCAGTGGATGAACTTGGCCTCCACCCACAAGGTGGCCCAAATACACAACCTTGCCCTGCCCTAACTGGCCCTTGCTTGCCTGTGCTCTGCAGAGTCTTCAGGATCTTTTGGAGGTGGAACAGGTGATCCTGCCAGGTGGAGCTAAAGATAGAAATACCATGCAGATAGGCTGTACTATAGGATTTCAATCCAGCAAGGACTTTATTCCCCAGCCTCTGAAAGATGGCAGGGCATTCTTTAACCTTATTAGTGCCCATTGAAAATCCTTCATTGCCAAGCCATTTAGTGACTTTTTGGGGTGCTTTGCTTTAACATGCTGTAGTTTGTGTAGTTATGGTTATAATGTTGGGAAACTATATATTTATGATTTCAGTACTTCTTTTACTATCAATTTATAAATAAAACATACATTTATAAGACACTCTGAAGTCACATGACAATTCAAGATGGCCGACAAGTGACTGTGAAAATGATAAGTGTAAATGACCGCGTTGGTAGGGTAAAAAAAGAGTTGTGTTTTTCAAAAGCAAATACACAGAAATATTTAATATTCAGTTTGTTCACCGGGTAAAATCTAATTTCGATTTTCTTTTTGTTTTTTTGTGTGTTTTTATGGCTATTTCTCATACTATGACATAGATATAAGGCAAATACATTTTTCATGTGTTTCTATTGTTGTACAGAATCTAAAGTTATAAGCCTAGCAGAATTGGTTCACGTTCGTAAAATGGATGTTTCAAAGAGAACTGTTGGTAAAGATATGAAAATTCACGGTTTTGCTGCTTTTGGCATCACTTTACGTACAATAAAACCCCGACTTGGGGCCATATGTAGGAAACACTTTTGCGATCGCAAACACTGCGAATCGCAAGAATCTTAGTGACTGCACCTATGTAGGAGAGGTGTCCGCCGCAAAAAGGAGCGAATCGCTAAGTTAGCGATTAGCAATTTTGCGTAAAGCTCAGTTTGCGAATAATTTAGCGGAATCGCAATCTGCGTCGCAGTATTTGCGGAAATCGCAATTACCGACATTGCAAATTGCGTATTCGCTAAATCAGATTTTCTGAAAAATCGCTACTAGCGATTTCTCAAAAATCGCAGTTTAGCACTTCTCAATTACCACCAACTCTGAGCAGGTGGTAACCAAGTGCAACCTATTTAAACAGGCCCACAATGCCACAGAGACTTCACACCATGGCTGGGCTGTACGTGATAGCCAGGAGGCTGCGAATCAGGGATGCCATGCAGAGAAGTAGACGCCAGGAAAGGATCTACAGAACACGCATCACCCTCTTCCAACTGACCGATGAGGAGATCCATGTGAACTACAGGCTGCACCCACACAGCATCCTGGATTTAATAGAGGAGCTGACACCCATACTTCAACACCCCACATGCAGGGCACACTCCATTCCCACCCATGTGCAGGTGCTGTGCTCACTGTACCTCCTCGCATCAGGGAGTTTTCAGGGGGTCATTGCCACAGCAGGTGGTGTCTCGCAAAGTGCACTGTCACGCTTCCTCCACGCTTTCTTGGATGCAATGGTACAGAGGCTGCATCACCACATACAATTTCCTAGCACACCACAGGCACTAGATCAGACCAAGCAGGATTTCTACCAAATTGCACAATTCCCCCATGTCATTGGCTGCGTAGATGGGACCCATGTCGCAATCTCTCCCCCATCACATAATGAGTATGTATTTCGCAACAGGAAGTCATATCATTCCCTGAACGTCCAGGTAGTGTGCAATGCCCAACATATTATCACTGATATTGTGGCCAAATACCCTGGAAGCACACACGACTCATTTATGTTTCGCCATTGTGCATTACATCGCAGACTCACAAATGGTGACTTTGGAGAGGGCTACCTGCTAGGTAAATGCATGCCAAACACACACAGTAGCAGTAGAGTGATGCAGTGGCAGGACACTATTGACCCTGAATCTGCTTATGCCCCGCAGGTGACAGTGCGTATGCTGTACGAGACTACATCCTCACACCGTACCTGAATCCAGCTACTGCAGGTGAAAGGAGGTACAACAGCGCACACAGAGCCACACGCTGTGCCATTGAGAGGACCTTTGGAATCCTAAAGAGCCGTTTTCGATGCCTCCATAAGAGTGGAGGAGCGCTACAGTACAGCCCGGAGACATGTTGCAAAATTGTGGTTGCCTGTGCTATGCTACACAACATCGCTACCAAAAAAGGAACCCCAGTGGACCTGTCAGACTCTGAATCATCAGATGAGGATGGACCAGCACCACATCGCGGTCCTGCAGGTGGTGATGGTGCTGCTGCGGGACGCATGAGACGAGACGAGATCACACAAAACTACTTCTAAGTGAGTAAAGAGGACACAATGCGACTGATTTGTTTCTTACAGGGATGTTTATTTCCTTATCCTCAGGAATAAAGGTATCATCCATTGTGACTTCATAGTCCCTGCATGCACTTGTTTGTGTCACAGTGCACTAACTAACATCAGCCACTGAGTCATCATTGACTGTGTTGCCTCACATATGGCCATTAGTCTCTTGTGTCCCTTCACCTCCTCCGTGCACGGCCTGTTGAGGCTCGCTGTGCCTGCGCACTGCCCTCCCTGGAGTCATCATCCACTCTGCCCTGGCGTGCACTCCGGCGTCTGTCCTGTGGAATTGGGGGAGTGATGCTGCTCCTGCTTGATTGTTCATCAGTGTCCATGGCACCAAGTGTGCCTATGCCACCTGTGGCAGTTGCGCGCATCTGGTCCACTGCATGTGTAACTTGCACCAGGACCCTGCCAACGTCCTGGCAGCAGTGGGCCATCTCATGCTGCATGCTGACACATCTTCTGGCCAGCAGGGATGTGGCGGTTGACTGGCGGTTCACTGCCCTGGTGTATAGGTCCGCCCGTGTGTGTAGGCGATGTCTCTCCCGGCACCGGGCTGCCCTGTCCCTCACGATCTCCCTGCACAGGCCCTCCAATGCACCAGTCATGGCCATTACACCTGCGCGCAACTCGGTCATGTTGTGGTTATGTGCAGCCATTTGCCGTTGGATTGACCGTATCCCCTTTACTTGCAGGCGCTGTTGCTTGAGCATGCTGCCCTCCAGGCCCGAGAACACCATGTCCTCTTCACCAGGAGCAGTGCTGGTGGACGGGCCTGCCCTGCGTCTCATCCCTCACCCTACTCTGGAGTGTTCAGGGGACTGTGGTTGGTGCTGTTCTGCACGCTGCCTGTGCACTGGCTGTTGCTCCTCTGCTGTGTCTGGTGCCTGTGCCTCCAACAGTGGTAGTGGTGGTACAACATTGCGGCGCCTGCATGGTGCTGTGCCTGCAGTTCTGGCTTCGCCCTGCTCCTCCTGGCCTGCCTCGTCCTCCATCTCAGCTGCTGCCTCGCATTCAGCCTCACTATCCTGTGTTGGTGGTGGTGCTGTGGATTGAATGGCACAAATTAGTTCTGTGTCCTGTGTGGCATTTTTAATGCATTAGTTTTACACAATAAATTCACATGGGTACTATCTGTGTTTGTCACTATCTGCATGATGGATTCCTCCCTATTCCACCTGGTTGTGTCTCACTGGCACAGTTATCAGTGCATGTGACTACGTCTCCCATAATGCATTTCTGGGTGTGCTGTGTGACATGTACTGGAGTTGCAGTCAGGTTGCCTTATGGGGCTTGGGGGTGGGTTGGGGATGTATCAGGGTGTTTTGGCATGCATCTTACCTTGTCTGGTGTCTGTGTGTTCTGAGCTGTCCAGGTCAGCCACTCCACTCACAACTCTCAGGCTGCAGTGTGCCCTCCACCAGCTCCTCCAGGGGCGTTGGTTCTGTTGCAGTGGAAGGCCCCCCACCGTTTTTTTTGGCCTCTGCAAGTCTTGTGGCCACCCTCTCCTTTGACCTCTGCCGCATGTCATACCACCTTTTTCGTAGGTCCTCAACGCTGCGGTGTGTGACACCAATGGCATTGACTTTTTCTTGGATGTCACTCCATATCTTGCGCTTTCTGGCCTCTGGTATTCGTAGGGAACTCTTCCCAAAAAGGAGATCATGGCTGGTGACAACCTCCTGTGTGAGGACCTCCAGCTCCCTGTCACTGAATGTATGTTTCCTCTTCCTTGCTGGTTCATCATGCTGCTTCTCAGGGCCCTGGGACTCCATTTGGCTGGTTTCCAAAAGCTGTGCAAAACTGTTCTCCTCTCCACACAGGCTCTGACACAGCTACTGGCTCACTCACAGCTGCAGGCAATCAGGTGCAGCATGGGCAGTCACACTTCCTGGGTGTGATGTCATCATTCTGCACCTGAATTGCAGATTCCCGTTTTTGCGATTCCTTATTTGCGATTTCGCAATTAAGGAATCACAATTTAGGTCATCGCAAAAATATTCTGCGATTTTTAGGGAATCGCTAAATTATAGCGAAATTATACCTACATCGGAATTTGCGATTCCGAAATTGCGATTCGCTAAAAAACGCAATTTCAGAATCGCAAATTCGGTTCTACCTACATATGGCCCCAGATGTTTCGTCTGTTGATTTTTTTCGTATAATTACCTCATTCTTATTATTGGACATATGTTCAACATCCCAAAGTGCATGTTCTGACTTTTATGCACAGTAGTGATGCATATTTCGTGAATAGGTAACATATGATTTCATCCATAGTCTCTTGAAGGTCACAGTCCTTGACCTCTGACCCTAAAAAATGGTAGCTCGGGGAATTGTGCAAAGGATGTATCTTTGTAACAGTGAAATTGTTTTTGCAATGTGAGATATCTGTGGAACTGTCATTGTCTGATGTCAGAGGTAAAAAAAAACAGTGACCTTTGACCCCTAAGTACACATTTTTAAACCTTTTTTAGTTTTTATTATGTTACCCTTGGATCAATTTCAGCAAGTATTGATTACTGGACTTGACATGTAAACTACTATCTTTTACCTTGTCCAAATGATTGTAGAGGTCATAATAATTGACCTTTGACCTCTATTTGCACTTATTGGTGTTTCAAGGTGTTTAATCCATTATTGTTTGATAATTTTTCACAGGTGTTGCAGTGTTTGAATCGTCATGATAAGTACTTACATTTTTCTTGGTTAAATTGGTGGGGGGGTCATGTGGTTTGACCTTGTACATCTATTTCACTGTTCTAAGTGTTTCATGGTCATTAATCCATTACTGTTACATCATGTGTTACAAGTGAGGCATTATGGAAATTGTCATAATGAGTACTTATATCCTATTTAGTTACTGTTTTGGAGGAGGTTATGCTTTTTGACCTTTGACCTCTAATTATACCTGTTTAGGTGTTTCAAGGTTGTTAACGCACAACCCTTGGGTCATTTGTTACTAGTAAGACTTTCAATGTCATTAATCCATTACGGTTGGATCCTTACTGCCCCTGCAACCCACTACACTTCTACTTACCTCTGTTGTCATTAGTCTCCCTCCTGCAACCTCCAGTGCGATGCCTACAGCCTGTTTGTCAAAATAGGAAACTCACTGAAAAGCATTAGGCACACGACACTGAACTGGCATCCTGCACTCGGCCACCCCTGTGCCGCTGGTGGTGTATGTTTGGTGAATAAATGAATGAAAAGTATTTTTTATAGCGCAACAGCTACTCAAAAAGAGTGCCCCGGCGCTGACAGAAGACTAGTGGCAGGGATCTAGATATGCAGTTAAGTTTTACAAAGCCACGTTTTCAGGTGTTTCTTAAAAATTGAAAGTTCTGAGAGGGCTCTCAGTATAGCAGGGAGTCTGTTCCATGCCTGTGCACCCAGAAAACCAAACAACCTGCCTCCCAGCCGGGTACTTTGGGGTACAGACAAGGTCAGAGGAAGAAGATCTTAAAGATCGAGCAGGAGTGTAGCGGTTAACTGGTTTGCTAAGATAGCTTTCTCCCTTTCCATGAAGGGCCTTGAAAAAAACCCAACAAGGGCTTTGAATCTGATCCTTTCTTTCAATCGCAGCCAATGGAGAGATTTAAGAAGGGGGGGACATATGAGACCTTGGTTTGGGACTGAGGATCGCCCTAGCCGTGGAGTTTTGTGCTACTTGCAGGCGCTGGATAAAGTAGCTGGGAAGGCCCAGATACAGGATATTAGCGTAGTCCAGTCTTGACGTCAATAAGGCCTGGACCACAATATTCCTAGTATCTATTGTCAGAAGTAGAAGATTTTTTTTTAACATATGCAAAATACCAAAACAGGTGCCAACCAGAGTTCATGGAAATGGCGTTATCCAGAAAAACGCCTAGGTTTCTCACGATGTCTGCTCTACGTGGGGCGGTGATAACTCTTCCGGCCACCATATATTCCAATTACTAACTGCTGGTTGGCCAAAGAAGACAATCTCGGATTTATCCTGATTGCATTTCAGCTGATTCACCTTGAGCCACTGAAATACCTTTGTAAGACATGCTCTGATGTTAACACCGTCGAAATCAGTTCCTTTTTCGCAGGTGAAAATCAATTGCATGTCGTCCGCGTAGGATATAATCATAGCACCGTTTGCCTCTGCCAAGGATGCCAAGGGGGACATATATAGGTTATAAAGAGTCAGGCTAAGAATAGAGCCCTGGAGTTCTCTTACATTCATGTAGGGCATGAGGGCTGAAAATGGGGGAAGCCATATTTCTTGGGCTCTGTCCTACAAAAAAGAGGTCCACCAGGCCAGTGCTGTACCACCAATTCCCAGGTTCCTCTACCTGTCAATGAATCAATGTCAATGAGGTGCTGCCGACGACACCCAATTAGTCGTGGCCCTTAACCAAACTACTCACCAGACTAAGGCCCTCTTCCTTTGTTTATCTGAGGTCTTCAAGTGGATGACAGCCTCTCAGTTGAAGCTAAATGGCGACAAGACGGATATTATGATTTTGGGTAATCCCCCCCCCCCCCCCAGCTATACTGGAGTCCTCCTGGCCAGCGTGCATGGGCCCCATTGCTGTCTTTAAAACTGAAATAAAGAGCTTAGGCATCTGGCTTGACCAGAATTTGTCGTTCAAAGTGCAGGCAAGGAAAACAGTGGCCACCTGTTTCGGCCTGCTTAGAATGACAAGGAAAGTCCTGCCTCTCCTTCCCCCTTTGGCCAAGAAAATCCTAGTCCAGTCCTTGATACTTTCTAGGATTGATTATGGCAATGCCCTCTTTCTGGGCGCTCCAGCATTAGTTATGACCAAACTCCAAAAGATCCAAAACTGTGCAGCCAGACTGCTTTTAGGCGTATCCAATCGTACCTCGGCTAAACCTTCGATTCGCTCACTGCACTGGCTGCCAGTGAAGGAGAGGGAACATTTCAAAGCCCTTTGTATTGTGCATAAAACCCTTCAAGGGTATGGCCCCCCTCTCTTGGCACTCTTGATTCGGCCTTATTAAGCCAACAGGAATCTCCGCTCCAATGATCTTCATTTGGTATTGATCCCGAAAGTTAAGAGGGCCAGAAGCGGAGGCCGCCTCTTTTCTTTTAATGCATCCAAACTTTGGAATGCATTGCCCCTCCAGCTACGAAGTGAACGCAACCATCTAGCTTTCCGAAGACAATTGAAAACTTTCCTGTTCCCCTAATCTTCCTCAGCTTGTTCCGTGCAGTCAAACTCAGCTCTGGGAGGCCTCCGGGTAGCCATGTGCTTTATAAATGTTCTTTTCATTTTATTTCATTTGTCGCCCCCCTGTGCTTTTGCTTATCCCCAAAGCTTGACCCCTGCAACTGATCTACTTATCTGCAAGCAGTGTGGCTCTAGGCAACCCCAGTCTCAATTGAAAAGCATTTGGCCAAACTCCGACTTTGACCTCTGCACCCAGCTGCCCCTGTGCTGCTGGTGGTGCAGTTTTGGTACTCTTGCACCAATTTCAGATACCTTCAAAATTCATACCTCACCTCCCAGGCTCTGGAAATTTGGTTAAACCACTTTATGGACTATACGTTTGCAATAAAACTGGGATTAGGCAGCTATGTATCCAACAAGAGCAGGCATGGATATTACCAACTCAGGTAGTACATTTACTTAGCATGTTTCAGTCCTGATCTTAAAATCAGATGGCTGTACAGTGTTCTTTATCTAAGATTTGTCTTGTCTCTGTAGAGTTTTATTTCAGAGGTATGAGTTAGTCTACCACCACCTGCAACTAATCACAATTACGTCCAACCAGCATATTCTCCCACACAAGTTTTAGGAACTTGTCAACACCAAACCGATGATGTCAGAGCTGCCATGTTAGATGTGCCACTTTCAGACTGGCCATCCAAAATGGCCATTTGTAAAGCACTTGCATGCTGTTGTCCTCACCTGTATCGACATCACCCATTCCACGGATGCTAGCATCATCCTGTAGAGTCCTGTAGGATCCAGAGTTTCCCTCCACTGCGATGCTGTCAGCATCTGAAACACGCCATCTTGGTTGGATACTTCCAAAGATTTAGGCTTTGATTTGTGTGAGACCTTTCTGCAAATACAAAGATGAAGTCTTAGCCAAATGCTGTGAAATTCTATTCTGTGGTCTGTAGCTCTGGTCTTTGCCAATGTCCAAGCATGGGCTTGATTGACTGTTGTCGGAGTCTGGTGGTCTGCAAGCAGAGTGGATAGGTCTACCCCACTGGCAGTGATTACACTATGATAATATGCTGCTACTACTGCTCCCCATGCTACACCTTGCCTCACCACTTTGTGAGTTTGCGGGTGGCGACCTGGCTATCACACTGTTGACTCCATGTGCAAGGTCTGTAATTTATTTGGCACTTCCTTCCTGCATTGTTTTGGAAACCAGCCAACCTTATATTTAGCACTAAGCTTTAGGTTTTCGTGTATTGAAATGTAAGCTCCTCAAACAAGCTGAATCATTCCGTATTCAGCAATACGGGCAGGAGCGGGTTTACAGGTATGTGTGTCAAAAAGGTTAGTGATGCTTAATCCGTGCCTTCTTGGGCCAAAACGTAATATCAACTTCTGTTTAGTCTGCACGTGTGTTGGCACTGTCATATAAAGCTCACTGATTTACCATTCAGGCCTAATCATGTGTGTCAATTTTCAGCAGAGAATACTTTCTGCACCCTTCCACAGTGTGCAAATTCTCCGAATAATATCTACCTTCAGTGAGAGTGGCCTTCCAACAGAGTTCACGCCCTCTGCTCATTTTAAATATCTACCTTCGAGGTGTGGAAGTTTGTGAATCTTCACCTTTACAAACAAACTATTTTTTAATGTCTTCATAAAGCTCACATTTCTTGTGAAATGTAAGAAATACAAGTTTAAAAGAATGTTTTAAAACATTTGTTCTTGCAGGAAAACAAACATAGCAAAAAACTACATTTGGAGAGAGGATTTTATTACAAGACCGGAGGCTATCATTATACAAATACTTTTGTTTGCTGCCCAAACATGCAGCCCTTTAAAGAATGTAACTACATCATAGTAACTAGAACATTGGTAATGTGACAAGTAGACTGTGCAGGCTCCCATCTTCCTCTTTTGTTCGCTGCTCTGACACAGCTAATTACACTTTTTCATACGTGGTTTAACTCCTCTTAATTGTCTTGATTTATTAACTTTTTGATATCATATTATCACCTTTTATGAATTGTACTGCCTATTTAAGATATCAGTCTTTGTCTTATATATATTAATCATGTGCTATATTGAATTTTACACTAATCGCTTTTCTTTTCAGCACCCCCTGTCCAATTTATGGCGGGGAATGATACTTTAATTAATTTTATGGCAAACGATCGCTTTAGGATCGTTTCTTTACTCAGGTAAGTGTTACTTTCCTTGATTTGCTCATGACACTTGTGCGAGAAATTACAGCCAATCAGCTTTTGTTTTAAGCCGGTTTCATCTTTAACTGCACATTACTAATTTTGATAAAGAGCGACAGCAATATAAATAAAACGAACTGGAGCTTACGTTTTTTCAGCTCCTACCTGTGGCCCTTTGACTCCCGCGTCTCCTGGCAACTTGCTAGGAGACGCGGGAACGTGCCTCATTCTCTCGCACTATTGCGCATTACGAATTGCTCCCTTGGCTCGGCGTGTGGTTTTCCTTGGTTACGCTCATATCGAGAGCATAACGGAGCCTTTTGCCGAGCCGGAGCCTCTTTCCCTGCCTTTTCAGGAATAACATTTAATGAAAGATCGCCACCTGCTGGCTTCTTTCAACACTGCGCTGAAACTCCTCATTTCTGCCGGTTATATATATTTTATCAAGCTGCAACTTTTAAAACCTCAAACGGCAAGTCTGTTGGTAAGGCGTCTCTAGGCATTCTTTTGATCAAGCCTCATTTACGCTTTCTATTGACATAAAGCATCATAAAGGCATTTTTCTTTTATTGCTTAAGCCTCATAAAGCTTTTTATTGAATTAAGCCTCATAAAGGCATTTTAAGGATACCTTACCTGAACTTCTATATATTGTATTATGGAATCTGATGCAAACGTCCACCAGCACTCCCCTAAAGAGCTTTTAGGTGACAACATCAAGAGACAACTTTTCGGGGAAGAACTTAAATCTTCCATCAGAGAAGCAGTTGACGCTGCTCTCTCTAAGAGGAGGAGGGTTTCCCCTCACGACGAGATCTATTTCTCTCTTTCGGATGGTGAATCCCCCTCCACCTCTGGACCCCAGAAAAGGGGTAAGGTACTCCAGAAAAGGAAACATACGTTGGAGGCATTCACCGATGCAATGAGATTTGGTAGCCCTCTCGCTACAAGAGATGATGGTGCTCCCTGCAGCACAATAGACAGACATCAATTCCTTGGGGCAGAGAGAAGGGGTGCCCGTAGTGGCATTATAGAATGCGGTACCCTTTATGGGACAAATGATTCTAATGATGTTTTTAATATCCAAACCACAGACTATGAGGACTCGGATGAGTTTATTTTTGACCCCCCAGGATACCTTTGAGGACCACTATGAGGATTTAGACCATCCCTTCACCTCAACCTCTTCTGTTAAAGACCCCATCGGGGGGAAATGTTTAACCCTACCACTATTCGCCATCCTCGCAGCACCGAATGGTGGCCTATGGACCATGTAGGTAAATACTTATCCCAGTGGGTCAGAAAACCCCTCGATACTAATACCCGCAACCTACTGCGGAATGAGTGCCCTCGACCATCCTCAGAGGACAAGATCTGCAGCACCCCTAACCTTGATCCCGAGCTGATCACCTTCCTTTTTACATCAGGAAGGGACTCAAGGAAGGGAATTGAAAAATTCCTCAAGCAAGCTCAAGATAAGCTCCTTGACGTAATGGGACCACTATCAAAAATTTTGGACATGACTGAGGAGGCTAGATCCAACAATACCCCAATAGATATTGAGATCTTACGGTGCTGGTCACAACACGCAATATGTCTTATCGGCAATGCCAACAGCAATCTAATTACTGAACGCAGGAAGGCAGTCCTCCTCAGAATGAATCCTAAATTCGCAGACCTTTCCGCTAAAGAGGACATGTGCAACGCCAAAGGCATGTTATTCGGTGATAACTTCGTAAAATCCTTAGGAAAATGCGTGGCCACCTTCAATGCTTTTAGTAAGGCGTAATCTACTATTCAAAGAGTTTTTGGGGGACGACCACTTTTTGGAAGGGCTCGCAGAAGGGGGACAACCTGTCAGCCGTGGTTACTTCAGGTCCCAATTTTATCCACAAGAGACAAAAGACTCTCGTCCTTACAGAGGGTCCCGCTCAAACATCCACCCCCAGAGAGGAAGGGGTTCAAGGGCCCGTGGCGGCAGATCAAGTTTCTCCAACCAATCATTCCAAGATAAGTCTGAATCCCTCTTTCCCTTCCAAAATGGCAGGAAGACTCAAGCATTATGCCAACAATTGGTTTCGAATCAACCAAGATCCATGGGTCTTAGAAACCGTAACTGGCTTCAAGATAGATTTTTGGAAAGAACCCTTTCAAAAAAAGATTGCAAATGAGATTACTCTAGACAAGGAGAACTCAAAATTCATAGAAATGGAAATTTCCCAAATGTTAGACAAAGGAGCCATTGTAAAAATTCCTCTTTCAGAAATTCAAAAGAGTTTCTTAAGTACTATTTTCCTTGTCAAAAAGAAAGACAAGGGTTGGCGTACCGTCATAAATCTCAAATATTTAAACACATTTCTAACATATAGACACTTCAAGATGGAGGGTATCCATCTTTTGAGGGACATCTTGCAAACCAGAGATTGGCTGGTAAAATTGTACCTGAAAGATGCCTATTTTACCATACCAATGGACGAGGAGTGTTGCAAGTATCTTCGCTTTTTTTGGAAAGGAACTCTTTACCAGTTCCAGTGTCTTTCCTTCGGCCTATCATCAGCCCCTTGGTGCTTCACCAAGGTCCTGCATCCAGTGGTCAGCCATCTCAGAGAGAGAGGGATTTGTCTAATAATCCATCTAGACGATATCCTCATCATGTCTCAGGACAAGTTAGAAATTATGAAACATTTCAAAACAACCATGGATCTCCTTCGAGACCTGGGCTTCATTATAA
Source organism: Triturus cristatus (assembly GCF_964204655.1). Taxonomy (NCBI): domain Eukaryota; kingdom Metazoa; phylum Chordata; class Amphibia; order Caudata; family Salamandridae; genus Triturus; species Triturus cristatus. The sequence goes on from NC_140594.1 coordinate 1,101,946,993, forward strand.
ACATGGAGAAATCGATTCTGACCCCCTCACAGGACCTAGAATTCCTTGGTTTCAATGTAAACACTATTCATTCAAACCTAATCCTTCCCCCACAAGAAGGTTACCAAAATAAAAATCATGTTTTCCTTATCCTTTCCAAAGAACCTATCTGCCTAAAAGATCTGGCCAGAGTTTTAGGACTCCTCTCCTCCTCTATTCAGGCCATTTCCCTAGGTCCTCTTCATTACAGGGGTCTGCAAAGATTACAAGCACTGGGCCTGAGGAAGGCCTCTGGTACGAAGACTCTCTACCTCTTTCGGAAGACGCTCAAGAGGATCTTTATTGGTGGTTGAAAAACCTCCAAGCCTGGAACGGGAAAGCTATTTTCGGGAATGTTCCAGATTTCACTGTAGAATCAGATGCGAGCAACCACGGGAGACCGGGGGGAGGTGGTCCTTAGAAGAACTTTCCCTTCACATAAATTCTCTAGAGATACTAGCAGCTTTGAATGCGCTTATGAGCTTCAAAGAGCTTCTAAAGAACTCAAATACCCTAATCCGTTTGGACAACTTCTCAGCTGTCTCTTATATAAATAGCCTTGGGGGCGCGGGATCCAAAAATCTCTCAGATATTGCCAAGCGAATATGGTGTTTTTGTTGGAACCAAAGGATCACCCTCAGAGCAGAATTCATCCCGGGAACACAGAATTTGAGGGCAGACTGGAATTCACGTTTCCTTCAAGATTTCAGCGACTGGAAATTGAATCCCAAGATTTTGTCTCTGATCCAAGAGCTTTGGGGCCCAATCCAATTAGACCTGTTTGCCCGCAGATTAACTCACCAAGTCCAGAGATACTTCAGTTGTAGGCCAGACCCGAATGCGTCAGGAGTAGATGCCTTTCTTCAGTCTTGGGAAGGGATCAAGGCTTACGCCTTCCCCCCCTTCTCAATGATTCAGAGATTATTCTGGAAGGTGAGACTCGAGTCTTGCTCCATCATTCTGATAACTCCCTTTTAGAAATCCCAGGTTTGGTTTCCTGGGGTAAATGAATTAGCAGTGGACTTTCCACGGCTGATCCCATCATCCTTAGACCTACTCCAGGGTCCAGACGGAGAAGAACACCCTTTAGTCTTAGAAGGGAAGATGGACCTTCTTGCCTGGAGGATATCAGGGATTCGGGCAGATATTCTGACCTTTCGGGAGAAGCTAAAAGCTTATTGGAAGATTCATGGGCACCAGGAACCAGGAAAAGATACAAGGGCGTTTGGAGAAAATGGTCTTGTTGGTGCCTGGAAAGGGATTTGAATCCTGTTCAGTGTCAACTACAACACGTAGCTAATTATCTTGCTCATCTCTTTGAGTTAGGTCTTTCCTTTGGAACCATCAATTGCTACAGATCAGCAGTTTATTCAGGCCATACTCTCATTAATAATCTTGCAATTGGTAGAAACTCCCTTGTCAAAAGAGTTATGAAGGGTATTAGACTAAGGAGACCTCCCAAAGCCCATTATCAATCCCTTTGGGATGTTAACCTTATTTTTAATCTCTTCCTTTCTTGACCTTACAACAACTCACTCTCCCTTAAAAGAATCTCAATGAAACTGGCGACTCTCCTGTGTCTGATTTCCTTTAGAAGGGTATCCGACATTAGAGCACTAGAACTTTCTAATAGATTTTACTCATGCGAAGGCGTCCATTTCGACATCTGGAAAAGAACAAAAACAATGTCAGAATCCATCTTGTACGCTACCTTTCATGAATGTGAAAACTATGTGTTGTGAATTGTATGAAATGCTATGAAAATAAGATTTCTACTTTTAGACCTGTTGGGTGTGATCAACTTCTTTTATCATATGTCAGACCTTTTAGACCTGTTTCCTCAGCGACCCTAGCCAGATGGATCCGCTTGATCATGCATGAGGCTGGAGTGGACCTCTCTAGATTTGGAGCTCACTCTTCTAGAGGTGCAGTGGCTAGCAAAGTATTTTGGGCAGGAGGATCTCTCCCCAAAATACTTAAAGCAACAGATTGGTCTAACGCAAGAACTTTCTCTAAGTTTTACTTGAGACCAATAGAGCATGTTAGCAGTGTAGCTTTACATGGCTTTAAACATGCATAATGATAGCCTCCGGTCTTGTAATGAAATGACGATTCTCCAATTATTATGCAGAGAGAATCTTGATTTCATTAAAGACAAACGGAGGCTAGCATTATCCCACCCTCCTCTCCCCGAGAGGTTTGGGCTCGATGGTGTTTATGCTTTAAAGTCTTATTATTCTTATTCTTATTATTATACATTACTGTACATTACTTCGAATGGTCTTTATACATTTCACTATTCAGTGTTTTCTTTCTTCTCAGATAACAATGTTAAAGACTAACTGGATTTACTGGAATTTCAAGTTATACAGCTGTGTCATCGCAGCCCACGAGGAAGAAGGGAGCCTGCACGGTCTACTTGTCACATTACCAATGTTCTAGTTATTATGATGTAGTTACATTCTTTAAAGGGCTGCATGTTTGGGCAGCAAATAAAAGTATTTTCATAATGCTAGCCTCCGTATGTCTTTAATGAAATCAAGATTCTCTCTGCATAATAATTGGAGAATCGTCATTTCCTCACAAACAAAGATTTAGCGGGTAAAGTCTTCCTCAAAAACATGCTTTTCTTATAAGAAACCTTTCCTTCATGCGAAACTGGTTCAAGTGCACAACTTTTACATTCCAAATATATGCAAAATGTGTGTACTGTATTAAAGCGTTACCTTGGCCAGTTCTAACCATCATGGCCCTTCAGAACCCTCATGTGAGGTACAGCCATCCTGAGCAGCTAAGAAAGGAACTCGGTGTAAAGGGGCCAGAATCTAGGGAAGGCACGTGGTCTAGCAGTGTGATAATCAGGGACACACTCACCTTGCTACTGTGGTTTGGGGAAAGACCTCAAGCGGTCTTTTCCCATTTTTTTATATCCTCTGGTCACGCCTGGCCAAAGGGTGCTACAATGTTTGAGGGTTCTTCCGGAGCAGACCCTCTGCCCGCTCTCGTGATCTTTATAGTCATTACATAACTTCCCAACTCGGTAATAAACTGTTTCAACAGAACTTTAACAAACAAAGTCTTTCAGTCTCTGGCTGGGCAATGGGTTTGGTCTCAGGTTGTAATGTTGGGAGTTGGACCTGCAGCCTGCACTCTGGGTGGTTGGGTCTGGCCCGGGGCTGACATTCAACTCTTCGCTCCCTGCGGGTTGAGCTGCAGGATGGTTCGGGGGACTGGCCAATTGTGACCCTCCTGAGATGGACTGTGAGCTTCCTTAGACCTAGTCAGTTACAACTTTGTTGTTGCTCGGATCTGGTGGTTCCTGGCTCGGGCGTTCCACTCTCCGGAACCATGACACCTTCTTGGTAATTACTTCTTCTGCACATTTAGCAGTGATGAACGTGCCGTTAACTCAAACTACAGTCCAGGTTCCTGGTTCATAGAGTGTCTTGAACTTCCATCCTACCTGGCGGTTGCGAACCAGCACCAGACTTCTGGGCACAAAGAGCCGAGGTTTGGTCTTTCTTCTCTTTTACTAGCCCATTCTTTGGTTTGGGTCCTTCAGGCTTGGGCGTTGGCTGGTTCATAAGGTGTCGGGGTCCAGTGGTCGGATATGGGAATAGTGTCCTGTCTATGCCCAGCAAGTATCAGGGACCACAGCGATCTTTGTGTCGTGCAGTGGGGGGTACTACAGTACTCTCGTAAGAATCAATGTAGTGCCGCTTCCGGGTTGGTCTGTTCTGCCACTGCAATACAAAGTGTTTTGTTCAGCGTGCGCATGAACCGTTCTGCTTCGCCATATGCTTGCGGCCATTGAGTGGTGATGCGCCGGTATTGTATGCCTAGGGATGCGAGCAGGTCTCTGAATTCTCCACCTTGGAAGGGTGGACCCTTGACGGTCTTCAGCTCTTGGGGCAGTCCGAATAAAGCCAAAGTTCTCTCTAGGATTGGCACAACATGGGTGTAAGCTGTGGAGTCTACCACTTCAACTACCGGGTATTTTGAATAGTTGTCAATTAGCACCGCTGTCACTCTCCCATCTGGGAAGCTCCCAAAATCGAGGCTGATTTGGGACCAGGGAGCAGACGCAGGTTCTTTCGGTGATGATTGGTGCTGGGGGTTCCTGCCTGCGGGTAATTTGGCAGGAGTGGCAGTTCTGCACCAGGTTGTCGACCACCGCTTCCATCCCCGGGAACCAGATTTTCTCTCTCATTCACGACTTCATTCGGACGGTCCCTTGCTGGCCTCCATGTGCAAGAGTTGTCACTCTCTCTTGGAGGCTATCTGGGATCACGATACCTTGTTTCCGTGGGTGTGAGGGCCTTGCTTGAAAGATCCACAGCAGAGGATATGCCGAAGTTGAGCTGTTTGAAGTGGTGCAACCCAATGTGTGTCAAGAAGATCGTTATGTACCTGCTCTCTTCCACTAGCCTTAGCTGATGGTACCCTGCATTAAGGTCTAGCTTGGGACAACCATCTGGAGCCATTTAGGTCGGCGATAATATCGTCCATTGTGGGCGTTATATGCCTCTCTCTTTTGATAACCTGATTGGGCAGGCACATGTTGATGCACAACCGTATTTTGCCTGGTTCTTTTGGCTTCTCTGCGATCACCATAGGCAAGACCCTTCATGTTGGGCCAGTGACTTTTTCGATTACTCCTTGCCATTCTGGCATACTCAGCTCTTGTTTGACGAGGGGTTGAAGGTGGAACGGTATCTACCGGTGATAGAGTGCCACTGGCTTGACCGATCGGTCAATATGGAGCTTGACGGGCGGTCTCTTCATGCACCCTAGCCCGGTGAAGAGGAGTGGGAATAGTTCAAGTATCTCCTCCTTTTGGAGGTCTTTGACTGCCCGGGCAAAGGTGACTAGGCTGAGGTCTTCTGCAGTGTGGCTCCCTACCAGGATGTCGGCCTCTCTGTTAACTACGTGGAATGTGGCCGTGATTTCTTGGTCTTCCGCTTTCACTTTCATAATAATTTTCCCTCTGAGGGGCAACGGTGTTTGGCTTCCATATGTGAAGATTTTGATATTGGTCGGTGTTAGCTGAGGGCGTAGGTGCAGTTGCTTGTATTGATAGGTGCCCATCACGTGACGGACCGTCCGGTGTCTATCAAGGCTGTGACGCGAGGTCTTGCTATCTCTATTATGCACGTGAGCTGTGGGCGTCTTCTGCGTTTTAAGTCGCTGGTGAATGATATGAGAAAGCATTCTACTTCATCTTCGGTGGACGAGTCCTCAAGGCGATGACGCTGCCGTTGTGATCCTGTACTTGTCTTCGGGTTCTCATAGTCATATGGGGAGAGTTGCCTCATGGATTTGGAGGGTGGCCTCCTGGTTGCTGCGTGATGGCGAGATCCATCGCTGTTGCTCCGGCATCCGACAGGTCTTGGGATCGTGCCAAGACAAGGATATCCTCAAGGGAGATCCCTGGTTGGCGGAGGATAAGGCTCCCAAGGGTTTTATTGCGGCATCCTTGTATTACCTGTGCTCTCACTTCTTTAGCTTTGTCGTCAGCCGTGCACGTACTGGCTAGTTCCCTCAGGCATGTGTGGAATGCGTCCAATGACTCTCCTTCCCTTTGCCGGGCTTGGCAGAGCTTGAACCGTTCGTAGTCTGGATTGAGTTGCGGGTCAAAGTGTGCATTCAGAGCTCTGACAGCTGCGTCGTAGTTGCTGGCTGTTTCATGTTCGGCAGGTGTGCAAAGAGTTTGTATATTTCTTCCCCTGCGAAGTGCAGTAATAATGACCTCTTGATGGTGTTGTACGCTTCCCTTGTCGCGACAAAATAGTTGTTCAGGCGGCTAACCCATATCCTCCACCGAGGGAGACAGTGGCGGGGCCGGCTAAACAGTGGCAGCGTGCTGACCTGGGTGTATTATGTGGCTGGTGCGACGGGGACGTTGCCCCATTGGTAGCGCCTGCTGTGGGCCAGCGTGCGCTACGTTATCTGTCATAGTTGTTGAGTATTGTTAGCACAGTGTGATCTGGCCTTTTCGAGATGGTGCTTTGTAGTTTCCTCTTTGTGGGTGTATGTGGGGGGGGGTTCTGCCCCTGCTCTTCTTGTCTTTAATTTCTAGGTGATTCAAAGTTTTTTTTTCTTTGTCTTGGTAGCTCTGGCCTGGACAGCCTTTGGAGGCTGTGTGCAGCTGCTGGCACAGTCACTTCTTGGCTCCCTCCCCGCATGGCGGTGATGCGCGCTCCTCTACTTGAACTCTCACGTTGTACCTGTACTGTGGGTGTGGTCCTCAGGTGTCAGCTTTCTGGAGCTTCTTTGGTCCGTTATGCGGCATAGCACTCGTGCTAGGCCGTGTGACGTCTGGGGAGGAACCGCATTGCCTGACAGGCTCCTGAGTAGCTGCACCCTCACGCTCCACCGCCAATGTGCTGCTTCGGGTGGAGAGGTGGAGCAGCAGCTCCGTCGCAGGTAGTCAGCTTCGCCACCACCAGCGGGCTCACCACGCAGTGATCTCTGTGCCGACGGTAGGTCTACGACCACAGTGATGGGGGTGGATGGTGTTGCAGGGTGGTTAGCACCGTCGTCGCCAGTGTAAAGTGGCCAGAATCTAAGGCAGTCACGCGGCCTAGCAGCACAGTAAAAAGGGACCCACACACCTCACTACTAAGGTACGGAGGAAAACCTCAAGCGGTCTTTTCCCATTTATTTATAACCTCTGGCCACGCCAGGCCAGAGGGTGCTACAATGTTTGCAGGTTCTTCCGGAGCAGACCCTCGGCCCCGCTCTCGCGATCTTATAGTCATTACACTCAGGGGCTTATTTACAAGCCCCTTGCGCCGCTGGTGCATCATTTTTAACCATATTAAAAGTGATGCAACATCGGTGCAACGGGCTTGTAAATAAGCCCCTCAGTGCCTAGAATCGGTCCTGGGTAGTAACTTATGATCTCTGAAAATTGAATCTCTCCATGTAGACTAGTTTTCATGCTTATCTTTCATGTCTTTTCAATATTGAATGCCCTGGTTAATTTGTTGCTGGACACTTGTTTGTTTTTTATTCCGTGTAATTATTTTACTTAGTATGGTATTGACTTTATCACATTTTTGTTTTTCGGTATATATCACTTTGATTTTTGTTTTGCGCTATTAAATAAATGAATTAACTATCACTTCTGAGTGAAAGCCTTCTGCTTTGCCTGCTGGCAAAAAGTCAGCAAAAATTATTTTTAAGAATTTATTGTCTTTACTGTTAATTCTTGGCCTTGCAGGAAGTTTGCTTTGGTGCCCATGAATTCCTTGCTCATCCCTGACTCTGACCAGACTGAGGGTTAAGTACACATTCAGACGCACACAGGATGCCCAAACTTCAACAGCTCTTAAAGGGTGACCAGAATTTTAAAGCCAAAAACCGGGACATTTCACAATAAATAGTAGAAGGCCTACAATTTTACTTCAAGCGAGCGCACAGCATGACAGCGCTCCTCTGCACAGAATTACAGAACAGGCAGTGAGAACATACATAAAATAAATTTTTGAAACCCAGTAGCTTGTCTGTTAATTAAATTGCTTTCTTGAAACAACTATCTCTGCTTTGAAAAACATTTAAAAAAAACACTTCCCGCCGTTTTCAGTCGCCCCTCTCTAAAAACCAGGACATGCGCTAAATTTCCTGTAGTCTGCCGGGACAGCTGGTGAAAAACCGGGGCCGTCCTGGCAAATCCGGGACACCCGGCCATCCTCTCTCAAGGGGTAGACCCGCTCTGCATCATAGGCCAAGCTGGACGAGAAGCAGAGCTTATGGGCATTGCAACATCAAAGTGTACTTGGCACCACCATGGTTGAGAATGCAGGACGGGGTAAAGCGCCTTTTAAAAGGACGGGGTAAAGCGCCTTTTAAAAGGACAGCGCCTTTTAAAAGGACGGGGTAAAGCGCCTTTTAAAAAATACGAAAGGCGCTCTCAAGTAGCCCGTGAGCCCCTATGCGTGGGACGAAACGCGCAAGCTTCACCCTCATGAAGCTACACAGAATCTACTGAGCGCAACATCTTTTTCTCACCCTCGACCCGATAAGATAAGATAAGTCGTGCTTGGTGCAAGCAGCGCCGGAGATCGCTGCCACTCTCTCCCGCCCACTCTGATGTCCCACGTGTACATGTTTTTCACTCTCTAGCCGGGAGAGTTGTGAGTTCTCCAGAGTGTGGGAAGGACTAAAGAGGGCGCGGCGATGTAATAAAGCGCACGTTTCCAATAACCTGTTTCATAGCCATCTTCACTCCACCGCGCCGTGGACTCAGCACCGACTCACAGGTGAGAAAAGACGGGCAACTGACGTCACTATCCCTTTCTTTTATCTTTTCGAGGTGCCATAAAGCCTATCTTTGGACACTTTAGAAAAGAGGGGGACGTATTTGTTTTTCCAGCAGCAGGAGCGAGTTTCAATGATTCCCACAGGGTTCTTGGCCTGTTTCCCGTCATGTGAAGGGAGAGGGAACGTCCCGTTCTCTGCGCTGCGCGCGCGCACCTGCCTCTTTGTATTTCGTTTTCTTCTTCAGCGCGTAGTAGGTGAACCCTAAAACCCTCCGAGTCAGTGCACGGGCTGCAGAGAGCAGAGCTCTGGGTCAGAGGGCAGTAATGAGCTTGTGGTAAACACTCCAGGATACCAGAAATGCTTAGAAAGTAGTTTAATTCTACAACTGAGCTCAGGGCCTGGTGGTGTCTGTAAGAACAGCTGCAACTGAACTCCCAGAACTGCAGACACCACCAGGGTCCGATTGAGGCCAAAAAAGGCCCAAAGTGGCCCATATTTGAGGAGCGGGACCTTTCACAAAACATTGGTTAGTAAGAGGAGGTTAAATTTGGAGAAACGTGTGGCACATTTAGGCATTTTAAAGCTTGTACGGTCAGTATTCTTGGCGAAAAATGAAAATACTGTAGCTGTAAAAACTGAGGGGCAGATCTACAAGGAGGAGCCGCAGCGCGGCAACGCAAGCCCTTTGGCTGCGCCACGCTGCGGCACTTCCAAAGCACAGGAATGCGACACATTTATAATAATATGTCGCATCTCTGTGCTTCCCCTGCGCTGGCGCACAAACTGCAGCCATGCGCCGGCGCAGGCACCCTTGCACTATGGTGCAAGGATGCCTGCGTCATGGGGAGATTGTTTTTCTGCAGGAAGGAGCACCTTCCTGCACAAAAAAAATCACTACAGGCATTTTCCTCTCTCAATGCGTGCTTTAGAATGCAGCACACTTTATAAGAGGAAAAAACGAGGAGAAATTAAAACATTTCTCCTCGTTACGCCTTAGGCGTAGCATTGATACGCATTTCCAGATCTACGATTCCTCGTCAATCTGGAAATGTGTCCCGTTCCATGGGTGTTACATGGGAACACCCACAGGAACACTCATGGAACGCCCCTTCCACGCAAAGTGCTGCGCGTGAAGGGGCCATATTTACAAGGAGAGAAAAAGTCACGCAGGGTGGCTTTTCCTCTCCTTGTAAATATGGAGAAGTGAAATGAGCCTTCTGTACGTCACAAAAAGTGACGTACTGGTGGCGCAGGGGGCTTGTAAATCTGCCCCTGAATACTTATTCCAGTATCAGCGCCGTCTACAAGGTTGCAAGAATCCCACACCCAATCAACTAGGTCCTCGACCCTGAGTATAATTGTAATTGTATTTATATAGCGCTTACTACCCCTGACGAGGCATCAGAGCGCTTTTTGGTGAGTAGCACGCTACTCCGGAACCCAAAAAGGATTTGAGGTGAGTTAGTGTAGGAAAATATGACATTTATTTGAGCGGTGGACATGTGAGTCTGTTATTTGGGTTGAAAAGGAAAGTGGAGATCACATCAATCAGAAATCTAGGACAAAGCCAAGGGGCGAAAGGGGCTATGTCAGAATCCCTGGAAAAAGAACCTACAATTTCCAAAGAAAAGAGAAAAGGCAACTCTGAAATTCCTCCCCGTGACGATTCACTACGTGCAGGTTTCATAGAAAGAGACCTGTCATTTTCAGTGGAGGCTGCCTTTGCTTCGGCACCCTTTTTTATGATACCAGCAAGTAATTATAACCTATTATTCACTAGTATAATAAAAAATAAATATGTTCACCCTTGCTGCCGCCTGAGGCAGTAAATCAGCCTGATTATTGGCAACGCCTCACAGAGGCACCTGCAACAGCCATCACCGTGATTGACCAGGACTAACTATGTCCGAGCCTTAACCTCTGGATCCTGCCATACCTCAAAACCTCCCATTAGTGCTGTATTGTCACTGGTACAGGTAGCCCTGGGTGCTTTTGTCATAATCCCTGCCGTGCCCAAGGCTCCCCATCAGTCATGCTGTCAGCTCATCCTCTCCAGTCCCATCATGGGAGACGGAGACGGGTTGGTACGATCCTCATTCACTGGACCAAACCTTATGACAAGATGAGATGACAAGGCAAGAAACTGACATCTATAGCCTATGGGTCACTGTCCGGACTCCAACTTTGTGCTTCAGTTCTCAAGGCTGGAAGAAGCCGTGTACCTGCCCTGAGAGGCTACCCAGCACCATCAGCTGAAGCACAACAGGTCAGGGAGCTGAAGGTAAGTTAAATAAAACCCTGAGGAATGTTGTCCACTGGCTCCCAATCAACAAGAGAATCACCTTCAGGCTCCTCACACACGCCTACAAAGCTCTCCACAACGCCGGACCAGAAAATCCGAACCACCGCCTCTCTTTCCACGTACCCGCCAGACAACTTGGCTCCGTCTAACCTGCCTTGGCCTCCGTCCCACGGATCCACAAGACCAGAACTGGAGGAAGATCCTTCTTCTGCCTCGCTGCCAAAACCTAAAACACCCTGCAACGCCACCTCAGGCAATCCCCATCACTGACCCCATTCAGGAAGGACCTCAAGACCTGGCTCCTCCCCTGAACCTCCTCGCCCAGACGGATCAGCAGCCTCACCCCTCCCCCTCAGCGCCTTGAGACCCTCACAGGTGAGTACCCACACTATATAAATCCCTGATTGATTGATTGATTGAGAGTGTATGTGTGTGTGTGTATGAGTGATGGTGTAACTAAGAGTGATTGAGTGAGTTAGAGGGAGTGGGAATAAGTGAGACGAAGTTAGAATTAAAGAGTGAGTGCAAGTGATGTGAGCTAGAGTGGGAGACAGAGCGAGAATGAAGACGAGAGAAGGAGGTCATTCTTGGTATATTATGCCCGTAGGTACAATGCAGGTACATAAGCTGTAATTCTTAGCATACGAGACAGCTGTGGCAAAATGCTGCCGCTGACATACTGGGCATAAGTATTGGTACAAGGGGAACCTATGGCAAAATGCAGGCATTGGCACATTGGAGGTAATTCTTGGCATTTGGGAAAGGGCACCCATGGCAAAATGCTGGTGCTGGCACACCAGAGGTAATTTGTTGTCTATGGGACACCAGTGGTAAATGTATAGTATGTGATTTAGCGGCAAAGGCGTTGTCTGCTTAATTATAATTTTTTTGCATTTGCCACTTAATCCTTCACCTATTGCATAATATGCAGATTGTAAGGGGAAAAATTGCTTGTAGCTCTGTCAGTTTAAAAGTTACTAAAAACTTAGCAGCACATTTACATACACATTGGAAGGCCCCTCTCAAATGTTGACTGGTCATCTTTAAGTTGTTTATTGAGGTAGATGATTGTTAAACTGAAACTAATGAGATGAAACGTTTGCCCAGACTGAGTTACAATGTGCTTTAATAATGAAGCAAAACCATCACAAAAGGTTCATAATTTGTCTTTTCTTGCCCCAAAATGTAGTCAACCGTGGCGCATAATTTGGCCCTCCCCTACTGCATAATTCCAATGGCCCTGGTTATAACATATGAGCTGCAAGTAACAAAAGGACCTCTAAGCAGTAACCCGCTGACCTTTCTACATAAAATGTAAATCTGTGATCTGTAGGCTGCACGTTGTGCTTTGCCGCAGACATATAAACCCTCTCTGCTAACTTATGATGAGTCAAACCTGACTAGACAAAACACAGATCTCTCAGCAAAGTACATGCATAGAAAAAACTGGGCATGTGCTGGGTAAATTACTTAATTAAAAATGTAACTGGCCAGGTCGAGATGAAAATGTCCACAACACCTGACCTGTCCTTCCAGCGAGAACTTTCAACCTTTGTGCGCTCCCCCACCCCCTCCCGCTATGACCTAAATGTGAAGTCCTGGTGGAGGAGGGGGTTAGATGAAAGGTGAATGATATTGCTTCACTTCTGGGCCTTGCTGGTCCCTGATGGCAGAGGTTTTTTGGGGGGAGTTTTATATAGTGCAAACTAGACCCAAAGGTATCAGAGTGCTTTACATGAGCACCAGTTACATCACAGACAGACCCATTCATTTTTGTTAGGCACGGGGAGATTACGTGATTTGCCCAGAATCACAGAAAGTTGAGTGTCCCTGCCCAGACTCGAACCCGGTTCCACAGCTCCGAGGTTGACCCCCTAGCCGTTAAGCCACATTCTCCCCCTTTATTGAGCTGAGAACTGACAGCTAAGTGAGAATAGCCCAAAGGCCACAACAACCCCTAGCCTCTTCATACTCCTCCCCTCCCCACTCACCATGGTCTCACTGTGGTGGTTGGGGAAGAGAGCTGGGGAAGGACACTGCTTCCGGAGTCAGGTCCAGCCCCATGAGGGCTAAGCTAGCCTCCCAATGAGGATGCTGCAAACCCCCCATCCTTGCACCCGCCTCAAAACATAGCACTATGTTTTGCAAGCCTGTCCATGTCGGCCCCATATAGCAGTGTCCTGGGCAGGTAGGCAAGCATGGTGGTGGCTGGGTAGGACAATAGGACACGCTGTGGGCAGTTGACAAGGGCCCAAATAAAAGCGGGACCCTGCTGGCACTTAGTCGCTGGCCGATCGGCCCATGGCTGATAGCCCGCTTTGGCAGCCCGACCCTAGACACCACTCTGGAAGTGGAACGTAAGTCAAATACAAACACAAGTAGAATGTGGGACACATTGAAAGAAACAAGAGATCATACATAATAAGTAAAGCATGGAACATCGCCCCGCTTCCTAAACATAACGAGTGAAAATTCTTCACACGTGATATGAAGCATAAACATGCTACTGATAAAGGCAGCCATCACCCTACATTGTGGTTTATGTCATGGCGATCATCCCCAGTCATGAAGGTCGAAACGCCGTCGACCTGCACAAGCTAAATGTGGACTTTTGAAATATGACATGATTTTATAAATTCTTCCATATATGTATTGATTCATGCATAAAATCGTTTTGATTTCTTGTCCAGTACGCTGTAGCATTTTCTACTACCTTCACTTGCTTCACTTGTGCCATTTTAATGCTTTTTTATGAGCACAATATATTCACCTTTTCACTTAGTACACAACTTTAGAGCATGGTTGATGCTGCATTTTGATTTGTGAAGTTCAACTTGTATGTCTTTGCCGGAGTTATATTGCATTCAGTCCTGCTCCTGGGACTGTCTGTCTTTTTTTAATGTTTGCATTGGAATTACTTTACTTCTTGAATGTTTTCCCCCTCATTTTGTCCCCTTGTAGGTATGGCTTCTGCCCTGGGTTAGGCACATCGGCACAGTGTCTAAACCCACACTTGATTGTGGGGAAGTATACCATTGCTAGGCGCTATCCACTCTACCTGGCCTTTATGGACCTATCAGCTGCATTTGATAGTGTAAATAGGACTAAATTAATTTATAGCTTTATTCGAGATAAAAAACTCATAAAAGCAGGACTAAATTATGGCTGACCCTTTTAGATCTGGGAGTGGAAGTCCCCTCAATACATTCTCTATATACACTTCAAGAGAACTTAGGGGCCATGTTTAGGTTACAAACACACAGGGGAAACTTCAGACATCTTTCCCTTAGGCAGGAGTGCATCTTGGCTCCGCTGTTTTTCATTATTTACATCAATGAGTTAAGTGTTCACCTAAGGGCAGCAACTTCAGACATACCAAAAATACACAACATCCTGGTTCCGACATTATTATATGCGGATGACGCTGTCCTAATGGCCCACACCCCATGTACCCTGCGTATATTGAATAAATCTTTCATCAGATTTATGAGGAGTGTAGATTTGACAACTAATTTTGGGAAATCTCATTTAATAGCATGTGGCCCAGGAAAGAGAAATCTAGGGTTCTTGTGGGTTTTAGATCAGTCCATGAGATTTGTTCAAAATATCAGCTCTCGTGATGTTTCGTTTGATTCCCAGGCTCCCGGCAGTCTCAGGTTAATACAGCCCGTCTTAGGTTAAGTAGGGCTGCTGGGTCTTAATTTAATCTCACTTGTAAGGAAGTCAAGGGTTATATCCCTCCTTACTTGAAAATCTATAATTTGCAGTGTGTCCCTACAGCTATTTATGGGGCAGGGTTGTGGGGGTTCCATAATACTTCTCCCATTCAAGTGGAGGAAAACAGAATATGTAGGAGACTCCTAAATCCACCTCCAACTTTATTCTGCATTCAGAGTTCACCAACAATATGGTTGTGATGTAGTTAAGCTGGCGCCACTCCGTTGGGAATTAAGGTATGGTCCAGCCCGAAACAAAGCTTCAATAAGAAGGTCGTTTTGGATTGCCTCATGCAAGACAAGGGTATAGCTATACCCTGTCTGAAATATGTTAATAAGGTATTCAGGGATATTGGGCTCCACGAAATGTTTACTATTCCAACTAACTTAAAAAATCGAACAACCATCTAGTCAAGTCCCGTCATGTAGAGTTCTGGAGCTCTCAAAGAATAGAGGGTGTGTGTGTTTAATAGGTGCCATTCACAAAACTATTATATACTTTTAGCCTCAGGTGAGAATGCATTTGTTTTGCATTTGGAGCTCTTATGGTGGGAAAAGTCACTTCTTTATAGTTTAGGGCTGGCACAGTTCGGTGCCTTTTGTATTTTCCTGATGACTTGGGGGAGCAAAATACCAGCCTGCAGTAATTTTAGTTTTGGCTGTGTGAGGGAACATGTTTAGTAAAACGTGTTCTGGTGTGCGTGGTATCTCCCGCTCTATATTCCGCGCCACTTCTCCTGTCCCTCCCTGCCAGTAGATATCTAAAGACGGGCAACTCCACATCTTGTGTATCAAATTTGCCCCCTTTTCTCTACATCTTGGGCATTCCACATCTTCCCTGTGGAAGAACCAGTTAATTCTGTCTGGGGTAAAGTATGCCCTATGTAGTATGTAAAAACGAATCAGGCAAAATTTGGCGTTATGCGAAACTTTAGTGGCTCGTTGTAATATGTTTTCCCAGTCTTTGTCCTCTAACTTTCTGCCCAGGTCTTCCACCCTTTTAGTCCATAGCTCCTCAAGCGGGAACGTAGAGTCGCGCCTAATGGCCCTGTATAAACATGTGACCGCTTTCATGGTTGCCCCCGCCAGTCCTATGTATCTGCAGGTAGCATGTGTCGGTGGTTCTGTCGTCCCTGCCCCCCAATGTCTTGGCACTGCTCCTGTGACTGCTCCATAGGGCAAGAAATGTCCCTGCGGGATATCCCGTTCTGTGCTGAAGTCCTCAAATGTGAGTAATTCCCCATCTCTGTAGAAGTCCCCAATCTATACTCCTGCCTGTTCCCACTCCTCTAATCTCCCCCATTGCCCTCCATGTGGGAGCACTTCTAGCAGCTCAAGCGACAGCTCTGGTGAGTTTCGTCTCTCTCTTTTGTAGACATCTGCTCCAACACCGCTGGGTCACCCTGTGTTCATTAGTGTGTGTGTGTGCCTCAGCTTAAGTGTCCCCATTAGAGTGCCGAGCACCTCTGCTTTTTCTGGTGCAAAAAGGGAGCCTCCCTCTCTCCGGCGCCAGACTTCCCGCCACCCCTCGCGTGAGCCTCTGCAGCTGTCCTGCCGGGCACACCGAGTTCTTGCAGCCTGTTCCTTCTGTACCTAGAAAAACATAGGAAACCAAAGCAATAAAGCGCATTTGAATGCACTTCTTCGAAATGTTTTTGTTTTTGCTTGACGTCTCCTGTGAAGGGCCATGGAGGTGATGGGAAACACAAGCATTGGGGCCAGTCTCAGCATGAGCGGGAGGCTGAGCTAACAATCTCTTGACTCTTCGGCTGTTGCAGACGACCATTGATAAAGCGGTCAGCAAGGCACGAGGAATCACGCCGAAACCGCTCCTCTGTATGTTTGTGATTCAGCAGAAGGAAATGAACGAAACAGAAGATATCTTTAGGACACAGATCAAATGTTTTTTTTGGCACACATAAAAGATAATTTACGGTTTGCACCTCCTGATATGGAAGAATCTGAGGAGCATTTCTTTGCATGTTTTTTGGCTCTCAGATATTTGATTCTTTTCCAGTAAATGTAGCAATACCATGTCATCTGGAAAAAAAGATAAATAAGCATAGAAAAGCAGCCAGGTTTTTAGCAAAGAAATACGG
Source organism: Triturus cristatus (assembly GCF_964204655.1). NCBI lineage: Eukaryota > Metazoa > Chordata > Amphibia > Caudata > Salamandridae > Triturus > Triturus cristatus. The sequence goes on from NC_140594.1 coordinate 1,101,963,393, forward strand.
GTTCGAAAAAATTGAAGATGAGGAGGGAGCAGCAATAACTAAGTGAACTACTTGTTGTTCAGCGGGTCTTCACACTCTGTCTTGGCTTTGGAAGATGCCTGGTCTTCAGGCAGTACAGATAAAAGATTGACGTGTCATTTGAAAGAGCTGATCCAGTCTCAATGTTGCTTTGATGCCACTCATACTGTGCAGTCGTTGCAAAACGTTTTCAAAATCCATTTGAAGTCATGCAGACAGGTGATGACCCTATTCCAAAATCAGCCTGGATGCAGCTCTGTTGTCTCGTGGCAGGTGTAGCTGAGTTCTTGGAAGTTCAATACAAGTCAGCACATGTTCTTTCTTCATTTTTCATTTCTAAGATATCTTTTGTTTAGTTCAGGTTTGAAAATGTGATAAAGAAATCACTGCAATATAAAGACAATTTTGCATTTTTTGACACGCCAGTTGTTCTTTCTTTAATTCGTGCTTTTTTTTCAAAGGGGCAGCAACAATTTCAACAATTTAGAAGACCCTTTCGGGGCAGGACCCATGCCTGGGGGGAGGTATTAATTCGTATTTTATTTCGGTATTAAAAAAAAACAGGCCTTTGCAACCACTGTTACAGAAAATTCGCCAAACCCTCCCAAAGCATGACTATATGTAGGCCATTTTGGTCTTGCCAGTTGGTGTCAGAAAATATAATTATCTGGCATTTTCTGATAGTTCCATATGCAAGAAGGAGAGAGATCTCTATTTTCTGTTCTCTTTTTGTTGGGAGAAGCCAAATTTAGAGTTAGGGCCAGATTTGAAACTCAAGTCTTTAAAACAAGTACTTGGTCCAACGTCCATTCAGGATGACAACATTTCAGTCTATTATTCAATTAACACGGCAAAGATTTTCTTTTTTAAAGAATATATATCGATTTTATAAAAGACTCACACAAAACCAACAAATCATAATATGACCTCTCCACCCATCGGGTCCACTGTGAGCTAGTGGTCATTTTTCAGAGGACTCTAAATCAGAGGTTTGCAATGGAGGACTTTATGGAGGTTCTGCCAGTGTACACCTTGCGCTTCCACATACTCTAAGTAAAGTCATGGAACCGCGAGTTACGGTGGTGCTTCCCTTACTCCAATTTCTAAATGAGGCCCTCAGTTAATTACACATCACCAGTAGGCATGCTTCTGGAAGGGCAGTCTGAACACTGATAAAAACCATAGACAAATGAGCTGATAATATGTTTTGCCATACATTTTCCCTAAGATCCATACTCAGTATGACAACTCCCTTCCCCATTTAAAAGTTGGTCTCTGTCTCCTTTAAGTGCACACATATTTCATCTCAGAGCTTCTACATATTAAATCACAGTGCCTACCCCATAATTAGTGTTTGTCCATTACATCAGGCTGTATCATAATCCGTAAACCCCCTGTCACTTAGATCTATGTGTCTCCCCCACACACCTATGATGTTTGACATTAGTTGAGGCTTTTGTTCTCTTTGCCAAAGATAGCCAAATTGGACAATAAATAAAGGTTTATTCTCCTTGCCCTCTCCCCCAGCATCAGTCAATTGTGCAGGGATTCTGGGCTGTGTCACCCTGCTGGTGGGGGAAGTGGTAGGAGTTATATGGGAAGCTGATGATGCCTCTACTCTAGCTTCTGGCCAAGTAGCCATCAATCCCTGGGATTTAACCTGCTACACCTTCTACTGTTAGGTTGAAGCTGCTTCTCCCAGCTTTTACAACTAAGCAAACACCACAGTCTGTCTGGCCATGGTTGCAGGTGGAGAGCCCTGTGGCAGACTCTTGCACACATTTGCTTCCCTACTGCTGCATCCACCCTCCCCCCAAATTTCCTTATATAAGTTTCAAAGGAGCTGGGAGCATGACTCTGTATTCAGGGGATAACCTGACAATCTGGCAGAAGTAAGTCGACTGGAATTGCTGTATTTCTGTGTTGCTTTTATCATGTGCCCCCTCCCCCCTTAGATATTCTGTGCTTTCCATTTCTAAGTGGATTAGTCCCACTTACTTGTAGTATTCTTCATTATTTGTTATTCTGTACTGTTTCTTTAATTGCCATGATTCTAGGTTAGAACCATGGTTATGTCATGTATGGTGGGGTTCTGCCAAGGCAGTTATCGGCTGACCTTAAACTTGTTAAGTCGCTTTCTTGTCAGCCTTGCTTTCCTGTAATTTGCTTTATTGGATGTATGGCCAATAAATCTGCTTTGGATCATAACAGCGTCTTCTCAACTTTGTGGACAACCACCTTGCTACATTACTGTTTTGGACTTTCCAACACTCTCACCTTGGGTGGTATATCAAAACTGAGAAACTGCAAGGGGGAATAACGAGGAGAAGAACCGCAGGTAGGGGACAAGAGAGCAATTATCACTTAATATTTTCAGAAGATCCTGTAGCATTTTGCAGTTATAGTGTACTTGTTTCTGTTGTGGTTCTCAACCAAGCATCTAATTGTGATAATGACATTTTGTATTTACTCCACAGGAACAGGTTACCAGTCTCAGGGGTGAGATGTATTCACTGATCAAATCTAAGGGGACTCTTTGGCTATCAACGCTAACAAGTCTTTGCTGTTCATCGAGGAGGAGCAGCAGGGCAGCAGAGGGGAGCGCCATGCATGCTGGGAAGGTGGCGGTGATGACGGCCTCCACTAAGGGGTAATTAACCACTGCAAAGAGAAAATATCTGAATGTTGTGATGAGATCATTGGGATAGAGGGCAGAGATAATAAAAGTGCATGTGGGTACAAGCTTGACTGATTCCTGATGCTCACACAAAACTAGCAGCAATCTTTATGCATCCTATTCAGGGCGGGCGCTAGGCATGGGCAGTGTGGGCTACTGCCCAGGGCACTGCGTCTGTTCACATGCAAGTGGGGCCTCACAGCAGTGCCTTTAAAAAAACTCTGTTATAATGGTGGTGCGGGACTGTGAGGTCTAGGGGAGGGCGCCCCCTCGCCTGGGCCGAACAGGCTTAAGTGATCTAATTGTTGCATCTGCATGGGAACAGCGATTAGATGCGGACGCGAAGTGCCCTTTAGTGTGAAGAGAGACCAGACCCTGCCTGAATGGAAAGCAGGGTATCCTGCAGGTCTCAAACTACAAGGCAGAATCACATTGCATCACAATGAATATTGCTAACCTTATAGGGTTGTCACATCTCAAAGAGAAAAATAACCACCATTTGTTGTGTTTGTAGGAGTCTGCAAAGGGCAGGACAATTTACTTAACAGCCTCAGTTGTGAATTTCGATTCATTAAAGTTTTGTGAGCCCTGAAATTTGCACAAGTAAAGTGCTAACAGTATAAATATGGGCACTGTTAAATAAACGAAGCCACTGCAATACAAGAGCAAAGGTGATCGAGTGACTGCTTCTGGGTTGACGGAGTTGCTTACACTCACTGGCCGTTAAAGCTAGCTAGCCCGCTACTATGAGTTTATCAAACTTAATGCTATGTTTTCTTATGTTATGTTATGCTATGCAATGCTATGTTTTGTTATGCTATGCTATGTTTTGTGTATGCTATGCTATGTTTTGTTATGCTATGTTTTGTTTTGTTATGCTATGCTATGTTTTGTTATGCTATGCTATGTTTTGCTTTGTTATGCTATGCTATGTTTTGTTGTGTTTTGCTATGCTGTTTGTTTTGTTATGCTATGCTATGTTTTGTTATGCTATGCTATGCTTTGTTTTGTTGTGTTTTGTTATGCTATGCTATGTTTTGTTGTGTGTTGCTATGCTATGTTTTGTTATGTTATGCTATGATATGTTTTGTTATGCTATGTTTTCTTATGTTTTGTTATGCTATGCTTTGTTATGCTATGTTTGTTTTGTTATGCTATGCTATATTTTGTTTAGTTATGCTATGCTATGTTTTGTTGTGTTTTGTTATGTTATGCTATGTTTTGTTATGCTATGCTACGTTGTGTTTTGTAATGCTATGCTATGTTTTGTTTTGTTATGCTATGTTTTGTTGTGTTTTGTTATGCTATACTATGTTTTGTTATGCTATGTTTTGTTTTGTTATGCTATGCTATGTTTTGTGTTTTGTCATGTTATGCTACGTTTTGTTATGCTATGCTATGTTTTGCTATGCTATGCTTTGTTTTGTTATGCTATGCTATGTTTTGTTATGCTATGCTATGTTTTGTTGTGTTTTGTTATGCTATGCTATGTTTTGTTATGCTCTGCTATGCTTTGTTGTGTTTTGCTATGCTGTGTTTTGTTATGTTATGCTATGATGTTTTGTTTTGTTGTGTTTTGTTATGCTATGCTTTGTTATGCCATGCTATGTTTTGTTGTGTTTTGTTATGCTATGCTATGTTTTGTTATGCTATGCTATGTTGTGTTTTGTTATGCTATGCTATGTTTTCTTATGCTATGCTGTTTTGTTGTGTTTTGCTATGCTGTGCTTTGTTTTGTTATGCTATGTTTTGTTGTGTTTTGTTATGCTATGCTATGTTTTGTTTTGTTATGCTATGCTATGTTTTGTTGTGTTTTGGTATGCTATGTTTTGTTATGCTATGTTTTATTTTGCTATGCTATGCTTTGTTATGCTATGGTATGTTTTGTTGTGTTTTGTTATGCTATACTATGTTTTGTTATGCTATGTTTTGTGTTTTCTTATGCTATGCTATGTTTTATTTTGTTATGCTATGCTATGTTATGCTATTTTTTGTTATGCTATGCTATGTTTTGTTATGCTATGCTATGTTTTGTTTTGTTATGCTTTGTTATGCTATGCTATGTTTTGTTTTGATATTTGTTGTTGATATGCTATTTTTTGTTGTGTTTTGTTATGCTATACTATGTTTTGTTATGTTACGCTATGTTTTGTTATGCTATGCTACGTTGTGTTTTGTTATGCTATGCTATGTTTTGTTTTGTTATGCTATGTTTTGTTGTGTTTTGTTATGCTAAACTATGTTTTGTTATGCTATGTTTTGTTTTGTTTTGCTATGCTTTGTGTTTTATCATGTTATGCTACGTTTTGTTATGCTATGCTATGTTTTGCTATGCTATGCTTTGTTTTGTTATGCTATGCTATGTTTTGTTATGCTATGCTATGTTTTGTTGTGTTTTCTTATGCTATGCTATGTTTTGTTATGCTCTGCGATGTTTTGTTGTGTTTTGCTATGCTGTGTTTTGTTATGTTATGCTATGATGTTTTGTTGTGTTTTGTTATGCTATGCTTTGTTATGCTATGCTATGTTTTGTTCTCTTTTGTTATGCTATGCTATGTTGTGTTTTGTTATGCTATGCTATGTTTTCTTATGCTATGCTGTTTTGTTGTGTTTTGCTATGCTGTGCTTTGTTTTGTTATGCTATGTTTTGTTGTGTTTTGTTATGCTATGCTATGTTTGTTTTGTTATGCTATGCTATGTTTTGTTGTGTTTTGGTATGCTATGCTTTGTTATGCTATGTTTTGTTTTGCTATGCTATGCTTTGTTATGCTATGGTATGTTTTGTTGTGTTTTGTCATGCTATACTATGTTTTGTTATGCTATGTTTTGTGTTTTCTTATGCTATGCTATGTTTTATTTTGTTATGCTATGCTATGCTATTTTTTGTTATGCTATGCTATGTTTTGTTATGCTATGCTATGTTTTGTTTTGTTATGCTTTGTTATGCTATGCTATGTTTTGTTATGATATTTTTTGTTGCTATGCTATTTTTTGTTGTGTTTTGTTATGCTATACTATGTTTTGTTATGCTATGCTTTGTTGTGTTTTGCTATGCTATGCTTTGTTTTGTTATGCTATGCTATGTTTTATGATGCTATGCTATGTTTTGTTGTGTTTTGTTATGCTAGGATTTGTTTTGTTATGCTATGCTATGTTTTGTTGTGTTTTGGTATGCTATGTTTTGTTATGCTATGTTTTGTTTTGCTATGCTATGCTTTGTTATGCTATGGTATGTTTTGTTGTGTTTTGTTATGCTATACTATGTTTTGTTATGCTATGTTTTGTGTTTTCTTATGCTATGCTATGTTTTATTTTGTTATGCTATGCTATGTTATGCTATTTTTGTTATGCTATGCTATGTTTTGTTATGCTATGCTATGTTTTGTTTTGTTATGCTTTGTTATGCTATGCTATGTTTTGTTTTGATATTTGTTGTTGATATGCTATTTTTTGTTGTGTTTTGTTATGCTATACTATGTTTTGTTATGTTACGCTATGTTTTGTTATGCTATGCTACGTTGTGTTTTGTTATGCTATGCTATGTTTTGTTTTGTTATGCTATGTTTTGTTGTGTTTTGTTATGCTATACTATGTTTTGTTATGCTATGTTTTGTTTTGTTTTGCCATGCTTTGTGTTTTATCATGTTATGCTACGTTTTGTTATGCTATGCTATGTTTTGCTATGCTATGCTTTGTTTTGTTATGCTATGCTATGTTTTGTTATGCTATGCTATGTTTTGTTGTGTTTTCTTATGCTATGCTATGTTTTGTTATGCTCTGCTATGTTTTGTTGTGTTTTGCTATGCTGTGTTTTGTTATGTTATGCTATGATGTTTTGTTGTGTTTTGTTATGCTATGCTTTGTTATGCTATGCTATGTTTTGTTGTCTTTTGTTATGCTATGCTATGTTTTGTTATGCTATGCTATGTTGTGTTTTGTTATGCTATGCTATGTTTTCTTATGCTATGCTGTTTTGTTGTGTTTTGCTATGCTGTGCTTTGTTTTGTTATGCTATGTTTTGTTGTGTTTTGTTATGCTATGCTATGTTTTGTATTGTTATGCTATGCTATGTTTTGTTGTGTTTTGGTATGCTATGCTTTGTGATGCTATGTTTTGTTTTGCTATGCTATGCTTTGTTATGCTATGGTATGTTTTGTTGTGTTTTGTTATGCTATACTATGTTTTGTTATGCTATGTTTTGTGTTTTCTTATGCTATGTTTTATTTTGTTATGCTATGCTATTTTTTGTTATGCTATGCTATGTTTTGTTATGCTATGCTATGTTTTGTTTTGTTATGCTTTGTTATGCTATGCTATGTTTTGTTATGATATTTTTTGTTGCTATGCTATTTTTTGTTGTGTTTTGTTATGCTATACTATGTTTTGTTATGCTATGCTTTGTTGTGTTTTGCTATGCTATGCTTTGTTTTGTTATGCTATGCTATGTTTTATGATGCTATGCTATGTTTTGTTGTGTTTTGTTATGCTATGCTTTGTTTTGTTATGCTATGTTTTGTTATGCTATACTATGTTATATTATGCTATACTATGCTATGTTAAGATTTGTTATGTTATGTTAGGCTAGGCTATGTTTTGTTATGTTATGTTATGTTATGTTATGTTATGTTAAGTTATGGTATGCTAGGCAATGGTATGCAACGCTAGGCTATGTTTTATTATGTCAAAGGCAAAGCTGGCTGACGGCAAGTTGTGTATCCTCTTGAGTGCATACGTGAATGAGAACGAGTCAGGAGAGAAAACAGAGGAAATAAGATGCAGTTTTCAGAGAATGAGATTTGAGAGGAACAGGGAGGCATTCGGCGTCGAGGGAACGGGATCAGAACGCTGTGCAAAAGTGCCATGTGTAAGGATTAGGCTATGCTATGTAATATGTAACTTCGGGCACTAGAGTGTTGCTGCAACTGAAAGAGTAAGGAGTGACGGGAGTGGAACAGAGCAGCAAGCGACGAACATAGGGGGTGACAGATCATAGGGGAAAGGTAAAAGAATAGAGACTAGAAGGGACTAGGCAATCGTCAGCAAACTGTACAGAAGACACTACACAGGAGAGTATGAAAGCGTAGACAGTAGGACAGCGGGGAAGGAGAAACAGCAGGAAAGGGAGGAGAGAAGGACCAAAGGACATACAAGAGGGAGAACGAGCAGGAAAGGGAGGAGAGAATGGCTAGAGGACATAGGGGGGGGGGAGAAATGCAGTTGTGTAAACACGGAAGTATTCCACACATTAATGTCGGTATGTTTAACGCATATCAAAGAACTCGGCTGGTAGAGGGCCCGGTGCTGACAGACCTGTTACCCGCTTTTACATAACACAAAATTAGAACATTTCCTGCAAGTGAAGTAAACTAAAGTAATTAAAAACATTGCGTTTGCGATCAAACATCAAAGCGGCGAAAGTGAAAGTAATGGAGCAGAGCATCAAAGGGCTGGGTAAGAAGGGAGGGGGGAATGCAAGGGTCAAAGCGGCTAAAGTGAAAGTAATCGAGCAGAGCATCAAAGGGCTGGGTGAGAAGGGAGGGGGGAATGCAATGAGCAGAGGAGCAGCTGTGCACGTGCATGTGATCGTGCACTCAAGGTTTAGGCCAGCCAAAAGACTGTGGGTAGCACTTTGAAAATCCCACATATAAAATGTCTCTTCAAGCCTTTGGCTCGCGAGACCTAAAAATAACCACCATTTGTTGTGTTTGTAGGAGTCTGCAAAGGGCAGGACAATTTACAAAATAGTTTTTTAAAACATTTGTATGTATTCATTTGTAACATGACTTTTCCACCTCTGTTTAACTTTAGTCAGGGATAATAATAATAATAATAATAATAATAATAATAATAATAATAATAAAGAGATTTCTAGAGCGCATAGCTACCTCATATGAGGTGTCCCAGCACTAGGTATTGGTATCCGCCAGCCTGTCTAGAGTATTAAGCCCCTTTACATCCTGAAAAGAAAAAAGGCAGCGTCTTCCCCAGTTTTGGCCCTAAGTAGCCAAACGAGCTCCCACCCGTGCCCACTTTCATACCTCTGGGAACAATGGCCAACCCATCTCCTGTCGATCATATTCCTCGCCGGTATGTAAGGTCTAACCAATGATTTCAAGTACTGTGGGCATTAGCTATTCAGAGCTTTGTAGCAATAATGCAAGGCTTCACATGAGGCTCTCTGTCTCAGTGGCAGCCAATGAAGCGGCTTAAGTGCAGCCCCTATAGAGATCACGCCTTGACAGATCCAGTAGGAGCTGGGCCGCCGCGTTCTGCACTCTCTGGAGTCTCTTTATCCTACCCTGTGTAACTCTAAGATATACAACATTGTAGTAGTCGAGCCTCGACACAATCAAGTCCCGCACTACTGTCTTTCTAGCCGACTCTGGTAAGACACACAACATTTTCCTCGGCATTTTGAGAAGTCTGAAGCCTTTTCAGCAACTGCAGTGATTTGACTGTCAAAAGACAGCTTTTCATCTACCCAGATGCAGAAATTCTTGACCTTAGATTTAGGATCGGGTACTGGACCCAGCTCCTTAGGCCACCATGCTGTAGACCAGGTGTTTGACTGATTGACGAGGGTCAAAACCTCTGTCTTTGCCCCATTCAATTTGAGGCAATTCATGTCCATCCATCTGGCAACCTCTGCCAGGCAGAGGCACAGGGATCACTGACGTAGATCTAGAACACATTTAAAAGTACTTTCTATTCATACCTGCTGTTTGAAGTATGTACAGGTAAGGGTTAAAAATACCCGCTTTAAGACAGTTTGCTTCTTTTTGTTCAGGCTGGGACATTAAAAACCGGTGGTGTTGGTATAAAACCGGCCAAGTTGCAATCCTACTCACCCAGGATGAAGGACAAGGGTAAGAACAGAGAATGAGGTGCAGTAAATATAAAGGTGGTAAGACAAAGGAAAGAAACAAGATAAAAGGTGGGGCGAGGTGACAGGGGAAAAGTACAGCAGAAAGGTGAGAGATGAGTGCAATGTGGGCAGAACAACAACAAAGAGCAAGAAGCTTGAGGAAACTGGGGAAGAAGAGCAGTGTCTGTAACTGGCAGAATCAGTGAGAGAAGGGAAGAGTCTGTGGGCATTGTTACTAACATTTTGCACTGAGTTTGCGTCACAGAAGCACGGCTGGTTTTAGCAATGGGGGCACAGTGTTTGTTTGCGCCCCCCAATAACCTCCTTCGTTATTGATTCCCTCACTACCCCCCTTTAACAGTGCGCATCAAGCCTCCATAACAACTCTCTCCCACATGCTTTTTTTTGTTTTATAGGAACACTCATGTAAGTGCAGGGTGTCAGAACACTTCACATCACACACACAGAAACCATGAATCACATATAAATCAGTGTATAGGAACACTACAAGGTGTAGAAGTCACGTGTCATCCATACTAGTAGGCTGTATAGTTTAAAAGTGCTTGGTCTGGAGAAGCACAAACTCAGAATTCAAAACATAACCCCATGGTTGGGGGTTGTCTTAACTTATAATAATTGATTTCTACCCAAATCAACCTTTATGTGACATTAGGATAATGAAAGACTGGGCAAGAAAACACAATGTTCTAACCTATACCTTGCAGTGTACATGCAGCTTTTTGATGACCGTTGATAAGTGACTGTTCTATATTAGGATTTTAACTTATAAACTGCAAGTAACAAGAGGATCTCTGTGACAAAAGCAGTAACCTACTGTCCTATTTACATGATATGCACTTCTGTGATCTGCATGGGGCACGTTCTTTGCAGCAGGCATGTTAACCCTCTGTGCTACCTTATGATGAGTCAAAACTCCCACTAGACAAGCCTCTGATCTCTCTCCAACAGATTACCAGAGTTATCTTGGCTTTTCTATTGTTGTCTGGCTATTGCTGGAGGCAAAGAGGCTGCAGCAGGTGCTTTTACATCCACAATATATTTGAAAAAAGGGCGCCCCGAAGTTAGCGCCTGATGCTGTGGCTCCAGTCGCACCGCCTTAGAGTTAGCCCTGCACAGAAGTGACACAAATTAGTGCAGCATGTTTATTTGAAATGTACTTTCAGGCGCACAACTTGTTTTGCATTGGAAAGTGTAGTATCCTGGTCTGGTATGGTTAAGATGTGCCAGTGGAATGCTGACAGTGTGATGCTGGATGGAATGTTGGGAGTGGGAATGGACAGTTGGAGAAGGGCTGAGCACCTGGAAGGTTGCTCCTGGTGGGGCTAATTACCTGTTGAATACCTGTTCTATACTGGCTTATTTACAACTAATCTACATCTTGTAATCAACCTCAATAAATCTACATGAAACTACTTCTTGGATCCTGGCTTGATTACTACAATTTTATGGCACCTGAAAGTAATGCAAAGCACCACCTACTGCTCGTTTGCGTTACTTTGTGTGAAAGTTGTCTTCTATGGGTGGTATATGAGCGTTTTCTTGCAATCACCCATGGTTTCTGATGCACAACTCTATCTAGTACACAGGGTTTTGCATAAAAAATATCTCTCTTTTGACATTGGCATTTTAGAGGAGAAATGTTTTTATTTCTCCAAGCTTTTCCAACTTTGCATGTGTGCCCCACTGTACAGCACAAATAAAAAGTAGGAAAACTATAAAACTTAGTCTAAGCACAGAATTTTCCACTGGAAAGATATAATTCCAGTACAAAACCTACGCTAGACTGGCACAGACACTTGCACTAAGGTTAGGATGACCAAACGTTCCAAATTTCCCCGTAAAGTCCTGGTTTTCAGAGGACTATCCTGACGTCCTAACATGCTTCTTAATTTTAAATACATGTCTGGGTTTTGCGGACCAAGGTCAAGTCATTGTGCAAAGCAGAATTGAAAGCTATGTTATCGTCCCACAGACACCTCTAAAGTGTAAACTATTTTAAGTAATTTGTCTATTTCTTCCAGGCAGTTACATCTGTAATACAACGCAAGCACAAGAGCAAAGGCATTCCATCCTGTGTATTTGGCTGTGACCCCATGTAAATAAGTAAAGGACCGCTTGTGATCATGCTGGTCTACATTTGGGTGCAGCACGATCCATATTACTACAAGCACCTGTAGTTCCTTCTGTAATACCAAAACGCCCTGGGTGAAAAGGTGGGTGCAAACTCAGATTGCACCCTGGGGCACTCTTTGTTGTATGGCGGTGGTTAAATGTGTTATCAAAGACATGTTAGTTCTACATGAGCCCACAGTATACCGTCACACACCATATTATGCTTTGTAACAGGTCCAAAGTCCCTATAGCCCAACAAATCCTGATTTAAAATGTTGTCATTACACTAAACATGTAAAAAATGCCTTAGCAAACATTTTGAATAATGCACTGCTAGATAGGTACAGTGATGTTAAAGGAAGAACAGTTTTCACATTCCGTTATAGGCTGTTAAAAAGAGAGTAATACAGTAGGTTGATTATGGTGACAAGCCCATGATAAAGGCTGTAGCCTGATTGGTTCACTGGGACCAGTCATGTCCAACGCCGTAGGTCTGATCTGTTTATTATGAAAAAATATGACAAAGGCAGTGCATATTAGTTAAAGAGACTAGGCCTTTAACTGTGGATTGTTATTAGGGGTGGGTGTAACTGGTGTAATTATCTCTAGTGTAATTACTTCAAAAATACACGTAAATATGTAAGAAGCGAAATCCAACATTTAGCGCCATTTTCTTAGCCTAAAATGCACCCTTATGTCCGTAAAGGGATGTACTTTGCGCTAAGAAAATAGCTCTAAAAAGCTACTGGACATGACCAGCAGCAGCCAGCAGCCGCTCGCTCTCCCTTAGTTCATTGCTCCTGTGCTCCTGAGGTTGAATTTGTGCCCTAAGGGAGACACACCATGTCACCTCAGTTTGGACATAGCTATATGCAAGGTGATGCTAGGGCAATGCATACCTTAAGGGAGATTTACACATTGCACAGTAAATCTGGAATAATGCAACACAGGGCAGGTCGCTGCCTTGCATCACTCAGCTCTGAGAAAGCCTTCCATAGGTGGAGCGCAGGTGTTCCTATGCATACACCCATGGATTTTGACACATTCCCAGATTTATTATCAGTAGTAGCCCTGTGAATGGTCATAAAGGTACGCCATCCCAGGTGAAGCGCAATGAGGAGTAATAACTTTATTTCTCCTTGTTTTTCCCTTTTTCTATGTGTAATTTTACAGCACACATAAAGAAAAAAGCCTCAAGGAATTGTTTTTGTGCAGGGAGGTGTCCCTCCTGCACAAAAAGAATCCTGCCTTGAATGCACCGCGATAACAAAGGGGATGATGGATGGAGCCATGTCTTCCCTGGACCGGAAACAAGCATCCTGGGACCGGTTTCGGGTTCATAACCCTCATCAGCCAGGCTATCCTGAATCCAGTGGCAAAGTGAGCAAGGGACCCACGTCTGGGCATACCCTGCCAACTTAGGGCGAACAAAGCGATACCAAAGGGGATGATGGACAGAGCGTATGAGCAAATCAAACACTCACCCCCAGTCAACTGATCTGGGTTAAATCCATCATCATTCTTTAGCTCACTCCACCACCCCAGTTCAGACATGGCCATAAGCAAATCAGTCTGACCCTGTGACTCATGGGAACAGTCCAGCCCGAACTGCCAAGCCATGTCTTCCCTGGACCGGAAACAAGCATCCTGGGACCGGTGTCGGGTTCATAACCCTCATCAGCCAGGCTATCCTGAATCCAGTGGCAAAATGAGCAAGGGACCCACGTGGGGGCATACCCTGCCAACTTAGGGCGAACAAAGCAATACCAAAGGGGATGATGGACAGAGCGTTTGAGCAAATCAAACGCTCATCCTCAGTCAACTCAGTCTGACCCTGTGCCTCATGGGAACAGTCCAGCCCGAACTGCCAAGCCATGTCTTCCCTGGACCGGAAACAAGCATCCTGGGACCGGTTTCAGGTTCATAAACCTCATCATGCAGGCACCCTTGCAAGAGTGGCTGTGTTGGTGCTAGGCTGCACTGGGTACACCAGCACAGGGAGAGTGCAGGAATAAGCCATATCTTAGTAGATATGGTGCCTTCTTCCCTTTCCATGTGATGCTGCGCTGCACAGCAAGTTGTCTTGATGCGTTGCGCAGTGTCTAATCTTCGTAAATCTGGCACCTAGACTCCAAACTGGAGTATTGAACTTGGAAACAATATAACCATGGATGAACTCTTATAAATAATAAAATTAGGTAACACCCTTCTACTATCAGCTAATTTAAAAGTTGCAGAATTTAAAAATTATTTTGATTTGTATTATACTCATGTTAACTTATATAAATGGGTGACGCAGATCTAATGAGCAGTGCTCAAGTTGTTGCTTACACGAAACCTACATAGTTCATATGTTCCCAAACTGCCCCCATCTGCAACCATTTTGGGGCAAGACAAATGGCGTTATGAGTAGTGTCTTGATGGGATCAATGATATCACTCCAAAACGTATGTTCTTTGGAATCCATATTGGCGCAAAAAAATCAACTACAAATTGCAACGTTCTATTTGGAGCCTTGGTCTAAGTCCAGCTCTCTTTAGCTGCGGCCTAGATCAATAGCAAACCACCTATTGCTCATCAATGGAAGGCTCGAAACCTAGCAAGCTATTATCTGGAACATTTGCTGTATCAATGGAAGGGTAGATTAGACTGGCGAAGCTGGGGGAATGACTAGAAGGATGAATTATTAGACTCCAGTACAACTTTAATTGTAGGTATTTTTCCCATTAACTCTCATTAACTTTGTATAATCATATATTTCTCAACATATTCATCATTATTTGCTTTATTTAATGAGATGCATTTTTCACTGTGAAATTTGTATGATGGATTACACTTCCAATAAAAAATGAAAAATAGAGAATAAATACTTGTGCACAACCCTGTGCAGAGTTTAACATATGGAGTGGCGCCTGATATGCTGTCAGCAGTGGCTGATCATGTTCACTGGTGATTGATCCATATTTTGTGCCCAGTGGCTTGAATGGCTCCATGATTTGCCGCACTTAGTCTGACCAAGTAAGCACCTTATATCTGCCTTCTGACAGGATTTGTATGTCCATCAGTCCATACTATGGAAAGCTTACATTCTGTTGTATAGGGGCAGAAGAGTTTTAGAACTGGGAACAGGAATGCTGGGATTGTGGTTGGCTGTCCATCACAGGGAGAACCTGAAGGCATGTTCTCTAGTTAAGATGTGGGACATTGCTTCAGTGGCAGGATAGGATGTTCAGAAAGTTATGATTCCAGAGATGCAACCCTCATACAACTCTTACAATGAGTTTGGGAAAGTGTGCACAGGGGATTACAGTAGGTATATTGGGGTTCTCCATTATACCAAACAATTGTGGGGCAGTCACTGTGCTGGTGGCTAAAGAAGCTAGTGGTGGGCAAACGTGTGCTGGCAAATAGATAACTCTATTGGAGATGTATTTGAAAGACTTTCTCCAGATAACTGTACTGTGTAATGTGCCATGAAGAGTATCCGCTATAGACGACTCAGCCTGATTACGAGTTTGGCGGTGTGGGTGCAGACCACCATGTCGGCAGCCCCCTCTTGCACTGCCAAACCTTTGTATGGTCCGCCCACCCGATGACAAGTTACCTTGTGTCTGGCAGGCTTTTTTGGGCGGTCACACAACGGTGCCTCTCAAAATGGGCACAGCAAGTGGAACGCCATTGTAAAGCCTATGCCGTGCTGGAACTGGGGTGCATGCACACAGGGGGCACATATTGTGCCCCCCTGCATGTACCCCATGGCCCTGAGGCAGTCCCGCCAAGCATATTGCAGCCGCACCACCGCCAGAGATCTCTGATCCCTGGTGGTTGTGGCAGTGCAACAGCGGTCTGACCGCTCTAGTTATAATAGGGTGGTCAAAGCGCTGGTGCCGCTGTGGCTGGACCGCCACCGTTGTGCCTTGCCCTCGCGAGTCTGGTGGTCTTCTGACTGCCAGATTTGTAATCAGGACCTTGGTGCACTGCAGGATATATAACTACATTTTGTACTTCTAGACTGGTTTGCAATTTGAGAATTGACCCTCTGTCATTGTTATTTAAGACCATTTTGTGTGCATGTGTGTGTGCACGTGTGTGGGTGCACGTGTGTATGTGCTTGTGTGTATGTAAGTGGATAAGAAAGTTTTTACTTTTTCAGCTAGAGCCAACATGGCAGGGCTAATTTCAGGCAAGTGCTCAAGTGAAGGTTTGGTGAAAATAGAATGACCATGATGTGACTACCATCAGTAGAACAGAATAAAGTGTTCCTTTTCTGAGACATAAAGGGTTGGTGAACTGAGTGCTTAATTCCTTGATGCACATGTACTGTACTGTTAGTAATTATCTATGGGCCAATGATAGAGAACTGTGACTTTATTTTGTATTTGTGTATATTGGCTGGCATTGAAACCTCCCCTGTTAAGATTTTCACTCATGCTCAACAATATCCATTCCATGTCATGATTTCTCTCTTCATAATATAAAGTCTTTATTTTAGTTACTCACAAGCCCAAGCTAATGTCATGTAATTGGCCCACACATCTTTGTCTAATATCTTGATTTGAAGTCTCCACTCCTTGACCCGATTTCCACCCCTTCCATCATCTGGTCCGGGGTTTCTGGTATTCCTTCCAATCCACAGGAAGTTATTTCCACTATACCCTCTTAACCCAACTTTTATTTCTGTATTCAGCACCTGTTCCATTATGTGATTCTAGCGTTCATCGTATGTCAAAGTATCAAGGTTAATAAAATTGATTTACACATATATCAATGTACTGACTTCATATTATTGGACATCAACAGATCATCAAGGTAAGTATTTATAAGGAAGTTTAGATTCACTATTCCATACTCCTCATCTTCTCACATTGACAATATGCTGATGTTCGATAGCAGGAAGTTGATATAAGAGTAGGTCAATATTAAAATATCAAGACTTTGGTAGAACACAATTTCCAGTCTTTCCTCTTGATTCGGTTACCCGCTTATTTCTTCTCCCTATATTTTTTTACAGCTTTCTCCTTAATCACATGAATGCTCTGATGATTTCCCTTCAAAGCACCCTTAAAAATTCATCATATCTAATTCAATTAGTCTCACAAAGAGTTGCATCTTGAAGGTGTCTTATTGAACAGACCATCATTATGCCTAAGTAGGCACAGAACTCTGCACATAAAAAGATAAGACAGGCCTATCTTATATTGTGTGGAGTTCTCTGCCCTGAATGTCTGCAGGGTCTCTGCTGTCATAAACTTACTATTAACTTGTAATTTGTAATATGGAACCTGTAATTAGGAAGGCGAGGCTTGACTTTGACAGGTGAAATAATCTTCATCTTTCTTTGGTGGGACGGTGTAATGTCATTAAGATGATGTTTTTGCCAAAGATTTTGTATTTGTTTTGGGCAATCCCTTTGGAATTTCAAAAATCCTGGTTTACTATTTTGGAGGGTTTAGTTAATCGATTTATTTGGGCACAGGGGAAAACAAGGAGGGCTTTACGGTTCATGTCTATGCCACGGGAAAAAGGGGGGTTTTCAGTTCCTGATTTCCGCAGTTACTATTGGGCAGCCGTTTTGCAATACATGGGGATTTTAGTTGGGTTATGTTCCGGGGATATGGAAGGGGAAATTGAGCTCCCAGATGTTTATAAATTACTATTGGGTGAAAATGCCGAGAACTGCTTTTGGAAATTTACAGAGCCCAGCTATTATAAGAGGACATTTAAGACCTTCCTATCGGCTTTTAAGATCTGGGGGGCCCTAAAAAAGAAGATTGGTCTGGGGAGATTCAGTCATTATACGGAGCTTTACAAAAATCCCACCCTTCCGGAATTGTTTTCAGATGAGACTATGGCAGGATGTGCCACAAAGGGTGTTCAAAAGGCTGGGGACCTAATTCGGAATGAAGGGGTTCGCCAATTTAACGATATTCAGATGGAGTTCGGGCTTGAAAGGGGTAATTTTTTTAATTATCTGCAGCTGCGTAGTTTTTTTGGTAAAAAAATTGGTGGGGTGAGCGGGTTTAACACCAATGTAATCATTGATATTATGCAACGCAACGTTAAGGGATCTATTAAGCTAATATATGCAGAACTGATTAGCTTAATACCGGATAATTTAATTAAACATGGGTCTAAATGGGCTGAACGCGTAGGGGCCACTCCTGATGCACTTATAAAATCTCTAGAGCTTGCCCAGACTGTTCTATATTCTGCTGGGCTTCAGGCGCAACACTATTGAACTGCTTTTTCTCTATATTATACTCTGGCTAAAATAGCCCAGTGGGGTGGACTATAGGGGACCTCGTGTCCTAGATGCGGGGGGACCGAAGCGGATTTAGTGCACATGTTTGCATCTTGCCCTCGGTTGCAAGGATTATTGGAAGCAATTATGGAATTTATAGACCTCTCACTTGGGCTAAAAATTACATTAACCCCGGAACTAATTTTGTTAGGACTCAGCAGTATGAGTTCTAATGAGATAGTTTGTCAATTCCTGTTTACTGCTATGGCGGTTCTGAAGATTAATATTGCTTCTGCATGGTTAGATCCTCTCCCCCCGACCTTTCAGCAATGGTTGGCTCAGCTACTCTCTATATACACACTAGAGAGGGCAATTTATGAAAGGAGGGGGAAGAAAGCGAAGCTGCTGGACGGAATATCTGGGCTCCTATAATAAGATGGAAAGAAAATAATCTGATTGACTGAAAATTATTAGTGGATTAAATCTAATAGCAGGTTGTTATAAATGGGTCATGTATAATCAAACTACGTGTAATTTGACTTAGGCTATACTTTCTGTCGCTATAGTTGGTTACCTTTTCTTGCTCATCTATATTTTGGTTGTCTCTCTCTTTGTACATCGCTTAACTATCTATTTGACCCTGTGAATTATTTCTTACCTCTCCCAAAACCTTGCATTTCTGGTGTCTCGTTTATTTGGTCAATGTTACTGTGCTGACACCCTGGGAGAAAAATTGAAAACATTTTAATAAAGAAATTTAAAAAAAAAAAAACTTGTAATTTGTGAAAAGCAATAAAATAGTAAAGTTACACCAAAGTTTAAGTTTACCTTTGTGAATCAGACCCAAGGAGTTCTAAAACCTTGTACATAAAGTATTACCACTGCCCTGTTGACAGTCTCCTCTTATATTCCTCTCTTTCAGGATTGGGTTTGCAGTTGCAAGGCGCCTCGCGCAGCAGGGTGCTCAAGTGGTTTTGAGTAGCCGAAAGCAAGAGAACGTGAATGCAGCCATTAAGCAGCTTGCAGCAGAGAACCTGACTGTGACAGGAACTGTTTGTGATGCTGGAAAGAAGGAAGACAGGAAGAGTCTAGTACAACTGGTAAACAGAACCGCAACAGCATGGTTGCTTCTTGTAAACCATAGGAGATTTGACAGAGTGTGTATTGCAGTCTGGTCATTTATGTAGACAGATAACATCACACATGTATACTTCAACTTCTATTTGTCCGAAACTGTATACACCAGACCCACAAATGCAGCAACATATGCAATGCGCACACAATCTGCCATAGTTATGGGTGGACAGTCTGGCATATCATGATTGAATTTTTTTGTTTCCCACAACTAAGCCAGATTATTTTGTCCTAGGTTTATTCAATTGACACAAGGGTGAGGCAGTTTTTTGATATTTGTTCTGGCAGTAGCCAACGCCATGTGCTAAGACATGAGTCACATCAGTGGCACACAAGAAACAGCTAGGCTCTGGAAACTCCATCCAGAGGGATATAGAAAATGGTAGATTAGTCACCTACCCACAAAGCAACTATTGCAAGAGAAGGATCACAAAGGGGGCTCCTTCGCACTGATTTAACAAGTTCGGACAGCTTCCACTTATCCTCCAGCTTTATGTGACCTGTTTGCACTACTGCTCAGGTTGACATTTTTTTAAATGAATTTATAAGTATAATTGAACTGAATGACTATTATATTCCCTCTGAAAGCAAATGCAAACGTTTGTCAGAAGGATCTGATATGGTTAATCTCTACGTCCACTAACGCAGGGGATCTTATTGTTCAGTTTAATGAGTGACTGCATTTATATAGTCCACTACAATTTGACAGTCTCATCGTGCTCTTCTGAGTGCATAAGAGGCGTACAGCAAAGTCTGGAGATTTGTTCTGAATTTTGGCAAGATAGTTGAAAGCCTAACATAGTGGGAGAGTATTCTATATGACAGAGGAATGAACAGAGAAATATGAACCATCATTAGTCCTGAGATTATAGAGTGAACTATTTTACATAACCTGAGTGGAACTCTGATGGATCCTAGTGTAAGTGTAAGTAGACATTATATCTGAACTACATTCAGGGCCAAATAGTGGATGCATTTATAGGTAGCCAGGCTAAATAGAACTGGTTTATAAACGTATAACCCAGTGATGTATGGACCAAAGAATGGAGGGGGTTTCATTGTGTAAGTGTGTATCTCTCTTTAGCCACTGAAGTGTTGCTCTCTGTTTTGGAATGATAATGTTTTAGGGGGTTTGCAATCATCCATGACTGATTGTTATTCAAGGTTTCAAGTCCTTGCAAGAAAAGCTTCCTCAGAGAATCTAACATGGACCTATGTGTCATCAGCATATGATTCAGTGGACATTTGAGTGTTATTAAAGAGGTCTCAAAGCAGGGGCGGTTTGTCAGTAGGGTCTTGGGGTCGCTGACCCCCAGACCTCCCCACTGCATCACAGCAGTTCAGTGGGAGGACCTGAGACTGTGTCTGCTGAACAGCACATGTCAGATTGGGCTGTGATTTCTCTTTGGAGAGCCTGACATGCGCAGTTCAGGTTTCTGCAATCAACAGCCGAAAGGCAGCTGAGAAGCAGAGTCACAGACCCATAAGTGTCCAATGGAGCGTTGTGTTTGCCTGCTCCAACCAATCCTAGCACTGCTCTTATGCATTGTTAGCAGAAAGAGGGAATCACTTGGCTTTGACTTGGATGGTCTTCTCCAGGAAGCAGCGCTAGGTAGGACGAACTTCGAGAGTTTACGAAGCCAAATGTGCTGCAGAAGATCATCGTTCAAAGCAAGTTTAATTTTTAACAGATTTAATGTCATTTTTTTTTGGCCCCAAGACTTTTAAAACATAGCATCTACCACTGTCTCAAAGCGGGGTGAGATAAATGCAGGTGAGTCTTGGGATCCTCGTGGGACTCCACACTCAACTCAGTAGCCAGATGACTCAAAACCACAGTCACTTATATCTGGGCATTTCCTCAGGACCTGATGCAATCATTGGATAATGTGAATAGTCCTGTGCCAGAACTTTCACTTACGACTATTGCTCCAGGGCTTTCTGTATTATTCCATGTAATTTTATTTAACCAAATGATTCCACTTAGCCCTCTGTGAGTCAAGGACTCACGCATTGTCCTAAGTGATAGTAGGTGTTAGAAACTCTCATACATAATTACAGAGCATTTCACTCTTATTAAACTTGTTTGAAATGGCCTTCTCTGCAGGATCACCCCCAAATTTGGCTACATTCAGTTTCGCTGGCTTTAGAACTCTGTGCACTTTACCACTGACAACCAGTGCCAAAGGGCTTGTGCTCTCTCTTTAAAACATACTTAAATTGGAATACACCTGATTGGCACATTTACTTTAGGCGATTTGTCTGTTTAAATATCATTCGCATTCTGTTTCTGTCCATGACAATATTTATGATGGAACAATGGTTAGTCAGCATTGGAAGCTGATCCTATCAGCGAACCTTACCTCACGAAGAACCAGAATAGGGTTAAAAAGCCTCCCTCCATAATCCCAGTAATAATGGGCACAAACAGAATCCATAGAATTATTTACTCACCCAGACCTCCTGCTCAATACACCACCATTCAAACACTACATTCCACTAACAATAATCTTTGCCCTCTATCATGCATGCTCCTCAACTGTAGATCAGCAGTTCAACACGCTAGAGATATCGCTGAAGCTATACTCGGTGAAGAAATAGATATTGCTTTCCTCACCGAATCCTGGCTTAATGACCACTCCACCCCATCCTAAACCTGCTTACACCACCTGGTTACACCACCATTAGGCATGACAGACCAAAAAGAACAGGTGGTGGACTAGCTATCATTCACAAAGAAGGAATACACCTTTCCATTTAAAAAAATGCAGAATACCTGACTTTTGAATACCTAGGAGTTGAACTTGCAGTCAAAGGCTCCTCTCTTATCAAACTACACACCATCTACCACTCTCCTGGTGATCACGCCCTCTTCGCAGAAGAGCTTACTGAGCTAGTAACGCGGTTCTCCTTAACTGACAAAGGATGTGTTTTTGGGCAATTTCAATATTCACTGGAACAACTCAGAAGACTCCATAGTCTGGAACCTCACAAACCTTCTTGAAATAGATTACCTTAAACAACTCTGCAAAGGACCGACACATATTAAAAGCTCCACACTAGATGCGATGATCACTAATAATGAGCTTGTCTCACTTAGATCCATCTCACCCATTGACTGGTCCGGCCACCATCTCATACTGTTTAATAGCAATATCCTCCTCCGATCCCACTAAGCCTTAGCAGATAAACCTAAGCACTGGACTAGGAACATCAAACAAGTCCCAATAACTGAATTGGAATCTGGGATTTGGGCCCAACTACCGCGTCACACTCTCACTCAGACCTCACTGTCCACTATAATACAATGATGACAGAAGTTCTCAACCAAGTGCCACTGCTCAAACGAAAACAATCAAGATCAATCCAATCTAAATCTTGGTTCAACTCAGATCTTAACAATGAGAGGTGACAACTCATACAGGCAGAAAGGATATGGAGACAGAACCCCTCGACAATGCACCTAGCACTACTAAGAACCGCATGGCTTTCATATAAAAAGCATTTTTTCTTAGACAAACCCTCTTTCTTTCGTAACCACCTTGGCGTGCTAAGAATAGAACCAAGGAGCTCTTCAAATCATCTCACTCAACTGAAAAACAAGGCCTATTGGTCTGACTTCAAACCCATAGCTGAAAATGAAGTCTTCAATATAATTGCGCACTTAAAACCTACGTCCCACTCTACGGATCCCCTCCCATCCACAATAGTACAAACTTTTAACCACATCATTGCCCCGTTCGGGACAAAAATCATCAATACATTTCTCTTGCTGTGTACCTGACTCCCTCCAACTAGGACAACTCACATCCATACTAAAAAAACCAGGGGCAGACCCTAATGATCTCAACAACCTCAGACCTATCTCCAACCTTCCGTTCCTAGCCAAAACTATGGAGAAGTGCATCCTACAACAACTTAACCAACATATATGGGAATTCAACCTCCATGACACCTTCCAATCAGGATTTAGTCAATGCTGTAGCACAGAAACTAAATTAAACAGAATAGCTCCCTTGCGACCGTTATTACTTCTTTGTAGGCTTGAAAAACCTCTATGGGCTAACCACCACTAAACTCACTGCATGTGAAGAGACATAAACATGCTGATCTTTGTATTATCGTAATTTTTTTTTAAATGTTTCAATTTTTTTCTTCTTATTTTATTATATAACATTAAAAACATTTTTAATAACCACATGTTGATCATTAATGCAAATGCATAATTCTCACACATTTTAATACATAAAATGTTTGTCTTTGTTTGAAAAAAACAAATTGCCAACTGTACGAACATTTAAAGACTTGCGAGATACATATCTATAATTGTACCCCCAGCCACTTCACATTCACCTCTCATACATAACCTTCCCAACTGGAACTACATACACAGGTGGTAACAACGGGTAGAAAAGTTCAAGCAATTGCCATTGTAGTGTTGTAAGTTGGGATTCCAAATCAACAGGTCGACGCACTGTTCGGTGGTTTGAGTGATTTTGATCCACCTTCCTCAGGACCAACCATTTACATAATATGTGTTATGTGGATATTTAGGGAGGTATCTGAAAATTAATAAAAATTACATTTGTAGTAGTCCACCCATGAATTCACTACTCTTTAGATAAATCATTTAGCAGAAACTGCCATGCTCAATATCTCAGCAGACATCCACAGATCCTTAGACAAAGGTGACGCATGCCTACTTATCCTACTTATCCTATTTGATACCATAAATCACCCAGCATTACTTGAGACACTTAAGATTCACTCTGGTATTAATGGCACATCCTAAAATGGTTCATATCTTACCTGCAACACTGATCGCAACAAATTAAAATCAACTCCTGTCTCCAAACCCACACTAGTTACTCTTGGTGTCCCCCAAGTCCCAATTCTCTCCCCTTCCCTTATCAATCGCTTCATGGAACCCCTTACAATCATCTTGATGCAAGCAGTGGTCAAATATAACCTATATGCAGATGACACTCAACTCTACTACAAAATCAAATCACCCAGTGACATCCTACATCTCAACGCCACACTAATCAAGATACAAACTTGGTTTAATACCAACCACTTAAAGTTGAACCCCAACAAAACTGAACTAATTCTGTTCTCCCCTTAAAATAACCCTCTACCAATCCAAGACTGGTTCAAACTGGGTACCCTAAATCCCCCCTCACTCTGTCCAACTCCATAAGGTCCCTAGGCATCACTCTGGACAAAAACATGTCAATGAAGGATCACATCAAAAACGCAGCTAAAGGAGCACTGTACACACTAAAACGCCTCAAGAAATTTAAACCATTCATTCTCACCGATGATTTCAAGATGGTAGTACAATCACTAGTCCTCTCTAAACTGAACGCAATTATCACTGGGACGCCAGAAATTCACCTCCTCCCCACCACCCCAAGATCAGTTTTAAACATGGCGGCCCGGCTCCTAACAGGTGTTAAAGAGTTTGAGCACATCACACCAGTCCTCAAGAGCCTCAACTGGCTTCCCATCAAAGGAAGATGTATTTACAAGACAGCTTGCATCACATACAAAGCCCTTCACACACATATCCCCAACTATCCAGACAACAAACTTACGAAAGCAGAAAGAACGAGAACTCTGAGAAACTCCAACACACTTCTTCTCATACCTCCCACACTGAAAAGGAAATCCACCATAACTAGTTATTTTCCTGGAAATGCAGCTAGGATTTGGAACTCACTCCCCAGAGATCTCCGATGCAATACCTTCTTCTCCTGCTTCAAAAGGGACCTGAAACACCTTCTCCTCAACAAATAATTTGACACACACGATAACTGAATTGTGTTCCAATTGCTCACTCTCCCTATGACTCTTTGTGGCAGTTGGTTGTTTGATTGTTTCAGCTGTCTAATATGTCAGGTACTCCTTTAACTCATGCTGTTCTAATTGTTCGCATACTGTAACCTCCCTAATTGCCTAACGACTCTCTTTGTCTCTATTTATTCTTGTAATTGAACCTATATATCTTGCATTGTATGTAAACCTATTTTATTTTCATTTTATGTAAAGTGCTCTGATACCTTCCGGTCTAGGTAGTGCTATATTAAACCTATAAATAAATAATAAATAAAGTCAACTTTAGCTAACCACCAATTGGTTCTATTGCCCTCTGACTAATGGCATTTAAGTAAGTGTGCTCCAGTGCCAGGGCTTGTGTGCCAGTCACATTAGGTTTTTGTTTTCTCCTTTTATACGCCCCTATTGTTTCTTTCCTTCATTTTTCTATCTTTTTTTTTACATTTTGGAGCACTCAGCAGCTGTATAGACAATTCTAATGGGCTCCTTGTTTATTGCTTATTTCATCTTCAGTGCACCATTTTCCT
This sequence comes from Triturus cristatus, assembly GCF_964204655.1. Taxonomy (NCBI): domain Eukaryota; kingdom Metazoa; phylum Chordata; class Amphibia; order Caudata; family Salamandridae; genus Triturus; species Triturus cristatus. Next base: position 1,101,988,826 of record NC_140594.1, read on the forward strand.
TCCTGGCCACTAATTCTAAACCAGGCAGCCATCTTCATAATATATATTGTGTCAGTGTTTTACCATTTCACGTTGATAGTCACATTCCGAAGCAAATTATCATTGGATTAGTGATTTAATTTATCACAATACACATATGCAATTTTAAAATGGCTGCTCACCTATATGTTTAATTTGTATTTATTCTTAATATCAAAGCACATCTGCCTTGTTTATCCAGTAGAATATCACCTCTTTTCTATTATATTGCACATTTTTGGTGAATTTCTGAATGTGTTTTTTACTGTAGATGTGCGAGTGGTGAACGTAGGAATGGGTTAATTGGTGGATAAATGGCTATATTGTATTGTATTGTAATTGCATTTATATTGTGCTTACTACCCCTGACTAGGCATCGAAGCGCTTTTTCAGTGAGTAGCATGCTACTCCAGAACCCATAATGGATTAGTGGTGAATTAGTATAGTGAAATATGAAATTACTTTGAGCAGTGGATATGTTAGTCTGTTATTTGGATTGAGAAGGATAGTGGAGGGATAAAAGAGGGAAAAAGTTAGCATTTTTATAGCGCTTGCTACCCCTGACGAGGTGTTGAAGCGCTTTTTGGGCGAGTAGCATGCTACTCTGGAACCAAAAAAGGATTAGTGTGAATTAGTCTTGGGAAATATTAATTTAATTTGAGCGGTGGACATGTTAGTCTGTTGATTGGATTGAAAAGGAAAGTGGAGGGATGTAAGAGGGAAGAGTTTGCATTTATATAATGTTTGCTACCCCTGATGAGATGTTAAGCGCTGTTTGGTGGGTAGCACGCTACTCTGGAACCCAAACAGGATTAGTGGGGAATTAGTATAGGGAAATATGAAATTAATTTGAGTGGTGGACATTTTAGTCTGTTATTTGGATTGAAAAGGAATAGTAGAGGGATAGAAGAGTGAAGGGTCTAGAATTCCTATTTTTGTGGAGTTCATAGCGATAGGAGTGGGCTTGGGATGAGTAAAGGGGAGGTGGAGGGGGAAGAGTCAGAGGGAAGGGTTTAGAAAGGCTTGTTTGGGAGATCTGAATAGTAAAAGAGGTATGATATGATGAACGGATAGGTACGGTAGGGAAGAGTCTAGAAAGGGTTATTTTGGGGATCATAGTAGTGATATGGGGTTTGGGATGAGTCAGAGAGTTGAGGTAGAGTATATATTGAGAGCGGTATAGGGTGAGAAATGGGGTAGTGCATTGTAGTAGTAGAATGAGGTTTGAGATGAGTGAGAGTGGAGGTAGAGGATATCTTGCAAGAGTTATGGGGTGAGATATAGGCGTAGTGCATTGGATATGCTGAATTAGAAGCAAAATAATAAATATAAAGATGCATAAGTGCATGGAAGGTGTGTATATATGTATATATATATATATATGTATAAGGCATGTAAAATATGTAGATTACATTTGGATTTATTAAACTCAGACCTTCAAGTGTTGTTGTACTTTAAATTAATGTATCTGTTTTCACTTTTTTGTAATTCAATAGTGGAGCAATTGTAGATAAATAGATTTGATAAAATATTGACTTATTTCTACTATATGAGTGCCATGATGACTGACATAGTGCATGTTTCATGGGGTATTGAGCCAGACACTGTCATTTATGAGCCATTGGCTGCTTATTAATGTCTCTGATCTATCCTCCTATAAACTGCTTTATGAAAGGAAACTGTAGCAAGATTCTAATACTTAGCGTTTTCAAAATCGGAATGGGTTATTTGATTACTTCTTTTATGGCACATTACACCAATATTTATTTACATTCATTTCTCAATTGGCCCTCGTCACTGCTCTTCACCAACATTTAACAATACCCCATGCACCTGATTTCTTGTTTTGAAACATTGAAATGTTTTCTTAAGTAGGGCCAGATAGGGTAGGCTTTTGAATACAACCACCAACTAGCCCTCATAAAAGTCATATTTGTCATGATCTGTTTTTCTGCTATGTTGTGTGTTTTACAGTGCTGAGAAAAGCTTGTGAGGGATTTGTGACTGTTATATATGGTATCTGGAGTAGGGTGCCTTAAGGCTTAGAGTTGCTGGACCCCGTGAAACAAGACAAACTATTTTGTCACCCTCATTTTGCTGAAATTTCTATTTCGTGAGCACCAGTGTTTGAATATTGTGGATTTTGTGCTCTTGTAATAGTTTTGAGGAATTCAGATTTATCTGGGGTATGAAGATTAGACAGGCCACCAATTTCTATATTTTTTTCTAGTATTAGTGTTCCTATTAGCTATAAGGGAGCTGATATTATCTTTGTTCAGATTTTTCATCTCTGTGTGTATTTGAATCCAGATGGTTGTTTGAGCAATCTAATGAGTTTCTTGAGAAAGACATGTTCGCAGTAAGGGGAGTCAAATGTGAGCAGTATTTGATACTAAGATGATAAAATATTTGACGGTATTTAATGAATCAACAGCACGTAGTTAAATTTCCTTTTTTCTGATTTTGTTTTTGGTGCAGGCCTTAGACAAATATGGCGGAATTGACTATCTGTTCTCGGGCGCAGCCATGGAACCACTTAGCAAGGACATCTTGGAGACAACAGAAGAAGATTGGGATGCGGTACTGTAACAGGGGTCACAACTGCAACCTACTTGGAGAGTTTGGCTTTCACTGTACCATATTGGGCTTCAAAAAGTGCTCCGTTCTTTTACCACATTCCTCGAAAATGAAATTCTTGTGTAATGAATTGCCTTCAAGGTTTAGGTTCTATATAGAACCTTGCAAAAACAACAGTTGATGGATAGAATGCAGAACAAAGTCATACATTCACACCAATACAGAGATCTGGGCCTAAATCCATCCTTTTTTTGCTCACCATGCCATTCCAGTTTGAACCCAGCCATATGCAAATCAGTCTTGACCCTCTGCCTCATGGGAACAGTCCAGGCCGAACTGCCAAGCCAGGTCCTCCCTGGACTGGAAACAAGCATCCTAGGACCGGTTTCGGGGTTTCACCCCTCTTCAGCCAGGCCATGTCTGAACTGGGGTGGCGTGGTGAGCAAAATAACGATGGATTAAACCCAGATCTGTGACTGGGGGTGAATGTTTTGCCAATGTGCAACATTCCATCCATCCTCTTGTGTGTTTTGCTGTTCGCCCTATGTGGGAAGGGTATGCCCAGACGTGGGTCCCGTGCTCACTACGCCACTTGAGTCAAGCAATCCTGGCTTAAGAGGGGTGAAACCCCGAAACCGGTCTAGGATGCTTGATTCCGGTCCAGGGAAGACATGGCTTGGCAGTTCGGGCTGGACTGTTCCCATGAGGCACAGGGTCAAGACTGATTTGCATATGGCCATGTCTGAACTGGGGTAGCGTGGTGAGCAAAATAACAATGGATTAAACCCAGATCTGTGACTGGGGGTGAATGTTTTGCCAATGTGCAACATTCCGTCCATCATCTTGTGTGTTTTGCTATATAGAGCCTTGACAAGTTGAGAGGTGTGAGATTTCCTCTTCTTCCAGGAGTATTGAACAACAGCTCATCCTGTAAGTATTAAATCATCTAACAAGTGCAAAACATGTACAAATCATACACTAGATTGACTGAGACCGCCGGAAGGAGGGCCAAGTCATTGGGTCCTCGGAGTAAACCAGCAGCGGCCCGGACCGGCAGCCCCGGAAGAGCTGAGCCACCAGCCCGAGTCTTTCCTTACTTCCGGCAGCCACTTTTTTCAAAAAAACGGGCACGTTACCCCAATTTGTTTCAAAATGAATTTTATGAGACACCCAAATTGATACGTGGGAGACGTCTACTTCTTTTTCTGAAAAGCAAAGGAGGCCTGTATTAAAGTCCTCTGCTGTACCAATACTATCCTACTATCGTATATAGGAAACATCCCATGAGCCCCCTCTATTGATAAGCATAGGGTGATAAAATCATTAGAGGCCTAAGTTCTCTCACTTTTATCTGCACTCCTGATTTTTTAACCTCATTTTAAACCATAACAGGGCTCACGGTGGTCGTCTATAGTGTTATACGAGTCCCTGTTAGTATTACTATGGGGGTCAGGAAGGCTCCTGTTGGTAGAGACCACCCCACACCCAGTGTCAGAGACCTCATGTCCTCTAACTAGGCCCCCTCTTTCAGAGATTCTCTCATCTTCTTGGACCCCTTCGCTTAACTCCGGCATTAAATATTACAGCTAAATACACCTGGCAGTTCTCACCTCATACCCTGGTCAGGGTTGCAGCACTTTCTTCCAAAAGGAACGTGGACCATGTTTCACGGTTATAAAAAGCTGCACCCCCCTCAGCTCAACATTGTCTTGCGTATATGTCAGAATCAATAGAACGGGCATGTGGGCCATCTTGGAGTGTCAAACAAAACCCCACTCCACTCCAATCAATGCTTCTACATCCTCTATCTGGCTTCTTGTTTTGAATGAGGGTTATATTTTGAGGAAAGTCAAATAACCCCTACTCACAGTACTCAATATGGTTACTTGTGTTGAGCTTTATTATCACTTTCCACTAGGTTATTACTGCCGCTATAGGACCGAACCGACTTCCGGACTATGCATGCAAATTGGCTTTCTCCACTCCTAGCTCGGTGAATGGTATGCATCCCTACCATTTGTGTTCCATATTTCTTTCAGTCCACCGATTAGTGAAGGATACACTCCCCTTCTATTATTACAAACGGGTTCCATATTTTACCAGTCCCTGTCCTCCCTGTTGTTAAGGCCTCGTGTAATGCTTCAAACCTCACCATGTACAACTGTTCTCTCATCTTCCTATGTGCCTGTACACTACCTCCTCTTCTCCTACATTGGATTTTTTCTAGGACAAACCACCTAAATGCATTGGCAATATGCCCCTCCGCCACAAAGTGATCGACCTAGGGTGCATTAGTTTTAGATGTCCTTATTGCTCAACCGAGACTGGATGCTGCTGATTATAGAAACGGTTCAGGAAGTTTTCATAGTAGAAGGACAAGTGATTGAGGAACTTGAATCGAGTCTCAGAGAAGGCACTGCCTTAGATGAGGCAAAAAGGAAACTGGAGGAAATAAATCAAAATATGAATGGATATCGGGAATACTTAATTAATAAGAAAACCAGGAAATTACAGAAGGATATAAATAGGTTCAGTTATGAAGTGACATACCCATACCTCAACAAGGACTACTATATGGAGAAGCAGGAACAGGGATGGGAGAGACAGCCATGTGGAAGATTCCCATTTCCGAGGAGGCCCAAAGATGTGACCTACTCTGCGTCTTCTGGTTCCAGCAGCGAGGAGGAAGGCCAGAGTAGAGTGGAACATGTAGCTCAAACTTCTAGTAATTAATATAATATTTTTTTAGAACAAAGAGAGAGGAGAGACCAGAGAAATTAGTCAAACAGAGGGAGAGGGCAGCCCTGGGGGACTCAATCTAGGAGAAACCAGCACCCTCAAGCATACACAAGGACCAGTAGCTAAAGATATTACAGATAAGGACAGCACTCATTGTTCAACTTTCCAGTAGAACACTCAGTGGTATAGAAGAAGAGGTTCTTGGAGTGGTTTATACGTTTCTTCAGATACCTTCTCTCCCTTAGTTTCTTCTTTAAGCTGTCCGTATGTTAATAAAATTCATTCAAAGAGGAGCAGTTCCTCCGGAGATGGAGTAACTGCACAAAGGGTATATTGTCCTTTTGTGATTTAGGGTTATAGCTAGAGTAATGTAACAGGGTATTCTTGTTGTGGATTTTGTGTATAATTCCTCATCCAAATGCCTCTCTGTTACTTTAATCATTATATCCAGAAAGTCTTCCATTTCATTGTGACCCTCCAATGCCAATTCAAAGACTCCACAACATTTCACACAGTCAATTAATTTTGATAATATATAACAGTTCTTGTGAACCTCCTTGTTACGATTGATTACTTCTTTGCAGTAGGCTTCATTTATCTGCAGTGCAATATTTGATTTTCCAAACAAAGATAACTTTACTACATTGATCAAGTGGGAATCACTGGAATTGTGTCTCTTGGTTTTCCGCCAGATGTTTTAGGTCAGTAAGCCCTGTTCTAGTTCAGCTAACTTCACCCCTAAAGAACAAGCAGGGGAAACACAGCAAGGCATTTTTAGAATTGCTGGCAGTAAACCACTCCATTTTATCAAACCATGTTTATGTAAACCTGTGTGAGTAACCCTTAGCTCAGTCTTTTGTAGACTTCTCAATGTTTATTTCAGGTTTAGCCGGTCCTAGTGCTTTCACCCGAAATATACTGCAGCACAAATACTTTCCTTATATCATGTGCCTCCAAGTAAAGCAGCTAAAGGTACAGCGAGCACTAGAAATCTACAGGACCAGTAGAGTACAAACAGACAGGTCTCGTGCACTGTTCGAGACTGTGCAAAACTGCCATTACCTTCAGCATGCTTCCATCCTGGCATCATTCTTACTCACTGTTCAGGGTTTGGAGACACGATGTTTCTGGAGGCTTTACTGACATACTGTCAGAGGTAGGCCCACTGAGTGGGACAACAACAGCCTCAGACCTTGACACCCTGTCTCACGTGCATCCACTCTGATGCAGGCGGAAGGCAGAGGTCAGAGACACACTGGTTGCATCCACGTTCTGCAGGCTACTGAGGCCTAAGTTTGGGGGACAGTTCTGAAACTCCCCACCTCTTTAGTTCCTCGAAAGCAGACACATTTTGATTACTTTCATCGGATAACTGTAATTTTTTTTTATGTCCTCATTTAACATAAATAAGTGAGAAATCTTTAAGCAAACCAAGGGTTTATTCAAGGGTTCCCGTACATATGTGTTGATACCTTCAGGTTACTAGGCCCCCCGGGGATCCAACAAAACCAGTTGCCAAGATTCTGATGGAGAATAGTGATAAGTGTAGCGGGTGCATACCTTTTACCACCACAAAACAGATGCACTGACTCCTCACTCACTTATTTAATAATCATTGGACTTTTATGTGTGAGAAGTCAAGTAGCAAAATAAGTTTTATCAAACCATATTCTCCCAATCAACCCTATTCCTCCATATTTTGCATCTTTTTCTTGATGAGCTAGCCATATCTAAATTATAAATGTGCCTAACCGAAACCACCCAATCTAATACTACTGGCGATTGTGGTATAATCCATTTTAGGCAAATTTCACGCCTAGCTAGAAGGACCAACACAAATAAAAGAGAAGCCTGTGAATTAGACAAGTTATAACTAATACCCTCCTCTTGTAGGACCCCAAATATAACCAGACTTAAGCTTACCTTAATCTCTCGTCCCAGAACCTCCGAGACAGTCTTACCTATGTCTTGCCAGAAGCCCTGGATAGAAGGACACTGCCAAAATATGTGCAGATCATCCGCATCATCAGACTCGCACTTCGGACAAACCTTTCAGTATCAATGCGCACTCTTTGGAATGTGGTCAAAGCTGCCTATCTTAAGAGGAACCATCTGTTCACACTCCATAGGGCATACTGGTCTCCAAAGAAGCTGGCCAAATTGGGATAACTGAATTTTGGAGAAAAAAAAACTATGTGTGACAGGAGCTTCCACCCTAGCAATGTTTCCAATGTTTACCATCATGGGGTTCTCAGCTTTCCACTTCACTGTCTTTATTTTCCTCTCTATCACCTTTTCCATCCATCCACCATCCTTATCCTTCCCATTCACTCCAGTACAGTGATTGACCCATGCTGGTGACAACACAGAATTGGCTCTCCTCCTTTTTAATAATTCAAAAGGAGTCTTTCACTTAGTACCTTGTGGTGTCACCCTATAAACTTCCAACCACTTCAAATGTTCAGACATCCCCTCCTTCCCAGAACTTCTTACTAATTATATAGCCTTCTCAATGGTGCAACTAATCCTTTCCACTGTGCCATTGATTTCTGGTTAATAAAATGCACATTTTTTGTGTATAATCCCTCTTCTGTGTAAAAACTCCTGCATTTCTCTTTAAACAAACTGGACACACTGATTCAGACAGCCCTTCTCTTGCAAACACCTGATATAAAAAGTCTATCACCTTCTGTGAAGTGACTTCATTCACAACCATCAGTTCCGGCCACCTGTAATAACGATCCAGTAAAGCAATAATACATTAGCCCCTTGTCATTCAGAGGTCCTAAAATATCTAACTTCACTTCATTCCACGCTTTCTTAGGCAACATCCTCACTATCATGCCTTGATCCCTTGTTTTACCTACCCTGTCACTCAGACAGCACTCTTTACACTCCCTCACCTCTCTCTCTACTTCTCTATTCATTGTGGGCCCCAATAATCTGTTCTCAAAAGCTCTTTTTATCCAGAAATTCCCTGATGACCCTCATGCACCATCTTCACCAACATCCTTTTTACCGATTCTGGGGGAATCAACCTAGTAAATCTAAACACAACTCCTTGTCACTTGACAATCCCACCCGCTAAATAAAGCGCAGGACAACCGTTTTAAGAAGAAGTTGGATTATTCCATAATCCAGGATCTATTCACAGCTATGGCTCCAGGTCCACCAGTGTCCCAGCCCCAAATGACCTTCCAACATTCCACAATCCATCCATCAACACCACTGGAACCTTCTTCACCACACATTCTGCATTCCACCACTCATATAAAGATACCACACATTCACATCATGATGGCCTGCAAACTGGGCCTGGAGGAATTCACTTGTTGCATTGGGGACCCGGAGTCGGCTGACGCAGTCCTTGATTTCTAGTTGGATACATTGTATCCACTACTATCAGGAGTGGGCCTGGGCCTCTCAGTCACTTGACATCATGTAAAACTTGATCATCGGGTATCTTACAGTCAAAGAAACAGCAAGACGTGCCTTGGTTCAGGTAGCAGCGCTAGTGAATGTTTTATTTCCTTGCGGCACAATCCCAAACAAGTGGTTCCTCGACTCGCATAACCCTGTGGATACTGAGGAGATTAGCATCTGCATGCAAAAACAACAGATGATGGACAGAATGCTGAACAAATCAAACAGTGAAACCTACTTGGCTGGAAACATCAATAAGAACTTGCCATTAAATTAGATCCCAGTAGCTCAGAACTGGCCATGATTATTGGCAATACGCATTTGAAAGATGGTATGCTTGGAAAGTTTCCAGACGTTTTTAAAAAACTTACAACACCGAATAATTTAAAAAATAATTCAATGCCTGTGGTACATAAAGTTGAAAACATTCCTAATTTGATGTGTCTGCCTTTGGTAAATGAATTGAACAAATTAGTTTCACAAGCTGTAATCGAGCCAATTGAGAGTTCGCTTTGGCTTGCCCCCATTGTCCTCGCACAGAAGATGGGCGGGAAAGGTATTCATTTTTGTGTGGACCTCAAAGATCTAAACAACAGCATATGGGTCAACGGGTTTCCCCTGCCAAAGATTAATGACATGATAAGTATGATTGTTAACGCGAGATACTTCAGCGTTCTTGATCTTTCCTCAGCTTATCAACAAAATGAACCCCACCCTGAATCCAAATCCCTTGCGTCATTCATCACGCCGTTTGGTGTCTTTCAGTTCTGCAGAATGCCTTTTAGTCTGGCATCTGTCTTTAAAAGAGTGATGCATCAGTTGTTGAACGATATTGAACATGTTCCTTGTTTCCAAGATGACATGTTGATTCTTGGTGATTCAGTCAGTAGTCATAATGTCACTTTGGATGCTGTTCCTAATACTCTGAAGAATGCGGGGTTGACCATTAAGGCAGACAAGTGCAGTTATTGTGTTCAATCTGTGAATTACTTGGGTCACAACATTGCCAAAAACGGAATTAAACCAAAAGATGACTTACTGGTTGCAGTCAAAGAGGCACCCTCACCCACGAATAAGGAGGAACTCAAATCGTTTTTGGGGTTAGCAGAGTATATGGCGAAATACGTGAAGGATTTTGCTGACCACACTGCGCCCATGAGGCATCTTTTTAAAAAGGTGTCTGCTTTGAGTGGGATAGTAATTGTGGAAAAGCTTTTGATTCGATTAAGTGAGCCATATTGGGGGCTCCTCATTTAGGACATTTTGACACAACAAGGAAAACCATTTTTTTCCACAGATGCTATTGGGAAGGGTATGAATATGCCTCCTTATCCCGCAGTCTTTTTTCCGCAGGGAATCACAATGCGGTTGTTACAATGACCGTGTTGTGATTCCGCATACCATTACTCCGCAAGTCGGAACTACGACTTGCGGAGGGGGGGGCGCTGGATATTGGAATAGTATCATTTACTATTCCAACTCCAGTCTGTGCGGACAGTAGGGAAGGTGTTGGACTTTAAATGCAACGGCTCCCCCCCCCCCCCCCCCCACAAGTCGTTGTTCCGACTTGCGGAGTAATGGTATGCAGAATCACAACACGGTCGTTGTAACGACCGCGTTGTGATTCCCTGCGGAAAAAAAGTTTTGTTATGAACGTTGTTTACCGAAGGGGATAGGAGCATCCCTGGTGCAAGTGGTGGAAGGCAAAGAAAGAGTCAGCGTTTGCCTCAAGGTTGCTGAAGTATATTACTCCATGATTGAAAGGGAGGCCCTGGCTTGTTATTGGGCTATAACACATTTTAGATTTTTCTTATGGGGATACCTTTTACCCTGAGGTCTGATTATAAGCCACAAATGTACATCTTATCCACTAAAGGTGGAGAGCATGCCACCGCTCGGATAGCTAAGTGGATTTTAGGCTTAGAGGGTTATAACTTCAAAGTTGACTTTGTACCGGGAAATAAGAATCTAGTGGCCGATTGCCTTTCTCAGTTACCTTGCAGAGGGGAAGATGAGGAAGAGATTAGCTGTACAGATGATTCTGTGTTGCAAGTGACTCTTCCCAGTATGACTAAAGAAGAGTGGAAAGAGTTGTCTGAAAAAGATGTGGACATTTTACCTTTGAAAGATAACATTTTACATGGGTGACAGCCCAAACCCAACAGCCCTTATAAAAAGTAAATTGCATGTCCCAGACTGCAGCGGGGTGTTAGCTGAAAAAGCTGTGACTGGCTGAAGGTGTCACATATGATAGGGTTACTTCTCAGAGGTTTGCAGCTAACCTGTCAGGTCTTAATGGTGCCAGACGTGTTGCAGCAAATGGTATAAATAAACTGAGCTCTTCGCAGAACAAGAGAATGTTATATGCCCTGACTTGTGTTCATCTCGTACTGTCTATAAAAGAGACATAGTTTTCATGGGAACTTCATAGGAACGTCTTGCGCATTGCCTAAGATTCAATATTTCTTCTAGACCTGAACATTGTGCAGGAGGTGGTAATGTCTCATATTTATCAAATTATGTGAACGTACCTATTTTGGTTGACCCGCGGAAACATTTCACACAAAGTGTCACACAAGAAGCATTGAAATGTCACACATGACCACACTGAAACTATGGAAATGTCACACATGAGCAAACTGAAATCTTGGCAGCAAGCGAGTAGTGATACATGTTGCTAGGGACCTCCTCCCACCTCCTCTTATGCTAAAAAAAAAAAAGAGATAAACAACACACTACAAAGGGTATTGTTATGGTTTGATTTACTGCAGAAAGGACACTCAAGTGCAGCTCGATGAGGAACATCTCATGTAAAAGTGTCCTTGCGCGTGTCCCTCCGAGGGACTCTTTGGTGTCTAAGCCGATGGTCATAGTGATCGGACGTTGTCCGCGGATTCTCCCTATAAATCCCCATTTTCCTAAACTCTCTGCCCATCAACTCTTCTGCAGTTGCCATGGTAGCATGCTTCCGATTCGGCAGGTGAAATAGTTCCACCAGCCAATCACCGCTTAGCCCCCTAGTTTTGCAGCCAGAGAATGACGAGACAGCACCGGCAGCACTCCAAAATACTCCTCGTTATCGAGATCATCTCTCCTTTTATGCACAGAGCGTACAAATAAAACTAACTGGGTGACCCATCAAAAACTTTGAAAAACAAAGACCCCACATGCGTAATAAACTTACAAGACAGCTACCCACTGTCTACTAGCAGGCCCCCCTATGAAGTTTCAGTAGATTAAACTACACTTCCCTTACTACTCGGGTTAATAACCATACAATAAAACTAATTTGTGAGTTGAGCAACTGTAGTGTTGCAGGCTTCCAATGAAAAAAAGCTCCTATCATTGTAAGTAAATAGAGTAGAAGTTTATTAACACACCCAAACTTTGGCTGCAAATGAAAAATTATAAAACGCAAAAGAGAGAAAAGGGGCCTAGTGGGCTCACGTCCGCCCATGTTCACAAAATCACAACACCAAGAAATGGCGTCACACCCTAGGTCTACAAATACAAAATCATACAAAAGCAAGCAGAAAGGCCCAGACCGATTCTACCCAAGCCTGCAGGCGTGTCACAGGCACAGTTTTATCAGGAGTGTTATAAAAAGTAGTTCCTTGTCTACTGCGTACAGACTTCCTCAGCATGTGCATGCCCCTACTTTCCTGCCCGTAGTCAAAAACGATGAAGCGTGCAGTAAACCTCACGGTGGAGACATGCACTCAGTCCACAATTCCAGGATCGGGTAAGTTTGGAAGGCACCCTACCTTTCATGACTCTAAGCTTCAAGAAAATATCTCAATAATTTATTTTCAAATGTTTACTTCGACTTTGTTCAGGCACGTTGCTCTCTGCGCAAAGAACAGGCTGTATGTTTGGGCCAAGAAATCTTTTTTTATCAGTGCCAATTTATGTAATTATGTGACTTCACAACAAACATATGGGTATTGCAAAAATGACTGCATTTGTGTTTGTATGTAATTTGAGGGACAGTCCTGCAATCAGCAATTTTAATTGGATTTATATAGCACTTAATTTCTCTAGCTAGACACCAAAACACTTTTCTGATAGCCCTTGTGTGTAGTATTTATATAGATGGATAAAGTGAGACCCAGCCAGACGTATGATCGCAGCCACTGGAATTATGCGGCAAGGAAGGACCAAAATTGTGTGCCAATAAAATATAATTTATGCGGTGTATCACATTCTGTGATAATATCGGTTCATTATTTTGTCATTTTCACGCTTGTTAACAGAGTATAGACAAACGTTTGACCTAACAGTCAAATACAGCAATCAGCATCTGGAAGGTGACCAGTCAACAACACTTGTCACTGTGTTTTTAGTAACCTTTGATCCGTTTAAACTAGAAAGTTTTTTGCTAAAATCTGCAAATTATGCAGCAGATGTTAGAGTGTACGAAAAATGCGGCAAATCCATCATAATGAGAAAAATGGCATGGACGCAGAATCACATTATTCCCACTGGTTCTCGGTAGGATTAAATGGCCCTCTGAAATGCCTGCTCAAATGAACAAGCTTAAAATGTTATGTTATGTTATGTTATGTTAGGAGTGCTTGTATAGCGAATGGCTGCCCCAACATCGGGGCGTCCCAGCACTCGCGGACGGGTGACCTGGGAAAGTGTTGCTTGCCAGATGGAAAGACAGCCAGGTATAATCAGTTTCTAAAAGCCAAGGGAGCAAGAGTGCAGCATGCACACACAACGTGTGCTAGATGGATGAAAACAGCCTGGTTTTGATCTGTTTTCAAAATGCCCAGTGATCTTGTGTGCTGTGCGCCGTGAGTGGAATAGAGTTCCATAGGGCTGGTGCCAGGGACCTAAAGATCGCCCCCTCCGCTCCGCTCCTGCGCACCCTAGGAGTGCAGGCCAGATGCAGGTCTGCAGAGCGCAGTGCTCGCGTTGGGACATAAGGTGTACAGAGCCCCTGCAGTATCTGGGGGCCCTGGCCGTGTAAGATCTTATGGGTGGTGCAGAGAGTTTTGAACTCAATTCTCTGTTCGATGGGCAGCCAATGTAGACGGTACAGGAGATGGGAGGTGTGACAGTGCTTAGTGAGGGCAAAAGGAATGCGGGCAGCTGCATTCTGTGCCCTTTGGAGTCTCTTTGTGACCGTTTTATTTACACCCAGTGGTAGCCCATTACAATAGTCGAGACGTGACAGAACCACCGACTGAATAATCACTTGTCGGGTGGAAGCGTCAAACAACCCCAAGATGGGTTTCAGCAGGCCCCATGGGTGGCCAAAGCATGTACCTGCCACTTTTTTGGCATGCAGCTCGAAGGAGAGGGAGTTGTCCATCAGGAACCCCTGGATCTTAACTGCGCTTTTCGGTTGGGGAGGTGTGCCCAGTGCCGCCGGCCACCACTGATAGTCCCATTTATGTGAATCCCAGCCTTCCAGAAGCACCTCCGTTTTTGAGGAATTAAGTTGAAGATAGTTATTTGCCATCCAATCTGAGATGGCCAGGACATCTTCATGGAATTTCAGTTGGTCTTGGGCTGGGTTATTGGTGAAAGTGAATATCAATTGCGTGTCATCCGTGTATGATATCATGTTAATCTTCCGGGCGTTGGCCAGGAGGGCTAGAGGGCAGACGTACACGTTAAACAACGTGGGGCTCAGAGCAGAGCCTTGGGGGACACCACTCCTGACGGGATAGGTACTGGACAGGTAGGGAGCGGCATGGATCTGAAAGGAGCGATCAGAGGAAAGACTCAAACCAGGCCCAGCCCTTACCACTGACCCCGATCTCCCCGAGTCGTTGGAGCAAAATCTCATGGGAGACCATGTCGAAGGCCGTACTCAGATCGAGTAAGATCAGGACCGAGGTACCCACGTCCAGCGATGCCTTCAGCTGCTCTGTAACTGCCAACAAGGCGGATTCCGAACTATGCTTAGGCCGGAACCTGTTTTGTGACCTGTCCAAAATCTCATTGGCTTCCAAATACTTGGTCAGGATGATATTAACATGGGATTCCATAACCTTGGCCAAGTAAGGAGGTAGAGGGATTGGCCGGGAATTCTCCCGCACAGATGCATCCAGTGCTGGCTTTTTCAGTAAGGGAACAACCTTGGCATGTTTCCCAGATTTGGGAATTACTGACGACTGGAGCAATCTATTGATCAATTCCCTGCCCAAAGACATAATACAGTCCTGAAATTTCCTAAAGATGTCCGGTTTTATTGGATCATCAGGAGAGCTTGAGTTCACCTTTGCTGCCAGAGTTTCCAGTTCTTTAAAGGACATAGATGGTAAGTCTTGCAGAGAGTAGGGCAGATCAAGTGAGCAGTTAGACGGCCCCGATTTAGATGCAGCCCTTCTAGAGTCGAGTGCGTTGTAGATAGACTCTACTTTGTTGATGAAGTAGTGTGCCAGAGATTCGCAGTGCAGGTTGGTAGATATGATATTATTAGTTCCTTCCCGGGGTTTGGTCATGTAATTTAAAAAGAGAATGTTTTTTATACCTTGTGAACAGTTCACCGGATAAGGTTAAGGCAATCTCAGCTCACTGTGTGCCGCCTTTATGATCATAATAATTTGTTTTATAAAGTTCTCTATACCACATTTCTGCTGTGTCTGATTTAGTGATAATTAACTTACCAACCTCAGAATGATGATAACCTGAACTTGTGTCCTGGTGATCCTTGCTTTTTTCAAATGTTTTTATAACAACATCAATACTGATATTTATTTGGCACCAATTGCGTGTCCACTGAGAGTAAAGCATCTCATCCCACCCTCTGCCTAACAGGCATCTGCCCCTCTATTGCAATTCATAAAAAAAGGGTTAAGGAAATAAATGAAAAACAACACAGAAGTAAGTTTGATTGGCTCTTTGCAAAGACACCAAAGCATGCAGAGGCTGACTGTGTTAAACATGCCACATGCCATAGCTAAAGTGATTTGCAAATGCTGGATAATGGGCCATGCCATCTTTGCCAGGCTTTTTAAAAGCATATAAGACATGGCTTTTTGGGACTGGGTTCTGAGCTGTGATCCCTCAGTCACACATCTTACCAAGCTCAATGACACCATGAAGGAATACATGTGATTTATAAATTGTAAACAGGATGGCATCCCATGTAAAGATAGCAGAAGGATTTCAAATCTGCAGGCTTTGTGATTTATATGAATGTACCTGGGTAGTATAGTACACTTTTACACATATGCAGCTTGGACATAAATATGGACAAGCTACACCTTTGTAAATACAGCCTTAAGTAAGCATAAAAATGTATGTTGTAATAGACTAATCTTTTCTTACTTTATTATAATTAGATGGATTGTTTGCAAGTTTTTTATGAATAGTGTATTGAACATAGTATAGGAACACAGCCAGACTTTGCATTTATTACAGACACGTGGCTAGATGCCAATAATACTCCTGATAATGCCACTGCCCTGCCTATGGGTTACAGAATCTTGAAACAGGATAGAGTGGCCAGGAGAGGAGGGGGCGTAGCCATACTTTTTAAGCATTGCTATTCCTGCCTACATGAATCTGTGACTCAGCTAGGGAAACAAGAGATTTTAGCGTTTGAAATACAGAAGGGCTCTTACACCCTATTTGGAGGTGCGATCATCTACAACCCTCCTGGTTATAAGGCAGACTTTAGCACCCAGCTTCTTACCCAGCTGTTCCTCGCATGTTTGAAATATAAGAGTTACCCAGTAACAGGCGACTTTAATGTTCATTATGAGAAAACAAACGACTATGCAACTAAGCACCTCAGCAGTGATATGGAGATCCTGCAGCTAAAACAATGGATAGGTGACCCACTCATATTGCAGGACACACCTTGGACCTTGTTTTCTCCAATATAGAGTCTATCGACATAAAAGAAATGAGACCTTTATTGTGGACAGACTGATCACCTTCACCCTTAGTCTCCCTAAGAAGTCTTTCCGACCCCAAATTACGGTAGCAGGAGTAAAGAGGGCTTGGAGGCAGGTCACTCCGGATAAATTTGAGTGGCATTTTAACGCCAGGGACCGTGATGATCCCGAACCAATAATAGGAGGGATGAGTGCAGACAATCTTCATGATAAAATTCTGAATACCCTTGATCTCTGCACCCACCATATAGGAAATAAGCATCAGGCCAGAATCAAATCGGAAAAATGGTACTCTACGGATCTCAAGATACTGAAAAGAAAATGTAAAACCCTCGACCATAAATGGAGGATGTCGAAAACAGACATAGACAGACAGTCATATAAGGTTGAAATGAAAAGCTACAACATTGCAATTAAGAATGCAAAAAAGACCTATTTTTCTAATTGTGTGGCCATTAATAGCGGCTCATCCAAAGAACTATATAAGATAGTTAAAGAGCTTTGCAACCCATCCAGTTTGTCGCAAACCCTGACTCCGTCGCATGAGGGCTGTGAGGCGATCAGCAGGTTCTTTGTGGACAAGATTGAGGGGATCCATGCCTCGTTTCATGTACAGCAACCACCTAACGATTTAAAACAGGAGTTGTTCAATCCTAATCCATATGCACTAGTCCACCTTGACAGTTTTGTCTCATTCACCGAACAAGAGGTGGAAAAAACCATGATGGAAGTGAAATCAGGATCCCCACTGGACCCCTGCCCCCACTATATCTTCTCTCGGATTGCCTCAATCATCTGCCCCTATGTTACCCAAGTCCTTAATCAGTCATTATGCACTGCAGTATTTCCGGAGATCTGGAAGAAGGCCATAGTAGTTCCTCTGCTAAAAAAAGCAGGTACCGATGCTCTCAACCCAGTCAACTACCGTCCCATATCCCAACTACCTTACCTATCTAAAGTGATGGAGAAATTAGTAAATAGGCAGCTGACTCATTATCTTGAAGCCAATGAACTTCTGAATATTTCCCAGATGGGCTTCAGAACTAACAACAGTACTGAGACAACACTTTTATCAGTACTGGACAACATTAGGTGTGTGGTAGACCAGGGCAAAGCCGCTTCCCTGATCCTATTAGATCTGTCAGCAGCGTTCGACACTGTCTCACACAACTTCCTGCTGAAAACACTATCCACCAAGGGCATACATTCCAAAGCCCTACAATGGCTCCATTCATTTTTGACCAATCAAACGCAAACTATTCAGCTAGGTACTTTCTCTTCCACTCCATCTCCCATCAAACACGGCGTACAACAGGGTGCATCATTGAGCCCCACGCTTTTCAATATTTATGTGTCCTCTCTGGCAAAAAAAATTGGAAAATGGGGCATCAACATATGCTCCTATGCAGATGATACCCAACTGATGGTTACTTTAGACGGACAAGATGACACTAGGACCACTAGGACTTACTAGCTGTCTTACAGAAATGGCTGCATGGATGTCTGACCACTGTCTGAAACTTAATGCAGACAAGTCCGAAATCCTACTGTTTGGGGGCGCTCACCAAATCTGGAATACAACTTGGTGGCCCTCTACCCTGGGCAACCCTCCAGCCCCCAAACAGGTGGCAAAATATCTGGGAATTCTCGTGGATAATACACTTACCATGCAAAATCATGTTCATGCACTCTGCGGGAAAAGTTTTGCTATCCTAAAAATGCTAAAGAGAACATTCCAGTGGATTCCGCTAGAGTGCAGAAAGACCCTGGTGCAAGCACTGCTTATCAGCAGGCTGGATTATGGGAATGCTCTTTTTGTCAGCATGGTGGACTACCTCTTCTCTCGACTTCAGCTAGTCCAGAATGCGGCTGCCAAGGCGGTTTGCAATGAGAGGAAGTATAGCTCAGCCTCGGAATGCATGATGACTCTACACTAGCTCCCAATGAGACAAAGGGCCATGTTTAAACTACGGTGTCATGCACATAAGGTTCTGCATCATGCCGGACCTAAAATTCGCCAAAGCAGAGTCAAGTTCTATCTTCCCAACCGGAATCTGCGATTGTGCCATCAGGCCAGTGCAACCACCAAACGCATTAAAAAGTCCAGAGTAGGGGGTCGTCCCTTCTCACATCTGGCGGCAAAACTCTGGAACAAACTTCCAACCGAACTTCGACTTACTGATTGCCACCTATTATTTAGAAAAAAGCTGAAAACGCATTTATTCCCCAAGGCTTGATCAGCTACCGAACTTCCCTCCCCACCGAGTTTTCTCACCCGAAAGGGTTTTCCTTCAGCGTCGTGATATCCATTCGGATAAATGTCACGCTTTATAAATAAATAAAAATAAAGAAAGTGTTGGATTTCTTCAACCCTTATAACTTTTATAGTCAGAATGATTCATTGGATTGAAGGCTTTAAAAAGATCCTGGCACAGAATAATTTTCTATTTTTGTATCATGAATATAATTAGTTTGTCCCCTGCAAGTGCTGTTATACAGAAATCAAAATTAGATTTTTGAAATAAAGTCTACTACAAACACAGATATAGTCTCAACTAAAGATGACTTTACAGACAGGTTGGGATAAGAAAATGGCAACTTCCAACAATTGCCATTTTCAGAATTGTAACTGAAATCCAACTTTACCATTAACAAGGGTTTTAAATTACAATTCTTTAGACAACAAACTCAATATTCCTACCTGCTCCCAATTGAAAGTTGTCACTTATTAATTGCAATAAGGTAACCCATTATTATCCTATGAAAGAGGCAGGCCCTGTAGTCGTGAAAAATTAATTTAGAGTTTTTCACTACTGGGACATGTAAAGGTTAAAAGTACATGCCCAACTTTTTAAATACTCTGCACCCTGCCCTAAGGGTTATTTAGGGCCTACACTAGGTTTCACTTATTTGTATTAAAATGGAAGATTTAGGCCTGGGACGAGGTTCATTTTTGACAGGTCAAAATGGCAGTTTAAAACTGTATACACAGGCTGCAATGGCAGACCGAGACATGATTTATGGGCTAATTAAGTGAGTGGCACAATTAGTGCTGTAGGCCCACTAGTAACATCTAATTTACAGGCCCTGGGTGCATGTAGTACACTTTACTATTAACCTACAAGAAAATTAAATGTACCATATGGGTGTAAGCCCAGTTCACCATAATTGAAGAAGTGAGTGCAAGCATTTTAGCACTGATTAGCGATGGTAAGGTGTGCAGAGTCTGAAAAGCCAACCAGAATGGGTTCAGAAAAAAGGAATGTGAAGGCCTTCATTTTGGGATTTACCCTGCAGAAAGGGCCAAGTCCAACATATGCAGTAAGCAAATCTACTTGAAGTTGGTTAACTCGACTTTTAACTTTTAGTTAACTAATTGGTGAAAGAAAAATAATTCTGTATAATTGTGCCAGTTGATTATTCTTTGGGCACACAATTATCCATGGTAAACGTATAAACAATATATTTTGGTGACTACTATTATAGCCTTATAGCCCGCCGTAGCGGGCTATACCGGCTATTAAAGGCCCGCTGCAGCGTTAAAGGCCCGAGCCGAAGGCGAGGGACTTTGACAAAAGCAGCGGGACTTTAATAGCGGTATAGCCCTGCTACGAAGGGCTATAAGGCTATTAGAACATTCTGCCACTAGATTGCAGAATGTTCTAACAAATTAAACAAAGGCTTCTCGAAGCTCGAGGGGATTTAAATCCCCTCGAGCTTCGAGAGGCTTTTGTAAAAGATTGGAATGTTGCTCTGCGGGCCTTTACCGATCGGTAGAAGCATGGAGCACACCATTGTCTACAATGGAGTGCTCCACATTCCAATGTTCTAAAAACTATTATATTGAGAGGAATGCCTAACTGATGATGCTGGAAATTATGCTTTTTCAGAGAAGCATAATTTCCAACTTTAACTTAAGAAGATCATTTTTAATAATATTAGAAATAACTAATAAGGGAGTTGAAATCACAGTATATCTACTTAAAAAAGGCTAAACGCTTCTAGTGGATGACTCTCCAACTAAATCCTGTAATAATTGCAATATAAAACTCTCATCACTTCTTGCACAAGATTATAAATAAAGGCCCCAGAAAAGTTGTAAACTAATCATGATATATACGATAGTTAAAATACTAATTCCAAAATCTGATACAGAACTAGCCTTGTGTACCAATTATAGACCCATCTTCCAACTTAATGCAGATTTGAAGATTCTTACTAACATTTTAGTATTAAGATTGGAACATTATTCCACAAATGTAGCCATCACATCCAGACTTGTTTCATTAAAAAAAGGTTGTGCTATAAAAACATATGCACCCTATTTGATGTATTAGGTGTGTTCAATAACTCAGGAGTCCCAAGAGTTAAGTAACCCTCAATTGCAAAAAGCATGTGACAGGGTGCAATTCTTTTTGTACAGAATACTTTGGGTTTCCTGAGGAATTCATTTCTCTTGCCACTATATTGCATATACAAGCTAAATCACAGATATTAACCAATGTAATTATAGCTAAAGATTTTAATTTTGAGAAAGGGACCATTACTTTCAATTCTCTTGAGCATATAGAAATAACCATTTATTTTATACGTTCATATAATGACTCTCATTTAAGAATTTCATGCTTTTCTCTTCATTGCTTCTTTTTTATTTGTGGTTTCAGAATTTGAACTTGAACTTGAAGGCGATGTTTTTTTTGGTGCAAGAAACATTCCCTCACATGAAGAAGCGTGGGTAAATATCATGAAAGACAGTTTGTAGGATATGACTGCTGGGGAAAGAGCTGAAGGGTCTTGCAAGGCTAAGACGATGGTGAGAAGCAAATAAAAAAATAACCATCTGTGCCAAAGAAAGGGTTGGGTGATTGAGGCTGATGGGAGGGAGAGTGGTATGGAAGAAAATAAAAAAGTGATTGGGTATCGAAGGAGGGGATAAGAGTTAGGTTGAGACGAATGACTGAAGGGAGCAAAGGGATAGATATGAGTAGATAGGGAAGAAAAGAATTAACATTTGTGGGAGCAGGGTGACCAGTGAGAGATCTAGTCTAGTGGGTCTATGACAGAAAACCGGTAAATGATCAAACAATGAGAAAAGAATACTGATAAATGGAAAGACAGTGGGTGATGACATAAACACTGATGGTAGGTATATGATGTTGAGGTAAAACGCTATAACTGTGGTGGGAGAATTTGAAGTAGTTATGGCACACTATGTAGAAAAGTATTGCTTTAATCAAGAATCAATGAAGAGGGATGTGGAATCAAAGGCATGAGAGAAATCATTGGCAAAATATTGACTGGGATATGAAATATGTAACCCACTTTTCAGAACTCCACACAGACATCTTTTGCTCTCATTTCTTGCAGTGGTGGGTCTATTGTCCTGAATTCATCTGTTCTCGGCTTTGCAGGCATTTCAGTAAGTAAAGATCTTAGACTGTCACAAGTTTTGAAATGATTTTAGGAAGTTAAGAAGGTGGCAAACAACATAACACAAAACATTTGAAGGCCTTAATGTTTTATATAATATTTTATTATCAGAGCCCAGCTTACTCATGAATTGTATGCCAGATCTGCAGATCATTGTCCCACATGAGCATGTTATACTTAACGTTATTAATCTCTCGTCTACATCCAATTGGATTCCTAAATGTTGGCATCCATTGTTCTACCTAGTCCCATGTACCATGTGCCCTATAAGAGCTGGCAGCTGCTATTATCGTACGCTCATATCCTGATCACTCTAATAATCACCTGTCACCTCTCACCGCATTTTAAATACTGAAAACCTATGAATGTATGAAATAACTTGTTAAGCGCAACGTATACAGAAAACCTATGAATGAGTTAAATAACTTGTTAAGTGCAACGTATAACCGGGGGCATCTTGACGCTAAACTGATGAGATCAGAGGAGCCCAGAAAAATTCAATTGTTTAAATAGCCAGGTTTTTAAAGATTTCCTAAAACCTAAAAGAGAAGGGGCAGGTTTAAGGTCCTGGGGCAATTGGTTCCAATTCTTGGCAGTGCAAGTGACAAAGCTCCTACCTCCCAAGGAGGATCACTCGTAGAGAGGAATGACCAAATTGCTGGCAAAGCTGGAACAAAGAGTCCTCCCTGGCGTCTACCGTCTCAGACCCATCTTCAAGATGGCAGGGCCCTGTCCATGCAGAGCCTTTTAGGCTATACACAAAGCTTTAAAAACTATGAGTTTCTTCACATGCAGCCAATGGTAGCTCTGGATGCAGATTGATGACTAACGGGGACCGAGGGGGGAGCCTGAAGACCCTGCCCCGTTTTCTTTTTTTTAAAAACATTTTCTGTGTGATTTGGGTTAAGTCAGGTCACAAGATTGCTGCCCACACTACCTGGTTTGAAGTGTTGGCAGCCAATCAGATCTAAGCACGAGATCAGGAGGGATTGTGGTGCCACCGCGTCCCCAGATATACAAATTTGGATTTTTTTTAATATCTCTAAAACTACTGAATGGATTTACACCAAACAAAAAGGCACTTCCCTGGACTAACATCTATCTACCTGACAAATTTGATTTGGTGCAATTCCATTTAGCAGTTCGTGATGTAGCCGTGTCTAAAGGTCCAATGGGAATTACAATGGGGAAAGCGTGTTTTGCCCTCCCTCCCTTTTTCTCATGCCCTGCTCTCCCTGAAATTTACAAGACAGCAGCTGAAGTGAGCGGCAAACTAGTTTTGAAAATGTCGCAAAGATTACTTAAACAACGCCAAAGTTATTGGTAAATAGGACTCAGTCCGGCACCTGCCCTGAGTTATGCCCACTGCGGAGGCAGAATAATAATTCATGCCCCTGGTTGCTGTCCAGCATCTGCCCACAGTTATGCTCCCTGCGGAGTTAGGATAGTAATTCATGTCCCCAGTCGCTGTGTAGCACCTGTCCTGAGTTAGGCTACCTGCGGAGTTAGAATAGTAATTCATGCCCCTCGGCGCTGTCCAGCACCTGCCTCAAGATATGCCTCAAGATAGGGCATCACCTGCCCTCGGTTATGCCCCCTTCGGAGTTAGAATAGTAATTCATGCCCCAGTTGCTGTCTAGCACCTGCCCTGAGTTATGCCCACTGCAAAGATAGAATAGTAGTTTATGCTCCCGGTAACAGTTCTGCAGCTGCCCTGAGTTATGCCTCCTGAAGAGTTAGAACAGCAATTCATGCCCCAGGTCCCTGCCTTGCACCGGCCCCGATTTATGTTCCCTGAAGAATTATTAATAGTAATTCATGCCCCCGTTCGCTGTCCGGCACCTACCCTGTGATATGTCTCCTGTGGAGACAGAATAGTAATTTATGCCCCCTGTCACTGTCCGGCACCTGCCCTGAATAATGTCAACTGCAGACTTAAAATTGTAAGTTATGCCAACTGCGGAGTTAGACTAGTTATTTATGCGTCTGGGAGCAGTCCGGCACCTGCCCTGAGTTATGCCCCCTGCAGAGTTACAATAGTATTTCATGCCTCCGGTCGCTGTCCAGCAGCAGCTCTGAGTTTATGCCCCCTGCTGAGTTGGAATAGTAATTCTTGCCTTGGTCGCTGTCCAGTTCCTGCACTGTGTTATGCCCCCCTGCGGAGTTAGAATAGTTATTAATGCCCCTGTCCGCTGTCCAGCACCAGCCCTTAGTTATGCCCCCTGCAGAGTTAGAATAGTAATTCATGCCCCCAGTCGCTGTCTGGCACCTGCCTCGAGATATGCCCACTGCGGAGGTAGAATGGTAATTCTTGCCCCTGGTTGCTGTCCAGCACATGCCCTCAGTTATGCCCCCCTGCAGAGTTAGAATCGTAATTCTTACCCCAGTCAATGTCTGGCACCTGCCCTGAGTTATGCTCCCTGCAGAGTTAGAAAAGTAATTTATGCCTTTGTCACTGTTCAGCACTTACCCTGAGCTATGCCTCCTGAAGAGTAAGAACAGCGATGCATGCCCTAGGTCCATTTCCTGCAACTGCCCAGATTTATGTTCCCTGCAGAGTTTTTAATAGTGATTCATGCCCCAGTTCACTGTCCGGCACATACCCTGAGTCATGCCTCCTGCAGAGATAGAATAGTAATTTATGCCCCCTGTCGCTGTCTGGCACCTGCCCTGAATTATGTCCACTGCGGAGTTAGAATAGTAATTCATGCCCCTTGTCGCTGTCTGGCACCTGTCTCGTGTTATGCCCCCTGCGGAGGGAGAATAGTAATTTATGCCCTTGGTCGCTATCCAGCACCTGCCCTCAGTTATGCCCCCTGCCGTCGCAGAATAATCATTCATGCCCCCGTTCACTGTCCAGCACCTGCCCTGAGTTATGCCCCCTGCAGAGTTAAAATAGTAATTCATGCCCCTGTGCACTGTCCAGCACCTGTCCTGAGTTTATGCCCCCCTGCGGAGTTAGATTACTAGTTCATGCCCCACTGTCACTGTCCAGCAGCTGCCCTGAGAAAAGCCCCCTGAAGAGTTTGAACAGCAATTCATGCCCCAGGTCCCTGTCCGGCACCTGCCCAGATTTATGTTCCTTGTGGAGTAATTAATAGTAATTGATGCCACTGTTTGTTTGCCGGCACCTGCACTGAGTTATGCCTCCTGCGGAGTTAGAATAGTAATTCATGCCCCTTGTCACTGTCCAGTACCTGCCCTGAGTTATGCCACCTGTGGACTTAGAGTAGTAATTCATGTTCCCCTTCCCTGTCCGGCACCTGCCTCAAGATATGTACCATTCAGAATTAGAATAGGAATTCATGTCCCCAGTCGCTGTCCTGTGCCTGCCCTGAGTTTTGAACCCTGCACAGTTAGATAGTAATTCATGCCCCCAGTCGCTGTCCAGCACCTGCCCTTAGTTATGCCCCCTGCGAGTTAGAATAGTAATTCATGTCCCCAGTCTCTGTCCAGTACCTGCCCTGAATTATGCCCCCTGCACAGTTAGATACTAATTCATGCTCATGCTCACTGTTCAGCACCTGCTCTGAGTTATGCCCCCTGCGGAGTTAGAATACTAGTTCATGCCCCCTGTCACTGTCCAGCAGCTTCCCTGAGTTATGCCCCCTGAAGAGTTAGAACAGCATTTCATGCTCCAGGTCCCTGTCCTGCACCTGCCCAGATTTATGTTCCCTGCAGAGTTATTAATAGTAATTCATGCTCCCATTCACTGGCTGGCACCTACCCTGAGTTATGCCCCCTGTGGAGTTAGAATAGTACTTCATGCCCCCAGTCGCTCTCCAGTACCTGCCCTGAGTTATGCCCCCTTCGGAGTTTGAATAGTAATTCATGCCTCTGGGAGAAGTCTGCATCTGCCCTGAGTTATGTCCACTGTGGAGGCAGAATACTAATTCATGCCCCCGGTTGCTGCACCTGCCCTGAGTTATGCCCCCTGTAGAGTTAGAATAGTATTTCATGCCCCAGGTCGCTGTCCAGCACCTGCCCTGAGTTTATGCCCCCTGCGGAATTAGAATAGTAACTCATTTCCCTGGTTGCTGTCCAGTACCTTCCATGAGTTATGCCTCCTGCACAGTTACAATAGTAATTAATACCCCCGGTCGCTGCTCAGCACCTGCCCTCAGTTATGCCTCCCGCAGAGTTAGAATAGTAATTCATGCCCCCATTCGCGGTTTAGCACCTGTCCTGAGTTCTGCCACCTGCGGAATTAGAATAGTAATTTATGCCTCTAGGTGCAGTCTGGTACCTGCCCTGAGTTATGCCCAGTGCGGATGCAGAATTGTAATTCATGCCCCCTGTCGCCATCCTGCCCCTGCCCTGAGTTATGCCACCTGCAGAGTTAGAATAGTAATTCATGCCCCCATCGCTGTACAGCACCTGCCTCGAGTTATGCCCCTTATGGTGTTAGAATAGTAATTCATGCCCCCGTCGCTGTCCAGCACCTGCCTCGAGATATGCCCCCTGTGGAGTTAGAATAGTAATTCATGTCTCCCTTCGCTGTCCGGCACCTGCCTCAAGATATGCAACCTGGAGAATTAGAATAGTAATTCATGTCCTCAGTCGCTGTCCTATACCTGCCCTGAGTTTTGCACCCTGCACAGTCATATAGTAATTCATGCCCCCAGTCGCTGTCCAGTACCTGCCCTGAGTTATCCCCCCTGCGGAGTTAGAATACGAGTTCATGCCCCCGGTTGCTGCCCAGTACCTGCCCTGAATTATGCCCCCTGCAGAGTTAGAATAGTTGTTATTGCCCCCGGTCGCTGTGTAGCACCGGCCCTCAATTATGCCCCCTGCTGAGTTAGAATAGAAATTCAGGCCCCCAGTTACTGGTTAGCACCTGTCCAGAGTTATGCCAATTTCAGAGTCATTTATGCCTCAAGGTGCATTCCGGCACCTGCCCTGAGTTATGCCCAGTGCGGATGCAGAATAGTAATTCATGCCCCCTGTCGCTGTCGAGCACATGCCCTGAGCTATGCAACCTGCGGAGTTAGAATAGTAATTCATGCCCCCGGTCGCTATCCTGTACCTGCCCTGAGTTATATGCTCCCTGCACAGTTAGATAGTAATTCATGCCCCCGTTCGCTGTCTAGCACCTGCCCTGAGTTATGCCCCTTGCAGAGTTAGAAAAGTAATTTATGACCCGTCACTGTTCAGCACTTGCCCTGAGTTATGCCACCGGAAGAGTTAGAATAGTAATTAATGCTCCTGTTCACTGTTCAGCAGCTGCCCAGAGTTATGCCTCCTGAAGAGTTAGAACAGCAATTCTTGCCCCAGGTCCCGGTCCGGCACCTGCCCCGATATATGTTCCCTGCAGAGTTATTAAAAGTAATTCATGCCCCATGTCACTGTGCAGCACCTGCTCTGAGTTATGACACCTGCGGAGTTTGAATAGTAATTCATGCCCCCTGTCGCCGTCCGGCACCTGCCTCACGTTATGCCCCCTGCGGAGTACAAATGGTAATTCATGCCTCCGGCTGCAGTTCAGCACTTGCCCTGAGTTATGACCCTTTGGAGTTAGAATAGTAAATAATGCCTCTGATTGCTGCCCAGCATCTGCCCTGAGTTTATGCCCCCTGCTGTGTTAGAATAGCAGTTCATGCCCCCGGTCCCTGTCCAGCACCTGCCGTGATTTATGTCGCCTGCGGAGTTAAAATAGTAATTAACCCCTTCGACGCTTGTGACGGAACGGTTCCGTCATGCACGTCGGTTGGGCTGTGCTTATGACGGAACCGTTCCGTCATGGCCCCGCCCGCGCTCAGAACCTTCAGCACCGCGCGGGAATCCGCGCAGCGCTGAAGGGGTTAATCCCCCGTTGTTGTCATGGACCTACCCTTAGTTATGCCCCCTGTGAACTTAGAATAGTATGCTATGCAGTGGCGGCTGGTCCATTAGGGGCGTTGGGGCAGCGCCCCACAAATGAATCGGCCAGTGAACAGGATGGAATGTAAACAGACGAATTGACAGCTTACAATTCGTCTGTTTACATTTTCGGGCCGCCTGTGCGCTTCAATGCCGGTGAAAGTGCGCTGTGCGCATGTCACGCACAGCGCACGCAGGCAGAGATGAGCAGGAGTTAAAAAGATGGTCTGCGCATGTGAGCGAGGAGCAAAGCCCCTCGCTCACATTCACAAACCATTAGGTTTGCTGCGCATGCCCTGTGTAGAGCAGGAGTTTGTAGATAGGCTCCTGCTCGGGCGGTGATGCGTTTTACGCAAAGTCGCCCCGTGCCCAATTAAATACCAGGAAAGTAAAGAAGGTTCAGCCGCCCGGCCCCCCAGTCTCCTGATTGGCAAATGAAAAGAGCGGGGAGAAGTTTCTTCCACCACGTTGCAGAGACGTGATGCGACTCGGGACCGGAGCGGAGGAGATGCCTGGTAAGTTCTTTAATTCATTAAATTAACCCCCCCCCTCCCTGCGCGTACCCCCCCTCCCCCCGCGCGTACCCCCCTCCTCCCCCCCCATACCCCCACCCCCCCCCCTCCTCTCATGCCGGCCGCGCCTGTAGTTATAAAAGGCAACGTTTTAAAGTGCTGAGGTGCTAATAACCTTTTCCAAACCTGCATGACCTTTTAATGCGTCTCAGCTACTGTCCCGGGTGCTGCTCCAGGCTGCTGCTGTTCCTGCGACACTGCAATTACAAAGGTTGTGTACGTTTTCAATTTGGTAAAATCCGTGCGTGTTGGGAATGCTTAGATTGTCCTCGAATATCCCTCATGTAACCTTCAGCAGAGGTCATGGAGCTGAGCTGTGTCCAGGACAGTTAAAATGTTGTTAGTGAATTTCCCAACCCTCCCTAGGGTTTTAGCAGTGTTCTTGGTGAAGCACATGTCTTTGAAATTTGAAGTATGGTTGGTCTTTCCCCTTAATGTAGGAGGCGTCCAGGGCTGGAAAGAGGGGCTTTTGCTCTCTCGTATGAACCTTGAACAATTTGTTTTTTATTGTTCTGTTCCACATTGGCAAGGGAATGTCTGGATTAGACAGGTTTGTAGTTACCATCTTTAGTGTACCAATAGGTAACATAGATTGTATTTATGCTTTCAAAGATTGAGCAGGAGCACGCAGGATGCGGATGTATCGTTTCACTAAGTCACCTAGACAGTCGAAGTCTGCACTTGCCAAACCCAACTCCAGCCTCAGTTTGGCCCTCCTTGCATGCTGGGGAAAGGAAAGTATTTTCTTATAGGCCGTAGACTTGCACATTGCTTGTTTTACTAGCCTGTTTATCGTAAGTGCCTTAGTTTGATTGCCTTTCAGTTGAACAATGCACAGTTTACTCAGTACGATATAATTATAGAGTCACCTTCTGCCGCAATGCTTAAACTGCAGCCAGCAGTAACAACAGTGATTCCGGCAATTATTCAGAGCCCGACCGCGCGTTCCAGATTAAAGAATGAAACAAGTCCATTTCTCCTCAGCTCCTTGTAATTAGTGGCCATAATCCGTTACAAGTGCACGCTGTCACTTAGAACGTTTATGAGGCCAGGCATGGTGAACGTATGAGATTTCTTCCTTTGGTTCATAAATGTCAAACCTTGCAGGCAAGTTACTTCAGTCTTAACTCCGAAGAGTCTTTGAATATTTCGAATCGTAAGCTACCTACGTGGGTGACTGTCACTGAAATGATCGCTCAGTGAGCTGATGGTTGGACATCAGGAACAGCATTTTAACAGTCATAAAGTCATAGCTGTTTCATAGTATGTTTCTGTAATACTTATAGTTAAATGTTTTTTGTATTCTACCTTATGATATGACCGTGGACGTTCTCAGAATTTAGAGGCGTTTTTATTAAACAACTACCAGAAGCGCCATAATATGCAAAGTAGTATCAGCCTGTGTCACGCGTTACAGGCTTAAATTCTCTTGTGTCCTAATGATAGCCTAACTATAATTACTTTATTAACTTTCTTGCTTTATCAAACTTGCTTGAAAATGCACCATTGCCCACTCTTTAAAAAATATAACTCCCGGGGTGGGGGCAACTCCCCCTTATGACAATCAGGCACATTTGTTACACTCGCACGCCACAGGGGACTCATCCTAAACATTTACGCCCTACCACTTTCAAATGTCACCAGTCGCCACTGATGCTATGCCTGTGGTCGCTGTCCAGCACCTGCCCTGAGTTATGCCCTCTGCGGAGTTAGAATACTAATTCATGTCCCCGGTCACTATCCGGCACCTGCTTTGAGTTATTCCCCCTGCGTAGTTAGAATAGTAATTCATGCTCCAGTTTCCATCCATCACCTGCCCTGAGTTATGTTCCTTGCTGAGTTAGAATAGTAATTTATACCCCCGTTCGCTTTCCATCACCTGCTCTGAGTTATGCCACCTCCGGAGTTAGAA
The DNA here is from genome assembly GCF_964204655.1 of Triturus cristatus. Taxonomy (NCBI): domain Eukaryota; kingdom Metazoa; phylum Chordata; class Amphibia; order Caudata; family Salamandridae; genus Triturus; species Triturus cristatus. The sequence goes on from NC_140594.1 coordinate 1,102,019,215, forward strand.
TAGTGATTAATGCTCCAGGTCACTATCCACCACTTGCCCTGAGTTATGCCCAGTGAGGAGTTAGAATACTAATTCTTGCCCCCCTGTCACTGTCCTGCACCTGTACTGACTTATGCCCCTTGTGGAGTTATATTAGTAATTTATGCCCCAAGTTGCTGTCCTGCACATACCCTGAGTTATGTCCCTGCTGTGTTAGAATAGTAGTTCATGCCCCCTGTCCCTGTCCAGCACCTGCCCTGAGTTATGCCCACTTCAGATTTGGAATAGTTATTCATTCCCCAAGTCACTGTCTAGCACCTGCTCTCAATTATGCCTCCTGCAGAGTTAGAACAGTAATTATTGCCCCGGTAACTGTTCAGCACCTGCCCTGAGTTTATGCCCCATGTGAAGTTAGAATAGTAATTTATGCCCCCGGTTACTTTCCAGTACTTGCCCTGAGTTATGCCCCCTGCGAAGTTAAAATAGGAATTCCTGCCTGCGGTCACTGTCCAACACCAGCCCCCTGTGACTTAGAATAGTAATTTATGCCCCTGGTTGCTGTCCAGTATCTGCGCTGAGTTATGCCCCCTGCAGAGTTAGAATAGTAATTCATGCCCCCTGTCGCTGTCCAGCACCTACCCTAAGTTATCCCCCTGCAGATTTAGAATAGTAATCCATGCTCCTGGTCATTGTCCAGCACCTGTCCTGATTTATGCCCCCATGCTGAGTTAGACTAGTAGTTAATGCCACCAGTCGCTGCCCCAAACCTTCCCCGATTTATGCCGCCTGCGGAGATTAAATAGTAATCCCCCCGCCACTGTGCAGCACCTGCACTGAGAAATGCCTCCTGCAGAGTTGGAAGAGTAATTTACGCACCCAGTCACTGTCCGGAACCTTCCTTGTGTTATGCCTCCTGCAGAGTTAAACTAGTTATTTATGCCCCTGGTCACAGTGCGGCAACTGCCCAGAGTTACGCCCCCTGCAGAGATAGAACAGAAATTCATGCCCCCAGTCACTGCCCAGCACCTGCCCAGAGTTATTCCCCCTGTGGAGTTGGAATAGTTATTCATGCCTTCAGTCACTGTCCAGCACCTGCTCCAAATTCTGCCCTCTCCAGAGTTAGAATAGTAATTATCATACTATTTACTGTCCAGCACCTGCCCTGAGTTATGCCCCCTGTGATGTTAGAATAGTGATTTATGTCCCCAGTCGCTGTCCAGCACCTGCCATGTGTTATGCCCCCTTCGAGTTAGAATAGTAATTCATGCCACCAGTCGCAGTCCAGCACATGCCCTGATTTATGTCCCCTGCAGTATTAGAATAGTAATTCATGCCCCCGGTCACAGTACTCCAGTTGCTCTGAGTTATGCCCCCTGCGGAGTTAGAATACTAATACGTGCCCCCCTGTTACTGTCTAGCATCTGCCCTGACTTATGCCCACTGCGTAGTTCTAATAGTAATTTATGCCCCTGGTAACTGTCTAGCATCCACCCGGAATTATGCTCCCTGTGGAGTCAGACTAGTATTTCAAAACTCCGCTCACTGTCCAGCATCGGCCCTGTGGAATCCCTCTGATTGAGTTAGAATAGTAATTCATGCCCCCGGTCGCTGTCCAGCACCTGCCCTGAGCTATGCCTCCTGCAGAGTTAGAGTAGTAATTCATGCCCGGTCGCTGTCTGGCACCTGCTCTTAGTTCTGCCCCCTGTGGAGTTAAAATAGTAATTCATTCCCCATGTCATTGTCCAGCGCCTGCCCTGAGTTATACCCCCTGCGGATTTTTGTATAGTAGTTAATGCTCCCGATCGCTGTCCAGCACCTGCTCTGAGTTATGCCTCCTATGAATTTAGGACACTAATTCATGCTCAAGGTCACTTACTGGCACCTGCCTCGAGTTATGCTCCCTGCGAAGTGAGAACAATGATTCATGCTCCCGTTTGCTGTCCAGCACCTGTCCGGAGTTATGCTTCCTGGGGAGTTAGACTAGTAACTCATGCTCCCGGTCACTGTCCAGCAAATGACCTGATATAAGCCCCCTGCGGAGTTAGAATTGTAATCCATGCCACCTCTCTCTCTCCAGCACCTGCCCTCAGTTAGAACAGTAATTAATGCTCCCAGTCACAGTCCGCCACCTGCCCTGAGTTATGTCCCCTGCAGAGAGAGAACAGAAATTCAAGTCCCTGGTCACTGATCAGCACCGGCCCTGAGTTATTCCCCCTGTGGAGTTAAAATAGTAATTCAGGCCTCCGGTCACTGTGCAGCACCTGCACTGAGTTATACCCACTGCAGAGTTAAGATAGTGATTCCTGTCCCTAGTCACTGTCCAGCACCTACTTTTTATTTTGCCCCCTATGGAGTTAGAACAGTAATTATCGCCCCAGTCACTGTCCAGCACTGGCCCTGTGGAATTCCCCTGGTAGAGTTAGAATAGTAATTTATTGCCCTGTTGCTGTCCAGCACCTTCCCTGTGTTATGCCCCCTACGAGTTGGAATAGTAATTCATGCCCCCGGTTGCTGTTCAGCACCTGCCCTGAGTTCTGACACCTGCAGAGTCAGAATAGTAATGCCCCTGGTCGCTGTCCAACACCTGCCCAGAGTTATGCCCCCTACAGAGTTAGAACAGAAATGTATGTCCCCAGTCACTGTCCAGCACCTGCCCTGAGTTATGCCACCTGCAGAGTTAGAATAGTAATTCATGCCGCCAGTCACTGTCCAGCACCTGCCCTGAGTTATGCCACCTGCAAAGTTAGGATAGTAATTTATGCCCCTGGTCGCTGTCCAACACCTGCCCAGAGTTATGCCCCCTACAGAGTTAGAACAGAAATGTATGCCCCCTGTCACTGTCCACCACCTGCCCAGAGTTATGCCACCTGCGGAGTTGAAATAGTAATATATGCCCATGGTCGCTGTCCAGCACCTTCCCAGAGGTATGCACCCTGCAGAGTTAGAACTGAAATTCATGCCCCTGGTCACTGTCCTGCACCTGCCCTGAGTTATGCCCCCTGTGGAGTTAAAATAGTAATTCAGGCCCCTGGTCACTGTTCAGCATCTACCCTGGGTCATGTCCCCTGTATAGTTAGAATAGTAATTTGAACCCTGGTCACTGTCCAGCACCGGCCCTGTGGAATCCCCCTGGTGGAATTAGAATAGTAATTTCTTCCTGCAGTCACTGTCCAGCTCCTGCCCTATGGAATGCCCCCTACTGAGTTAAAATAGGTAAATTACATCCCCAAACACTGGTCTGCCCAGCAGACCCGTGCCTGTAATCACTGATAGAAACGGATGAGACAGGACGTATGCCTGCGCCCTCCTGCTTGGAATAATTTGTTTTTCTGGGTCTAATTCTAAGAACCTCACGATCAGAGGAGACAGTACAATCGCATGCGCTCCACCCCCACCCCATTTATACTGAGAATCTCAAGAATTATTGGAAGAGGGGATTCGGTTCCCATTACTTGGAACCCCCGGAGGGGAAGACTTAACGCTGCACAGGAGACCTTTGCTCCTGTTCGAGTATTTACTACACCAAACGAAGAGACTTTATACGTCCTTTGAGCCACACTGGGCTCTTTTAGGCTGTCCCCTTTGCCCCTGTCCTGATGAAGACCCGCATTGACTAAGACAGTAATGCCCCCCTGGGTTGAAACGTCGACATATATCCCCTGGACCAGTTGAAAGACTCTGCACGAAGACCTACTTATTCAGTGTGCAGACCGATTCAAATATCTGTGTTTTTTCTGGCCTTTTGAAAACGAGAATACTGCCAAAAGTCACCTTGTATATATTACGCACCCTCACTACAGCACTGAGCACCACATGTCACCTTGTCACAAATTACAATTCACCTCTATGTTTTGACAGCCATGCAAATTATTGTGGGTATTTATAAATGACGTAATTTATAAAACTTTTGAATACCCTTTATGGTCTCTATGTGTGTTACTTATGACAAATTGTCTTTCCTGTGAATACACCAATGACTGGTTTAATGGTTTAAGAGATAACTTATACCCGACAGAACCAATTGTTATTTATGTAAATGTAATCACTGAAACAGGCCCCAATGCCCCATGGGAGAGAGACAGCGCAGATTTCGGCAGCCTACCTGGAGGGAAGTACATGCTGGTAGTCGTGGATGACTTCTCTCGATACCCGGAAATCGAAATCGTCTCCTCTACGTCAGCAGGAGAAGTCATTCCCAAGCTAGAGAAGATTATGGCCACCCATGGCCTGATTGGAGAACTCCGGATGGACAACGGTCCGCCGTTCACAAGTGCTGAGCTACTCGAGTACCTGACCTCCCACCGGATCAAGCACCGCCGGATAACCCCAAGGTGGCCCCAAGCAAATGGGGAAGTACAACGTCTGATGCGGACTTTGAACAAGACAATTCAAATAGCCCTAGCCGATGGCCACATCCTGGAACAAGCGCTATACCAGTTTCTCCGAGAATACCGCCTCACCCCCCACTGCACTACCGGCATCTCCCCGAGCCGCCTGTGTTTCGGTCGAGCGGTGACAGACACCATCCCACACCATCCATTGTGGGCAGAGTCCCCGAACCCTCCGAACCATTCATTGGCAAGACGGACGAAGACCAACCATGAGGCGTCCCAGAGGAGGCATGCGACGGAGCGCCCAATCACCATCGGCGAACGAGTGCTTGTGCGGGACCGCCATCCCGGAGGAAAGTTCAGGCTGCCATTTGAACTAGATCCATGGACAGTGATCGTAACGGCATCACGGGGACACGAAAGTTTAACCCGCAAGGTATCCTTCTTCAAGAAAGTCCCAGCAGACGACACGGAAGTTGACCAAAGCACTCCAGCTCCAGAGAGGGCCCATGACCAGGAACTCAGAGGTGATCAGCCAACACGAGACAATGACAGCCCTGCAGAGCCTTCGCCGACCTCCCCTGCCAGAAACAGCCAGGCTCGATACTGCCTGTGGCCCTACCCCAAGCCGTCCCAGAAGTATCAGGACTTTGTAGCCTGCTGTCGACCTCCTCCAGGCAGAAGATACGGTGGTACCTGCAGACCAAGTAGGAATGTTCCATAAATATCCAGATTATCATGGACTGATGTTTATAAGTGTTGGCTGTTCTCACTATTTTGTAATTGTTTTGTTCTTCGGGTAAAGGAGGAATGTAATGTTGTCCCATAGGGCCGCTCCACGTTGCCCATTGAGTAAGGGGTATTTCCCTAGTTAGACCCTGCTAAGTAATATAATGGGCTGGCCCGGCGTATGCTCGGCCAGCACGTGTGAGTGCCAATAAATAGCCAAGACTTCCTGGGCGTGGTTAAGTGAGTTACTGGCCACTACCCAAAGCATGTTGTACACCTCTCTGTGTCCTCCTCACTAGGCTCAGAACCGCAATACTACACACATTTTGCATGAACCTTGGAATGGTGCTGTTTATCAAACTTAATCAAATTTAATCATTTCCCCAAAGCGGCACGTCCTTTACCTGTTTGGTAGTCTTCTATCATGGGGAACGGTATGTAAAGTATATTTTTAAAGCAGCACGTTGATTTCCATCAATTTCTGCAGCTGATAACCATTTGTCGTTGTAATGGTAATTGGCATAAATGGACTCGTTAGCAAGGCGTTCGTTATAAAGGTGTTTACAATCTGTATGCAAATAACGGCGTGATAAAGCATGTTATACAAAAAACTGGCGTGCTAATGCCAGCGTCACTCTAAAACATTTGTTCCATAAGCAGTTGGGGAAAAGGCGTTCATTCTCCCATCATATAACCATTATTAAACACACAAATACAATAGATTGTTAAATACTGCAGTGCAGATCAGTAAGCAGCCTTGAAACTTGTAACAGTAAGAACATCCTTCCCTCTGGTGGGAATAAATATTATACAGTTGTACTAGGACAGACCATGACTGCAGCTGTATTTTCATTGATTTTCTGTAACAGAGACAGACACATGCACATGGAACTGTTGTACACCATTGATGTTTCTGTAGCATTTCATGAATGATTGTCAATGTGGCGTAATGTGGCCTAGATACGCTAACTGAAACAACTCTGAATGAATCATTAAATACTAGCATATTAAAACTCATCTGCACTCGTGTCCTATGAGCCAGGAGGCCCAGTCTCTCCAGCACAATGCTTTAGTGGTACATGAGGCTAATCAGTGCCAGCCCAGCAGTGTCAAGGTTCCACACACCTTAATCAGGGCCAGCTTTAGGGCAGTGCGACAGGTGCGGCCGCACTGGGCGCTGACCTGTAGAGGGGGCGCTGACCTCCGGTGGTGGTGCTGTCTTTAGCAATAACTTATAACTGGGGAGATGAGGGGCACTTTTGCCCGGTGGTAGTGAGAGAATCCGAGGATGTGGTCATGGGGTGTGGGGGCGCCAAAAATGATTTTTGCACCGGGCGCCACCAGTGCTAAAGCCGGCCCTGACCTTAATGCAAGCGTAGTGTCAAGACCAGTGGTCGTTTTCCATGCAGTTAAGGTTTAGTGGAAGAATCCTGGCACAGCATGCGGAGTCAGAGTGGCTCTCTCGCAACCTCCGAGTCCTCCGCTCTTCACTGTCCTCATCTGACCTCATAACATTCTGAACACGCAATGACATTCTCTATGTGACAGGCACGAGCCAAAGTCAGCCACGTGCCAATGACATCACAACACGTAGGCATTTGGACCTATTTCATTTAGTTTGGTAGTAAAAAAACAGCTATGAGTCGGGGTCAGTGGGGCCTAAGATCCTTGGGCCATGGGTCCATTGCACCTGCTACACTATTCATAGCTGCGCCAGTGCTTAATTTGAGCCGGTGGTTTCCGATGCTCGGCACTGGCACTTAATTGTCAACACCTGCGTTTGAGACAGTCTGCCACAAGGTGGCACTGTCTGGCTAATTTAGAGATGACCGCAACAACAGTTAATAATTAATTTAATATACAACAAAAATGGCTATTACCTGCCACCCAAGCCATTCTTGTAGCTTTGGGGGCCTGAAATAGTCCAAATTGTCACACTTGTAGGGATGTGGTGGTTAGAAGTTCTGGTGTTCATATCATTGGCAGCATGGCAAGGGCAACATGTGGTGCAAGCTGCAGTGGCCTCCTGACGAGAGCCCTGGCACTTATTGTTTAACAAATTAAGCACCCTTGTATCTGATCATGCTTACAGCCGCAGTTGGAGTGTCTTATTTTGCCCTCTTGTGAGATGATGTTGTCTGATGCTGCAATATCTGGTTTGCAGAACATGGCGTAATCAGACCATGTAGAACAGTAACAAAACAACAGAGTTACTAACCCATTCATTCAGTGACTGGTGGTACTGCTATGCTGAAAGATTCAGTGCTTCTCAATCATGCTTTGTTAATTTGTCATGTACAGCATTCATGGAGCACGGTGTGCATTGCATGTCTAGTGGTAAGTGAATGATGTCACGTGTGAACATTCCTTATGTAACACTTTCTTTTCCGGCTCTTCCACAGAATGTTGGTCCATACAGTGTCAGTAAGACAGCTGTAAATGGCTTGATCAAGGTGCTGGCCCCAGCATTGGACCCTATGAATATTCGAGTGAACGCCCTGGCACCAGGCCTTATCAGAACTGCATTCAGTGCCAGGGTAAGTCTATGACGAAATGAAAGAGAAGGGAGAAAGGCTTGCAAACTGAGATCTGGGATGAAGCAAACACAAGGAGATGATGGATCAGTGCTTAATTTGAGCCGGGGCTTTCCGGTGCTAAGCACCGGCACTTAATTGGTTTCCGGTGCTCAGCACCTGTACCTAATTGTCAACACCATACCTAGAACAGTCTACCACATGATGGCGCTGCTCATCTAATTTAGAGATGAGCAGAACAACGGTTGTTTAGGAATACAATATACATTAAAATTGCAAATACCTGCCTCCCCAGCCATTTCTTTAGCTTTGGGGACCTGGAATAATCTGAACTGTCATAATTTCATGCATGAGAGATGATTAGTATCTTGTTTGTGCCGTGATGACAAGAACGATGGGTGGTGCACGCTGCAGTGGCCTCCCGGTCAGAGCCCTGGCACTTAATATTTTACAAATTAAGCACTGTGATGGATGGAGCGCTGAACGTTTCAGACACTCACCCCTAGTCGCAGATCTGTGTTGAATCTGGTCTGGAATGAGGCAGACAGACTGATATCTTTGACTGAGCGTTGTTGAGCTGAGATTCCTGGTCTAATAGTGGCTCATTCATAGCTAGTTAGTGACAGAGAAAGGACAAATCTCTTAAAGTTTGAGCAGTCATATTTTGTTAATATTGTGCTAAAAGTTTTTGAACAATAAATAAAATGTACTGAATTGTGTCTAGGGGCTAGAGGATGCCACAGCGATGCTGAAGCCCACGGTGCAGAAAGAGAGTGACTTACCAGAGGTAAGATTTTACACTGAAAGTGTAACTGTGACTGAGTGTAATGTAGGGAGAGGCGCCGGGAGCAAAGAGAGCAAGAGAGGGTGGCAGAGTAATGTAGGGGTTCATGGATGCCGGTATAACCACATTAGGTGTAGGCCGGAAATATAGAGTGTTAAATGCCATTCTACTACAATATTGATGCCTAAATAGAGAAGGAAAAAATATTGGCAGGTTTTTATATGTGCTAGCAGCCATTTACCCAGCTGCTGGGCAAATAGTGAATTTTCTCTGCTATTTACTTGCCTGAAAGCTAAACGCTATAAACTATTTACTGTCGAGCATGATGGGCAAAGGAGCAGGAGCATCTATGTGAGCTCTGAAGGGCCAGAATCTCTATTCTGTGGAAATCCTAGTAAGGCCCTAGTCACCCAACCATCAAACCATCAGGGATGCCACTGTCATCCAAACAACAAACAGACAACAAACCATTGATGTCATGTGTGAGCTCTAAGAGGTTCATACCTTGGAGTCGAGACGAGACCATGTCAGTGGGGACAGGAACTCCCTCAAGGAATCCTCGAACTGCCCCCAGTCCAGCCTCAATGTCCAGGAGCATGGACTGCCCCGACACGTCTTGGTCGAACGGGTATGGCATGAGGGAGTCCGATTCCCAGGGAACATGGCGGTGCACCAGTAAGGACCACTGGGTCTAAGTTTGCCCCCGGCAGCCAACAACGGATAAAAACAACATTGGATTAGTGTTGCTGGGCTGACATAGGCAGATCATGTTTGTTCCCTCATTGCTTACTAGTTGCCGTGCTACAAAATCACAATTTTTACACAATTTTTAAATGGCCTTGGATGTCAGACTTGGCTTGGCTATAGAGCTGATTTATATGTTGGCGTGGAGGGAACTCCAATGCAAGGGTGACAGAGTTCCCTCCTCACCAACATAATGGTCTGCCCGCCCGTATTAAATTCGGGCAGACCATAGCCAACTGAGACTATGGAATAAGGGCCATCAGAGGTTTGGCTGAATGTCTGACCACCTTATTCAGATGGGCAGACATACAGCCTTTTTTCAATGAACAACCTGTCAGTAAGGGGCAATGAAAAGTTCTCAATGCCCCCCTCACAATGGGAGGAAATTCCCATAGTGAGGGGCCATTGCGTTTTTTATTTTCAAAAAGACAATCCTGTTTTAGGATTTTCTTTGTGAAAATTGAAAAAAACTATGTTTGACGTACGGCTTGATCTTGTTGATGGAGCCGTCTGTCACACTTACAAAGCTTTGGCAAGAACTGCCGCCATGACAGTTCCTGTCAATGCTTGAAATATACACTGGGAGAGTGGGCATTACAACATTTGGTGGGTGGCACCTCTGTCACGGAGATGGAGTAATTTACTCTGTCACACTGGTGGATGAGAGGCCATGTGCCATGTGCCAAATTTTAAATCAGGCCCAGGGTCTGGTTGCCAAGATCTCAAGTGAATGTAGTTCTGAAAAGCACTGAAGGTCTTCTGCTATAGGGGTCTTGTCTATTCTGAATGCAAAGACTGTGGATTACTAGTGTCCAAGAGATGGCTAATTCTGTACAGCGCACTATGTGACCATATAAAGTTGTATATATGCATATATATATAAGTATACGGGGGCTCATGATTCGATCCCCGGCGCCGGCGGCAGGTTAGCCCAGCACCTTGTGACTCTGGGCAATAGCTCGCTTAATCTTCCCGACGCACCCCAGCCTGATGTAGCTGCATGCTTTACAAATGCTGGTATTATTATTATTATTATTAAATGTAGTGCATTGAATGCATGAGGGCAGTTTATGATGTGAGTGAATGGTGTGCATGCGCTGAGTGGATGTCCAATCCTAGTGAATAAAGGAATGTCTTCAAAGTCCGAATCCACAATCTCTAATTGGCCTGGGCAGATAAATGTTTGAACTTGTAGTTATGGATTAGTTTAATAAATGGATTATTTGTTTATTGAGCCAGGGGTTAGCAAATTATTTAGTGGCAGATGATAAACAGATGGAAGACAGTTCTGTTATGGATGATGGGGATATGCATCCACCTTTTGGGACCGCATTCATTTCTAAAAATATTTTCTGTCTTTTCATGAAAAGAATTGGCACGAAGAAGCCTTAACTGGATATTTGAAGTCAATCTTTGGATTCAGCAGGTAAAGTGCATTTCTTATACCTTAATTGTTTCATCAGCTTGCACCCAAACCCAAAGTGATACCACATAGCGCCAGGCAAGGCAAAGACTATAAATCACAAGAGAAAGGTCTATCGACTCACAATGATCTTTCTATGTCTGCTGCATGCAGCACACATAGAAACAGCAGATTGCCACGAATGATTGTTTATGTGCTAGAAGGTGTCCCTTCCTGCACGTAACCAATCATTTAAATATTGACGATTTGCAACTTCTATGTGTGCTGGCCAATGCAGTGCACATGAATGTATGATGTTACAACGCATACATTTACAATGCATGCCTTTACAACTCGGTTTTATATCGCAACATCCTTTGCAACGCATTCTTTTACATCGCATGCCATTACATCGCATTTTCAGAAACTACCTTTATAACGCATTCCATTACATCGCATTATACCTTTACAACGCATACCATTACAATGCATACCATTACATCGCATTTAAGGTAAGTGTTGGATAGTATAGGGGTAATAATTACTATTCTAACTCCAGTGAGTGCAACAGTAGGGTAAGTGTTGGATAGTGTAGGGGTAAAAATTACTATTCTAATTCCAGTGAGTGTAACAGTAGGGAAAGTGTTGGATAGTGTAAGGGTACTATGTGCTGTAATTACTTGCAATGTAATGCCTGTGTGGTAGTGACATGTAATTTAATGACATACGTTGTAATAACATGCGATGTAATGGCTACGTTGTAATGGCATGCGATGTAAAGGATCTTGCGATGTAATGACTGCTATGTAAAGGTAGTGCGATGTAATGACTGCATTGTAAAGGTTGTTTCCCAGTACACATAGATGCTACAAATCACCATTCTGGATTGTTTATGTGCAGGAAGGGTTTACCTTCCTGCACATAAACAATCATTCCCCACAATGCAGGTACCATCTCACTGTGGTGCAAGGGTACCTGCGTTGGAGCTAGGCAGGTGAATTTAGCGTCAGTGCAGAGAGAAACTCGGGGGTGCGCTTAATATTGTAAATACGGCACATATCTGTGTTTAAGTGACGGAGCGTGGCGTTAGCAATTTTGGAGCTTACCCGTGCTCTGCCACCTTCTTATACATATGCCCCCCGGTGCCAGATTTACAACTATTTGATGCATAGCAGCAAGTGAAGTTGCTGAGCCGTGTTGCGTGTAAGGGAGACAGCAGAACTAATTTAATCTGATTTTCATTTGTTTTCATTATTTATATTAAACTCGCATATCTTGGAAGCCCCACTTAAATGATAAATGCAATACTTGTTAGGGGGAACCAAAAACAGACACTACATTAACCTCTCCGTAACCCTTTTGTGGCTTGCCACAAAAGCAGTCAGGTTTAACTTATAGGCAATGTTAGAAATGGGATTCCTGGTTGGCTGAGTTATGTCCCCAGGAAAGGCAGGAACCACCACTCTAGTCAGGGTAAACTAGATACACAATAAAATAGCCTGTGCTCACCCTCTGGTAGCTTGGCACTGAACAGCCAGGCTTATCTACAAAAGAAATGTGTAAAGTATTTGTGCTATACACACACACACAGCACCACAATAGAGAATATTTATCTGAGCAAAATAAGACCAAAACAACAAAATTCAATCAGTAGAAGTCGAGGTATGAATTTTTGAAGATTAAATGCAAAAATAGTGCTTAGAAGTTACTAGCGGTCAAAAGGTTACTTGAGGTTGCGGGGGATGGGTGCAAATCCAAAGTTCAGGCTGACCGCGATGGAGGGCAGGCCGGCTACAAGACCCATGATGGGCCTGCTGAGAAAGTACCTTGGCTGGAGCAAAGTATCATCGCTGAGGGCTCAATGCGTCGATATTTTCTACGCAGTCGGGTCGCTGCATCGTCGTCGAGCTTTCCTGAACTGAAGGCAATGCGACGTCGTCGAGCCACACAGAGCATCGTTGTCTAACCACGCAGGCTGTGCAACCACTGTTGTTATGTAGCCTTTGCGTTGAAGGGCGATGCAGCGGAATTTCTCATGCAGTCGATGCAATGCATCGGTTTTTGATGAAAACAGCTGCAGAACCCACTAGTGAGGCACAGAGTTTAGAGGGGGCACCTAAGGCAAGGGTAGGACTCACAGAAGGCAAAGTCCAGCAGCACCAGCAGAATTGTAGGACGTCTTTTCTGTCACTGAGAATTTAGAAAACAGGAGGCAAGCCTGCAAGCCCTTGGAGATCACTTGGAGGGGAGGCAGAGTCCTGCCAGCAAAGTCAGGGAGCAACAGGTAGCAGGGCAACTAGCAGAAAAGCAGTTCTTCCAGAAAAGCACTCCAGTTGCGTCCTTTAAGCAACACAGCAGTCTTTCTGACAGAGGTTCAGGTCAGGTCCCAGAAGTGTCTAAAAAGTGCCTTCGATGAAGGGCTTGACTTCAAAGGAACAATCAAACAGTTATGTTATGTTATGTTATTTATTCTTCTGTATAGCGCACGGCTACTCAAAAAGAGTGTCCCGGCGCTTTAGGAGAAGGAGTGCTGCAACATAATAACATAACAACGTTAGAAGAAGAAAAAAAGACCGAATGCCAGACAAATACATGCAAGAAAAAAACAGGCTACTGGGTGAACAGCCAGGTTTTAAGGCCTTTCCTAAACGCTAGTAGGCTGGTAGCTCCCCGCAGAGTGAGTGGCAGAGAGTTCCACAACTGTGGCGCCAGTAGTCCAAAAGAGCGGCCACCCAGACGAGCTCTCTTCACACGCGGAACAACCGCCAAAAACAGGGATTCCGACCTCAAAGACCGGGTCGGATGATAGAAGACCAGTCTCTTTTGAAGGTACTTTGCTCCCACCGCGTGGAGGGCTTTATAGGCCAGAGTCAAAGCCTTAAAAACAATCCGTTTCCGGATCGGGGGCCAATGCAAAATTTTCAACAGGCCCGATACACTGGCCCGTCTATTTAATCCGAAGATAGCTCTCGCAGCAGCGTTCTGCACCACTTGGAGCCGCTGCAGCAAATACTCCGGCAGCCCCAGGTAAAGAATGTTCGAATAATCCAACCTGGACCCGATCAAAGCCTGCACTGTCAGCTTCCTATGCTCCTCCGACAGCAGGGGAAGGAATCTCCGCAGCATCCTAAGGATGCCGAAGCAGATGCCCGACACCCCCAGGATCTGGGATTTCAATGTTAACCCCTTATCCATCTTGACCCCCAAGTTCTTGGCTACTTGGGAGGAGCAAGACGGGGGAAACATATTAATCGGCCACCAGGCCTGCCAGTCTGGCTCTGTGTCGCACCCAAAGAAGAGAACCTCCGATTTATCGGAATTGCACTTGAGGCTGTTCCGTTGGAACCATTGAAAAACAGCCCCAAGGCAATCCCGAATGCTCTCCCCATTAAAGTCTCCACCTCTCATACATGAGAAGAGGAGCTGGGTGTCGTCGGCATAGGATACGATCCGGGCCCCATACGACTCCACCAACGGGGTCATGAAGATGTTAAATAGGGTCGGGCTCAAAATAGAGCCCTGTGGGACCCCGACTCCCAGAGGCGGCATCACGGCGGAATCTGGCGAGGCCCAGACCGTTTGCCGGCGTCCGGCTAGAAAGGAGGAAAACCAGCCGAACACCGTCCCCCGCAGACCTATCTCAAAGAGTCTTGCGAGAAGGCCATCATGGGGGACGGTGTCAAACGCCGCCGACAGGTCCAACAACACCAGCATGGCTTTGCCCCCAGAGTCCAGAACCCCTTTAATGGTTTCTGAGACCTCAAGGAGCGCAGTCTCTGTACTGAGATGGGAACGAAAACCTGACTGGGTGGCGTGCAAAATCTCATTGGTCTCAAGAAAATTGGAGAGCACAACCTGAACGTGCTTTTCCAAAATCTTCGTGAGAGCCGGCAGCAAAGAGATAGGCCTATAATTGACCGGGGCCTTCGGATCCAGGCCTGGCTTTTTGAGCAATGGAATCACCATTGCCTGCTTCCAGGCGTACGGGACCACTCCCTGACTCAGCGAAAGATTTAACAGCGGATTTGCCAGTGGATTAATCACCTCCGCAACTTTCGCTAAAAATTTAGCAGGGCAAGGGTCGAGGGGCGAACCCGATTTAAGATTGCCCATTAGCGCTAAAGAGTCAGGGGCAGAGAGCGGAGGAAACACACTCAGCGTCACACCAGGCCCTGCCCGCGGGGATAAGGTGGCCTCAGGATTAGTCTGGGCCAAAAGCCCAGGCGATGGAAAAGAATCCTGTATGCGTTGGATCTTGCTCGTAAAAAAGTCAGCAAGGTCCGAAGCCCAGGTACCAGACGGTTTTTCGTCTAGGATGTTAGACCGTGGGGAAATAAATTCTCTCACAATGGAGAAAATCTCCTTGCAGGAGTTAGGAGCCGCATCTATTCTCCTGGCTAGATATGCTTTTTTTTCCAGGCGGATGTCCCGGTGATAGGCCTTGACCACCGTTTTATAGGTCAGCTTGGCTGCAGTATCATAATGAGCCCGCCACGCTCTCTCGGCCACCTTACACTGCTGCCGCGTAGCCGACAGTGCAGCGGTAAACCAAGGCGCAGAGACCCGTTTCGGTGTCAGACGGGGTGTCAGATCCGGGGCAAGGTCATTCAGCCTGTCTAGAAGCCAAGCTTGCAGGGTCTCCAAGTCCTTATCCAGATCTCCAGAGAGGGAACATGGGCAATCCACAGCAGCCTGGGCCAGCATCTCTGGGGTCACACGATGATATGCCCTATGGACACGACCCTGTTGCAGTGCCAAGGCAGCCACCGATTTGACTGTGCCTTTGATCGTAAATTTGGCAAGCGAGTGGTCAGACCATAGTACTGGTGTAATCTCAATCATCTCAAGAGGGGAAGACGAGAACACCTGGTCAAGAGTGTGCCCCTTCTCGTGCGTAGGCTCCTGCAAATGAGGGATCAGTCCCAGCGGGGCCATAGCCTCAGAAAGTTTAATGGCAGCAGGGTCAGACGGATCATCCAACCGAAAGTTAAAATCCCCTGCCACGATGCAGTGTTCCGCTTTCAGGGCCAGCCCCAACAACACGGAGTCCAGATCTTCAAAAAACGTACCGGGTGAACCAGGTGGTCTATACACAAGTAAACCCTTAACAGATTGATGTGGAGACAGAGTGATAGAAAAAGCGAGAGTCTCCGAGCCTCGGATGTCCTTCCCTGGCAAAATCGCACAGGGCGTGCCTTTCTTGACCACCAATGCCACTCCACCGCCCCTCCCCTCGGCTCTATCCTTCCTGAAGATGTTATAATCAGGCGGGATTGCCATGGCGACATCTGGATTGGAAAATTCACCCCACCACGTCTCAGTGAGCATAAGACATAGTGGCTTCACCGTATCTAGAAGCTCAAATATGTCTTGCGCATGTTTACATGCCGACCTGGTGTTTAAAAGCATGCAGCGATAACCCACATTGAGGATGTTATTGTTTGGGCGTGATAACTGAGCGCGGTTAGGGCGCCAGCCACAGCCAGGGCAGCCGAGTTTCCCGCGATGGCGTCCGGGAAAGACAGTGCGACAACCTGTGACCAGGGTGTCGAAGGAACGCAGTTCCCCAGGGGAATAATGCAGCACTGGAGTCGCAGGGGGACACATCCCTGGTGTATAGAATCCTACCCGCCGCTCCGATCGCCTCCGGGACGCTGACGGGCGCAGACGGGCAGGACTCTGGCTTGACTCCGGCGCGAGTCCGGCGCTACCGCTGCGCGTCACCGCTGCGCGCAGAAGGCGAGCATTAAGTAGGGCTCACCTGTGGTCCTAGTGAGCGCTAGAGCGCTCAAACAAGTGGCACACTCGCTACTCGCCACCCCCAAGATGGCGACCGGCGCCAAACACGAAGGAGCAAGGAAAGATGAAGCTGGTCCGCAAAAAGCGCGGTGAGGGGCCCAATTTAAGGTGCAGGTATGTGGGCGCACAAAGCAAGGGCAAACACAATTTAAAACAAACAAAATGCAAAAACGGGATATTTTAAAAAGAAGCAGCTCTGTATATTACAATTCAGCAGCCTAGCGCGCGTGCGTGCTATTGCCTTCTCTAAGGACGAGCTACTACGAAGCTCACCTTAAATAGGGCTCACCTGTGGTCCTAGTGAGCGCTAGAGCGCTCAAACAAGTGGCACACTCGCTACTCGCCACCCCCAAGATGGCGACCGGCGCCAAACACGAAGGAGCAAGGAAAGATGAAGCTGGTCCGCAAAAAGCGCGGTGAGGGGCCCAATTTAAGGTGCAGGTATGTGGGCGCACAAAGGTGGACTAAAAGCAAGGGCAAACACAATTTAAAACAAACAAAATGCAAAAACGGGATATTTTAAAAAGAAGCAGCTCTGTATATTACAATTCAGCAGCCTAGCGCGCGTGCGTGCTATTGCCTTCTCCAAGGACGAGCTACTAACAAGCTCACCTTAAATAGGGCTCACCTGTGGTCCTAGTGAGCGCTAGAGCGCTCAAACAAGTGGCACACTCGCTACTCGCCACCCCCAAGATGGCGACCGGCGCCAAACACGAAGGAGCAAGGAAAGATGAAGCTGGTCCGCAAAAAGCGCGGTGAGGGGCCCAATTTAAGGTGCAGGTATGTGGGCGCACAAAGGTGGACTAAAAGCAAGGGCAAACACAATTTAAAACAAACAAAATGCAAAAACGGGATATTTTAAAAAGAAGCAGCTCTGTATATTACAATTCAGCAGCCTAGCGCGCGTGCGTGCTATTGCCTTCTCCAAGGACGAGCTACTACCAAGCTCACCTTAAATAGGGCTCACCTGTGGTCCTAGTGAGCGCTAGAGCGCTCAAACAAGTGGCACACTCGCTACTCGCCACCCCCAAGATGGCGACCGGCGCCAAACACGAAGGAGCAAGGAAAGATGAAGCTGGTCCGCAAAAAGCGCGGTGAGGGGCCCAATTTAAGGTGCAGGTATGTGGGCGCACAAAGGTGGACTAAAAGCAAGGGCAAACACAATTTAAAACAAACAAAATGCAAAAACGGGATATTTTAAAAAGAAGCAGCTCTGTATATTGCAATTCAGCAGCCTAGCGCGCGTGCGTGCTATTGCCTTCTCCAAACAGTGCTTTGTGTGTAGACAGGGCACTGTCTATTGAAGTGTAAGTGTCAGTCCCTCCCGTTCCTCTCTACCCAGGAAAACCCGTCAGAATGCAGGCGATTGCAAATGAGTGCTCAGAATGCAGATGAGCCTCACCTTCCTGTGTCTGTGGCTGTCTAGAGGGAATGCACAAAGTGTAGCTGTCACCCAGCCCAGACGGACAGGATGCCAGGCATAAAGAGCAGTAAGTACAGAGAAATGTCCACTTTCTAAAAGTGACATTTCTAAAACAGTAATGTTAAATCCAGCTTTACCAGTAAAGAGGATATATAATTACCATGCCAAACATATCAAACATGAAATATCGACTCCTAACTTGATTAAGGGCCTCAAGCATGCAGGAGCGCATCTCTCTTTTAATAATCCTTTTAAAGGCATCATTATTCGTGCTGGGGATGAAGCCTCAGCTTCATCTGAGTCAGTGTCAGACATTATAAGGCACAGTTCTTCAAACTGTGGGGCGTGCCCCCCTGGGGGGGTGCCTCACCATCTCAGGGGGGGCGCGCACTCCACTCTAGCATTTCATTGTTTCCCACTTTCCTAATGGATGGAGCACAACATGCCCATACTTCTGTGATTGTTGAAAAAAAGTGAAAGCGATTTGCTTTCGGTTTCACAGTAAAGGAGACTCCCTGCCTCCCACTGCAGCGGAAGCATGTCAGCTGTCGGATTGAACAGTCCCGGAACGGTTAGTTCTTCACAAAAAGGAGGCAAAGTTTCTTTAAATTACATTAGTATGGGTATGTCAATTATTTAGAATTTGTAGAATGCACACTTAATTGCCTGTGTTATAAACTTATTTGATGCTCAAATGCGTTGTAATTGTCGCGTGCCACCTTCGAATTTCTGAAGAATTGACGTACCTCTTTCTGTCCAATCAGTTAGTTTGCACCCTTATGTTAAAATTGTGATGAAAATGAACATTTGTGAAAGAAACTGTTAAAGGAAAATACAACACTGGAGATTCACTACTCTGATGAAATTAACGCATTGAGCACATCAGCTGGCTTTGCCTACAGTTTCAATTATGCAATGATTTCATGAAGATAGTGTGGACATTTACTGAGTTGGCAACATTTAGGCACTTTGTAAATGGACACATTTATCATTAGTTTGCATTTTAAAGCAATTTTGTTTCTGTGTTAATGATTATGTTTTTTAAACTAAACATTTGGTGAGGAGAAATGTTTGCATGTTTCACTGTTTTTATTTTTTATGGGTTGGAGCAGGGGCACGTAATGAGATATCATATTTTGTTTAGTTACATGGTTTTTTTGTCACGTGGGATGATTCAAATACTCTGGAGATGCTCATGGTCATTTAATCGTACATTAGCACTTCTGTGTTTGGCAAGATGGGGCACGGATACGGTTCAAGGTATATTGCACATTTAAGTTGCGATTGAGAAACATGTTGTTGTAATGATGTTGTTCCCGTTGATCATAGAGATGTATTAGCACGTTTTTGGTTTTAATGTCAGGTGATGGTTCACTGACACCGAGCATGTCGAGTAGCATCAAGATGAGGTCAAAGGTTTTAGTTTATGTGCATCATGAAATGATGTTTGTGTACGCTTAATTTTTTTTTCTTCACTTCTTTTTTTTCACCTTTTTCATTTCATTTTCATTTAGTATGTTCAATTCACTTTTTTTCTCATCTACTTTGTGATGGATGCATGTTACCAAAGCATAGATTATACCCCTAGAGGTGTGCATTAAATAACAATCCATAGGTGTTTGGGCAGGGCATTTGGATGGATATGTCTTTTATTTAATTGTAATTACCCCTGAATATGGTGGTCGAATATGTAGTGTACCAGATTCCAAACATTTCTATCAGGTGGTGCGGGGGTGGGGGGCAACATCTAAAAAAAGTTAGCTGGGGGGGCTCAACCTAAAAAGGTTTGAAGACCTCTGTTATAAGGTATACCCCCCATTTTTTTGTTGGCGGCTACAATTAATCAGGAGTGGCTCAAAAGTCAAGTTTTGGGGTAAAATTGGCACAGAATGGCTGAGAAATCTTGGGGTAGAAAGGTTTGTGTGCTTCCAGGCATGAAAGCTTGACTTGGATTAGTGGTAGAAAAGGTACTTGCGGTCGTTAGGCAGCAGCTGATCATCGAGGCGATTCAACAAACGTTGAAACATAGGCTCAAGCGATCAGCTGTTGCCTATGTCGCCGTACAAAACCTCAGAAAGGAAGAGGTTTCACGCGGACTTAGTTCTTATTTAGCCCATTTTCTCTCTTTCCTTTTTTGTTTTAATGCAGTCTTTATTATTTCTTTGAGAAGGGTCTGCATCATGCGTAGACAAGACCGTGTCCATGGTTCTTTCCTTAAAAAATGGGTACGGCCCTGGAGAGGAGAAGGGTGGACATGATGCGCTCGCCTCGATAACCACGTATCGTGTCACCGTGTAGGCAAGGAAGGAGATGAGCCTTCTGTGAGCGTGCGCTCACTGGGAACAGTAATGGACGTTAAAAGGGCTTACTGCCCTAATTTTGAAAGGTATGATTATGAAATATTATCGGGCTGAGAGTGTCGATACGGAGGGGGGAGGGCATTTGGGTGCAGATTGATCTCCGTAAATCGGAGATCGGGTGAGATTGGATATGTGTTGCTGTAGAGGTAGCAAGTTAGAGCATAAGTATGTTGTGATAGGAAAAAAACATATTAAACAGTCGCTCTTGTTAAAAAACGTTAGAGACAAGGAGTAATATAAATAACACTTATCTGCCTGGTGCCGCATTTAAAAGAGGCAGACTGTTCTTGGCTCATGGCTATTCTACATTATGAAGATTCTGTTCTGGAATTATTTTACTTTATTATATATTGCTTCTAAGTGGCTGCTTGGAGTTAGCATTAAAAGAAATATGGATAATGGTTGCCTCCGGTCTTGTAATGAAATTCCCAATTATGGCCTACGAGAGGGATAGGCCTCACACTAATGAAAATCAAAATAGGCTGTTTGTCAATACCAGGACATGCAAAACATGCAAGTACATGTCCTACTTTTTACTTGCATGGCAATCTGCCGTTACGGTTACTTAGGGCATACCTTACGGGTGAATCATATGTCATAAACGGGGAGTTTAAGGCTTTGCAAGTAGTTTTAAATGCTGAATCGAAGTGACACACACAGGCACCGTAGTGGCAGGCCTAAGACAGATTTGAAAAGCTAGTTCTCTGGGGTGCACAATCCGTGCAACAGACCACTAATAACATTTGAAGTACAGGCCCTGGGTATACGGTATACCACTTTACAAGGGACTTCCTAGTATAGAAAATATGGCAATCAGGAATACACCAATATCATCATATTTAGGGGGGAAAAGCACATGCACTTGAGCATTGGTCAGCAGTGATAAAGCACCCAGAGTCCTAAGGTCAACAAAAAGAATCAGCAAAAATGGGAGGAAAAACTTGGGAAAAGGCCACCCTAAGGATGAAAGGTCCAACATGCAATGTGTAATGTATGTATGTAGCACTCATGTAATAATACAATAGGAGCACACCACAAGAAAAATCCCAAACCTATTTTGGAAAATAGAGTACATTTGAAAACATAAATTGACACCAAAACAACTAGAACCGGAGTTCTGGATTATTAAAGTTTTTTGTAAAAAAAGGTGCAAACAGGCAACACTCGTGGTTATCTGGTCACACCAGACCAAAGGAAAGTCATAAGTTGAGACTGACTGGGATGGAGCACAGGCGGAATACCTAGACAAGGTTAATATGGCTGAAGTTACTTTCTCAAGTCCGGAGCAAAGAGTTCCGTTTGTGTTGGTGGAGTCCCTGAGGTACGGGTCATGAATCGTAAAGCCTGTGATCAGGGCAAGGCCAATCTTCCTTCCTCAGGCAGTAATGTAGCCCCTCAATCTTCCACGGGTACAGGAGTGTTCTGAAATGGGGTCTGAGAGTGCCACCTTTTATACCCAGCACAGCTCCGCCCAAGTCATCCTATCAAGATGGTTCATCCGGCCCACAACTAGGCTCCTTTGTCTCACTTTCTGGCAGCAATACACAACCAACAACAGCAAAAGCATGTGGCCTAGTTTACTGGCAGAAAGGCACAATTGATTTGGGCACAAAAATGTCAACTTTCAAAAAGTGACATTTCTTTAATTATAACTTCAAAGTTTACCATTAAAGTTGGATTTTAAATTGCAATTCAAAAGGGACCAAGAAGTATATTTAAACCTGCTCCCATCCAAAGTTAGCAATGATTACATGTAATAAGGTAGCCCAGTGTTAATCCCGGGCAGAGGTAGGTCTTACAATAGTGAAAAACAACTTTAGGACTTTTTTCAATGTCAGGACATGTAAAACGTAAACCCACAGGTCTGACTTTTCATATATCATGCACCCTGCCATAGGAGCTTTTAGGGCCTTTCTTAAGGTTGACTTATAATATTAAAAGGGAATGTTTAGGCCTTAGAAAAGATTTAATTTGGCAGGTTGTGTGGCACAATGAGTGCTGCTGCCCACTAGTAGCATGTAATTTACAGGCCCTGGGCACCTAAAGAACCATTAACTAGAGACTTGCAAGTACATTAAATGTGCCAATTATGTGTAAGTTAATTTTACTATGGCTTAGAGAGAAAGCACAAGCACTTTAGCACTGGTTAGTAGTGGGAAATTACACAAAAGCCAACAAAAACAAACTCAGCAAATCAGGATGGATGAAGGTAAAGGGTTTGGGGGTGGCCCTGCAGAGAGGGTCAGTTCCAACATTCCTCTCCACTGAAGGCCTTCACAGGGGTTGGGAGGCTTGAGAATACATGGATCTTGAATTTGAGTTTCTCTGGCTTTCCTGTTTTACAGCCTTTTATCCCATGTGGCACTTTACTATTGAGAACGTCGCGTAACTTAGTCATAGTAGTGTACAAACTTCGAAAATTAGAAATAAAATGCAACAGAACTTCAAGGTATTTCACCAGTGGACTTTTAAACCCAAACATTCTCAATCAAATGGGCATTTGATGATGTTGGACTTACATCTTCTAAAACCATTTACCTGGAGAGAAAGAGAAGTTCAGTCTGAGAGCTGTACAGACCATGCTTTCTTGAATGCAGCAGCTACACAGATGTCCATGGATATTCACGCTGAGTGTTTCCACTTCCTTGTGTTTAGGGGGCAGTTACTATAAATCTAAAGTCATACAGTTCAACTTGAACTGCACCATCATGTCTTCATGAAATACCCCATAGTGATAGATGGTGGCACACAAAGGATCAAAGACAGCATAAAATGTAATTCCCCTTTCCTCAAATGAAATTAAATCATTGATTGCTGGACACTGACTGGGTGAGTGAGGTCAGTGTCGTAAGGTTGCGGGTTCAGTCTCCCTTACTGCTTTCAAAGATGAGATGAGACAATGTGTTATTTATTGTTTAGTTTTAGTGGTGCCAGTCCTATGATGTAGGTAGAGGGCTTATATTTATTCATACCTAGTGTCTGGTTGATTACATACCCCACATTATTTACAAGCACTACCGTCCGAGATCTACACATTTAATAGCTTTGCAGAAACAAAGAAACTTGTCCTTTTTTTTCTTTTCACAAAATTCATTTCCTAAGAGCAATCTTGTATATATGTTCGAACCTTGCAAGTGCTCTTTGCTAGTCAGAGCACCTTTCTTGATCACATTTACTCTGACATTCCTCTGCATGGTCTTCTTTGAGTCAGGACAATCAAAGTAAATTTTGAATTCAACACGAATAAAAATCACTACTTTTCAAATAGTGTTCCATGGTACCCTGGGGTAGGAGCATATAAGTAAGAGTGAAATCTGAAGAACTTTTATGCTATTCAAAGAAAAAGAATCATGAATATAAAAAGAGAAACATTCAAATATAAAGTACCCATGCATAAATAAAATCAATTTGTATAAAATATATTAACAAAGGATTAAATCCAAAAACATATAATACTTTGGCACTCAACGTGGTACACAAACAATAGAATAAACAATACAATGTGTAATCAAAAAAGTGGCTTTGAATAGTATAAAAGTTTTTTGATGTATGCTTTGTGTATTTAATTGTTAAACTTGAACCTCTGTTAGGATTCTAGTATTGTTTGCCCCTGGTTTTGGTTTCAGGGCTACCCCGGTTGTTGATAATTATTGAAATCTGAAGAAGACAGCAAGTAACACAGGAGAACTCCTGTTAAAGGCCAGTCGCTTTTTCATTCTTTGAATGTAGGAATACACCTTCACAAGGTCAAGGAAAGGTCATACCAATTCAATTAGAAATGTTCCTCCTCCGCCCTTGGGACCCTGTTATGATGCTTCCTCTTCGCACTTGTTTTTTCTCTTTTTAAGGGCTTCCTCTCCCAGTCTGGCCCTCCTACATCCTGTTTCGTTCCTGAACTTGTTGTTTTCTAAACCCTTATTTGTTATTGCTCATATATGTTCTTGTATATTGACTTTTCGGCGTTGCGCTCTATCAGTCCTCCTGTGAACTCCTGTATCTCGCATGTTCTTGTTGTGTTGCCCTGCTCGTCTCCCTCTCTTTTGTCCCTGAATATTTGTAGAGAGCTCTAATACCCTCTTGGGTCATGTTCACGCTATGTAAAACTCTATAAATAAATAAAATGTATGCATCAAGCTGCAAGAATGTACATCAATCTACATATAATAAAGGAAAAACAAGCAATGTTGCCTTTGAGATTTGCCTTGTTTTTAGGCCTGGCTCCATGAACGTTGCCTGCAGTATTCTGGTGGCGGAGTCTTCTTAAGTATAAGGAACCCTGGAGCAGTATGTGCAAGTGTTATGTTATGTTATGTTATGTTAATCAGAACTTATATAGCGCTCTTTCACCAACAGGTTTCTTGGTGCAGTGTGGGGGTTTTGATTGTCTAAGTGAGAGCCAAATACACATGTCTTGTTCAGGAATGGAGTTTAGACTGTGTACCACCCTAATTCTCTATCTGGAGTTTACATTGGTGGAGTTACTAGAAAGAAATAGTCTGTTCTAATATAATAATGTCAAAGTTAGTGCATTGACAGACCTAACAACAATATGTTGTTGTCAACAGCATGTTTGATTGACTTATACCATGGGGCTCTTCACGTGCCTGTTGGAATTTACCTATAAACGTAGAGGCAATCAGATGAAATAAAACATTTTGAGTCTCAGGATTTCATTTAAAAATAAATGCACCCTGAAAGTTGCAGTCTTTGTTTCTTCTATTTGAGCAGCATGTAGTGACTTGCCTGATAATAACAAATTCCTGGATTAAATGTATGTAATTCAGTGCCCATGGAATACATGCCAAATCTAAATGTGGTATAGAGTCATAAAGATTCGTCGTGGAGAGTTACAAATATTTCATTGTAGACAAGACAAGCATTGAGTAGGCCTGCAGGCTGATAGGACTTGCAGACCGAAGTCTTCCGTCAGCCAGTAGAAGAAGAGATGAGTCTTCCAATGGGAAGGGAAGGATTCAACGGGCATTCATTGGCCTAACTGTGATGTCCCTGCCTAATAGGGCTGCATTTTAGGTGCCCATGGCGGCTTTATCCAGTCTCTCCATTTGTCCCTCTGCCTGTCTGACAAACCCATGCATCTATGTGTCCCTGCCATATTCTGTCTCATTATAAGTGTACTGTGCAGACCAGTACTTTGGTTTGTAATAGTATGTGAATCTCCATGTGTTCTTCTATGTACATTAATAGTGTGTTGGTGGGTTCGCTTAGGTGACTAGATGTCTGGATAGCGCTGAACATGAGTGCTTGTAGGTTTGATGGTTTGTGTTTATGAGTATCTATATATCTGTTGGTTTGTGCATGGACTTGACATCACAAACTCCGAGTGCTTGGGTGTATGTAGGGCTGGTGTTTTGTGTGTGTGTCTATATGTCTGTCTCTGTAGATGTGATTATTTGTGCATGAAAGTTGGTAAGTATGTTTCTCTGTCTGCATATGTGCATGTCTGTTTGAGCTTTGTCAATGTATCCAGGAATGTTTAGTGGCTCTGCTTGCAAATGTAATACAAAAGTTTGGTTTTGCAAATGTTTGTTAATAATGCTGCTGTTCTTTTTCCCCTCAGATTGGGAGAGCCAGAGGAATGTGCTGGGCTAGTGTCTTTTCTCTTGTCATCGGATGCCTCTTATATCACCGGAGAGATCATTGTGGTTGGGGGTGGGTACAAATCAAGAATATGAAACAGACAACTACCATCATTCAAACTTTCCCTCCACGTATCAGGAATATATGTGTCTCCCCAAGTACCACCATTAACACCAAAATACTTCTTTTGTGTACTTCCAAATATAATAATCATGACTGTTTTCATCACTGCTAATGCCACTTAATAACAGACTCAAAAGAAATCAAAATTCAGCAAAAGAAAAACCTGCAAAGAAATTGTTGTACCCTGCACATAGAGACACTGGAAACCATGTTGTATATTTGAGGTCTTCTTTATTGATTCCAGTTCAGGGTAGTATCAATCCCAGTCCAGCCAGTTCTAGTCAGGTACTAGTTATGTACCAGCCCCACCAGGAGCAACGTGCCTGAGTGGATGAGTGGTGACAGTTGGTGATGGGCTGAGCAGCTAAGGACTTTTAACAAAGTCAATATTGATTTGACCCTCAACATTTCCACAACCTGGATTGGAGTTTGCAGCATACATTTATCATGGACAGCGTGGGACATGTCTCTCTGTTTGTTTTGGTCAGCGCGGTATCAGAGGATATTCAGCAAAAGGTAACGTGACGTCTGACTTTGGTGCTGTCTTTTCGTGTGTATCTCTGCATTCAAGAAATTACACTGTGCTTTGATCTATCGAAATGGTTTAGGTGCCGGGGGTTCAAGCCATTTGTGAGGCGTGTCATACATGTTATGGAAACTAGCGGTAACATGTTGTCTGTGAGCTCTCACAAACGGTGGCAGAAGGCGGCAGAAGGGGCAGAAGGGAGCTTTAGTTTTGAGCTGTCAAAAGTATGGTGAGTTTTACTTTTTATCTTTTTACCATCCCACCCTAGTCACCAAAATAAATGTTGTACCCTGCACATAGAGACACTGGAAACCATGTTGTATATTTCAAGTCTTCTTTATTGGTTCCAGTTCAGGGTAGTATCAATCTCTGTCCAGCCAGTTCTAGTCAGATACTAGTCATGTACCAGCCCCACCAGGAGCCGCCTGCGTAGCTGCTCAGCCCATCTCCAGCTGTCACCACTCATCCACTCAGGCACCCAGGCATTCCATTCATCACAGTCACACCAACATTCTGTTACCATCTCTCACTATGGCTGAGCAGCTAGGAGGACCTAGGCTGATTACAAGTAAAAGTAATACTTAGGATATAACATTAATCACAGACCTTTGTGGATAAAGTGTGGTTCATATGTAACCTGCCATCCATGCCAGGGCTAAAGTGATCATATTTTTAATATTTAGAACTGGGGCCCGACTTCAAGTTTGACAGATGGAATAATGTCTGTTTAGAGATGACTGCTGGCCCTGCGGTCATCTCTGTACATACAAAGAAAGCACTGTCATGGTGCTAAAATTTGGTTGCAGTGGTTTTTGACAGCCATACATCGAAATATTGACATTATATTTGTTTTTTTCAAAAACAACCTGCCAGAGAGGGAGTTTGTTTTAGAAAAACAAATAAACAAACTACCCCCACACCCACTGGGTTTCCTCCCAGGGTGTGAGGGTAATTAGCGATTTTTCTTTTTTTTAACGTATTTTTTAGGATTGTTTACATTTCACAAAAACAACAATACTCAATGAGAGATGTCTTGGAGCCACTTTGCGTTCTACTTCTCCTCTTGATGATTACACAGACAAATGTGTATTCTACCTTGAACACTAAGACTTGGCCCGGAGGACCGCTGGGCTTTCATTGAATTGAAAATACGATAATAAACATAGTGTCGGGTTCAGCTGATGGGGCACCCATTTAACTGGCCAGGGGGTACCAGGATCTCTTCCACCAAAGTGTTGGTAATGGTTACCTGTGTTAGTACTTATCATTGGATTTAATATTACCTCCATCGATCTGGGGGCGTTGATGAGAGTGCCTTGAGGTACTTTGTTTATGGTCCTGATGAAATCCCATGGATCCCTTCAGGGACCAACAATGGCACGAAACATGTTGACCTTCCCTTGATATGGCAAACGTCTGGCACATTATGTATTATTTAGTTTACACTTTGTTTTCAATCAGACCTACCTCCTCCTGAATTTGATAAAACGTTTTCAGGGATTTAGAGCCTATTTTAATTCATATTGTGTTTCACCACACCCTGCAGCACATCACACACCACTAACTTTCACTGTAGGATGATGCACACCTCTACGGGCTCACATAGGAAAAAGATCACCCTCGTGGGTGCCCTTCTGGCATTGCAGCGACTGCACTGTGAGGAGCAGGTCCGATGATGAAGCATGAATCTGTGTTAGGGCTCCATAATCATATGAAGGATATCCCCATGGTCTAGTTTCTCCTTCTGATAATCCTCTTCAACAGTGGACAAGTGTCTGTAGCGGGCATACATTTTGGTTACTGCACAGACCAATGCCCAGCCCCCCAATGGGTCCCTTCAATACTCCAGATTTGGTTCACAGTGTATTTCACCCGGCCCTCGGATTCACACCGACCACAGTCTCTTTGTGTTCCTCCCGCACATGGGGTAGTTAGTCTCCTTTACTGTATTCTTCCCACAGGCCGAATACTTTCTCAAATTTCCTCCGACAACCTCTAGCTTTGTAGACTGATTGCTGTGCTAGCATACACCAGTCCCTGTTGATCACCAGTTGTTCCACAGTTGGGGTATTTCTGCTGTCCCACAGCTGCGCTATGTCCCTTCTAGCTACAGTGTGGTCATTGTTGCACAACAACAAGATGTCATTGGTCAATGTCTGCTCTCCCCAAATCCCTAAGGTTGCCATCACCAGGCCCAGAGTTATTTCTTTCCCTGTGGCCTCACAGAGCCACCCCCCCCACCAAATCCCGGTAGTACGTAATCCTCTGGCAGCCTAATAGTGGACATGGTAGCATTTCTGACTGCCCGCATCCCTTCAGACATTTTTGTGTCCGTCTTTCCCATGTGGTGCAACCTTGTTCTTGTGTATTATGCCCTGTAGAAGATTTTCAACTGTACCAGGTGGAACCCTACACTGATTAGTACTTCCAGTGGATGTCGACATGCCAACTACTGCCCCTCACCAGCAGATTCATGTTGGCAGTGCTGAAAAGAAAAAAATGCAATTACACCATCAACCATAAATAGGACGGATGGTTTAATGTCCTGCCTCCTATGGCCCCTACTCCATCGGGCATTCAGGGGAAGTACTTTACTGACAGAGCAAATGGAGACTGTTGACAGAATACTTCAGAACTACCAATCTTTAAATGAAGCGGGCAGACCGAGGTTTGGTGGTCAGGGTACTCCTGTGCATTTGTGATGGTGTACCCTGTCCACCAACCTGTAAATCTGTTACTGGGATATACCCCGGCTGCAAAAGAAGAGCTTCTCTCTTGCTGATGAAACAAAAGAAATATTTACATTTTACTGCCAGCACAGAAGAAAAACAGTACTCAAAAATATGCAGATCTTTAAAAGGGTACTGTCCGATACAAGGAAACACTATGCACATTTGGCAACACACTCATGAAGAGGAGTCCCTTCCATGCAATTGTTTGCATTACGGTGTTCAATCGCAGCATGTACTTTTCATAATTAATTCTTTTGAAAAGTCTGTTTCTTTTCAGAATAGTTCCCTTTTTAGTTCTCATCTATTGACACTTCTTATCTATCTGATGTTGAAGAACTTTTGGGGGCAAGATTATTACCTATAATGGATTTTGGGTCAGCCCCCTGCTTACTGCTTGTTATTTTTCATTTCAATCTAATTGTATTACTAATGTTATGGCTTGCCTTCCTTGAACCTAAAGATAGGGAGTAATTACTCTATGGAATGAGGGAATACGAAAGTACCACCCCCGGAGAAGGGAAGGAAATTGCCAATAAATTCAGGGTTATCACAACATTCAACAATGGTTCTAAAAAGGTCACCAATATCTTGACAAAGAATAGAGCAATTTTGAAAAGTGAGCATACCATAGATAAACACATAGGGAACAGACAAAGCATCATATATGGAAGAAGTACAAACATTAGCACCCGGACATTGGAATGTAAGTGAGGACCTAGCAATACACCTAGAGATATGATCAGAACATATTTGTACCCTCAGTGGTTGCTACCCCTCCGATGAGCCCTCAAGTCATTGATACTGAGACATGTCTCAAGGTTATATAAAAAATATTTTCTTAGTATGTCTCTTTATTGTTTTCCTGTTCACCCTCCTTGCATTTTCCCCCTTTTCTCTTTTGATAAGGCATTCTATGACCATCAGAACATAACAATGTGTGCTCCTGCCCACTTGGGCTTCAAACGATGAGATGAATGGTGAAAATGAAGGCTATCTATGCCGAGGCTATCAATGCCTAGAATTTTATATTATTTACAAATATATACTATGATAAGACGAGGTATATTATTTCTATTTGTGTGTACACTCTTATAACTTGTGGTCAATGACAAAAATAAATGTAATATGTATTTATCATTATCTTCTCATTAAGGTATTGATCACATTTTTGGCAAATAAAGGAATTTTAAGTTGCTGTATGAATACACACGGATTGAAATTAGTAAGTATGGGCCTGATTATAATTCCGGTCGGATGCAGTTGCGATAAAGGGACTGGCTAAAAGGTAGTCGGTAGTCCCGACCGCCAAATTAGGATCTGGCCGGCATGGAGGCAGTCAGAATCATGCCTCTTTGCATTAAGGCTTGTGCTGCCCCAATGCCAAGAGACATGTTTAAAAACCCTGCACCAAATATGTGCCAGGCACCTCATGGTGCCTGCCACACAGGGTATGGACGTTTCCGAGAGCCTTTCAATGGCGGTCGGTTCGCCATTGAAAGGCCGTCGGAATGGGCCATTGTAATCCCTATGGCAACACCCTCATTGTAGGGATTACATTCCCACTGCTGGGCCGACGGGCTCCTTGAGCCCCTTCGGAAGCGCAGCTGTCAGTCCCTCACCCATGCAGCTGGATCGACCGCATCGTAAGGCAGTGGTCTGACCGCTGCTTCAGCTGTCTGTGGGACCGACACTGTTGTGCCGCCTGTGTCGGTCCCACCAACATCGTAATGAGACCCCATGTTGTGGCTGTGAGGGTATAAAGGGTTTAAAACCTCTTTGTATGAAACACGCATGAAGAAAGACTTTTGTAAGGAAATTATATTGTATTTCTGTTATCTTGTTGTAACACGTGCATCTTTCTTTTTGGATCCATGCCTATCTGTGAGCAAGGCCTGAGGTTACGAGCCCAAATGTGCTGGGTCTATTTTGGCTTATTAATATAAATATTACTGAAAACCAGTGCTGGTCTGTAGCATTCGATCCTTCTGGGAAGGGAGCTAGTGTGCAAGAAGGCCATCAAAGCAGGTTAAAACATGAACGATACAATTACATACTGAATATGTTGCCAAGGTTTCTCATAATACGAGCTTCTCTCTATGGGGCCGATTCACAGAACTAACTTAAGACAAAATCCTAAACTTACTACTTTTGGTATTCACAGAAGTTAGGATTTTGTCTTAAGTTTGTCTTAAGACAAACTTAAGACACACTTAAGACAAACTTAAGACAAACTTAAGACAGACTTAAGACAGACTTAAGACAAAATCCTAACTTAAGTCTGTCTTAAGTCTGTCTTAAGTTTGTCTTAAGTTTGTCTTAAGTCTGTCTTAAGTCTGTCTTAAGTTTGTCTTAAGTTTATCTTAAGTCTGTCTTAAGTCTGTCTTAAGTCTGTCTTAAGTTTGTCTTAAGACAAACTTAAGACAAAATCCTAACTTCTGTGAATACCAAAAGTAGTAAGTTTAGGATTTTGTCTTAAGTTATTTCTGTGAATCGGGCCCTATGTCCTTAAAATTTACACCAGCTGCAACTAGATAAGGTATATGGACTATATGTCTCTTGAATGAGCTATTCATTCGAACATTCCAGGACAATCACAAAGAAAAGAAAACATTTCTTCACATGGGAGAGAAGAAAAAAGAACTTCATATCCGACACTTAGAATACCAGCTTGCCTAGAAATAAAGTATCCACGTGTCACAAAGCAAAGATGGCATCCAAACTTAGACATTTTAAAATTTGCGCCTACATTAGCCATGGTATCGCTAATTCGAAGCGGAATTCATATTTTGTGAAAAGTTTTATTGATGTATCAGCTAGAAATCTAACTTTGCACCTGAAAGTAGACTTCTCTTTGATGAGAAGCAAAACCAAAAGGTTGGTTAATAGTGTTGAATATTTGTTCAATAACAACAACCCTGTGCAATCGTTTGCATTACTCTGCAAAATTATTTGTGTTGCTGTCCATAACATCAAAGTGACTTGCGTTTTTCTGTCCTTTAATGCCCCAATCTTTTTTTAAAGTTCTGATTTAAGGGCAAAGCAATTTTAGAAAACACTAAAAGACACTCAAGTTAAAAAATGTGTAGTTTCCAGATACTACGGAAGAGAAGGTGATGCCCTTAATACACAATTAGATGCACAGGGCTTTAGAATAAGCCGTTAACTGCTCAAGGTTCAAATTACATTGTTTGGAAAATTAATTTTGCAAACAACGAGGGTACATATATGCAGAGCCCCCATGATTGTACACAAATGTCTCTCAGGCCTGTGAGAAACAGTATTTTCAGCTACTTGCTCAGAACAGAACCCTCACCATTAGACTATTACGTAACACCGCCAAACTCACTGCCATCATACCGCATCACATTCACCATTACACAGTGGCGGCTGGCACAGATCGGAGGTGAGAGGGCGGAATGTTAAAAAGAATTCCTTATCTCCAGTCTTTCCTCCGTGCCAGGACTCAGCCGGACAAGAACCAGGAAGCATCCAGGCTCCCCTGACCAAACACAATGCTGCAATGCAGCAGTGTGATTGGTTTGAGCACCGTCCAAGCATTCATGCGCACTTGGACTGGGCAAACCACTCCTCCCCTGTCCTGCTCTGAGAGCAGAGCAGCCACACCAGCACCGGCTGCAAAGCAGCAGGAACAAATACAATGATAAAAACATTCAGTTATTTTCATGTTATGTTTCCTTTAGTTCCACTGCTTAAAAGCAGTGGGGCGACGCTCCGCCGTCTTAGCAGAAGAGCCACCACTGCCATTACACTCTCACATTGCCACATTCATTACACTGACACCATCACTACAGTCACCACATTGACTGATGAATAGACTAACCACATCACTATCGCACTCATACCATCAACATCACTGTCATCACAGTGACCCCATCACTCTCATTACTGTCGTGCTCACCATTACGCGATCCCACACACTCAGCATCACACTCACTGTCATTATACCGACACCATCACACTTGCTTTCCTTATACAGTCACTCACGGCATCACCCTAATCATACAACACCCCATGACACTATCACAAGTACACCATCATACTCACTGCTATCACATCCACTGCCTTCTTACACCACATCACCCTCACCACGTCACATAGTGCCATTGTACTAGCACACCTGCATCTTCACGCTGACACCAATCACACTCCCAGCATCCCTGTCAATCATATTTTGCTTCCGCACACGATAGCGTACAATATGTGGAAATGGGCAGCCCACTTCACTCATTGGCTCCTTTGGACTGGGAGTGATGGCGGTTTGTCTTGTCTCATGTGCACGGCTAACTACAGAAAAGTGAACTTCAGTGTCAGCATTGGTGAGCCAAGCCAATGCATCATATTGCCAATTATATTTGTTACCATTATTTATCTTTTTTATCATTTTTTCTAGTCATCCTTGTATGTTTAAACTATGTTGTCAGGTTACAAAGTCAATTGCGTCTTTTCTTTGCACCAGTAAGAACCATATTTCCCTCTGATGTGCGTTAAAACTTGAATGAGTTTGTATACCTGTTCTAATGTTACATTTTTTTTTCATAGTAAGCATACAGTCACCATATTTAGGTGGCAATATGTTTCCTTTTTTGATTTGTGGTGTATACCAGCAATAAAAAACGCAATTGCAGCAGCTTGCCAAGGCCATACAAATTGGCTTTGTCAATGCTTGTTTTGTTATATATATTTTTTTACCATTCCAAGATGTGCATTCAACATCTTGGAATGGTGCATTAAATATAAAAGAAAAAAGACAGACATAGCATTCCGACATATACATCTGCATGTGTGCGTATATGTCATCTGCACGCCCCATTAGCTATTCTTCTGATGGAAATGTCATTCACATTTTTGTGAAGCCCACATGACAGCCATTTGGTGATTTTGGTGTCATTCATCATGAAGCTTATTTTTCTTTTATTCTTTATTTTCCTCATATAACCCACAGACAATTAGTTGCATTCAAAACAACAATGGAGACTCTCTCACTCCCAGAATGTAACGATACACACCAATGACAAGTTACTACTACAGGTGTACTCTCCTCTGCAAGGGTATAATTGTAGGACTTTCAAGTTAATCCTTTTGCCACAGACATTGTTTTAGTGGATCCCAAAACTTTCCAGATCTGACTGTTCAATTCAAAACAATGTGTATCATTCTTCGCTCTTAACCGCTTTATGAGTGAAATCACTTAGCCTCTTTCTTGTGAGTCCACATGCATAAGTGATGAGCTCTGAGAAGTGGAGACTGTCTCCCTTGTTCCATACTAATGTCTCCAGCATCTTAAACTATTTTTTAAACTGTTTAAGACCACATTTATTTTTTACCACTCTTTGATTTTGGGTGCAGTACTCCACAGCCACCGCCATTTTGGATTACACATTAACTAGACCTGGAGGATGTGCCCGTTTCCAGTTAACAGTGATTGCCTAAGTATGAGTGGTAGCCTTCATGTGTATTGAATCGCTTGTAATGCAAGGATCACTCATATTTTTTGCAAACTGGTAACTAATTTAAAAGAAAATCTTCTAACCCCTATTCTATTATTTTAATGGAATTCCACTGCAATCGCTAGTTCTAACTTTCAGGAATTATCTACTCTGAGTTTTAAGGTCATGTGTTGACTGTTGCATCAACAGAGACAAGCTCCGCATGTTCCTAAGGGGCATATTAACAAGCCAGGCGATTAAAATTATCGCCGCTTTAGCGGCAGAAAACTGCCGCTAAAACGGCGATAATGGGCTTGATAATATGCTCTATGGAATTCCAATTGAAACCCATGTTAGACGTCCTTCACATTTAACATGGGCTTCAATTGGAATTCCATAGAGCATATTATCAAGCCCATTATCGCCGTTTTAGCGGCAGTTTTCTGCCGCTAAAGCGGCGATAATTTTATCGCCTGGCTTGTTAATATGCCCCTTAGTGAGTCTGCAGAAGCTACATGACTTGTGCTCTTTTTGATTTTATGACAAGACAGGAGGCTAGCATTATGCATGAACTTTTACTCACTCCTTCTGAGCAGCAACTCTTAAAGGCTTCCAAAACAGAAATGTTATACATCATAATGAACCTAGAATCCTCAGTCCCATAAATACTCCTTGTTCTCCATATTCTTCCTCTTTTGTTTGCTGCTTCTGAGAAGATATGCTTTAGTCTTGTGATATGATTGATTGAAAGATTTAGTTGACATTTTTTAATAATATAATTAAAGATAAAGTTTAATTTAAGATTTATACACAATTTATGGGTAAAAGTATTTGTTTAGAAATTATTTGTTTTAATACAATAAATCATAGCATTTTTAAAGTGAGAGTAAAATTGTAATTTGGGAAATGACAGTAATTTACATATACACTTGAAATATTTTGTGTTAATATACAGTTTAAAATTATAGAAATAGACGTACTTGTCTATTTTGGTGCTAGAGTTTTTTTTTATAATGGTTGATGAATGAACACTTCTGAGCAACGGTTCATACCATCTCGCGGCCTGAACGCTGTTCATGTCAACTGTTGATCAATGCAGAACGACAACTATGGTTTCCATGCAAGCAGGTACTAGGAGCATTGGACACATATGATGTTTGTTTCTAAGAGGCGATTGGCCTTTCATCAAGATTGTGTATACACGTCTGATCAGCTTGTCAGCACATATGCAATTTTAAGCCCTGTTGTTATCTCCTCTGTTGACTTGTGCCACACCCATGAATTGCCATTGGCTGTTACCCGTGGCATTCTGAAACCTTGGCATTTTATTGGTGTTTGTGCCTCCTTTCTCTGTCTGTTCCCGCCCCATGGCGATTTCACAAAGTGTTTCTTTTGGTGGTCCAAGCAGGTCTATCTCAACCCATCATGCTCCTTCACACCATAATAGCCCCTCCTCCCATCTGGGAATGCATCCCATCTTTTTGTTGGCCATCCCATCGTAATACTTCCTCATGAAGAGCTTTCTTTTGTTATCCCAACTCTCTCAGCTTCAGCAAGTTTAAATATTTACAAATATGGCATTGTTTCATTTCCTTTTATGTTGTGATATTGCTTAATTTGAATTAGTATTTAATTTGTTACATCAAGGAGGGGAGAGCCGATACCGAGACTCGAACCCCGGTCTCCAGTCCCAAAGCTGGCCACTCTATAGGTTGAGCGACATTCAGCCACATTCAGCACCAACTATAAAGTTTGCTGTGTTTAATGGCGGTCTGAATGGGCGGAAATGTGGCATGCTGATTCTATGAAAACACAGATCCATCTAGGTTGACTGATGGCTGGACAAACAACTGATTCCCATTTCTTGTACAACACTAGACAAATCATGTAAAACGCGAGCCTCCCTGATGTCATCTTGTGCCTGGGAATGGGAGACAGGAAGGGTGTGTATAGTGACTGTCTTCCATTACTTCTATTCATTAAAACAGCCGCTTGATGAGTGGGGACGAGGATGCTTTGTTATAGATTCCACTGTAAACACAGTGAAGAAGGAAAATAGATTCTCAGGTGTCAGAAGGCAACAATGACATCATTATTCTGTACAGCTCATCGCTGGTATAGAATGGCACACACCCTGATGAGCCACACTGGTGTCAGTGGTCTTGCCACTTTGGATGCTAAAAGCACTCTTTTAAAATCACGTGTGGGAATCAATCAAACACAGCCTTGTTCATAAAATGTTTTATTGACAGATATGTAGTATGCTCGGCCACAGTACAGTTTATCCCTTAGGAACTGCCCGATTGAACCAAGATATAGGGTTTAATATCTAATAATACTGCCCATTGGATAAGTCACACAGTAGGTCCCAAGGTCCCAGAGGCCATGGAAGTCATATTTGAAGTTTCTGATTAAATGTGGAGGAGTTGTGTTCAAAGGTGTGAGGGTCAAACACAATCAGCTGAGTGTCTGTTCAACACAACAGAAACATTACAGGTCATGAAGTTGGAGCAAGTGTGATGTGTATTACTCATTAAATGCACAAAGTACCACAGTTTTATCTAATGCAAACTACAATACCTGAGAATAAGCCCCTACCTCACAGCTACGTGATTAGATTTTCTAACTAGCGAGCAGGGAATGTCAGTAGAGCTGCAGAGAGAGGTACCCAGAGGCGGGGCCATGTGGAGTCCCTGAGCTGCTGCCGCCAACCCGGAAGTATTGTCGCGTTCACGCCACCATCCTGTGCTGTCACTGGTTGCTTGCTGCAGAGCGGCTATTTTCAATCTGAAAGAAGCAGAACGTGTGCTAGGTGCATGGCTCCATAGCTCTCCTGATTGCCCCACTCCTGGAGCCCAGAGTGGCACCGCCCAGGTCCATCCTGCTACTCGTGCTTAACTAGGAGACTTGGCCTCCACCAGTACCACCCTGTGATGCAGAAAAGTTCATTAAACTCCAGTCTGCTCTCTGGGTTCCTCTCCTGCACGCACCACAGCTCTACCTGGCAGACTCTTAACAGAGCTCTGCACCTGTGCCCTCCACCAACGCTCCGAAAGCCCACCCATCATGGCCCAGAACCAGAAATCCAGCCCTTCAGTCAGCGGTTCCCCAGGGGGCAACGGAAATCCCAGAAACATAGCACTCATCACCGCTATCAGAGGGCAGGTAGGACAGTTGGTGCAGCATTATGGCATGTGGTGGGCATCTAATATGGCCCTACTTCCTGTTTTCTTTTCCCTTGTCTATGGTAGACCAGTGCATCCCTGTTCCAGTAACAGCAGCTTTCTGGGAGATGTAGTCTTAGTTAACATCAGCTGAATTGAACTGAAGTATTGCAAGATTATGGTATTCAAAATAAGTGAACTCCGTAAACATGGGTTTCTGGATGCTTGAAGGCTCATATCCCGCCCTCTCAGACCATGGAGCTGTGGTTAAGACAATTGTGATTCGGCGATGTAAAGCTGATGTTCTGTCTATAACGTCCCAATAAATAGAAATGGAGCGGAACATCAGATAGTGATGGCCAGTTTGATGTAGTTAGTTAGTTAACAATATCTGGCTTTTTTCCTTAGTTCCAGGTCTGTAGTAAAGCTTTTCACATATTTTTTGGACTTCAGACATCAGAAAGATAGAAAGGCATGCCTGTGAAAGCCACTAACTTGACGTTCGGAGCTCTCTGGTTTTCACGTGACATCTGTGAGTGGCTCATCCATTGCTAGTGTTCGATTTAGGCAGTGAGTGGTGGACGTGATTTGTGTGGACCTACATATATGATTAGCCATCAGTTTTGTGAAATAACTTTTTTGTGTTGCTGTTAGAAATGGGATTTCTGGTTGGCTAAGGCTTGCGCCAAAGTCAGGCAGAAACCACCACTCTAGTCAGGGCAAGGAAGTTACACGCCAAAGATAACCCCTGCTCACCCCCTTGGTAGCTTGGCACGAGCAGACAGGCTTATCCCTGAGGCGATGTGTAAAGCGTTTGCGCACGCACCCAGCAACAACACCCAAAGCCCACCACAAAGGAAACTCCACACAAGGTATTCTATAAAAATAGCCTTTGTATTATACACAACACATTAGATAAAAACACACACTTTACAATGTGCCAACAGGCACGGGCAGAATTTACAAGGGATTATATATACAGGGGACAGGGCCACATGGACCACTGTCAGGAATTAGCACTTTGTAGAAATAGCACTTAGAACGTAGGAATAATATTTTAGAACATAGCACATACAATCACTGTAGCACTAAAAATAGAACATGTAGCACACAACCAGTAACTACTGGTATCAGAACGTACCACCTACGCAACCCTAACCACCTTTAGGAATACCACGCAGGGAACTAGGACCTCACTAGTACCACCTGTACTAGGGGAAAAACAACCACCTAAGTATCACTCTACCTGTAGGGGTCTAAGCA
The DNA here is from genome assembly GCF_964204655.1 of Triturus cristatus. Lineage (NCBI taxonomy): Eukaryota > Metazoa > Chordata > Amphibia > Caudata > Salamandridae > Triturus > Triturus cristatus. The sequence goes on from NC_140594.1 coordinate 1,102,058,153, forward strand.
CATAAACACAGGATGCATAAAATACATTTAGAGGTGTAAAGCACATGACGCATAAACACATTCAGAGGTGCAGGAAAGGAAACAAGAACACACCAGTATAATTACTACTAGTAAAACAATCTCCAATGCATAAACACAGTTTAGGAAGGAGAATATCATAAAGATATTGCGCAGGCGCCAAAGTACATATATAAAAATCACCAGGTACCCTAGGGGAGGGCACAATACAGAAAAAACTGTCCCCCAGGCCAACTGGCCTCTCAGGGGTGCAGAAATGACCAATCCAATAATGTCACGGCGCGACTGCGCAGGCTGCGCAAGCCAGGCGCACAATGTACAGGGGCACAACCTAAACGATGCAGCTGCCCACTAAGTGCTGGGCAGCTGGAGAATTGAGCGTGGGCACCACTGTGCCCTTTTAGACCAAATGTGGCAGTTGTTGGGGCCTCGGGGCTTTAAACAAATCTTCACCCCCTGGAGCGCACTGGCTCACAACTAATATGTGCCACGAGAGGGGAAGATCAAGGGAGGAACTTGTCCCCACGTTGGAGCGCCTCGCGCTCTGAACAAACACTGCCCCCTTCGTTGGAGTCCCTCTCAGGGACTCGCGAGCCTCGCAGGCTCGTGAAACAATGTGCCCTGCTGGAGCGTACTAGCGCTCTACAACAAAGATTGGTCCCTCGTTGGAGCCTCACTCGGGCTCTGACCAACAATGCTGCCCCGCTTTGGAGCCTCTCGGGGCTCGAGCACACTGCCCCCGTCGGTGGAGTCCTACTCGGAGGACTCTTTTAGCCACAATCAGGGCCCCCTTCACTTCCTCTCCACTCACCGGCTGAATCGGAGGCTGCGCTGGTGTCTCCGGTGACGGCGGGAGGCTCTCCGCTTCTCTCCTTGGCGCGCTGCTCCGCTGGACCTTGCAGGGCTCTCATCACTCACGGGAGCCCTGCAGGGGAAGCTGCCACACGTCCGCTTCTCTTCTCCGGCGAGGGCACCGGGGCGCAGGGTAGGCTCCTGCCTGCTCCGGGGCCCAACCAAACAATCGCGAGTCTTCGGAGGGAGGCAGGGTAGGCTCCCGCCCTCCCACTTCCTGTTGTCCCAGAGTCCCGCCCCCGGCCTGCCTGACTTCCTTCGAGCCCGGCCGCGGCGGTGACTTCTCTCGGCAATAAGAGGGGTAGGCTCCCTCGTGATATGAAATATACGGCGGGGTGGGCACCCGCCGTGAAATTAAGACAAACAAGCGGGGTGGGCACCCGCCAATGACCACGGCAATGTCCCTGGCAGGGTGGGCACCTGCCAGGGGACTTCAGAATCTGTTCAGACGGGGCAAACGCCGGGTGGGCACCGGCTTTGAGAAATAAAGCGCTCTGAGCGCTAAAAGGCAATTACAAGCGCTTCCAGGCGCTTGAGGGACAAATAAAGCGCTCCCAGCGCTTTGGCAAATTAAAGCGCTCCCAGGTGCTTTGGGGAGCAGGAAAGTACCAAAGTCCAGCAATGTTCTTCCCTGCATGCAGCAGGGCAGGGGTGGGGGGCAAGGCTGGACCCAGAGCCAGCTCACTGGGCCTCCAGGCAGGGAGGTAGTCCAAGTGGCGGTCCTCTGGTCCAGCAGCAGCAGCAGCAGCCCCCCTCAGGTAAGATCCTGGCAGAGAACAGTTTCTGTGGGGACACAGCCCCATTTTTATACAGGCAAACCCTTTGTTCTGGGTTCAGGGTGAGGGGGAAAACCAGTCGCAGCTGGTTGGGGAGCACCCTTGATGTGCTCAGCCCCTCACTCTATTCACTGGAAGGGCTAGGGTCGTCAGTCGCACCACAGGGGGCGGGGCCAGCATTGTGTTTGGAAAACCCTGTCCTATTCAGGACCCAGGTGGACTCCTCCCACCCATCTAGCTGCTGATCTCCCCATTCACCACTGGGTGACTCATCCTGACACTGGGGAATCCCTAGCCCGTCACATGACATGACCAGCCAATCACGCGACAGACACACTGCACACAGAAGTGCCCACTTCTAGAAGTGGCACTTCCACACTAGGTACATACACGCCGCACACATCATCGCGCAGCATTCACTCCCACGAGTCCGCACATACCAAACTCGGGCCTGCACACCCCACGCATCAGGAACTACTAGGGACACATACATTCCCCATGCATTCCTATGGGAGGGCAGGCCTATCTCACCCCATGCACTCAGAGCACGCACGCACTTTACCCTGGGACACAGGGAAAGTGCGCAGAAACCAAACAATCACCACACCAAGTCACCAGTAAAAATCAAAAAAGTTCAGGGGTGAACCTGCCAGAAGGGCCAAGTCCAACACAACCCCCTTCCAGCCAAAACGCAGGGCAGCCCAATCACCACCGTGATGGACTTCCCTGCTTGGGGCGATAGAACACGGACGCGGGCCCGCAACTGCAGGGACACCCTCCGGTTCTACGCCACGGTGAACCCATGGAATTCTTTCTAACACCACTGTCTGGACCAACTGGGCTACCCCACTGGTACTCCCAAGCTGTCCGCGGCCAAGACCAGGCCCTAGGCCACCCAGGTGCCACTGGTCTTTGCCTAACCACAGAGTGGGGGGTAGTAACCCCTGGCACATAGCGGCCATTCTCCACTCTTCCTCTCTGAAAGACAGGACTAGACTGCCACTGGTTCTCCAGCCTAGGGTCTACACCCTCAGGCGGACCAGGAGTCTCAGGGAAGGCTCTCCTCCCCCTACCTCTTCTCCTAGGGTTCCTCCTCCTCTGGCGAGGGGTACACCTAGAACGCCATTCCAACCCAGGGTTTAACCCCTCAGGTTGTACCGGGGGCAGAGGTGGGCTCTCCCACCCTCTGCACCCCCTTCCAGAACCCTGCTCCCTACCAACTGGGGTGGTACCTCTGGAAGAAGAACTGGTCGGGACGCTGATTACAGACGTCCCACCCTTCAGGTCAGGCTGATCCCGAACCTGGCCTTCCAACCTCCGGCCTAGAACCTTTGGTGGAATAATTGCCTGGCATTCCAGGACTTCTGGGGATCTCCACTCCATCCCCCTGAGGCTATCAAATGACACATATGTCGAGCGACTGTCTGTCTGGCGCTGATCTCCCGTCCCCTGTCCACCTGACAGTGCGCGGAGATCCCCCAGAACAGAAGTGGTGTCACCCTGGTCACTACACGGGAACCTAGCCCAACTGGGAAGTCCCTGACCCACCGGCTCTTCCACTGGGGAACTCATCCCCCAATCACTCACGCTGGACTCCTGTACCCTCCCTACCGGAGCGGTACCGCCAGACTCCAGAACCACAGGAGCCCTGGTTACAGGTGCTCCAGGTCCTCCACTCACTAAGAGATCTTCCTCAAGTGGACTAACAGGACAGCCTAGGTCCCCAACTTGGTGTTCCCTCATGAAACCATCCAAGTCCTGAGGCAGGGTTTCGGGCGTCTGGGGACCCTCGGTCACCCCCTCACTCCTGCTCCACTGAGCCAGGCAGTGAGCCCCTACACCCTCCTCGCTATCCTGGGACCTAGCTGGGCTACACTGAGCCTCCTCCACCACGCTGGGCTGGAGGATCTCTGACCCACTATTGTTGGAATCACTCACTAATGACACTAGAGAACCTCTGGCCCTCTCCCAGCGCTCTGCTTCCTCTGCAAGTTCAAATGGACAAAAAGAGTTATACCTCAACAGGTGTTGGCGCAACCCTGGAGAACAACTACTGAGCATCTGCTCCTTGATAATCATATTTAGTACTCCATCCAAATCCTGCTCCGGGTTAAACACCAACCAGTCCACCAGGGCATCATGACATTCCTCCACAGCCTCCTCCCAAGACTGGTGAGACAGCTTCTTACTGCCCCTGAACTTCAACCTACATTCCTCCTCTCGGGAACAAGGTACCACACTCGGGGAACTGGGACTGGGACTCTCTATACTGCACTTTATATTGCTGCCCCCCCTGGACTCCACCCTCACTGGGGAATCCAGAAAACTACCACTGCGCTCAGGGGACAGGGAAAGGGGTGAGGCGCTATCTTCTACGCTGGACCCAGCAAGGGACTCCCTACCTACGGGGTCCTCACTCTCTACTGGCGTCCAGGTACTGTCATCTTCTTCTGAGTCTTCAGGGCTCCCCACAGACCCACCACCCTCCAGGTGTGAGGCCCGGGCCCTTTCTTCCTCACTGCGCTCACGTTTCCATTCATCTGCTTGCCATCCAATCATGTAGTTCCTCAATTCGTACACCGTGTCTGACTCTCTCACCCCTATGTTTCTCTCTCTACAGAACCTTTCCAACTCCTGCATACTGTAATAAACTAGATCACTGAGATCAAAAGCAGGCTCCATTCTGGCAGACGTTCTAGAGAAAAGATCACACAGGGAACCTAGGGGTCTGAGTTTAACAGGAGTACACAATTCACAAAAAGATTCAGCAAGCTCTCTAACCCAGAGAACTCACACTCACTTGCCTAGTGCCACTCACCACTCATCCACACACAACCCTCCCCTCGGACTGGTAAGGCAGTTTCTACCACCCCTGATTCCTCAACCTGACCACCACGTGACACAGGTACCAACTCTGGGCGCAGGGCGGGGGACAAATGTACAGGACACTATTACGCTGCCACCACTGGATCCCACCCTCTGGTGAATCCAGAAACACAATGCACTAAGGGGGATGATCTACCCTCCCGAGCTAGGGACACCTAACTCACAGTGCACAAAAACACATTTCCAAAGAAATGACAATTAAAAACAATTTTAAAACAATAATCCCTATACCATGTGATTTATCTAAATGCAGAGTTTTGTAGTGCGGCCAGTTGCGGCTGCGGTACAGCGCAAACGCAAGTCCAAATCCCACCGCTGATCACCAATGTTAGAAATGGGATTTCTGGTTGGCTAAGGCTTGCGCCAAAGTCAGGCAGAAACCACCACTCTAGTCAGGGCAAGGAAGTTACACGCCAAAGATAACCCCTGCTCACCCCCTTGGTAGCTTGGCACGAGCAGACAGGCTTATCCCTGAGGCGATGTGTAAAGCGTTTGCGCACGCACCCAGCAACAACACCCAAGGCCCACCACAAAGGAAACTCCACACAAGGTATTCTATAAAAATAGCCTTTGTATTATACACAACACATTAGATAAAAACACACACTTTACAATGTGCCAACAGGCACGGGCAGAATTTACAAGGGATTATATATACAGGGGACAGGGCCACATGGACCACTGTCAGGAATTAGCACTTTGTAGAAATAGCACTTAGAACGTAGGAATAATATTTTAGAACATAGCACATACAATCACTGTAGCACTAAAAATAGAACATGTAGCACACAACCAGTAACTACTGGTATCAGAACGTACCACCTACGCAACCCTAACCACCTTTAGGAATACCACGCAGGGAACTAGGACCTCACTAGTACCACCTGTACTAGGGGAAAAACAACCACCTAAGTATCACTCTACCTGTAGGGGTCTAAGCACATAAACACAGGATGCATAAAATACATTTAGAGGTGTAAAGCACATGACGCATAAACACATTCAGAGGTGCAGGAAAGGAAACAAGAACACACCAGTATAATTACTACTAGTAAAACAATCTCCAATGCATAAACACAGTTTAGGAAGGAGAATATCATAAAGATATTGCGCAGGCGCCAAAGTACATATATAAAAATCACCAGGTACCCTAGGGGAGGGCACAATACAGAAAAAACTGTCCCCCAGGCCAACTGGCCTCTCAGGGGTGCAGAAATGACCAATCCAATAATGTCACGGCGCGACTGCGCAGGCTGCGCAAGCCAGGCGCACAATGTACAGGGGCACAACCTAAACGATGCAGCTTCCCACTAAGTGCTGGGCAGCTGGAGAATTGAGCGTGGGCACCACTGTGCCCTTTTAGACCAAATGTGGCAGTTGTTGGGGCCTCGGGGCTTTAAACAAATCTTCACCCCCTGGAGCGCACTGGCTCCCAACTAATATGTGCCACGAGAGGGGAAGATCAAGGGAGGAACTTGTCCCCACGTTGGAGCGCCTCGCGCTCTGAACAAACACTGCCCCCTTCGTTGGAGTCCCTCTCAGGGACTCTCGAGCCACGCAGGCTCGTGAAACAATGTGCCCTGCTGGAGCGTACTAGCGCTCTACAACAAAGATTGGTCCCTCGTTGGAGCCTCACTCGGGCTCTGACCAACAATGCTTCCCCGCTTTGGAGCCTCTCGGGGCTCGAGCACACTGCCCCCGTCGGTGGAGTCCTACTCGGAGGACTCTTTTAGCCACAATCAGGGCCCCCTTCACTTCCTCTCCACTCACCGGCTGAATCGGAGGCTGTGCTGGTGTCTCCGGTGACGGCGGGAGGCTCTCCGCTTCTCTCCTTGGCGCGCTGCTCCGCTGGACCTTGCAGGGCTCTCACCACTCACGGGAGCCCTGCAGGGGAAGCTGCCACACGTCCGCTTCTCTTCTCCGGCGAGGGCACCGGGGCGCAGGGTAGGCTCCTGCCTGCTCCGGGGCCCAACCAAACAATCGCGAGTCTTCGGAGGGAGGCGGGGTAGGCTCCCGCCCTCCCACTTCCTGTTGTCCCGGAGTCCCGCCCCCGGCCTGCCTGACTTCCTTCGAGCCCGGCCGCGGCGGTGACTTCTCTCAGCAATAAGAGGGGTAGGCTCCCTCGTGATATGAAATATACGGCGGGGTGGGCACCCGCCGTGAAATTAAGACAAACAAGCGGGGTGGGCACCCGCCAATGACCACGGCAATGTCCCTGGCAGGGTGGGCACCTGCCAGGGGACTTCAGAATCTGTTCAGACGGGGCAAACGCCGGGTGGGCACCGGCTTTGAGAAATAAAGCGCTCTGAGCGCTAAAAGGCAATTACAAGCGCTTCCAGGCGCTTGAGGGACAAATAAAGCGCTCCCAGCGCTTTGGCAAATTAAAGCGCTCCCAGGTGCTTTGGGGAGCAGGAAAGTACCAAAGTCCAGCAATGTTCTTCCCTGCATGCAGCAGGGCAGGGGTGGGGGGCAAGGCTGGACCCAGAGCCAGCTCACTGGGCCTCCAGGCAGGGAGGTAGTCCAAGTGGCGGTCCTCTGGTCCAGCAGCAGCAGCAGCAGCCCCCCTCAGGTAAGATCCTGGCAGAGAACAGTTTCTGTGGGGACACAGCCCCATTTTTATACAGGCAAACCCTTTGTTCTGGGTTCAGGGTGAGGGGGAAAACCAGTCGCAGCTGGTTGGGGAGCACCCTTGATGTGCTCAGCCCCTCACTCTATTCACTGGAAGGGCTAGGGTCGTCAGTCGCACCACAGGGGGCGGGGCCAGCATTGTGTTTGGAAAACCCTGTCCTATTCAGGACCCAGGTGGACTCCTCCCACCCATCTAGCTGCTGATCTCCCCATTCACCACTGGGTGACTCATCCTGACACTGGGGAATCCCTAGCCCGTCACATGACATGACCAGCCAATCACGCGACAGACACACTGCACACAGAAGTGCCCACTTCTAGAAGTGGCACTTCCACACTAGGTACACACACGCCGCACACATCATCGCGCAGCATTCACTCCCACGAGTCCGCACATACCAAACTCGGGCCTGCACACCCCACGCATCAGGAACTACTAGGGACACATACATTCCCCATGCATTCCTATGGGAGGGCAGGCCTATCTCACCCCATGCACTCAGAGCACGCACGCACTTTACCCTGGGACACAGGGAAAGTGCGCAGAAACCAAACAATCACCACACCAAGTCACCAGTAAAAATCAAAAAAGTTCAGGGGTGAACCTGCCAGAAGGGCCAAGTCCAACAGTTGCCATCATTAATTGCTTTGGGACTTAGCAGCAATCATTTGGAGTTCAAATCAGACAAGTTGCTTAAAAGAAGATCCTTATTGGTTTACTCATAGTTGACTTTTGAAATGTTTGTGTGAAAGCAACACTCTTACCTTGGGGGTAAGAGGATGGGCCTTTCATGGAGGTGGAAGCAGACCTATGATTTGCTGGTTATGGAAGAAGAGAGGCCTGGACACCACATATACTCCACTACATAACCCTCCATAACACAAAATACCATTCCACATAATTACACTCCTTTACACATAATCCCACTCCACATTATTCCAAAACACCCAAAAACACATAATTGCTATCCATATAATACAACTGCACACCATGCCACATAATTCAACACCACAAATCCACTCTACACAATTCCACACCACACAATGCCACAACTAACAATTCCAATCCAACCCACATAATTCCACTACACACCACATACATCCACTCCAATTCATAACACATAGATAAAAAACATTTATAACGCCAATAGCTCAAACTCATTTTTTTAAACACCTAAGCACAGGATGATAGCCAGGCAAGCGCCTTTTTAGTGGCATTACCAAAAAGGTCTGGCAATCATCTTTTCTATAAAACAGGCGTAATATAGTAACACTTGGTAGTTACGAATCCACAGAAAAACAACTATCATCAGGGGGCCCTCAGGGCTCGTCCCTGAGCCCAACTTTATTCAATCTTTATATGACACCGCTGCTTACCTTGATGGACACCTTCGACATTGAATCCATTTCATACGCGGATGATACACCGCTAATTCTTACCCTGGACAAGAATTACACAGCGGCTGAAGAGAAATGTCATCACTGTCTTACTGCAGTCATGGACTGGATGAAACTCAACCATCTTAAATGTAACAGCCCAAAAACGGAAATCCTGCTGTTTGGAAAATGTAATCTCTTAATGCCCAAACCATGGTGGCCACCAAATACGGCTCCACCTCCAAACACAGTAGACACTGTAAGGAATTTAGGGATCAAGTTCGATCCCACACTATCTTTCCACAAGCAAGCTCTTGCTGTGGCAGGTGTGTGTTTCCGCACTGTAAAGATCCTGAGAAAATTCCTCGATGTACTTCCTATGAAGTCGTCTGGACTAATGCAACAGCCTGTATGCAGGAGCGAATAAGACTGTTCTTAAAAGATTACAGGTGGTCCAGAACGCGGCAGCTGGGTTAGTACTCAAGCTACCTAAGGGTTCTTCTTCAGCAGCAGCACTCAAAACCCTGCACTGGCTACTGATTCATACAAGGATTCTTTTCAAAATTTTAATAATCATCTACAAGGCCACCAGGGCAATGGGACCGAAATATCTAAGTTCCAGAATCAGTCCCTATACCACACAACGCCTCTTGTGGTCATCTTCTGGAAACTTTTTTGCACCCCCTACCTTCCGTCTGAAATCTAGAGGGGGGAAGGCAATGGCTGATCCTGGGAACAAAAGCCTGGAATACCTTGCCCTCCCAGCTGAGACTTGCACAATCTGAACCTATGTTAAAAAAATTGCTGAAAACATGGATCTTTGCTGCCCCAAATAATACTGTGCTATCTCTCATCTGACACATATTCCAATTGTTAACCTCAACTTTTCCCTACCACAAATCTCCGTCGGTCTTTTCCGCTAGCGCCAAGATGATCCTTGGAGTGAACGCCGCGCTTTATAAATATACTCATTCATTCATTCATCTGGAGCTTAGCTCCTACCTATATGTTCTTTTTCATCACCAAAAACACATAGCTATCCAAGCACTTCCACGCCACACAATTCAACTCCACACATTTCTAATCCACACCAAACCACACAATATAAGTCAACAACACAATTACACAACACACCACATACATCCAAACCACACCACACAATTCCACATCGAGCAACAACATTTTAACAGCACACCACATAATTAAACTCCACTACATACCACTCCACAACACAAAATTCCATTCCACATAAATACATACATAAAAGTCCTACTTCACATAATTCCAGAACACTCCATTCCAAATAATTACTATCCACATAATTTCGCAGCATACCATGCCACATAATTTCACTGAACAAATCCACCATACAATTCCACGCCACACAATTACACAACTAACTAATCCAATCCAACCCACATAATTCCAGTATGCACAACATTCAAACACTCCATAACACACAGATTATTTACAATTTACAATGCCAATAGCTCTAACTCAAACAAATACGAGACCGATTGCAAATACAAATGCTTGTTCTAAAAGATGTTGGGCACATAAGAGCAATAAAGCTCTTTTCTACAGCCGATAGGTATACGGGGACCATGACAACGTAATGCTTCCGAACAGCGTTCGTTGTCGGAAACGGTTTACTACTGCAATTTTCAAAGAGTGGGAAGCGTTTTTTAGCGAGAGGAAGGAAAAATAGGAAAAGAAAGAGAATAAATAACAAAAGATCTAATATTTTAATTAAAAATATAAAAAAATAAGTTAAAATAACTGAGACTAAAGTATGAGAACCAAATCAGGAAGACTTGAGCAGAAAAGTTAAAAGCAAGGTATTTCATGATGTTGTGCAAGAAACAATGAAACAGGTTTTGAGTAGGGAAAAGGAAAGTTAGAAATAGAGATTAGAAAGAATATTTCTCAATATCAGATGAGGATGATCAGAATAGAGGTGCTGGGGTAAGGGTATGAAGAAAATAAGAAGGCATATGGAAGGAATAAAGCAAAAACCAAAGGAAATGATGGACGGAGTGTTGAACATTGCAAACACTCACCCCCAGTCAACTGATCTGGGTTTAATCCATCACTGTTCTTTAGCCCACTCTGCCACCCCAGTTCAGACATGGCCATATGCAAATCAGTCTGACCCTGTTCCTCATGGGAACAGTCCAGCCCGAACTGCCAAGCCATGTCTTCCCTGGACCGGAAACAAGCTTCCTAGGACCGGTTTCTGGCATTTCAGCCGTCTTCAGCCAGGCTTGCTTGAATCCAGTGGCAAAGTGAGCAAGGGACTCACGTCTGAGCATACCCTGCCAACTTATGGCGAACAAAGCAAAAACCAAAGGAAATGATGGACGGAGTGTTGAACATTGCAAACACTCACCCCCAGTCAACTGATCTGGGTTTAATCCATCACTGTTCTTTAGCCCACTCTGCCACCCCAGTTCAGACATGGCCATATGCAAATCAGTCTGACCCTGTTCCTCATGGGAACAGTCCAGCCCGAACTGCCAAGCCATGTCTTCCCTGGACCGGAAACAAGCTTCCTAGGACCGGTTTCTGGCATTTCAGCCGTCTTCAGCCAGGCTTGCTTGAATCCAGTGGCAAAGTGAGCAAGGGACTCACGTCTGAGCATACCCTGCCAACTTATGGCGAACAAAGCAAAAACCAAAGGAAATGATGGACGGAGTGTTGAACATTGCAAACACTCACCCCCAGTCAACTGATCTGGGTTTAATCCATCACTGTTCTTTAGCCCACTCTGCCACCCCAGTTCAGACATGGCCATATGCAAATCAGTCTGACCCTGTTCCTCATGGGAACAGTCCAGCCCGAACTGCCAAGCCATGTCTTCCCTGGACCGGAAACAAGCTTCCTAGGACCGGTTTCTGGCATTTCAGCCGTCTTCAGCCAGGCTTGCTTGAATCCAGTGGCAAAGTGAGCAAGGGACTCACGTCTGAGCATACCCTGCCAACTTATGGCGAACAAAGCAAAAACCAAAGGAAATGATGGACGGAGTGTTGAACATTGCAAACACTCACCCCCAGTCAACTGATCTGGGTTTAATCCATCACTGTTCTTTAGCCCACTCTGCCACCCCAGTTCAGACATGGCCATATGCAAATCAGTCTGACCCTGTTCCTCATGGGAACAGTCCAGCCCGAACTGCCAAGCCATGTCTTCCCTGGACCGGAAACAAGCTTCCTAGGACCGGTTTCTGGCATTTCAGCCGTCTTCAGCCAGGCTTGCTTGAATCCAGTGGTTTTTGCTTTATTCGCCTTAAGTTGGCAGGGTATGCTCAGACGTGAGTCCCTTGCTCACTTTGCCACTGGATTCAAGCAAGCCTGGCTGAAGACGGCTGAAATGCCAGAAACCGGTCCTAGGATGCTTGTTTCCGGTCCAGGGAAAATATGGCTTGGCAGTTCGGGCTGGACTGTTCCCAGGAGGCACAGGGTCAGACTGATTTGCATATGGCCATGTCTGAACTGGGGTGGCAGAGTGGGCTAAAGAACGGTGATGGATTAAACCCAGATCAGTTGACTGGGGGTGAGTGCTTGCAATGTTCAACACTCCGTCCATCATTTCCTTTGGTTTTTGCTATATGGAAGGAATATCCAGTTAGAAAGGAGCCCAAAGTGGCTCAATAAGAGTTGGTGTCCACGGCGGCACACGAAAAAGTCAATTTTACACTGAGAGTGATTTTGATCGCAAAGAGGAGATGGAAGTGACAGAAGAAAGGTCCACTATGGATTAGTATAGCCTAGTTTTGGACTATAAGGAAGTTCTAGAAGTGACAAATGATAGCAATAAAATTAAACATAAGTAGCTAACTACAGTATTAGATACTGAGTAAGAGGTTATTTGACCATAGGGATATTAGACACCCAAGAGGTCAGGGTTGATGGCCTTTAGACCACGTTTCTAATTATATTAAAGCGAGATTAGCAAGACGCTTAGAAAAAGAGGAGAGGAGAGGAACATGTCGTTGACCATTGATAGAACGAAAAGTGACAATGACTCCAAACATAGATCCTGAACTGGTTACATATCTCTTTAAGATGGGGAGAGGCCCAGGATTGGAGAGATCACTTAAACAATACCAGGAAAGAGTTCTGGATAGCTGGGATCCATTGGTAATGGCAAGAGTTTTTGATGCAATGGAAGATGCCTATTTGATGGGAATCGATTTAGATATTCATTTATTGAAAGGATGTTGTCAATGTGACATTTGTGTTTTGGGCATTGCAAACGCAGGCCTTCTGGTGGAAAGATGCAGGACTGTACTTATGCACATTAATCCTAAATAAAGGTGATTTAACCAGGAAGGAATCTAGTGACGAGGCAGAGGGACTGCTTTTCAGAGATGGGATGGTTAAATCCCTGAGAAAATACATTCAAACTTTCGCAAGTTTAGATGAGGCGCAATATTCCATGAATAGAGTAACAGCTTTTATGGCAGGGCTGGAAGGAGAGATCACCCTTCCAGCCAGACAAATATTAAGTCCCAATATCAGAAAACTGGATACCAGGGATATGGAAATTATGGAGGGAACAAAGCAGGGTCCCATTTTTATCCTCAGAAGGGGAGAGGATGAGGTTGTACTGGTACAGGAAGAGGACAGAGTACCAATCTGAATCAAGGTGAGTATACTAACTGTTTCCGGTTCTATCCCAACAAAAAAGGAGGAAGGTTTTTAAAGAACAATGGAGAGAAATAACAAAGGATACATGGGTATTACAGGCAACAGAAGGTTATCAAATAGAGTTTGATACAGAACCATACCAGTTGAAAGAACCAAAATGAATTAGTCTTTCAAAAAGATTTAGAACAGGTTGTACAGGAAGTCAAGTCAAGTCAAGTCATAGAATTTGTATAGCGCACTACATACCCAGAGGGTTTCAAGGCGCTTAGGAAGGGGAGGAGGGTTATTTGTCAAATATCCACGTTTTAAGCTGCTTTCTGAACGCTAGGTGGTTCTGGGTGAGGCGAAGGTAAGCGGGGAGTGAGTTCCATGTTTTAGCAGCCAGGTATGAAAAGGATCTGCCTCCCATGGTGGTCTTGTTGATGCGAGGTACAGTGGCGAAGGCTTGGCTGGAAGAACGTAGTTGGCGGGAGGGGGTGTAGAAGGACAGTCGAGAGTTGAGGCAATCTGGTCCGATGTCGTAGAGTGATTTGTGTGCGTGGGTAAGCAGTCGGAAAGTGATCCTCTTATTGACGGGTAGCCAGTGGAGGTCTTTAAGGTGACCAGAGATGTGTTTGTTGCGTGGGATGTCTAGTATGAGCCTGGCTGAGGCGTTTTGGATTCGTTGGAGTTTCTTCTGGAGTTTAGCGGTGGTACCTGCGTAGAGGGTGTTTCCGTAGTCCAGTCGGCTCGTGGCCAGAGCGTGGGTGACTGTTTTCCTTGTTTCGGAGGGGATCCAGCGAAATGTTTTTCTGAGCATGCGAAGAATGTTGAAGCAGGAAGAGGATACGGCGCTGACTTGTCTGTTCATTGAGAGTGAAGAGTCCAGGATGACGCCAAGGTTCCGTGCGTGGTCTGTCGGGATGGGTGCTTTTCCGAGGGCTTCCGGCCACCAGGAGTCGTCCCAAGCAGAGGGTGATGTACCTAAGATGAGGACTTCTGTTTTGTCTGAGTTCAGTTTCAGACGGCTTTGTTTCATCCATTCGGCGACTTCTTTCATTCCTTCGTGTAGGTTAGTTTTGGCGGTGCTGGGGTCCTTGGTGAGAGAAAGGATCATTTGAGTGTCATCCGCGTAAGAGATGATGTTGAGGTTGTGTTGGCGGGCGATGGCCGCGAGGGGGCTCATGTATACGTTGAAGAGGGTGGGACTGAGTGAGGATCCTTGAGGTACGCCGCAGATGACTTCAGAGGCCTCGGACTTGAATGGAGGAAGGCGGACTCTCTGGGTTCTTCCGGTGAGGAACGAGGTGATCCATTCAAGAGCTTTTCCTTGGATTCCGATGTTATTGAGGCGTTGTAGAAGGGTGCTGTGGCAGACTGTGTCAAATGCAGCAGAGAGGTCGAGGAGGATGAGGGCGACTGTGTCTCCATTGTCCAGTAGAGTTCGAATGTCGTCTGTTGCTGCGATGAGGGCGGTCTCAGTGCTGTGTTTTGCTCGGAAGCCAGATTGTGAGGGGTCGAGGGATTTGTTGGCTTCGAGGAAGGCGGCGAGCTGGTTGTTGACGGCTTTCTCGATGACTTTGGCCGGGAATGGAAGAAGCGAGATGGGGCGGTAATTTTTGAGTTCGGTGGGGTCCGCTGTTGGTTTTTTCAGGAGGGCGGTGAGTTCAGCGTGTTTCCAGTCTTCTGGGAAGGTAGCGGAGTTGAAGGAGCAGTTGATGATGTCTCGGAGGTGCGGTGCAATGACGGAGTCTGCTTTGTTGAAGATGTGGTGAGGGCATGGGTCTGTGGGGGATCCGGAGTGGATGGAATTCATCAGGCGGATGGTGTCCTCAGTGGAGATTGGGTTCCAGGCGTTAAGGGTGTTTACGGGGGGAAGATGGTCAGCAGATGGTAGGGTGGGTTGGTTTCCGGGTTGGTTGTCAAAGCTGTTGTGGATGTCTGCAATCTTGTTGTGGAAAAAAGAGGCTAGGGAGTCGCAGAGGGTTTGAGAGGGGGTGATGTCATTGGAGTTGGCCGAGGGGTTGGAAAAATCCTTGACGATGTTGAAAAGTTCCTTGCTGTTGTGGGCGTTGTTGTCAAGTCGATCCTTGAATGCTGTTTTCTTGGCTTTTCGGATCAGTTGGTGGTGAGTGCGGGTGGCGCTTTTGAAGGTGTCCTTGGTGCTGGTGGTGGGGTCTTTTTTCCAGGCCTTTTCAAGGGAGCGGCAGAGTTTCTTGGACTTCTTGAGATCATCGTTGAACCATGAGGCCTTCTTGCTGCCAGGTTTGCTTTGACGTTTTTTCAGTGGTGCTAAGGTGTCGGCGGTGTTGGATAACCATAGGGTGAGGTTGGCGGCGGCTTCGTTGGCGTTAGAGGAGAGGGCTGGGGAGCTTCGAAGGAGCGATGCGGAGATTTGGTCCGTGGTGATTTTGTTCCAGTTTCTTTGCAGGGTAGGTTGGGAGTGGTTGATGGGTTTTGGCTTGTTGTAGGTGAAGTGAACGCAGCTGTGGTCAGTCCAGAGGAGATCCGTAGTGTGGCTGAAGGAGACATGATTGCTGGAAGTGAAGATGGGGTCGAGTGTGTGACCTGCGATATGGGTGGGGGAAGTGACTAGTTGTTTAAGTCCGAGGTTGGCGAGGTTGTCCACGAGGGTGGCAGTGTTGTGGTCGTTTATCTTTTCGAGGTGAAAGTTGAGGTCTCCCAGAAGAATATAGTCTTTGGAGGGGAGCGCGTGTGGAGAGATGAAGTCCGTGAGGTCTTCACTGAATTTTGCGCGGGGTCCTGGTGGTCTGTAGAGGAGAGTGCCTCTGAGTGTGGTTTTGGGGTCGATGTGGATCTGGAAGTGAAGGTGTTCGGAGTTGGCGAGGTTGGTGTCAGAGCTGGTTGAGATGCGGATTGATTTCTTATGGACGATAGCGATTCCTCCTCCTGTGTGGCTGGTACGGTCTTTGCGAGTGATCTTATAGTCTTCAGGGATGGCAATGGTGATGTCTGGTGCGGAGGAAGCATTCATCCATGTTTCCGTAAGGAAGGCGACGTCTGGAGAGAAGGTGTCTAGTAGGTTCCATAGGTCAATGGCGTGCCTGTGCACCGATCGGGTGTTGAGAAGGATGCATTGTAGGTGGTTAGGGTCGGGAATCTGTGGTGTAGTCGTAGCGGAGATGTTGTAAGTGCCGCTGAATTTGCAGGAGTAGCAGGAGAAAGGACCATGGGTGTGTCCAGGAGCGGCTTGGACGCAGTTGGGGGCGCGACCGGGGTTAAGGGCTTGGAGGGTGGCGGCATCGTAAGTAATGCGGGAGAGCTGGGCAGCGCGAGGGACAGGGGGTCTGGCGCTGGGCGCGGTCCAGGCGCGGACGGGCGTAGACGGGCTTACCTTTGGCGCACCTTCGGCGCGGCTGGGGCGCGGTCGCTGCGCGTGAACGCTGCGCGCGGTAACTACTGTCATATATGGATAGTGGTGGGGGAGGGGCGAGGGCGGCTCAGCTGGGAGGCGGGGCGGGCTCCAGGGATCACAACAACAACAAAATGGAGGCGGAGGGGGGAGCACAGCGTCGCGCTAGTCAGAACGCGCAAATATAGTGAAAGTGAAAGCGGCACGTATAATTAATTAAATACCAAAAAGAGCAACTCGGCAGGCAGGCACACAGCAGGTAAATGCAATTAGGCAGAAATCAAGGGCAAAAGCAGCACAACGATACCGAGTGTCACGAGGGGACACTGGGGAGCGACCACTCAGCCTGAGGGACAGGAGCGAGTCACGGCGCTCTAAGGTTCTGCAGCGCTGATCAGGTCAGTGGGAGGGCGGCTCAGCTGGGAGGCGGGGCGGGCTCCAGGGATCACAACAACAACAAAATGGAGGCGGATGGGGGAGCACAGCGTCGCGCTAGTCAGAACGCGCAAATATAGTGAAAGTGAAAGCGGCACGTATAATTAATTAAATACCAAAAAGAGCAACTCGGCAGGCAGGCACACAGCAGGTAAATGCAATTAGGCAGAAATCAGGGGCAAAAGCGGTACAACGATACCGAGTACAGTGAAAGCGGCACGTATAATTAATTAATTAACAAAAAGAGCAACTCGGCAGGCAGGCACACAGCAGGTAAATGCAATTAGGCAGAAATCAAGGGCAAAAGCAGCACAACGATACCGAGTGTCACGAGGGGACACTGGGGAGCGACCACTCAGCCTGAGGGACAGGAGATAGAGAAGGATGCAATAGTAAAGATAAGAAAGGAAGATAAGAAATTTGTAAGTAAATTGTTTCTAGTGGAAAAAAGACAAACGGTGGAGACCAATGATAAATTTGAGAAACAGTTGTACCAATTCCAATGTCTCCCATTCAGACCGTCAGCAGCACCATAGTGTATTACAAAGGTTTTAAGACCAATTAGAACATTGGAATGTTGAGCACTACATTGAACAGAATGGAGTGCTCTGGGCTGCTAATGACTGGTAGAAGCCTGAAGCCTCGACATTCCAATGTTTTCCATTCACAGCTTTTGCTGTAAACAAAGGCCTCACAGAGCCTGAAGGGATTTCAACCCCCTCGAGCTCCGTGAGGCCTTTATTTTAATATTAGAACATTCTACCCTCTAGGGGCAGAATTTTGTAATAGCCCGAGAGCCCACGGCTATACCGGCCATTAAAGTCCCACTCCCAGCTCGGCCCTTTAACACTAGACAAGTGTTAGCAGTATGGTTAATTTTTTCCTGGGCATTAATGTTTTTTTTCCTATTATCCAGCAACAGTTTTAAAAAAAAGCATTTACATAATTATTTAGATAACAATACAGCAAGAAATAAGGTGATGTTCATAGCTATGTATAGGTACACTTCCTTTAGCCCATTTGCAAACGTAGCATTAGTATGCAGCAGAGACTTGTTTACACAGATCTTGACTGGTGCTAATACATTTGTAAACACTCCAAAATTCACTCTTTTTGTCAAGATTTAGGTTTGTATGACCAGCATCGCGGTTCCCCCAGTACTAGATGTCACAGCAGCTGGAAATAGGAAAAGCCAACAGCATGATGCAGATTAGATGTCACTAGCAGCAGGAGCTTAAGCACAGTGACCAATTGGGGCATACGCATGTCAGGTGTATTGTATTGTAGCTGCATTAGGTAATATTACATGTGCAAAGCACATGTATACACCTTGATGATAAATAACATATATGTAATGCTACTTAACTCAATATTACTTCAGAAAGAGCAAAGGGTGACCGTACTCCCAGAATTGGAATCTGTGACAGTGATGGATTCATGCAGTGAGTAGATTAGTCCACTCAACCCCAGGTCATAAGTCTTAGGTAGGTAGGTAGAAAAAAGGGTTAATTTAGACAATTGTCCATATAACATTCTAAAAAGCACAATAAACATCAATAAAAAGGTCACATCGTACTACCTGACAACCCCATCTAAATAGCGCATTTCTGAAAACAACTCTGTAGCTTTCCCCCTATGGAGAGTACCAAATTTTAAAAACAGAGGTCTTAAATACTTAATTCGATTTGCGAAATAAAAAACAGGTCATTAGTCTTCGACTGAGAGCTCTTTGTTCTACTGTAGGAAAAACGTGGATACCTGCCATGTTCTGCTGGCAATACGTTTGACTCCCAACAAGGCCGATGCAGCTGTCCATCCTCCTTAGGTCAATAAAGTGAGCATCATTACGGTGGATAACAGGAACATATGAGTGCTTAGAAACAAAGTGTGGTATGAAACGCTGTATTACTTATTGAGTTGTCATTCATTTAGAGCTTTAAAGTATTGCTTATTATGTGTCTTACATTTTGGTATTTCTTGCAGGGGAGTCTAATAGTGGACTACGGCTGCAGCCAAATGTTTTAACTATCCAGCTATCACTGGAACCGATTGATACTCAGTCATTTCAAAGGTGAATCATTGACATACTTAATGCTGAAAATACTAGCATGGGTCTGACCTCGCAATCCAATATTTGATTCCGTGGGCATGCAGAAGTGGATTTGCCCATGAGGTCAGCGGGGGTCAATTTATGACCCAGTGATTTATGAAGCCTCCAAGGTCACTTTGTGTGGCCTTGAGTGGCTCTATAAATCTGAAGTAAGGAAACGCAGCGCAAATCCCTGTCTTGCCTTACTCTGCCCTGGCAAGACCTTCCATGGACGTTGCATGGGTGTTCCCATGCAACTCCAACAGTTTTTGACACATCCCCAGATTTACCAGAACTGATAGACATGGGAATGCACCAAAAAGACATGCCTTCTCAGGCGAGGCGTAATGAGGAGAAATATCTTTAATTCTCCTCACTTCATTCTGAGGCACACATAGAAAGAGGAATATGCCTCAGAGGATAATTATTGTGCAGGTGGGTGCCTCTTCCTGCACAAAAACAATCCTGCATGCAATGCAGGCACCCTTGAGCCAAAAGGCTGGATTGTGCCGCATTGCCTTAAATATGGTGCGTTCCTGCCTTTTCCCAGCCACGCAGCGCAGCAAGGTTACTTACTGCACTGCGCTCCATGACATTCTCGTAAATTAGCTCTTGAGTACTTTCCCAGTAGACTGGTGCAGCTGAAAGACCCCAAAGGTATGAAGCAAGGCCAATCAAATAACTTTAGACTGGCACAAAAATGACTGCTCCAGCCCCAGAGGCATTGACATGTAGGGAAGTCAAGCAGTGTCTGGAAATGGCAGTACATCCCTACTACTAGAATAGTCTAGGAATACCCACTTTTTAGTTGGATCACTCCATAAATACTAGATTGACACTGAAAGGGATGTCACTTCAGCATAGCCAGGCACTCCACGCTCCACAAAGACAGCCATGAGACTGTCCTAGACATTGGCACAGTAGTGTACCAGTATGCATGCCCAGGCCTTACCACAAAACGACTGTTTCTATCACAGTGTCATCTTTAACCCATGCTGCACACATAAGCAAGGATAACTGAGGCATGAGATCATGAGCTGGAGGGTAAGCAAAACTAAAGTAAGTGCAAGCCTTTTTCCCATCATTAAAAGAGGGGGCCTCCATAAAAGGTGGAATCCAGGGCCAGAGTCTACTGTCAAAGGTGTGACACTTCGAATGGCACTTTCTCGCAAGTAAATCAAACCAATGGCCAGTATTTGAGTACCTCTTTGAGGGATTTGTTACCATATATTCAGACATATCACACAACACTGAACATGCGCTTAAAACAAGCTAGGCCTATAGGCGTTGCTAGTGCTCCTTAGCAGTATCAGATAAATGAGTAATATTAAATATGCAGTTGTGAGTAATTCATACTGAAAATGTTTCAGTTCTGAGAAAATTAAATTGTGAATTCAACAGTACTAGACCTGTGGAAGGGTCTGTTGTCTTCAGAGTGTCTCAGTCATTCATGTTCTTATTTCACATCACTTTCACTCCTCTGCAGTTTCTCACTCTGTTAGCCACTAATGCCATTTTTCACCTCAGATCTTTCTGAAATCCACCATCTGCATATCTCACACTGCATCTCCTTCCACTTCTTCAGGTTCTTTTCACTCTGCATGTACTTCCCTGTGCCACCCTTTTGCCTATGTTCTCTCTCTCTTGCTCTATCTCTCTCTCACACACACACACACACACACACACACATACACACTACCTCTCCACACTCTCTCTCTTCACAGTCTCTCTCTCTCGCTCCTCATCTGTAAGGACAGCATTTTCTTTTAGTTTGGTGCTGTCAATATTTCCACAGCTGTGTACCACCTGCTTACTCCTTCAATTACAATTGGCACATGTGACTTTATGAGCTGTGAGGAGAGGCTACAGAATGGATGAGCATGTAGTCGAAACAACTTTGATCCATCGACAGGCACTATGAGAAACTTTAATTGACTTCTGCCTCAAATCCAGCCCACTCAGTCAAGCCCTTTCATGTACACCCACCCAAACTTGAACTTATCCAGACACATAGAGACGACTCAGTTCACAGACTATGCACTATACAAGAATAACAGGGTGCAGGAAAAAAATATGGAAAAAGCATGTACCCTTAGGAACGTAAGCAAAGGAAATGTAAACCTGGACTGCATAACTGACATGGATTACCTTAAAGGAAGGGTTTACCATCGTTTTGTGTACTCTGTAGAGAGCAAAAAAGTTTATGACACGCACTACCAGGATACTTCAAATTTTGAAAGGGTGTAGTGTGCTACTGGGGATTCCCTTTCTAAAAAGTGTTTAACATGTAAACAACCAAGTTGCATGTCCTGGTTAGGAGATGTCCCCCTGTGCACAACTTTTAATCCCAAATGAATGGGTAAAGCTTTGATCAAGATAAATAGTCCTCCAATTAAACAATTTGCTCTTTTCTGTGATGTTCATTTACACAAACAAATATACGATATTTCTTCATATCAAATTTGTGGCTTTTTTGGGGCGAAAGCCCATACACTTTTTAATACATCAATCCCGATGCATTTCGGGCAACCCAGTGCCCTTCATCAGGGGGAAACATCTGTAATGAAACAAATAAACAGCGCTTACATGAAGAAAACACCCCAAGGGGGTGTATGACAATACAATGAGAATGTAAAACCTTATCTCCCACATCTGCAAAAAGAAATAACAAATAGTCTGAAACATCTAAACAAGTGGTTGAAACCATGAATGTGTACGTGTCGAAAAAGAAGTTCTAAGTCTGTTAAGAAAAACGGTGCACGTGCGGGCGTAGTGAAATCAGAGTGAACAGGTGGACCTCAAAACGTTAAACCACAAGCTCGAGTGATGCGACTTAATGGTAGTTGTGCGTCACGGTAAACGTGTGTTGGTAAAAAGAAGTGTAACGTATAAACAAACGTGAGTATCACTAATGGTAGGGATGAAGTGGATGGAACACATGCAAGTCCGTGCACGGCGAGCAGCCGTGCAGCGGGATTTAAATATAAAAGCTCTATGATTACTCACAATGCGATTACTATGAACAATGCGCATCAACATGAATATAAAACAACCGAGAGTCAATCTGTGAAACTCCCAGGAGTGAGGTTCGCTGGGGGTCGCGTAACTAGTTAGCATGGAGGAGTCTTGTTCGTTATCGGAATTAACCAGACATGTGGGTGGTGGTGCATGGCCGTTCTTAGTTGGTGGAGCGATTTGTCTGGTTAATTCCAATAACGAACGAGACCCCTCCATGCTAACTAGTTACGCGACCCCCAGCGAAGGCGCGGTATTAGACTTATTGCCATTTCCGGCAGTCTCTCTTCCCTGACTTTTTCTCTGGCCCGGTTTCCATGACAACAACAGACACCACGCAGGATCAGGTTTTTTGCCACATTCCTGACGTTCCTTACATGCAGTGTTACTAGCAGACAGCGATAACATCCCGGGAATGACACGCCCCCAGAGTGTCTCTTCTTTCACTTTTTCCGGTGAGCGCGCGATTGTATTTATTTATTTATTTATTTATTTATTTATGTAGTTTGTAGAGCGCACAGCTACCCCCGAGGGGGTGTCCCGGCGCTAGAACCTGAACCTCCAGGTGAGAAGAAAGGGGCAGGGAGGGAAACAGCAGGATAAGAATCAGAGTCCAGAAAAGAGCCAAGTTTTGAGTCTGGCCCGGAAGATGGATTCAGAAGGACAGAATCTAAGATCGATTGGCAAAGCGTTCCACAATTTTGCCGCGATAACACTGAACCCTCTGCCACCCATTCTAGTGAGTCTAAAACGGGGAGAGATCAGAAGGCGGAGGTCATTGGATCTCAGGGATCTGATGGAACGGGATATTGAGACACGTTTTTTCAAGTAGTTGGGTCCGAGGTCGTTGATGGCTCGGTAGGCGAGGGTAAGGACCTTGAACTGGATACGGCTGGCCACCGGTAGCCAGTGAAGTTCCTTACGATAAGCGGAGACTGATTGACGGTAGGGGATATTACCAATCAATCTGGCCGCCGCATTCTGGACAATCTGAAGCCGGTCTATCAGATATTGGGGGGCACCAGCATAAAGGCTGTTGGCATAGTCCAGGTGAGACGTGATGAGGGCATGGGTAACTGTACGGCGGGAGTCCAGTGGGAGATAGGGAAGTATCTTTTTGATCATGCGCAGCTTCAGGAAGCAGGCAAAGGTCACTTTATTGACCTGAGTTTTGCATGAGAGGGAGTCGTCAAACTGAAATCCCAGGTTACGAGCAGAGTGAACGGGAGAGGGAGCAGGATCAAGTGCCGTGGGCCACCACCAAGAGGAAGGGATGGGAATTTTCTGGTTAAAAAACAGCACCTCTGTCTTGTCTGCATTGAGTCTAAGGTGGTTATCAGTCATCCAGACACTGATGTTGTTGAGGCACTGGCGGAAGTTGGTGAACGCGGAGTCCGAGTGGTCTCTGAAGGAAAACATCAGCTGAGTATCGTCAGCATAAGAGACCACCCTGACTCCGTAGGACTCCACAACGTCGGCCAGTGGGGCAAGATAGATGTTAAAAAATAGAGGGCTGAGGGCGGAGCCCTGTGGCACACCGCATGACAAGGGTTTATCCTCCGATTTGAAAGGCCGCAACAACACCCTCTGACTTCTTCCTGAAAGGAAGGACTCGATCCAGCTAAAGGCAGTGCCGCCAATGCCTATCTGTTTGAGTCGGTCAAGGAGGATGAGGTGGGAGACAGTATCAAATGCAGCGGACAGGTCGAGGAGGACCAGCATAGCCTCCTCGCCCCTGTCCACGCATTCCCGGATCGTTTCCGATACTTCCAGCAATGCCGTCTCTGTGCTGAATCCCGCCCGGAATCCGGATTGTGAGTCGTGCAGTAGAGAGTTGCTTTCCAAATACTCCGTGAGTTGCAGCTGTATGGCTTTTTCCAGGACCTTTGCGGGTTTGGGGAGAAGGGAAATGGGGCGGTAGTTGGCGAAGATAGTGGGATCAGCATCAGCCTTTTTTAGGATGGGAATCACCAAAGCCTCCTTCCAAGTGGTAGGGAAAAAGCCATGGAGGAGGGAGGCGTTCCAGATGGAAAGGAAGGAGCAGGCTAACGAGGGAGCCAGCTCTCCCATAAGTTTAGCAGGGACAGGGTCCGAGGGGGCGCCAGATTTGCAGTGGGTGAGTAACCTAATAGCATCGTCCAGAGTGAGTTTATTGAAGGAGAGGAAGGACGGAGAAGCAGGGGGACTTGTGGAAGGAGGCAGGGAGGCTAGCCCTTTAGGGAAGGAGATACAGAGTTTGTTTATTTTTTCAAGGAAGTAGTCAGAGAGTCCCTCGCATAGGGCCTGACTCGCAGAGTTCTGAGTGGCCCTAGCCGGAGGATTAATGAAGTCTTTGACAATGGTGAAGAGGGTTTTTGACGAGTTTTTGGCATTAGCAATTTGAAGAGAGAAATGGTCTTTCATAGTGATTTTTTTTTGTTTGAGGAATTTTTTCAGAGCAGATTTGTAAGTAAGTTTAGCTTCAGGGTCATAGTTTAGTCTCCACTTACGTTCGAGTGCTTTGCATCTGCTTTTTTCCTCACGGAGGGAGGTGGAGAACCAGGGGGCGGAGGGGCGAGATCTAGTGGAGGCAATGATTTTCTGGGGAGCAATGGTGTCAATAGCTTTGATAAGGGCAGTATTTAGCCTAGAGACATTACCGTCAATATCAGTGGAGAGGTATTCCGTCTGGAAGTGGAATACCGAGTCCAAGGTGGCACATGTGACCTTATGCCACTTTCTTCCCAACTCCTTCCTGGGGGCCAGGGGGGCAGATTTCCGGCCTAGGGCAAGAGAGAAGGGGATAAGATAGTGGTCGGACCAAGTAAGGGGGAGGGGGGGGAAGACTGTGATAGTCGAAAAGTTGGCGAAAATAAGGTCCAAGGTGTGACCAGCCACATGAGTGGGACCGGTGACTAATTGTGTGAGGTTCAGACTATCCATGGTTTCCAACAGATTGTTCGCCTTCACGCAGAGAGGGTTGTCTACGTGGAGGTTAAAGTCACCTAGGACTAGAAAATATTGGTGTTTAAGGGATAGGTCAGCCAGCTGGTGGGTAAGTGCAGTAAGAGAAGGGGAGGCGGCAGTTGGGGGGTTGTAGACTAAGGTGCCAGCCAGTATAACTGCCGCGGAGTCAGATACAGAGAAGTACATGGCTTCAATTATACCGATGTTGGTAAGTTTGGTAATGGTCAGCTGAAGATGGGATTTGAGGATGACGGCTAGTCCGCCTCCAGATTTTCCTCCAGCCCGGTTGATGCATTTTATGTCGTAGCCTGGGGGGATGGCCAGATAGATATCCGGAGAGGAGGAATCAGTGATCCAGGACTCGGTGAGAAATAAAATATCCCACTCGTCAGAGGAAATTGACATCCAGATATCGTTGGCATGACGGGGGAGTGACCGGCAGTTGACCAGGCCTGCTTTCAGCGTCCGATGGTGAGACGAAGAGAGCTGCGATGTGGGATAAAAAGGCAAACGAGGTAGGTAGGACGGGAGAGTGAAGTTACATTGAGGGCAACGGAAAGGAACATTTTCCAAATGGTCAGGGTTGCAGAGGATAGTGGCCGAGCAGGGGGAGGAATTTAATAGATGTAGTTGGGTGTTGGTCCAGCACGTGCGGGTAGAATCAGCGGAACTGGCAGGGGGTCTGGCCCTGGGCACGGTCCAGGCGCGGACGGGCGCAGACGGGCTTGCCTTAGGCGCGCCTTCGGCGCGCAAACGGCGCGCCCGCTGCGCCCGTCCGCTGCGCGTACGGAAGTGACACATGATTTATGTAGGAGTGGGGTGGGGCGTGGCCACCAAGGGGGCGTGGTTAAGTCGCACGCCGGCAATGGCGCCGAGTTACCTTCCCTGGAATCGGCTGTCAGCGCTGAGGCAGCGCTGAGCCCACCAAGCGGTCGGGATGGCAGTCACAAGTTAATAACACAGGTAAAGAGTGCTGATAAAATCGGCAATTATGCAAATAAGTGACACACAAAGATTAAAATAGAGTAACAAGCGGCTCCCGGCTTTTCGCCTCAGGAGTATCAGGGGTTCTGGCAGGTAAAGCTAAGCATTCAGCTTAAGTACACCGTGGGGGGGGGCGTGGCCACCAAGGGGGCGTGGTTAAGTCGCACGCCGGCAATGGCGCCGAGTTACCTTCCCTGGAATCGGCTGTCAGCGCGGAGGCAGCGCTGAGCCCACCAAGCGGTCGGGATGGCAGTCACAAGTTAATAGCACAGGTAAAGAGTGCTGATAAAATCGGCAATTATGCAAATAAGTGACACACAAAGATTAAAATAGAGTAACAAGCGGCTCCCGGCTTTTCGCCTCAGGAGTATCAGGGGTTCTGGCAGGTAAAGCTAAGCATTCAGCTTAAGTACACCGTGGGGGGGGCGTGGCCACCAAGGGGGCGTGGTTAAGTCGCACGCCGACAATGGCGCCGAGTTACCTTCCCTGGAATCGGCTGTCAGCGCGGAGGCAGCGCTGAGCCCACCAAGCGGTCGGGATGGCAGTCACAAGTTAATAACACAGGTAAAGAGTGCTGATAAAATCGTCAATTATGCAAATAAGTGACACACAAAGATTAAAATAGAGTAACAAGCGGCTCCCGGCTTTTCGCCTCAGGAGTATCAGGGATTGTATGCGCTATATATACCGGCCCACCTCACTGCCAGTGGATTCCACTCTACCCTAAGGCGGTTCCAGAAAGGAGCTAAGGTCGCTCACGGCTCCAGGTAAGCAGGATGCCTCCCCACCTATATGCGACACTCTTTCCTAGTAGTCGCTTTCCTCTGCCTGCGTTCTTGTGCATGCCTACCATCACGCTTTTCCGCTACCCACGCCTGTCCGTCCTTATTGTTTTCAGGCCTCCTACCGTTGCCCCCTTCCACCTTTTTACCTTTCTGCCCTTCTCCAATCTCCAATTGGTCACTACACCTTATCTGGTAGTTTCCGCCTTGGGGGACTGAATCTGGGCTTTCCTCTCTGTCACCCAAGACTTCCACGTTTGGACATTTTTTGCAGTCTGTGTCCTGCATGCCATCTTCCCACGTTTACCTCCCTGCTGTCCCTTGTCTGAGTTCATACCCCTACACGGCAGCCCATACCCCGTAGGGCCTTTACTAGCCTCTTATGTCCCCGTGCGGTGGTTTTTCACCGTACTTCTAGACCACGGCACCCTATAGGCGTACTGAGGCCGTGGCCGGGTCTCCCATTCCCTTTGCGCTTGCACGTGTAAGACTCATTATTGACACAGTGGTTATACACCCCAGCATGACGGCCCACATCGCCGTTAGTCTCAAACTAGCCCCCTGTTGTCCCGTGCAATTTCTGTGCACTTGTATCCCAGACCATTACTTGCTTTAGGCGCACCGGGCCTTAACTGGGTCTCCTATTTCTTCAATACCCGCATGTCTCAGATCCAACGTGGATACAGCGGGTTGTGATTTGACGCCTTTTTCTGATTACACTCCCACACGGCAACCCACCCCCCATTGTCTCTGATAATCACATGTGGGTCTGTGTTTGTTTCAATTGACTCCTTGCTTTCACCCTTGATATGTGCCTGACACACTGAGGACCATTCTTTGGGCTACCCACGACCCTTGTACTCGCCAGCCTTATTTCCGTCAGGGCGACCTAGTCTACTTCTTGACCTCTGCTCCCACCAACAACTTCTGAAGTATCTTTGAATACAGATCGCTATTGCCCACTGTGTTCCTAACCTTCGCACCAGCTTTTACCAGACTCTGTCCCATGAATCTTGGTGGGATTTTGCTCATTATGGGGCATATCATCAAGGACCGGCGATAATTATCGCTAAGCGCACTTAGCGCTAGGATAATTATCGCTGGCTAACGTGTATTTTTATCGCTGAGATAGCGTGCGATTAGCAACGCTTATCTCAAAAGCGATAAAAATCCTAGCACTAACTGCCAAACGTGAGATTATCGCTGGAAACCCAACGATAATCTCACGAAGTTTGGCATTAGCTTGATGATAGGGCCTCACATACTTAGCTATGATATCCACCTTCCATAGGATATCATGGCTAAGTCAGTCCTGAAGCAGGCGTAAGGAAAGTAGCAATAACAGGGGTTATCGCTACTTTTCTTGCCGCTATGCTTCATAGCGTGGGGCTTGATGATAGGAGAAATGTCGCTTAGCGACATTTCTCCAGTCATGTCAGGGCAGGAACGCCCACTTTGCATATCATTAGAGATGCAAAGCTGGGCGTTAAGAATTTGGGCGCTAAGGCAAGGTTTCACGCGATAGCGTGACCTTGCTAATTAGGCGATAAAATTATCGCCGCTTTTCGCCCGAAAACGGACGCAAAAGCGGCGATAATTTTTTATCGCCTCGTTGCTGATATGCCCCTATGTCTTTCCCCCATGCCAGACACACATCTTTGGGCCCTTATCAAGGAGGCCATGGATGCGCCATCACACACGTGATTTCGCCCGATCGTGGACACGGTCTATTCCCACTAGGAGACCTGCATACTTTGGAGTTCCACGCAAACATTTGATACGATAGACACGGTATGTAGCATCCAGCTCTGAGACACCACCTACTTCACAATGTATTGTTTATGTTTTTTCCCCCATACACCTCTTGAATACTACCGTAATGGCCCCAGATGGTTAACGTGCTCCCTTATCCCTCACATCCATGTACATAGTTCCTGCCTCAAATGACTATAGTTTCATCCCATGGCGTGAGGCCCAGTACGCCCTGGTTTGTGCACAGACACTCCAATTTCTATATATTTTCTCTTGAACGCCTCACACCGCGGTTGTCCTACAGTGTGCACTTATTTGCGATCACACCCACCATCCGTGGCGCCTACTTTGGCATCTCCACAACTGGACACACTGGCAACTGTACACAATACATGAAGGATTAATTATCATTAGCCCTATTCAACGGTACCTATGGACTAGGGTGACCAACCGTCCGTAAATTTCACGGACAGTCCGTGAATTTACTGTTGTGTCCGTTGTCCGTGAAGGAAGTTTCCACGGACGGCATTTGTCCGTAATTTTAGCCTTGGGGCCAAAAGGCAAATGTTCAGCTGTTGAGATGGCTCAGCTCACGCAGAATGGGGATCTCCCGTGCAGTGATTCAGAGGGAGGGGCAGCCAGGGTGCCGGGCTGCTTCAAAGAATGTAAATGTGGGGACTGGTTAATCTGGGGATGTAAAGGATGCTTGAATGAGAAATAAATAGGTGTTAATTGACCTAAACTGCCTGAGGTGAAAGATTTCTTCTTTCTCCATGGTATTGTTAAGGTGTTCCAAGCTGAACTGTGAAGTGTGTACTTTGCAACTACAACTGAGGTCACAAACCACTATTACATTACATTGCTATTTCATACCGTCTCATGTTTACAATTCGTAAGGTGTCGCAAACCCCCTTTCAGAATTCAGAACCTCTTTCCCCACTCTTAAAACAGGTTTTTTGTTTCGCTATGGAAGCGTGATTCAAAGACTTTGCTACTAAAAAAAAAATCTTTATGACATGCGGCCCCTGGTGGATTGACCTGTCGTATTCTCCTTGCATTAAACATGATTTTTTCCTTCTTGCGCTTTTAACTGTGGAAATGCAGGCTCTGGATAGTGATAGTGTATTAGCTGCAGTAAAATACATATATCAATGTCACCTTTGCAACTAACATCAAAATAATCACAGATGGGATGTGATATTGGTCAGGGCTTTAAGTGGGCCGGGTCCTGCCTGTGCTCAGTGCCGGGTACAGTTCTAAAAAGCAGGTGCTGAGATGGGTCCCTATTGGGCTCTCTATTTTTGCCCTAATCCTCAGGGTGGAAACAAAATCTTAACTGTGCTGCACTTCCACCCTTCCCTGCCTTTGATGTAACTCTAAAGAGACTGGTTACAGTTCTTTCACAGTCTCATAATTTTAGAACTGAAGCATTTTCAATATTATTTACAATGAAGCCAACGTTGTTGCTTATTTGTCTTATGCAACTAACAACCATTGACAAAGCCAAAAGTCCTGGCTTCTTCTAGGTGGATTGTTAATTATGGTGTTATTTATCTGGATGCACTGACAGAAGCAGCAAATTTACCAGTCGGGTGCAAAATATGCTAAGCACAGATTTCTTAGCTTATGTGTTTTTAAGCCACACCCTTAGTTACATCGGCCAAGCCCCTTTGACAGACCCCCCAGTTTTTTCACCCCACTTAAAGCCCTGTACTAGTTACATATGGCTGTCCTGTAGCTCTTCTTCATCATTTTACTACACCAGTCAGCAGAAACATATCATGCACCATTTGAGGTCATTTGTGTCCTGCAAGCTAGAGGCGGTGGAGACGTAAACCTTAGGGGTTTGCATGATATCACCTCAGTACAGCTTCTGACACATAAAACAAGCTACAAAGAAGGGGGCCTGACATTTAAGGTTATACTGCCCCACCTGTGATCCTCAACTTCTTGGTATAACTATACTGCTCTTCTACCTTTACCCTGCTTTCGTCCACTCTTCTTGCTTACGTTCAGATTTACTAGTGTATATCTTGCTGGCATCTTTTTGGGCTGGATTTTTTTATACTGTCGACATTTCAATATCTCAAGGTTAGCATTGATCGGCAATTCCCTTTTCATGCTTTCATGTCATACACCTTCTGCACATCTATGTGGACATGCTACAATGATTATTGTTTCTATGCTAATGCGATTCTTACTCCTGTTATGACAACACTTTATATGGCGCTCCGCAAATAGTTTCTCTACACTCCTGCTATGTGAAATCTATTGTGTAGTGCGCTGTAATAGTTTCATCATGTGCTCCCCCTACCCTTCCATATTCCTTTTACAGATCCCTCAAGCCGGTTTGAGTGGAGTCTGCACAACTGAAAAAAAGAAAATAAACTGCCTTGCTAGATATTTTACAAAGAGACTGTGCCTGTTTTATTTTTCCCAGAGTCTGCTTTCATTTTCTCATGCACAATGTATGGATTTAAGACAAAGCATACTTCCAGTGCTCTGGAAATAGGAACGCACGGGGAAGGAGAGATGTGGTACTATCCTTGTGCTCTCTTCTCCTGTATATGCGAACAACAGCAGTTCAGTGACTTGGTGCAATTTTCATATTTCAGACTAGGGTGCAATGTCATCATCATTAACGGCAAATGTACTTGCCCATGGACGTTGGCTCAATTTATTAGGTCTCACATTAGCCAAGACCTTTTGGTTTTGCTAAAATTATATGTATAATATGACACAAAGCTGTCTACTCGGAGGATTGCACTCTAATCCAGCAGTGCAGGACACATTAAGCTACATCCTATGTGTGCTGCTTTACATCTCACAGTGCAAACACAAGGAGATGATGGACTTTTCAGACACTCACCCCCAGTCACAGTGGGTTGAATCCATCATCATTTTTTAGCTCACTTCGCCACCCCAGTTCAGACCCAGCCATATGAAAATCAGTCTTGACCCTGTGCCTCATGGGAACAGTCCAGCCCGAACTGCCAAGCCAGGTCTTCCCTGAACCGGAAACAAGCATCCTGGGACTGGTTTCGGGGTAACACCCCTCATTAGCCAGGCTAGCGTGAATCCAGTGGCAAAGTAAGCAAGGGACCCACGTCTGGGCATACCCTGCCAACTTAGGGAGAACAAAGCAAACACAAGGAAATGATCGATGGAGAGCTGAAACTTTTCGACACTCACCCCCAGTCACAGACCTGGGTTGAATCCATCATCATTCTTTAGCTCACTTCGCCACCCCAGTTCAGATCCAGCTATATGCAAATCAGTCTTAACCCTCTGCCTCATGGGAACAGTCCAGCCTGAACTGCCAAGCCAGGTCCTCACTGGACCAGAAACAAGCATCCTGGTACCGGTTTCGGGGTAAAACCCCTCATCACCCAGGGTAGCTTGAATCCAGTGACATCTGACACAAAGCTGCTCACTCGGACTGCACTCTAGTCCAGCAGTGCAAGACCCATTTAGCTACTTCCCATGCGTGCTGCTTTATATCTCACAGTGGCACTCAGATATGAGATGCTAGTAATAAAGTCCATCCGAACAAATCTTCCAGACCACTTCTCTAACCACAAATGCTTGCTCAGGACCATGAACTGTAAACAAAATATATTAGACTGAACAACCCAGTGCACTAACCATATAGATTATGATCATATAAAATAACACAAAAAGACCTGTAGAGTTGCTCAAAACTACACGCATACTGAAAAAACGTGAAGTGCATGATTGTCTCAAACTAATATAAACTTATTTTGACTTGTACTTATGTTGGTTGTCTATTTACTTATATACCATTGCACGATCTCTTCTGATGTGTCTGTAAAATGTACCTTTTGTTGCAAATTTATGTCCTGAATTTTGACCATCTGTCCTGAATTTTTGTCCTGAATTTTGACCCTTTGTCCTGAATTTTTACACTCACCGTCCTGAATTTCCCCTCATGCCAGTTGGTCACCCTACTATGGACACAATTCGCTCGACACACGCATTTAGATATGAGTCACAGATTTCTTGAGACATCAGCCTAAACAATTAGGTCCCAAAAGCGAGACCTATTGGCTTTGCCAATGCTTGTTCTTATTGTTTCAGATCTGTCTTTTTTCCCCCCAAGCATCGGCAAAACAAATTGCCGATGCCATTAGCTCCCCATAGGCTAGCCCTATTGGCTTTGCAAATGCGTGTTTACCTTGCAACCAGGAGGTGTGGGCTGATTTATTTGCATGCAAATTGGCAACCACGATAAAGCAAGATATTGAAGTCGCTCTGGGGTTGGAATAAACCCGCAGAAAACTTAAGAAACACCCCATTCTGAAGTAATTAGTCATGGTATTATTTTACCCATAGTTTTTATTCTGACGGAGATGATCTAGATTCTAGAAGATAATAGAAAATATTCCCCTTCATTGATTTACGACTGACCTTTAATATTTGAACACTAGGTGGCAGTGTCGTATAAATGAAGTCGGAGAGTTTGTCAGTACCAAGGGGGTGGAACTTTTTTTTTTCTTTTTTTTGCAACAATAGCCTTCGGAAATATTCCAATAATAGAAAAGTTATTTCATCCACAAAAATAGTCCTAGGGCAAAATGTAATTTCATCAACGTTCGACAAAGTGACTGTTTCCCGTATATTGTATTCCTACGTAACCTTGGACTTTCGCTTTGTTTGAAAATGCCTTGTTCACTCGCAAATTCAATTCAATTCGTTTTATTTCAAGAGTATCTATATATTACACACATCTGATTTTAGTCTGCTGAATCTTAGAAGGCCGTCTTGCACCACTGCAGAATATATACTTACCTCCTGCACATTAATCGCAACAATATCTCTTTCAACTTTTTTTTGCAGTTCCATACATAGCGGCTCGTCGCAATGGCATTGGCACGTTTTAAATGAGCACCAGTTATACTACACATGGTCAACTTATTTTTTGGGGGTACGGGGCGATTAAGTGATTTACCCAAAATCACAATCCCGACGCTGGGATTCAGAACCTCGTTCACTAGTTTCAAAGTCGGCAGCACTGGGGCAACACCACATCCTCTCTCGCCGCTCGATTGCCTCAAAATGTTTATCCAATATTTTAACTTTGAGAAAGCTGGGCAATACCCTGGTACTAGCACAGACAAAGCTCTGGACACTACACAAAATCTACTGGACCCCAGCGCGTTTGGCGGCCCTGGGACTGAACCCCAATGACCAGTGCTGGAACTGTAACTGCCAAAAAAGCAGAGATAAAGCTCTTGTTGATATGCCCCTGAGTTCGCCACCCTGGTAACTGCTTTTATTAGGAGAGATGCAGACACCCAACAAGACAGAGACATACTCGACCTCCTTCTAACAGCAGGAATAACAAGCATTTGCAATGCAATAGGTCTCTCATTTACACGAGTTTAAGCAATTGGCAATGTAAATGACAATGCCTTTTATTTATGTTCAAAAAACAAAAATTGAACATTGGGAACATTGAGGTGGAGAGATAAAGGGGGGGAGAGTATGGTGAGCTGGAAGTATGAAGAAAAAAAAGAGAGAAGAGAGAAAAAAGACAAATGGTGAGGGGAAGAGAAAGAAATACAAAATCAGGACAGAGAACGTTGCAAAGTGATAAGTGGGAAATGATTCAAGGAGAGAGCTGCAAAGATAAGAGGGGGAGAAGAGATATAAAGAAGCAGAGAGATGGAGTAATGAAGGGGCGAAGAAAACACAACAGTGAAAAGACTGATGAGTGAAAATGTAGTGAGTGCAGGGGAAGAAGAAGCAGAAAGGGAGAGGGAGTGTTTAAAGAGAGGAAAGTGGGAAACAAAAGGAGGAGATAAGTTCATAAAGTATGAAGAAAAGCTGGACAGAAGGTGTCAGGAGTTCCCTGGTCTGCAATAACAGGAAGAGGGCGGATATGGCCTCACATACAAATTAGTCAATTCATTTTTACAGAGATGTATCGATCCCAGAGATGTTACATTTGTCACTTCAGCACGTTGTCTAAGTGCTGCTGTGGTCCTGCAATCTGGGGACTTGTTTGAAGCTGGGGCTGGAGGAGGTAATCCTACAGTTCCTAGCTGAGGTGCTCAGTCTGCGATGATGGAAGGGATACCTGTTGAAAATTCTTTTTCTAAGGATAGTATGGGAGGATGTGTGCCAATGGTGCATTCTCCTCCGGTTTTGGCACTTCAATCAAAAGCGGTCGTTTTTTTCAGTTCTAAATCAAATCCTAGGCCTGCCACATCCAGAGACAAAACAAGACTCCTTTACTTCCTTAACATGTTTTGTAAACCTGTGGAACCTAAGATAGTCTGAGCAATTGAAAGTTTCATTTGGAGTGCTGTACATGTGCAAATGTCAGGGTCCATTATGATGGGCAGTCATTTGCTGAGTGTGTGCATGTTTATTTTGGACAGGATATGTCACTCACATTACTGGTCCGAAATCATTAACTCGGTCAGTGCTAGAATACACAGCTGGAAGTACATTTTAGTACCGAAACTGCCGAAAGCATGATAAAAAAATGCATGTAAAAGGCCTGCCATAAACACTTCAGGAACATTACAATCGTATCCAAGTTGCCTCCGAAAAATTGGTAAAGGGGGTCATTTCCGATATTTATATCATTACGTGAGATTCTCACTCAAAGCGTCTCGTGTTATGCATTTAAGTGCCACACATTAGTACCCTGAAAACATGTAAACGTCACACGTTAGCAAAGTGAAAACTTGGTAGCTATGCGTGGATGAAAAGGTACCTTTGTCATTCCAACTCCCACGACAAACACCCTCTTGCCTTTTGCCAGAGCCATGGCTGCGTTAGACGTACACGGGCTCGTTGAAGAACAAGCAGGAAGTGGGATAAGGGAGGGGGTGGCAAATGGCGTGTACAGTTCGCGGGCGCTTTGATGTTCGCAGTGGCCGCGCGGCTCACTGAGAACATCAAAGCGCCCGCGAAATGTACACGCAGGCTGCCAAATGGTGCGCGCGCACGGCGCACATGCACTGGTATTTGGAGGCCTGAAAGCACTTGTTTGCACTTCCAGATCCCCCATTTACAAAAGCTCTCGCGAGTGCAGCGCTTAAGTGCTGTCTCAGGCGAGACCTAAAAATGGTACTCAATAACTGGAAAGACACCTCCAAGGCAAAGTTTAAAGGATGGCTCAACTGGGTGACATACCTTAGGAAAGCGGATACAGTGGCCCTACGAGATTCACCATGGAGACAGCCCGACAGGAAAATGTGGGCAACCCTGGACAAACACCTAGACCCGTATGATCCGTCCTGAATAGGACCAGTAGTACTATCCGGATAGCAACCCACATTAGACAATAGCGAATACGCTAACTCTCATTCTATGCCATCCTCTCTCTCTCTTGCTCTGGCCCCCTGTCCCTCTCTGTGCTTTCTATGAACCATAAGAGTGCAGTGGGTGGCGACCCTGTAACAACAAGCGATGCAGAGTGCATGTTAATCGTTAATTGTTTTATGTATGGTTTATGTTATATTTTATATGTCATGGGTTTTGGGGAGAAAAAAACAACATTTTAATAAAAATCTACTGAAATTAAAAGAGAAAGCTGTGCAATAAACCTTTTAAAAATGACAGCCTGTCTTTTACTCTGTCTTATCCAAAAGCTACTTTGACCCTGCCCCATTGCGTTGCACTGAAGCAACTAAACCTTCTACCTTTTGTGGCCTGTTGCAAAGTCACCCATGAACGTCAATTCACCAAAATGCCAGGGGGAGTGGAAGTGACGTCACATGACATTTGACCTTTACTTTCTCTCACACACTTACACATACTCACACATTCACAAATTCACACATACACATACTGTCTTTCACTTAAACACACACTCATCTGCATGCAAGCACCCACACAACATACATTTAAAAGCATGTTTTATTTACCTCAATTGCCAGGGAGGGTCTTTTAGGTGCACATGCATTAAAATAGCCAATAGCGAATCCTTAATTGAGATTTTTAAGGAATCGCAATTAAAGATTCGCTATTGGCTATGCATGTAGGAATCGCAAATAAATTAGCGATTCCTTCAAATTCCTTAATTGCAACTCGCAAATTGCGACTCGCAATTAAGGAATTGCCTCCCATTCATTCCTATGGGCCAAGAGGCCAATAGGAATGAAAGGGAATTGCATGCGCAATTAGCGAGTACCCAATAGGTACTCGCAAATTGCGCTTGCAATTTCAAGGGTGCTAGGGTGCCGAGATGACACCCTGTAGCGCCCCTGAAATTGCTAAGTGAACACATGTTGTTCACACATATGCCCCAAGGGCATGTGTGTGTCTAACCTTGAACTTTGAAAAATGCACTTTAGTGCATTTTTCAAAGTTTTCGCTAATTACCGTCAAGTTTCATTTAACGGTAATAAGCGTCCCCTAATAGCGAAATCGCTATTTGAAATATCATCATGCATTGCATTTGAGGCATCGCAATTTGTGATTCCTTAAATGCAATCGCAAATCCCAAATGCAAAAATACCAGTCCCAAGGGGGCAAATTCTGTGATCTTGGCGGTACTCCAGCCGTCCCTCTGTTGCAGCGATTTCGAGTACTCAGTCAAGTTCATGGAGTCCCGCCTGCCATATTTAGATGTGTGCTGGCTCTGCCGGCTTCGTAAGACTGGTGGTATTCCACCGAGCCTATATAGCTGTCCCAGTTGTGCTGGTCTAATCCTAGCAGAGGTTTGCTGACGGTCCCTGGTGGAGTGCAGACAGATAAGTACAACTTATTTTTGTGTTAATACAAATATATGTTGTGTTTGACTCCAAAACATATGTAGGTAATGTGTTATGACACTTTTGATTATTTATTGCATGCTACACAAACAACATACACAAACTATTGAATACACACCCACAGGCACCACAAGCACAACACCCCCCAAGCACCACAACAACAATATTTTTTTAAGTGTCAATACAGGTGTGTTAATTTTACATTGAAAAGTTGTAAAATAAACACTACTGCATTACACTTAAGAAAAAATTGCATGCAAGAGCAATGCAAAAACACACAATTCATAGTAAGACAGTCGTAAAAGTTGCTTACCTTAGATCCTGGCTACAACGGAATCGTTTGGCATTGTGGTGGAGTCAGAGCAGCAAAGAAGGGACCTAGACAAGGGGATTCAAGTCAGAAATGGAAGTAGAAAGCAGTAAAAAAAAAGTAAGGGCCTGATTAAGATGGCGCCAAATTGCCATGGCGGACAGAAACGTGGCGTCGGAAAGATCGACCGCTACGGTTCCGACAGGTGGGCATTTTCCAACCGCTTGTTGGAGCCGCTGCCTTGCCCAGAATGGCGACGGTGCCTGTTAGGTACCGCCGGTCAAATTAGCATGTCCATCCCCGCCAGCCTTTCCATGGCGGTTCAACTGCCTTGAAAAGGCTGGCAGGGATGGACTTTGGAGGCCTGTTGTGGGCCCCCCTTGAGCAGGGCAACTTCCGTTGTGCCCTTGGGGGTCACCTATGGTGCACCCTACATTTCCCTGCACCATGTGTCAACTCCTTTTTAACAGTATCACACAAATTGAGTAGTATACCTCGTGTCTTGCAAGCAATTGGAACTGCATTCTCTTTTAAGAATATGTGGTGCATATAACTTAAAACACACCAGACTTTACTAAAGAAAACCTCAGGAAATTCTTTCAGCAAAAATGCAGGGAATCTGTCCACTTAATGCACTAAAACTAGTGGGATTGAATTGGGATCATTAATTTTTAAGGTGACCATCTCAAAAGTATATCTCCCTTCACTGGCACATAAATCGTGCCACTGCCATGTTGCCCTTCAATTCAATTTTGGCCTTAAAATAACCTATACAATCAATAGGTTTGCCACCATAGCTGTTGTGTGAACATATGGTTTGAACAACTCTATTGTATAGTATGGTATGGTATGGCCTATCATTGTATGGTATGGTATGATAATAAAATAGTATATTGTGGTATGTAGAGAGTCCAGTGGATCCTTTATTGGTTTACAGAGACAAAAGTAGATAATACTAACACTCTATTTGTGGTAGTGGTGGTGGGCAGTTAGGCTTATCAGTAGGTAGTGCTAAGCATTTGTTGTAGTCACAGCGGCAATAAATGAGACACACATTTAAGAACAAAACATTGATTTTTACGTGATTTTTCAGACCGAGAACTTTTCTATAGTAAGTACTTTTAAAGTTGTGAATTTTAAGAGTTCGCTAAATAAATCACTTTTGTGCGCAATTACGGAACCATTGAAATCAATAGGGAAAAAGACAAAAGTGCATATAAAATCGTACCACCGACTCTCAAGGTTCACCTCTTGGATATCAGTAGATGGCAAGGCCAGGTCCGATGTTCCACCAGTGTATTCTCAGGAGAGTCCCGGATTCTGCCGGGAGCAGGGTGGTGAAGCCTTTGGTAGCTGGTGCACTACAGAGAAGGGGGTCCTTCGGAAACACACTGCACAGGAGGACTTAAAGGTAAGCCTGGGGGGTCCCACTCGAGGGAGCAGGTCGCAAGGGCCTCAGGACCACAGGAGCACCGCTGGTTTGTCGGTACCTAGGCCGGGAGGGCTGAGTGCAATGTAGATAGGTCAGCCAGGCGTCATGTATCAAGATGTCCTCGTGGTCAGGAGCAGGCAAGTTGTAGAGGTGATTCCATGACAGTTGGGCCACTCACAAAGCGGCTCAGGGATTTTGATGTCCTTCGATGGGTGCTTGTTTCCTGGGCAGTGGGAGTCCAGAGTGGATTCTTTGTCTTGGTGTATGCTCCAGAGGATCCGGTAACCCAGGTATTATTGTGACAAGGCTTCAGTGGGTCCTGGTGTCCTCTAACCTGATGAGAGGACTTATCTACTTATCTGACCCTCTAGAGCTGGTGTACCCCTTTTCGTCTGAGTA
Organism: Triturus cristatus; assembly: GCF_964204655.1. Lineage (NCBI taxonomy): Eukaryota > Metazoa > Chordata > Amphibia > Caudata > Salamandridae > Triturus > Triturus cristatus. Next base: position 1,102,097,585 of record NC_140594.1, read on the forward strand.
CTGCATCGGAGTCGCCGGGCTCAGCATGTCAATAAACCAGAGTCTGCGGTTCGGTGCCTGCTGATGCAGAAGAGTAGATCCTCTTCTCAAAGGGGGAATCTCTGGCAATTTGGCGAAGACTGGAGGGGCTCCGGGGTCCTTGTAAGCCTCACAGTTGCAGGATGAGACAGCACAACCAAGACTGTCGAGTTCTTGATGCAGCAGGCACGGTTTGGTGTCAATTTCTCTGCAGCAGGGCTTCAGTCCTCAAGGCAGCAGCTCTTCTGTGTCCGTATCTTCTTTGTGTTAATTGAATCTAAGTTCCAAGGTCCAGGGATGCAACCTAAAAACAAAATTTAGGAGCATTAAAGGGAGTGACAGGTAATAGCCATTGGGCTACATACCTTTAGGGTGCCTACACCCTGTAACTGACCACTTCCTGTGGGAAGGAGCACTACCCTAGCCCTGATAAGTTATTTTCCTGCCATTTCAAGATGGAGGGATTGGAAAAGGCATGTCCACATCACTTGCCCCACCTTAGAGGGGTGTTGGCTGAATGTGGTCACACCTCCTCATCTAACTAATTTTCCAGCCTGTCCTCCCGTCAAATGTGGAGCAGGACAGGGGGTTGGCTTTCTTGACTATCTGGATCTGCCTGAATTGCATTTCAAAGTGGCATCACCTTTGAAGTTTCCCGCCTTGGAATGCCATTCCTGTCTGGAGGAGGTGTGAGGCACCCCACCCAGAGCAGGCATTGTTCCTGGCCTCTGAGAGCAAAGGTTCTCACCCCATGAGGTCAGAAACATGTCTGGTGGTGGCAGGCTGGCTAAGACTAGTCAGAGACCACAAAAGTGCTTGGCAGGGCTTCAGGCAGGGCCGGCTCTAGGTCGGTGCGACTGGTGCCACCGCACCGGGCGCTGACTTGAGGTGGGGGCGTCATTTTCCCAAGTATATTATCATTTTACAACCACCTGCTGCCATGTCCTGGCCTCTACCGATTTTTCAGGCATCAATTACAATGTCAAGGGAGCTTCGGTGATTAATCGTCTTCCTGGAGAGAGACCGGAGGTTTGTCTAGTGGAAGTTTTGAATCGTATTAAGGTAGCACAGAGGGTTAAAATGCCTGCTGTTAAGAACGTGTACCATGGAGATAACAAAGTGCATATAATGTAAATAGGTCTGTGGGTTCCTGCTTTTGTAAGAGTGCTCCTTTTGTTACTTGTCATTTATAAGTCAAAATTCTAATATAGAACATTGAGCTATTAACTGTTATCAAAGAGCTGCATGCAAACTGCAAGTTATATGTTAAAGCTATATGCTTATTTTGCCCAGATCTTGCCAAAAGGGTTTATTTGGTTAGAAAACAATTCTTATTATTAAAGAGAACCCCTAACAATGAAATTATGTTTTACATTTTGAATTAGCGTTTTACCAGAATAAGGACTCTTAAACTATATTGCGTACCAGTATCAATGACAAGGCACTCCTACACTACACCTTGTAGTCCTGTCTGATGTAACATTTCCTATACACTGATTTACACACACATGATTGTCTCTGTGCAATGTGTGTGTGATGTAAAGTGCTCAGACACCTTACACTGATATGAGTGGTGCTTTAAAATTAAATGAATCTGAGAGTCAGTGGTTACGGAGACTTGAGGGGGCACCGTTAAAGGGTGCTAGTGAGGGAATATGTGCAGAGGTGGTCATGGGGGGGGCACAAAAGTCATTTTTGCACAGGGCGCCACCAGTGTTAAGGCCGGCCCTGGCTTCAGGGGGCCCTATAAAGTGTCCCCTGTGAGCATTTGTAATAAATCCATCAATGTTATCAGTAAGGATCTATTAAGACAAAATGTTTGGTACGAAACATCTTAGGATACAGTGAGGCCATCATGGAGCTTGGAACTTGTAATTACAAGTATCCAACCCATGCACTCTCCATGACTTCCCTGTGCATTTACAATATCCAAGAATGAACTTGATATTGTAGGGTCATATGTTCTCATGCAGATATGTCAACACATGGGATACAGGGCACTCTGCCTTAGGCTATAAGGCCTGTAGTGGCTTACCTATATCTCAATCAGTGTCTGTGGGCATGGCACACATACTGTGTGTCCTGTTGACTCTTCAGTTTCTGACAGAAAAGACAGAAAGACACAGCCTGAAATGGCAGTTTGCATGGTCTTGTTGAGGGATCCCTAGGGTGGCACAATTTGTGCTGCAGCCCTCGTGGACCCTCTTCTGTCCCAAAGCGCTAGGTACCAGGGGTACCATAAGCAAGGGACTAACAGGGGTTTTTGACATTGTGCCAATTGTGATACAGTTTTGGGGCAAGAGCACTGATACCAGGAACCTGGCAAAAACTGCAGTGTAATGCAATGCAAACAGAACTGAGTTTCTCACAATGGTATGGTATTGTATGGTATGGTATGTATGGTATTGTGTGGCCTGTCATTGTATAGTATGGTATGGCCTGCAGTTTTTTGGGATGGTATGGCATGGCACGGCTTGGTTCAGTATGGTATGGTACAGGACATGCGGTATGCTATGGTATGCTATAGTATTGACTGTGATTCTAAAGTATAGTATGGTATGGACTGTCATTGTATGGCATGGTATGGTACAGTACAGTATGGTAGTATGGTATGGTGTGGTATAGGATGGGTTGGTGTGGCCTGTCATGGTATAATATGGTACAGTATGGTACGGTATGGTAAGGCTTGTTATTGTATGGTATGACAAGGGATGGGATGGAATGATGTGGCCCATCATTGTATGGTATGGTACAATATGGTTTGGGATGGGATGGCCTGGTATAGTATGGTATGGTATGGTTTGGTATTTGTATTTGTATTTGTATTTTATTCTTGTAGAGCGCTACTGTCACCCAACGGGTATCCTAGCGCTAGACTGAGATGGTGGAAGAAACTTTTAACCGGTCAGGTAGCCGCATGCAGACCGCGAGAGAAACCGAGGTCGGCCAGGAGATGCAGGATTAGGAGATCAGGAGATCAAGGGCTTCTCCCTAGGGAATAGCCAGGTTTTCAAGCTGTGCCTAAAGTTCATCAAAGAGTTGGCCTGTCTAATATTCAGAGGAAGATCATTCCAGTACCGTGCTGCCACTGTGCTAAAGGCCCTGCCCCCCATCCTGGCCTTCTTAACCCTGCCAGTAGTTAACAGAAAGGCATTTGAAGAGCGCAGCATCCTTTGAGGCTTATACCAGGACAATTTCTCGTGCAGGGAGGTCGGGCCGAGGCCGTGTGCCGCTTTATAAGCAATGCATAGGGCTTTAAAGCTAACCCTTTCCTTTATAGGAAGCCAGTGGAGCTCTTGTAGCGCCATCGTGGTTGAAGATCCGCATTTCTTATTCAGCGCTAGTTTGGCTGCCATAGACTGGACCCTCTGCAAGCTCTGGAAGATGTAAAGAGGAGCTCCTAGGTACAGAGAGTTGCAGTAGTCCAGCCTGCTCAAGATGATGCTGCGTACCACCAAAGGTCTTTTCTCTGCTGGCAGAAGCGGTAGAATCTGTCGTAGGGCTTTCAAGAGAGCAAGGCAGACCCCCTCTGTTTTTTTAGCTTGAGAGGCCATTTGAAGATTGTTATCGAACATAACCCCCAGATTCCGCACTGTTGCCACAGGGAGAATGGGTTCCGCCTCTGGGGTCAGTCTGAGATCATAAGGCATGTCACGTACTCCAGCAGAGGAACAGTAGATCACCTCTGTCTTTCCTCCATTGAACTGCAGTGAGTTGGCCCTAAGCCAGTCCGAAGTCTGGCGCATACATATCTGGAAGTCATCCATAGTCAAAGCACCCTTCCCCTCCAATGAGAACACCAATTGGGTGTTATCTGCATAGTTGACCACGTCGACCCCATGCGACTTGATTATAGAGATCAATGGCTGCAGGTAAATATTAAAGAGGGTGGGGCTAATGGCCGACCCCTGAGGGACCCCATGCTCTACCAGGGTCTTGCTGGAGGTGAAGGGGGACAAGGTGACCACCTGTTGTCTCTCAGTAAGGTAGGATTGCATCCACCTCATGGCACGTCCCTTAACTCCCAGAAGTTCGAATCTGTTCAACAGGATTCGGTGGTTAACCGTGTCGAATGCGGCGTACATATCTAAGAGGACCAATACAGATGAAAGGCCTCTGTCCGCCCGCATCCGCAGATTGTCTAGCACGGTGACCAAAGCCGTCTCCGTTCCATGACCTGGCCGGAAGCCAAACTGACTCCTATCCAGAAGATGGAACTCTTCAAGATACCCTGAGAGAGACCTACTCACTACCTTTTCAAGAATTTTTATAGGAAAAGGCAGCAAGGAGATAGGTCGAAAACTAGAGGGATCTTCTGGGTCCAGAGATGGCTTCTTTAGTAGGGGAGTGACCACTGCCAGCTTCCATGCTTCAGGCACCACCCCTTCCTCCAAGGATTGGCAGCATATCTGCCGCATCCGGGGAAGCAGTGCCTGTGCATGCTCTTTCCAGATCTTATTAGGTAAGGGGTCTAGCGGAGACCCTGACCTCACATTCTGTGCACAGCAGTTAAACAGCTCATCTGTGAGCGGTGTAAAATGCTCCAGAGAGGTTGCCACCCCTGGTTCTTCCACCGGCCTCTGACTATAAGTATTTTGGGGGGAGACGGCACTCAGCGAGAGACCACCTACAATTTTTGAAATTTTCTCCTCAAAATGGGAGGCAATTTTGTCACATAGTGCCTGTGAGGCCACCACTTTATTTCCCAGACTAGCGGGGGTAGAGAGGTCTCTAACGATCTTAAAGAGAGCTCTGGCGCTATTCGATGAAGACAAGATGGTGTTGGCAAAAAAGTCAGCCTTGGCTTTAACGATCAGCTCCTTGTACCGAGCTAGCACCCCTTTGAAAGCCTCTTTGTCATGCTCGGCATAGTGCCTGCGCCATTTCCTCTCTGCCAGCCGACAGGACCTGCGAGTAGTGCTCAGCTCTTCAGTAAACCACGGTGCAGAATGTTTAGTTTTGACCTTCAGGCGCTTCAGAGGCACGTGCTGATCCAATACTTCGTAGAAGTAATTATGGTACAGACGATAGTTTGTACCCACTGATTCGGAAGGATCAAAAGGATGGTATGGTGTGGCACAGAACGATGGTATGGTATGGTACGGTACAGTACGGAATGGTATGGTCATCACAACTCAGCAATGGGATATTTATATAGGACGTAGAATACAAACAAAAACAATAAACCTTTGAAAGTGAACATAGAAATGTCTATTTGTTGCCAGTGTTTGTTTTCACTTTCAATAAAAATACATTCAAGGTAATTTCCTCTGTTCATAATTTTCTGGCATCCTGGGATTTGCCGTGGTGGTCTCCTGTGGGACCTCAAGTAAACACATAACATTCTGCAGCCTGACAGCAGGAAGGGTATATATCTGACTCAAGGGACATGTAGCTGCGCTGCTTCGAGGGGATAAATCAACGCAGAGCCACAGCTACTAAGATTTCCCTGCAGCTGCTGTCATGCCCTGCGCTGAAAGTCTAATTAGGCTGTCTCCTTGTGCAATGCATAGCCTGGCACCATGGTGCAGAGGACAATTGTGTGCTGTCTAGCATAGGACATGTACTGAAAGCAAAGAATTGTTTAATCTGAGAAAAGAACACCTTTCCAGCTTAAAAATAAATACCTTTAGTTGGAACATGAAAAATGAGTAAAAATCAATAAAACTTAAAAGTGAATATGCAAGCTCTCTGTGATCTTACCTGCTGAAAACAAAAGCATAGACAACATTTTACCATTGTTACCTCCCTCATTCAATAAAAAACACTCAAGGGGCATATCTAGCCCCCTGGTATGGAATGGGCAGTGGTGCACACCTGTGGGGCCTCCAGTAAATGCATACGCTATTGCAGCTTGATTACAGGTGTTAGACCTGGCACCTTGGTGTGGGTTTCCCCTGTATTTTTGCCTCTGCCTCCTGTTATTTTGCTGTGTGTTGGACTTCATTTTTGCTGGTCTAGATGCTTTGGGCACTTTGCCACTGCTGTTCAGTACCAAAGGGCAAGTGCTCCCTCTGTAAATTGTTGTTATGGATTGGTGCTTCCATAATCGGCTTATTTGGTTTACTGTAAAGTCCCTAGTATAGTGCACTGTGTGTGCCCAGGACCTGTAAACCAAATGCTGTTAGTGGGCCTGCAGCATTGATTGTGCCACCCACATGAGCAGCCTGTAAATGTAACTCAAACCTGCCACTGCAGTGTCTGGGTGCAATTTGGTACTGCCATGTCGACTTGGCAAGCGCACGCACTTGCCAGGCCCTAAACCTTCCCTTTTCTTACATGTGAATCACCCTTAAGGTAGACCCAAGCTACCCATGGGCGCATGGTGTAGTGTATGTGAAAGGTAGGACATGCCAGGGCTGGGCTGAATAGACCTGGGCTACATTCAGAGTAGGGGGAGGAGATTTATTTCACACCTGAATGGGCCTGGTCTGCCTTTGACAATGCTGTCTTCACCTCCTGCCAGGAAGCTGCACCAGAGAGGACAAAACTGGTTTTAGCTGGGCAAAGAGCTTCTCAGCCACCAGAGAACAAATTAGTTAGTGCTATAAAGAGTAGGGCCTAGACCCCTGAACTTTAGATTACTTCTGGAATTCAAGAGGAACCTTTGCCAAGGAGAAGAGCTGGAGAAACGGAGGAGAAGTACTGCCCCTTTGATGTGTGCTGTGTGGGGTTGGCCTGCAGTCGCTGTTTCTGCCAAGGAAAGGACAAAGACTTTGCTGTGTGCTGTGTCCCTTGCTTGAGGAAGATCTCCAAGGGCTTTAAGTAGAGCTTGCCTCCTGTTTTGAAGTCTCAGGAATGCAACGACTTCACCCCCAGCTACAGCTCCCTTGCTGAGAGCTCAGACCTGCCAATAGGTGCCTGTTGCTGTTCTGGGCCTCTGGAGGTTGTTCCTGTCGTTGGGAGCTGGAAAGGTAACGTAACAAGGAGAAGCGTGGCACATCCGTACCTGTTTCTGACGCATTGCCGTAGAAACCGACGCAGCACCTGCCTGTGGCTCGAGAAATCACGGCACGCCGCATAGAGTGCAAAGATCTACGAAGGCCAAGATCACCGCACCGGTTCCAATGCAGGCCCTGCTGTGCAACTGCAAGAAACAATGCATTGTGGGACCGCAGCTGAAGAAACCAACGAAAGCACCGTAGCCATGCCGCATCGAGAAACGACGCATCTCCGATCCTCACGCATCTCACCGGGGCGCCAAGTCTACAAGGACACCGGGGCTGCAGTATGGAACCGACGCATCATCTCCCCACGCAGTAAGAAACCGATGCATCACCTCCCCTTCAGTAAGGAACCAATGCATCACCTCCCCTGCATGGCAGTAAGGAACTGACGCATCACCTCCCCTGGAGTAAGGAACTGAGACATCACCTTCCCTGTGCATAAGGAACCAACGCATCACCTTCCCTGCGGCTGTTCTTGCTTTTGATGCATCCAAGGTACTTTGTGTGGAAAGTGTCCCATCTATAGTTTGCTATGGACAGAACTGTTTCTACCTTTTAAAAGTCATATTTTAAATACTCTAATGTGGATTTTTGTCATTTGGTCTTGTTTGGTTTAGATAAAGATTACTTATTTTTCTAAATTGGTGTGGTGTCCATTTGTAGTGGTTTCACTGTATTACTGTGTGCGTGCACAAATGCTTTACACACTGCCTCTGAGATAAGCCTGTCAGCTCGTGCAAACCTACTAAGGAGGTGAGCAGGGGTTATTTTAGAAGTGTACCCCCCTTACCCTGACTAGGAAGAAGGGTCCCTACTTGAACAATTGTGTAAACCATTGCCAACTAGATACCCCCATTTCTACCAACAGGAGTAACCAGTGGTTGATTCTAGTGACCTATAGAATTAACCTAATGTACAGCTGCTGCCTGTTACAGAAAGAATTTGTGTCCAGATACTGGGAGCTCTGATGACTATCTAAGGAACTGCAGCCTGCGACACTAAGGACTTATGTCTGATTGGAGGCCTCCTCAGTAACAAGCATTAGCTAAGTTAACAGGTGTGGCTTCATGTTTAGTTATAAATCAGACTTCTTGGCTTTGGTGATGCTTGTTTAAACAAAGCAAGGCCTGCTGCCTTTACCAATGTTTGTTTGTATCTGTAGGTTTTTTTTTTAAGACCACTTGTTAGACGCTTCAAGTGGCCTGGAGTTGAGAAGTGTATGAAAAACAATGACCATGAGGAACTCTCGCAGTACATCTCCTGCTCCTGACATTTTGCTGCTTTGGGTCTCTTTAATTGGATAGGTTGGTGTCCAGTTTCTTGGATTTAGTGTTCATGGCTTCAATTTCATGTGCTAGGATGCTGAATGAAGCCATTACCATGCTTCATACTCTACAGCGGAGTGCTTAGTGGTGGTCAAGCATGTCCTCGCTTTATAAACAGTTGAATTGTCTAATTTACTACTGCGATGTGAGAATGTGACTGTGGGGTTGGTGGGTGAGAAGATTGGGTTAACTAATATGTAGACTGTGGCCAAGAAATGTGTGCTGGGACATTCAGATGAATGGTGGTGAACCCGTGCAATTCTCTCATAAACATATTATTGCACCAGCAAATATCTGATATCAATTACATCAATTTTGCGCAGAAAGAAACTTTGTATGAAGATATGTGACAATTTAGTTAACATCACCACAAGTGAGTCAATGCCTTAGTATGAGAAATGCCTGGATGCTTATCCCGTGTGATATCCTTAAGCGATACACAGACTCCATTGGATACTGTGGAGATAGCCGGGTCTGGTGGCTCATTGGACTAATGCGTCCACTGCAGGTGCCTGAGTTTGGTCAGCCTTTCATCCTTCTGAAGTGGATACAATGAGTACCACTGAGTTGAGTAACAATAAACATCTGTTATTCGATGCAGAGATACCTACGGGTGAACCTGCGCTTTACAAATACACGTTATGATATGTTATGGTGCTTCGTGACAAACGCAGACAATAAAGGGAGGTCTTGTGCTGCTCTATCCTACTGAGTTCATGCAGATTCGAGATTGTGTATAATGTCTGAGAGTGTACCCTGAAGGATCTTGCCATGAGTGAAAGCCGTTGTTTTCCCTCAAGACAACAGGAAACACCTTTGATGGGAGCCGTGCCAGAAAATTGCAGAGTTTATCATCCACTTTAGGGCAGAATCTGTACCCAAACTGTGGCTGATGCCCTCTCCCTTAACTGTAGCTAAATCTGAACCCACGTCTTTGTTCCCCAGAGTCCTTATATCTGTACCCTCTCTGACAGAATGAGACAGCGAGCTGGCACTGTCCGGGGCTGCAGTGGACAAGGCCATGATAGGGATCAGCCTAGAAGCAGAGAAGGACTGAGGTGAGATTTCTTCGGCCGAGGGAGGTGTGTTCAAGTAGCATCTCTTCGCCACATGTTGCCTCGGAGCAACCTCCGCACAGGGGTCGACAAAAGGATGTGCAGGAGCAAGGGGGCACAACTGCCGCAATGAACAGTCATACAGAAGTGAGGGGCATATTTATGTAGTGTTTGTGTCTCCCTTGCACCACGCATGGGGGCTCAAAGGTGACACAAACCCTAAGTTGAATTTATCAAGCCAGGCCACCTTGCGTGTCCATGAGTGGCTTGATAAATCTATAGTAATGCAGCACCAACCTCTGTGTTGTGTTACTCTGCCCCAGGGAGGCATTCCATGTGCATTGCGTGGGTGTATCCACACATCCACCCATGGATTTTGGTGCATTCCTATATTTACCATTACTAGAAGAACTGGGAATGCGTCAAGGAGAAATATCTTTATTTCTTCTTGTTAATTCCTCTTTCTATGTGTGCTGCAGTCCACATTCTGTAGCGCACATTGGAGTAGGGAAAATGCCTCACAGTGTCTGAAAGGGAGCTCATCCAAGTAAGCCAATGGATGAAGAGAGCTGACCAAAAGCCCCGTTCTGTGTGTATATGGGTATGTTTGTATGTTGTGTATAGTGTATGGTGTGTAGTAGTAATGAGGTCTAGCCAGACCTAAAAGTGGGCTATTCGTAATCAAGCCAACATTTCCACACACTTCCCTGCACAGGTAATACATCGCAGAATTTTTGTGAGGGGAATAAACTCAATATTCTGAGTTTTGCAGCTTAGACCATGAGAAATATAATATTTATCATCACATGTCTCCTATTCACCACAAGTCACCAATATTTTGCTCGTTGATTTGAACTTCTGTATTACGAAAGCCCATAATACTTTATTCCTTTAAAATTTCCAAATCGCAAACTTCTATTGGTGTGTGTTTCTTTCCTCATTCATCTGATATCTGTTACATGTAATGTATTTATGTTTTTGAACATTCTCAAGAAATTATAAATTCCCGACAGAACCATTGTATTTATCTAATTTGCATAGATGCCAGCCTCAAAACGCTGGTTGATGATGGACTGTCAGAAGATGAAGAAACCATGCACACTGCCTGGGTAGTTGCCGACAATATTGGTGAAGAGTTCCCGGTGGTCCACTATTGCCTGCACATTAATGGAATGCGTGTGCTTTCTGTTGCAGTAATTGTGTGAAGTGTCGGCAGGGGGCACAAGTAGGACATGTGTGCAGTCAATTGCCCCCAACACGTGCGGGAAGCGAGCTATGGCGTAGAAGCCTTGCTTGGTCTCCAGCTGTTCCTGCACAGTGTGGGGGAAGTGAAGGTGCTGGGGTACCAAGCTGATGATGGTATCCAAGACAGGTGTGAGTAACTTTGACAGGGCTGGCTGTGAGACTCCTCTGACTCTGGCAGTTGTTGGTCGGAAGGTACCAGAGGCCAGGCCAGCAGGTGCAGCACAGCCAGCAGCTTTGTCTGCGGAGGGATGTTGTTTGTCCGCTGTGTTGGTACCATCAGCCTGCGGGCAATGATGGTCAGGATGCGGAGGATGGTTGTCCTTTTGAGCCTGTAGTGGGCAATTACATCCTCTGGTGTTCAGTCTGTGAGGCTGGTGCGTTTTCTGAAGGTCTGCTGTCTTTGTCTGCGCTGCCTCTGTGGTAGTCCGGGGGGGGGGGTGGCGGGCCTGGGGGTGGTGGGTGTTGTGGCCCTCTTGGGTGTCCGAGCTGCATGATCAGTAGCTCCATGGCATCTGTTGTTCTTCAGGTGTGGCTCTGGGCTGGGCTCCCTTTCATACTTCAGGTAGTCGTCCGACTTAAAACCAGGTAGGAGCAGGTGTTAAATCCCTGCTGCTAACGTGCCTTATCGCATGTTTTGTGATCTTATCGCCGATCTAGCTGGTCGTTGAGAATGTTGCAAAGTGGTGTTGTCGAGGCTTTTTGCACGGAACGCCTACTCTGCATCTCATTAGCGATAGTTGCCGGGGTCATCCGTGGCAATGTTTTTTGAGGATGCTATCGCCGGAAAACTGCTGGTACCGGTTGTTAGCACCAGCTTGTGAATTGGGCGGTATTTTTATTGTGACTTTGGCTGCGCTAAAGTGCCGATAACTCAGTGATAGCTCCTTGAGAATATGCCGCTTAGTCCCTTAAGGTTTATGTTTTTGGAAATCATATGATTTTTCTGTTGACTCATTTTAATGAGAATTTGATCTGTGTAGTTGTTTGATTATGAAGGTTCCCGACACCTGAATTATGGTAGGATTGTACTATGGAACATTTCATGTGAAATAAACAAATAATAATAAACTTACAAGACACGATTTAGGCTAATTTGGCCCCATAAAGATAAGAAACCGTTTACTTCAGAAGGAAAGCAGGCGAGGCCGTCCAAGTGAGACGGCAGAAAAAGCAGAACGAAAACGTCACAACCAGCTCTTTTCCAATGGCTGGCCACCGTTTAGCATAAACGGTGACGCCAGCCAATGGAAAAGAAGGTCGGGGTTTAATGCCCTTTACACAAAATACCCCAAATCATTGAATCTCGCCAGCGAGACTGCGCATGTGCGCAGCCTACGCCAGGCGAGACCTAAAAAACAAGGAGAAATAAAGTTATTTCTTCCGTACGCCTCCCTGGAGGAGGTGTAGACTTTTGACACAATCCCAGGTTTACAGAACGTTGTAAATCTGGGAATGTGTCAAATGCCATGGGTGCTATGTGGGAACACACACCGTAACATCCATGGCACACCTACCCATCACAGTGTGAGACAGCGCAGCGTGAGGCAGCGCAGCAACTTGCGCTACATTACTGCACACTAATGCTACAAGGCCATGACAAGCAAAACAGGGTGGTTTTACGTGTCCTTGTTGATATGGCCCTGCACTGTGTGCCACCGGAACCGTCAATATAAGTGACTTTCCGGCAGCACACTGGGGCTTGTAAATTAGCCCCTCAGTTTAAGAGTAATGCTAACACTCAGGAGAAAGTGTTATGCCTACCACAAACCTCCATAATGCTAACAATGGGAAGGTAAAACCGCTCCTGGGTAATGCCACAAGGTGCAATAATGGAATACCTCCAAGGGTCCTGCTGGGTCTGGCTAAGGCAGGAAAGGATCATGCTGTATATCTTTGCTGGATTTGTTTGGCCATCAGATTATAGGTTTATTTGAGTGCAGTAGTTGAATGAAGCATTTCAGATGTGATCAACATCAGAACTTTTTAATGATTGATCCAAGCAGTATTCAAGGCGATGTTCACCAGCGGGTGCTCCTCCGCTAAGGTGGAGGAGTGCCGCTCCACTGCTGTTTGAGCAGTGCAAAAATGAAAAAATAAAATGATAATAGCTCAAAGTATTATCATTTTATTTTTCCATACTAAGGCAGTTTCATGAGGCAGGACGGGGCTGGGCTGTCGTCTCAGAGTAGCTGGTGCACTTAAGTGCGCATGACGGTTTGGCGGCCATCTTGAGCCAGCCAAACCGTCATCCATGTTCTCCACCTGGCTGTATTGCTCAGCCTGGGTGGAGAACATACACAGGCTCCCACTCCTGTCTGAGCACTGAACCAGGCTGCTCAGTCCAATCATGACTCTGGTGTCATGCTGGTGACAGCAGCCTCGTGATTGGTGAGGCACGTCTGGGAAACTGTGTGCTTCCTGCTAAGTTTCCGTGCGTCGTGGACAGAACGACGGAAGAGAGGAGTTGGCCGGCGATCTGCAGGTAAGTTTCATGGGGCAGGACGGGGCTGGGCTGTCGTCACAGAGTAGCTGGTGCACTTAAGTGTGCATGACGGTTTGGCGGCCATCTTGAGCCAGCCAAACCGTCATCCATGTTCTCCACCTGGCTGTATTGCTCAGCCTGGGTGGAGAACATACACAGGCTCCCACTCCTGTCTGAGCACTGAACCAGGCTGCTCAGTCCAATCATGACTCTGGTGTCATGCTGGTGACAGCAGCCTCGTGATTGGCGAGGCACGTCTGGGAAACTGTGTGCTTCCTGCTAAGTTTCCGTGCGTCGTGGACAGAACTACGGAAGAGAGGAGTTGGCCGGAGATCTGCAGGTAAGACGTCTTTCTTTATTTCCAACCACCCCCATGCTTTCTACCACCATATCCTAGCAGCCGTCACTGATGGTCACTGAAGTAAAATCCAGAATGAGTCTCTGATACAGTACATTGTGAAAGAATAGTATGGCCATAATGTTGCACAGTACAGTACTAAGTTATACTTTAGCGGGCTAGGGTCCCTGTTAATACCGAACGCTGAGTTTATTCTCATAGCTTGCAGCACTGTATATTTGACTAGTTGCACCAGGGTGCAGGGGAGTATGTTGGGTTAGTATCCATAGAATACAGTGCAGTGTGAAAGGTTAATGCCACTAAGGTATAGGGCCGTGAGTTGAGGAGCATTCTTATGGGGCATGCTCAGACAGCTGGATAATTAAACACAATGATCACAGATGTGTGTAGAGCAAGCACTTTTTTGGGGAAGTACACAACTGCTGCCCAATCAAAACATGGAATCCTGGTTCCCAACATATGGGCAGAGCCAAAGCCCCTCTCTAGTGATGCTCACACAATTGTCTGTTGACAGCTGCAGTGGCGGCTCCTCTGCTATGACGGAAGTGCGTCGCCCCACTGCTTTCAAGCAGTGCGAAACAAGGAAACATAACATGATAATAACTTTAAGTTATTATCATGTTATGTTTCCTTTGCGGGTGGAAGGGTGCGGCTGCTCTGCTCACAGAGCAGGGCAGGGGCCAAGTGGTTTGCCCACTCAAATGCGCAATGGCTGTTTGGTTGGCCCTCTCGGTCTGCCCAAAGCAGTCATGCGCACTTCCCTGTTCTCCACAGAAGCTGCATTACAGCCTGCATGGAGAACATGTCCACCCTTACAGCCCCTGACTGAGCGCCGTGTCATGGTGCTCAGACCAATCACAACGCTGCACTACAGTGTTGTGATTGGCTTAGGGGAGGGAGCCTGGCTGCCTACTTCCTGTTCCTGGAAGCAGACTCAGTGGAGCAGGAGCACAGAAGACGCATGACCCAGCCTTGAGATAAGTTTTTTTATTTTTATATCTAAACCCCACTGACACCCCCGTGACCACCCATCCCCACACCCTTCGCGACCCCCGTGTCCCCTGCACCCGCCCCCCCACCCACGAGCAATGCCAGCGGCCCCTGGACAGCTGCGCTGACAAGCTCGACCACAAAAAATGGCCCACACACTGATCTATTAGACCAGCCTTTCGGGCATGGTTAGATTGCCCGGTAGGCCATTCAGACCATGGCATTCAGCTTTCTCTTCTATCACGTGTGGACTGAGTCCTTGCTTTTGACTTTATAGTGTGCTCTGCTTTCATTCAGCTAGGTTCATGCTGAACAAATCTCCCATGCATTCCCCGCACATAGGGTGCCTACGTTGGCGCTAGGCTGCCAAAATGGCACCTAACATGGAGTAACATGTGCAGCAGTAAAACCCACCTGTGTATTCTTCCAGGAGGACATTTTCAGTTCTGGCTAAGAGACAATTTCCAAGCCCCTTGCACCACTGGCGCGTCACTTTTTCCCATATTAAAAGTGAAGCATCGGGGGAGCAAGGGGCTTCTAAATAGGCTCTCATGTTAGCTGTCCGCCAGTCTGTTAACACGAAAAATAATAGTACATAAATAAACATTAATGTTCTACATAGTATGGCCTTGGGTCATCCCCCTTCAGCCATAGATCAGATGGATTGTCATTCACATACTGGAAAGCCATCAAAACAGAATGTAGTAATAGATCAGCTCTTTTCAGACATTAGCTTTGTTGTCAGTGTCATTCGGATTTGGATCAGCCCAAGGGACAGCCATTGGCTGTCGAAGATGTCAGTCATAGCATTTTGCCCTTTCACATCAGAGTCCACAGGCAAAAGAGTCCAATCTAGGCAGCCGGTCCAAAAATTATAGAAGGACAAAATGTTGTGTCAAGAATATCGAGGAGTAAAATATAGTGTAGGTAAATTTCTGTAGGTAAGTAAAGTTTTACTATATAAAACCACATGTATGTACCTTGACAATGTATATTGTAGTGATATACCCCAGACAAATAACAAACACAGAGGCATTAACACATATATAAGATAGGCACTATAACAATGACAGGCAGCAAACACTTTTGCCGGAGGAATTTATGTTGTAGGTTTGTTAGAAGAAGGTAAATGTTGAACTTATGGGCAATTCAAAATCAGCCAATGGTAAGCTGACGTCAGCTGATTGCAAGACTGTTTAACCAACAGGCATCATGACTGCATGCCAACTGATAAAGGATGCACTTCAAATGGGGCTACCTCACATCTGGAGGCCATACTTAGAAGAATGAAGCTCCCATCAAGTAGCAATCATGGGCCAGCCCCTAGATACTCAGCTTGCAATCCTTCCAGGGAGTACAGGAGTGCAGTCCTTCCAAACCCACCACAAATCACCCAGCCTCCTCTCTTAGGCACTTTTCTTGGTTGGTTTACAGTGCGAAGCGGTTGGATCGCCCTATAACTCTGCCTGCAATGCATAAAAAACTGTGAAAGCAGCAACAACGTCAGGACATTTGCCACTATGACGCGGCAAGTGTTGAGCAGGTCATACAGCTTCTTTTTTATCTTCGCAACACTTTTTAAAAAAATCTTTTCGACTTTTTGTAGCAGATAATGCGATAAAAAAATGCAGGAGAAAGCAGCTTCCTAATGATAAGGAAATAAACTGAACTGCAGACCATGTCCTTAAATTCTATGTAATACACTCATTCATGGTGTTACTATTTAAGTCTGTACAAAGTACACCCATGAGGTTTATTTTGGTCAAGAATAGTCTGGCCTGTAACTGGGTGTTTTAATTTCACCATTAACGCCTTCATCGAAAGGTTGTTTTATTCTTGCTCATCCGTTTCTGCATTCACTTGTGCCCACATTCTGCTATCCATGCACTGAATCCCTCACCCATTCATTCACCCATCATTCACCCGCTCACCCCTGTTTTCATTTATCCATGAACTTATTCAAATTCCCATCTACCCTTTGGCTCATAGTAGGATGTACCCACTCACCAGTTAGCTCAACCACACATACAAAATAACACTCTGGAAAAAAAACCTGATTTAAAGAAAGGCCAGGCATATTGAATGTGCTAAAGCTTGTTGACAATTAGGAGTGTGTGGTTATCAAAAGACATATAGCCATTAATTTTCCTGTAAAGTTCTAGAGGTGTAAATTACATGATAGTCAAGGAAAGATGCATTCTTGCTTTTCATTTTGTTACCCTTTAAAAACTGCCCCTGCACTTGTAGGCCTGGGTCAAACATCAGGGTGCACAGTGAGGGGCATATATTTTATATGTGGTATTAGGTCATGTAAATTGCATCTATGATATCTGTATGCACATGAGACAAAACTTCTGGACAGGGCCGACTTTAGCACTGGTGGCGCCCTGTGCGACAATGTTTGTTGGCGCCCGCTCCCATGACCACCTTCGCCACGGATTACCTCACTACCTCCATTTGGCAGAGCCCCTCAAGTCTCCATAACCACTGTCTCTTAGATTCATTTAGTTTTATAGCGCCACTCATACCACTTTAAGATGTCAGAGCACTTTACATCACACTCACATTGCACAGAGACAATCAATCATCACTGTGTAAATCAGTGTAAATCAGTGTATAGGAAATGTTACATCAGACAGAGGCCTACAAGGAGTAGGAGTCACATTTCATCCATACTGGTAGGCAGTATAGTGTAAGAGTCCTTGAGCTGGAAAAGCACAAATTCAGAATTTACATGTAACACCCTTGTTAGGGGTTTTTGTTTAATATTATTGAATTGATTTCTACCCAAATGAACCCATTTTGCAATATTAGGACAACGAAAGACTGGGCAAAAAATATATAGCTCTAATATGTTCCTTGCAGTTTGCATGCAGCTCTTTGATGGCAGTTAATAGCTCACTGCTCTATTTTAGGATTTTAACTTATAATCTGTAAGTAGCAAAAGAATCTCTGAAAAAAGGGGTAACCCAGTGACCTATAGTATATGCACTTTGTGATGTGAACGGGACACATTCTTTGCAGCAGGCAATTTAACCCTCTGCTCTATAATGAGTCAAACTTCACTAGACAAAGCTCCGGTCTCTCTCCAGGAAGAACATTAATCACCGGAGTTGTCATTTTTATTGATGCCTGAAAATTTCTGGGACAATGTACGCGGCATCAGGTGCTTTTTAAAAGGATGAACATGGCGCCCCCACCCCAAGTCAGCGCCTGGTGCCCCCACCCCAAGTCAGCGCCCGGTGCCGTGGCACTGATCGCACCGCCCTAGAGCCGGCCCTGCTTCTGGATGGGCAGGTTCGCTGCCGGAGTAAATCAGAAAATCTAGTATGAGCCCGGACGGGGTTGGAAGAGAAACATGAGTTGGCAGAAAATACAGACATAAACAACCTGACACATAAGTACATGCGGTTGTATGGCAGAATACTTGGCCAGATATACTATTGTTCCTGTTGCAAAAAGTGGTATAATGTCCGACCACTTTCATCCTACCAGATACTTATAGTGCAAACCAATTGATGTACTAATAGGTCAGTCCGCAAAATAAGGAATCAGAATGGGTCGCAGTCCAATCTACCTAACTAACATTCATTAGGTTGGTCGTAGATCGCAACTCCCTCCGCTTGGTCAAAATCACAGGAATGGTAGTTATAGGTGTATACTTTGTGCTGGGTGCTCATCTATGCAACATGTATATTGTGTAATTGTATTTTCTCTTTACTGGTCATTGACTGTCTGGTATCACTGCTAGCTCCTAGATATCTAAAGAAACATCTTGTTATGTTAGTGAGATACACTCGATTGACCACACCAAGGGCCCTGGACTTCATTCTTTGTGGAGTCTACTTTCACTATGTTTTTCCAAAGGCGTTCAGAACCAAAATCCCTGCTCACCGAGTACCCACCTACTTTAAGATGCCTGTTATGGAAGGAAGAAAGGTAGGGCCTACAAAGCGCTGCATAAGAATGGACCCGCCTACCTCGACCGCCATTTGCACTTTCACCAGCCTACCCGCAACCTCACACACATTCCATGCATTCTCAGAGGCAGGTCAAGAAGTCGCTCATTCATCAATCTAGCAGCAAGGAGCTGGAACACCCTCCCCCAGGCCATCAGAACAGCCTCCACACTCACAACATTCCACAAGAAACTGAAGACCTGGCTCTTCGACTGATGCTCCGAACCTTCCGCACCTACTCAGTGCCTCCAGACCCTCATGGGGGATTAGTTCACCCTCTACAAAGCCATTTACATTACATTACAAAAGGAATGAAAGGAGAATGGACTAAAGGCCAGTAACAATAAAGTAAGGAAAGAAGGGCGTGGAAGGAGAAAGGTAGGATGGAAGAAAAGATAATATCAAAGAAGGAACAAAGGAAGGAGGGAATGGGGGAATGGATATGTGGGATGAAGAAAGGATGGGAGGGCTAAAGGGAGGGAAGAAAAGAAGGAAAGGAGGATGTAGCAAGGACAGGAGGATTGATGAGATGGTCGAAAGGCATTGAGGAAGGATAGAAGGAAGATATAGAGAAGGTAAGGGAGGGTGGAAAGGAGCGAGAAATGGAGACAGAAAGGGTGGATGAAAGAAGGATTGAGGGATGTAGAAAGGAAGAATGGAAGGATGGAATGAAGATACCAAGGAAGTATGAAAAGAATAGATGATGGAAGAATGGAAGGATGAAAGGAAGGGAAAGCAGAAATGATAAAGGGAGGACGAAGTATTGATGAGAAGGTAAGAAGGTTTGACGGTACAGAGAAAGGGAGTGAGAGGAGAACAAAAGGGAGGAAGGAAAGATGAATGTAGTAAAGAAGGAAGCAGTAAAGGCAGCTGGAATGCAAGGATAGGAAAAGAAAGCAAAGGAGGCTGAGAAGACGAAAGATCCATACGATTGAAGAGTAGGAAGGAAGTAATGCCGAGAATTAAGTAAGGAAGCAGGGAAAGGAAGGAAGATAGGAGTAATGTTATCAAGGAATGGAAAAAGCAAGGGGAAGGGAAAGAGAGCAAAAGGAAGGACAGGAATCACAAAGGGAAGAAGAGAAGGAAGGGATAGCGAGGGAAGGAAGAACGGCAAGGAGGAAGTAGATCAAGGAATGAAAGGAGGCAGATATGAAGTAAGAATGTAAAGGGTGAAATGAAGGAAGAAAAAGAAGGTCACAAGGAAGTATGGAATCAAGGGGGAATGGAAGCACTGACTGAAGAAGTCATAGAAAAAAGAACAGAAGGAAAGAACGGATAAAGAAATGACAGGGAAATCAAAAGGAAGCACAGAAAGAAGCAAGGGAGAGTAAAGAAAAGGAGGAGGAATGGAAGTAAGGCAG
Organism: Triturus cristatus; assembly: GCF_964204655.1. NCBI lineage: Eukaryota > Metazoa > Chordata > Amphibia > Caudata > Salamandridae > Triturus > Triturus cristatus. Next base: position 1,102,117,325 of record NC_140594.1, read on the forward strand.
AAGGACGAAACAGGTGATGGAAGAATAGGAGGAAGGGAGAGTGGAATGGAGAGAAGGAGGGAAGAGAGTGGTATTGTGAAAAAAGGAAGGGAAAATGAAAAGATGGGGGTGAGAGAGAGCAGGGAAAGGAAGGAAGGACCGGAAAAACACTGACTAGGGAGGGGTATGATTGAAAGCAAGGTGGGGAACTAGCCAAACACTGTCCAGCGAAGGTCATGATTGAAAGTAAAGTGGCAGAGGACAAAGGATTTTAATGAAAAGGCAGAACTAGCTAACCTCTAAGAAACTCTTTAGACAGTGAGGACAGGAAAGAGGTGGTAGCTGAGCAAGAAATGTGGTCTATGAGAATGGCCAGCCAGGTACAGAAGAGATGGGCAATCTACTGACATGCCTGCACACAAGAGGCATGGGGGCTCAGCATATTAGTATGTCGGAGACGCACAGTTTCTACGATACCCACCTGCGATACTGGAGCTTCTCTTAGTACGCTCTCTTAATAAGTTTCCTTCTCACAGGTCTGTTCCTGGTCCCGGATCCTTACCCTCTCCCATGGTGGTTGGACATCGATTTCTTCTTCTCCGTATTCTTCCAGGAAGTGATGTAGAGGTTCTACTATGACCCAACTCTAGATGGGGCTTCCTATGCCTTTCTTTTAGTCCATCTCAATCCACGATGGTGATACAGAGGGATATTGGGATAGCTTCCTATGTGGAGAGTTTTTAAGCACCTGTGGGTTGGAGGAAGGTGTGCTGCAAACCTTTTTGGTGTTCTTTCAATGCATTTGCTTCTTTTGCTCCAGCTCTTCCTGCTTGGTTCTGGGTTCCGTGCAGTCCTTGATATCCTGCCGCTGTCTCCAAATCTTCTGGGTTCCTGCTCCTCATAACCATCTTCAGCTCCATTCCTTACGGAAGGTTGATTGCTCCTATGGCTTTTTCTTCTTGGGGCTCATTTTGGAAGGCACCAGTTGTGCAGTGAGGTTGTTTCTCTGGATGGCACCTTAGCATCCTGAAAGTGTCACCATATCCCACAGAACTCTAGTGGAAGAAAGAGGACTCAATGATCCAGCGTCCTGCCCTTGACATCCATGCAAAACTGCAGAGAAAGACAGAAAGACATAAAAAAGCCAGATTGGCAAGAACAGGAAAGACAGTAGAACCAAAACTATCTAGGAGGTGTCAAATTGCACAGTGGTGCACTACAGAACCATATTACATATTGCAATGTTATGCTATTTTGAACCATTTCTTGTTGCATCCATCAGTGACGTGTTGTAGTACAAAGAATATTAGTATTTTTTCCATGTAGCAAAATATGTTGATGTATGATGGTTTTGCTCACAAAAGAAACACAAAAAGAAACCAAGTCTCATGTCCTTTCAATAAGTAATCTGGTTATAAGTAGCATCTCTCACACATTATCACCACTCAAACAGGACATGCAATCCTGTCCAGGTGAGGGATCTACAGAAAGCAGATTGCTAGACCACACAGAGCTCATATCTCATTCCCCCTCTCTTGCCTTTTGTTCTGCTCCCCAGGTTCCTTTTTTAATACCTCTCCAAACTCAACCTCTCTTAGGTTTCTGGTGCCATGGTCATGTAAAACGCTATACAAATAAATATTTAATCCAACATAGCTCAATTTACCCCAAGTCCGGTCTGCCCATCCTTTTAAACGCCGTATTTTTGTCCTTTATCTATTGATCTACTTTTGTCTGATTCTTCTCCAACTCCACCACCCAGTGGGGTCCCCATATTGTCATGAGATCACTCAAGTTTCCCACCGGTCCACCGTCTAGGCTCTGTCCCGGCCCTCACAATCTGAGGGCATCTCCATGTGGTTCTGGCATCCCAGCACTTCTCTATGAACTTACAAACATCTGACACTATCAAAGTGCCCTCATGTTGTGAGATCTCCCCATAGACCTGCAGGACTATTTACTTTCAGGAAGCAGGGACGTTTTTCTAGACCGGCCCTTTAAGGCTGTTGGTGCCTTCTACAGACTGATCAGTCTTTAGTGCTGTGATATTCCTTAGTGTGCCTGCAATCTTCATCCTGCAATGTGACCTCAGACCTAGATGAGTTCTTCATTTCACACCCTTAGCATTTTCATCCCTAGTCCCCTGTTATCTCACATACCGATGTACATCCTTTTGTGACAAAATACAGTTGCATCATCAACAAAACAGACCAATACCTTTTTCTTGTGGGAAAACCGTTGCAAGTTTATTTGCATTCTGTTATGCATTACACAGGTGATGTTAGTTTACGGGGGATCATCCGAGTGCAGCGCCGTTTAGGGCTCACCACTGACACCCATCCGAAAACAGTCACCTGCCACCGGGCATTACGTGTTTCATCCGGTGCTGTATATCTCGTATTGGGGCTGCGGCCCAATGCTTTTATGTGGTTGCTGCTCCCGTGCCACCACGAAGCGGGATAAGGCCAACCCCCAGCTGTCAGGATACCAACTGTCCCTTACGGGATGAAATGGGTCGCTGTCGCATTCTTCTCATGGCCCCGTATGGCCTGAGGATCTCATTTTTAGTGGCCCTATCGCCCTCTGATGGGTTATTAATCACTTGTTTGCATCACGATTACCCGCAAGATCCTCCCAGGCTCATGGTGGCCTACCGTGACCCTGAGTCTCCCACCTGTGTAGCTCTAATGTTCAATCTCCACACCCAAATGCTTTCAGGGCCCACCAGATGTTCCTCACAAACACCTCATTGCCCTGGTCTGATAGGTGCACCCCATCATGTGCAAAGTAGCCAGGTGTCCTTGTGCATAGCAGATCGTGCTTCACAAAGCCACATTCCTCGTGAAGTTCTGCGTTGTGGCATTCAGCCTTCCTTAAGGCTTCTACCGTTGAGTGTGAGCAAGCTCCCTGCCAATCACACCTCGGTATTCTCTCTGACCAGATTAAGTAGCAGGGGACCAAGTCCTCTGCCAATCTCGTCATTGTTGCCCTCACGCCGTGTAGCAGCTGGCCCCTGCCAAGTGTGGTAAGGTCATTTCCCCCTAGGTGCATCACCAATATGTCTGGCCCTTTGTGCTTGTGCCCCCGGTATGACTTATTTTGGGTTCTAGCATTGCCCACATCATGCCTGGGCTGCCGATCCATGTCACATGTCTACTAGGGTGTCCGCTCCACCCATTCATGCTCACCCATCTTGCTGCCCTAACCGCGGAGTGGCCAATCACCTAGACTCTTGTACCTGCATGCAATGAAAAGGAATACCCAGAGCGCTGTGCTGGCTGTAATGGGCCCGATACCCCTTCCATCTTTGCGATGCCCTCTTGTTCACTTCAGCATTGCCTCTTAACTCCTCCCATTGAGCTTTCCCATGGTGCTTCAATTGTATCACTGTCTCTTTGTCATATTGCCACCTTTGCCGCCCACCTTGTCCTTTTGCGGGTGTGGTAGCTTGCGCTGGAGGGATGCAATGCGCCTTACTTTCCCCTATTTCCAGGTGCCTGGCGTGTGTCCCCGTGGATCTCCACCTCTGCCTATGGTCAAATGTAATGGTCCTTGGAGAAAGGGAAAATACAATTTGGATAAATATAGTCCAGAATCGAAGCTATATTATGGCTTAATGTGCAAGTTGTTAGCTTTGACCCAAGCTAACAACTTGCACATTAAGCCAGTGTGTTAAAAAAGTGCAACTGTTGTTACTTAAAAAGCTTCTAACATTGGATTTGTAAAAAAGCTCTTTACGTCTTGCCTGAAATGCCCCCTTGTATGTAATTGTTTTACATGTATTGTCTTTTTCTCCCCAAAGGATACAGGATCGTGTCCCACAATTAGTATGTTATTGTATTTGTTATTATTACATTCTAGAAATAAATAGGTTTGTCCGGCTGGACATCCCATAATATAGCTTCGATTCTGGACTATATTTATCCCAATTGTATTTTCCCTTTCTCCAAGGACCATTGTTTCTTTTTAAAACATAATTACCCAAGGTCCTTGATTACCTTTTGGGTTCCCTTGTGTCTTTTCAAATATGGTCAAATGTAAAGCTTGTTTTTGTCTGATACCCAACGACCAATGTGTTTTATTCTGTCGCTGGGTTGGCATTTCCTAAATGCTGTTGTGTCTCCCCCTGTGGAGTAGGCTCCCTCAGTGCCATCCGCCTTTTTCAGAGCATGAGCCAGGACTCTGTGGAATTGAAACCTGGTGAGTGGTGTGCCACATCCTGTGCATAAGGAAGAAACCTGCTGTGCGCTGGTGTAGCTTGCGAGTGCTGCTGCACTATTGCGACTGGGCAGTCCCAGCTCCCCTCTAGGCCCTGTAGGGTGATGGTCATGCCATTCCCTGCCTGGTCTGTTTTAGAGCTCCTCACCGTGATGTGCAGCTGTGTGTCCTTAACCTTCACGTCCTGCACTGCCAGGGCTTTCATCGTAGTGTCCCATTTTGAGTGTGCCACTAGCTCGCTGCATCTTAGGGCACCCCATTGACCTGCAGGACTATTTACTTTCAGGAAGCAGGGGTGTTTTTCTAGACTGGCCCTTTAATGCTGTCAGTGCCTTCTACAGACTGATCAGTCATTCCTTAGTGTGCCTGCAATCTTCATCCTCCAGTGTGACCTCAGGCCTAGATGAGGTCTTCTGTTCACACCCGTTCCTGTTATAGGAGTTCACCATGACCATCAAGAAACTACTTTTAAGGAAACATCATTGCTCATCCCAGCCCAGTTTAATATCCTCTCCTGACATCAGTAACACTTGGAAACAGGCCTCCAGCCATCAACAGAGGCAGGTCAATCACATATGTAAGCACAGAGCCAGATTGATTACAAGTTGCACAGTTCGAGAGGCACAGGAATAAAGAGACCAGAACTGCTGTCGCCAGATGGTATTCCCACTTATGCGCTGTGCAATTACAAATGTTATCAGGAGAAAATTATGTGGCAAAACAGAAGTGGATTTACTGGATGCAAGTTTGCACCAAGTCAGCGCAGAACCAGGCATGTAGGTATCTGCTGTGGAGATACCACCCTGTCTGGGTCACAAACTGGACACACAACAAAATACCTGGGTCTAAGAAAAGCAGCTACTTGAAACCTAGATAGTCAGTGGAGTATTTTGTTAATAGGACGAAACCCATCACCCACCAGGGGTGCCATGCTTCATCATAGGGATTCTCCTCACACCGTAGCAGCAGGTCACGGCGCAGGCTACAACTCCCACTCTAATTGGGAGGATCTCTTCGGATGTTTGAGTCTGTACTCTATGGAGTCAACAATGTAGTGAGGCTAGCAGAGTGTGATCAGTGCAGTGGTGCAAACAGAAATATAAGCAACATGATTAAAACTGACTCCAAAACAGACATTATCCTTTATTATTGTCTGTCTGAGTAAGGATTAAAAAATAAGTGAATACGCAGGGGAACAATCTTCTAACCCTGACGATGTACTATCCTATGGTCAACACGTTTCGACCCTCAGCAGGTCCTTATCCTGGCAAGAAATTGACTCGCAGGAGGAGCCAGTTCGAGTGAGCACCCTGAGCCTCTCGTCAGGGCAATTTGAGTTCAGATGCGACACCCGACTTTTGCGGGTCGCTGAAAAGAGGATCCAATAATGAAATATTGGTGGCCACTTTCTTTATGGTTTTATATCTTGTTTTTTCTTCTTATGCACTGTTTGGCATCTCTTTGAGATAGCAGAAATTCATTGTTTGAGGTCCTGATGAATGCCCCAACACCTCAGCTGAGGGTTGTGGTGAGGGCAGAAACATGTTAACCATAGGATAGTACTCACCAGGATTAGAAGATTATCATTTTCTGGATGCTGCCTTGCACTCAAATCAAATACGGGCCAATGGTGGGTCAAAGATTATACTGCCAGGTTCTGACCGCCCCCCTGGATTCTGATTTCTAAATCTGTCCATAGCCCAGCCATCATCTTGCCCAAACTCTAAATCAGGCCCTGATTACAGCTTCGATGAGCTACTGAGTCAAACACAGGGTTTAAAATGGAGAGACATGTAGACCAGGAGGCCAGTTTAGCATCGATTTTAGGACACTAAAATCCCTCACATCTTAATCCTCACTTCTCATTCCTAACTCTTCAAACCACATGCCTCTATTATTATCCCTCACTCACTAACACTCATCTCCAAACTCTCATTCCTCAATCTTCACCCCTTTCACCTCACCCCTCAGTTGTCATTCCTCATATCCTAGCACTCATTCATCACTCATCACTCCGCAAACCTCAATCCCATCTCTTGGTCCTCGTCCTTCCTTTCTCCTCAGTGCCTTATAATCTCTCCCTCCTGGTCCATCACTCCCCATCCCTTATGCCTCACACTCCTTATCCCTCTCTCCAGATCACTTCTCACTCCTCATCCCTACATCGTCACTCCCCATCCTCATTCCTCTGCCATCACTTTCACTCCTTACCCTCACTCCACAGCCTTGCTTGTCACTCTTCGTCCCTTTAAACCTAATTTCTCACCCTTCATCCCTCATTTCTTTCTACACTGCCCATTTCTTTTTATCCCTCATCCCTCACCCCTCACTTCCAAAGGCTGAGTCAAAAAGACAGAACATGACGTTCTTACATGCATTAGCCTGGTTTTTTTGGGCACCACTATACTTCAACCCTCACTCCTCACTGCTCACTCCTCACCCTTCACTTTCACTACTCATCCCTCACTCCTCATCCCTCCCTTCTCATCCCTCACTTGTCACTCCTCGTCCCTCACTCCTCATCCCTCACTTGTCACTTCTCATCCCTCACTTCTCATCCCTCACTTCTCATTCCTCACTTGTCACTCCTCGTCCCTCTCTTCTCATCCCTCACTTCTCATTCCTCACTTGTCACTCCTCGTCCCTCTCTTCTCATCCCTCACTTCTCATCTCTCACTTGTCACTCCTCGTTGCTCACTCCCTCACTTGTCACTCCTCGTTGCTCATTTCTCATTTCTCACTCTCCATCATCATTTTCTCTCTTCGTCCACCACTGCACACTTTCCATCTTTTTATCCTCATCCCCCACACCTCACCCCTCACTTCTTAAGAGTGAGTCAAGTAGACGAAACATGACGTCCCTACATGCATGATCCTGCCTTTTTAGGACACCACTATACTTCAACCCTCACTCCTCACTCCCCATCCCTCATGTCTTCTTCTCATTTCTCCCCCTGCTGGTGAGGAATTAAAGTGCTAATGGCAATAGTTCTGCTCAAAATAGGCATTCAATCTAAGCATTCGAAAAGCAGATGCCATTTTGTTCGAAGGCTATACAGTAACCAGAAGAGGGCGCCAGACTCCAGTAAAACACGGGAGAGAGGCAAGCAGCCTTTGCGCATGGGTTATTTGCACACCAGAGTCATTTTCATCATAACTCACATTATTTATATCCTTCCAAGAATAAGAATGGGAGAATAAGAAATAAAGAAGTGCCTGTTAAATAACGTAAGATAACATCTTTAATGAACAGGCACATGTGTAACACACCGATTGGCAATGTAGGTACACAGCAACAGAACAAGCACAGGCAAAACAAACACAGTGAAACATTGACACAAACTGCCAAGCAAGCACTTACAAAACCACAAACTGACTCTCACACACACAAAGAAAAGTACCATGCACAGACCTGCACACACACACTGAGGATGACCATTGTAGTGTGGCGGGCACATATAATGAAACCTTTTCACACATGGTAATAGGCACACAACGAAAAACACAAACCTTGTACTTAAGTGGCGACAGCAAAGTGTGTGAATTTAGCGTTGAAGAAACTTCGCCAATTTTGGGATTTATACGTTTAAGAAAAACAAAAAACTAGAGAAAAGACATCTCAAAAAAGTAGGCTGGGGGCGGGGGGGTGGAAGAGGCGAACCCGATAAACCTTGCCTGCTTGCAGGACAATCTTTCTTCAAAATGCTTTTGATGGAAAATGTTTTGGGTGAAGTTGTGCCACTTAGCGCAGTTATGCGAAGACTTAAAATGCCATTTCAAAAGACTGCCTGCAAAACTGTAGTTTCATGCACTGTAGGACAGGCATATATTCTAATAATCCCTGATAAAAACAGACACACACAGGAAGCCGCATAGGCTGCCATGTTATTAACTTCAAGTGGCAAAGTAGCACATTCAAGCACAAATAGAATCTTACCACCAAAAAAGGGGGCATATACGGCTGTGGTGCGTCGGGGTAACGCCTGGAAATAATTCAGTGACAGAGGTCACTACACTCTTTCTTAGTTCGTTAGTTTATGTATGCTTGCATGCTTGCACCATGGGGAACCTTCCTGCACAAAACCAATCACAATAGGCTTTTACTCTTTATATGTGTGCTGCAGAATGCATCACATATGGATAACGGAAAAATGAGGAGAAACAAAGATATTTCTCCTCGTTGTGACTCCTTTTCATCTTTCCTGGGGAGGCGTAGGTCTTTGGCACTGCCTCGGATTTATGATTTCTCGTAAATATGGGGCAGTGTCAAAAAGCAATAGATGTTGCTGGCAACGCCCCCAGCAACACCCATTACACACCCCGTTAACGCAGGAAATTGTGTCAAAGCAAATGATATTTACTCGGCAGCATTCAGCCCCAAAAAAATGGCTTAGTGCTGCCTTGAAATATGGAGCAGTCTCCTGCGCCACCGGAGCGTCACAAAAAGTGACATCCTGGTAGTGCAAGAGGCCTCATTAATGAGGCCCTTAGTTAGGGAAATTGGGATGCAATACAGCTTTAATTCATTTCTTTCGCAATAGAGTTTAAGTTTCCAAATTAGTGTGAATTTGAAAGATTGCCATCGGTGCATCTCATCATTTTAGATAACGTTGTGTGGTGATGTTTCCTTAATGCGCATGTGATTTAAATGTTTGCATTTGACCAGCATGAGACAATTTAGTAACATCTCTCTATAGGATAAATAAATACACAAGCACCAACAACCGCTGGATAGAGAGCCTACAAATTGCAATACAAGAAATTAATAGTGGGCAGTATCTCCAAAACCAAATGCTTAATATCTTGGACAAGAAAGGCTATCCCAAAAGTTGGTTGGACGGACAAAAAGTAGATCTGGTCCATGAAAACAACTTTTGGAAGTGTTACTTACATGTTACAATGGGATTGGCAAGTAATGGGCAAAAAATAAACAAGCATTAGCAATGCAATAGGACTCGCATTTGCGAGAGTTTTGCCTATTGGCATCGTAAATGACAATGCCTTTTATTTATGTTTTAAAAACCAACACATAAATAAAAGGCATTGCCATTTACAATGCCAATAGATCAAACTCTAACAACTGCGAGACCTATTGCATTGCAAATGCTTGTTGTTTCAGGTTTCCTGCGTCTGTTCCACTCTCAAGGCCTTGCATAAATGAGCAGTGCCCGGATGGTTGCCTAGAAGCGGGATTATAGGAGGAGAGAAGGGTTTTCCCAACATCTCAGGCGAGGGTCACCTGTAGATGAGGGGTGTTGAGTTTGTGGCGCAGCGCGGGCCTAGCGCTAGCTGCGCGCAAGTAAACAGACCACACACTCCGTTTCGTAGTTGGTGCGCGAATGCCCGATCTGGGCACGCCCCTTTTATTTATAGGATACGCGTACGCCACCGTCGTGGCGTACGCACGTCATGCATGACAAGAGCGCTCTAGCGGGAACCGCTAGAGCGCTGACTGCAACATCCCTATCCAACTTTGGCCAACTGAGCCATAAATCAGAAGTCCCCTTTTCAGTCACTTACTTGACAGGCAAAGTCTTTAAGGCGGCTGCTTGGCGGGGGGTTCCGTCGCAGTTCATATCTGGCCGTCGCTTGGGTGTTGGTGACCGCCTGGTCATCCCGCGCCGCTTCCTCAGCTTCGGAGCTGGGCCCGCCCCGGGCTGCCGTCTCCTCAGGCTGGTCGGGCGGCAGTGACTGCTCTCTCTCGGGGCCCTGGACATCCTCCTCGTCTTCCGACTCTGGCCGGTGTCTTGTGGCGGTGGGAATGCGTTTGAACCACGAGATGTTTCGGGTGGCGGACTCGTTGCCCCGGCGAACTGTGACCATTGTCCCCTGGCGTCGTTCTACCGTCCAGCTTCCCGGTTCATATCGTGGCTTGAACTTGCTCCCCGGTCGTCGGTCTTTGATGAGGACATTGTCCCCCGGCTCGAGGGCGTGCTCCCGACACCCTCTCGCCCGGCTCACCTGCTGATTTCGGTGCGCTCGTCGTTGTAGCGCTTGGTCTGCATCAAATGGTGGAGGAGCCCATCCGGGAGCCGTGGGGAGACTATCCCGGCGGGTCCCTTTCAGCATGAGGGCCCAGGGAGTTTGTTTGGTGGAGCAGTGGGGTGTACTTCGGTACTCTCCAAGGAAACGCTGAATTTCTCGCTCGGGGTCCAGCTGTTCGGTGCTGGCAATTCGGAGGGTTTTGTTCAGTGTCCTCATAAAGCGTTCGACCTCGCCATTGGCTTGAGGCCACTGTGGGGTGATCCGCCGGTGCCGTATCCCTTGGGTGGCGAGGAACTCCTTAAACTCGTGGCCTTGGAACGGCGGCCCATTGTCACTTTTTATTTCCGATGGGCGTCGAACATGTGAAATATCTTCTCCAGCGCTGGCCCTACGAATGTGAACGCGGTGGACGGTAGCGCCTCTACCAGTGGATATTTGGAGAAATTGTCCATCACTACCAGCGTGACTCGGCCATCAGGGAGGGTCCCAAAGTCAACGCTGATTTTATCCCAGGGGTGTCTTCCGGGTTCTTCGGTTGTGATGGGAGCTGGACGCTCTGGTCCGCTGGTCATTTGGCACGCTGGACAGCTCTTTACGACCTCGCCTACCAGGGCATCTAGTCCTGGGAACCACACCTTCTCCCTCATCCTGGCTTTCATCTTCTCGGTCCCTTGGTGTCCATTGTGGGCCAGAAGGGTGGCTTGGCGTCGTAAGATTGTTGGCACGACAATCCTGGTCCCCCGTAGGACTATCCCGTCTCTGGTGATGCTGAGCTCGTTGCGTACTCTCCAGATCTGCTGCAGATCTGCTCTTTCTTCCGGTGTCCACGTGTTGGCGGACTGTAGGAAATTAGCCCACGAACCTTGCAGGAGGGCTTCTTTGGTTCTGGCCATCACGGGGTCCTGTTCCGCCGCCTGCATTATCTCTTGTAGTGTCAGCACTTGTGGGCACGTTAGGGCCGCGACGAAATCGAGGTGTGCTTCAGCGTCCTCTTCCTCGGTTGTCCCTTCCGGGATGTGCTCGCAAGGGCCTGGGTGCCTGGACAGGAAATCGGCGGGGTTCTTGGCTCCAGGCCGGTACGTTACGTCCATGTGGTACTGTTGTAGCCCGATGGCCCACCGTTCTATCCGTGGCGGGGGGTGCGGAGCTGTTCCTCTGAACAGGGGTACCAGCGGTTGATGGTCTGTCACGACCGTGAACGGGTGTCCACAGACATACAGGTGGAAGTGTCGACAGCCCCATCGTATAGCCAGAGCCTCTCGCTCAATCTGGGAATACCTCCGTTCGATCGCTGTGAGGGCCTTGATTGCGTAAGCCAGTGTGGCCCACCGGCCTGGTTCTTGCTCTTGGGTGAGGACTGCACCAAGTCCTACTGGGCTGGCATCAACTATCAGCTCTGTCTTCTTTTCCGGGTCGAAGTATACCAACGTGGCCTGGTCGAGGAGCGCTGTTTTGACAGACTGGAACGCCGAGTCTTCTTGGGGTCCCCATTTCCATGGGGCGTCCTTCTTCGTGAGCTGTCGGAGCGGCTCTGCGATCGTAGCTAGGTTCGGAATGAACCTTCCACAGTATGTGGCCATCCCCAGGAAACTGCGCACCTCCGCGGCAGACGTGGGCGCAGGAGCGTCCTTGATGGCTTGTGACTTGCGCGGGTCCACTTGAATGCCATCGTTTGTGAACGTGTATCCGAAAAACTCTATCCGCTGCTGGAATAGCTGGCATTTGTCTTTGTGGAGAGTGACTCCGTATTCTCTGAGGCGTGTCAGTGTGGCTCTGACCCGCCTATAGTGTTCGTCTACGGTCGTAGAGTGAATCAGGATGTCGTCGCTCACATTCATGACCCCAGGCAGGCCTTGTAGAATGTCTCGGATAGTGTTCTGGAATATTTCCGCTGCCGAGGATATTCCGAAGTTGAGTCGCCGGTATCGTCTCAGCCCTAGGTGCGTGCTGAAGGTGGTAATATACCTGCTCTCCTTGGCTAATGTTAACTGGTGGTACCCTGCGTTGAGGTCCAGTTTGGAGAACCACCGCGCGCCATTCAGGTCCGCGATGATGTCCTCCATGGTGGGTGCGATGTGCCTCTCCCGTTTGATGGCTTTGTTGGGGAGTCTCATGTCGATGCACACCCGGATCTTGCCTGGTTGGCGAGGTTTTTCCGCGATTACCATCGGGGACACCCACGGGGTGGGTCCGGTGACTGTCTCTATGACCCCTTGTTCCTCAAGTTTACGGAGTTCTTCCTCTACCAGAGGTCGTAGACAGAACGGGATTCGCCTGTGCTTCAGGGCCGTGGGTGTGACAGAGCGGTCGATGTGGAGTTTGACCGGTGGACGTTTGATTTTCCCCAGGCCAGCGAACAGTTCGGGGAACTGATCCAGAAGGTCGGCCGTTTGCGTGTCCTGAACTTTCCGGAGGAACACCAGGAGCCCTAGGTCCTCAGCGGCATGCCCACTCAGGAGGGTGTCTACCTCTTGGTTGATGATGTGCACTTCAATTGTGATCGCCGCATCCTCCGTCCCCACTGGCACTGTCTTCTTCCCCAGGAGGGGCAAAGGTACATCGCTGCCGTAGGCATAGATCCGGGCCTTCGAGGTCCTGAGCTCTGGCTTGGGCCGAAGGCGGTTGTACTGCTGCACTCCCATGACGGTGACAGATGCCCCTGTGTCGATCACGGCGTTCACCTTTGATCCTGTGACCATGATGTCACATCGAGGCTGGGGACGTCTCGTGCTTTTCAGCGCCCTGGTGAACGAGACCACGTACGTTTCTTCGTCGTCATCGGACTCCGAGTTGTCTTCCTGTAAGGCTTGTGCGTGCCGCTGCCCTGTGTCGGCCTTGGAGGAGAGGGAAAGGTGGGATAGCTGCCTCACCATGCATCTTGTGGGCCTCTTCCCTCGAGCATCCTTCCTGGTGGCGCGCTTCCTGCAGACGGAGGAGAAGTGGTTTAGCGTGCCACAGTTCGTGCACGTTTTCCCTTTTGCTGGGCAGGTTTTCCCTTGGTGTTCTTCATACCCGCAGTAGTCGCACTGCGTCGGGGTCGACTGCCTGGCAGCTGGTCTGCGTTTCTTCTCGTGCGTCCGCACTGCGTCTGCGCGCTCCGTCTTGACAGTCACGCTGGGCCCTGGGCCTCGCGTAAGTGCTTGTTCCATCTCTTCTGCCCGTGCGTCGGACAGGTCGTGGGAGCGGGCTAGCACTAGGATGTCGGCCATGGGAATGTTCGGTTGGCGGAGGATGAGGGTCCGCAATTTCTTACTGCGGATGCCGTAGATTAACTGTGCTCTGATCTCCTCCTTCGCGCGGTCGCCGACCAGGTGGGTGTCCGCCAGCACCCTCAGCCGTGCATGAAATGCGTCAACTGTCTCCCCCTCCGTTTGCTTGGCCTGTCGCATCTTGAACATTTCGAAGTCCGGGTTCGTCTGGGGGTCGAAATGTGTGTTCAGGGCCGTCACAGCTGCATCATAGTCGTCTGCCCCACCAGTGTTCGGGAGATGCTTGAATAGCAGGTAAACCTCCTCCCCTGCGTAATGAAGAAGGAGTGACCGCTTCACCGCGCCATCCGTTTCCCGGGAGCCGATGAAATAGTTGTCCAGACGCCCAATCCACGTGTGCCAGCGCGGTGCGGCGGTCGCCGGGTCAGCCGACTCACTAAACGGAGGCAGGGCACCTGTGGGTGGGTGGAACGGGTGGGCAGGAGGCGGCGCGTTGTCATCTGCCATGATCTTGCAGCAGGGGAAACTCTGGGGAGCCGGTGCCCAGCAAAAGGCCTCGCAGCAGCACAGCCGGGGTCACAGGCAGTGAGTGGAACGTGGGCTTCGCCAACAGCAATGGCAGAAATAGGCTCAGGGCAAGGCCAGAGGGCAGGGATCTTCATCCGCCCAGGTGCGTGGTCATGTGGGTGGTGCACACGTGCTCACCGTGCAGTTTAGGCCCGTAGCGCGATGATTGCCGGAGCAGGGCAGGCTCGAGGGCCGTAAGCGCGCGATCGCGGGTCTGCCGCGATGCGCTCAGCAGGGGGCGAAGGAGAGGGTGCACACGGCGGGTTCAACCGCCTCGTCGCCACTGTTGAGTTCGTGGCGCAGCGCGGGCCTAGCGCTAGCTGCGCGCAAGTAAACAGACCACACACTCCGTTTCGTAGTTGGTGCGCGAATGCCCGATCTGGGCACGCCCCTTTTATTTATAGGATACGCGTACGCCACCGTCGTGGCGTACGCACGTCATGCATGACAAGAGCGCTCTAGCGGGAACCGCTAGAGCGCTGACTGCAACAAGGGGGTGCTTGGCTGTCGACATACTTCTGACATACTTCTGACTTCCAGTAGCTAAAGATGCATGTCTCAATTTGGCCATTGAGAGTCACAGTGTAATTACGGCTCATATACCCTCAAACACATTTTAGCAGCTCTAATATTTAATTCACAAAACAGGTTTGTGCTGACAGTCCCACGCTCGGTCATCATTTTGCCTCACTTCCCGCGTTCACCTCATTGGGGTCTGAAATATACGAGAATGCTCTATATTGCAGACTCCCCCCGCTCTCCTGAGTCGGGGAGAATAGTGGTACTTTCCTTTGGCTGCTCTCCTCACCCCTGGTCTACTGTGCCCTGATGGACTCGGCCAGCCGCGGAGGTCACGTGACTCACCTGTGCAGCCTTCGCCCACGTGCTGCAGCTAGTGACGCTAGCTAACACGATGACCCAACCCAGGGCATTCCCAACAAAAGCGAATCATAAAGCAACTGACAGTAAAAGCCAACATCAACATAGGTCAGCTTTGACGTATTTTCCCACAAAGCTGAATAGAATGATCTCATTCAACAAGCATTCACAAAACCAATAGATCCGGTCCATAACTAAAAGCGCCTCTTCATTCATTGGCGAGTCTAGTCACTCTGTCATTCATCGCGCGTGCACTCTGCCCTTCAAGTGCACTCTGAGGCCTCTGTTTGCGGACCGATTTACTCTTTCTTGCATACACCCACTCTTTAGGGGCAGTTCCGGGATTCCACCAGCTGTCCCTGAAGATTTCGGCATATGTCGCTAATGTCCCGGTTTTTAGCAAGGGTTGACTGAAAACAGTAGGAAGGTTTTTTTATGTGTACCAAGAAGGACTAGCTACAGCGTATCCGAAAGCAATGTAAATACCAGATGTGATTCTAGGGTTAAAACTTGCAATTCGTGTATTCCCTTCGTGCCCTCTTTGTTTCTTCTATGACCGCAGTCGGTCTCTGCCCCTCGGCTGGTGTAAAATTGGAGTTGTTTCTTTTATTTTTGTGAAATGTCCCGGTTTGTAGTTTCCTAGGGTGACCAGAATTTTAAAGCCAAAAAACGGGACATTTCACAAAAGATAGAAGAAGGACTACAAGTTTACTTCAAGCGAAGAGAGCGCTCCTCAGCAGAGAATCACAGAACAGGCAGTAAGAACATACATAAAAAGTAATTTTTAAACCCAGTAGCTTGTCTGTTAATTAAATTGCTTTCTTGAAACACTTGCTAACTATCCCTGCTTTGTAAAACATAAAAAACACCTTCCACCGTTTTCAGTCGATCCTCTTTAAAAACCGGGACATGAGCTACATTTCTTGAAATTTGCTGGGACAGCTGGTTAAAAACTGGGACCGTCCTGGCAAAACGGGGACGCCTGGTCACCCTATAGTTTCCAAAGTCTGGTCACCCTCAAAACTCCTCACACAAAGAAAGTCACAAATCAATGGAGGGACACTGTGGGGGACTGGATGGCTCCATGTCACCGGGACACCACGATTCTGTTCCTGTCTTTGCTTTTACATATCGCTGTTATCAGTGTATTACCCGGTTGGCTCAATTAAAATGACACTGAGAGGTATATCTACAACGCGGCGATAGAAAATTATTGCCGCTTTTGCGGCCGTTTTCATCTGAAAAGCGGCGATAATTTTATCGCCTAATAGCAGGTCACGATGACGCGTGAAAGCTTGCTTTAGCGCACGAAATCCTAACGTCCAGCTTTGCATCTCTAATGAGATGCAAAGTGGGCGTTCCTGACGTAACATGACAGGAGAAATGTCGCTAAGCGACATTTCTCCTATCATCAAGCCCCACGCTATGAAGCATAGCGGCAAGAAAAGTAGCCATAACCCCTGTTATCGCTACTTTCCTTACGCCTGCTTCAGGACTGACTTAGCCATGATATCCTATGGAAGGTGGATATCATGGCTAAGTTTGTGGGGCCCTATCAACAAGCTAACGCCACATTTCATGAGATTATCGCTGGGTTTCCAGCGATAATCTCACGTTAGGCAGTTAGCGCTAGGATTTTTATCGCTTTTGATATAAGCGTTGCTAATAGCACGCTATCTTAGCGATAAAAATCCACGCTAGCCGGCGATAATTATCCTAGCGCTAAGTGCGCTTAACGATAATTATCGCCGGTTGTTGCTGATATGCCCCTGAGTACCTGGTCACCCCAGGTCCTTCCATTTATGTTTGTTTGCGACAACTGCGCCTGAAACTAATACCCTGAGTCGTATCTGGCAGAATCTGGACGTGACCTCAGCGTTACCGCTTCTTATTTGAAATATGAGATGCACAGAAAGTGTACTGTGCCATCATCCACTTATCCATGAAAAGGAGGTGTTTACAGTGCACTTGGTTACAGGGAGAACAGCAGAATGAACAGTAAGTATTCCTGCTGGGTCAAATGTTTACAGCACGTGTTCTTCCAAGAACCATCCATAACTGCCCGACTGTATATTAAATCATCTGCTATTGAATTAGTAAAAACAATACATTAGAGGGGGCGACCAAAATTGAGGTGGCAGTCCACAGCACGCTGTCCTGTTTCACAACAATAAAAGGTCACGGTGGTTGAACGTCGTCTCACAACAATAAAAGGTCACGGTAGTTGACCGCAACAGAACACCTGAACTTGGTAGCTACACCTGTGCTGATGGCAGGATCCGATTTCACACTCCATCTTTCCAAGGGGGGGTTAGGTCCTCCTTAGACAACAGTCCGCCACACCTGTGTGGATTGGAATGCAACTCTGGCCTGTAGAGCAGGCGCAATGCACCATGGGAGTGACTGCTTCTTGGACAGAGGTACTGTTACCCCCTATGTGCGTGCGGAGCTGCAACCCGGGCCTCTATTCATGCTTTTCAGTCGCAATATCGGGTATATGGATAGTGGAGCTCGAAAGGTTGTCTATGGGTGAAGGGCTCTGGTGGTCTGTACTTCACTTAGGTGTTTTCTCAGGTAGTAAGGTATGGGGGAGGAAGATGGACACATGGTTAATCTGGGCATCATAGCTTCTCCTGTGTGTCTGTTTGTCTGATAGACATAGTCCGGCTTGCTTTGGGCGCGTCATAAACACCAGCAAAGCGATAGCACTGTTGACTTAGGTAAGGACAGTTTGATAAATACGTGATGTACTTTCAGCAACTCCGAGTCTCACGGATGTCTATTAAGTAGCAGTAGCGGATCAACCTCTCATAAGATGTTGCGTCAAAACATGGTTGACTAGGCCCAAACATTTCCTTACTTTACTAAGTTCCTCGTGAAAAGGAAATTATTTAAATGGGTGGCATGTTTGAGCAGGAAAAGACAACAAAGGGGACGACTGAAAAGCTAAGGAGGAAATTACATTCACTTCCAGTTACCTCAGAATAAAAGGCTGTTACAAAGAATCAAGGCATCCTTCTTCAGTCCCCTAACCCGCCCCCCCCATGCACAAAGAGAAACCAAGTCATCTTACGTCTGTGTAGCGCGGCGGGGCCTGTGTCGCAGTTAGTGATATTCGCATGAAATAAAGGACACAGGGCCACCGTTCCGTTCTCGTGGCGGGAAGACCCCGAGCGGTCTTCCGCCTCCTTTATTTATACCCTCGGTACGAGCCCGCCCGACGGGTGCATGAGTGCGTGTGTGAGTGCAACATTGTCGGGGAGAGCACAGATGGCTCTCTACATCCCTCCTTTCTTTCAGTTCAGGACCATCACGTTCTCCCCGGTCATGGAGAAGTATATACAAAGTCCTTCAGCCTCTGACTCGGGACAGGGTTCGGCAGGAGACCATACTTCTGGCTCCGGACATAAGGCTCAGGGGAGATGCCCAACGGGACACTCCCGGACGCCTCGGCGGCAGTGTCCTGGCAGGTTGGCCGTACATTACCAGCATGGTCCTGACTGACTCGCTGAGGGGTGATCGGTGAGGTGATCCTCTCACTGGGAGACGCAGAGGAGGAGAGGCTCAAAGGTGATCCTTGATAGCCGGACCCATCTTGGTCCATAGCCGCCTCCGAGATCTTCTTGAAGCTCGATACGTTCCTTGTGATGGATTGCTGTCCCCTTTTAGCCGTGACCATGGTCCCTTGAACATTGACTACAGTCCACACCTCGGGCTCATAGGGAGTCCGGAATTTCCACCCAGGGTGTCGGTCCTTGATCACCACGCGGTCTCCCACTCTCAGCTGCGGTTCCTGGGCCCTTCGGGCCTCACTGGCCTTCCGATTGGTTGTTTCTCTCCTTGCTTGGATGGCTGCGTCCTCCCGCTCGTCAGGTACCCACACCGGATCTGACGGAGTGCTGTCCCGTGGCGCTCTTTTGAATAGAAGGTGGGCCGGAGCACACTTGGTGGTGCTGTGTGGAGTCTGGCGCTATGCACCGAGGAACTGCTCAAGAGCCGCTTCCGGATCTTCTCCATTCTCCACGGCAATGCGCAGCGCTCGATTGATTTTTCTCATTAGCCGTTCCACTTCCTCATTTGCTTGGGGCTATAGTGGGGTAATCTTCCTGTGGCTTACCGCTAGACATTCGAGGTATTCTTGGAATTCTCGCCCCTGAAAAGGGGGTCTGTTGTCCGACCTGCCCTCCTCGGGCAACCCCTTCATTGCAAACACTCGGTCCAGGACCTTCTTCACATGGGTGAACGCTGTCGACGCTATCACTTCAACAATAGGAAATTTTGAGAATGAGTCGACTATGACCAGCATGTGCCGACCATCTGGAAAACTCCCACAGTCCACGCTGAGAAGCGTCCACGGAGTCCTGCTCGAGTCTTCTGTGATTACTGGGGCTGGCGCAGGGTCCCCTCCGGTGATGGTACAGGCGTGGCATTGTCGGACCATCTCATCTACTTTGGAGTCCATCGCCGGGAACCAGACTTTGTCGCGCAGCCTGGCTTTGGTTTTGGCCATCCCTTGATGGCCCACGTGTGCCAGCACGAGGACTCTTCTCTGTAGGCTTTCCGGAACCACTATGAGGTGTCCCCTCAGGATGACTCCTTCTTCCCCCACACTGAGTTCGCTCCGGACGTGCCACAATTGTTGGCGAGCATGGCTGACATCTTGCCGTAGGGCGCGGGCACCATCCATGAAATGGTCCCATCCATTATTCTCCAGCGCTTTTCGAACACGAGAGAGAGTGGGGTCCTCTCGAGTTGCTCGACCCATTTCTTCCAGCGTCATGGCCCTGGGACATGCCCTTTGCGACACCATGTTGACGAACGCTTCACTGCTGCATGTGTCCCCCGACGGGGCAGATGTCGCCACCGACTCCGGGTGTTGGGACAGATAGTCCGCTGGGTTGTGAGCCCCAGGACGGTAGATTACTTTGAAGTTGTATGCTTGTAGCTGCACCGCCCATCTTTCGATCCTCGGTGGCGCTAACCTGGATGAGCCAGCAAACAGCGGGAGTAGCGGCTTGTGGTCCGTCACGACATGAAATTCTTGTCCACACAGATACAGGTGGAAATTTTGACAGGCCCATTTGATGGCCAGCGCCTCTCTTTCGATATGGGCATACCTCGTCTCGGTGTCCGTGAGAGCTTTGCTGGCATATGCGACGGGTTTCCACACTTCAGGGCCATGTTCCTGCAGGAGGACTGCCCCTAGGCCCACCGGGCTGGCTGACCACATTTCAAAGAGATGGGGAAAGGGTTACCTTCCATTGCTTTACATTCACCAGCACCTGGAATGCACCATTGTAACTGATATAAAGGAGCCCCAAATACATAGAAATCTGGGCTCTCGTCGTTCATAACGTTTTCTTGATATTGTCTCACAACAATAATAACTGCGTATCTTATGATTACTGGAGAGTGAATTATCTCTAGACTCCTCCGCTGCAATTTTTATCACTCCCAATGGTGCTCAAGCTATTATCCTCATAAGGATGAAAGGGCGAGTCGACCCTGTTGGATTTAAACCTTTGATATGTATGTCTCTGGACAGTTATCTCATTGATTTGCATTGCTAGCAAATGTTCAGCCGCCTTGCACAATAGGGAATCCGGGATACCAACAGATTCATTGGCGACATTGTTTTCCTTGAATCTTAGTTAAACGTAGGTTTTGCTCTGTGTCACCCCTTGGAATGCAGAAGCTATAATGACTACGATTGTGTGCACACAACAGATGCAGTTCCTGGAAGCCTTTCTTCAGAACCTAAAAGTGTAGACATTTCAGCGGTTGCCAGAGAGATATGTTAAGTGAATGTACACTGATGCATCGCTATGTTTGAGAATACTCAAATCAATAGCCTCCATGACATAGCAAGTAGATAAAAGGCCAAGAAGCTTCCACTGTAATGCAGGTAAAAAGAAACATCGTCATGTCATCGTACTTGCGCAGTGACATTTGTTTATAAATGTCATGATAGTTTCGAAACTGCGCATCTTGTGGTGGGAGCATTTCTATGGATGTCAATCCACGCCAGGGGACCGGAGGGGCAAGCTCCTTTCACTGACAGTCACGCGAACACTGTGTGAGGTATTGCAGTGGTGGCGCATGACAGTCCCTGTCTAGTACCCAGTGTCACCGAGGACACACCCGGTGGGCCGGGCACGGAAAGGCAATTTTGAGCTCCATTACTTCCAAGTTCGTCTGCCCGTCCCAGTCCTAACTGGCTGAGATTCCCCAATCAAGTACAGAAATTGGAGAAAAAACAGACTGTGATGGGGAATGCCTACCAGGACTACATTGTCTCTCTTGAATCGAATCGGTTGCGGTTGCGGCTGCGGTGATGTCATTATGTGTGATCCTGTCCCAAGATAAGGATCTTTTGGAAGATAAGGGCACAGAGAGTAATGCACACAAAGGCACCACAATGAGGTGACTATCTTAAAGCATTCTGTGGGTTGTGCATGTTCATGCTCTTGAGAAGGGGCGGCGAGTGATGCTGCCATGTATTATCTGTTCAGAAAGGTGCCTTGTGCTTTTGCTCCCTTTGTTTTATAATGTGTTTTACGTATGATTAATTCTCCGATGCGCACATGACCCCTGAAGATGGACTATATAAAACCCTAATTCCTAAATAAATGTCTCAAAGGTGTATTATTAGGTCTCGCCTTGCTATCGCGTAAGCGATCGAGAAGCGAGACTATTGAAAGCGGGTTTGAAAAGTGCTCCCAAAAAGCGGATTGCATGGCTAGCACGCGCACAATCACGCGCATCGTGCCGCCATGCAATCCGCTTTTTGGGAGCACTTCAAAGGGTCCGCTCCCCCGCCTGGAATGCGCTCCCCCGCCCCCAAGCCCGCGCACGCCACGCTCCGCCGGGCTTGTCTTGTTTGTTTTAACTGTGAGGCAGGCTTGGTGTGCGGTGGAAGACGAGAGGTCACTGCTCCTAGTAACTCTCTGCGAGTGCACCCGAGAACGATAACGATAAACCCGGCTTATTAAGGATGCGATATCAGAAATGTGATGGCTTCCTGGCACTGCAGTCGTACCCGCTCTCATTACCCAGTAGGACGGGTTTGCTTTATTTGATGAAAGGCTGAGTCAGAGCCGCCGGTTTACTCTCTATCGGTGACATTCAGGTTTGGGACTTCTTCTTACTGACGAGGTGCAAAGGACCGTACCACTTGTCTACTTCACCGGTAACGTTTCTGGTACGAAAACACGATTGGCCTGTTGCACCGACGCACCTTCTCAATTCAAAAGGTCCCCTCCCCCCACGCCCCCGGACACTAGCCTGATTTATAACGTAACCACTTGTTAAAGGGTCTGATCTTGGACAAATGAAAACATTCGTTTGGTGCCGTCTCTGGTCTCTGACTAAAGTGTGATATTGATATATCTACATGTATACGTGTATCATATACACGCACACACATACTTTCCGGGAGAGCCGGCGTCTTGCTTTGACAGTCAACGCGTCCGTCTTTCCACCAACCAGTCCTTATGGCTGGCCATAGCCATGTATTCAAAGCATATGCTGCCTGCTGTAGTCTCTGTGCGTAATGTCAGCAGCTTCTCATTGATTCACAGAAGCCACCACGCAAACGCCCTTGCACTGTTCATCAGCGCACCCGACCTCCACGCACCAGTCTGCACCGAGACATAATTGTATAACGTACAACAGAGAACCTTCATTAAAGAGCTTGGGGTTACCCTGGGGAAACACCACAATAAATACATCTAATATCATATTTGCAGTTATTCTTCCTCTATTTCTACAATACACAAATGCCATATCAAAGCGACTTTTTTAAAATCAAGATTGTATTGGTTTGTGTAAAAAATACTACATCGCCACAAGTATGTGAACTTGCGGGTGACTGTTCAAATGAAGAACATTTAAACATATAAAGCAAAACACATCCGCAAAGTATGCTGCTTTCACAACCAAAGTGCAATGCACCCGTTAAACACTACTAAAAGTGTATTCTTACCCCAGTTCATGCAGCGAAGAATTACGACTCTATTTTTGTTGTTTTTGTTTTTTTAACTTCGATGCTATAAAATGAACTGGTACTTAGTGATTTTTGCGGTGGTGATGATTACAATACCGATTAATAACTTGTTTTTTTATAGCGCTACATAGAAGTCTTATTTGGACTCGAAGAGCTATAAATACCAACTGTAATTGTAACCCAGTTTACCTGTCACCCAATGCACTGTCCTTGGAAGGACGGTGTTGGATCTAGTGGCATGCACATGACTTTCGAATTGACCGTAGGTGTCTACCTCACCGAGCCCCCTTGGCGGCCATGTTGGGTAAGGACAAGGTTGTACATCCATACAGTAGCTCTGCCTTGCATTATATGCTGCTGTGCGTTGGTCCTCCCAACCTATATTGTTGTACACCGAGTCTCCCTCCTTCCACGAATATGTATATGCACGAATATGTATATGCTCCCAGGTCGAAAGCCCTCTATTGGAAATCAATGTACGTCAGGGCAGGGCCAGCCTCAGTAATGATGGCCGGACAGTAAAACTGGCCAAGGAGAAAAGAGCAGATAAACCGGGGCAGAGGCCAGCAAGGAAGGGGACACATTGGTCACGCTCCCTTCGTAGTCAATAAATCACTCCGGCCAGTATTACCGAGACTCGTTATTTAATCCGTTACGCTTCAATAGGACTCCGTCATGTTAAAAGAAAAACAATTTGTGAAACTCTCATTGTGTGCACATTTGTAACCTTTTAAAAAGCGTACACCCAATGGCAACCTTCATTTTTTATTTTTTTTACTAAATTTGGATTTGTTTGGAATTGACTGTTTCTTGCAGCCTCGCAGACGGAAAGATGAATGTATGTGTGTGTTTGGTGTGTGCGTGCCTGGGTGTGTGTGCGCATCTGTGTATGTGTGCATGCCTGTGTGTGTTTGCCTGTGTATGTGAATGCATCTGTGTGTGTGTGTGCGTGCCTGCGTGTGTGTGTGCATCTGTGTATGTGTGCGTGCCTATGTGTGTGTGCCTGTGTATGTGTGCGCATCTGTGTGTGTGTGCATCAGTATGTGTGTGCGTGCCTGGGCGTGTGTGCGTATTGACTGACATCTCGGTTCCCTTAACTTACACCTGCTCTCACACCAAGCTATGCTGGACAAAAAAGCCAGACTGTTGGTGTGCACTGTAGCTCGTCGTTTCTTTTATTACAAGCACAATTGCATTGTCCTTTAATTGGGAATAGGATGTGAAAAAGAGAGACAGAAAGTCTGGTACAGTGTGAAGTGTCAGCTTGTTTGCGCCAGCTGAGAATCGAAACCAGGACAAGATAATTAAGTGCTTTAAGATCGGCAGTAAAGATTGCAATCTCTTTGTTCCCAGCATCAGTTAGATGCAAATGAACAAACAGTGTGACGCCAAAGGTCTTATTTTTTTAAAACCAAACCAGGTCACTGCTACAGTGAAAGGAACAACAAGCATTTGCAATGCAATAGGTCTCGCATTTACGCAAGTTTAAGCTATTGGCATTGTAAATGACGATGCCTTTTATTTATGTTTGAAAAACGAAAACGCAAATAAAAGGCATTGTTATTTGCAATGTGAATAGCTCAAACTCGCGTAAATGCGAGACCTATTGCATTGTAAATGCTTGTTTTTTTTAAGTAAGGGTTTCCGGCTATTTTTAAGTGCTTCTGATTTTGGCAGACATGGAAACTGGGGCACGGCATTGCACTGCTTTTCTGCCTGCGATTACGTGTCACTTAAAGTGTCACACAAGCCCTGCAAACGCCGCATGTGGGTACACAGCAACTATAGAAATGTCAGACATGCACAGAGACAATGTGGAAGCTGTGAAGCTCCTTCAACCCCTGCCCACCCCATCTCTACTTTTCTGCTTCCTTTAATCTGCGCTGAGTGACTTCCCCACTCCCTCCTTCATAGTCTCCCCACGTCCCTTTATATTGCACCCCACCCACCATTTCCTGCCCCCGTGACCTCACTGCTTCCCTTTAGCTACCCTTAGAGACCCCCCATTCCTCCGTGACATCACTGCTTCCCTTTAGCTTCCCCAGCCTGCTCCTCCGTGACCTCAGCAGATGGCTTTCGAAAGTGATTGCCTGTGACCTCCATTAGTGGCGCTTTCAGGATTAACAAGCATTGGCATAGCCAATAGGTCTCGCCTTTGTGACCTTATACGTGTTAAGCCATGCAACAGTTAATGTTGTTGCAGTAAGGATATTGTGCTGCATAACTAAATACTTATAAGGTCCCAAAGGCGAGACCTATTGGCTATGCCAGTGCTTGTTTCTAATACTAACAAATATCAATCAATGCGGAGAGGCGCCTTGAGCGAACGACACAATCTCCGGTGCCTAAAACGATGATTGTGACCTTGTGCAATGTAACTGGTGCTCATGTAAAGTGAGTGCTTCGAAGATGTAGAAAAACACATTGTCCCAGTCGATCTAGGAAGTACATTGCAATATTTTTCAGAAATTAAAGAAAACCACTCGAGTCCTCCCCCAAGTAATGTTTTGAACCTCAATATTAAATGTTGCATTCTAAAGTGCACATTTTAGTTTACAAATGCCCTGTAAACATGCCTTGTCACTTTCCACGCTGCTCTTCTTTAATGCTGTCTCTTAATCCTCTCTCGTTCCTGCCTTCCTGCTTTCTTCCAGTCTCTCTTCTTCACCACCCAGTCTTTCACTCATCTTATTCCATATTCCCCAACTTGCTTTAAATGGAGTCAAAAACTAGGGGTGGTAAAAAGGAGCGTGGCATATCTCATTAAGGGCGTGGCTTAAATCACGTAAACTAAAAATCTGTGCTTAGCAAGAGAGTGCTGCACCAGGACTAGTATTTTGCTGCTTCTGTCATTTCATCCTGGTATACAACACACCAAATTACATTACACTTACAACAAGCCAGAACTATTGGATTTGCCAACGGTTGTTAGTTGCATTAGACAAAAAAAAAATAGAAAACAAAATCTATTTCTTTACCTGTGGTATAATCGTGGCACCCGCGCTTTACTTTTAATGTTATAAGTAAAGCGCGGGTGCCGCGATTATACCAAAAGTAAAGAAATAGATGTTTTTTTCTATTTCTTTACCTTTGGTATAATCACGGCACCCGCGCTTTACTTATAACATCAAAAGTAAAGCGCGGGTGCCGCGCTTATACCAAAAGTAAAGAAAAAACAAGTGGCGTGCGCATCACGCCTGTGTCTGGGCACGATCATAGCTCCTCCCATGGCCTATTGGTGTCAATTACACTCTTGGTGCGCGTAATAGACACCAATAGGCCATAGGAGGAGCTATGCGCGCTCCTCGGGCCAATTGCATACAGTCTTTTAGAATAAGACGCACGCAAAGGCCAACGGGAGAGCTGAAAAGGAAAAGCACACGCACGAGCGTGTGCGATTCCAGGGTCCATTTCTGAACCCCGGACAAAAGGACTCTCGCCTGCGCAAGCACTGCTAAGCAGTGCAACGCAGGTCGCGAGACCTAAAATACAGTCAAGACCATCACAAGGAGTTTGGTCAGTTTAAATGAAAATATGGGGATCCGCTATCAACTTACCAAAAGCTGCTCTTCTGGGAAAAAGTAACTTATTTCTTCACGTATGGAGCATCCATATGTTGTCCTTAAATTTGAGGATCCTCTCTCGAAGGAACTGCTGTACCTTGTGCTTAAATCCTTATTGAAGGCACCAGATTTCAGAGGAGCATGAAGTCTGCAAATCATTTAGGCAGTTATTGTGGAAGATTTTATACAGCAGCTCCACTGGGACTCCCTCTCAGAGATCTGCATACATTTCCTTTGTTGACTACATTGACCAACTGGATCTCATGGCTATGTCTTCAATCCTTTTTAGGTCTCGCCTACGCAGCGCGCATGCGCTACATAGGAGAGACCTTTAGTCATCGGCACAGCTTTGCGGGCAAAACGTGCATGCGTTTGGCGATTCCCTTGCGGGAGCGAGCGGCGCCATATGGTAGCAATTATTGTGCTCGCTCCCGCAAGGGAAACGCTGCCTACTCTCGGCCGCACTCCCCCCACCTGCTACTTGCGCAAGGTGCGCGCGCTTGTTTTTCCTTGTATACGGCCTGCTCACTGTCAAGAGCAGAGATGGTTATTACACAGCGCTCTCAATAATTTGCAGAAATGTAGGTACACGAAACCTGGACCATGAAAAGCTACTCGCTCTTGTGATATAGAGCTTTTGACGATTACTGTTGTTGTCGAGTGTTCAGTGCATCGCTTTACAGTGCTGCTAATTGTCTGTCTCTGTAAAGCTTATTTGAATGCTAATTGCCAGGTGGTGCAGTTCTTTGCAAGACATTTGTAACTGTTCGTGTGTTCCTTTACCTGCCAGAGCACAATGCATGAAGGTTCAACTGTGTGAGAAGGTTGAGTCCAGGTGGATACAGCATTACGTTATTAGAAGTACTCGATTATTAGAAGTGAGCTTATGTTACGAAGAC
This sequence comes from Triturus cristatus, assembly GCF_964204655.1. NCBI lineage: Eukaryota > Metazoa > Chordata > Amphibia > Caudata > Salamandridae > Triturus > Triturus cristatus. Next base: position 1,102,144,629 of record NC_140594.1, read on the forward strand.
ACATTTTCCAAACTAGGACTACTGTGCTTAATTCCCATACTGTGAAGTCATGCTATTCTAGGGGAATGCATTAACATGTAGTGGCCTATAGAATCTTGGGATATTTCTGTGCAGGCATGTCCCTCTGAATTGTCCTTCGCCTATACTTAATTTCTACAATAATAAGTGCCAGGGCCTAAGCTACCACTTAGGATAGTAATGCAGCTTGCCCCACACACCATCCTAGCCAGTGCTGGTGCTGCAGACTGGCACTACTAGTGGCCTCAACCTGTTGATATTATTTAGTGTATGTTTAAGTGCCAAACTGATGTGCTCTGCCGAAAATAGGCAGACAGTGCCACCATAAGGTGGACTGTCAAGAAAAAGGTTCTGCTGTTTGAAATTAGTATCTGTGACGAGCACCCGAAAACACAGGCACAAATTAAGCACCATCCTGTCCTTTGCTCTTTATTTGTCCTTGTGCCCACGTTACTACACCATTGTCCTTTTCTCATATTCTGTTTCTACACGCTTAAGAAATGTTCTCTACCTCCCTTCTTTCAGTTATTTTTAAAATCTTAGTTCTACTTTATTACTCCCTACCCACCTCGCTCTCCCTCGAGTCGCTGTTCCACCCATAATATTGCTCCTCAACTGTCTTTCAGGAAACACTGACTGCTCTCAGTCTCTCCTCGCTTCTCCCTCCCTCTCCGCAGCAGGACAGCCAGGCAGCAAGGCAGTGTGAGACATTGCATTATCAGGGGGGTCTGTAAGGAAATGGCTGCCAGGCAACCACATATGTAATACATATAAAGTCTGAAAAAAACAGAGCGCAGAGCGATGGATTGGACTGGAACAGATCAATACATAGCCCAGTGGTCTCTTCTTAACAATATCAATTTCTTAGCACTGACTTCATTACATGCGGTCCCTTCTCATCGCTATCAATTTAGCTCAACTCAATTGACCTTTATTAAGGATGCAAACAGGTTCTCCCACGGCAGTGGGTGTGCTATAGACACTGTTAAGCAGGCCCTGCTGCCTGTGAAGAATTAAGTATCATGTACCTTACAGTTTTATTTATTGTCCATATAATGATTTCGATCTCAGGCGTTACCTTTCCTGGTAATCTCAACCCTCTCCCATTCAAACACTTCTTTCAGACACAGGAGGCAGAGCACAATTACAATGTATTATCTAATGACCTATGGCGTTAGGAGAGATCAAGAGGTGGCCTGGCGAGAGGAGCAGGCAGGCCGTGTTTCCTGGCTCCTTACAGTTTTTACACTCACACCTATGTTTTGTGCCCAGAGCCTCAGGCTATGGAATGAAGCGCCAAAGCTGTGGATTTTTCAACCATGGGTTGTAATCCAAGCTTCAACACTTTAAATGTATTGGGATTTGGGCAATTTTATATAGTGCGAACCAGGGCGCTTTACATAGGTGTCTAGGAAACAATGGCAGGCAATCAGGGGAGTATGGCAATAAGAACACGAGGTAAACACGAGGACGAGGTTCCTTAAGCAATAATGAAGGAGGAGGTGTGGCGCCGCGGCCAGGGCGACTGACTCTGGAATCTGGGGATCACGGTTCGATCCCCAGCGCCGGCGGCAGATTAGCCCAGCACCATGTGACTCTGGGCAATAACTTGCTTAATCTTCCCAATGGCCCCCAGCGTCTAGAGACCCTTACGGGTGATTGTTCCAGCTTTACAAATGTGGATTATTATAATGTAAGGTAATTACATTCAATTTGTTTTCTATATACACTTTGAACATGTAAACTATTTGAAGCTGCTTTTTAAGCAATGTCCCACTACCTGGACTCAACACAGTTGCAGGCGGTAACAGACAACACACTCTTTGGATTGATGCTTAAGTGCTATTTTACAATCCTCTAAATCACATATCAAATGGGCAAACCAATAAAGTGTAAAATATAATACATTACCTTTAAAAACATAACCGTGCAGTTGTAATCGGATAACATGAGAAAAAGATCCAAGGCCTTTCTCCCTGAAGGCTAAAAGCCAGTGCTTTTCAGCTTCACAGGAAGTGGCTTCCCCTAAAACAAGCATTTGCAATGCAATAGGTCTCGCATTATAAAAGTGTGAGCAGTTGGCATTGCTAATAATAATGCGAACACTAGCTATTGGCATTTTAAATGATGCCATTTATTTATGTGTTTGTTTTATAAAATAGATTAAAAAAAGGCATTGTCATGAACAATGACAATAGCTGAAACGTTTGCAAATGCGAGACCTATTGCATTGCAAATGCTTGTTTCAGTACTGCAGGCTTTTTTAAAGTTTTAGTCACTACTTAAAATGAAGTCCATTTTATCAGCGTTGCCAGTGCTCATTTATGTTTAATGCCCTAAATGAAACACAATGTTCTAAGCAGATTGCTAAACAGCATCTCCAGCCCCGATCACAATGTCTCACTTCATGCTGGACAGTGGGCACCCTGTTTTTATGCAGCGCCAAGACGGGGTGAACTAATGCACAGACTGAGGTCTGTCAGCCTCCGAGGCTCAAAGCATTCCTTGCAACATTCCGCTGTGTCAAGGTATTGCCATGTGTATAGCACACACTCTGCAACAGCAAGTGGTTTCAAAGGTGGGGGTGACTTCCCAAACTTTCCCATGGTCTTCATCGTGTTTGGTGACAGCGTATTTATGCTGACAGCCCAAAAAACTGTTTGCGGTTGTGTGTGTGTGTTGTGTGTGTGTGTGTGTGTGTGTGGTTGTGTGTGGGTGGTTGTGTGTGGGTGGTTGTGTGTGTGTAGTTGTGTGTGTGTGGTTGTGTGTTTGTGTTATTGTGTGTGTGGTTGTGTGTGTGGTTGTGTGTGTGGTTGTGTGTGTGGGTGGGGTGGGGGTGGTTGTGTGTGTGTGGTTGTGTGTTTTTGTTATTGTGTGTGTGGCTGTTTGTGTGTGTGGTTGTGTGTGTGGTTGTGGTTGTGTGTGTGTGGGGGAGTGTGTGTGTGGTTGTGTGTGTATGGTTGTGTGGTTGTGTGTGTGTGTGTGTGTGTGTGAGTGTGTGTGTGTGTGGTTGTGTGTGTGTGTGGTTGTGTGGGTGTGTGTCTATGGTTGTGTGTGTGTGTGTGTGTGTGTATGGTTGTGTGTGTGTGGTTGTGGTTGTGTGTGGTTGTGTGTGGTTGTGTGTGTGAGTGGTTGTAGTTGTTTGTTTGTGGTTTTGTGTGTGTGTGAGTGGTTGTGGTTGTGTTTGTTTGTGGTTTTGAGTGTGTGCTTGTGGTGGTGTGTGTGGTTGTGTGTTGTGGTTGTGTGTGTGGTTATGGTTGTGTGTTGTGGTTGTGTGTGTAGTTGTGGTTGTGTGTGGTGGTGTGTGTGGTTGTGTTATTGTGTGTTTGGTTGTGGTTGTGTGTGTGTGGTTGTGGTTAGGGGGATTGGGAGGGCAGACGAATGGAAGGAGGAAAGAAGAGGAAAGGGGATGTAAAATTAGTGAGAAGTGTGTCAGGAAGGCAAAGAGAGAGATAACGAGAATAGGAGGTTCAGTGGGGATAGAATGTGAGAGAAGAGAAAGTGAAAGGGGAAGTGAAGTGAGGACAGCAGTAGGAAGGTGTCGGATTTAGGAGGGGACTAGATAGGGGGAAGGAGAGTGGGGGTATACTAGAGGAGATGAAATGGGATCTAAAGATGATAGAAGGGTGGGGGAGATGAGTGAACATCGATGGAAAAAGAGGAAGATGGAGGGTGGAGACCTAAAAGTTGATAAGATGAGGCAGGATCGGGAGGGGCGAGTACAGAAAGAGCAGAAGCTGTGGAAGGAGAGAAAAGAAAATAGAAATGGAGAAGCATGGGGAGGGGCAGGAAAGAGATGGGGAGGTGAGAGAATAAAGAGTGGGAGAGAAGGATCAGGAGAAAAGGATGGAAGGTGGAGAGACAAGGGGGGAGTGTCTGAGATAAGGGTGAGGATGTAGGTGGAAGAAAGAAACTAAAAAGAGATGGGAGTGGAATGAGACTAGAGGAGAGGGATGCTGGAGAAGAGAGGGGCAAGAAATAGATAAGGAGGGTGGGGGGAAGCAAGGCCAGAGGAGAGGGAGGCTGGAGAGGGGGCAAGAAAGAGATGAGGAGGGTGGGGGGGGTAGCGAGGCCAGAGGAGAGGGAGACTGGAGAGGAGGGAGGCAAGAAAGAGATGTGGAGGAAAGCGAGGCCAGAGGAGAGGGAGGCTGTAGAAGGGGCAAGAAAGAGATGGGGGGAAGCTAGGCCAGAGGAGAGGGATCCTGGAGAGGGGGCAAGAAAGAGTTGGGGAGGGGGGAGGCCAGAGGGGAGGGAGGTTGGAGAGGAGAGGGGCAAGAAAGAGAGATGGGGGAAGTAAGGCCAGAGGAGAGGGAGGCTGGAGAAGGGGCAAGAAAGAGATGAGGAGGGTGGGGGGCAGCGAGGCCAGAGGGGAGGGAGACTGGAGAGGAGAGGGGCAAGAAAGAGATGGTGAGGGGGGCGAGGCCAGAGGGGAGGGAGGCTGGAGAGGAGGGAGGCAAGAAAGAGATGTGGAGGGCAGGGAGGGAAGTGAGGCCAGAGGAGATGGGGGCTGGAGAGGGGGCAAGAAAGAGATGAGGAGGTTGGAGGAGGGGGGTTAGCGAGGCAAGATGAGCTGTGAAGCATCCAGACTGTCCTGAAGGAAATAAGGTGCGAGGTTGGGGTGAGGCCAGAAAGAGTTGAGAAGGGAGGATGGAGAGGGGGGAGAGTAGATGAATATGTTGCGGCGGGGACGGAAAACGTGCTAGAAGCGAGCAGGGAGATAATAAAAGAGGTGTGGCGAAGAGAAGGGTTGTACGCAGGTAGAGGGGTAGAAGGACGCTGCAAGGCGAGAATAGAACATCGGAAGATGACAAAGAGGAGTGAGGGAGAATAGAAGGAGATGAGTACGGATAAGCATAGGGAGAGAAAATAAGGACAATGAGGCGAGAGTGGAGAAGATAACGAGATACAGATGAGACAATGGCGGTGGAGATGAAAACAATGAGATACGGATGAGAGGATGAGACGGAGGCTGGAGAAGTGAAGAGCGTGGAGGGCGGGAGAAGGGTGGGGGAGCGAGCATAGGAAAAGGGAGAGAAAAGGCTTTCGAGGGAATAGTGGAGAGTAGAAGAGGAAGGCTGTGAGGCGCAGAGGGAAGAGGTGAAAGAATTAAATGTGGAAGCGTAATAAGGGAAGAAAAGAAATTGAGGGAGGGGGCTCAAGAGTGGGATATTGTAAGAAATGGGTGGCAAAGAGAAGTGATGGGAAGGAAGAAAGTGGAGGAGAGAACATTAAAAGAGAGTGCTGCTCTAGAGGGGACACGAGGAAAGGGAGTACAGGGCATGAAAAGTTTGTGTGCACATTTAAGAGTGTGCACATGAAGATGCGTAAAGGTGGTGAGAGGGAGCAAAGGGAGGGCTGGGGAAGTAATGATGTGGAAGAAGTGAGACGTAGGCTGAGATGGGGGTAGAGAAGTAGGTGCAATGACATGGTATAATGAGGGGGAGTGACATAGGAGAGAAGGAGCGTGAGAGAGAGGTTAAGAGAGGGACGTGTGGTGGTGGGAGGTACTGGGTACTGGGACAAAGGCAGTCAGAGAACGAGGGAAATGAGACAGACCACATGTAGGAAGAGACAGCAAAGTGGGGAGGATGGTTATAGGATTGGAGGCGGCGCAGGTGGAAATGTGGGGAAAGAGGTGAGACGCAGAAGGACTGCATGGTGCACGCGGGAAGGAGGGGAGGAACAAGGGAGGGGAAGGAAGCACACTAGGTGGAAAGGGGGCAGGAGATATAACGAAAAAGGAAGAACAAAAACGGAGGTTGGATGGGCAAAGGAAGAAAGAGGCGACACGTGAACTGGAATAAATAAAACTAAAAAGGAGGAAACTGGAGGAAACAAGCATTGGACACGAAAGTCATCGCGATCACGATCGCTGTGAAAGCGAAAGTCATCGCGATGACGCGCTAAAACACGCAACAGATGCACACGCAAGCGCACTGCTTGTTGCGCATTCTAGCAAGCTGGCTAAAAAGCTGGGGGGGAAAATGCTACTGCCGGCCACAGCTTGCGCGTGCCCGCGCACATGCACTGCAAGCTGTAGCCGGCGGTAGCATTTCTTTATATATCTTTGTATATCGTGCACACAACTCAGTAAGTGATGTTTAGAAAACAGAATATTTTGGATGCAAACGCATACAATTTGCTTGCAAACTAATGCGGTATTCACGGGAGCACACAATTGTGCATGCATGCTAGTACTTTACCATGCAAATCAGTATGTTAAACATGCAAACCAGCAGGTAATGTGTGAGAAACAGAAAACAACTATGATGTATATAAATATATATATTCCACTACTGATTCCTCAGCACCAAAAAGGAGCGCTCCTTTTTGGTGCTGAGGCATCAGTTGTAAAAATTGTCAATGGCGTGGTTCTGCCGGAGGAGAAAACACACCGACGAGAGTGTGAGCACCGCTCTCTCACTTGGAACTAACACAGTGAGGATATATATATGTATATATATATATATATATATATATATATATATATATATATATATATATATATATATATATATTCCACGTTATAGTTAGATCAGGTAACTATAACTTGCGCGCCCACAATAAACTGCTGATGACGTCACATATTACATCACTCATGACATGGTCAGTGACATCACTCTTCACATCAATGATGACATCTGAAATGACACATTGTGGATTGCGGTCGCGCAAGTTATAGTTACCTGATCTAACTATAACGTGGAATTTCATTGTTTTTTTACGAGTGAAATGTACAGCTAACTATAACATGTGTGAAACCTATGGTTTTTTAAGTGAATTTGCAAGGTTTTTTAAATGCTAATTCCTAACTATAACGTGTGTGAAACCTATGGTTTTTTCAGTGAATTTGTACGGTTTTTTAAATGCTAAGTTATGTATTTATTTTTTATTTTTTTTTCTGGTTTTTCACCGTGCGCACACCCTGCGCGCACGGTGCGCTTCGCGCACCGTGCGCGCGCTGTGGGCACGACGCCCACGTTGCGCAGTTCATACCGTGCGCGCCTCGCCTTTTTTTACACAGTAACAATTTTTTTTTGTCCCTTGCGGGTCCTTCAATTTATTTAATACATGTGATTGTTATTTCGTTTTGTTTTAAATTTTTTTTTTTTGCCGTGCGCGTACGGTAAGCTTACCGTACGTGCACTCCGCGATTTTTTTTTAAAATTATTAAATGTATTTTTCGTACTTTTTGGTCCTTCGTGGACCCCCTGACAAACGCTAGGGGGTCTGCAATTCTCTTCGTTGCCCCCTTTTCACGTTATCCACCTTTGTTTTTCAGTGCGAGAGACATAAAATGGCGGCCGACACTTTCTGATTTCGACCGATTCGAATGTTTACAGTCATGTAACCACCCATCAGAATTGAGCTCGCGCACGGCACCGTACGCGTACGGTAAGCTTACCGTAAGCGCACGGAGCGCGCTTACAGATATATATATTGATTTAAATGCTATTTTCTCAGGTCCTACTGAACAGATTTACACCAGACCTGCAAAAGGCACATCTCTGACCTGAGGACTACCTCTCTGCCAAATTTCAAGTAATTCTGTTCAGCCGTTCGGGCTGTAGCTCGGACTAAAGGTCCTATGGGAAAATGCATGGGGAAAACGCGTTTTGGGACCCCCCTTTTTTCTCAGCCCCCGCTTGACGAATTCCCCCGAGACTTTCAGGGTAGGAGCGGAGCGGAGCACCCCACCTATTTTGAAAATTTCGCGAGGATTCGTCAACCGGCGCCAAAGTTATTCCAAATAGAATGTTGCGGATTTCCTATGGAAACCGGTCGCCAGTAGATAGTTATAGTTAGGACCGTGTTTCCATAGGAAATCTGAAAATTCTATTTTGAATAACTTTGGCGCCGGTTGACGAATCCTCGCGAAATTTTCAAACCTAATGGGGCGCTCCGCTGAGCTCCTACCCTGAAAGTCTCGGGGGGATTCGTCAAGCGGGGGCCGAGAAAAAAGGAGGGACCCAAAACGCGTTTTCCCCATGCATTTTCCCATAGGACCTTTAGTCGAAGGTACAGCCCGAACGGCTGCACAGAATTACTTGAAATTTGGCGTATACTAACTGCCCCCACATATGAGGATCCAAACCCTGACCTCATGCGCAAATGGGCTGAATGCAACCTTGACTCTTCTCGGAAGCTCACACTCATTCTAATTAAATACGCGGACATAGATCGAGCAAGACTACTGAATGAAATCGATGAATTAAATGATGAACTTGATAAGATTACAACTACTGAGGATATATCCAAATTGCGCAAGGCCACTAAGTTCATAAGGGACAAAAATGATTACGATTTAGGTCAGATCTTTACATTTGCCAAAAAGTACGATGCCCTCAGAGTCTCTAGAAACAAAACAACAACAGCTACCCCTAAAACAAGAGTGAATATTGAAACAACGCATTCAGATCTCAGTTCGGTAGCAGGAAGTGACTCTGAGTCAGAAATGCGAATACTAGAGGCTAGATCAACACAAAACAAACCCTCCCCAGGGGAAGAACTGAATTTTCTGTGCGAAGAAAGGAGAGCAACTCTCAGACCAAGGGCGCAAAAAAACTTCTTTGGACAAACGCCAACTTCAAACGAAGGCAGAGGCGGAAAGCGAACAGAAGACGCCGGCAACAAAAGGAGGGGACGCGGCTATTGGAAACGGAAATAAATATGATTAACAAGGACAATAACACCATTATAAATCTTTCCAAAATTGAACTTAGCCCTGAAGCGACAAAAATCCTATGCCTTGGCCTTTCCTATTGTCCACCGAAAAACTTTGACTATGCATCCACTAGAATGGATATTTACAAAGGGGTGAGAAAACTCAAACTTAAAAAATTCCACATGCTCAGGGAGCCAGAGGAACACAATGCCAATCTAACGTTCACTAGTCACCAAACACATCATGACAGCAGTAGTGACACCAATCTTTCACTTACCCAGGAGTTACAAGAAATGTGGGATGGGAGCCAAACCCCCAATACCTCTCAGCAACCCATCAAATTCACGACCAAAACATCGTCTACCAAGATTTCATTGACACACTTCAAACCCAAATCGACCTTTAATCCTATCGCTCTGCATGACTCCATTGATGCATTTCATGAGGCAGTCACTACCAAGATCAAAAGGCTCAACAAGACCACCATGATGGCCAAGAGACGATACAATGAGAAAGAAATTAAGTACAACAATCTCATGACTAAACTCAAACTCAATAAAGAAACTGTGATTCGAAACAGCGATAAAGGAGGCAACATAGTCCTATTAACACAGGAAGACTACAAAAATGAAGCGTTCAGACAATTGAACGACAGAGAATGTTACAGCCGCACGAACACGGCCCATCTCAAATCAACGTACCAGGAATACTATAACAAACTCGCTGGTTGGAGGAAAAGAGAACTCATCAGTGAAGATGAACTTAAATTTTTGAGAAAAGACAATCCCACTACTCCATCCATTTATTTTATTCCTAAGGTGCACAAAGACATTGTCAACCCACCGGGAAGACCAATCATCACCGCGAAAGAAGGCCTTCTAGAAAATACATCAATTTATGTTGATTACTTCCTTCAGGATTTTGTAAAGAAACTGCCATCGTATGTTCGCGACACCAGTGACTTTCTAAGGAAAATTCAGAGATTCATATGGCAAAAAGACTACCTCATGCTGGCTCTTGATGTTTCCTCGTTGTATACCAGTATCCAACACCCAGATGGTATCAACGCAACTAAATTCTTTCTTGCACAGCGTGAAGCTGAATATCTGTCGCACAATGACATGCTGATATCCATGATTGAGTTTTGCCTCACAAACAACATTTTTATGTTCAACAACTTGTTATTCCAACAGACTAAAGGTGTAGCTATGGGGGCCAGCTTTTCCCCCAGTTACGCTTGTCTTCACATGGGCTGCTGGGAAGAGCTGGTCCTCAACAAAGAAGACCAACAGGTTATGGAGAACAATATTATGATATGGCTTCGCTACATCGATGATTTACTTGTGATCTGGAAGGGCAACATAGAAGGGGCACTAGAATTTGTTGACAACTTAAACTGTAACCATCTCAATCTACACTTCACGGTCAATGTCAGTGATACTACAGTCAACTTTTTGGACACACAAATATATGTGCACAATGATAAACTAGAGACTCGATTATACAGAAAAGAAACAGCAGGCAACTCTATCTTACACGCTCAGAGTTCCCACCCCCAACACCTTATAAAGAGCATACCATTTGGAGAAATGCTCCGTTTAAAGCGAGTATGTAGCAATAGCACTGACCTCAGGATTGCCCAAGAATCCAGCAAAAGTAGATTTATTGACAGAGGTTACCAACTTAAAACCATTGAATCTGCCATATGCAAAACGGCAAGCATGGACAGAAACACTCTTCTCCAAGACAAACGCATTTCTACACACCTAGAGACCATAGACACCACTAACAACACGAAACCCAAAGAAGATTTTCGCATAATCATGAGCTTTAGCAAACAACACAGGGCCATACATAAGATCGTGCAAACATGCTGGCCTTTAGTCTTGTGTGACCCGGTAATTGGACCCCTGCTACCGCAGAGGGTGTCCATTACTTATAGCAAGGCTCCATCTATGAGGGACTGTTTGGTGTCGACTGACCCAGAAATCATGGAAAAAACCTTGTGGTTGCAAACACACAAAGGTTTTTTCAGATGTAGAACATGCAAAGCATGTATTCACGGGATCAACACATTAACTTACACCACCCCCTTTTGTCAAACTGAATTCAAAATTACCAAACTTCTGACATGCAAAACCGAATTTGCCGTTTATGTTTTGATATGCCCCTGCAAACTACATTACATTGGGAGTACCAAACTCCAGGTTCATAAGCGCATTCTTCAACACCTACGCGCAATCTCTAATGAAGACAGTACATATCCCGTGGCTAGACATTTTAAGAAATTCCATCAATCCAACAACAAAGGTCTCAATTACTTTGTAATCGATGCTATACCCCCCAGTAGAAGAGGTGGAGACCGAGAATACAAACTTAGAAAACTCGAGACAAGATATATATTACTTCTTGACACCAAGCACCCGAATGGCTTGAATGTGACTGAAGATCTGTACACGTGCCTGTAGAACCATTGGTCATTGGTGTCCCTCCATCAGTTAACAACCTTACATGTTAGCCACAGAACGACTCACACATATTTTCTATTGATATTTAATCATAATTATTTCTTATAGGTTACAGACACTGTAATTTTACTTGTTTTACGGTAGAATTTTAACCTGTCCAATTCTTATAAAGTTACCATTTTTTTCTATGAGATCTTAATATATATATTTATATATTTATGTATTTATGTAGATATATTTATATATTTATTCTTGCTATTTTGCACATCTCTTATACCTTCCACGCCTTTTGTGTGGTTATGTATCTAGGTACCTTACAGGTTTCTATTTGACATGATATTTACATGACAAATGTATACAGTCTCTCCTACCTCATGGACATTTTGTCCTCTGTCTCACTATACACTAGACATCTATGTATATAGTGGTTCTTATATGTGAGTCCTCAAACTTTTGCTCTATTTCTGTGATAGGCACACACTATGGGAATACCATGCCATCCAACTCGCGGGTTTCAAACTAGGGCACCTACCCTCTTACGATTTAGATGGGAATCACACCCACATTCAGAAGGAGCATCTGATCGTATTTTATGGTGGTTTGAGTCGTCCTTTTTTATCTTGTCTGTGTTCTAAGTTGGATGTTGTCTGATAAGATCCATTCTTAGCACGTGATTGCCAATCTGTATTTTACATTGATTGTGAGGCTGATATTATATGTACTGACCCTTGTGATATATTCGATATCTTGCATACACTATGAACTCTGTCTATCATATGCTGGCTATTTCCATTTTTGAAGTTGAGCTTGGACTATCTCTTAATAAGATGAGTATGTTAATGCCAACTTACAGGTTTATGTTTTTAATCTTTAATTCTCAACGTTCAATGTTACACTGTTATTTGCACTTAACATACAGTTTACCCCCAGCGGATTGATAACTTGTAAGCATACGCTGATGTATATTTCTTCTATGTCTATCTATTTCCAGACCACGTGGGGTATGACGTATGTATGCACGGTCACTTTAAATATATGCACTTTACGATACCATGTTGAGTGAACAAGGCTCTTTCGAGCCGAAACGCGTATCGACGACTTTTGGAATAATAAACACTGCAAGCACTCACTTCGGGTCTGTGTCCATCCTTTGGTTCTCCGTCATTGGAGCCGTGCTGGAAGAAAGCGATATATATATATATATGTATATATATATATGAAATTATCGAAAAGGTGCATCCTCATCATGAAATTTGAAAGCAAGCAACATTAAACTCTAGTAAATTTACAGCGCTTAATCAAGTATACAATGAAGGCTAAAAGGAAGATATATAATGGATCAGCTATAACTATTCCATAGATTAAGGTTCAGATACATAAATAAAAAATCCTGATCAAGTGACAGTGTATTTTCATGTTGACTATGTTATTAGATCATACTACACCCTGAGCTAAAAGCTCGTTAACAACCAGAATATATTTTTTTTAAAATTAAAACTTGATTAAAGCCTCAATGTCTACTATATCAGTTGAGAATAAGTCCATCTCCCCCAGTTTTTGAATATTTTCCTGAACATGATACCCAACCCAACGCTGGCTTAGTTTCCTCATTTTAGTTATCAGGTCAGCATCGTTGGGGCAAATTGGGGAGTCGTTATTAACAAGCATTGGCATAGCCAATAAGTCTCGCCTTTGGGACCTTATAAGTGTTTAGCCATGCAACAGTCAGGTGCCAATTACGATCCTGTAAAAACCGGGTACGAACCGTCGGACGGAGCATATTCTCCGTCCGACGCGTACCCGGTCGTACAAAAATACAAACATGGAATTACGATTCGCACGGGAACACCATTTCCGTACGAATCGTAAAAAACCCCGACCGAACAAAATAAACCTACAAATGCGATCCGGGAAAGCGCCGACCTGACGTCGGGACGCTCGCAGCCTGCCATTCACGAACCAGGAATTACGATTCGCACCGATGTCATCCCGCATGGTGAATATTTTCCGGCAGCCAAAAACTGCCGGGAAATCAGGACGACGCGAACAAGGACCACCAGTACGCGACGGACAGACAGGACGACGCGAACAAGGAGGACCAGTACGCGACGGACACACAGGCGAACAAGGAGGACCAGTACGCGACGGACACACAGGACGACGCGAACAAGGAGGACCAGTACGCGACGGACACACAGGACGACGCGAACAAGGAGGACCCGTACGCGACGGACAGACATGGACCCGAACCTGCGTGTCATCCCGGCCCTCATAGCAGTCGACCTCCTCTACAGGTTCCGACGCAGACGCCACAGAAGGTCAGAACAACTAAGGGAGGGGGGAAAGGGGGGTGGGGGGGGTGGTGGCAGGACCAGGGCAGGCCACAAACCCCCCACCAAAGTCACACAGCACACATGCCCTGGACATACCTGACTCCCAGGCCCTGGTCACTACGAGGGGGTGGGGGCGTGTCCAGCTAAGCCAGCGACCGCCACAACGGAAGTCCGTCACGACGCGGACCCGCAACACAACCAGACATGTACGTCCCGTACCCACGCCTGAAGAGCGTGGGTACGAGTCGCACCACGCCCACACCCACGTCACCCCAACAATGGTGGGACAGCTCGTACCCACGTGGCAAAGGCCTGGGTACGGGCCGCACAAGCATCACATAGCGTGGGGACGGACATGTACGGACCGTACCCCCACCCCGTATGCATGGAGCGTACCCCCACCCCAACAGTGTAAGTACGACCCGTACCCTCACCCGCGGACGTATGGAGCGTACCCCCCATGCCAACAGTGTAAGTACGACACGTACCCCCACCAGCGTATGCAAGGAGCGTACCCCCACCCCAACAGTGTAAGTACGACACGTACCCCCACCCGCGTATGCAAGGAGCGTACCCCCACCCCAACAGTGCAAGTACGACCCCTACCCACACCCGCGTACGTATGGAGCGTACCCCCACCCCAACAGTGTAAGTACGACCCGTACCCCCACCTGCGTACGTATGGAGCGTACCCCCACCCCAACAGTGTAAGTACGACCCGTACCCTCACCCGTGTACGTATGGAGCGTACCCCCACCCCAACAGTGTAAGTACGACCCGTACCCCCACCCGCGTACGTATGGAGCGTACCCCCCACCCCAACAGTGCAAGTATGACCCCTACCCACACCCGCGTACGTATGGAGCATACCCCCACCCCAACAGTGTAAGTACGACCCGTACCCCCACCCGCGTACGTATGGAGCGTACCCCCACCCCAACAGTGCAAGTACGACCCCTACCCACACCCGCGTACGTATGGAGCGTACCCCCACCCCAACCTTGTATGTACGACACGTACCCTCACACGCGTACGTATGGAGCGTACCCCCACCCCAACAGTGTAAGTACGACCCCTACCCCCACCCCGTATGCATGGAGCGTACCCCCACCCCAACAGTGTAAGTACAACCCCTACCCCCACCCCGTATGCATGGAGCATACCACCACCCCAACAGTGTAAGTACGACACGTACCCCCACCCGCGTACGTATGGAGCGTACCCCCACCCCAACAGTGTAAGTACGACCCCTACCCACACCCGCGTACGTATGGAGCGTACCCCCACCCCAACAGTGTAAGTACGACCCGTAGCCTCACCTCGAATGCATGGAGCGTACCCACATCCGTGCATGTCATGAGCGTACATATCGTGACATTGGAGAGGTGGGTGCAGAGTCCTCCCAGCAGTGCCCTGAGACAGGAGGGGTGGGTGCCTAACACTCCCAGCAGTGCCCTGAGACAGGAGGGGTGGGTGCAGAGTCCTCCCAGCAGTGCCCTGAGACAGGAGGGGTGGGGGCCTATCACTCCCAGCAGTGCCCTGAGACAGGAGGGGTGGGGGCAGAGTCCTCCCAGCAGTGCCCTGAGACAGGAGGGGTGGGGGCCTATCACTCCCAGCAGTGCCCTGAGACAGGAGGGGTGGGGGCAGAGTCCTCCCAGCAGTGCCCTGAGACAGGAGGGGTGGGGGCAGAGTCCTCCCAGCAGTGCCCTGAGACAGGAGGGGTGGGTGCAGAGTCCTCCCAGCAGTGCCCTGAGACAGGAGGGGTGGGTGCAGAGTCCTCCCAGCAGTGCCCTGAGACAGGAGGGGTGGGTGCCTAACACTCCCAGCAGTGCCCTGAGACAGGAGGGGTGGGTGCAGAGTCCTCCCAGCAGTGCCCTGAGACAGGAGGGGTGGGTGCCTATCACTCCCAGCAGTGCCCTGAGACAGGAGGGGTGGGTGCCTAACACTGCCAGCAGTGCCCTGAGACAGGAGGGGTGGGTGCAGAGTCCTCCCAGCAGTGCCCTGAGACAGGAGGGGTGGGTGCCTATCACTCCCAGCAGTGCCCTGAGACAGGAGGGGTGGGGGCCTATCACTCCCAGCAGTGCCCTGAGACAGGAGGGGTGGGTGCAGAGTCCTCCCAGCAGTGCCCTGAGACAGGAGGGGTGGGTGCAGAGTCCTCCCAGCAGTGCCCTGAGACAGGAGGGGTGGGTGCCTAACACTCCCAGCAGTGCCCTGAGACAGGAGGGGTGGGTGCAGAGTCCTCCCAGCAGTGCCCTGAGACAGGAGGGGTGGGTGCATAACACTCCCAGCAGTGCCCTGAGACAGGAGGGGTGGGTGCAGAGTCCTCCCAGCAGTGCCCTGAGACAGGAGGGGTGGGTGCCTATCACTCCCAGCAGTGCCCTGAGACAGGAGGGGTGGGGGCCTATCACTCCCAGCAGTGCCCTGAGACAGGAGGGGTGGGGGCAGAGTCCTCCCAGCAGTGCCCTGAGACAGGAGGGGTGGGGGCCTATCACTCCCAGCAGTGCCCTGAGACAGGAGGGGTGGGGGCAGAGTCCTCCCAGCAGTGCCCTGAGACAGGAGGGGTGGGTGCAGAGTCCTCCCAGCAGTGCCCTGAGACAGGAGGGGTGGGTGCAGAGTCCTCCCAGCAGTGCCCTGAGACAGGAGGGGTGGGTGCCTAACACTCCCAGCAGTGCCCTGAGACAGGAGGGGTGGGTGCAGAGTCCTCCCAGCAGTGCCCTGAGACAGGAGGGGTGGGTGCCTATCACTCCCAGCAGTGCCCTGAGACAGGAGGGGTGGGTGCCTAACACTCCCAGCAGTGCCCTGAGACAGGAGGGTGGGTGCAGAGTCCTCCCAGCAGTGCCCTGAGACAGGAGGGGTGGGTGCCTATCACTCCCAGCAGTGCCCTGAGACAGGAGGGGTGGGGGCCTATCACTCCCAGCACTGCCCTGAGACAGGAGGGGTGGGTGCAGAGTCCTCCCAGCAGTGCCCTGAGACAGGAGGGGTGGGTGCAGAGTCCTCCCAGCAGTGCCCTGAGACAGGAGGGGTGGGTGCAGAGTCCTCCCAGCAGTGCCCTGAGACAGGAGGGGTGGGTGCAGAGTCCTCCCAGCAGTGCCCAGACACAGCAGGGGTGTGTGCAGAGTCCTCCCAGCAGTGCCCATGGAACGCAAAGGGTTGCGTAGTCACATATACCATGCCCACAAATGTCAGTCAGGTGCACAAAGACCCTGCAGTACATGTACCACATGTGTGCGAGGATGGAAGTATACGCATGCATAGGGCCAAAAAGAAAACATGTACACATGAAGTCATGTCAATAGTCCACATACACAAGTACAATGACTACCAAGGATGCCACGAATGATGCAGCTGGAGAATGGCTCAGCATGCATGTGCCAAGGTGAAGGAGTCCGTCACACACCCAGTTAATGTACTCACATCTCTGCACTAAATATTGGGAACACCCTGCAGGGAAGAAGTCAGGGTACACAGAGGAAGGAAAACACCTTGGGACAATTGCAACATGCAGCAACTGCTTACATGAATGGAGAAAGGTAGCTAACACCGTGTGAGGCACACTGATCCCAGGGTCCTCCCTATGAGCAGCACACCACTACATTTCCCACACACCCAACACATGACCAACACCCACAACCATGTAGCAGCCCCACCAACAGCAATGCCAGCAATGCAGGAGTGTTCCAAGGGCAAAAAATAAATAGCTTTATTCAGCATGAGCAAAAAACTAGTATGACGTAAGTCCCATCATAACAAAGGCCATAGGGCAGTCCAGGAGTCCGAGCTGGATGGGGGACACAGTGGGATGCGTGTCCCCTAGCTTGCCTGCACAGTTACGAGTCGTCATCTTCCACAGGGGTGAGGGCATCATGTGGGGGGGAAGGAACAGGCACCGCAGGGACAGGAGGGCAAAGGGTAGGCGAATTGGGTGCAGGGATGGAGGACTCCACCACAGGGGGTGGGGCAGGGCCAAAGGTGGATTCTAGGATCTCACTGCACACCTTGGCAAGGTCCTCCAGGGACTCCCCTGCACCCGAAGGAACCACAGGCCCCAAGGAGGGGGGGGGTCAGAGGGATGGGTCGCAGCGCCACTGGGGGAGGATGTGGACAGGGGGGGGACTCAAGTACCCTGACCGAGGACTTCCTTGACCGCTTGCGTGGTGGCGTCACTGTGGGGCTCAGGGACAGAGCGGCCATGAACGAGTCTTTGGGGGAGATGTGGCCAGGAGAGCTGAGGGGAGGGGATTTGGAGGGAGTGGATTGGGTGGAATGCGGACTCCCACTCTGGCTGCGTGTCACACGTTTGCCCCCCGACCCAGTGGGTGTGCCTACTGCACCCTGTGTGTGCGTGTCAGGAGGTGTGCGGCGGACCTTCTCTGCTGGTGTGGTGCCCGTGTCTGTTGTGGTGGGTGCATGCTTACGTCTGGGTGTATGTGGGACAGGCATGGGAGTGGGAATTGTGGAAGGAGCAGGGGTAGGGGGTGGGACGTAGCGCTGCAGGAGACCCACTGCTGCAGTCAGTGTGGAGTCTATGGACCTCAGCAAGTTGCGTTGGTCAGCCTGCGATGAATGAATGCCCTCCAAGTATGCCTCCATGTTGTTGAGGACCTGGCTGTGGCCATGGAGGACATTAAGGATCGCAGTCTGACCAATCTGCAACTGCCGCTGGATGTCCACAGACTCAGCATTGGCGGCAGCAGTGGAGACAGGGGCAGGGGGTGTGGTGCCTGGCAGGAAGGAGACATGTGGGGACCGGGCACGCTGGGAAGGGACACGAGCACGTGGGAGGCGGCTGATGGCAATGGAGGGGGCGGTGCCAGATGGAGGGCTGCTGTCAGATGGTGGTGCAGCCACCGCCCACTCGGAGTGATCCTCCTCGGACCCGTCGGCTTCATACTCTGTTGTGCCAGTCGACAGGTCCCCGGGTTCACTCTCCACCGCCTCAGTCCCACTCGAAGTGCCAGCCCCGATGTCACCGCTGGCACTGGTGCTCCGTCCCTCCGTGCCGTCTGTGTCCATGTCTCCCTCCGTGTCCCCCGACGATGCTGTGGGCAGGGTGAAGAGACAGAAATTAATCATACACCTGTATACATATGTCACATGAGTCAAATCTACGTAGGTTACAGTGCATAGCCTGATACAAAGGAAGAGTTACATCTACAAAACAAGGTGCATATGTAGGGCATGCAAGACACAGTTTTTTGACCCACCATGCCATGGAATAACTATGGAGAGCATGACACACTAGCAAATGAGATGAAATGGAATTTTGACTGAGGAGAATGGCCCTGGGGACAATCCAGCACTGCATCAGCACCACACAGCGTGGCAGCAAATAGGGATGAGCAGGGACCATAGGCAGGAACAAGAGGCACATGCAGCATAGGTAATACTGATAACATGCCCACCCTGACTGGCACACTGCACCTTGAGTGTATGTCCAGGCAAACATCACACACTGGCCAGTCCTAGCAAGGAGATGACAGGTCTTGACATGTAGGCCATGCCCGCACCACCCACCCCCTACATGAGACAAATCTATGGAGACACAGGAAGCACGTACATCTCTTAGTCTGGGTGAAATACACATGGGATGCAAGAAATCAAGGTTGCACACCAAATACCCAAGGTGAGCCTGTCCAAAGAATCATGTACAAATGGGCATCATCAGATGATTGCTACAAGACACACAGGCAATGGGCACCGTGAGTATGTACTTGGAAAATCAGGTCAGGCTGTACAGTGGACACTTGTAATACATCGCACGTCAATATACATGGTGCCAGGGGACAATGGCACAGAGCACAACCTATGCTGTAGACACAGAGATTGTCGACAAATTCGGATTACACACATGATACCTAGGAAAAGATGCCCCTGGGGACAGTAGTGGCCACACAACTCCATGCTCCTGAATGGGAATGACTGCAACACACGCTAACATCCCTGCACTATGCGTAACGCACACTCATGCACATCATGTCACAGGCAACCACATAGGACATGCGTACTGTAAGGCCTCACACTTGAGAGACTAACTCCCATGTCTGGACTCAGCATTAGTGCCAACTGACATGGAACCCACAAGTCCAGAACTGTACAGGGCACAGGTAAGGTCCCAAATCCTGTTACATACCACCCCCACACATTATGCTGCAGGCATTGTACACTTGGAGAAGGTGTCAGGCTACATGACCTTGTGATGGAGCGACTACACACAGACCAGGGAACACATTGCAAGGAGGGGAAGGGAGGCAGGAGAGCACAGCAAGTCTGTGGGGGATAGGATCAGCACAGCACCATAAACCCTGGAAGTGTATCCATGGAACATTGCACTTACAAATGCTGGTGAAACACAACAAACACACACATGTACCTACCCCCTTCCGGCTGCTGCATGTCCTGTAGACGCCTGTCCAAGTCAGGAAAGACCACCGCCAGCACACGTTTCTGGATGTGGGAGAGACGGCGGCGTCCGCGGTTCTTGTGGCTCTCAGGTGAGTCCCCAGCAGGACCCGTGCGATCCTCCGCGTCCAGCACCGGATATCCTGCCAGCGTTTCCTCACCTGGGACATGCGCCGCCTCCGACCTTCCGCACTCCTCACGGCGCTGACGGCGTCCAGCCATATCTGCTCCTTGGCAGAGGCGTCTACCTGTGAGGATGGACAAGTGACACTACATCAATACACCTGGCACATGTCACAGGGACACAGATTAGAACACATTCGCTGTTTTCAACAAGGCCTAGTATGCATCCAACGCATTGCACCTTTGTCATAGGGACATGAACCCCTGGGGAAGGGCAACAGCAGTACGTGCCATTGAAAGTACACAGGTGGAATGAGGGCAACGACACAATCAAAGATCCAGGCTCACACTGTGCATCACACCCACCCCTCCTGTCTCAGGGCACTGCTGGGAGGACTCTGCACCCACCCCTCCTGTCTCAGGGCACTGCTGGGAGGACTCTGCCCCCACCCCTCCTGTCTCAGGGCACTGCTGGGAGGACACTGCACCCACCCCTCCTGTCTCAGGGCACTGCTGGGAGTGATAGGCACCTACCCCTCCTGTCTCAGGGCACTGCTGGGAGGACTCTGCACCCACCCCTCCTGTCTCAGGGCACTGATGGGAGGACTCTGCACCCACCCCTCCTGTCTCAGGGCACTGCTGGGAGGACTCTGCCCCCACCCCTCCTGTCTCAGGGCACTGCTGGGAGTGATAGGCCCCCACCCCTCCTGTCTCAGGGCACTGCTGGGAGGACTCTGCACCCACCCCTCCTGTCTCAGGGCACTGCTGGGAGACATCAGGCATTTCCCCCCCTTGGGACCCCCCCTACAGTACATGGCATGTGTGTCACACCTGGACACAATGGCAGGAATCACAGTCACAAAAAAGGGACACAGTCTGTGGCAGTGGACACTGCACTCACCTGATAACCTGGTCGCCCATACAGCATGGGATACCTTGGGAGGATCACATCCACCAAAGCCATGTTCTCCTCCAGGGTGAATGGCTGTGACCTCTCCACAGCCCTTGACATGGTTCCAGGGAATCAGTAGCAGCAGCTGGGTCGTGGAATACAGAGATGTGCAGGCAAGTGCTCCCTCATGGGACCTGGCTGCCTTATATCTGCCTTGCTGGCCCATCTCATGCACAGGAGTACAGAGTGATTGGTCACTCACATTTGCATCGTATGTTTCCTCCAATCCCTTCAAACCTAGCAGTCTGTGGGTTCTCTATCGGTTTCATTCTCCTGCATGATGTCAGCCCCACAAACACATTGCAACAAAGTAGAAGTATTCCAACTGACATCTGCTGTGCACCTTCCAGAACAATTTCGAAATTTGAACTTGGTCTCCATGACAACCAGCATGCATGTAGGCCTTAATACTTGTCCCTCATGTGTCCCCTATGTAATTTGGAGCGTCACACACAGGTACGGTGCGTTTCGGGGCCCTAGGGCACCCCAAATGCATTGCAACGGCCCGTACACGCGTGCCTACGTTAACTATCACTATGGGTGTCCTCGCGTATGCGTACTCGTTGTGGTACGGGCCGTACACACGCATGTACGCTCACTATCACTATGGGTCTCCTCGCGTATGCGTACACGTAGTGATAGTGAGCGCACATGCGTGTGTACGGCCCGTACCACTACGAGTACGCATACGCGAGGACACCCATAGTGATAGTGAGCGTACATGCGTGTGTACGGCCCGTACCACAACGAGTACGCATACGCGAGGACACCCATAGTGATAGTGAGCGTACATGCGTGCGTACGGCCCTATCACTATGGGTATCCTCGCGTATGCGTACTCGTTGTGGTACGGGCCGTACACACGCATGTGCGCTCACTATCACTACGTGTACGCATACGCGAGGAGACCCATAGTGATAGTGAGCGTACATGCGTGTGTACGGCCCGTACCACTACGAGTACGCATACGCGAGGAGACCCATAGTGATAGGGTCGTACGCACGCATGTACGCTCACTATCACTATGGGTGTCCTCGCGTATGCGTACTCGTAGTGGTACGGACCGTACAAATGCCTGTACGCTCGCCATCACGATGGGTACACATACGGCAGCACTCCCATAGTGATTTGGGAACGTACACAGGCCCTCTTAGCAGCAGTACGGCGGTTTTTACACATCACAGTGGTGATAGGCGGCACACAGGTACGAATTGGGCGGACATACCTGTCCATGGATGGACAACAAGCCACCGTCTGTGCATTACTACATGTGTGGGGCACAGGTGTGACAGGCTGTGATGTGGAACATTACTCCTGAGTGGAGAATGCACCAGATGTATGATGAGATGTGTACAGGTGTACTGTGTGACGGTGCAATGTGTGCCAGGCATGCCCTTGACTCCTTTGACATGTGTGCATGTCGTACTGCACCCTTGGGGTGAGCGTCAATGGCATGGCACGGACACCAACACACGGAAGTGTCCCCTGAAGCCCGTTACAGGGGTTACCACACCTGCCTTGTCACTACCCACGGTGCACAATGTGACTATGTCATGTATGTGTGGGGGCTTCCCATCAGGTTGATGTTGGAGCACCCTCAAAAGCAGCAGCTGTTGCACCAACCAACATGTGTCTGTGTGTAGATTGACATTGCACACTGTTCCGCACACCATGCCACATGTGGTATCGGATGTGAGGTGCACATGTATGCATGGGACACGGAGTAGCGTGACAAGGACATGTCTGCATCCTCACAATGATTGTGTGGTGAGTCATGACATGTGCACCTTCATGGCAAGGTGTGTGGGCTGTCCTAGTGTAATGTCATGTGACCTGTGGCTTTAGTGTTCCGCTGCCAGTCTCTGCAATCGGCATCCTACTTCTGCAGATGTGTGGGCGTATGTCACTCCTGTCTTGCGTCTGGCTGTTCACTTGCACTGGGACACAGCTATTCCCATGGCATGGCATGGGGAGGTTCTCAATCTCCGTGTGTAGCTGGGTCTTTGTAGGAGTGTCACCTGGCAGCCATACGTGTCCTGGGCATGTAGCACATACCTGACTCCCTATGTAGCATATGTGTATTGACAGATTAACATGTGCTCAGTACAAATGATTTGTTGTTGTGGTGCACTCACTCTTCCTTGTCACTTCCAAATTACTGCAGAGCGCCGCCTCTACCCCAAGCAATGCCGGACTTGGCTGACATGCAGGAGAATGATCGGATCCGGTGCTACCGCTTCCCCCGACGGTTGATTCTGGAGTTGACGGCGAGACTGGCACCACACCTGCAACCGCAGCACAGGTATCCTACGGCACTGACACCCCAGCTGAAGGTAATGGCAGCCCTACATTTTCTTGCCACGGGTACCTTTCAATATACCATAGCTCAGGTTGGTGGCATGTCCCAGAGCATGTTCTGCTGTGTGCTGCATGATTTCTTAGAGGCCATGTTGATTCACCTGGATGACTTCATCAAGTTCCCAACCCCTGAACAGTTGACTGCGGTCAAGCGTGGATTCTATGCCCTGGGAGGGATGCCCCATGTCATTGGGTCCATAGATGGGACACATGTAGCTTTGGTACCACCACACGCACGGGAGGTAGCGTACCGCAATCGGAAGCACTACCACTCCATCAATGCCCTTGTGGTGTGTCAGTCCAACATGTTGATTTCACATGTCTGTGCTCGTTTTCCAGGATCAGCACACGATGCCTACATCATGAGGTGTAGCAGGATGCCTGAAATGATGATGCAGCTGCGCAACGAAAGAGCATGTGTTGTTGGTGGGTACAGTCTGTCAGTCCTGTATTTTGCATAGCCTACCAGCACGACCGCTCCACCAGTTCTAACGATGTCCATGTGCTTCCCATGTAGGGGACGCTGGCTATCCCAACATGCCATGGCTGCTCACACCTCTCCGCAACCCCATCACGCCGGCCCAGCTCCGCTACAACACCGCCCATGGCCGGACAAGGCGAGTGATAGAGAGGACGTTTGGCATGCTGAAGAGCCGCTTTCGGTGCCTCCACAAGACCGGCGGCGCCCTCCCATATGCCCCTGCAAAGGTCTGCAAAATCTTCATGGTCTGCTGTATGCTGCACAACATGGCAGTTGAGAAAGCTGTGCCACTCATCCTAGATCAACATGACGAGGACCATCCACCCGTGGAGGACGAAGGCCTTGGCAATGGGGCTAGTGATGTGGAGGATGTGGAGCCGCAGGATGACATCCGGACTCGGCTCATACGCGACTTCTTTGCTTAGTGGTGAGTACCAGTGTCTGTGTGTGCACGCATTTGTCCCCGTGTGGCATGTGTTGTGATGTGTGTGTCCACCTGCATGTATGGCACGTGAGTCAGAGGTGTGTGTGGGTGTGTCACTGGAGTGATGGTGGCAGTGATGGTTGTATTTCCCCAGTCATAATTGTGACCTAGCATGTTGTCATCCTAACATGTGTCGAGTACATGCACATGCAAGTGGCTGTGCTTTTTGTGGCTGACTTCTTGTGTGTCTCTCTTCCCCAGGTACTTGCGCATGCCGTCTGCTGGTTGCATTGTTGTGGCACTGCTATTCCTCATGGACACGTCATCGTGGGCTGACTCAGCGTTACAGGCACGGACACGTTTTGAAGTCTCCATAGGGTAAGGGATGCATCAGGGGTGTATTGGGTGTGGCAGTTGTTCACGATGTATGCACACTGCCCCTGTCGATGTTTGGTTCCTCTGCAGCCATGTAGCATCAGCATGGGACATGACATGCAGCTGGGTACACCTGAATAGATGGTCTGACTGATTGACAGTCATCAGTAATGGGATAGTGGATTGTGATGATGGCATCAATGTGTGTGACACTGCCCTCGGACACATACGGTTAGCATTGGCTTGACATGGTGTGGGACTTCCACATCAGCGGATCTATGGTGTATGGCAGGCTTTCCGTGAGCAGCTGTGGGTGTTTAGCTGTTAGCCGACGCTTGTGTGCCAGTTCCATGGCTAACACGCATTTGTGCTGCAGAAGGGGGGTGCCAGTGTTGGACCCACATGTTACTCCACAAGATGTGTTCATGTGTACTTCAAGTTGCCTCTGCACTCCCGAAAACATGACTAATAAAGGTGTCCCTATGCCTCCAAGGTGCCTCTTCTCACTCAATGCTGGTGTGTTGCCACGGTGCATCCAGCATGTCTGGCATGGTATTCCCTGATTGTGGCTATGTGTCAATGTGTCGAGTAGCAAGATGCAAGCTGTGTGTGGGGTCTGAGACTGTGTAGTGGGCATGATGTCCATGACTGTGTGGGTATTGTGACATGTGCCATCCCCATGCATCCAACGTTGGCCAGGCCCCCATTCTCTGCATCCACCGGACTCAAGCTTGCAGGACATGGTTCTGCCACCTGTCTACACATACCTGGGTGCCCCCCAGGACACTGGACAGGATCCCTGACCTCTGCGCATGTCTGTTGCTGTACTCAATGTGTCTGTCAGCACGGTTGTGCGGCCACCCCCTCAGCTGGTTGGGCCCATCACGGGTGTGTATGGTGCTCCATGTCTGTCTTGCCTAATACACTGTGACCCATGTGTCCTGTGCCAGACTCAGGCCCCAGGGTGTGGATGGTTGAAGACAAAAGATGACTCAGGCATGTTTAGACTTTACAAGACACATGTTAGGTAATAATGCAACCAGCAGGCATCTTCTCTTCATAGTGGGATTTATTATTGGGGGGGGGACAAAGTGAGGGGCTTTCCGGGAGTTTGGAATCCAAAGTTCAGTAGGGGAGTTGGTGTCCTTGCCATTGGAAATCCTCATAGTCCATGCCACAGTCTTTGTCAACATTGGTCAGACAGTGACCAGCAGGGCCAGGTGGCAGAGAATGTCTCTTGATGCTGTGATGCTGTTGCTCCAGTGGGCCAGGTGCCAGGCCAGGTGTCCTGGGAGATGGTGATGTTGCGCCGACCCTCACGGTCTTTTCCGTGGACGACCCGCCCTCCTGCGGGGACCCTCAGAAGCAGGCCGTGACGACGTCTGGGATGCTCCATCGGATGTTTCCTCCTCCTCCTCCTGATCCCTCCCTGTGGGTGGTGATGTTCTCCGCCTTCTGGCACAGGGAGGGTCGGCCATGTTGTCGGCCATCCGACGGAGTGTATCGTGAATCCCCTGGAACGCCGTCACTTGCTCAGCCTGTCTGTCCTCCATCCTCCGTTGGTGTTGCAGTAGAGAGGCATGTAGCTCCGCATGTTGCTGGGCCTGCTGGGCCTTGATCCCCTCGAGGATGGACACAACCTGGGCCAGGCCCGTGGTGTCCTGCCGGTATGTGTCCAGGATGTTACGGACATGGGAAAATACCGGTTCCCCAGCCAACTGGTCAGGCTCGCGCCTCCGCCGTCCTCCACTCCCACCACCCCTGCCCACTTGCACCTGGCCTGCCCTTGTGGGTACATCGGGTCTCCGGGACCCCTGAGGGGTGGCATTGGCGTTGTCGCCTGCCTCCTCCTGGGTGCCCGGGACACCGTGTCCCTCCTGGCCAGCCTGGCTGCATTGTGGTGTTGGGGCAGGGATCCTGGGTGTCTCCTGGGATGTGGCAGGAGTGGGGGTGGTGGTTGGCACAGTTGTACCTGACGCAGGTGCTGCAGGTGGTTGGACACCAGAGGGGCCAGGTCGGTCGGGGTCGTCCACAGAGTGGTGAGAGTGGTCGCTGCCGGTGGGATCGGGCTCCCGCAGATCCGGGTCCTGTGAGTCTTCCCACCCAGTGTTGGGGGGTGAACCACGACGTTGACCTGTGTGTGAGAGAGACAATGTTAATTTTCGTCCATGCAACATCCATGTTTCATCTGTTTCAAAGTTGGGACATTTCCTCTTGGAATTGGGATCTGTCTTGCATTCCACTCACAGTGCACTTGTGCATGGGTGTGTCCCTTGGGCACCACTTTGGCCCCTTTAACTATGTGTGGCACGGTCTTACTTGCTGCGTCAAGTGTGACTGCAGTCAGCAGTGGAGTGGGCAGGTGTGGCGAGCCATGCATTGGCGCCTTCCGTGTAGCACTGTACATGTGCACATGGAGTGGATCCACACACTTATATGATCCAGGTAGCTGTTGTTGTGCTCGTGAACAGGTTGTGACATGGCCCTGTGTTTTGCCATGGGGAAGAGGGGGGGTTCTGGGACTGGCCACCCTTGTCTACATGCACGCAGTCTACCTGCTGACGAGCAGACATTCGCACATGCCACACGGCTGATTTGCTCTCCCTGTGTCTCGCTCCCTCTCTGTCCCCCTCTCCCTCCCTCTCTGTCCCCCTCTCCCTCCCTCTCTGTCCCCCTCTCCCTCCCTCCGTGTGTCAGCCTCCTCCCTCTGTCCGTCTCCCTCCCTCTCTGTCCCCCTTTCCCTCCCTCCGTGTGTCAGCCTCCTCCCTCTGTCCGTCTCCCTGTGTCTCCCTCCCTCTGTGTCCCCCTCTCCCTCCCTCTGTGTGTCACCCTCTGTCACCTCAGCCCAGCTTCCTGGGCACACACTGTTAGCAGATCTTTGAGTGGCCCTTGGCTTGTTGATGTGAGTTTGTTTCTGATCTCCAGGCACCCATTGGGTGTAGTGTGTGTCTCTGCGCTGCTGCTGTGGTGGTGTGTGCTGCCACTCTTTCACAATGTTGGCTGTTCATCAGCTGCTGTCATGTGCAAAACAGTGCCTTCACCCCCATGTGTTGATGCAAGGCGTCCGCCATTTGCTGGCAAGTCATTCCTGTGTTGGGACACACTGTTTGTCTGGCTGTGACCTAGGCCATATGGGCAGAGGGTATTGTTGTCTGCTTCGGAGTAGCACTATGTGATTTTTGGGGCCCAGCCTCCCGCCATCCGGGTTACCGTGTCATGTGTTGGTGTCTTCTGTGGCCTGTGACTTGACATTGTCCAGCTGGGTGCATGGGGCATGGTGGCAGCAGTGGCATGTGCGTGTTCATGGAGTGTGGTTGAGTCATGCGATGGCTTGGGGTGGTTGCGTGCCTGTTAGTGATTTTGGTTGTGGATGCCGTTCCCCCCATGTGAGGTGCGTTGTTTGTGTACTCACCCGGGTCTCGGAGTCCTTCTAATCCTTCGACTGCCTCCACCGGCAGTATGGCCGTCACCCTCTCCTCCCAGGGCTGGTAGTGTACGGGTCTGCGGGAGGGCCCTCCTCCAGTGGCGTTGGCCTGGTTGTGTTCCTCCTGCATCTTGGCTCGGACCCTCCTCCGCAGATCGTACCACCTGTTCTGGCATTCCTGCCTGGTCCTTCTGGTGTCCCCAACAGCATTCACAGCATCGATGATGGTCTGCCACATGGCTGTTTTTGCTGCCATGCTGGTGTTTCTGACCAATGTTCCAAAGAGCTGTGGCTCGACTCTGAGGATTTCATCGACAAGAACCTCCAACTCTCGGTTACTGAACTTTGGATTCTTGGTAGTGGGCATGGTGAGGGGTGTGGGTGTGGATGGTGGGGGGGGTGTGGATGGTGGGGGGTGTGTGTGGATGGTTGTGGGTGTGTGGGTGTGGTTGTGCAGGTGTGTGTGTGAATGTGATGAGGGTGTGTTTGTGAAGGTGGTTGTGTGGAGATGTGCAAGTGTAAGGTGTGATGAAGCTTGTAGTAAGGTGCTGTAAGTTGTCTGTGGTGTCTGGCAGCAGTGAGTCTGTTGCAAAGGCTCATGGTTTGTGTGTGTGGGCCCTTTTTATTGGTCCATTGGTGGGTGTGGCTGTGTTTGAACTTTGGGTGGGTGTGTTATAAGGAGTGGTGGTGTTTAGGGCCTCTGTTTGTATTTGGCAGTTGCAGGTCAGTGTATGTGTTTTTTTCGTGTTTGTTGGCCATGTTTAGTGGCTTTGTGCCATTCGAATAGTGTATTCTTGTGTTGTTTTGTTTTGTCCTGGTTGTGTACGTGCGTTTTGAGCGTGTGTACGGTGTGTAGATGGGCCATTTGGTTGTACGGTGCTGTCCTTGTGTGTGGCTTGGCACGACTCGTACATGCGGTTGTGATGTTGGGGCATGGGGTGCGCTCCGTACTTAGGAGGTTGTGGTGGGGGTGCGACTGGAACGTACTGGGGTGTAGGTACACGGGGGTACCACACGTACAGGGGTGGGGGTAGGACTCGAACGTACTGGGGTGTACTTAGACGGTGGTACGACACGTACAGGGGTGGGGGTACGACTCGAACGTACTGGGGTGTAGGTACACGGGGGTACGACACGTACAGGGGTGGGGGTACGACTCGAACGTACTGGGGTGTAGGTACACGGGGGTATGACACGTACAGGGGTGGGGGTAGGACTCGAGCGTACTGGGGTGTACTTAGACGGTGGTATGACACGTACAGGGGTGGGGGTACGACTCGAACGTACTGGGGTGTAGGTACACGGGGGTATGACACTGACAGGGGTGGGGGTAGGACTCGAACGTACTGGGGTGTACTTAGACGGTGGTATGACACGTACAGGGGTGGGGGTACGACTCGAACGTACTGGGGTGTACTTAGACGGTGGTACGACACGTACAGGGGTGGGGGTACGACTCGAACGTACTGGGGTGTAGGTACACGGGGGTATGACACGTACAGGGGTGGGGGTACGACTCGAACGTACTGGGGTGTGGGTACACGGTGGTACGACACGTACAGGGGTGGGGGTACGACTCGAACGTACTGGGGTGTAGGTACACGGGGGTACGACACGTACAGGGGTGGGGGTACGACTCGTACGTACTGGGGTGTACATTGACGGTGGTACGACACGTACAGGGTTAGGGGTATGACTCAAACGTACTGGGGTGTACTTAGACGGTGGTACGACACGTACAGGGGTGGGGGTACGACTCGAACGTACTGGGGTGTAGGTACACAGGGGTATGACACGTACAGGGGTGGGGGTAGGACTCGAACGTACTGGGGTGTACTTAGACGGTGGTATGACACGTACAGGGGTGGGGGTACGACTCGAACGTACTGGGGTGTACTTAGACGGTGGTACGACACGTACAGGGGTGGGGGTACGACTCGAACGTACTGGGGTGTAGGTACACGGGGGTATGACACGTACAGGGGTGGGGGTACGACTCGAACATACTGGGGTGTGGGTACACGGTGGTACGACACGTACAGGGGTGGGGGTACGACTCGAACGTACTGGGGTGTAGGTACATGGGGGTACGACACGTACAGGGGTGGGGGTACGACTCGAACGTACTGGGGTGTGGGTACACGGTGGTACGACACGTACAGGGGTGGGGGTACGACTCGAACGTACTGGGGTGTAGGTACACGGGGGTATGACACGTACAGGGGTGGGGGTACGACTCGGACGTACTGGGGTGTGGGTACACAGTGGTACGACACGTACAGGGGTGGGGGTACGACTCGAACGTACTGGGGTGTAGGTACACGGGGGTACGACACGTACAGGGGTGGGGGTACGACTCGAACGTACTGGGGTGTAGGTACACGGGGGTACGACACGTACAGGGGTGGGGGTACGACTCGAACGTACTGGGGTGTAGGTACACGGGGGTACGACACGTACAGGGGTGGGGGTACGACTCATACGTACTGGGGTGCACATTGACGGTGGTACGACACGTACAGGGGTAGGGGTACGACTCGAACGTACTGGGGTGTACTTAGACGGTGGTACGACACGTACAGGGGTGGGGGTAGGACTCGAACGTACTGGGGTGTACATACACGGGTGGGGGTTCGACACGTACACGGGTGTACATACAGGGGGGGGTGTACATTAACGGGGAGTACGACTCGAGCGTATGGGTGCTGGGGGGAGTGTTTGGCGCGTATGCGGGCACATATCTCCATGGTTGCAATGGGAGTTCGGTGCGGACGGTGTTTTTACCATACGGTTGTGAGTTCGGACGCACGGGTGGGATCGTGATTCCTCGGTCGGACTTGACTTTTCACGTTTGTACGGTAAATCGTCCGAGGACGTGTCGGACACATTTTCCGACCCGAGGACGTGTGGGGAATGATTCCAAATGCGGTTCGTATGGACTTTTTACCATGCGAATCGTAATGGCCAGTTCGTACGACACTTGTACGATTCGTATGGTAAAAAGACCGGATACGAGTCACACGGGGAATTTTTCTACCGGATCGTAATCGGCACCTAAATGTTGTTGCAGTAAGGATATTGTGCTGCATAACTAAATACTTATAAGGTGCCAAAGGCGAGACCGATTGGCTATGCCAATGTTTGTTTACAGCTTAGCCATGGAAGAAGCGATTATATGAAAAAGGAACCAGAGTGAAAGAGTCAGCAATTGGCCGCACCTGTGCAGTGCAGATAACTTACATAGAAAAAACAAGCATTAGTAAATGCATTAGGTTTCGCCTATTTGATTAATAATAAGCTTTTTTGTTGTAAGTTGTGGCTTGCTGAGTAGTTGTACAATATAAGTTACAGAAAGTCTGTTAAAGTGTTATGAATTGTTTAGTACAAACAGGCAATATATTGTGCTGTTACTGGTGGTATTGAGTGGGGTGATTGGGTAAATGGTGAAGGACAAAGATGAAAAACAGTAGGCTTGAAAGTGGTGCAGCTGTGGGGAGAATAGGTAAAGGGTGGATTAAAAACCATACAAGTACACCGTAAGCACTGTATTTTCAAATCTAGAAAAACAAGATTGCAAAAACTAGATGAAAAGGTGTAGTTCAGTTATTGTCCATTGTTAAGAGAAGCAAATGAAAATTATCTTAAAACTTTCCAAATGAGCATTTGAGCAGTGCAATGTAAGTGAAAGAAACACACGGAAAGTGAGATTATTGTTTAATTGAGATGGGCATTTTCTTTTATTACAGATTTCCCTTATGAAGTATTCGTTTCATTTTGCACAGCACATTTTTTTATTATTGCAAAAAAAACTTAAGCATGAACATAAACTCTGAAACAGTTATGAGCATATCGTAAATATTTGCACGTGCATTGTCATTGGCATTGTGTTACTCAGGGTTTACAGTTTTTCTTTATTTAAACAGTACACCGTGACATTTTCAATAATTGTGCTATATACTTTGAAGTTTGTATGGTGTAACAAATACTGTTTTTTTTTCAAGTCACTTGTTATGATAAGTCCAGGTGCCGCTGCACCTGCTGCACCATTCAAATCATGACCCCAGAGTCTGCTGGATAACTGCATTTGTGACTGCATGTTTAGTTGTACAATATAGCAATAATCAGTGTTTAGTGGGGTGCATGGAACTTTTGGTCCGGGTGCCACTGTACCCACTTCACCATTGAAATAATGCCCTTTAGTGCCTGCTCTTTATGAGTGCCTGTTCAGTAGTAAAATGTAGCAATAATCTGTGTTTAGTGGGGTCCCTAGAACTTTTGACCACGGTGCCACTGCACCTGCCACACCATTCAAATCATGCCCCTTTTAACTGCAAGGTAACTGCATTTGTGCCTGCCTGTTTGGTTGTAAATTATAGCAATATTAGGTATTTAGAAGAGTTCTGACAATTTTTGGCCCGGGTGCCACTGCACCTGCTGCACCATTTCAATCATGCCCTATTGCTTGCAAGATAATTGCACTTGTGATTGCCTGTTTTGTAGTAAAATATTGCAATATTAGGTATTTAGCGATGTGCCTAGAGCTTTTTGTCCCGGTGTCACTGCACCTGCTCCGCCATTGTAATCATGACCCTCAGGCCTGCTAGATAACTGCACTTGTGACTGTCTGTTTAGTAGTAAAATGTTGCAATAATCTGTGTTAAGTGGGGTCCCTGGAGCTGTTGGCCCGGTGCCACTGCACCTGCTGCACCATCTAAATCAAGCTTCTTTTAACTGCAAGGTAACTGCAATTGTGACTGCCTGTTTAGTAGTAAAATATTGCAATATTAGGTGTTGAGAGGGAAAGATAACAAAATGTAAATAGTAAACGGTATTCAGCGTTAACCAAAAGAAAAAAAAGTTTGAACCACCAACAAGGATATGCCTTATATCATAAATAGGGTGTATTCCTGCCCTTTCCTTTTGACGAAGGGCAGTGCTGCAAAGTGGGCATGCCCTGTGTCAATAACTCGTAGATGAAGCCATAGTTTGCCTAGAACCGTGGCCTTTTGCCGTATATTTAGGAAAGGCGGAAAAAGCTGCGCTTTGTGGACCGGAAATGTGGGCGATATGGGAACCAAACTGACAATATAAGACATGCCCTTTTTCTTTTAAATGGCTATTTAACGTGGTTACCCTTATTTATTTACTTACTTTTGTAGCTCCTGTGAGTATTTTTCCAATTCTTACCTGATTTACACAGTCCTTTGCTTTGGAAATACCCTACTCTGCTCATGTGTTGACAATCAACCTTCATTATTAGGTGGCCTGGGCTACAACACCCTTATTGCCTGTTTTGGCCTGTTTTGGCTCCTCCATTCACTTGAACATTTTCCAGCAATGTTTGCGGTGCCACAGAAATAAGGGGCATATTAACAACGGCCAGCGATAATTATCGCTGGCCGTGCTTAGCGATAATTATATTACCGCAGGCTATCTCTGGTTTTTATCGCCCTGGCAGCGCGTTATTAACAACGCGATACTCCAGGGCGAAAAAAATTACAGACATAGCGAGGTTTGTAAGCCAAAAAAGCGGAGATAAAGCCCTTGTAAATATGCCCCTAAGTTGCTTGCCGCAGTAACTTTTGAGTGCATACGGATCCCATCCCAATACCTTTAATCTAGTAACTTGACAGTCTGATTCTAAAGTGCTCTAAAGCCCCCTGAGGCCATGTTTGCGCCATATATAGACAATTAATAAAATAATTAAGCTGCTGTTAAGTAATGTGGATATTCATTCAAAGGAGCAAGGCATTGATAATTTAATTAACACTACTTAGGATATTCGAGTCATTAGTAGTTTGATTTCTTTTTTTAATGGCTTTCGAATTGATAAACCAATTATTATAATTTTTTCTTAAATTAGTCTACTGATATAAATAGTTATGTGTATGTTCTCATGCGAATATATGTTTGACAAAAAACATGATTATGGTTTGAGTATAAACCTGCTAAGCACTGAATAAATAAAAGACTGAGGGGCATATTAACAAGGGCCAGCGATAATTATCGCTGGCCTCACATAGCGGTAGAAATATTATCGCCGGCTATCGCTGAAAATTATCACCATGATAACGGCCGAGGTAGCGCAATTTTTTTTATCGCTGCACCTCCTTGTTAATATCACGAAGCTGCCTTCGCGATATCTTCATGGGTTGTTTTCACAGCCACGCCGTCTTTGCTTCTCATTAGCGATGCGAAGTGAGGCTGTGAAAAATGGTCTCTACATCAAAGAAACACGCTCTAGCGTGTCCTTGATGATATTGCGATATAATTATCGCCGCTTATCGCCCGAAAACGGACGCTAAAGCGGCGATAGTTATATCGCCAGCCCTTGCTAATATGCCCCTAAAAGAGCGGTGTGTTTGGAGCAAGAGATAAACAGCATAGTATTTGTTCTTGTGCACCCATGCACTAACAAGTACAGAGAGAACAAACATAGACCTAAGTAGATATCAAATACAGACACAAAAACAGGCAACATATGAGAGTACACAGTTCAGTGCACACAAGCAGACAGATCTATCAACACTTGCACTGCGTCACATGCGTGGCGCATGTGCTTTGTCACGCTAGTACTCATGATTTTTGACACAAAGCTGTGTCTACAAATAATGGTAGACCGGGCTTTGCACCAAAAAATAATGCCTCCTTGAGGCAACAAATTAAGATACATTTTTATTTCTCCAACCTTTGCAAAGGGTGAGTGTATGTGCACGCGCGCGCGTGCCGCCAGGCAGCCTGACTGTGAAAAAGCAGCTTGGTAGCTATGGTGCTGTCCTGCTCTCTCCCTTGCACACCATGCAGCACAGCAAATTTGATTGCATGAAATAATACTAAATTTGACTCAAGTTGTATGCGTTTGCAGAGTATGTGGTGGAGATGCTCCCTTCCTCAGAGAGCCATCGCTGTGATCAAGGAACTGGTTTTCCAGTGAAGCCCCCAGCCTGAGTAAAATTTTAACTAACCCTCATTTCATTTTGCCAATAAGAGTGTGTCTGTCACTCCTTTACTGCATTACCTCTGTGATGAGCTCTGAAACATACAAAGACACACACACATACAATAAATATATTGTGATTCTTGAAAGCAGCAGGTATAATTTGTTCATATCATCTCAGGTTTTTCCTTAGACCCTTCATAAGGCCACAGTGCAGGCCCTCAGGATGCACTTTCCACGGCTCCTACTTCAAACCTGGAGGGAAAATGTGTATTAGCACCAGCAATCGAATGAGTGGTGAGCTTGGTGCTCGCTATGTGGCATCCCAGTGTCTCTCGGATATCACCATCATGGTCACCATTTTTATTAGCTCTCAGAGTCCCATCAAATCAACATCAATGCCTCCACTTTACCAACTTCACCAACTCACATCAGAAAGTCACAGCAGTTCCTCCTCCCAGGTTTTCTCCACCTCCTCCACATCCTGAGCCGCCAGCTTCTCCAACTCCTCTGGATGCTTCTCTATCCCGTTCCATCCCAACTGGTACAACCCCTTCGATGGCACGCCACAGCATCGTTGCTCATTCAGCCTTCTTGGCAAGAACTTGTGTAGAACGTTGGTGAGTCCAAATATCCCAGCCAATAAAGCAGCGTTGACCGCCAGGTGCCAGCAGTAGAAGTTCGTTAAGAACATCAGATTCTCCATGCTGGTGTCATCCCAACGCACCCCTGTTGGCGGACGGTAGAGGATGAAGGCGGAGTGGAGCAGCCAGGTCCCCTGTACCATGACCATAAGAGTCTTGGCAAACCAAAGGCGCCGGTAGTTGGGCTTCCAGAGCTCCACGGTGAGGATAAGTGAGGTGAAGAAACAGGTCATAAGAAGCAGGGAGTGTATCTGGTTCTCCACACCATCTTTGCCATGCATGTGAAACTTCAAGAGCAGCGTGGTGACGTAGAACGCCACGCACAACGACACCTGCTCCAGCAAGATCAGCCGCTTAGGTAGACATGCCTGGCTTACGATGTCCAACCAGCCGCTGAACGCAAAGAAGCCATACATAGTCACGTGCTGCCATTCGTTGGGGTGTCTGAACCGGAACGTGGGGTCGGACAGGTCATAGAAGTAAAACTTGTTGACTCCAGGGGGGTAAAAGAACTCAGCCATGACGGCCATGGTGCCGTAGAGGACCTTCAAGACCCCTTCCGGAGGGATGTGTCGTAGGGCTCCCCTGAGCCCAGGTGGCCTCTTGCACTCCTGGTACTGCGTCCTCTGCCCATTCAGAACCATCCAGGAGAACCTGAAGGCATAAAAGAGGCCAAAGGAAAGAAAAGCCAGACCTGGGGAGACGTGTCCTATGAACGTTCCCATTGTGAAGGCGAGATCCAAGCGCCTCGAGGCCCCTTAGGGTATTGTGAGGTGCACTAATGTGTTTAGTAGTCTAGGTAGGCAGAAGTTAAAACAACTTTAAAAAGTGCGGCCAGCGCGGGAAACTCCTGTAAGGTGTCGAGAGGAGAAGGGACCGGTCCAGCTGCCACTGACTTCCCTGAGCAGCTCATCTGCGCGCTGATCACAGCCGCGGTTTGTTGTCTAGTGAGAGCACCTGTTCCACCCAAGAATGAACGATCTCGCTCCGCCCTTCGGTAGCCAGGAACTCTTGGGCGTGTTCAGCAGAGAATTAACTTCTCACCTACAGGGAACTCGCTGCAAGGCACAGCGCACCCCACGCAGCCATCGGAAAGGGACAAACAGAGGAAAAAAGAGTTCTGCTGCGATAGCTCAGAAGCAGAGATTGAGAAGACGAGCAGCAAGGCGAGGTTCATAGATTTTGGGAAAAAGGGAACATGGGAGTAGAGAAAAAAGGAGGAGAGGGAGAAAGGAGGGAAGGAGGACTGAAAAGAAGGAGACAAAAAGGGAAGGGAGAGAAGAAAGAAAAGAGAATGTTAGTAATGAATGAAGGTAAAAAAATGAATGAAGAGAGAATGGAAGGAAGGGGCGGAGGAAGTGAGGACGCAACAGCAAAAGGGTGGAGACCAAGCAGAAAGGGTGAAAAGTAGGAAGGAAAGAATAAGAAAAGTAGGAGGAAGGAATTACTGAAAAGTGGAAGGGAGGAGGACAGGAGAGGGCAGGAAGAGGAGCGGAGTGTTTTCTGTGCATAAATGTTTGAGGGTACGTGAGCGTAGGGATTCCAGTAGAAGGCGTCATTGTGAATTTCGGCACTAGCCATAACTTTATGTAAGCCCCTTATTTCCATTTGAGAGTGGGTGTGGGAAGCGGAGAAGCTTTGAGACTGAAGACAGATCTATAAGGCAAGTGTGAATGAAAATATCAATTTGTGCGTGAATGACCTCCGTCCCTTCAGAAATTCATAGTTCCAAACCTGCCAGGAGGGTTTGTGATAGTCAGAAACCTGAATGGACTGAAATGCGGCAAAGCCACAGGACATCCCCCAAATCTTTAGTTGAGTAGGCAATGCAAGCAGTTGATCACTCATCCAACTATTAATTAATTATCACATTCAACCACTCACAGGTTTGCCTGATAATACAAATATTTGATGCAACACAGCACAGCTCTCAAAGCTGCTGCGCTGCCTTGTGTCAAAGGGAGAGAGAAGTAATAAGCCATTTGTAATAAAATATGTCACATTTCTTTTCTCCCTCAGTGCATGAGCACTTTTGGCTGCCATGCGCCAACGCACATACCCTTGCTCCATAGTGCAAACCTGGAACAATGAAGAGAAATTAAAACATTTCCCTTCATTGTGCCTGCCTGAAAGAGGTATACAATGTTGGTGGAAGTCCCTGTCTATGAATGTTCGTAGTTAGCTATATGCGTCAAAACCTGTAGGTGGTTGCATGGGAACACCCTTAAAACCACACATGGAATGCCCCTTTCACAAAAAATAGTGCAAAGCATCATATAGCTTTGGAGCACTTTGCAACACGAATCCTGGTTTGTGCTGGATAGTAAATCCCATCCCAATACTTGGGGCCTGATAACGATGGAGGTAGGACCGCCACTGTCAGGTCGTTTGGTGGCGGTCCCACCGACATCGCCCCCTCAAGATCCGTCCGCCGCATCACGATGTGGAGGGCGAAGGCATCTGGCGGAGGGACCGTCCACCGCATCTGACAGGCCCTTGGAGCCCATCGGAGGGACAGTAATCCCTATAATAGGGACAGTGTCTGCTTAGGCAGCGCCGTAGGGATTACAATGTGCCCTTTCCCCTGCCCTATCATGGCAGTCCGCCTGCCATAAAAAAGCAGGTGGAAAGTGACTTTGGGGGCCCCTGGCGGGCCCCTCTTTCCCCCAGGCCCTCCGTTATGGGGTATGAGGGGCACTGCCTAAACATCCCTGCACCGTGTGGCAGGTACAGCATGGTGCCTGTCAGAGGGTGCAGTAATGTTTACAAACATGCCTTTTAGCAGTGAGGCTTGTGCTGCAGCCTTTTTTCGGGCCGCAGCACAGGCCTTAAAGCTAAGAGGGGTTGTTCTGACCGCCTCCACGGTTGTTGGTCGTAATTTGCCTAGCGGAACCGCTGACTCCCTGTTGGGTGGTCCCGTTACCGCAACATTGGCGGTCGGAGGCTTGTCTGACTGCCATCATAATCATCCCCTAAGTGCCAGGTTTGTGTCACTTTTGTGATGCAAGCCTTGTGCAAAACATTAGTAAATCCGGTCCTCTTTCAAAGTTTAAGGTCGAAGGTAATAGTGAGCTCCCTCTAAGATTTAGCCATTCTACAGACTGTGAAAAAACACCTGGGTGTGGGCGATAGCTAACACAGCCTAGGGGATGATTTAAAGTTTGGCAGACAGGTTATACCCTGTCCGCTTAACTGATGGTCCACCCACTCTATTTAAAGTCAGGTAGACCATCAGATTTTGGTTGGCGGTGAAAACCTTACTCCGACAGCCCTGAAGGACATGGGTCCAACAGCATAAGTGCATCAGACCGGGAGGTTCCAAAGAGAGAAAAAAGAAAAATGACCCCACACCATGGGACAAATCTACCAGAGTGTTTGGGCTGTTAGCATTTTGCTTTCTTGCTTTGCAAGTTTGTTTTGCAAACCAATATAGGTAATTCAGTGGCCGCATTAAACAAAGTGCTTGCTCTGGCGGCAGGTCCTCTGAAAGCATAGGCATCTAAGGGCCATATGCATCAACGAGAAACCTGCTGGCAAACAGGCAGATTAGCAGAATCTGACCCTTTGCTCCCGGTATTTTTGCATGTGGGATGCATCATCCCAAATGCAAAAATAGCAAAATAAGGAATCTCTAAATTGCGATTCCTTAAATGCAATGCATGAAAGTAAAAATATTAGCGATTTCGCTAATAGGGGGAGCAAATTACCATGAAGTTGAACTTCATGGTAATTTGCAAAAACATTGAAAAATGCACTTAAGTGCTTTTTTCAAAGTTCCATTTTACACACGCACATGCCCTTGGGGCATGTGTGTGTGCAAGATGTACTCATATGCAGATTTCAGGGGTGCAACAGGGTGTCCTTTTGACACCCTAGAACCCTTGAAATTGCATGAGCAATTTGCGATTCTCTAATTGAGAATGGCAAATTAAGAAAGTCTTCCCATTCAGTCCTATGGGCCTCTAGGCCCATAGGAATGAATGGGGAGGTAATTCCTTAATTGCAACTCGCAATTTGCAAGTAGCAATTAAGGAATGTTTAGGAATCGCTATTTTGTAAGCGATTTCTACATGCATAGCCTTTTGCTATTCCTTATTAGCGAATCCTTATTTTTCGCTAATAAGGAATCGCAAATGGCATTGTTGATGCATGTGCCAGTAAGTATTCTAATATAAAAAAATGTGGTACTTCCATAGGGCATCAGAACCCTCAAGTGTTCCATCAGCCTGTGTTCTTCACCACACTGCACCTAAATGATGCACGCAGACCTTATTTTGGCATTAGACATTGGTGCTTATTCTGCACAAAAATAACTTTGTGTAAAAAAAATATCATCTGACATAAATATTGTCAAAAATATTGTGATCGCAAGAATATCAAGGAACAGAACATTTCAGAGAAGAATATCTTGTTTATAAGTGTTTATCATTATCTTGTAATCTAGTTCATAGAGTTTTCATTCCATTGTAATATTTTCTGATTTTGTGTGTTATAAGTTGTAAATATGCATTTGCTAATGTTATGTAATTCTTTTGTAGTTTTATTATTATTGTGGTTATATTTTTAACGTGTTATTTTCTAGCTTAATTACATTTTTAAATTATGTGCAGGGTTTTGGGTTTGTAGGTGAGAAGGGTGGGATTTAAAATATATATATATATTAAATTCTTCATACATTTTCTTACTTTTATTAATTTTAATTTGGTAATTAAATTAATAAAAATGTAAATCATTTAACTGATACTTTATGTAACTCCTATTTTTGGAAATTAATTGTTTTTAATTTTAAGTGATTATTAATTATGTAAATGTTTCATTGATACATTAATTCTTTTTGGTAAATTGTTAATTACTATTTTTATTTGTATTGGATATTGTGATTAATAATTATGTACATTTCTTTAATGTGTTAATTTTTTGCTTTATTTTATTGTACTGTATCTTGTTTTGGGTTTTAAAATATTTAGTAAAGTTGTGTACTTTTTTATTTATTTGTAGTATTATTTAATGTTTTTGCGGTTTGCTGGGCTGGTAAGGGACTAAGATGGAAAGTGATTTTACTATACTTTTTAGTGTTTTTAATTAGTAAGTACATTGTAAATTGGTTACTTTTCTATAAGTATTTTTTAAATTAATTCCTTAAATACATTGTTAGGGTACTTGAATGTTCATAAATATTGAGCATTTTATTTGTATTTCTCTATTTAATATGTCTTTTAATTTAATATTTATCGGATATTAATTTTTAAGTGTTTTTAAGTCCAAAGCTTTACCTACTGTTGCTTAAGTTGATGTGGGACCAGTCAATATGACTCCTCCAAATTCCAGTGCTTTCCTTACTTTTGGGTGGAATGGAATGGGAATAGTAAGTCTAGCCCCCAACGCAAAGTCCAATGCTTTCCCTACTGTTACTTTGGTTGGAGTGGGAATAATAAATATAACCCCTCCAAAGTCTAGGATTTCCTTTCTGTTCCTTAACCCACCCAAAGTACAGTGCTTTCTCCATATCGGTTTTGGTTGGAGTGGTATTATCATCATCTTCATCATCAAACTTAATTCGGTCATTACGACCATTAAATTGCAAAGGCATACAATACAATATATTCAGTAATGCAAATATTGCACCATGTTTTTTAAGCCTAAATGAGTGACAGTGAATAGTGGCAGCTTACCTACTAAAATCAGAGTTAGAAACAGGAAATGGGCTGATAAAATAATTCTTCACAAAGTAAAGTGCATATAAGATTTTAAAATGTAAAAGTGCAGTGCACCTTTGTCTTTAAAATAAGTCCATCAGGTAAGATCTCAAGTCTAAAACAGCAATTCATGGTAAATAGTACTTTGCTAGATCCGTGGTGCATAAAGGTACCTAGGTGAGAAATAGCATTAAAATGGGCTCCGATTAAATACAAAAGAACCTTAAAAAATGCATAAAGTGCAAATGCATAGCGTACAAGAATACAATGTTATATACATGTTTGTATATGTGGTATAAGCACTGGTTACAATTTTGGATGGTAAACTCGATTGTTGTGAGCAGCGGAGCCTTCAAATGTAAGCGGCAATTTGAATAGTGTGTTTTGGTGCGGCCTACTGCATTTATTGTGGTTCACCTAGGACGGAACCAAAAAAAAGGGATTTTGCGGATGCCCCGTGGACAGGTTCTCAATGGTTTATACACAAATCCTGTAGTTATTTATGCTCAGATTGTCAAGTATGGCTATTAGTTATCAGGGTTAGGATTGAAATATTATCTGAGGTTGTACTTTGATCGTTTTTTTGTACCTGCCTCCTATGAACCACATTTTCCCCTGAAAT
This sequence comes from Triturus cristatus, assembly GCF_964204655.1. Classification (NCBI taxonomy): domain Eukaryota; kingdom Metazoa; phylum Chordata; class Amphibia; order Caudata; family Salamandridae; genus Triturus; species Triturus cristatus. Next base: position 1,102,186,548 of record NC_140594.1, read on the forward strand.
TTGGCCACTGCACAAACTATTAATGGCCTTGTATCTGTTCTCAGGATGCGCAATGCTTCTTGATAACATCGGGTTCCGATTGTCTACAAGCAGGGGATAGACATTTAAGTCTTGGGTATTTGTATGATGGACAAGTGAAAAGGATGTGTTTGGTCATCTCTTCAGCCTCAGAGCAGCATGGACAGTGACGTATTGAGGCCGAAGAGCCCCTGTTCCATGACGCTGTAAAGGATTTCAGGGGGAGGCAACCAAATCTGAATTGCATGTATAGCTTTCTCTCTTCTGGGATAGTAATGAACTCCATGTACGGCTTAAACACACCAAGCAACTTAAACTCCATAAATGCTGTCGTGAGGCGGCCCCCTAGTGTGTGTGTGTGACGGCTCTCTCAGCCACCCAATTCCAGTAATAAGACTTGACACATTCTCTGCTAGGTAGTAAGCTGGTGTCTGTTGCATCCCATATGTTCCCCAAACCTATTGCAGAAAGCGATGTCTGAATGTTACTAAACCAGCCAATTTTTTGGAAGTGATCAAGCTTGAGGACTTCTTCAAGGGCAGATGCCTAGTGAATGAGTTTGGGTGTTTGTTTTAAGCGGAGCCAAAAGAGAAGTGGGCGAACCTCGCCTTGTCTACTATTGTGGTTCTACCCATGTCTAACCTTAATGGGGTAAGCGGGGTGCTTTGGGGAAGGGAGCAGAGTGATCTTAAGAATTTGTTTTCTGTGCGAAGTAAGCCCTCCAAATTGTCAAACCCCCAAATTTCAGGCCAATACAGGGCTGAGCCTGCAACCTTCTGGTCGTATATCTCAAGCGGGGTTGCGATCGATCTAGTTTGTGATGCCTTTTGTTCTATATTTAGAGCCCTGGTAGTTTCCCTCTGCTGTCTGCTGGAGGATTCGCTTAGAGATGTGCTGTTTCCATGCCATTTTCTCCGTGAAGGTTACAACAAGATAATCAAAGGTATTCACTCTTTCTAATGGAATCCCACCCAATAGCAATTTCCCTCTAAATGATTTGTGGGGATTCATTAGCAAGAGCTTTGTCTTCGAGGTGTTGACTTCCAATCCTCTCATTCCACAGAAAGACATAAAACGATCAAGTAGCAGTTGGAGGCCACTTGGGATTTTAGAGACTAATAGCGTATCATCCGCAAACAGTAAAGTAGTTATTTTTACGCTCCCCAATGAGGGAGCATCTGTGTGGACTTCCGCTAGATGTTTCACCACTCCATTTATAAAGAGCGAGAATAGGGTGGGGGCTAAAACCCAGCCCTGCCTTACCCCTCTTACGACCTTTATTGGGTCTGACAATTGCCCTTGATCCCCCATCGAACTCTTGCATAATTTCCCTCATGCAACCGTACTAGGAGTGCCAGGATGTCCTGTGGGAGCCACAGATCTTGTAGGACTTGCAAGAGTGTGGCCCTGGGGATAAGATCGAAAGCTGACTTTAAATCGATGAAGGCAGTGTAGAGACTGCCCTGTTCTAATGTCACTGTCTTCCAGGCCAGCAGAGTGAAGCAAAAGACTTGGTCGATGACGCTGATTTCCCTCCTGAACCCTGCTTGGAAGGGGGATAGTATATTGTTCTCCTCCATCCATTCAATAATTTTGGTAAGGAGGGCACGGGAGAAAACCTTCTGCACACCATCTATTAAGCTAATCGGCCTGTAGTTGGAAGGCAGCGAATGGTCCACCTTTTTATAGCCCGGAATGACCTCTTTTCCTTGCCACAATGGAGGTACATGTCCGGATGTAGTTGGACCAGTTAGGAATGTTGATTAGAAAGACATCTCCGGGTACTCTATCTGGACCCGATGCTTTGTTTTTAACTATGGAGTTAATACTTTGGATGATATCGGCTGAGGAGAATAGGTCATTGTCCGGCTGCATCCTGATGTAATCCTTGAAAGGGCCTTGGTTGTCCTTCGCACCTGTTCCTGAGTAAACTGCGGAGAAATGATCAAACCAAGCAGCCTCTGTGATGTTGTTAGAAGGTGGTCTGGGTCTTTCAGCATCTCCCCTTGTTACAAGCAACCAGAACTGCTGGGAATCTTTCATTTGACAGGCGTCACACATCTGTAGCCGTCGATCCTTCAACCCACTCCTTTTTTGCTTCCGTTTGAGCTTTTTTGTACAATCTCTTAGCTAATCTTATGTTAGTTACGTTCTTGGCTTTAATCTCAGCTGCCAGATGTGACCGTGCTTCCTTGCACTTTTGATTAAACCAGGAGTGCTGCAGATTAATTGATGACTTCTTGTGATGTGATCTCGGGCGGTTAAAAAAGGGATGTATGACATTACAACGCACACTTTTACAACGCATGCACTTACAACGCATTTTTTACAACGCATAATCCATTACAACGCATGACATTACAACGCATGACACTACAACGCATTTTTAAAAAATACCTTTACAACGCATTACCATTACAACGCATACTACCTTTACAACGCATACCATTACAACGCATAATATTAAATTACATTTAAGGTAAGTATTAGATAGTATAGGGGTAAAAATTACTATTCTAACTCCAGGGGGTGCAACAGTAGGGTAAGTGTTGGATAGTATAGGGGTAAAAATTACTATTCTAACTCCAGGGGGTGCAACAGTAGGGTAAGTGTTGGATAGTGTAGGGGTAAAAATTACTATTCTAACTCCAGGGGGTGCAACAGTAGGGTAAGTGTTGGATAGTGTAGGGGTAAAAATTACTATTCTAACTCCAGGGGGTGCAACAGTAGGGTAAGTGTTGGATAGTATAGGGGTAAAAATTACTATTCTAACTCCAGGGGGTGCATCAGTAGGGTAAGTGTTGGATAGTATAGGGGTAAAAATTACTATTCTAACTCCAGGGGGTGCATCAGTAGGGTAAGTGTTGGATAGTATAGTGTAATATTATGCGTAGTAATGGTATGCGTTGTAATGGTAGTATGCGTTGTAATGGAATGCGTTGTAAAGGTAGTTTTTAAAAATGCGTTGTAGTGTCATGCGTTGTAATGTCATGCGTTGTAATGGATTATGCGTTGTAAAAAATGCGTTGTAATGGTAGTGCGTTGTAAAAGTTGCGTTGTAAAGGTTGTTCCCCTTAAAAAAGAGAAGCTAAGTGGGTGAAAAAGTACGTGTGAATGTCCGTGAACATTGCAAGCTCGTCTTGCTGCTCTTCTCTGTTGTGGAGCTTATTGATGTTTTCTTGGAGAGTTTGCTTTATGGCTTCGGTCTTATTGGTGTCCATAGCTACATGCACCCATTTTAGTCGTTGGTTATCGTTCGTGGGATATAGTTCCTTGGACGTGAGCGTGGCGCCTGAACTGCCAATTTTTTTTGATCCAGGGTGAGGTCATGGCAAGCTCAAGCGGGTTGTGGTCACTGTCTATTGTTTTCCCGACCACCATGTCCAACACTTCCGGCCACAACCTCACGTCTATCAAAACATAGTCGATCCGGCTTATATTGGTAGTTCTGTTAAAGGTGTTGGCTCCCATCTTGTCAGACTTGGTGCGACCATTAGCTGCCCTAAGCCCATATTCAAGGGTTATAGCCTGGAGCTGCAAGGCAGTTTGTGTCCGTTTCTTGATTGGTGGTAAATCGAGGGGGGGAACATGCCACTGCATCTCTATCTGGTCGCTGTTAGTTACATCTACCAAGTCCAGTGGCTCAAATGTGATATTAAAATCTGCTGCTACTATTAGAGGTGATGGTGACTCTCTCTCCTCAAGAATGTTTTCCAACGCTTGAAGGGTTGGTGAGCTTGTGACTGCCTTGATACCACGAGGATAGATATTGTATATATCCATCATCCTGCTGTTTCTGCCCCTGAGATTGGTTGCAAGAATGTTGGGGCTATTGATCTTAATCTCTTTAATGGTGCATGGCAGGTCCATCTTGACCCAGGTCATGAGCCCCCCCCGCATGTCGTCCTTGTCTACTAGTAACTGCCGGTCGGCACAGCTTGAGATACGCAGGTATAAAAACAGGTGAGGTCACCCATGTTTCTTGTAGGATGCAGACGTCAAATTGTTCAATATATTCGATCCAGTGGGGGAGTGCCACCTTGGGTCTTATCCCAGCCACATTCCACATCAGTATTCGAAGTGTAGGTGTCAATTCTTCTAATCTCAGGGGGATAGAGGGGTGATGTTCCTCTATTTAACGACACGTCTGTGGAGGTGGGAAATTTGCTTGCTGATCTGGGCTTGCCATTATTGAAGATCCAGTGGTGGGCTGCGGGGATCAAAGGACTCAAGACTAGGGGTCTGCAGCATAGATGATGAAGTGGTTGGTGGCGCCCATGCCTTTTGTACCACCGGAGCAGAATAATTAATCTTGTGAAGGTAGCTGGAGTTCTTGTGGGATGTGTTGTTTTGGCGCTTCAGTCAGTTATTCAGGGATACAGTTGAATCAGACCCCATCAGGATGCCAACCCTTCTGTGTACATGCGACTGTGATGAGACAAAGGAGTTATACTTCATCTGGATGCTGGTGATTATGGGTGGGCAGGTTCTTGCCTCCAAAGCTATAAGATTGTGAACTAAGTCCTCATCTCTTAAGTGGAGTTCAATAGAGTCCATATGGGAGGCGGTAATATTAAAAATAACCCCTTGAAAATCTAGCTATGTCCTGCTGTGCTGTTGCTTAGATTGGAGTAATGTATATTTTTTATTTAAGTTTTATGATTTAATAATTATATTGTAGAATTTTAATGTGTATTCTCTTTTTGCTTTTTACAATATATATATATATATATATATATATATATATATATATATATATATATATATATTATCTACTGGCGGTCGCCAGTAGATAGTTATAGTTAGGACCCTGTTTCCATAGGAAAACCGCAACATTCTATTTTGAATAACTTTGGCGCCGGTCGACGAATCCTCGCGAAATTTTCAAAACTAATGGGGCGCTACGGTCCGCTCCTACCCTGAAAGTCTCGGGGGGATTCGTCAAGCGGGGGCTGATAAAAAAGGGGGGTCCCAAAACGCGTTTTCCCCATGCATTTTTCCATAGGACCTTTAGACATAGCTACAGCCCGAACGGCTGAACAGAGTTACTTGAAATTTGGCAGAGAGGTAGTCTACAGGTCAAGGAAGTCACGCGACCGCAATCCTCTGCTGATGACATATGTGTCTTTATGAAAAAAAAATATTTGTAATATATGTATAGCTAAAATTTAATGGAAGAAGACATGGGCAAATAAGTGTCTAAATACAGTATTAGCATCAGCAGAGGATTGCGGTCGCGTGAGTTATAGTTGCCTGCACTAACTATAACGGGGGAATTTCAATGGTTTTTTACGAGTGAAATGTCCAGCTAACTGTAACATGTGTGAAACCTATGGTTTTTTCATTGAATTTGCAAGGTTTTTTAAATGCTAATTCCTAACTATAACGTGTGTGAAACCTATGGCTTTTTCAGTGAATATATATATATATATATATTCACTGAAAAAACCATGGGTTTCACACACGTTATAGTTAGGAATTAGCATTTAAAAAACCTTGCAAATTCAGTGAAAAAACCATGGGTTTCACACACGTTATAGTTAGGAATTAGCATTTAAAAAACCTTGCAAATTCAGTGAAAAAACCATGGGTTTCACACACGTTATAGTTAGGAATTAGCATTTAAAAAACCTTGCAAATTCAGTGAAAAAACCATAGGTTTCACACACGTTATAGTTAGCTGGACATTTCACTCGTAAAAAACCAATGAAATTGCCCCGTTATAGTTAGTTAAGCTAACTATAACTCGCGCACCCGCAATCCACTGCTGATGACGTCACATATTACATCACTCATGACATGGTCAGTGACATCACTCATGACATTACTGATGACATCTCAAATGACATCACTGATGACATCATCCTTGTGACAGAGTGGCAGACCTCCTCTCACCCTAATATAACCTTTGAAACACACATTCAAAAATAGAAACTAAAATTTTCAAAAAAATGGACATACCAATACCAGTTACAACAACCTCTTCAGTAATTCTAAGATCCACATACACATCCACTCATTCACCAACAGTCCTATGCAGTCACTCATACATGTACTCACTCATCATATGTACTCATACACCTATAAATCCTGCTACACAATGCCTCTCATCCACAGAGTTACTGACACACATAGTCACTCATGAAAATAAAGAAACAAACATACATTTACTTGCATATACAGTTATACACACACCACCACACTTACTTCTACGGGAACTTACACATACTTAGTTTTTTAAACAATCAGTTATAGAAACACATACTTATTCATACAGGAACTCTTTCAATCTCTCACTCTCACATATACTCACTTATATACACCAATAGTCACATATACTAGTTTAAAACATATGTAGTTACTCATAAAGACACTATTGAGACAGTCATTCACTCACTAACACACCCATACACACACTCATCCACCCATACAGTCCTGCACACATGCTGTCTTCAACACATGCAAACAGTGAGTCACTCATTCATGCACCTATGCACTACGTAATACCCCCCACCGAACCATGCAGACACTCAGACTGATACTCAAAAAACCACCTAATATCCTATATAAACACCCATGTAGCTACTCACCAACCTATGCAGCCACTTATACACAAAGTGAGAGACTGATACAGATATTTACATATTTAAACATTACTCACTAAGCCATGTATTCACTAAGATACACTTAATCAGTCAGTTATAGAATCAATTTTTCAAAAACAAATCATCCATTTAGACACTTATATACCCATTTATTCTTCCATCGTCCGTGAGATATACATATATTAAACATATTTAATTTTCTGAAAAATACACATTCACTGGATGATGATGAACGATAATTGCGTGAAAGCCACTTTCACGATAACGACACCCGCCCGTGAGTTGTTCGGCAGTGAGTGGCATTTGATGGGGAATATTTTTGAACTGCCTGAACCGCCGCCACTTACCAGCAAGATGACATTCATCAACACTATGTTGTCATTTACTACAAATGAAAGGAATCCAGTTACTAAACAGGAACTTATGTTGTCATCCCTGTGTTAGGTGGAGTACGGCAGGGCGAGGAACATTCTTCAGTGAGCCCCTGTGTGGTGAGTGAAGTCCAGCAGAACGTGTGAAAGAGAACTGCATGCCCGCTCCCACTTAGGGTTGAACATTACGAAAATGAATATGCGAGCATGCAGCCAAGCTCACTTAGAGATGAACAAAACTTTCATGCTGACATGGCGGACATGAAAACGGATAGAACTACTATTGTCCGTCATCACTGACATTGCTTCTCACAACCAATGGGGAAGCACACACGGATATTTGAATGGGGGCAATGCGATTGGAAAATATCTAGAGGCATTGAAAAAGGCGAAACGCTGAAACCGGTCTGCCTGAATAAATCCATTGAAGCATGCAGAAGCCAGCGAGTGCGTTATTTTCCTTTCAGGAAATTTGGTGAACGATATATATATATATATATATATATATATAATTAATTTTTTTCCACTGAAAACACCATAGGTTTCAGACATGTTAAATTCCCCGTTATAGTTAGTTCAGCTAACTATAATTTGCGCACCCGCAATGCACAGCTGATGATGTCACGTATTACATCATTCATGACATGGTCAGTGACATCACTGATGACATCACTGGTGACATCAAATGACATCACTGATGACATCACTGATGACTTCATCCAGTGACTGTGTGTTTCTGTAAAGTTTAAATTTGTTTTATATATATGCCAAGCTGTATTGAAGAATGAGTGGGTGTATAAGTGTCTGTAGCACCCCCCCTCCCCAGCGCCTTGAGACCCTCTTGGGTATGTAGCACGCTTTACAAATGCAGTCATTGATTGATTGATTGATTATAAAGGATTTAGAAGGTACATGACTGACTGTCTAAATGAGTGATTACATGTGTCTTACTGAAGGCATGGGTTAGTGACTAAACTGTGTGAATGTCTGTATCAGTCTGTCTGTTGTTGTGTAACCTGTTGCATGGGTTGCTCAGTAGCTACATAAGTGTCTCTATGGGTTATTGATTGGTTGCCTGAGTATTTGTATGGGAGAGTGAGTGAGTGTGTGGGTGGGTGAGAGGTGTCTGACTGTGCATAGATGTGTGAGTGGTTGATTCACTGGGTGTATGGGTTCAAAGGTGCATGTGGAAACAGCTGTATGGGTGGGTGAGTGTGTGTATGAGTCTGTTGGTAACTGAATAGATGTCTCAGTGGTACATGAGCAAGTAACTACATATGAAAAATACAGTGTATGTGGGAGTTGAAGTATATAAATAACTATACATGAGAGTCAGTGATTGTGAGAGTGGCTGTATGGATGAGTGTGTACTTGTATCACTGATTACATAAGAGACTAAGGGGTCCATTAGGATGGAGGGCGGATGTCCTCCGCCGGGCGGGTGGTAGCTACTGCTGGACCGGCGGCGGACATCCGCCCGCCATCGAAGCCCTGAACACCACCGGTCCGATTAGCATTGCGGTCGTGACCGCAGCGGTGTGATTTACCGCCCGCCACTTTTCCGCCGGTTGCAGTCCGCCCGCTTGCCTGGCGTGTGGAGCTGGACCGCTACAATTGTGGCGGATCAGGGCCAAGCACCGCCGGCACGATTATGATGCCGGCGGTAGACAGCTTTCCGCGGCGGTGGAACCGCCATGGAAAGGCATGCAGAGAATGTCTCCGGGGGTCCATTGCGGACCCCCAATGTGTTGGGGAGTGTGTGGGTACACTGGGGGGTACCCATTGTACCCCTCTACATGTCCCTGTACCAGGTGGCAGGCACTGTGCAGTGCCTGCAACAGAGTGCAGGGAAATGCAGGACATGCTTGTTTGGACATTGTGGCGGTGCTGCTGGCAGTACCATCCACCAAAATATTAACCGCTGCTATCCGACCGCCGCGGTCAGATTTCCACTGCGGAGCATAATAATTGGACCAGCAGTTTTCCTGCGGTCCTGGCGGGCGGTGTTTTCCCGCTACCATGGCGGTTGGAGTGATTTTCCGACCACCATGCTAATGGACCCCCAAGTATGCGTTAGTATCTGTATAAATACATAAGGTGGTGTGTGTATAACTGTATAGGTGAGTAAATGGGAGTGTGATTGATTCTTTGCATGACTGACTAGGTGTGTGAATAACTCCATGGGTGAGTGGCAGTATGTGCGTTTCTGTATAGGGTGACTGTATGTATGAGGGACTTTATGGGTGAATGAGTGGATGTGTGTCTAGACCTAGGAATCAGTGATGGATGTAGTAACTGGTATTGGGGTGTCGATGGTTTTGAAAATGATACTCTATATTTTAGAGTGGATGTATCAAAGTTTATATTAGAGTGTGAGGAGGTGCATCAGATTTTCACATGGATGATGTCATCAGTGATGTCATCAGCGATGTCATTTGAGATGTCATCAGTGATGTCATCAGTGATGTCACTGACCATGTCATGAATGATGTAATATGTGACGTCAACAGCAGTGCATTGCGGGTGCACGAGTTATAGTTAGCTGAACTAACTGTAACAGGGGAAATTCTATGGTTTTGAACGAGTGAAATGTCCAACCAACTATAACATGTCTGAAACCTATGGTTTTTTCAGTGAATTTCTAAGGTGTTTTAAATGCTAATTTCTAACTATAACGTGTCTGAAACCTATGGTTTTTTCAGTGAATTTCTAAGGTTTTTTAAATGCTAATTTCTAACTATAATGTGTCTGAAACCTATGGTTTCTTCAGTGAATTTCAAAGTTTTTAAAATGCCGTGACCTGCCACACATGCAGAGGCTCATGGAGGACATGCTGTGGATGGAGGCGTAAAGGATGGCACCCACCGCTGAACATGAAATGTAGCTGAGATCTACCATGCCCTTCAGATCCTCATCATGGCATTGCTGCCACAAGGCGTGGCGCAGATGAATGCTGCTGCCCCCACACCCTTCACATCTCTGCCCCCTAATGTGTTAATGCCTCACAGTGCGGCAGGCGTATCCACTGCGCCCCCTGAAGTATCAGTGGCACACAGTGCGGAAGACAGTCCATCAACGTCCACTGATGTGTCAGTGGCACACAGTGCGGAAATCAATCCACCTTTGTCCACTCATGTGTCAGTGGCACACAGTCCCACAGCTGGTACAGAAAAACCTACAGGTGGGGCAGTGCACACATACAAGGACGAGGACATGGATGGGTTTGAGATCAGAAGAAGGCACTACCATTCATTTCCGCCACCTGGCCTGTTTATCCTTGGTGCCACACATGGCCCCACGACCTTCCATTTTCCCACGTTACACTCTGATGCACTCGACTTGGTCCACGACATGGCCTACCATATCCTCTTCAATGACAAATGACACGGCGACCACACTGGGGACTGTACCCTTCCAGTTCCGCGGTTCCTGTCATCCCCAGATGGACTCTGGTTCGCCCTCCATGAGCCCATATTGTGAAGTGTGCTTGTCCTGTCCATCTACCGCTCCAGCTGCTAAACTCCACTGGATGTGCAATAAGCATCCAGTGACGCACTGCTGTGTTATGTCTTACCTAATTTATGTATGAATATGTGGAAGAATGTAGAGACAGTGATTCACCTTACATCAATGATGCTCATCTAATGGGATGCCAGTCACAGTATGCTACATAGCCTATTGTGTTTCTGGTGCCATAAGCACTACAATGGGGTCACACTCATTAGTCACTTCCTTGTCCGGACATGTACTGAACCACGCCCAGACCCCCAGAGTCATTGTGGCTATCCCTGCCCTGTTCCGTCGTACGCCACGCCACACCACTCCGATTACGTTCCGACGTTGGCCCCACATAGCTACCTGTCGCAGGCGAACTCACTGTTGGTGTTCAGGTCGGTGGTCTAGTTGTCTACATGTCACGGCCACTCCCTGACAGCAGGTTTGCACACACACCACACCCAATCCGGCACATGCATCACAGGCCATGTGACCATGCAAATATAATGGATCGACAACATCACATCCTTTATTGCCGGTGGTGACTGGATGGCGGATGCTCCACGGGTCTGAATCATAAAGAGTCCATGAAAAGTTGCGCAGAGGGTTAGTCGCACCCTGACCTGTATGGCCGTCACGGGCCTACCACCACGTGGCGCGGACTTGAGTTGCACAGGGTTAGTACCACCTGAAGATGATGTGGCCGTCAGGGGCCTACTACCACGTGGCGTGGACTTGAGTTGCACAGGGTTAGTGCCACCCGAAGCTGATGTGGCTATCAGGGGCCTACCACCACGTTGCGCGGAATTGAATTGCACAGGGTTAGTCACACCCTAAGTTGTATGGCCGTCAGCGACCTACCACCATGTTGTGCTGACTTGCGTTGCACAGGGTTAGCGGCACCAGAAGCTGATGTGGTCTCCACCACTGATGACTCAGGACTCAGCGACATGTGTGGGCTCCACATAATGTGCACCAAGCCATGGTGGCGGGACCGGGCCCTGGAGCTTTCACTGGCACGTGGCGTGCCCACTGGTAGACACTCCGGTGGCAGCAGGTAATTATTTGGTCATGGATGCGCAGGGGCGGCGGTGTCTCTCTCTCTCTCTCTCTCTCTCTCTCTCTCTCTCTCTCTTTTCTCTCTCACTTCCCTCTCTTCACTCTCTCTCTCACTCTCTTCCTTCCTTTCCTTCTATCTCTCTCACTCTCTCTCCCTTCTCCCTTTCTCACTCCCTTCCTTTCCTTCCCTCTCTTTTGCTCTCTGGCTTTTTTTTCCTTCTCTCTTTCTTTGTGTCTCACTCCTTTGATATGCGCATTACAGACGCCCTTATTTTGTGCTTTACTTTCCAGGCTGTGTCGTCGACATTGATGGACCCGACAGGAGTCTTCCGCCTTGTTATTTTGTGTTGAGTTTGTTAAATTTCAATAAAGTTTTTGGTTGTTACTTAAGTGCTGTGTGACTCTTTCTCGTTCTTATTACTATTATTTGGTGGTGTCCACCATGGTGTTACATTTTGGGGCAGTTATCGCGGGAATACTGGTTATGTCTGCAGTTTGCACCAGCTTCTGAATAGTGAGTTAGATTTATCTCAGCTTTAGTTGCATTAAAGTGCTGATAATGAGATGCAGAGTAGGCGTTCCCGTGCAAAAACACACGAGGTGCACCTTTGCGATTTATTCTAAATACTAAAATCCTGTATTGAATTGCACTGTGGTAGTGGGTGCATTTACAGTGTGCACACAAAATCAGTGAAGAAATCTCATTGTATTCATATTGATTGGGAATAGTGGGTCAGCTGCTGGATCTTGACGGGATACACTGCCCAGTTGGTTTATTTTTCTGTACACGAAAAAACCACATCACAACGTTCACAACGAAAGGCAAAAACTGCGATGCGAAACACCAGGGATTTTACACCTGCTTTCTGCTGGTGTTAAGCAGGACGACTACCTACAGCATGAAAGGGAACAACAGCCTTAGAGGTGCGTGCAAGCAGAGCAGGGCCTAGCTTCAGAAACATAACTATTCTTGTAGATAGAAATCGAATTCTGTCTACAAGTAAAGTTATGTTTCTGAAGCTCGGCCCTGATCTGCTGGCACGCACCTCTGAAAAGCATACATCCTGCATGCCAGCTGTTACAAGTTTTCAGGCACGGGGAGATTACATAATTTGCCCACAATAACAAGCTGCTGAACTGGGGTTGTATTCATACTTGGTTCCCCAGTTGCATATTCAGCAGCTTTAGCTAGGTCACACCTTCTCCCATGTGCAAAAAGAAGTGCAAAGTTTTCAAAATGAGTCAGATTGAGGGTGCTATATACAATGTAAAAGGAAATTAGAAAAATAATTTGACGTACTTTGTTTCCAGTCGGTGTAGGCCTGCTCTATTGTGGAATTAGAGCATAAAGACAAGGTGGACTAGCCATGAGCAAGAGATCAGAGTGACGGGGCAGAGAGGGTTTAACAAGCACTCAGGTTAGCAGCATGTGTAGTAGGTACATAAACTCTCTTCAATCTGTTTTGGAGCGGAAAGCCCTGATACAGGATTGGCACTTTCACAAATACTTTATTATTCTTCCTGCTTTCTCAAATTTGCTTGAAAATGCACCATTTACCTACTCTTTTTTTAAAAAAATCGCAGGGAGGACCTCGAACCTCCTTAAATTATTCTGGCTCGCGCGCTACGCATGGTCACCACAGTGCGCTCCACCACAAGTTTTACGTCCTACCACTTTAAAATCTCACCAGCCACCACTGCAACACACTTTCTAGAACATTCTACAACACGTGCAGGTTAAAAGTTCATCAATTTTTTTAAACCTAACAATATTTTTTTGCAACATTTTCTCGAACATTTAACGTGCCGTTAAATGTTTGAGAAAATGTTGCAAAAAAATATTGTGCCATGCAGGTTAAAAGTTCACGATTGTTTTACGTTCGAACAGTGCCTTCCAAATGCAAGTAGCAGGTGTGGTTGAGTTGAGCAAATTTTATCCTATGATATGTACTCCACGTTTAAACTGCTTTTTCTTCACCAATCACAATGATGCTTTTCCACAAAATGAATGTGCACCCTACTTTTAAAAAACACTGCTTTTCATCGCCCAATCAGTTATCGTTTTGTATGGGGAAAAAAAGTAGTTCCCCATCTTTAAACATATTTCTTATTCTACGAATGAACTGCATGAGCTACAGACATCTATCCATACCTCCCAGCCATACCTTCAAAATGCTAGTGTGGATCGTAGGACATAGCTACGTTTTCTGGTGCAAGAGGTATGCAGAACAGAGACGTATTGACTTAGACCTAGGTTTACAAAATGTGGACATTAAATGGTTTGCACAGAGAGGATTGCCTTTGGTTAAAACCTGTTTGCATCTCCAACACCCTGACCTCATGATTGAGCACTGTGGTGAAAACGACCTAGGCACATTGACTGGCATAGGTTTGGAAATGCTTATGAAGGACACCTTTAGACAACTGATGTTGCTTTTCCCTCAAACTGTCTTTGTATATTCCAATCTATGCCAAAGACAGAAGTGGAAATGGTCAAACCAATTTTGTCCTAAGATTGAAAAATCTAGGAAGAATGTTAACAAAGCTGTGGCTGCATACCTCAGAGACCATCTACAACAACAACATACGTTTTGATATGGCTCATATCTACAGAAGCGATGGAGTACACTTCACAGATCAGGGAAATCGAGTTTTTCTGAAAAACCTGAAGCTGTGCATCCATACTTATATGTAGCTCCAACTAATAAACACAAGGGTTCTTTTTAGAGCCGCCTTATAATCCCAATATCGGTCCGCAGACTGACAGCTGCGATCCGGCTACAACAGGGAGACCTGCGGGCCGTCGGGCAGGCTTGCAGAGGGAGAGCTGCGGCCCGTGGGCTCGCCTCGCACAAGGAGAGCTACATGCCGTCCGCTCGCAAACCCACAGCAGAGTGCTGGCTCGCAGAGGGAAAGTTCGGGTCTAACTCGCAAAAGGACAGCAACGTGCCAACTGCCCTGCTAGCAGAGACACACCTATGACCTAACGGACTGGCTCGCACATGTACAGCTGCGGACCCGACGGCTCGCAAACCCACAGCAGAGTGCTGGCCCGCAGAGGGAGAGCTCGGGTCTAACTCGCAAAAGGACAGCAACGTACCAACTGCCCTGCTAGCAGAGACACACCTATGACCTAACGGACTGGCTCGCACATGTACAGCTGCGGACCCGATGGCTCGCAGACGCACAACTGCGAGCCGACGGACTGGTACTGTTTTATGGTTTAGGGTACTACAGTGGTGTTTGTGTACTGTAGTGGATTGGGCTGCGGGTAGTGTTTTAGGATTTAGAGTAGTACAGTGTGTTTGTGTAGTGTTTGAAGGTTCGTGCTGGAAATAGTCTTTTAGGATTTAGGGTAGTGCAGTTGTGTTTCGACAGTGTAGCGGATCGTGCGACAGACTGACTCACAGAGCTTCGAGCCGACGCACTGGCTTGTAAAGGCATAGCCACGACCTGCTGATGTAGGGAGAGGCAGTGTGAAAAGGGTATCTCACACAGACACAGATACCAGTGTTGCCTCGCAGAGGTAAAACTACGAACCCGATGGCTTCTACACGGACAGATGTGAGCAGACGGACTGAATCACAAAATGTCTGCCAACACTTCCTAGTTTCAACAGTTCACAGCCAATCAGCCGTAAGCTCGTTCTCGTAGCTCCTCAACCAATCAGATGTCAGAAGTCTCAAATGTCAATATCTGTAAAATTTGATATTTCCCAAAAACTACTGAATGGATTTACACCATTTAAACAAAAGCATGCTTTCTGAGCCATCACCTTTCTCCCTGCTAAATTTGGCGTAAATCCGTTCAGCGGTTTCACCTGTAGTGTTATCTAAAGTTTTGTATGGAAATTGCATGGAGAAAACACATTTTGCGACCCCCTTTTTCACAACCCCCCCTAGACCAATAACCCCAAACTTTCAATATAGGAGCTGATCAAAAAAGAGAAACGTTTTGGATAATTTCATAAACCTTCGTCAAACAACGCCAAAGTTATAAGCACATGCAGGGCTCCAAGAGGGGGGCCGCGCTACACCCCTCCCAACATGACTGAAGCCCCGGAGCTGCGGGGACCACAGTGGGCCCCCGCAGCCCCAGCAAGCCCGCTATTATTTTTTAACAAATGCCCCCGGGACCTACTCACCCGGGGACCTCATTAAAATAGCGTAAATTGCGCCAAATTCTTTTTTTATAAAAAATTATTTTTTGGGCCCTGGGGGTTCTTTTGGGACTTCCTCAGCATGCTTAGGGGGTCAGGGTGTTTCTATACTGCCCCCTTCTCTTGTTTTATATCTTTGTTTCTCTGTTTTCTGGAGACTCGCTTCTACCGAGTCACAAGATGGCTGCCAACACTTCCTGGTTTGGAGTGTTGTCAGCCAATCACAGTGAAGCTCGTGCAGGGCACTTAGGCTCCGCCCAGATATTGAAACTTTTATTTTTCTAATTTCTCTGCAACTACTGAGCGAATTTACACCATTTGAAAAAAAGGTCACTTTCTGACCCACGCACTACCATTGTGCCAAATTTAGTATAATTGCGTTCAGTAGTTTCAGCTGTAGCCTTGCACAAAGTTTCCTATGGAAAATTGATTTTTTTACTCTAAGTTTTTTGAATTTCTCAAAAACTACTGAACGGATTTACACCATTTAAAAAAAGGTCGCTTTCTGACCAAACTCTACCTTTCTGCCAATTTTGGGGTAATTCGGTTCAGCAGTTCGGGCTGTAGCTCGTCGCAAAATTTCCTACGGAAATTAACATGAGGAAAACGTGTTTTGGGCCCCCGCTTGATGAATCACCCTCAAACTTTCGGGATAGGAGCTGACCTGGATAGACCTTTGTTTTGGAGAATTTCACAAAGATTCGTCAAACGACGCCAAAGTTATTAGCATATCAAAAAATGCTTTTCCTATGGAGACTAGGTTTTAACTATAACTACCTACTGGCGACCGCAAGTAGCTAATAGTTAGGAATTAGCATTTAAAAAACCTTGCAAATTCACTTAAAAAACCATAGGTTTCACACATGTTATAGTTAGCTGGACATTTCACTCGTAAAAAACCAATGAAATTCCCCCGTTATAGTTAGTGCAGGCAGCTATAACTCACGCGACCGCAATCCTCTGCTGATGACATCAGATATTACATCACTGTATTTAGACACCTATTTAACCATGTCTTCTTCCATTAATCTTTAGCTATACATATATTACAAATATTTATTTTTTAGAAAGACACATATGTAATCAGTGATGTAATATCTGACGTCATCAGCAGAGGATTGCGGTCGCGTGAGTTATAGTTGCCTGCACTAACTATAACGTGCGAATTTCATTGGTTTTTTACGAGTGAAATGTCCAGCTAACTATAACATGTGTGAAACCTATGGTTTTTTAAGTGAATTTGCAAGGTTTTTTAAATGCTAATTCCTAACTATAACGTGTGTGAAACCTATGTTTTTTTAAGTGAATTTGTATGGTTTTTTAAATGCTAAGTTATGTATTTATAATTATTTTTTTTTTTTTAGGTTTTACACCGTGCGCGCACCGTGCGCGCTCTGTGGGCACTCGGTGCGCTTCGCGCACCGAGCACCCACTGTACAGCGTGCGCGCATCGTTCGCGCACCCCGCGAAATTTAAAAAAAAAATAATAATGTTTTTTCACCCTAGGGGGTCCTTCTGTGACCCCCTGACAAGGGCTAGGGGGTCAGGAACTGTCCACCCTGCCCCCTTTTCACGTTCTCCACCTTTGTTTTTCACCCCCTCAGACTGCGAGAGACAAAATGGCGGCCGACACTTCCTGGTTTCGACCGATTCGAATGTTTACCGACATCTAACAACCAATCAGAATTGCGCTCGCGCACGGCAGGGTGCGCGCACAGTGCGCGCACGCTGCGCGCGTATAGATATTGATATGCTTTTAAATGCTATTTTCTCAGGAAATACTGAACAGATTTACACCAGACCTGCAAAAGGCA
Organism: Triturus cristatus; assembly: GCF_964204655.1. Taxonomy (NCBI): domain Eukaryota; kingdom Metazoa; phylum Chordata; class Amphibia; order Caudata; family Salamandridae; genus Triturus; species Triturus cristatus. The sequence continues at coordinate 1,102,204,069 of NC_140594.1, forward strand.
CTTCCTTGACCTTATGGCTACCTCTCTGCCAAAGTAATTCTGTTCAGCCATTCGGGCTGTAGCTGCGACTAAAGGTCCTATGGAAAAATGCATGGGGAAAACGCGTTTTGGGACCCCCCCTTTTTCTCGGCCCCCGCTTGACAAATCACCCCGAGACTTTCAGGGTAGGAGCTGAGTGGAGCGCCCCATTAGTTTTTCGCGAGGATTCGTCAACCGGCGCCAAAGTTATTCAAAATAGAATTTTCAGATTTCCTATGGAAACACGGTCCTAACTATAACTATCTACTGGCGACCGCCAGTAGATATTATATATATATATATATATATTATACCCCTAATATATATATATATTAGGGGTGGGCGGTAAACTACACTCTGCCGGCAGAGTTTGCCCACTCCGTGCTCCTCTTGAAGCATGGAGTTTTATCAAAAACAATGCCATCGCCAAGTGGCGGAGTTTACCGGCATGGCTGCTCCCACTTCTAGTATATACAACAAGGTCAGGTGATATAAAGTAACCAGCAAGCTGGTTTCAAAATGAATGGCAGCCTATGAGGCAAAACTAAGAGATCTAGAGGGGTTTAACTCCCTCGTAGTTGTTTCAAAAAACAATAATCCTCACCAAAACAGAGGAGCCATCAACTCCGATGAATCCTTGTTGCACTGGAAGAGACCACCGGCTTGCAACAGAATAACTGCCCCAGCCGCACGCAAGTCATCCCTCTAGTGTTGCACTTTGACTAGCATGGGTGAGACCAGTGTGGAGGAGTTCAACAGTGAAACATATACTCTGAGCTTGATTGCAGTGCGTCTTTTTAGCTTGGAAGTTGAGCATGCACACTCTATATCATTCATAATATGTTAAATGACATCACTGATAACGCCCATCGTAATATACATCCTAGAGTTACTGAGTGTATACGTGTGGTTCCATAGCATAAACCCTAGAGGGAACTGTGATTGTGCATGTTGAAAGTTATGAGGTGCACCATTTATAAATCACTAACGTTTGTGGTCAAATATTACTCAAAGTTAATCAAAGAAACAGGCTGAGCACAACTAATGTGGGCTTTAGGGGTATGTTTCAAAGTAGCTTGTGGCTGAGAGCCAAAGCCTATTCCAATAAAATGTGAGAAAGGCCAAAGCTTCAGATGACATTAGATTATCCACCAGTGAATATCTGGGCACATGCCCATGTTAAATAGTTATAACACAGGGCCGTAGATAAGTTGTATATAGCAAGGGCATTTATAAGGTGTAAGATGTTGTGTCTTCACTTTCCGCATGCATCCACCGCTTAGGCAGCATGGAGGTTGTGCTCAGAGACTTCACTGTAGGTGAATACCATAATGGTGGGCATTTTGTTAGTAGTGTGTCATGCTCATATTTGGACCCTCCATTTCCCTATAAGACGGTTGGAGGTACAAATGTATATTTTGCGACTGCACAACAGATACACCAGCTTCAATCAATCAATCAATCAATATTGGACTTTCGGATAGCTTGGCCCGATTGCCTGCAGTCGCTCATGGGAACACCCACAATTGTCAACGGACAGGCGAGTGAAGATGGCCTATAATGTAGGGAATGTAGGGAAGTAATCAGCGGCTCATCCAGCCATGCTGCACAGGCTCAGGAGTGCATTGGCGGCCTTCCCTCCCAGGTATATATATTTAGCTCCCACACAACAGGGTATACCATTTGTATGGTATTTATTGTGTATTAGGGGGGAATGGGTGACAAGGTAAACACAACACATAGACGAAATGATATGCTAGGTTAGGTGCAGGGGCTGGGGAAATCGCGGGTGCAACCCTGGAGGGCATGTATAATTTAACTGTGAGTGTTCCAGGTGTAGGGTACAATGTTTTATATTATGTTGTTGACTAAGCAGTATGTAAGTTAAAACAGCATGCTATGATCTCAAAACAGATTGACGGAACAAGAACCCTGTAACAGTCTCTATTGACCGGCGAGTACGATGACAATGAGTGATCTATTTCTGTAAAGCTATGATCTGACCTGTATTAACCACGTTGATCAAAACAAAGAAAAGAAGATAAAGCAATGTAAACTGCAAATTTGTCATAAAATCAATAAAAACAAAATTCAACAAAAAAATCAATCAATCCGTCAGCATTTGTATAGCATAGCACTCTCACCCCTAGGGGTCTCTGGGCACTGAAGCTGCAGATTCTCTGTTGAAAAGCCAGGTCTTGAGTTTCTTTCTGAACTCTGCCAGGGAGGGTCCTGGGCAGAGGTGGAGGGGCAGGTTGTTCCAGGTCTTGGCAGTGATGTAGGAAAAGGAGTGATTCAGGTGGTAAAGTTCTGGATGGCCTGGTCAAGGTCTGCTGTGGTTTTCTGTTGTGTGGTGCCAAGAGCTTGCGTCCATTGTGTCTCTGTTACCTTGCCCTCAACTTCAGTGGATGGCGCTGTGGTACTTGGAGATGATGTGCTAGGCGTAGTAGATTGTAAATAGGATGATGGCATGGCTGGTCCAGGTGAGTTCTGTGACATAGGTGAATTTGATTCTGTCGCTGGAGGTAAAGATGGCTTTGTGCAAGGTTTCCGGTGATCAGTTGGGTGTGGCTGATGTTTCTGTGGTTCTCCAGGAGGTGTACTTGGCATTGATGGCGTCTTCAACGCGGAAATTGAAATTGCAGAGTAGGTTGTAATGGAGGAAATCAATGGCAAGGCGGGGAATGAGGTTGGAGATGGCGTCGCAGAAGGCCGGTCAGGGTCCCCGGGGTCTGTAGGCCAGGGTGACTCATATCGTGGACTTGGCGTTGGTCTGTAGTCGGAAGTTGAGGTGTTCCATGAGAGGCATTGCGTTGTTTTTGTTGATGATGCACTGGATAGTTTCCTTGAGGATAATGGCGATGTCCTCGCCGTGCTTGTTGGTTAAGTCTCAGTGTATCATCTTGTAGCCGTCAGGGGTTGCGGTAGAGATGTTGGGGTTTGAGGAAGGGTTGAGCCATGTTTCAGTGATGAAGGCGACATTTGGGGAGAGGGTGGTGATGGTGTCCAAGATTTCCCTTGTGTGTTTGCAGAGGGAGCGGGCGTTAAGAAGGATGCTTTGGAGTGGTTCTTCGCTGTTGGTAGTCCTCTGTGTGGGGATGGTGTGGGTACCAGTGAGTGCAGGTGGTCCCGTGTAGCAGGAGAAGGGGCACTGGCAGCAGGTGAAGGGTCCTTTGAATGATCGCGGGGAAAACATGAAGCAGCTGCTGTTGTGGTGTCCAGGGCCAGGAACTCCTCAATGGTATATCTGCAGATGGTGGGAGGACATGGGGTCCCGGCGCTGGGCACGGACAGGAGCAAAAAGGCTTGCCTTTGGCACGCTTGCAGCGCAGCCGCACTGCAGCCTCTACTAATAGTCCATGGAGGTGGGAGGGGCCGGCAGGGAGGCTGAAGGGCGGGAGCGGCACCAGTGTGAAAATGGGCGGTGTCAGCAAGATGCAATTGGAGTTGTGGTCTGTTGTTAGGCAACAGTAAACAAGTGGCAAGCGAGGCAGGAGAGCAATGCAGCAGGGGAGCTGAGACTGGCCCAATAGATCAGGCTTCTGAACTTCCAAGTTTGGTTACCTTTTAGATCTATCATTTTTTCACTTCTGCTGCTTCTCCATTGCATCTCAATCTGGACCCTGAAGCTAAAGTGAGCTCCTCTGTGCATCAAAGGTCCCAAACCGTTTAAAACAATGAACTCAAATCTTCGAAAACCCATGTGTGCAACCTTGGAATGGGACCATACAAAACACAAAGAGTTCTGGGCTGTGGTTGTATCTGATCGCATTGTTTGTCTATGTTTGACTCCTAACCTTTACTCTTTCATTCATCTAGAAGGAATAAACCCAGTTACTTTGTGCTGGTTGTTGATCAATGCAACATTTATATTGTGCAGTGGTGTTGTCTCCCTGCTGGCCATTAGCTGCCATGTGACACTGCTGGATCCTAATTATCTACATGCCCTCATTCTTCTGTTAGCAAGATACCCTCACAAGACTACACCAAAAACAGGATGATTAAATCAGAATCGGAATCTGAATTCTCTACATAGACTTTATTTGCACTATGGTTTCCCAAAGGGCCAAGAACCCTCACTTGTCCCTGTACTTTCACCTAAGAGGGAGGTGGTGAAAACTCCTGCCTTCCCAGCAACCATCCACTGCAAGGAAAAGAAGGATAGTAAAAAGAAGGTAAGAAAAGAGGGAATAGATGGGAGAAAGGAAAGGTGGAAGGAAAGAGGGCTGTAGGGAAGGATTGAGGGATATAAGAAGGAAGAAAGGAAGGATGGAAGTAAGGTACCAAAGAAGTAAGGATGGAGAGAATGGATGCAGAAAGAAAGGATCAAAGGAATGAAAGGAAAGGAAGGAAGGAAGGAAGGAAGGAAGGAAGGAAGGAAGGAAGGCAGGCAGGCAGGAAGGAAGGAAGGAAGGAAGGAAGGAAGGAAGGAAGGAAGGAAGGCAGGCAGGAAGGAAGGAAGGAAGGAAGGGAAGGAAGGAAGGAAGGAAGGAAGGAAGGAAGGAAGGAAGGAAGGCAGGCAGGCAGGAAGGAAGGAAGGAAGGCTAGCTAAGGATAGGACAAGAGGAGTGATGAGATGATAACAAAGCATGAAGGAAAGGCAGAATAAATGGAAAGAGGGTGAGAGGAGAGAGAAAAGGAAGAATGAAAGGAGAAACGAAGGGCAAATGTTGGAAAGAATAAGGAAAATATCTAGTTGGAATGCAAGTATGGACACAAAAGAGAAGGAAGCAGGGATGAACTAAAGCCCAAATGATTGAAGAGCATGAAGGAAGGAAGGAAGAAAGGAAGAAAGGATGTTGCAAAGGAAGGGAGAATATAAGGAGGGAAGGATAGCGGAGCAGTAAAGAAAGGATGAAAAATCAAACGATTGAGAGGTTGGAATATAGGGGGGCCACATGCACTAACATTAGTGTCTGCGATTACTAAATAGCAAATTTTTGTGATTCGCAATTTGGTAATCGCAAACACTAATATACTGAATTGAGTTTTACCCTTTTTACGATTCCTAGAGGCTAGCACAAAGAACTACCTCATGTATATTAATCAGGTAGGTCTCAGTTTGTGACCCACTGAGAATCACAAAAATCACAGGGATGGTGGTCTGCTGGGGTCCAGCATGTCTGTAGTTGTTCTTAAATAAAGCAATTATTTTTAAAAATGCATCCAATTTCCCTTAAAGGAAAATGGGATGTGTTTCAAACAAAAAGTTTTATTTTTTATTTTTTGAGAGTAGGTAGTGGTCTGTGGGACCACTGCTTGCCCTTTAAAAAAAAAATTCAACCATTCTCAAAAGGGAAAGGGTCCCTTGGCGACACCTTCACATTTGTGAATGGGTTACCACCAACTTCAAGTTGACGATAAAATGCTAATGGTTTGCAACTGTATTTCGATCTTATATCATTCGTACATACCAATGCGAATCAGTATTTGGATTAGGTGCCCATAACACGCCACTTCCAAATCCTAAATTCCGAACACAAATTGTGATTCACGAATGTGTTACCGAATCCCAATTAGTGTTTTGTACATTTGTAAAAGCATTTTTGTTGTCAGAAACGGCCCAATCGGCCGTTTCCTACCACAAATTGCTTTGTACATGGGTTCGTCGGAGCAAGTAAGGGAGCTACCATAAAAAGAAGAACAAAAGAGAAGGATGGATACAAAAAGGACATGCGGCAAAAGGAATGAAATAAAGAAACAAAGGATGGAGGAAGAAAATAATGAAGGAGGGATGAAAGGAAGGAAAGAATGGAGGAATGAAGATCAAAGGCATTAAGGAACATACAAATGAACAATAGGAGGAAGGGAGAGTGTAAAGATGGGAGGGAGGAAGGAAAGATCAGTCAAGCAGTGAGTACGGATGATTGAAAGAAACGTGGGATGAAACGACTGAGATTAAACAAAGAGCTAGCGGCCTCGTAGAAACAATGTCGACAGGGTGGTCACAGGGAAGATGTGAGAAAATGAGCAAGAAAGGGAAAGAAATCTTTTGGGAATGGAAACCTGGGTGCAGAAAAGATGGGTGATCCATGCAAAGCAGCGTAGAGAAAAGGGCAAAGGAGCAAGAACAGGAGAAACAGGGGACCCAATAACATAAACAATGCAGATGTGACAATTTGCACATTGATGCATACAGCATTATCTTATGTATATTGTAATTTTGTAGTGTTATGCTCCTTTTAGTTTGACAGATGTCAGTGCTGTGTAGTAGTAGAGAATAATATTAATCTTTTTCTACGTGGGCAAAATATGTTCATGTTTGATGCTTCCAAAAATGGCTCACAGAAGGAAACCAAGGAGAATACCATTCAATATGCCATCTGAGTAGCACCTCACACAAAGTAGCACCGCTCAGGTAGCATGTGTAATCATGTCCAGGGAGAGAAGCTGGACAAAGCAGAGGTAGCTTGAACACACAGGGCTCATATCTCATTCCCTCTATCTTATATTCTTTTTCTTCTCTTCTGGTTACTTTATTAGGTCTCGCTGGCGTTGCAGCGTGAAGCGCTGCCGCCAACGAGACTTATTGTTGGCGTGTTTGCTCCCAAGGGAGACAGACCAGGGCACGCGCAGAGATCGGGGTCTGTGGACGCGCTTCTGAGACGTGCTTGCGCAGACGCACACGAGCGCGCACACACTCCGCCGCTGCCGACCCCCCTCACCGTATCCCCGGCTGCGTAACGCGCGCGCGCACACATCTCGCGCCGGCTCCCGCAGCCCTCCTCCTCCCTGCCCGCAGCACCTTCTCCACTGCCAGGTCAGGAATGCGCCTGCAGGCTGTTTAGGTTCGTAGGAGGGCAGGTACCTAATTCACGGTGTGTAGGAGGAAAGGGACTCGGGACAGACAATCGGAGTGGCAGGTGGGGACAGTATCACACTTCCATGTGCTCCTCTGTTTGGAGCCTTCCAAGTCGTAAATACCAGTGTACTGGCGCAGCCATCCATAGCCGCACTTTCAACTCGCCGGTTCTAATCTAGTGACTCGTGGGATAATTAGTGCATGCAACCGCTCATAAATTATAACTACACGCTGTGCTGTGAGACACCTCTCACGCGCCTCCCTCTCATTGAATACAGACCACGAGGGCTTCAAAAGGTATCCTGCCCTCGAGTCAGACAACGGCTGGTGACGACGACCTCTGCGCACTGACAGGGCGTTTGGTTAAAGCACTGTTAAGTGACCTGTCTTCAGGGGCAGTTGGGGACAGATGTGATCCTATATGGTTGAATACTAATCTAGTGGGCAGTAGCATCTTGTAGTTTTTTTTTTTTTACAACGCTGAGCTGTTGTGCGTAGAAAGAGTGGCGCAGCAGGGTCTGGTAGGGAACGCGTTTAGAGATATGTCTATGTCCATTGGAAAACTCACCATTATCTGGCATTTTTTGTAAATATTTTTAAGACTAATGCAAAGTTTGCTGCCAGTGGCTTTTCTGCTTAATTCATACGACCAATTATCAAATGACACACCTGTACTGCGTCACTTGTATATCAGTGAGGTAACTAGTAAGGGTGACATGTGTCAAATGTCTCTCCTCCCACCTGTTTAGTAATGAAATACCGCCATACTTCGAGGGAAGTCGGGCCTTACTCTGCTGGGCAACGGTGCCGATTCCTGGAAATGGAATCGGTGTACCTCGGGAACCCTTACATTGTGGGGTCTAGTGAGATGGCAGCACAAAGGGAGCGAGTCATGAAGAGCAGTGTCACAAGGGTTGGGATGGATGACAAACAGTATATATATATTTATTTTTAATTGTGCCGCATAAAAAAATGCAACAAGTATAAGTGTGATAATAAAGATACTCTGTAGCTTATTAAATAGTCATAACCAAACTTGTAGTTGAAGATGTGCTGTGGGGTTAAGGCATCTCGCTGCAGAGGTCTTTGGTGAATATAGCAAGTTTCAAGGTATAATAATGATAAAATAACTCTAGTAGTTAAATCATTTGCTGGAAAGATCTCCGTGCAATGGGGTTATAGATATGACTTATTAAACAGCATGGTGGGTCAATGTGCTTGCTGAGGAAAACAGAGTGTAACTTTTAGGTTACGGATATATACTTCATATAACACAGCTCAGTGTTTGTGTTGTAGATATCCTTAAGTTATGCACAGTTACACACAGGCAGATGCACTTGACATTTTTACATGACTGTGCATAGACCAACACCTCATAGTTAGTTTGAAAAATCTTTCTTCCAAATCTCTGTCTATTTTTAGCAATTTGGGAAGTGTCATACTAGTTGTCATTGTGGGCTCTGATGGGCGTCCGTCTAAAGCAAAGTGAGAGGTTCCAACCGTGATGCTTTGATCTCCAAGACAGGATATAGGAAGTACAAAAGGTATTGGTGACGGGACTGTAAGTGAGGAATTTGTGTTGTCTCCCTCCCACCTTGCACTATTTCTGAAAGTGTAGGTGCCGCTGTAATTGATAGGTGTAAGGAAACAGCAACAGGGCATACTTAGTACAAGCCCCTGGGCCAGCCTGGATTCCAGATCTGGCACAGTATTAGTTGCTGGATACCCTTTTCTTTTACCACTGCTTCAGTGCCCAGTTTGTTAACGTGTGTTTCAAGGGTTGGCGGATTGGGAATAGGAATATAAAAAATACCCACACACTCATAATTAAGGTATCCACAGATATCACACATAATTTATAAATCTAGCTTTAGTGGCAAAAGCTGCTCATCTAAGTGTGCAAACTAGGTGTCAAAGTGCACCCTAATTTTCCAGTCATGTCAAGCAATGCATTTCTTGACGTACCAAAAGAAGAGTTAAGGTGCATTTGCAGCTTAACCCTATCCCAATATCAACCAATATCAGCGTAAAATCTACCTGTTTAGATGCACATATGGAAATCTATGATATTTTTTAGATTTACCTAAGGAATCCGGAAAATTAATAGCTTTTCAACAATGATAGGCATGAGCTCATGGCCCCTAAAGGTTTTATTAACATGTCTTTATTGAAGTGGTACATCACAACCCAGCCAGTGTAGCATGTAGGCTTACAATCTAAACATTAATAGAACATATGTCAAAAGGCGGTCTAGAAACGAATGTAAAAAAGGGTGGGGTAACCTCGCACAATGGGAGTTAGCTCATTGACACATGAGACTCACCTCATCAGGCACATAATTACTAGGGGTGGGCGGAATTTGCGGAATTAACCTTCGCAAATTATCGCGAGAATGTTTAAAATTATCGCAAACAAGCAGAAATATCGCGAAGATGCGGAAGTTTTTTTCCGGCATGTTCGCGCGATTTTCTGCATGGTTGCGGGTCGCCAACTTACCCATGTGGCTGCTTGCGGGCGCGGCCATCTTGTTTTGAGTTGTTCTCGCGGTGCATGATCGCGAGAAGAAAGACGTGATCGCGCGACGCATGACGTCACTGCGGGCGCGAACTGTCGCGAGACAGCGCAAATGGCTAAAAACAATACAACATCTCATGGAGAACGCGACCGGATCAAGAAAACTTGTCGGCGAACGCAGGGATTCAGGTAAGGCGATCGCGCGCGCGCGAGAATGTATCATTTTACAGCGCGAGCAAGAAACAAATTATCGCCAAGCTGCGGAAACCGGAATTTTTGACATTTTCGCGCTCTCCGCGGAACGCAAAAATGTCAAAATATCGCAATTTCCGCGAACGGAACGAAATTTTTGCCCAGGCCTAATAATTACACATTCTCAAGGTAGCCTCCAGCTAGCAGCCTGGTAGTCCAGAACAATATTCCACCTAAACAATATAAACAAGCACTTCTAATGCAATAGGTCTCGCATTTACGCGAGTTTAAGCTATTGGCACTGTAAATGACAATGCCTTTTATGTATGTTTTAAAAACGGAAACAAAAATAAAAGGCATTGAAATTTGCAATGTCAATAGCTCAAGCTCACGTAAATGCGAGACCTATTGCATTGCAAATTCTTGTTAATACCTCCCTTCGCTTCTCTTTCAGGTTTTTGGTTCTTTTGTCGCGTATACAAACGACCAATATAATCTCATGTAGCACAATACACGCCATTCCCACTCTCCCCACCCAGACAAATATGCCATGGTCCTCTGCAAGTTTGTCTTTTCTCTACTAATCTACCCGAGCCAGACACTTCTACAGCTCCAGTGCCCTGGAGTCACCATAATGTCCTGATAGCACTTGATTCCCTACCATCCTAGGCCCAGATTCATCAAGTCTTTGCATTGCCCTTGCGTCATCCAAGGCGAGGCAATGCAACGCAAGGGCTTAAGTGGGATTTATCAAGTGATGCAGGAGCCTTCCTGCGTCGTATTCAGGAGCTTGCGTGGTGCAAGTGCTGCGCTGCATCGGCCTGCCGGAGCAGGAATTAAGGTACGCAATGTAGGTGTTCCAACGCAAAATCCAATGCAACCTTGACACAGCGGGATTTACTAACATAGCACTGCGTGACACATCATCACGCAGTGTAATGCAGTGATGGAAATGCATCAGAATGCTACGCAGGGCCAGCAAAAGCGCAAACACTCACACAAGCCCATCAATATAAAAAGATCTCCAACCTAAAATTACCTGGCAAGCTTGTCTATGCCATGGAGGCAGTTATTCTGCAATTCGGCGTTGGAGCTATATTACAACAGCGAAGGAGGAAGGAGCGCATATTCAGAAAAGGGATCACCCTTCTTGTTCTTCGGGAGGAGGACGTGATTAAGCTGCACCGTTTGTAGAAGAAGAGCATCCTGGGGTTGTTGGATAAGATCTCCTCAAGTCAGCAACCAGCAACAGGGAGAACCAATGCCATCCCACCACATGTGAAATTGATGGCAGTACTACACATGTTGTAGTCTGGGTCTTTCCGGGATAGCCCCGCTATGTTGGCTGCCATTTCACAAGGTGCCTTTTCTGCATTTCTGTTATCTAAGTTGGATGCCATCAAGCTTACACCACAGTACCTGGACTTCCCAAAAACCAGCCAACAACAACTAGCCTCCAAGCTAGATGTTTTTTGACATTTCAGGATTCCCTTGTGTGCTTGGTGCAATTGATCACACCCATGTGCAATTGGTGCCACCTGAAGCTACTGCACATATTTTCCATAATTGTAAGCATAATTACTCAATTTTTTGTGCAGTCAATTGTGGAACATAATGGACTCTATACCAATGTCCTAGCGAAGTACCAAGAAATGTCCATGATGCCTACATCTTTAGGAACAGCACCATCAATGAACATTTCGAGAATGGAAGCTATGGAAATGGGAGCTACTGATTGGTACGGCAAATTGCACATCTATTTATACCTATGTGGGTGAAAAACTGAGTTGCTAAAATCAAATTTAAACAAAAATAAGGTGTAAAATGTACACATAGTGGGTGGAATTAAACCAATCAGATAGCCAATTGTGTACCATTGAGAGTAAATTTTACTACTTTCTCGTGTAATGCAGGGCAGCAAACAGAGTTGTTGTGCTGTCCAATTGAGAGAGGGCACATCCATAATACCAGCTAAGATATGGGCATATTTTCGTCTTCCATGTCCTGGGGCACCATGTTGAGTCTACCAACAACACAGGTCCCCGTGCACCATAGTGCAAGTGTGTCTGTGTTATAGGCCGGAAACTCCCTACTGGTAGGAAGGGATAACATCGCAAATAAAAATAATGCTGAATTCATTAATCCTCTTACCAGGTGTGGCACAACATTATTAGGAGTACAAAAGATATGGCACAATCTTGTGTGTGTGTCTGGGATCCACATCAATTAATGCATTAACATAGTTATTAGCTACAGTCAGTCTGGCAGTGTGTGGAATACATTATGGTAATCCATGCCAATGGGCATGATTCATCCATGGAATGTCAACCAGCCAGAAATGCCATATACGTCCACATAAGAATTCTGCCTTGGAAACACACTCAAGGGAACTCAAAAATGGGCTTACCTGTCGTGCAAAATAACACTTAAATATTTTGTACCTACCCCTGTCACCTTGACAGACACAAGGGGAAAGCAAAGGCTCACTTTGCACATAGTATGCGCTCACAGTTGTTGCATTGTAAGAATAACTAAGATACCCTTGTAACAATAAAACATTACCTCTGTGTCATGGCAAGCCATTTTCCTACACAATTAATAAACATCTATTGACTGTTTTCATGCAGGAAGGTGCCCTGTCTGCACACAGGCATCCCTGCACCATGGCGCAAGAGTGCCTGCATATGCGCTAAGCAGCCACAAATGTACAGGCACAAGGAGAGACCAGGAAAGTGCCATATCTTGATACTTATGACATGTTCCTGCCCTCTCTATTTGACACAGCGCACCAGAGCAAGTTATCTTGCTGCATTGTGCTGCCTCCATTTTTGAAAAATCAGGTCATAGGAGGGTATACACAATGCTGTCGGGGAGAAGGACAGTGCACTGAAAGATATAAGTAAGGGGGTCATGTTTTACCTTGTGAGTGATGGTTCACTGACACAACATCGATGTCACAAATATCGATGAAAAAATATTGACTACAAAAATAAACAGGTAAGTCCAAATTATTGAATCAAAATATCAAAGTTAAAAATATAGGGCCCGGTTCTGATCTCGCTCGGGAGGGCCCCTGATGACATCCGTCAGGAGCGAGTCGAGTCACAGTGCGATTTCCGACTGACTCGTCCCGCCATACGAGCGAGCGTGTACAATGTGAATATCGCCCCGTGCTCAGAGCGACTCGTACCCGTAAGCGAAGCCCTATGGACTACTACAACATAGCCGACTCCTTCAGTGCAATGGGTCCCATTTCCGAGCGACCAAGTACTATGCGCGTGTTGAGCAGCCGGATCGACTTGGAGCCTCTGACTCGAAAAACCTTTGGGAAGGGGACTTCGGGGGGCCGTAGCATGCCCCCCTTGACCCGTAGCCCTACGACTCAGTCACAGGGGGGATCTTGGGTCCCCCTACACATGCATGTACAGTACCACGACAGGGGGCGCCCTTTTCTTTGACGTACTTTTTTCTCAATAGAAGCCTATGGCCGCAACGTACAACAGGCTCCCATTGACTTCAATGGGGCTCTGAGCGACCCGAGTCCCTCAGTGTGTACTTGCATCGTAATCGGGCGTTCAGAGCCCAGAAGTACAAGTAGTTCCGAAAGCTCTACGGGACCGGGATGTAAAAAATATTGATTTAAAAATACAAATAAAATAATATATGTTAAATATATCTATTATTACCATTACTATTTTTTTAATTAATTAAATGTAATATATATTGTAACCAAATATAAATAAATAAACGTAATTTAAAAAAATATAAACACAAAAACATAATATTTTTACATATACATATATTTACTTTAAAATAATACAATAACTATTTTCTTTATTTAATTTTTTCACTTTATAATTATATAAAAATAAAATATATACATATATCAATGATTTAAAATTACTATTCCCACTCCAGTGAATGAAACAGTAGGGAAAGTGCTGGATAGCGGAAGGTTAAAAAATAGTATTCCCACTCCAATGAGTGCAACAGTAGGGAAAGTGCTGAATAGCGGATGAGTACAAATTGCTATTCCCACTCCAGTTAGTGTAACAGTAGGAAAAGTGTTGGATAGCGGAGGGGTAAAAATTACTGTTCCCACTACAGTGAGTGCAACATTAGGGAAGGTATTGGATGACAGAGGGGTAAACATGTGTATTTCCAGTCCAGTGAGTGCAACAGTAGGGAATCTGCTGGATGGGGGAGGGGTAAAAATTACTATTCCCACCCTAGTGAGTGCAACACTAGGGAGAGTGTAGGATAGCGGGGGGGGGGGGGGTAATAATTACAATTCACACTCCAGTAAAAAATTATACGAAAAAATACATACTTCACACAGATATAACATATATACTAAAATACATAACATTACTAAAAATCGATATTTATAACAACTATATTTTTGCAAAACGATATTAAACTCTGAGATATTTTTAACATCGATATTCCTTACCTTAAATCGATATTCTTGACCATAAAAATGTGTCTGTCGATATTTTTGACACACGGTATTTATGCCTCGATATTTGTGCAAGTCTTTATTTTTTATTCGATATTCTGTCTCTGCACCATGAGTGATGGTGAGAGACTGATGGGGCTGTGTTTGAACACACTCATGGACACCCTTAAGACAAGAAATATGCTGTCCACCTTTTGCATGTTGTAAAGGACTTGTGTGGTTGTGTAGTCACACCTTAGACATAATTTACTTATGATTATGCTGAGAACAACATGTACGCTTTCTTATATTGTTTGATAAACAAGTTCCTAGTTATTTGTTAGTCCTAAAAAGGCATCTGCCACACACTCATATTGTCAGCTACAAATGGTACAGGATTACTGATACTTACTCTTGGCATTTGGGTCTGGCAAAGACGCTATTTCAGCTTCATCATATGGTTTACATCCACCTGAAAGAAATGTTAGGAGACAATTGTTACTTGTAGACACAAAACACATTATCGCACATTGATATGTTACACAATGATAAGAATGTTATTGGCAAATTACTGATGTAGAGCTACCAGACAGACTTTGCAAATGGATATTACTCTACCTGCCACATATGATATTGTTACATATTATGTAGTTTCTGCAGAGTGAATTATTGATCTATTGTTATATAACTAGGTCCAGGTACCATGGACTAATTTAGACAAGGGACGAATGCACAGTACCTGTAATACTTTTAACTATACGAGTATGTGCTGGCCATTAACATTTAATTTTTCAGGTCCTTATGGGTTGAGATGCAAACTTTGGGGCATATATTTACAGTCCCCATATCGTCACTTTTTATGATACTCAGGTGGCATACCGACACTCCTCATATTTACAAGGTGGCGCTAAGCCACTTAATGTGGTTCAACGCCACGTTGTAAATATGCCCCTTTCAGTTGCAGTCCTCTCGGTAAAGGGGCGTGCAATGGGTGTTGCTCTGGGCGTTCCACCGCAACACCCATTGCTTTTTGATGCTGCCCCAGATTTACAAGGCTGGAGCAGCGCCAAAAACGAAGGCCAGGGAATACCTAGTCTTTTATTAAATACTATTTCTATGTGTTTTGCAGAATGTGCTGCATGCTGCAGCACACATAGAAGGAGCAAATCACCTTTAACCCCTTCTGTGCCACGCCCTTTCCCCCTCCTGTGCCGGGCGTTACATTAGTGGGCGGGTTTCATGAAGAGATAGTCTCGTCATGGGCACAGCGCGACCATGCTCCATGACGAGACTATCTCGTCATGGGCACTGAAGAGGTTAATGATTGTTTATGTACAGGAAGATTTCCCTTCCTACAGGAAGGTGTCCCTTCCTGCACATAAACAAACCCCCCTGCAGTGCAGGCCCCCTTGCAACATGGCAGCAGGGTGCCTGTGCTAGAGCTAAGCAGCTTTTTGTCACCAGCACTAGGGGAAACACAGGGGTGCTGTATTCTTGTGAATACGGCACATCCATGCATTTTAAAAATGTCAGAATGCGGCTTTGCCAAATTTGGTATAACACCGCTTTCCGGTATAACACCCTATGTGTTGTCACTGCCTATTTAGAAAGTGTTATTGATAGTAGTAATTACATTCTTTCAACAATTATGATGCAATACATACATTCGCTGAACATCTACAAACGTAGAGGTTAGTATTCGTTGTCGTAGTTACTGATGTATTTATTATTTGACAGAGGTAACATTTCTAATAACAATATAGTTCACAGTCCATGGAATACTACAAGCGGCAACAACATCAAACTTTTAAGTGCACTTTACACATGTGAATTGACACATGTTTGCATGGATTTGTATGGCAACCATATTGCTATGTTTTCGAAAACTACTGAGAAGCTACTTTTTTTTTGGTAACTGGCTATGCACATAACAAAAATTGCTAAGTTACTATTCTTTGTACTTCATAAAGTAATGATGTCAGAGAGTGTATACATACCAATTGGTCCAGCAATCTCCAGCCCCAGTGGGTCCAGAAATCTGCCTGTCTTGAGACCACATCAGTCCATCTATGTTGAATTTGGTGGACGGTGCGGTCCACACATGTGACTGGGAGCAGGTATCATCTCCCCTGCTCCTACCGAATGCAGAGCTCTCTGTAGCCATAACTTTGGCTTACTCTCTATCCTACCCCAAGCATCCAAGGAAGGTAGTGGGCAATGAGCTCTATTAAGGTCGTCTCCTCCCTCTCTTCAAAGTTTTTCTCTCTTTTCTTACCACAGAGGACACACGCACACTCAATATCATTGGAAAAAAATTGTAAAAACCTCAAACACCCCTAACTAACCCCCAAAACTACCCCAAACAGAAAAACAAATAATAGCTTTAAAAGACAATACACTTATTGACACACAATTGACACATAAATCACCATCTTCACAAAAAGGAGCTATAGAGGGAAAAACTAAAGCCAGATTGCCCTCCACCCATCAATCATTTAAACAACAAAGATCTGGCTTTTGAGGTGGCAGCTTTGAATTTTTACAGAGGCAAGGTGTTTAGGGGGTATCTACCTCCACCCAACAGCTGATAAAGTTTTCAGTCTAAGCCCATCCTAGGTACCCCAAACAGTCAAGTTTATAAAAATAAAGTTAGCCAGAACACTCCACAAACATATACCCTTAATCAAGAAATGTGAGTATAAGACACATCAAAAATGAGTGAAAGGGTGAGAAAGCACCTCACCTGCGCTATGCCAGAGCAGCTACTGGCAGGTTCTCACCAGCATGCCCACATCTATCATCATCGGTTGC
Source organism: Triturus cristatus (assembly GCF_964204655.1). Lineage (NCBI taxonomy): Eukaryota > Metazoa > Chordata > Amphibia > Caudata > Salamandridae > Triturus > Triturus cristatus. The sequence continues at coordinate 1,102,220,844 of NC_140594.1, forward strand.
TTTCTCACTGAAAATACAGAGTTTGTGTCCAGTAAAGAGACAAGAAAGGTGAAAGACTAGAAATGAATGTATCCAAAGTAAAATACCATGTGAACTTATACAGGACAGTGTGTCCCAGAATTAAAATTCAGTTAAGACTCACATTTGGCTTTACCCTCTTTATTCGCATTCGTGAGCTTACTCAACATTAAAAGCACAGCATGTTGCAAACCTTTTCAAAGTATGCCAACATGTTTCATTGCCTCTGCTTTGTCGTGGCAATTTCGTCAGGGCGCGAGATTAATAGTCGTAATAGTCGCCTCACTGGACAACTGACTTTGTGTGCAGAGTGACAAGTGGGAGCCAAGGGCGCACGTACCAGCTTCCACCGTACCAAAAGGGTGTATATTCAAAAAAATCCCTTTATTCTAAAGCACTTTTGTTGCTTTTAGTATACCGCGTCCATTAGTCTTACGAGCGATGTCTCGTTCCGGCGTCGCTCATCACTGCCTTGCCTTAGCATTTGCTGCAAAGGAGTTACATTGGTGAACTATCTGTATCTCTAAATATCCACCCATCATTTTTGGAAAATTAATATGGTAACTTATACAATAAAACCTGGAAAGCTGTGACAAGCACATCCCTTTCCTGGTTAAGCACAACTTCACAAGCTATGTTTATTACTTCAAGATACTGCCACACTCTATGGGGGCTGCATTCAGCATCACACCTTCAAAGTGGAATTGCCTGAGGATTTGTTTTAGTGCAGGTAGGTGTCGATTACCACATAAAATATATTTGGCCTATAACGCAGGTCACCTTGCACAATAGTGAAAGGATGCCTGGGTTGGCAATATAATACACTAATTGGCTGTGTGCAGTGAGAGGTCAGAAATGTCCCATATATTGTCACATCGGGTGCATTCCTGCACTATCCCTGAGAAGCTACTAATCACAGCAGTTTGTATGACATTACAACGCATGCCATTACAACGCATGCCGTTACAACGCATACCTTTACCCCGACTTGCTGTCGGGTTGCGCTGGAAGTTGGAATAGTATAATTTACTATTCCAACTCCAGTGTGTGCAACAGTAGGGAAGGTGTTAGAGTTAACTCCAACACCTTCTACCCCCTGCAACAAGCCTTTCGTGTTGTAACAACATGTGTTGTAATGGCATGCGTTGTAACACTTCCGTTGTAAAGGCTGTTTCCCATCACAGCAAGTGGGATGGCAACGTTGTGTTGCATCACATTTTACACTGATGTTCCTTAGCAGAGTGTGCATTAATGTTTTTCTCCATAGTGTGGGCAGAACATGACAGTGTGCGACACATACCGTTAGTCACAGATGTTGTAGCATGTATTTAATTGAAAAGAGAATTTGTAAAGATTGTTTAAAGTTTGGATCTATAGCTCAACCATGTTTTCTAAACTGCAGATGTCATGAAAAACATTGTTGCCATACTGTGTTGTCTTAGTCCTTTTGTTGAAACTCTGGTTACAAATAATACCGGCTCCCCTCCCTCAGCATTCTTCCTGTACATGTTCCATCACTTCTGATTTCGGCACACATACCTGGGTCTATATATAGGTACACACATTATCAGACTAAGGGGCACCGTCACAATGCAAGCTTACAAAATAAAGTAACATTCATTTGGCCCTATTAATTTAGTTAAACAACTAGCACATTACAACACAAATTATGCTACCATAGCGTTATATGCTTATAATTTCCTGATCACATACCCTACTGAGTCCCTGCCTGAAACAAACATACTTTATTTGAAGTCTTTGTGAAATGAAAGTAAGTAGAGTATTTCTACCTATCACATTTTGTGAAACACATGAGCTTTATTGAGATGTTTTATAGATACTCCACAAATACACTAACACACATCACCTGCTATCCTTAGTTAGTGTTCTACACATTGTGCATTAATCATAGAGTGTGAACATGTATCATGGACTGGCTATTTTGAGAATGATAGTGTAAGGCCACATCAGCAATACTACTGAGATGGCATTAGGAGGTGGGATGATTTTGATACTTATAAGTTAATGTGTCTTGGGTGACTCTACTCAGCAACCATCATGCATCCCCAGACTGCACATCTTTGCCTTGCTCATGCCTCAGATGTCTACCATTGCATAGGAAGCACTCTGTACACTTTTACTATACTAATTATGACAATAATTGACATATGTATAAGTGTATTTATTTTTAATATACTTAGTACACTTATTTTTAATATACTTAGTAATACTTGGTAGACATTCACACAACAACAACAACATGACTTTGTCTAGCTACTGTGTAAACATACATTTCATTGACAGTACACATTTAGGTAAAGGTTCTTTTTTTCATTTCATTGCATTATGTAAAGACATTTAACACATGATCGTCTCTTCTGGCACACCCTGCCATTGAATGCACACTTTCTTACTCTGATTCACCATCCCATCCGCGTCATCCTGAGATGTCAGTGGACATTCCAAGTCCAATTGTAGATTAGTTTTGACAATTGCATGAGGCTTTGTTTCACAGATGACACATCTAAAACCTTGTCATGGTAAATGAGGTACCACAAGCAGGTGGCTTCTGTTACAATTATTTACTAAGCAATGCAAGGCAATGCAGGGCCTCAAGTATGATTACGTATGCCCCACAAACCCTGCTTGCAGTGCTCTGCGTGGCATGGTAAAGCAGCATTTACACAACCCTGTACAAGTCACTGCCTTGCCTTAGCATTTGCTGGAAAGGAATTGTGATTCTCCTATTAACATGACCAGAGAATCTGGATTTCATTAAAGACACGGAGGCTAACATTATGCTTAGCACTTTTAATGCGTCTCCAAGCAGCCGCATACATCACAAAATAAGTGTTCCAAATAGAACGTTAACAACAATAAAAGGCATGAGCCCACAACATTCAGCCTCTTTTAAATCGCGAAAACAGGATAAGTTCGTTTAGGATCCTTGGAACTTTAAGGAGTGAAGGGATGCAAACATCTTGATAAAATATAGAACATCATGGAAGGCAGGACACCGATGATGAAGAAGGAGAAGAAGTTCGAGTCCTGAAGTCATGAAAGATTATCTGCAACAAAGAGAACCATGTGAGTAAATATTGATAAAATAAAAAGACTAAGGTATGAGAGCAATCAGAGATTAGTACAAGAATAACAAGAGCATAAAACTGATGTCAAGTCAACAATGAGTTTAAAATCTTTATTAACAAACAGTAGATAATTTCTATAGAAGGATAAAACATCTAGTGGGAAAGAGGAGGGAGGGATAATGTTAGCCTCCGTGTCTTTAATGAAATCCAGATTCTCTGGTCATGTTAATAGGAGAATCGCAATTTCATTACAAGACCGGAGGCTACCATTATGCATGTTGGTAGCTTTGTAAGACTACGTCGGACACATGAGGAATAGGTTTACAATAATGTTGGGCAAATGTTCTAGCATTCGACCAGTCAGCAGCTTTAAGTATATCGTCTAACTTACCTCCAGACCAGAGTGACTTACTGGCCATTGCACCTCTGATAGAGTGAGGTTTGAAGATATTAAGGTTGATACCTGCTAGGTTCATCACAATTTTAACCCATCTAGAAATTGAACTGGAAGAGATAGCTTTGTGGGGTTTAACAAAGGAGATGAGTAATTGAGTCACAGTAGGAGGCCAAAGAGAATTCCTTCTATAATTGTATTCTTTCCTACAGTCAACCACACAGAGTTTAGGGTAAGAAACAAAATGAGGGTAAAAGATGGAATCGGACATGGTCTTGGTTCTTTTGAAGAGATCAAAGTTTACTCCGAACATGTTGTAAGATCTATTAGATATTTCAAGAGCTTTAACATCGGAGACTCTACGACAGGAAATTAAGCAAAGTAAGGTAGCGAGTTTGATGGAAAGCTTTTTATTGTTTAGAAGGGTATTAATAGGCCAGTTCGTAAAAAGGTCAAGAATTAAGTTGACATCCCAGAGGGATTGATATCTGGGTCTAGGAGGTCTTCTGAGTCTGCTGCTTTTGAGAACTCTGCAGATAATTGCGTTTTTGCCAATTGTCTTACCATTGAAGAGGGAATGACCAGCGGAGATGGCGGATCTATAACAATTGATAGATCTATAACTAAGGCCTCTTTTGAATTGTTCTACCAGAAAATTGATTATGTCAACGATAGGTGCTTGAACGGAATCCAGGTTCCTTTCCAAGCACCAACGAACCCAAGATTTCCAAATGTTGTTGTATCGGTAGTGTGTACCGGGGGCCCAAGATTTACCGAGGAGATTTGAAGCTGTTGACAAAAGTCTTGAGAGGTCATTGGATCTCCTGACACTCTCCAGGCAAGAAGGTTCAGTTTCCCTGATTGAACCATGGGGTGAAGATGACCGTCTATGTCTGTAAGAAGGTCCACAAGGAAGGGAATTAGGAATGGAAGGTCATAGCTCATCTCTAGGGCAGTTGGGAACCAGGCTTGAGAGGGCCAAAAGGGAGTGATTAGTACGATCGAGCATCGATGAAGTCTGACTTTCTGAAGGATCCTCTGAATCATAGAAAAGGGGGGAAAGGCGTAACTTTTTCTGCCTTTCCAGGGTTGCAGGAAGGCATTCACTGCCAGAGCACCCGGGTCTGGCATCCAACTGTAATAATTCTCGATTTGGAAGGTTAGCCTGCCGGCAAAGAGATCTATTTCCAAGGGACCCCAAAAATTGTTGACGGAATTGAAGACAGAAACGTTGAGTTTCCAGTCGCTGAAGTCTAAGAGGAACCTTGAGTTCCAGTCTGCAGATACATTGGATTTGCCTGGGAGATATTCGTCTCTTAGGGATATTTTGTGTTCCAAGCAGAACATCCAAAGTTTCTTGGCTAGGTTGGAGAGGTCTGCAGATTTGGTTCTACCTAGCCGATTTATGTAGGCGACGGCGGAGATATTGTCCATTTTTAGGATGATGGACCTGCCCTGAATGGATTGTTTGAAACTCATCAAGGCTTAGAGACCGGCTGTCAGTTCCAGGAAATGTATGTGATGTGAGGATTCTTCTAGAGACCAGATTCCGCCAGTGTTCTGTCCTTGGAAGTAGGCTCCCCAGCCATGAAGGCTGGCATCTGATTCTAAAACGAATTCTGGAGTTGAACCAAATATTGCTTTCCCATTCCATGCCTCTAGGTTGTCTAACCACCAGATCAGTTCTACTTTTGCTTCTTGGTCTAGCGAGATGAGGTCGCCGAACCAGAGGCCCGATTGAAGGGTTCTGGCTTTCACTCTCTGAAGTGCACGATAATTTAGGGTGCCTGGAAATATGGCTTGTATCGAGGAGGAAAGGAGACCTAGTAATCTGGCTAGTTCCCTTAAGGGAAATTTTTGAAGTTTTAGGATGTGTCTTATTTCTTTCTTTATTTTTGATATTTTCTTTGGAGGAAGGAGTAGGAGGCATTTTATGGTATCTACGGAAAAACCTAGGAATTCTAAGTTTCTGGAAGGGGAAAGGATTGACTTTTCTCTGTTTATGATGAACCCCAGGTTTTCTAATAGGCCCATCACAGTTTTCAGGTCTTGAAGGATTTGACAGTGGTCCTGAGAGAGGATGAGAATATCGCCTAGGTAAAGTATCATGCGAATACCTTTTTCTCTTAAGGATGAAGCGATTGATCTCATTACCTTGGTGAAACACCAGGGGGCTGAAGAGAGACCGAAGGGAAGTGCTTTGAATTGGAAAAGATGGTTTTTCCATAGGAATTGAAGGAAGGGTTGGTGAACTTTGGCCATGGGGATGGTAAAGTAGGCGTCCTTTAGGTCTAATTTTACAAGCCAGTCTCCCTCTAGAAGTAGGTCCCTCCATTTTGAAGTGTCTGTAAACAAGGTAATTGTTGAGATCTCTTAGATTTATGACAAGTCTCCAACCTTTGTCTTTCTTTTTCACAAGGAATAGGGTGCTTATAAATTTTAGCGTCTCTAGGGGAACTTCTACTATAGCGCCCTTCTGAAGCATGGAGGAGATTTCCTCCTCTATTATCTTTTCCTGATCTAGGGTAAGAGGCATTTCTTTGGGGAAAGAAGATTGATAAGGAGTTTGGGTAAAATCTATCATGAATCCTCTCACTGTATTTAAAACCCATGGGTCTTGGGTTATTAATTTCCAATTGTTGAAAAAGAGTTTGAGTCTCCCACCTACTTTTGGGGGAAAGGGGGTGAGGAGGGGAGGTAGGGATTGTACTCACTTTGGGTGTTGTTGTCGATGGATGCTCCGCGGGATCTGAAGTTTCTGGAGCGAAATCCTCTTCCTCTTTGCGGAAAGAATTGGGGAGTGTTTGAGGGAGTGAAACCCCTTCCGCCATATCCTCATCCTCTAGGATAGGGCCTCCTGTTGAATCGGCCGGAAGACTGGCCCCGTCTACCGGCCCTCCCGAAAAGGTTATTTGAGTTAAATACTCTCTTCATGTTTTGGTGGGCTTTATCTAGTGCTGTAAAGGTCGAGACATATTTCCCTAGAGTTTTTATCAGGTCTTCGCCAAAGAGCAAGCCCTTGGGGTTGATAGAGGGTTCCTTGTCTGCTAAGTCGCTTAGTTTCGGGCTACTTTTGGTGAGGACTACTCTTCTCCTCTCAGAGCTGAGGCTGGCATTAGCGTTGCCTAATAGAACGATAGCTCTCTGGCTAAGTCCTCTAATGAGTTCAATGTTAAGGGGAGTCCCATTAATGTAGCTTTCTGCCGTGATATCGATAATTCTTGCAAGGGGGCCCAGGATGTCTAGGACTCTATCTTGGCAGCCTTTTAGGGATCTCTCCATACCCTTTCTAGGGTCTCTTCCGAGTTTGAAGAAGTACTTGATGAGGTCTGGATCAAGATTTGGGGTCTGGCAAGCTTTATCTCCGATGGAAGGTCAAGAGCATTCGGCTCTTAATAGGTTCTGAGCATCCCTGTCAAGGGGGTTTCTTAGCCATTTGTTTATGAATTTGCTCACGTGGTCGTGAGGAATTCATTCTGAGCTCCTGGGGTGTTTAATGTTAAGGGGAGAGAACATTTCTTGACCTAGGGGGTCTAAAATGGTATCTTTAGAGGAGTGAGGAAGGTCTTCATTCAGAGAGTTGAATTCAAGATCGTCTTGATCTAGATCTAGGACATATTCATCGGGTGACTCAGAGGCATCATCAATATCGAGATCATCATCGTTATCAACGAGGTCGTAGTTTTGAGCACTTCGATATCTTGTGCCGCAGGGGACACCTTGATATTTTGTGCCGCAGAGGACACCTTTATGTGTTGTGCCGCTGGGGACACCTTTATATGTTGTGCCGCTAGGGACACCCAAGGAAATAGAGGTGCGGTGCCCTCCCATAAAAGTAGACGTACTAGGACCTCCAGTGCTCTTGGGGAAAAAATCTAAGTTTTTAAATTTTTTTGCTCTTTTCCCCTTGTATGAGTGAGATCTTCGTTAGGGAAAGTCTGTTGGTCTAGGGAGTTAATATCCTCCTCAGATACAAACGATCTAAAATCACTTTAGACAAGGTCTCCAACATACAGGATCTCATTTCCTTGTGAATGATGTCTTTAAAAGCCTCATTGTTTAAATTAGGAGTAGGTGCGCTAGCCTCTGCTTCGTCTGAATCGAAATCAGACATGATAGGTGAAAACAGGAGTGAAAAAGGTGAGTAGAGTATTCTCTTTTCCTATTACTTATTTATTTTAATATATGTTCTCTCTCTCATTTTTTCTTTTTTAATATAGTATAATAATAAGGGTTAATAAATAATTTTATCTCTCCCTCTTTTTTTTTTGTATGAGGGTTTAAAAGATATTAATTGAATTAATATAGATAATATTTATCTCTTCTCTCCCCTTTCTTATTTATTTCTTGGTAAAGGCTGAGGTTAAGGCAACCAAACTGTCCAGCTGGTTAACTGTCTTCCTCCAGTCATCGTAATGCCCTCGAGCACGATCACCGGAGGCTGTTTACATGGTGGTTGCCAGGAAACAGGCAGCGCGTGCAAAGCGGCCTGAAAGGCAGCGTTGTATGAGGAAATGGATTCGAGGAATGTTCCCTGGCAACGCAACGACGTTAGCGTCGAGTTGCTAAGGTTCACTCCTCTAATTTTGTGACGCGGGCAAGCGCCGGTGTTAAAATTTCCGAAAACGACATCGGACCCTATGAGGAGGTGGAGAGAGCAGATGCGAAGAGCGGAGCGACCGGAGTTGGTGTATGAAGTCCGGGTAGGGAGAGCTTCGACGTGTGTTTGATAAAACACCAAGTATAGGAGTTAGTACGAGGTTGGGCGCGTGGTCATGATCCGACCTCCATAAAATGGAGGTGGAAATGACAGTAACGTAGGAGGAGGAGGGGGGGGGAACACAGGCACATAAGAGTTTGAAGGTAAAACAGAAGTATAGTAAGGTAAATCAAATAAGTTATACAGTTAGCACAATATAAATACAAGTTAGATAAGAAATGTATAAGAGAACTTATCTGCCTGGAGCCGCATTTAACCCCTTCGATGCTCATGACGGAATGGTTCCGTCATGAGCATCGGTGCCCTTGTGCTCATGACGGAACCATTCCGTCATGAGGCCAGGGGCACGAAATCCCTCTGCTGCAGACAGCAGAGGGATTTCTATTTAATGCCTTTGACCTTGGGAGCTGGGGAAGAGCTTCCCCAGCTCCCGAGGCCCCCTCCCTGGTTTCTGTGCAATGAAGATCAGCGCGCACGTTGCGCTGTCTTCATTGCATAGAAACCGAAACTGAAATGAGCCTTTAGGCTCATTTCAGTTTCACTTTGTATGTTCTCAGGGGGCTATCTCAGCCCCCCGGGCACATAGAAAGACGGGAGAGGCATCATTGGAAAGGGGAGAATCTCCCCAGTGGATCCCTGCTTGGGGATCGCCCCAGGAGGGCGATCCCCAAGCAGGGATCCACCCACTAGACACCAGGGAGGGGGGAGCGGCCCCTTAGGCAAGGGCTTTTGCTCCCCCAAAATATTTTTAGTGCCATTTAGTCTTTTTGCCCCCCCTGGGGGGCAGATGGGGGCAGTAGCCCCCAATCTGCCCCCCGGGGGGGCAAGAAGCCCACTAGACACCAGGGATTTATTTTTTCTTGTAAATTGGGGTGGGGGCTGCCCAATATGGGCATGCCCATGCCCCCACCCACCCTCCGCAAAAATGACAGCCTTTCTGCCCCCCCTGGGGGGCAGATGGGGGCATTAGCCCCAAATCTGCCCCCCCCGGGGGGCAGAAAGCCCACTATACGCCAGGGATTTATTCTTTCTTGTAAATTGGGGTGGGGGCTGCCCATGCCCCCACCCACCCTCCGCAAAAATGACAGCCTTTCTGCCCCCCCTGGGGGGCAGATGGGGGCATTAGCCCCAAATTTGCCCCCCCCGGGGGGGCAAAAAGCCCAGTAGACACCAGAGATTTTTTAGGCAAATTTTAATTAGGGTGGGGGCATTGGCCTGCCCGTTTTGGGCAGCCCCCACCCTAATTAAAATTTGCCCAAAAACTCCTTGGCGTCTAGTGGACTTTCTGCCCCCCCTGAGGGCAGATGGGGGCATTAGCTCCCTGCTTGGGGATCGCCCCAGGAAGGCGATCCCCAAGCAGGGATCCACCCACTAGACACCAGGGAGGGGGGAGCGGCCCCTTAGGCAAGGGCTTTTGCTCCCCCAAAATATTTTTAGTGCCATTTAGTCTTTTTGCCACCCCGGGGGGCAGAAAGCTCACTATACGCCAGGGATTTATTCTTTCTTGTAAATTGGGGTGGGGGCTGCCCAATATGGGCATGCCCATGCCTCCACCCACCCTCCGCAAAAATGACAGCCTTTCTGCCCCCCCTGGGGGGAAGATGGGGGCATTAGCCCCAAATCTGCCCCCCCGGGGGGGGCAAAAAGCCCAGTAGACACCAGAGATTTTTTAGGCAAATTTTAATTAGGGTGGGGGCATTGGCCTGCCCGTTTTGGGCAGCCCCCACCCTAATTAAAATTTGCCCAAAAACTCCTTGGCGTCTAGTGGACTTTCTGCCCCCCCCCCTGCAGGCAGATGGGGGCATTAGCCCCCAATCTGCCATGCCAGGGGGGAAAAAAGCCCAATAGACGCCAGGGAGTTTTTTTGGGCCAAATTTGAATTAGGGTGGGGGCTCCCAAAACAGGCATGCCCATGCCCCCACCCCCAACCCCCACAAAAATAACAGCATTCCTGCTCCCCTGGGGGGCAGATGGGGCAGTAGCCCCCAATCTGCCCCCCAGGGGGGCAATAAGACCACTAGATGCCAGGGATTTGTTTGGCAAATTTTAATTGGGGTGGGGACATTGGCATGCCTGTTTTGGGCAGCCCCTAACCTAAAAACAATTTGCCCAAAAACCTCCCTGGCATCTAATGGACTTTCTACCCCCCCCCCCCCTCCCGGGGCAGACGTGGGCTTTAGCCGCCAATCTGCCCCACAGGGGGGAAAAAAGCCCACTAGATGCCAGGGATTTTTTGGGGGCAAATTTGTATTAGGGTGGAGGGTCCCAAAAAGGGCATGCCCATGCCCCTACCAAAATTACAGCCTTCCTGCCCCCCTGGGGAGCAGATGGGACAGTAACCCCCAGTCTACCACCCCGGGGGGCAAAACACCCACTAGTCGCCAGGGATTTTTTGGGGCAAATTTTAATTAGGGTGGGGGCATTGGCATACCCATTTCGAGCAGCCCCCACCCTAATTAAAATTTGCCCCAAAAACTCCCTGGCATCTAGTGGACTTTCTGCCTCCCCTGGGGGGCAGATGGGGGCGTCAGCCCCCAATCTGCCCTGCCAGTGGGGCAAAAAGCCCACTAGATGCCAGGGATTATTTTGGGGCAAATTTTAATTAGGGTGGGGGTTGCCCAAAACTGACATGCCCATGCCCCCACCCCCTCCCTGCAAAAGTTACAGACTTCCTGCCCCCCGTGGGGGAAAGATGGGGCAGTAGCCCCCAATCTGCCCCCCCTGGGGGGCAAAAAGCCCAATAGACGCCAGGGAGTTTTTTGGGGCAAATTTGAATTAGGGTGGGGGCTCCCAAAACGGGCATGCCCATGCCCCCACCCCCAACCCCCGCAAAAATAACAGCATTCCTGCTCCCCTGGGGGGCAGATGGAGCAGTAGCCCCCAATCTGCCCCCAGGGGGGCAAAAAGCCCACTAGATGCCAGGGATTTTTTGGGCAAATTTTAATTAGGGTGGGGACATTGGCATGCCTGTTTTGGGCAGCCCCTAACATAATAAAAATTTGCCCAAAAACCTCCCTGGCATTTAATGGACTTTCTACCCCTCCCCCCCCCGGGGCAGACGTGGGCTTTAGCCGCCAATCTTCCCCACCGGAAGGGCAAAAAGCCCACTAGATGCCAGGGATTTTTTTGGGGCAAATTTGTATTAGGGTGGAGGGTCCCAAAAAGGGCATGCCCATGCCCCTACCAAAATTACAGCCTTCCTGCCCCCCTGTGGAGCAGATGGGACAGTAGCCCCCAGTCTACCACCCCGGGGGGCAAAACACCCACTAGTCGCCAGGGATTTTTTGGGGCAAATTTTAATTAGGGTGGGGGCATTGGCATACCCGTTTCAGGCAGCCCTCACCCTAATTAAAATTTGCCCCAAAAACTCCCTGGCGTCTAGTGGACTTTCTGCCTCCCCTGGGGGGCAGATGGGGCGTCAGCCCCCAATCTGCCCTGCCAGGGGGGCAAACAGCCCACTAGATGCCAGGGATTATTTTGGGGCAAATTTGAATTAGGGTGGGGGTTGCCTAAAACGGACATGCTCAGGCCCCCACCCCCTCCCTGCAAAAATGAAGGCCTTTCTGCCCCCCGTGGTGGACAGATGGGGCAGTAGCCCCCAATCTGCCCCCCCCGGGTGGCAAAAAGCCCATTAGATGCCAGGGATTTTTTTGGGCAAAATTTAATTAGGGTGGGGGCATTGGCATGCCCGTTTTGGGCGGTCCCCACCCTAATTAAAATTTGCCCCCAAAACTCCCTGGCGTCTAGTGGATTTTCTACCTCCCCTGGGGGGAAGATTGGGGCATCAGCCCCCAATCTGCCCTGTTGGGGGGGTAAAAAGCCCACTAGACGCCAGGGATTATTTTGGGACAAATTTAAATTAGGTTGGGGGTTGCCCAAAACTGACATGCCCATGCCCCCACCCCCTCCCTGCAAAAGTTACAGCCTTCCTGCCCCCTGTGGGAGACAGATGGGACAGTAGCCCCCAATCTGCCACCCCTGGGGGGGCAAAAAGCACGCTAGACGCCAGGGAGTGTTTTGGGGAAAATTTGAATTAAGGTTGGGGGTTGCCCAAAACTGGAATGCCCATGCCCGCACCCCGAAAAAATTACAGCCTTCCTGCTCCCCTGGGGGGCAGATGGGGCAGTAGCCCCCAATCTGCCCCCCAGGGGGGCAATAAGCCCACTAGATGCCAGGGATTTTTTTGGCAAATTTTAATTAGGGTGGGGACATTGGCATGCCTGTTTTGGGCAGCCCCTAACCTAAAACAATTTGCCCAAAAACCTCCCTGGCATCTAATGGACTTTCTACCCCCCCCCACCCCCCCGGGGCAGACATGGGCTTTAGCCGCCAATCTACCCCACCGGGGGGGCAAAAAGCCCACTAGATGCCAGGGATTTTTGGGGGGCAAATTTGTATTAGGGTGGAGGGTCCCAAAAAGGGCATGCCCATGCCCCTACCAAAATTACAGCCTTCCTGCCCCCCTGGGGAGCAGATGGGACAGTAACCCCCAGTCTACCACCCCGGGGGGCAAAACACCCACTAGTCGCCAGAGATTTTTTGGGGCAAATTTTAATTAGGGTGGGGGCATTGGCATACCCGTTTCAGGCAGCCCCCACCCTAATTAAAATTTGCCCCAAAAACTCCCTGGCATCTAGTGGACTTTCTGCCTCCCCTGGGGGGCAGATGGGGCGTCAGCCCCCAATCTGCCCTGCCAGTGGGGCAAAAAGCCCACTAGATGCCAGGGATTATTTTGGGGCAAATTTGAATTAGGGTGGGGGTTGCCTAAAACGGACATGCTCAGGCCCCCATCCCCTCCCTGCAAAAATTACAGCCTTTCTGCCCCCCGGGGGGGGACAGATGGGGCAGTAGCCCCCAATCTGCCCCCCCCCGGGCGGCAAAAAGCCCATTAGATGCCAGGGATTTTTTGGGGCAAAATTTAATTAGGGTGGGGGCATTGGCATGCCCGTTTTGGGCAGCCCCCACCCTAATTATAAGATTATAAGAGATGTCATAATTAGAAGAAGTTACAGGTGAAAACGTTTCCTATATTTAACTGTTAGTTTCTATAAAGAAACCTAGATGGATCTACACAAATGACCCCTTGCTGAATTCAGAATTGTGTCTACTTTTCAAAAATGTATAGCTTTCCAAGATCCATTATTGCTTTTCTACCCATTTCTACCATTATCTGGAAGGAGGTTGAAAGCACAAAAGATTGCAAAAATAGGGTATGTCCCAGAAAAATGTCAAAACTGTGTAAAAAAAGTTGGATTTCTGACAAAAATTTGTCATTTCCTAAAAGCTGGAGAAATGGTGATTTCAGCCCCACAAACCCTTTTTTGATATCATTTGCAGAGAAAAACCCAGACGCTTTCATTTTCAGCCACTTTTCCCCATTTTTCACAAAAAAAACAAAATGTTGCTGTATTTTGACTAAATTCTGGGAACCCTCTAGGAGAATCCACAAACCCTAGGTACCTTTAGAATTCGCATGATGTTGGAAGAAAAGGACGCAAATTTGGCGTGGATACCTAATGTGGTCAAAATGTTACAGGGGCCTAAGCGCGCACTACCCCAAATAGCCCAAAAAAGGCTTAGCACAGGAGGGGAAAAGGCCTAGCAGCGAAGGGGTTAAAAGAGGCTGAATGTTGTGGGCTCATGCCTTTTATTGTTGTTAACGTTCTATTTGGAACACTTACTTGGTGGTGTATGCGGCTGCTTGGAGACGCATTAAAAGTGATAAGCATAATGGTAGCCTCCGGTCTTGTAATGAAATCACATTGGTGTCATTGCACTTTACATGTCATTTGACATTCAAAGTTCCATTGTAGATTAGTTTTGACACAAATGTTGTGCAGAATAGCACAGACAAGGATGATCTTACACACCATTGAGGGTGTGTAGGGGCGCCTTCAGCCCGACTGGTACACGCAACGTAATCGTGATTTTAGTATAGCAAGCGTCCTTTCCACGACATTGCAGGTTTTCCTTAAAACAGCATGGTTTCTCTTCTGACCATCAGTCCGTGCAGTAGTAAACAGAGTCATCATCCATGGATGTAGGCTATAGCCTTGACCACCTGAACTAAGATATAGGATAACATATCAGGGCTAGTTGACAACTTAGAAGTGCATGTTGGATTAATGATAGTTAAGGAAACAGCCTACAGCAACTATAAAGTATCTTACCATTTGTTAGGTTTGTGTGAATGTAGCTGAGAATGAGGCCTATTAAACACACATGCCTGTATGGAAGCTGGTTTTACAGTGTAAAATCAACAACTATTTAACATCCATATTTAGTTATCGGATCAGGACTTGATTAGGTTCTGAATATTTGAAACTTTAGGACATTGGGATATCGAAATTTACACAAAAATGACTTCATGTTACGTCATGTATATTTCAAACACCTGACCTATAGTACTATGTGTTTTTGGTACCAGTGACAGAGACAATCTGAGTCACAGATACATTAAATTGGGTTCAATACAGGCAAATACATACACTGAGAGATATTTACATTCTTGTAGTTGACCTACACATATGTGGATGCACTCTATTAGCTTTTTGGAACCATGGACCATTATGATCCAGGCTGCATAATTCCTTAGATTAACCTTCATACTACAGCACTATGGTTATGTATGCTAAATATTACGAGAAACATAGACGGAAAACATGGTTGAATCAATGTAGAACATGATTTTTTAATAAGATTTGATACTTTATTACCTAGAAGTCATCCACACACATGTCCACATAACTGTTTTTGATGTGAGTGTACAAAATGTAAACACTTAGAAAGAGCAAACAACAAGGAGAAATATGGATATGTCGGTGTTATTACTAGATGCTGAAAAGGCATTTGATAGGGTCTCCTGGGATTTTCTTTGGGAGGCTATGAGGTGGTTTGGGTTGGGAGAAGGATTTATTAAATCTGTTCAAGTATTATACCTGGCCCCAACAGCTCAGCTGAAGATTAATGGCAACTATACATCTCCATTTTTTATACAGTGGGGAACCAGGCAGGGCTGTCCCTCGTCTCCATTGTTGTTTGCCATCTATATTGATCCCCTGTTACGATTATTTGAGGCTAATAGCGGAATTCGACCAGTTGTATGCCAGGGGATAGAAACTAAAGTGCTTGCATACGCTGATGACGTGGCTATTGTCACAGTGGATCCGCAATTGTCTTTGGAAAGAGTGGAGTCAATTTCTAGTGAGTTTGGTATTTTTACAGGATACGCATTAAATAAAACTAAGACTCAAGTTATTAAGAATCGTTTTATTAATTTTGAAGAAGCTCGGGTTGTTGATTCGGCAGTTTATTTGGGGATACATGTCACTTCAGATCTTGGGAAGCTGGTGGCCGCTAATATGGAGCCAGTAATCAGCAAAGCGAGGGTGGATTTTGTTAGATTAAATAACCTCCATCTCTCTCTGGTGGGACGGTGTAATCTCATTAAGATGCTGTTTTTACCAAAAGTATTGTATCTGTTTAGGTCAATCCCTTTAGAATTTCAAAAATCCTGGTTTGTTATTTTAGAAGGTTTAGTTAATAGGTTTATTTGGGCACATGGGAAGACTAGGCGGGCTCTTCGGTTTATGTGTTTATCACGGGAGAAAGGAGGATTTTCCGTGCCGGATTTTCGTAGCTATTATTGGGCAGCAGCTCTGCAATATATGAGGATATTGGTTGGGCTATGCTCTGGGGAAACGGAAAGGGAAAATGACCTTCCGGATGTTTATAGTTTACTACTGGGCCAAAGCGCTGAATATTGTTTTTTCAAATTTACAGAACCTAGCTACTACAAACGCACAAAATTTAAGACACTGATAGCTGCTTTTAAGATTTGGGGGGGGGGCTAAAGAAAAAGATTGGATTAGGAAGGCTTAATTTTTACACAGTTTTGTTTAAAAATCCAATGCTTCCCAAGGTATTTTCGGATGAAGTTATGGCTGGTTGGGCTAGTAAGGGTATCTGTCAGGCCGGGGATATAATAGAAAATCAAGGTTTTCGACAATTCAAAGATATACAGAAGGACTTTGGGTTGGAAAGTCGTAATTTCTTTAAGTATTTACAACTGCGTAGCTTTTTCAGTAAGAAAATTGGTGGGGCATGCGGGTTCGCTAGTAACAGTATAATTGATATTATGAGAAGTGGTGCTAAGGGGACGATTAAATTAATCTATGCAGAATTGATTAATCTGAAACAAGATGATTTACTCAAACATGAGGGTAAGTGGGCTGAGCGTGTTGGGGCCGCCCCGGGAACAGTTGCGAAATCTTTAAAGTTAGGTCATTCAGTTCTATTTTTGGCTGGGCTTCAGGCACAACATTTTAAAACTGTTTTCTCCCTATATTATATTCTGGCCAAAATAGCACAATGGTGCGGCTCTACAGGGACTGTATGCCCACGGTGTGGGGGACTGGAAGCGGATTTAGTACATATGTTTGCTTCCTCTCCGCGGCTGCAGGCATTGTTGGACTCAATTATGGAATACTTAGATTATATACCAGGACCCCATCTTCATGGATCAAGAAAGGCCCCCCTACGTTAAGTGGTCTACCCTGCAAGTAGCTCTCAACGTGTGCTACCGGACAGCATGGGTTACCGTGTGCCCGGTGGAGAACCACCCCATCACCCCGGGCCTCCTGATCAGTCTTGGACTTCCTGATTGATATTAATAGGGCATCTGCCCTGATTTTTAGGCATTCAAACTGCAGGCCGCCGTGCATGTCTAGTTTGTTTGGGGCCACCAACTCCCCAATACGAAAAGCACCATAAAAAGCTAATGAAAAGGCAGCAGTGAATAACCGGACTTCACTTGATGTGTTACAAATTGCGGGGAGGGCTGCTAGTATTGACGTGAGAAGCTGCACCCCAATTGGCTACCTCGTGTCTGGGGCTGACCCCTGGAGGCGTTGCCACCCTTTCAGAGCCTTTTTTACCATGAAACTGCTAGTGGGGTCACCCCTGTCCCTGATCTGAGCGAAGAAGGAAATTGCCGCCACCCGTTTCCTAGCTGCGGCCGCCGAGCGCCCGTTGGCCCTTAACCAACCCAAGTATGAAATGAGTGCCCCTGTGTCATGCCACCGCTCCACCCACCCCTCACCCAAGAAAGAACAATACTGCCAGAACGCCCCTTTGTATGCTTTCCTGGTCCTGGGTGCTAGACTCGCTGCCATGAGGTCTGGTAAGCGGGGGCACCAATCTGCCAAAGACGTTCTGGGAAGAGGGTTGCCTGCTCTGCCGCTGTTGGGTGGTGAGCCCTGAAAACCTGCATCTTAAAGCGAGAAAGCGCGTCAGCCGCATGATTAAGTACACCAGGCACGTGTTTTGCTCTAAATTGTACATTCAATTTCAAACAGGTGAGAACAATCTCCTTCAAGAGGCGGAGAGTCATCTTACATCGGGCTGCCTGCTGATTGATGCACTCAACCACGGTCATATTATCTGACCAGAAAATCACTGACTGATTACATAATTGTTCCGGCCATACAATCAATGCCACCCAGATGGGGAACAGTTCAAGGAAGCCAATGTTCCCTGCTAAACCGCTCTCCACCCACCATGCTGGCCAACGTTGAGCCACCCACTCGGTACCGAGTATGGCGCCAAATCCCTCACTGCCCGCGGCGTCAGTCATTAAACCCAACTCCGCGGATGCAATGGGCGGACCCGGCCACACTACCCTGCCATTAAAATCCCGCAGGAATGCCATCCAAATCCGCATGTCCTGCCGAACCTCAGCTGACAGCCTTGTGTGGTGATGTTTTTCTTTGAGGCCAGTCATGGCGTGAGAATGGATCTGGAGAAGGGTCTGGCCATAGGAATGACCCGCAGGGCGAAATTGAGTTGCCCTACTGTCTGCTGCAACTGATGTAGAGTGACCGTCTGCTTGCTCAAGCATAGTTATAAACATGCCCTGAATTTGTTGACCTTGTCTAAGGGTAACCTAAAACACTTCTGGACAGAATCCAGCTCAATGCCCAGGAACTCTATAGTAGATGCAGGGCCAACCGTCTTCCCCGGGGCCAAGGGAACCCCCAGAGCCTGCATGAGTGCGCAAAATTCCTCCAGCGCCCACCCACATTCCGGGGAGCCCCGTGACCCCAAGATAAGAAAGTCATCAAGGTATTGCATGACCCATTGGTGCCCTGACTTCTGTCTGAAAACCCATTCCAAGAATGAACTGAATTTCTCGAAGTATGCGCATGAAACAGAGCATCCCATAGGCATACACATATCCATGTAATAATTATCCTGAAATTTAAAAGCAAACAGATGATAATCGTCCAGATGTACCGGGAGTAACCGAAAGGCTGATTCTATGTCAGATTTCGCCATCAGCGCTCCTGGGCCCAACCCCCTGAGAATCTCCACTGCTTGGTCAAATGAAGCATATTTAACACTGCAGAACTCATCGTTAATAGCATCATTCAAAGAGTTACCCCTGGGAGCGGACAAGTTGTGTATGAGTCTGAATTCCCCTTCTACCTTCTTGGGGACTACGCCCAAAGGGGAGCATACAAAGTTCTCAACAGGCACAGACTTAAAAGGGCCGGCCACCCTACCTAGGCACAACTCCTTGGAAATCTTTTTGGAGACTATGTCCGGATTGGTCCGGGCGGAGAGTTGGTTCTGGCAGTCAGATGCCCCCACATAATTAGGAGCTGGTATCCTAAAACCGTCCCTAAAACCCTCCAACAGAATTCTTGCTGTCAAGTGACATGGGTATTTGTTGAGCCATGGAGTCAGTGCCGTCACCTCAATGAGGGTGCACGCTTTGAGCAGGAACCCCACCTCACTCCTGTTTCTTCCTGCCCTTATCCCTTGATCTTTTAAGACATTTAGATTCAGGGTGGGATGGGTTGGCGTAAATGGAACACGCGTGCTTGAACCTGCACTGACCCTGTGGTCTGGTGCAAGTCCGCCTGTTGAAGTCCCAGCATGTCCCTTTCCTTCCACTATTATTGCTTGAACCCGTGGTGTAGCTTGTGTTACCCTGTGACCGAAAGGGCTGAAAAGGCTGAGCTGGCTGAGGGGACTGACTCTTTATGTTTCCATGCCCCTCGCCACCAAAGAGATCCAACCAAGATACTGTGTAAATTCGGTCCCATGACAGGGTTGGGTCCGCTGCCTTAGCCACCCTGAAATTTTTGTCATAAACTAACCAACCTCCGCCCGCGAATTTATCATGAGCCAACACTATCCTGTTCTGGTAACAAGCCATCTGCGCCTGCAAGTTTGGGAAACGCTCCGCTGTGACTGCCATAAATATGGAAAAGGCTCTAATCCAATTAAGTAAGTTCTCTTACACCCTATATTTCTGCATCTCACTAGCCCATTCCCTTGGGAGCATGTAATCCTTGTTCTTCCTTGACTCCTCCCTTTCCCTCTCGCAGATCAGTAGCAAAAACATGTTAATATATTCACCAGCCCAAATTCTGTTTTTTAACTCCTGCGACACATGCCTGCCCAAGAACTCGCGCTCGGAGCTGATCTCGCCCACACCCAACATTGGCAATGTAGGCAGTTTACCTGTCACCGTTGTCTCCGGCGGAATCCCAGTTGTCGTACCGGCGACTGACACCCCTTTGTTTTCCATAGTGGCGGTAGCCCCCCCTGAAATAACAGGTAGCGAAGCAACAGGACCAGCAATGCTCTGCTCCTTACGCCCTGCGTTGAACTTACACACAATTTGCGTTGCTTCTGCTAGCGCATCGGTACCCAACTCTTTCACTCCCACGGCAGGTGCTAAAATGCCTGCCTTCCCCAACCAAGGCAGAATTGCCGCCAGGTGTGACACAACATCCTGAGGGACCTCCCCTCCCACCGGTATCGCCCCCCCCAAAGGTGTTGGTACTGGGACGGGACCCGGGGTAGGAGGAACTGGCACCCCTAGGGGGGCAGGTTGTGGCACTGGGCCCACTGGAACCGCTGACGACCCTGGCAACAGAGGTGGGGCTAGTGGCTCCACTGGGGGTAAAGGTACCGGTGGTGATAATGCCAGAACTGGTACCAACGGGCCTTGCGCGGGGGTATGTGGCACCTGATCATTGCCCCCCGGGGTCTGGGGGATGGGTGGAGATATTCCCGTTGTCGCGCGCTTCTTGTTTCTCACCCTCTTGGGGATTGCTGGAAAAGCAGCCTTGGGGGGCACATGCGGGCGCCTAGGCCTCTCCCCCTC
This sequence comes from Triturus cristatus, assembly GCF_964204655.1. Classification (NCBI taxonomy): domain Eukaryota; kingdom Metazoa; phylum Chordata; class Amphibia; order Caudata; family Salamandridae; genus Triturus; species Triturus cristatus. Next base: position 1,102,241,243 of record NC_140594.1, read on the forward strand.
CTGTCCTTCCACCTTCTCCCTGAGGTTAGCTAGATCCTGTCCCATCTTTGTCACCTTCCGCATCATCTCTTCCATCAGCCTCTCCATACGAGAGCCCTGCTCCCCTCTCTTAGCCTTTCCTGCCATAATGCGAAAACCCACCCCAATAAACCACTCAACACCCCCAATTAGCTTAAATTGAGCTCAAAGTAGCCGCTCTAATGCGTACGCAGGGTCACCCTCGCAGATTGTTTAGAACAACTGGGCAATCTGCACCACAACAAAACTCACCCAACTACTTATGCTAATGCCCCACACCAATGAGCTGGAAATCGTACAAACCTTCGAACACAGCCAACAGTTATCAAACCAAACACAACACAATTGTTATCGTCTTGTAGCTCAGTACTATGTTGCACCGTTCCGGCGCTATTCCAATGAGGGATCGTGGTACATAGATGACTTTACCAGCCCCCGTGCCTGTTGACCCACCAAATACAGCAATACTTTTGAACAATGCCAGATACTTCTGACCAATGCCTTTTTACTGATGAGATTTGTAAATATTTCAGGGATTGCAAAACCTAACTCCGTGTAATAGGGCAATGACTTAACCCAGTAACAAGACAGACCCTCACAGCGCACCTGCCTGCAAGCGCGCGCGAAGCGGAGCACTTAAAAAAGCACCACGATGCACCACACAGCGTTCGAACACCGCACCTGACTGCAAGCGAGCGCGAAGCGGAGTGTTTAAAAAAGAACCACGATGCACCACGCAGCGTTCAAACACTGGAGGGGGTGAGCGCCGATACCGGCCTTGGACAACCCCCAACCGGGTACCTCACATGAGATGCGCCTCGACCTCCGTTCGACGATGCTCCCTTGCTCCGGCCGAGCTCTTGGCAGCAAACTACGGCTCCTCCTCCCGGCCTCAGACGCCACCCGGAGTCCCACCGCGATCGACAGCTTCTCCTTTCTCCGTCGTTCGACGATCCGCTGCTCCGCTCAAACGTCCGGTGCCCATCCACTTCGAAGGAAACCGACCTGAAACAAAAAACAAAACAAATATTACCGCCTACTAGCGAGGCGTGGGGGGGCAAGCTGGGGAGCCAGGAACCAAGAGGAGGCTTCCTGGGCTCCCCAGCCCTTTATAGCCCTGTGATGTTGTTCACCCCTTGGCGCGACCAGGAAGCGATTCGAATCGCTTCCGGGTCACGCCCAAGACCGAGACCAATGAGGGAGAGGGGGGGGTGGCCGCCGTGTCACAAGCGTGTGCGAAAGGCACGCCCCCCCTTCCCCCCACCGTTGCAGAGGGGGCCAGCTCGACTGCCATACCTTTTGGCGTGGCCGATGCCGGCCCCGCCGTTCTATCTTTGTCAGTGTTGCGCATTACCTGGGAAGATGCAGCATTTTCACACATTCCCAGGTTTAACATTCTTGGTGAATCTGGAACGCTTTTCCAGGGAAGAGTTATGCAAGGCAGCGACTTGCACTGACTTTTGTTACTCCAGATTTAGCAAGCCACACAGGACCATGCAACTCATTGCAACTCCATGCACGAGACAAGGGCAATGCAATATCATGATACCTGTGGCTCCTAGTTTGACTTCTATGTTCCTTTATATATTGTCACTTGCAGCATGTGATGAACATAGCCACACTCCTTGGCCCAGGTTTACTAACCTTCAGGCAACGCAATGCTGCAAGGCAACTTGCATTGGACCCTTGTTTGAAATCGACAGTGTATAAATGCCTATTTTTCAACCAATTATGGCCCACTACAGCGCTCTCATCGCACTGGTGCACGTCATGCATCCCGGTGTACAACCACTCACCCTTCAACCATGGTGGAAGTTTTCCTGACAGGGATACCTGTTTTCGTACAGGTAGACAATCCTTCAAGGCCACAAACAATAGCTTGTGGCATTTCCTCCTATATATGTGAGCCTCTGAATGCTGCACACATAGAAATAGCTTACAACGATAAAGTGAAAAATATGCACTACAATTTAGGCTGCACCCTGGGAGGGATAGGCATAGAATGCAATTTCAGATGTACACACCATATGAAACCTTGGAGTGTGTGAAATTCATGGGTGGATGCACAGGAAACAACCATGCTCCACCCATGTATTGCTACACCGAAACTAAAGTAAAGCAATGCAATGCAGCACAAGTCACTGTTTTGCTTAGTTTTCTATATGCAGCAAGGTAACACGACGCAAATGGCCCTTGCGTAGCTCTTTATAGCTATAGTAGCATGTTGTGTCATTGCAGCACCACTAAAATTGGCCAAACATAAGGCAGGATGTAGGCTAATATGTGGGGTTATGCATGCTGTCTATATCTCCCGTATTCTCACCCAATCAAAAACGAATTACTCAGCTAACGATTTCCATCATGAATGTCCAATGCAAATTCCTAACATCTCCCCACAGAGTCTGTATAATGCTGCTTATTACCATATGTCCATATCATGATGAATAAGAAATCAGCTGTATGTGTGACACTCTATACAATATCATGCATATTATTATTCTCATATACTAACATTACTAACTCTGACTATCTAATGTTTAGATGTTAGAATAAAGTGTGTGCTATATGATATATTCCACTAGATGTTGTATTGTATGCGACTGAGCCCATACACAGGAAGCCTAGGTCTATGGTATAAGTGTTGCAGCATTATAAAATAAATGTTTTTACATGATTGAGGGTATGCATCCTTGGATGTTGCTGAAATGATGGACAATATACCTAAGTGTTTTATACAAAGATGTTCATGTCAGACTTGACTGTTCTTAAATGATCTCTGCTGGTTGTGTTACACCTGTGTGACTTTGTAACCATTTAATGATGTATTGTTCAAATGTGACTCTTATGAATCCCCTCATGTACCTCTAGTAGACGTTATTGCATAGCATGTGAGGCGCTATGATACCTTTGGGTCCAGCTAGCACTATACAAAACTCAAATTAATAATACTAATAGCCTAATGTCTTTTTTAATATCAGAAAGGTATCAGAGCGCTTTGCAGAGTTGGCATGGCAGAAATTGCACGTCTTACAAATGGAATAGGTGGAAGTGCATGGTAGCAGTGTATTTGTTTATTTATTTGTTTATCTCTCTCTCTCTCTCTCTATATATATATATATATATATATATATATATATATATATATATATATATATATATATATATATATATATATATATATATATATATACATACATAAACTCCAATGCTCACTCGTCACCACAAATGAGCCCGACATATGCTGAGGTTATCAATCAGGATTTATTCCACACATAACTGCACGGGTCATGCATTCAGTCTGGAAACGTTTAGGCAGACGCGTTTCAGCGGTAGTGCTTTCTTCAGTGCCAATTTCCAAGATAATAATATAGATATATATATATATAGGCCTTTGTATTCTCTGTCTTGTCACATTTGCAGGTGCTTTGGGGACAGGGGTCTCCTGTGGTTCTTGTGGATCCCCTCGTATGCCTCTTGTGGACATTGTCGCAAAGCATGGGAAGCGCTCTGATGCCCTCGGGTCAAGCTAGCGCTATAATAAATGTTTACTATACTTGTTATCTATGTTGTGAGCATTTATTGCTGGAACGCGCTCTGACTCAGATGCTCTGTATAGACTTGTTATCTTTGATGTGAACATTTACTGTTGTAAAGCTCTCTGATACCTTCGGGTCTAGCTAGCGCTATAAAAGACTTTCAAATAAATAAATAAACTGTGTCACAAACCTCCATGTGTAGGAGCATCCTCCTGACAAATATGATTGGAGAACTGTACATTTATATGTGTGGAATTATTGCATCTCCATCATAAAGTTGAGAAATGCATATCTGTAATGCCTGTTGGCATGGATACACAAAATGGCAGGCCATTATTTGAATGCTGTGATATGTGCTGGATAAGTGCAGCGAGAGACTAAGTAACAAAGAAATGGAATAACGATAGAGTGGGTTACTGAGACTCATCATCAAAGGTAAAGCGAAAATGTAATGCATGTTGGTCTGTAACTTCAACCCAATGGTGTCAATCATTTGAAGATGCAGCCCTATGTCTATCACATGTGGAATCTAGGTCACCAATATTGTATATCCAGTCTACAAGCAACTCCACATTATAGTTGTTCAAGCACTTAGACTTCAATGGATACATACATGTTGGGGGAACATGGACATGAGTTTATCAACACTAACAGTCAATGTGGAATGTACATTAGTAAAAGTTATGTTTTGCAGATGCAGAAGGATCCAACACTTGACACCATCATAGTGTGTGCAATATAGATATGTCATGAAAGAAGTTTATGTGACTCACATTTATGATATGGCCATGTGAGTAGCATAATATAGCAAACCAACATGTGGTTGCAAGTTGATGCAGTTACACCTTGGCATAGTTTGTGATTTGAGTGTTTATTACATAAATGTGAATGTAGGGGATGCATGTATTTGGCATGTTGACATTGTGTTGTTATACAAAAAGAAATTTTTTACTGTTGCCTAGTCATATGCCTTTTATTCTCTAACATTTGTGTAGCTAATATGAATGCTGATGCCAAAAAGAACTTTGCATTCAGAGAGGTCCAGCATGACAGGATTCAGAAGGCCACCCATGGGTGCAAACGCCTGGGCAAAATCTATGAGGCGAGGAAGGCAGCCAGAACCTGGGCTTCATTTGCCGAAACACAGCAGGCAACATCTTCCACTGGCCGGCTACCCCACATGGAAGCAGGAAGAAAGCAGGCAAACAAGGACCCACGCCAACCATGACAAAGGGACAGGCACCACAGAACCAGAAGAAAAGGACCATGCCCCTTAGTTTATACCACATTATTGCTCTGCAGCAAAAAACACTGGAATTGATTTGAAAATAAAAAACAACAGACTCCTTCTCCAAGCAATTGCCTCCTACACGGGTGCCGGTAGGCCCTTACACAATTGCACAACAAAGATGAACAGATAATAAAGATCAACTGCCACCATTGTGTGCAAAGAAGGTAACATGATGTCAAACACATGACGACATCTATAACTGGCCAGAACACCCTCGCTAACGTTCAACAGGAAATTCAATTTCTTACTCTTGGGAACAGTACCTCTTTATCCTCTGATGAATGTTCAGCCTCCTGTTCTTATAGCTGTGGTGAAATAGGAGGCTGAGGAGGGATGTCTCCAGTGCACATACATCAGAGGGTGAAGATGTGAGACAGTAGTGTTTGCCACTAAGGCTGCATTGCTGCTGAGGGCACCAGTTGCTGCCATGAAGAAGTTTATTATTTTGGACTCAAATCGATTGCCTAAGGCTTCCAGTCCTTGTTCCAAGGATGGTTAGAGGAATTGATGGCACAGAGTTGGTTGACAACATCACTGGTGTTAGATGTTTAAGGCTCATCTTCATTTCCCCTCAGCATCAGTACACTAGCAATATCAGCTACGGAGCCATCAATTTCTTGGAGCCAAGAATGGGTATTTTGTATGGCCTCAGCCAACCCCTTATTGGGGCGGACTCCCTCAAAAGTACCCTCTAGGGTCTACATCTCCAACTTGGATTTTTCTGCCATACGCTGCTGGACCCCTACCATTCTCTGTTAATCCTTTGCGTGCGCACGACGGCCGACAGCCGTTGTGTGCCACAGTGCTTGTGTGCGCACTACGGCTACCGGCCGTACTGGCACATGGCACCTGAAATCCCTCTGGTGCAGGCACCAGAGGGATTTCTTTCTCTCCCCTAAAGCCTCGGGAGCTGGCGAAGAGCTTCCATAGCTCCAGAGGCCCCCCCCTGGTTTCGGTGAAATGATAATCAGGGCACATGTCGCGCTGACGTCATTTCATAGAAACCGAAACTGAAATGAGTCTTTAGGCTCATTTCAGTTTTACTTTCTATGTACTCAGGGGGCTATCTCAGCCCCCTGAGCACATAGAAAGAAGGGAGGAGTATCATTGGAAAGGGGAGAATCTCCCTTTCCGAATGGTATCCCTCCCCAGTGGATCCCCAAGCAGGGATCCACCCACTAGACACCAGGGAGGAGGCAGCGGCCCCTTGGGCAAGGGCTTTTGCTCCCCCCCAAAAATTGGCTAAATTCAGTCTTTCTGCCACCTGGGGGGCAGTAGCCTCCAATCTACCCCCCCAGGAGAGGGCAGAAAGCCCACTAGGCAGCAGGGATTTATTTTGCGCTATTTGAATTAGGGTGGGGGCTGGCCAAAACGGGCATGCCAATGCCCCCACCCCGCCAAAATTATAGCCTTTCTGCCCTCCCTGGGGGGCAGTTGCCCCCAATCTGCCCCTCCAGGAGGGCAAAAAGCCCACTAGAAGCCAAGGATTTTTTGGGCAATTTGAATTAGGGTGGGGGCTGCCCAAAACGGGCATGCCAATGCCCCCACCCCCAGCAAAAATTACACTCTTTCTGCCTCTCCTGGAAGGCCGATGGGGAAGTAGCCCCCAATCTGCGCAAGGTGCCCCCCCAAAACCAGGTAGTTTTGTTATAGGTAATTTTGAAGTCTCCACAGTACGATTTGGGCCATTTCCTGTTGTCGCAACTATGCATACCCACACAAGTGAGGTACCATTTTTATCGGGGGACCTGGGGAAACACTGGGTGGTAGGAAATGTGTGTCAGCCCGGAGATCCTACAACACACAGAAATGTGAGAAAAAAATAATTTTTTCAATAAAATTTGAGGTTTGCAGGCGATTCTGGGTAGGAAAACATTGGGTGACCCACGCAAGCCATACCTCGCTTGTCTCCCCGGGAGTCTACTTTTCAGAAATGTGTGGGTTTGGTAGGTTTTCTGTTGTATAGGAAGATACAGAGTCCATCTGTACATGTAGGTTACTTCTTTATTAGTAGCTTGGTTCCAGCATAGGCGGTCAGGATGACAGGAGGAGAAAGATGATACAAAGATAGCCCCACCAGGAGCAAGCTCCCAACAGCTCAGCCTGAGTTGACCAACTGACAATCTCACCCAGAGAGGCACTCAGGCATTCTATGATGTCATGAAACATTCTAACAGAGCAGTACAGTGGGGAATAGCAGACAAGTAATTTACTACACATCCTCCTTCCTTAGGGAACAACAGCAGAAGTAAAAGTAAAGACAAATAAGATACCTCTATATATCTTTAGCAAGAAGGTGCAACAATGAGGTGCACCTATCCACAGGTGTATTGCATGAGGCATCATGAATTTCACTGGCATTAACAGAAATGTGTTAAGATGCAAAAATAAGAGAAACATTAAAATTGCAAACAACATTACTACACACCCCATCCCCCTCCCTTAGGGAAAAACAAAGCATGGCTTAGATGAGAAAAAACCAATGCAACAAAGAAGGGCGGTCACCCCCACAACCTCCCCATACTCGGGTACACTACAGGGTAGACACCCTGTTAAACAAAGGTGGGTGTAAAACACAGACCCTTGGGAGAAAACAACATCCCCAATAGAGAGGTACAATAGGGGCTAGATACACTCTAGATAACAAGAAGAGTGCCACCGCAACAACAAACATACTCCAGAGAGAAAACGCTCTGTAAAGAAACACGAGGTCCCTTGGTAGAAGGCATGCTGACACTTAAAGAGGTCTAAACACTAGAGGAAAGCTTCCCACTCAAAGTTGTACAAGCGTGAAACCCTTGGCCACGAATTCCACGCAGGTAGACTTCGACCGGAGCATAGTGTCCACATGAAAGGAAGACCCAAGATAACGTTAGGAACCAACCAAAAAAACTTCACCAAGGAACACGACAGGGTACCAACCCATGAAAACAAAACAACCTCCCCTAGATAGGGTACACCAAAGGGTACACGCCCCCAAGAAAACTGAAAACTAAATTAGAGGCATTGATTACCCCCACAACCTCCCCAAAGAGATGGGTACACTACGAGTTAAACACTTACAAAACAACACGACTTCCCGCAGGTAGGGTACACCACAGGGTATTCACCCTGGGAACTGACATGAAGCATTGACTACCCACAAACACAACTTCCCCTAACTAGTATAAACCTAGAAGGGTACACCACCGGTACTAACCCTGGAAAAAAACACCCCGAAGTAAGGTACACCACAGGGTACTCACCCTGGAAAACAAAACTACAACCTCCCCTAAATAGGGTACACCGCAGGGTACTCACCCTGGAACACTGAAAACTAAATTAGAGGCATTGACTACCCCCACAACCTCCCCATGGAAATGGGTACACTCTATGTACTGCGACTAAATCAGGACACCCACCTTCTAATGGCACGCTACACAAGAGTAGACACACCCACAACCTCGCCAAAGAAAAAGGGTACATGCTGCGCTAACATAAAAGGGAAACTGAGTGCCACTAAAACCTCCACCCACCAATGCATATTTCATACTGTTGTCTGCGCAGTGCCCACAAAGGCAGGAGCGCAGTACTTGCCCCTGCCAGAATAGGAGCTGCAGGTCCATGCATTGTCTGTTCTGTTGTCTGCACAACCACCACATCTCCAAGAAAATTGTTCTTGCTCTTGCTTAGACAGGCAACTCCCCGTGGACTTTGTCAGGGGCATGAAGACAAGACCCAGCACTTCAGGGAATATGAAGTCACCGCTTGTGAAAATCGCTTCTCACCTCAGATCTTCTGAGCTCCCTGGCTCTACCCCCAGAGGGCACACCACCGTACCTCTCGATACACATGCGAAGACGACCTCCATGGAGAATCGCGCTCTTGACGACAACGCGGTCTCACGGCCCTCTGCTAGCGTTTCACGAGAGACTACACAATTGTTCAGAATAATGTGCAAAAGCCAAGCACAAGATAGCGGCACGCCTTCGACGCGGCGCCAGGTGGCTCATGGCACGTTTGTGCAGTAGAGCGTAGATAAGCAGCTGGGAGAATCTGAAAATGCCGGAACGTCACAGAAGAGACAGGCATCACAAGAGCGGTAAGACTGCGCACGTCGAGTGTGTGGGCTCGTGGCTCGTGTTTGAAAGGCAACAGTTCAACTGCCATGTGGCACATGGAACACTAAGAGTGCACATAATAGCGAAGAAAAGTGCCCCCACACATCGGCAAAACACAGTCCAGTCCCTTAAAACATGCGCGTATGCTCACCAGAGATGCCGCCCACGTGTAAAATCCGAACCCAAAAGCTGTGCTGCCATGAAGGGAGGTCCACACTGGGGCACACTCGGTAAAAGCAAGGCACCCTCCAAGGGAAAACACACAATCCTCGCCTCTACGAACATTCGCAAGCGCTCACTAGAGATGCCGCTACTCAAAATACTAGATCAGTTCCGCAAATTCGCCGCAGCTGTCACTGAATCCACACCACTATCGACCTTGGATGTAGCTTGCCTATGTAAATACTGTCAGTCACTGCCAGGACTTTGTAGAAGACGCTGACCACAACGCTTCCCACTCAGAATGAGGGTCAGATCAAATAGGTAAACACCGCAGGCCACAGGGAAGACCGTCGCTGGAGAGACTGCATCAGACGTCTTCCAGATGGCAGCAGGGTGACAGCAGGCTCACCATTGACACACGCCCAGGCTGCCCAAGTTTCCCAGACTTCCCAGGCAGACCAATACAGAGCGTCTGCAAAGAAACTCGGCAAACCTTACAGGGCTTGAGGGTGTAGCTGGAGATACAAAACACTGTTGAAAACTCCCAGGTGACGGCAGACAGATGAGTGACAGCAGACCAAACGCCCAGGTTGCAGGCTGTCCAGATGGATCAGGACACTGGTGGGGCTGACCAGGGTGTTACCTTTAAGCTTCAATTGACATTTTGAAAGTCCTTAATGTCCATAGATCTTTGTCTTTTGATTCCTTGATTCCTTAGTTGTCTTTACTCCTTAATTCACGCGTCAGTTCTTCAGATCGTCGCCAAAATTGTTGTAAAGGAAGATACAGAGTCCATCTGTACATGTAGGTTACTTCTTTATTAGTAGCTTGGTTCCAGCATAGGTGGTCAGGATGACAGGAGGAGAAAGATGATACAAAGATAGCCCCACCAGGAGCAAGCTCCCAACAGCTCAGCCTGAGTTGACCAACTGACAATCTCACCCAGAGAGGCACTCAGGCATTCTATGATGTCATGAAACATACTAGCAGAGCAGTACAGTGGAGAATAGCAGACAAGTAATTTACTACATTTTCCAAGATGGCCGCTGAGCCCATGGCCAAAAACCCAGGTGACTCCCTTTGCAAAACCAGGTTGTTTTGTGATAGGTCATTTTGATGTCTCCTCAATACGTTTTGGGCCATTGCCTGTCGTGGGTACTTGAACCACCCACTCGAGTGAGGTTCCATTTTTATCGGAAGACCTCAGGGAATGCTGGGTGTTAGGAAATTTGTGTCAGCCCGGTGATCCTACAAATTTCCCACACAGAAGTTTGAGAAAAAAGTGATTTTTTAATCAAAATTTGAGGTCTGCAGGGGATTCTGGGTAGAGAAACGTTGGGGGATCCACACAAGCCATACCTTCCTGGACTCGCCCGGGTCTCTAGTTTTCAGAAATGTGTGAGTTTGGTAGGTTTCCCTAGATGGCCGCAAAGCACGGGACCAAAAACTCATGTGACCCTCCTTGCAAAACCAGGTCATTTTCGGATACAAAGGGGACATCTGTGTTTTTGGCCCCGGGGTCAGCAGCCATCTAGGGAAACCTACCAAACCCACCCTCTGAAAAGTAGAGACCCAGGGGAGTCCAGAGAGGTATGGCTTGCTTGGATCCCCCAACGTTTCCCTACACAGAATCCCCAGCAAACCTCATATCTTGATGAAAAAATCAAATTTTTCTCAAATTTCTGTGTGGGAAAGTTCTTCAATCTACAGGGATCCACAAATTTCCAACCACCCAGCATTACCCCAGGTCTCCTGATAAAAATTGTTACCTCACTCGCGTGGGTGGGTCAAGTACCTACGACAGGCAAGGGCCCGAAACGTATGAGGAGACATCAAAATTACCTATCATAAAACAACCTGGTTTTGCAAGGGGGGGTCACCTGGGTTTTTGGCCCCAGGCTCAGCGGCCATCTTGGAAAACTACCAAACCCACACATTTCTAAAAACTAGACACCCGGGGGAGTCCAGCGAGGTATGGCTTGCATGGATCCTCCAACATTTTCCTATCCAGAATACCCTGCAAACCTCAAATTTAGCTGAAAAATCATTTTATTCTCAATTTTCTGTGTGGGAAAGTTCTGAAATCTACGTTGATCCACAAATTTCCTACCAACCAGCGTCCCCCCAGGTCTCCTAATAAAAATTATTCCACACTCACGTGGGTGGGTCAAGTACCCGTGACAGGCAAGGGCCCAAAACATATCGAGGAGACATCAAAATGACCTATCACAAAACAACCTGGTTTTGCAAGGGGGGTTACCTGGGTTTTTGGCCCGGGCTCGGTGGCCATCTGGGGAAACTACCAAACCCACACAATTTGGATGTTCCGGGTGTCTGATTTTCAGAAATCTGTGGGTGTGGTAGGTTTCCCCAGATGGCCACCGAGCCCGGGGCAAAAAACCCAGGTGACCCCCTTGGAAAACCAGGTTGTTTTGTGATAGGTCATTTTGATGTCTCCTCAATACATTTTGGGCCCTTCCCTGTCGCGGGTACTTGACCCACCAACATGAGTGAGGTATCATTTTTATCAGGAGACCAGGAGGAATGCTGTGTAGAAGGAAATTCGGGGATCCATGCAGATTCCAGAACTTTCCCACACAGAAATTTCAGAAAAAAGTGATCTTTCTTCTAAATTTGAGGTTTGCAGGGGATTCTAGGTAGGGAAATGTTGGGGGACACACCCAAGCCATATACCTTGCTGGACTCCCCTGTGTGTCTAGGTTTCAGAAATGTGTGGTTTTGGTAGGTTTCCCTACATGGCCGTGGAGCCCCCTTGCAAAACGGGTACTTGACCCACCCACACAAGTGAGGTACCATTTTTGTCGGAAGACTTTAGGAAATACGGGGTGGGTGGAAATTTGTGTTCCACCCAGATTCCAGAACTTTCCACCACAGAAATGTGAGGAAAATTAGTTTTTTTTGACAAAGTGTGAGGTTTATAAGGGATTCTGGGTAACAGAACCTGTTGAGAGCCAGACAAGTCACCCTATCCTGGATTTTTCTGGGTGTCTAGTTTTGAAAAATGTATAGGTTTGCTAGGTTTCCCTATGGGCCGGCAGAGCTAGGGTTCAAAATCTACAGCTAGGCACTTTGCAAGAAAAGGGTCAATTTTCACTGTGAAAATGTGGTGTGTCTATGTTGTGTTTTGGGCCATTTCCTGTCGCGGGCACTAGTCCTATCTACACAAGTGAGGTACCATTTTTATCAGGAGACTTAGGGTAACACAGAATTGTAGAGCAACTATTATTACCTATTGACTTTCGATGCCTTCCAAATGAAAGACAATTTGTAAAAACGAAGTCACTTTGAAAAATGTCCTATAATTGTCATGCTAGTATGGGTACTCACAGTTTCGGAAATGTGCGAATATCTACTGTTTCTAAACTCTATATGTTGTTCCAATTTCAGAAATACATAGGGGTCTCTCATACCGATTTCTCCGTGTATATATTTTCCCAAATGAATTGTTCTATACCTGGTACATAATAAAAAACCATTGCAAGACTCTGCTCAGTTATCGGCTCTGGGTTCGTCGGGATCTTGGTAGTCCTATATATCCCCACAACCAGAATCCCCACAACCAGAAAGGTCCAGTGGATGTAACGGTATATTGCTTTCAAAGAGCTGTCATAATTAAAAGAAGTTACAGGTGAAAACGTTGGCACAAATGGCTGTTTTTTTCAACTAATTTAAAATGTTTCCTACATTCAACTGTTAGTTTCTATAAAGAAACCTTGAAGAATCTACACTAATGGCCTCTTGCTGAATTCAGAATGTTGTCTACTTTCCTAAAATGTATAGCTTTCCAGGATCCATTATTGGTTTCATACGCATTTCTACCATAACTGGAAGAAGGTTGAAAGCACAAAAAATAGCAGAAATAGGCTATGTCCCAGTAAAATGCCAAAACTGTGTAAAAAAATTGTAGTTTTCTGACAAAAGTCTGTCAGTCCCTAAAAGCTGGGAAAATTGTGATTTCAGCACCACAAACCCTTTTTTGATCCCATTTGCAGGGAAAAAACCAGACTGTTTCATTTGCAGCACTTTTTTCCAATCCCCCCCCCCCCCCCCAAAAAAAATGAATTTAGCTGTATTTTGGCTAATTTCTGGGTCTCCTCCAGGGAAATCCATAAACCCTACATACCTTCAGAATTCCCATGATGTTGGAAGAAAATAACACAAATTTGGTGTGGATACCTTATGTGGTCAAAACTTTACAGGGGCCTAAGCGCTCAACTACCCCAAATAGCCCAAAAAATAGGCTTAGCACAAAGGCCTAGCAGCGAAGGGGCTAGACATCTGTTGACAACTCTCCCCACATGAGAGGCCACAAAAAAAGTGATGGTGGAAAAACAAAGCAGTTTCCTGTGCCACTATTTGTCAGACTATTAAACCTGAGCTACCCAAAGCACTTCTCCCAACAGGCTTCGAGCTTAGTCGTTTCCTGACTCCTTTTGTCTTTTGGGCTTCACAGAACAATCATGCGAAAAATGCCCCTGCTTCCCACAGAATAGACACAGCTTTTTATCCCTGTGTCTTTACCGTTCTTCTTCACTTAAACACCCCTTTATGCTGCTAATTTGAATTGTTTCTGGTTCGTCAGAAGATTTCTCAAGATTTACTTTCTTCTCTTTATATAACTGAATTCTGTTATCTTTCCCTTCGTTCTTCACTTAACCGATGATCTAATTTGATTGCTTAGTCAAGAAGAACATTACAAGACTCAGGAGAATCTACTATTTGAGCTAACATATCCTTTAAATCCTCCCTAAGTCCTCTATAAAATTAGGGCACAACGTTTAGCCTCAGGCCATCCTGCTTCAGCAACTAATCTATTGAAACTAGATAACTATGCAATTAAGTATTTAGATCCTTGTTTGATATTCAGGAGCTCTGTATCAACTGATTGCACGGATGAATGCCTGTCAAATAACCTTCTCAATTCATCCTTGACAGCTGTGTAATCATACAGCATCGGGCATTGCTGTGTACCAAAGGGATTGACCACGTGGTAGCAGTGCCACACAAATAGAATAAAACAAACAATACTTTAGCCTGTTCGGTAGGAAAATACGCAGCTCTGCACATGAAATGAAATTGACATTGATTAATGAAAGCGGCAAATTTTGTGAGATGCCCTGTAAAATAAATGTTAAGGAGGGGTTAAGGGAATAGCTGGAGGGGTTGTGACTTGAATAACTGGGGGTGCTAACCGCCCCCGCTTCCCCAGAAACAGTGTCTGGAGGAAACAGATTTCCTGCAGCTCCCGTACTGACCCCTGCAGCAGTATTAGGAAAAGTACTCTACTACCAGGTATCTCCGCTAAGTGTAAGGGCTTGAGTCTCTTTCTGTAAATTCCCTACCATATAGGCTAAATCTGCAAATGTTATCTGATGTGTTTCCATATCGCTCTGGTGGAAAATATACATGGGCTTCGTGTTCTGTCAGTTCTCACCTGTGTTTCCACGAGCGAGATAAAAAACAAGATGCTTGATCCCAACTTCCGTGCAACACCAAGACGGACCAACTATGTCAAGGCATGTCGTGGTGAAAGGGGGAAGAGGGGAAAAAGGGAGAAAGAAAATACCGGTCCCATGAAGGCAACTCAGAGAGGTTTAGTAAGGTCCCAGGTATCTCTATATGTTCCCTGTGTATGAAGAACAGAGAAATGATGTTGGTAGGTGTGAACCCTTCCTACATGTAGGCAAGACCAGTATACTCCACTATATCTCAATGCTCTTTCATGCATTAGCTACCTGTATCATTCCCCTCTTTCGAAATTCAAGGAATGACTGTGTACACAGGGTTTGTATACAATCAATGGAAACAAAAGCAGAGAAGACAAGGGCATTTGGAACATATGAATGTTGAAATAACTCTTGTAGAATATGAATGAGTAAACACCCTACCTACCTATAAGCATTCTGTGACATGCGTATAAGTAAGCCCAAAAACCATAACAATCTCCAAAAGAGGAATATAGGAAACAAGTGTATTATTTTTTTTATTTTTAAAAAAAATATTTTTATTTGCATTTTCAACACCGAAACATAACAAGCATGTCAGAATGAATCGTCCAACACAATCTACCCCGTCACTACCCTCCTCCCCCCATCCCCAGCGCCCCTCATAGCCTAACAATGCCATAATAGAGAGGGAATCACCATCCATCATGTGCCTGAGCCGCCTCCAAATCCCTTCCACATACCATGAGATTGACCAAGTATCCCCTCTCCCCCTTCAAAGCCCCCCATCCATGCCATAATAGTGTCTCCACTTCCCCCACACTCTGGAAAATTTCTTCGGGCAGCCTCTCGCTGTGTATGTCACTCTTTCAGAACAACTGTATTCTTATTCCTAATTCCTGATCCCAAAAAACTAGAGCACAAAAATAAGTGCAGGGCTAAAAAACAGGAGGCAATGTAACATCAAAAGAACCTCTCAAGCATTCTCTTTCTTGCTTATATAGGTCAAGAGAAAGGCTGCACAGTCAAAATGGGATCTCCAACATGCTGAGAGCAATGTACAGATAAGTATATGCAACCAGACTTTACTAGCAGCGGAAAGCGCATTACCACCTGAAAGGAGGGTGAAGCTTAAAGTATCTTTGTTGTTTCTTTTCATTTTTGCAGGTGAAATCAGGATGAGCTATGTAGGAGGTCCAGGAGCAGCGAAAGGAACCGCCGACAGCCCGACAAGGACGAGACGGCAACGTGACCCGGAAGAAAAGGTGAGTGAGTACAGGGTGGAAGAGACGTGAATCGTCCTTCTGCCCTTGACAGCCGGCTTCCTTCTGTTTCTGCTCTGCCCCTGCCGCACACTCGACCAGGCGCGGAGCACTAGCGACAGAGCCTGCCGCACATACGTGCACTGTGTGGCATGCACCATGTCATGCGTGACACAGACACACACAAGTGCAATTGTAGGGGGGCATGTTCCCCTTCGCACGCACCTCCATGGGCAGATTCCCCCAAGAGTACTGTTAGGGCCCCCTTTCTGCATTTCTGCCACCCTTTTTATGGCGGGATCCCCACCATGAAATTGGCAGTGGAAATGCAAGTCTTAATATGCTCAGTAGTGCGAGCATCAGCACCGCCAGCATATTCAGGCCACTTTCCTCAATGCCACCACAATGGACTGCTGGATTCCGACGGAGGTGGTGGTCCCTTTACCACCATCGTAATACAGAAGTCGCACCGCCGGTGTGGTGGTGGTCAGACAGCCAACGCGAGTACTGAAGTCCAATGGACCGCCATACTCATAATAACACCCTCGGTATTGTTTTGTCCTATTTTTGTATTTGTTGCCATTTATTTAATTTTATTTCTTTATTTTTGTATAATTTCTCGACACGTATCTGTTATTAAACAAATATACTGCAAACAAGCTTTGACGTATCTACGTTGCCTTTATGCACGTGAGATCAACATTCAATTATTTAAATGGCTCCAAGCGTTGGGATAGCCTGACAGGTATCATGGGGGTGGAGGCAAATAATGTTAGATAAGACAGTAAGATAATATATATAAGCTTCAGGTATGGTCCCAAGGAGTAGCAACTGTACCATTTAACTCATCTAGGGCTGTGTGCTGGCATTATTTGTATTTACATGATACATATATGGATTGGAAGGACAGCTAGCCAACCCGAATATGGATGTCCCTCTTGTTAGGACCAGTCCTGTTCCTGCGTTACTTTATACAGATGATGCTGTGCTTATTGCCAGGATGCTACATGAGCTTCAGAAACTGATTAACAAATTCACTACCTTTATAACAATTCTAGAGCTAAGAGTGAATCAGTCAAAGAGCAACTTAATGGTCAATGGACCAAAGAGGAATAGAAACAGGCTTTTTGTGGTATATAGAACTAAAATAACACCTGTTCCAACCTTTCATTACCTGAGGATATTATTTGACAATAACTGCACTTGGAAGCCCTTATGATGTACCTCAGCATCAAACTTCTCTAGAAGTGTGGTGACACTGTTTAAGTTTAAGGAAGTTGGGATGCAAACCCCTCAAAGAACTAGTGAAAGTTTCTAAAGCAAAATGCTTATCAATAGCCACTTATGGCTCTGGATATGGGGAATCAAGGATTACCCAGAAATTAAGAGAATTGGGAAGAGGTGCCTCAGAAGACTACTGGCAGTTCCTCAGAGCACTCCAACCCATGTTTGCCATTTAGAACTAGGCCTTGATTGTGTTTCTGACCATATGAAACTCGGCCCGCTTCTTTTCTGGCTGTCCTTGTAGACTAAACCTGAAATAGGTTTCAATAGTAGGGTTTTGCAGGACTATATGGAACTTGGGAAGACAATGAAGATCCCTCAACTATCCTACATAAAAAGGGTGAACTTCAGTTTAAATATCCCAGAATTATACACCAACCCAGAGCCCTTTGATGTGCAGTCAAACATAGAATGTTTACTTCTGGCATGCAGTAGGTACAATAGGAAATCCTCAGAAAGTCTTGAATCGACTGTATTATAGTACAGCTCTTAAAAATGTAGCCCGGGTATGGAATTAGTTTGAAATGTTTGAACAGCAGCAATGTCAGGCAGTGTATATTAAAAAAAAACACCTGTAGCATATGTAGGGGTGCACTCACTGGTGGCAATGCATACGAAAGTGAGCATTGTAATCTTCAGTATAGAAATGTTTGCAATAGCCTCACTTTTTATCGAGCACATTCTGCACGTTGATCTTATGACAAGCCTTAAATATAACTTTTATCAACAAAAAACAACATATCCAAGGCATGCTACCACCCGGGTTGGGTGGGAAGGAGGGAGAGAGAGGTAGGAGGGAAGAAAATGAAGTGGGGGGAGCTGGGCTTTCATCAGTGTGGGGAGAGCAGACAGGCACGTCCCAACAACAGGACTCAGTTAGTGCCTGTAATATGTCCATGGCTGCATTTGTCCCATTTTGTGTGAGGGTGCAGGTTAAAAGCCTTGTTCCTTCCGGGTCGAGTGTGGCATGGTAAGCACTCAGGGTGATCTATCATCTGACCTCGCCTCTACCCTCTAGAGATATGTTTGTCAGTCAGGAGGGTTGGTCGGTGCTGAGCTCCTGCCACCACCACTATTGTGTGCCTGCTGTTCTGCCCGTATACCAGACTGTAGTTCTGCCAGCCTTCTCCAAAAGGGTGGGGGGCGGGCGGGGGGTGCGCTGCTTCTTAGCACACGGTGATCCTTCGTTTGGCCAGGACCAACGCTAAGTCGATGAATTTAGTAATGGGTTTATGGCTGCTGAGCGGGAGGTGATGCCCAATAAGCAGTGGAGACCATCCCTCTAGATCGGAGAGCCTGAAGCTTCCAAGAGAACCCCAGTACCTCGTCCCAATATGCCACTAAGTGGCAGCATGTCCAGACCATGTGTAGAACATGTCAGTAGAGACCTGGCAGCGCGGCAGGTGTCGGGTACCCCGGATACATATGCGCCAGTCTCTCTGGGATGAGGTAAGTGTGATGAATGTAGCTAATTTGCATATATTTTAGCCCAGCATTTGTGGAAACTAGTTTTTAACCCTCTAAGCACTGTGTCCACTGTTTGTCTGTGGGTGTAGTGTTAAGAGCAGCATCCTAGTATTCACGTAGTGAGTGGAGTCCGGTTGTTATATCAGTGCACTGAAGTCTATAAAGGTATGTGACAGCCGGACGCCCACTCCCATGTGCTAATAATGCCTGGAGGAAGAGTGAGGTCATGGGTTCATCATGCATTTTGTGCCAAGTCTTGTGCAATTGTTGCGTGAGCGTGTCGTAGAAAAGGAAGGAGCCAGTGGTATGCCGTAGTCGTCCACCAAGCCTTCAAGCGTACTAAGGATTTTGTCTGTGAAAAGATCGCCCATGAGTCGAGGCCTGTCTCTGACCATGTGGCTACGTCAGGACACATCCGATGGTCGGAGCAGTCTGGGAGCGCCCATAACGGCAACTCCGATCCATACCGTGGGTGAGGAATGTGCTTGGCCGTATCTGTGAGCCAGCACGTTTTAGCTGTACGCATTAATATGTTCTCACCACCTTTGGGGACCTTCTCGATCAAACCCAATAGCCATCGTAGCACTGGGTCCGGTGCAAATTCACTGAACCAGTCCCCCATTTCTGACCTATTTTATCCAGCCAGCCATCTAGTGGGCCATTGCAGCTGGGCTGCAGCATAATAATATTTGTAATTTGGGACAACCAGGCCTCCTTTGTCCAGGGGAGTATATTATTTCATAAGGGCCACTCGTCTCCTGTCCTTGCCCCATATTAGTCCAATCTATGTCTAGCGTAGCTCCAAAAACACTCTATGAGGTAGTAGGACAGGGATGGCGGAAAAGAATACCAAACAGGGCAGTATCAACATCTTGGAGATGGCTATCCAGGCTGCCGGTGAGAGCTGCAGTGATGACCAAAATGGGAGGGAGGATCTCATCCCAGTTAGGGCCCTGCCTAAGTTGTGGTCCACCAGGTCTTTGTCTGAATGATAAATATGAAATTCTAGGGGCCCGATTCACAGAACTAACTTAAGACAAAATCCTAAGCTTACTACCATTTTGGTATTCACAGAAGGCACTTACTCATTTCGGTATTCACAGAAGTTAGTAGTCCTAACATTAGGACTCCTAAATGCCTTCTGTGAATACCGAAAGTCTTAAAGTTAGGATTTTTCTCAGTTTAGGAGTAGTGAAGTTAGGAGTCCTAAAGTTAGGAGGTTTTGCAGTGACCGGCTGGTCATGTTCTAGTGTTTATACAATAATGTGTTTCCACCAGACACTCCTCGAGGGCTGGCTTCCACACTCTCCCCACACGCATCCATCACAGGTGTCACCCGTCAGGTGATGCTGCTAATAAATGGAGCCGGGAGCACGTGCCCTGGGCCAGTTGCAGGCTATACCACTATGTGTCTGCGTCATGATCATCTCTGCACGAGGGATCTAACCCTTACAGGTACGACCTTCTGTTTGGAGACCATAAGTCTCCCATCAAAAGAAAAGGAGCTGCAAACATGAATTTAAATGTCAGAACTGCCCTGTGAGAGACACCCCCGCTCCAGCTGCTAAAGTGGAGTGTTCATGCCACCTCTGGTTAAGATGGTGGAGAAATAATTGTGTGTATTTGCCCAGACACAGAAATGGATGATATCATGCGTTGCAATTTTCACACCTTGTCCAGGGCAGGTGGGCTTTAGTTGAATCACAGGGTTGCCGTTTCCTTGTACTGTGGTTTCCCGCATTGACCTGCCAGAGGTTCCAACCCGTAATTTCACAAGACAGACGCTATGAAATTGTAAGGTGTATTCGTGAAAGTGGAGACAAAATATCTTGCCCCACCTGAAGAACAGGAAACGAGTTTATTAATACATTCAGGATCCTGTAGAAGTTGCTTATGTAATGAGACTGGTTTCTCAACCTGGCTTCTGCATTCTTGCCTATATATGTTGACAGGTTTACCTAAAAAAAGTAGCAAATCTTCACCCATAGCAGGACTCCTTGAATTTATGCACATTTTCATTTTGTAATTTGCAAGTAGCATCAGTAGTAGGCTTGGAAAGGTGTGCCAGTCTCAGGTTTTCAAGCCGTCTAATAAACGCCCAAAATGTTATAGCGTGAATGCTTGCAAGTAGCCTAACCAATAGTAATCACTCGGTGTAGCATTCCAAGCCATCTTTTATTGCCCAGGGTACCACTATGGATAGAGGGCCTGAATTCGGGTTTGGTGGACAATGTAAAGGCAGACATGGTAGTGGACGACTTTACATCCGCCACCCTGCCTTTCCTGCGCCTGCCAAATTTAGAGATGAAGACATCTCTGTAGATTCACAGTAACTGGTGTAATGGCAGTTCCTGTCAATACAGGAACGTTTCGTCGGACGGCTCCCTCAACATCACAGTCGGCCATCAAACTTTCCCAGTTTTTTTTTTCCAAAAACAAACTCCCAAAGCGAGTGCTTGTTTTTGAAAAATAAACAAACTGATGCCCCCTCTCCCCACACCATCTAAGGGCCCGATTACGAGTCTGGCGGTCCATGGACCGCCAGACTCATGGGGGCGCAGCAGTGTTCGTCTCCCAACCGCCTTATTACGATATGAGTGATGGGACTGCCACAGCCCCGCTGCAGCCACCAGCGAACCGCCATTCTCTGGCAGTGTTGCGGCAGTCAGGAGGCGGTAGTATGCTTGGCGGGACCGCTGCCTGTCCTGCCAAGCATATTACAAGTTTCCTCTGCACCACGGTTTTCATAGCAGACAACCGGGGTGGAGACTGTGCCTCCTTACGCCCAGTGGATGTACACCCTGTGTGCAGGTGGCCCAGTTCTTTCACGGCATGGACTTTTCATACCATACCATGCAGGAACTGTTTTTGGCATCCCCACTGCGGTGCCCATTTTTAGATGCACCACTGTGGGAATGCCAATAACTAGCCCGCCAGACAGTAGGAAACTCCTAATCTGGTGGACGGTCTGACCACAGCTTTGGCGGTGTGGCGGCAGGGTGGACCAGAGGCTCTGTACCACCAAAGTTGTAATCGAGCCCAACGTTTATCAGCAAAAAAAGTCATCCAACCATCCTCTCTAAATAGGCCAGATGGTCAGATGGCTTACCTCCGACGGTTACTATTCGGTCAGGCTGTTACAGGATGCTTTACACCAATGGAGTAAATTTTACTCTGCCGGCATAAAACTTGCAGCTGCTCTACTCAATATCAGGCGGTTGGTCCTTAAGTTCGGTGGACTGGGTACTCCTTCGCTGCTACAATGGAGTACCCTGTCTGCCAAACTCTAATTTAGCCCCAGAGGCCCATCTAATGCAAATCATTCCTAATCCTGCTCCTCATGGTAACAGTCTATCCTAAACCTTGGACATCTCACCCATTCACCCTATGGCCCATTCCTTTTTAAGTTGGGAAACTTGTGGTCCAAATCCCCTAAATCTCACTGACTAAGCAACGCTTCTACTCACAGTCCTTAAACACGCATCTGGCCTATGTACACAGAGAAGGTCCGGGTCTACGGTACACATAAAGCTTCACTTGTTTATTTCCATTTGAAATCTCAATACAATTTGAGGATGAATGGAATTCCTGCTGCATCATAAGTGAATGTGGCATAATTTCAGAAATTTCCGTAATAAGCATAACACATTATTCTCAAAATAACCAAAAACATGCCAGCGTAATTTGAAGTCACCCTGGCCTATTTAGGAGCTGCTTGATTTGCTCCAAAAAGTACTTATCTAAAAGGTTAATCCATGGAAAACCAAAAATCAGCACAAAATGCATACATTTGTAAATGGTCCCAAACCTTTATTTTCCTTCTTTTTCACAACTAAATTTCTGTGTTTAATCTTAAAAGCAACATTGCATTGAAATATGATCATTCAGGGCCCGATTAAGAGTTTGACGGTGCGCACAGACACCGTGGTGAGGACGCCTGACAGATTAGGATTTTCCTCTTGCCTGGTTGGCTTTTTTGGTGCCTTCCCTCAGCAGTGCCTCTAAAAACGGGCACCGCAATGGGAACGCCAAAAACAGCCTCTGCACGGCATGGACGAAAAGTCAATGCCATGCAGAAACTGGTGTGCATGCACACAGGGGGGCAAATGTTGTGCCCCCATGTGTGTATAAACATGCACAGGTCCTACAGGGCCCCCTTTGTTTCCTCTCTGCAGGGTTTTCATGGAGGAGGAACCACCATAAAAACCCTGGCAGACAGGAAACTTCTAATATGCTTGGCACGACCAATGCAGCCCCGCCAAGCATATGGATGCCTCTACACCGCCGCACCACTGCCAGGAAATGCCAGGTCCCTGGCAGCTGCAGCGGGGCAATGGCAGTCCCACCTCCCATCTCATAATAGGCCAGTTGGGAGACCACCACCACAGTGCCCCTACGAGTCTGGTGGTCCGTGGACTGCCAGACTTGTAATCAGCCCCTCAGTGTTTTCATTGGTGAAAGAGAGCATAAAGGATCCAGTCATCTCTATGTGCGTGTATGTGTGTATGTCTATATGTGTTAGTGTGAAGGAATGTTTGTGGGTGGGGTGAGTGTGTGTGTGTCTGCGTGTGCATGCATGTGTGTGTTAGAGGAAAGTGTACGAGAAAAGGAGAGAGAATGGGGCGTAAGTAAATAGGGAGAGATGAAGTATGCTGCAAATGAAAACCTTGAGATAAGATTAGAGAAGAGGTCATATAAGGCAGGAAAAGGTAGATGTGTAGGTGCCAAATGAGAATGTGTGGGAATTGTACATATCAGAAGAGGAAGGAGACTAAATGATAGAAAATATTTTAAGGTGAGGGTGTGGGTGAGGGTGTGTGAAAAAGAGGATGTATGTGAGACAAAGACAGGAGAAAATTCGGAGAAATGCAAATCATGGTGAGTGCCTAGGCTAGCACAAGCAGGGGGCTTATATTGCCAGTAGAACCAACAAATGTAGCACTCGTGTTGGGCTGCTGCAGAAAACTGTGTCTTCACTTAATGTGGCAGGAAACCTTGCACTGGTGGAGGCGGTGGAGAGGGATACAGAAGTAGGATATAGGAGGTAGTAAGGATAAATAAGTGAGAAATAGAGTGAGTGAGAGACTCGGGGAAAATGAACAGACTGTGACAGAGTATGTCTAAGAGATTAGGAAAAGAGAAAAGTTAACAGAGAGATAAGTGTGAAGGCAGAGTACGTAAGAGACGAATGTGAATAGAGAAATGAAGGTGAAGTAGGAGGAAGAGAAGAAGAGTCTGCGACAAGAGAGAAATGAAAGTTGAACTGAAGAGGTAAATGCATGAGAGAGGGAGAGAGAGAACAAGGGAGAGAATGGATAGAGACATAGAATGTAGGCAGGATCCAACCGGCCAGGATATGGCGATCATGATTCGTCTACCGTACAACCTAAGAGGAAATATTGATTGGTGGTTGTTCAATGATCATTTGACATTGAACTCCCCTCTATCTTTCCTAGATCCTATAGTAATAGCTGCATATGTCAGTGCTGGGGTGCAGGCTTGGAACCCAAACAGTTCAAGGCAAGTGGTCTTGCAAAGACCAGAGACAGTCTTCAATCTTGAGGGGGACATAACCCATTCTTCTAGCTGTAAACATGCTTCCCCTGTGATGATCCATAGCAAGTTTGTGTTATTCCAAACAGACAATCGACTTGCCAATGCTTACATACACTGGCAGGGTGGGGCAAGAAGTGGATATCAAGCCCAGAAAAGCAAAGGAGAACGGCCTTGGAAGTACCTTGATGGGGTAGAGAATGTGGTGGCCGGTCAGCTGAGTTGTGAGTTTTGTTAGTTAGCATGTGTACAGATGCATAATGACAGCTTGTGGCATGCCCTTTATAGATCTCTTGCCACTGTGGGGCAATGTGTTACTTTTATTCTTTTTCACAAGTCATGGATATAGGATGCATTGTCAGTCTAATGGCTGAAGGGCTTGTTTTATGTGTTCCCTCCAATACCCCTCCTCCAAAGGGCACTTAAAAAGATTCAGATGAAGCAGGTTCAGGAACTTCTAACTGCACTTTTCTGGCTTAGGAGACCTTGGTTTCCACTTTCCACTTCTGGCACATCTATCAACAGAACCACAGATTCCTCTACCAGTGAGCCCTAATAATCTGAAATTATATCATATTAGACATCTCTGTGTCTCAGGCGAACTGCATGGAAATTGAGACCAATACCGAATTTGAGTCAGTAGTTACAGGTGGAGTCCACTGGTACTCGTTAATGGAGACTGGCACTTATTTTTCCCTACAGACTTTGATCCAGTGCAAGAAAGAGAAAAATACAAAAGGGAAAAGCAGGGGAAAGGGAAAGATGGAAAACCGTGGGAAAGGGAGAAGGCAAGGGTGAAAAATAACCCACATGATTGAAACAAAGAAGCAGCTTAAATCTGTTGGTGGATTAAAGGCATGAGGTGAAATTAAGACTATGCAGCCTTGGTGTTCAGCACCCTAACATTCGTTAGCGCCAATCTCAAGCTTCCTAAAATAGGTTTGGGCCCAGCACTTATGATTTTACCAATGAAACCCTGAAGGTTAACCTTGGGTACTCAGGGTAGATGGATGCAGATATTTAAGCAGAGCTTCGTACTCAAGGGATTGTAAAACATTTTCTTCCTTGTGTGATACAAGCGGGTTGCAACCAATATCTTTGATCCATGCCAGATTTGGACATTTCCAGATTCTTAAAAGAGCTATCTATTGCAACATTAAGTGCAATGGGAAGTCAGAAACTCTCTTAGGCCACACACTTATCCCATAACTTCTATTGCAGAATTGGCCTACAGACACTTGAGGAGTTCATTGTGACACATCATGTAATCAGTACTCAACTACCTTCAAAGGATTTCATATTAGTTGAACATAATCTACTGCATCATCCTTTTGAGTTTAGGTTAATTTGTCACTAGTGTGGTATAGAAATCACGGCCATTAGAAGTGTGTTGATCCAGTGTGAAGGTCTCCATTGCTGGAGGTTAGCAGTATTGATTCACTGCAGTCAAACAGTCTCAATTTCTTTTTCAATTCATTTATATTCAATTATCCAAAAAAGTTTCTGCATTAAAGGTGGATGCTGCTCCCTTGTGGTGGCAGTAAGGGCATTATTCTGAAGATCCCACTCTTGCTGACTGCCGTCCAATTATAGTGCAATATACTTAATTATAGATTTTAAAGCAAAGTTACAATCTCTTTAAGAACACAACAGATACTGCTACAAGTCACCAGAGACAGGATCTGACCTGTTTTCTCTTTCCCTGTAGAACATATTTTCAAACTTTGGAACAGGTCCTTGTGCTTATCTTCATTTTGAGGGCCTGAGCCCAGCTACATCTTCTGACTTGCCTGCCTAAACTAGAGGTTCCAGAATGACTTAGTCATGTAAGTACTTGTCTTAAAGTACAATTGCAATTAAAAGTAGTTGATTTCTAAATGTCAAAGGTGTGTTTAAGCAAACAGTGAACTAAGAGTATGCCAAAATAGGTGTTATAATGTGCAGTCTATAATTATAGTAGGTGTTGTGGGCTTGATTGATCAAAGCAGTGTTTGTTCTTTAAAGAATGTAAGGTTGGACTGCACTCTCAGGTTAGATTTCAGGGCTTTCCAGGGTAAGGAGTCCATCACCTTGAATGACCTTCATCTATAGTTAATGCATTTGTTTAACTTCTTGGCAGTCCCCTGGTGAAAGCATCTTTGTATTAAGATGACAGAGGCAACTCATGGACACATTGATCTGAATTACATGGTTAGCAGGGGTTCTTAGAGCAAAGAGATGATACAGAGTATGCATGAGGTGTATAGAAAAGAAAAGATCAATTTTTAAATTGTGCATGTAAAATTAGCAAAATTTGCAAACTGTGTAAAATGCAAACTTCGCTATTTTACATGATAAAATTTTGCATAATATTTTCTTGTGGATTTCTAGTCTGAGCAAACTATGTTTCGCCTAGAGACAATTTCTATTCGAGCTAGTGTCCTACTAGTATCTTCTTGACTTTTTCACACAAGGAAAGCCCTTGCGTGAAAAATTCAAACAAAAGACATTATGCACCATTCACATAATTTCACATACATTTAGTGAAATTTCAGGAAACAAAATTACCCAATTTTGCACACCTTTCATGAAGATCAGGTTTAACTTTTACAGGGTTATGGTGGTATTTGAGCCACCCATGCAGTTACCTATCAGGACATTGCACCTTAAATATGATTATGGTTTTCACAGGCAGGAAGTGTATTTCTCTTAGGTCTGAAGCAAGTGGTTGGAATTTCTGTAAATAAGTTGTTGTTGTTGTTGCTGTTGTTATTCTTATTATTCTTATCATCATCATCATTTTTTCTGAAGTCTGTTTGAAATTTGTCATTAAATAGCTTGACTTAAGGTTTATTGTTCTTCATTAACCTGAAATCTTACATCAAAGGTAAGGTGTAAAGAGTATGGGACCGATTCACAGAACTAACTTAAGACAAAATCCTAAACTTACTACTTTTGGTATTCACAGAAGTTAGGATTTTGTCTTAAGTTTGTCTTAAGACAAACTTAAGACAGACTTAAGACAGATTTAAGACAGACTTAAGACAAACTTAAGACAGACTTAAGACAGACTTAAGACAGACTTAAGACAGACTTAAGACAAACTTAAGACAGACTTAAGACAAAATCCTAACTTAAGTCTGTCTTAAGTGTTTCTTAAGTCTGTCTTAAGTCTGTCTTAAGTTTGTCTTAAGTCTGTCTTAAGTCTGTCTTAAGACAAACTTAAGACAAAATCCTAACTTCTGTGAATACCAAAAGTAGTAAGTTTAGGATTTTGACTTAAGTTAGTTCTGTGAATGGGGCCCTATGTGTCTTTGAATTTAATCTGATGTGTAGCTGGTAGTTTATGAATGGCTAGGTGGTAGAGAAGGTCTGTTGTTGGTGATTCTGTTGGAATCGTCAGAAGGTGTCGGTTAAGATGCCGAAAGCTTTGAGCTTCTTATTGTCGTATTGGGAGTGGCACTCTTACCTAGTAGCATCAGTGACTATAAAAGTGTCCATGTGTGTCTGACTAACTTAGACACTTGATTGACAAGTACAGCTCATCAGTGCACCAAACATTGCAAATCCTTGCACCTGCAAAACCTCATATCACACTTGTTAGCTTTAAAGTGGGGTAAGTGTTTTTATTTGAAGGAAGTATTCATTTGTCTTTCCTCTCCCATCTGAGGACTATGGAAGAACTGTTTCTCTCTCACATGTCCCTTCAAAGAGACAGATGACACACTCACTCAATCATTCAGAAGATATTAATGCTTTGACACTTTCATCTTGTTGTTTACCTTCCAAACATTCCCCTTGCAGCACAAATACAGGTAAGCCATTCCTCATTACTCATTCACTCAGTCATCGCAGTCCTTCACTCTGTAGGCCCTGCAAGACCAACATGAACAAGAGGTATGTCAGCTAGCAGAAGAAAAGCCTTGGTGTGCTATTACGTTCATCCTGCTGCCCTCTAGTAACGCCACACAGCACCTGCAGCATAATAATTGGACTAGAAAGAGGGCTGTCCTATGCAAATAATGTCCTCCCTGGCTTACTTTCTTCTGAAACGGTTGACGGCTTTGCGCTGTGATACTGCCTCCAACACATCCAAATTCAAAAGCAGCCTATTTATCTTAGGCTAAGGGTTTGCCACTCGAAGTCCACACATGGGGAAGTCACCCTCATTTAGCAGGGTCCTAAATTGCCTGCAGTCATCCATAGAGAACCTGGGCATTCGTGGGCATTTGTGGGCATCCTCCAAAGGAAGGAAGGGGGTGTTTAAAGCCCCAGTGCCAGGGAATCCCATCCCAGCCCAGCCCAGCCCAGCCCCGCCCCGCCCCGCCCCGCCCGCCCCGTGCTGTGTTGTGATGCTCTAATCCCTTCACCCGATGCGGCAGGCATGATGCAGACCTGCTGAAGCAAAGGCGTGACTCTGCCCTTTCCCGCCTCTTGAAGAAAATAACCTTTCTAACTTCTTACTGCAACTAATAAAGAGACTTTCACTTGCCTCAAACTTTGCCCATCGTTTCATTAGCCAGATCTCATACTTGACCTGTATTCCTAACCAACCTCACAGGCACCAAACCCCTGATTTGAGAGATCAGCTCACATCAAAAGGAAAACTTATCAGCATACCACCTATTTTACTATCAGTCTAGCACTTTCCTCGCAATCATGTGCTCAGTTATACCCCTGGAGGCCCCATTTGCGCTCTACAATATACCTAAGTTAAAGGAAAAAGAATGATACATTGATGAAGGAAGATAAGGTTTTGCCCCTATTGCACCTATTTGAGAAGAAGGGGGATGGTAGAAGGTCATGGGGAAAAGATTTGTAATTTTGGGGCACACGTGCCAAAAAGGTTTACCACTTTTCTCCTCCGTTTTTCCATGTGAAAAAAATAAAGTTAGCAAATGAAAATAAAAACACTGTTTGAAAATGTACCACCTTAGGATACTTAGACAGCATTGGCAGGATTCGAACCCCCTTCCTCTGAGACACTTCGCCACTAGAGGTACAAGACTTACCATTAAGCTATAGCTCCTTGGTGATCATGGTCATTGCAGTAGTAACTATAAGCAACATACAGGCCCTGGAGTCGTTGCCTTTGGCTTCTATTGCACATGATAAGGATGATCATGATATAGGGACGATTTGATAGGCTATAGACATGGAAACCAGTCGTGCTCGTCATTCTCAACCACTGCCCTGCCTCTGTCAGTTTCCACTGGGGTTTGGACTGGCCTCGGTTGTGCAAGTTTAATAGGCAAATTTGATTTCAAGTATCTCAGTGTCCAGACTACCTGCCAATACTGCGTGAGGCTTCTGCTTCTCCCATGTGGCCTTTGTTCTTACTTCAGGGATTTCCATAAACTTTACCACCCTTATATTAAGCCCTGTAAGTTCTGGGTTAAGCGCCACAATGATGCCTTGCCTGCATTTTCGAACAACTGCCTGTTTGAAGATGCTCCGCAGCACCATTCTGCAGGTTTGGACAGCATTACGGAGTGGAGGCAGAGGATGTGAATTAAGCTTTCTTTTTACACACCACAGAGTTTGTAGTTTGTCTTGGCCAGTTTTAGCCAGTGGGGTAGTTGATCTAGAGCTGGCTGGATACCTAGGTGAAGGCACATCATTTTGAGGTAAAGGTGGTTTGGAAATCCATGCTTGTGGCTTTAGAGAGTGGTAAGAGTTAATACTTTGCTAGGCGTAAGCACTCGTTGTCAATTGTGTTTGTCTTCTTGCTTAGAAAGAAGCCTGGTGTCTCTGGAATCACAATTTAAATTCCTAGCATATGGTGAAGTTGGATTTTAAATTGAAATTCTGGAAATGCCACATGCCTTAGCCATTTTGTTCCTGTAGCCAGTCTCTCGTCACATGACTGGGGGAAGCTGACAGTTGAGCGTGGTATACTGATACTGCTTCTCATTGAGCTTCGAGTAGTCCTCCTACACAGCCACACACAATATGGAGCTTAGGTGTGCTGGATGGACCATCGTTGGCAGGATGGTAGGGAGAAGCTGGGCACGGCACACTTACACCTGAATGGGTTGTGTCTTGCCTCCACACAGATGGCTGCATACATCCTGTAGCTAGTCTGGAGCCAGGGAAGAGAAGGGACTTCAAAGAGAAACCTCAAGAAGCTTCTCACCCACTTCAAAGGCATAACTGGGTATAAATACTGGACCTCAGACACCAACTCTTCAGTACACTTAGGGACCTGTGGATATTCTGCCAGGAAGAAGGATTTCTGTGTTGCTAAAGGACTGCCACCCTGCTGGACTCCTGCTTTACTGTGCTGACCTACTGCCTGCTGCTATCCTGCCTGGGTGCAAAGGACTGGACCTGCATCTCTTGAACCCAGAATCCAGAGTCACTCCGAGGGCTAGTTGGCTTGCCTCCTGATCTGAAGCCTCAGGAACATAACAGGTTTCCAACAACTTTGCATTTGCACCTGGACTCTACCAACTGTTAATCTACCCTGTCAAGAAGCCCCCCCCCCCGTTCCTGGACCCTTGGAAGTGGGCTTAAGGAGCTTGACCAGCCTCTGTGGAGCCAGCAGAGCCGACACATCATCTCTGCTGCGCGGCACAAACTTGAGTAGAACTGATGCATCTCCGCTAATGCTGGATTGGACCCATAGAAAAGACTTGCACTATTTTTGCAGACTGCATCGCCTTCTTAACTGCCACTGCACAATGCATCCTCTTCGGCTGCATGACACATCTTCGACGCAGATCCACACAATGTTCCTGAACCAGGATTAAAGTTATTCTGTTCAACAGGCCTAACTGGGTCCCTGTGGCCGGCACAAGCTCCTTCCAAGTCGGCCTGAAAATGTCACTTAGTTCTAGTCCAGCACGACCATATATCCACAGATGGCGCTTTACACCTTTTGGCGCTATTTTCTTTAAAACATTTAAAATTCAATATCCCCTGTTCTACTAATTGGATTTTCGTCACTTTGGTCTTGTTTTATTTATTAAACTATTCTCTGTTGTTCTAACACTGTAGTAGATTCCTTATGAGATGTGTTTTCACTGTGTTACTATTTGAAGTGTTGAACAAATGCTTTACACACTGCCTCTATGTTAAGCTTTAGTGCTATGTGCCACGCTTCGAGGGGGTTGTGCACAGGTTAATTTGGGGTTTGCTTCTGCTTTACCCTGACAAGGAATGTGGTTGCTTCTTGACCAGGGCTCACACCCCCATTCGAACAGAAACCAATTACTTAGAGCATGATTTGCCAGCACAGGACACACTCCTTTTACTCTCTATCTCAATGTGACTTAAAGGGCCAATTTACTGGGTACTATTTTTTCTAATCAAGAAGGAACTTAACAAGCGAAAGAAATGTTAATGCACAGGGTGACAAAAGCCATAGGGGACAACATTGGAGATTTGCTATTTTCAGTGGGTCAATGTAGTGAATTTGGCGATGCAAGCAAAACCTAACTGATACCTACATTGTTGAGAAAGAGCATTTGAACTGGTGTCTTCTTGCTCTTGAACTGATAGCTTGGGCGAATAGTCTTTACTCATGTTTTGAAAGGAGTGAAAAGTATTGTTTTTATAAAAGTATCAGACATTTATTTAAGTAAAGGTTCAATAATATAGAGTTATATTATAGTTTATGAAACAATGCTATCGCCACCACATGCTCTAGATGTCTTACCAATCCATATCCGCCTGTGCACACTTGTTCTAAAGTGAGAACCCCAAAAGGTAAGTTATCTGCACCTGACATGTCGCTGAACACACCAGAGAATGGCCTGGTTGTGAATGTTCAGGCTGCTTGCCATGCCCTCACAGCCCGCATATTCATGCCATGGAAGGTGCCCAAGGCTGCCTTTCTATCTGTCTACCCCCACAGAAAAGACAAATCCTAAAATTTGGTAAAGAGATGCAAACATTATCTGCATTTTGGGTTCTCAGTACATGACCGAGCTCCCTCTCTCTGCCCTGACATCCACAGTGTAGGTGGGCTTCAGGTATGTCCCATAGGCTGTGTGGTGGTCTTAGATCATCATCTGCACCCAGTCTTCCTTTCCACAGTACACACAAAGCATGGCCATTGTTCAATGGGCTCTTTGTTTAGGGTGGTGGCATTGAGCAAAGCCCTGCACCTGGTCCCTAGGCCCACACATTCACCAGGGCAACTCTTTCAGCCGGACCCACAAGCTTTTAGTGTTAGACCAGGCCGTCAGCTGTACCTTCCTCCCTCTCCCACTTGCCTCACTCTTGAATCTCACTCAGTATGCCAGGTCTTTCTGAAAATGTAGAACATTTGCTGTGATTTGATGTTTCTTATCCATCAGACACTTAAGGTCTGGATTGGAATGGATCTATTTGTGTGGTTGAGCTGGCAAAACAGCCATGTTTTTTTAGTCATGAATAAACAAAGTGAAAGGTCACAACGATTACCCTACCCGCCACAGACAACCGATGCAGGATTGGTACAGTCTCATTGACAAGATGTATACTTTCAGGGTTTCTCTAATAAATGTATTGTCACACTTTCCACTCATCATACTGAAGAGAGAGAGTGTGTGGGTGGGTGGGTGCGTGCGTGCGTGCGTGCGTGCGTGTGTGTGTGTGTTTTTTATTGCCCACTGGCAGACTAGTTCTGCCACTGCTTTAAATGGTAAAAATAAGTGTAGGTATTCATTAAATTGAGATAGGGGCGTGGCTAGTGGGCGGGGTTAGAGGCGGGGCGAGACATGATGATACTAACACATTTCTATCGAG
The DNA here is from genome assembly GCF_964204655.1 of Triturus cristatus. Lineage (NCBI taxonomy): Eukaryota > Metazoa > Chordata > Amphibia > Caudata > Salamandridae > Triturus > Triturus cristatus. The sequence goes on from NC_140594.1 coordinate 1,102,274,093, forward strand.
TATTCATTTTGCCCGTGCATTTCCTTTGATAGTAGTTTCAAGCTTCCCATATATGCGGGTTAACAGCAGCATATGATGATAAAGAGTGGTGTGAAGACCTGCTGGGAGCAGGCCCTAAATCATAATAGAGGGAGCTTTTAAATGAATGCAGTCAAGCCATCAACAGCACTACTCAGGCTAAGAGAGAGTTTGGAATAGCAGCATTAATAAAGAGCATTAAGCCAGTTGCAGGACATACCAAAACATTTGAGAAAAGTATCAATATAAACAAAACGTGGTAACTCATTACACAAAATAAAGACCGAACACAATATGTTAAGATTTCCTTGTTTTGCAATATTTGCAGCTTCTCACTGTCATACTGTTTCTACTTAGTTACTTTTAGCAAAATATTTCTTATACACACAGAAACAAGCAGAAAATGCACACACAAAAGCATTTCAAGCATTTCTTTAAAACTTCCTCCTGAGTGTGTCCAGATTCTCATCCTCTCTGAACTCGTTTTCCCTCTCACACTCAAACATACACAGTAGCAGGCAAGCACTCTCTCTCTCCCTCCCTTTCCCTCTCCATAAAAGGTACACTTGGGATTGTTACAACAAGCACAGTGTGAATGTGATTGACAGAGCAGGGCCTTAATGGGCCCTTTTCTATAAACACAGCAGGGCGTGAAAACTCCAAACAGGGACACCCCTTGCATAACGCACATGAGCCGCTGCTGAATGGTTCCGCAGTTACTCACCTACGAGCTAGAGAGGCGCTTTGGCTGTCAGAGTGCCGTACAGATCTGCTCCATTCTGACTGCCTCGAGCTCCGCAGCACGAGCACCAATTAGCTTACCTTCACTGAGTATCGCTACTCTCCTTAGCAGTGGAGAAGTGCTGGTACTCTGGTAAAATTAAGAAGTGCCGGTACTCAGTACCGGTGAGTCCCGGCCCATTTAAAGCACTGAGTTCTGCTCCTCCTCTATACATTCCGAGCACCTTATTCCATCAGTGCTGTTGTTGCTCTGTGTACACCGATGGATTAATTTCTTCAGAGCTGCCATTTCTCTCTCTACCACTGCCGGGTTATTTTCTCAGAGCTGCTGTTGCTCCGTGTACCACTGTGGTGTTATTTGCTTCATATCTGCTGTTGCACCATGTACCACTGTGATGTTATTTGCTTCATATCTGCTGTTGCTCTGTGTACCACTATGATGTTATTTGCTTCATATCTGTGGTTGCTCCCTGTACCACTGTGGTGTTATTTGCTTCATATCTGTTGTTGCTCCCTGTATCACTGTGGTGTTGTTTGCTTCATATCTGCTGTTGCTCTGTATACCACTACTGGGTTATAGAGCAGCTGTTACTTTGTGTACCACTGCAAAGCTATTTTCTTCACAGCTGCTGTTGCTCCCTGTACCACTGCTGGGTTATTTTTCTCAGAGATGCTGTTGTTCCTTGTACCACTGTGGTGTTATTTGCTTCATATCTGCTGTTGTTCCCTGTACCACTGTGATGTTATTTGCTTCATATCTGCTATTGCTCTGTGTACCACGGTGATGTTATTTGCTTCATATCTGCTGTTGTTCCCTGTACCACTGTGGTGTTACTTGCTTCATATCTGCTGTTGCTCTGTGTACCACTGTGATGTTATTTGCTTCATATCTGTTGTTGCTCTGTGTACCACTGTGATGTTATTTGCTTCATATCTGCTGTTGCTCCCTGTACCACTGTGTGTTTGTTGCTTCATATCTCCTGTTGCTCTGAATACCACTGCTGGGTTATAGAGCAGCTGTTACTTTGTGTACCACTGCAGGGCTATTTTCTTCACAGCTGCTGTTGCTCCCTGTACCACTGCTAGGTTATTTTTCTCAGAGATGCTGTTGTTCCTTGTACCACTGTGGTGTTATTTTCTTTATATTTGCTGTTGCTCTGTTCACCACTGCTGGGTTATAGAACTGTTGTTGCTTTGTGTATCACTGATGAATTATTTTTTTCATATCTGCTGTTGCTCTGTGTACATCTAGCAGTTCATTTTCTTCAGTGCTGTTGCTCTGTTCCACTGATGGAATAATGTCTTCATATCTGCTGGTGCTCTGTGTACCACTGCTTTGTGATAGAGTTTCTGATGCTCTGTGTACCACTGCTGGGGTTATTTTGTTCAGATCTGCCGTTGCTCTGTGTACCACTGCTTAGTTGTAGAGTTTCTGGTGCTCTGTGTACCACTGCAGGGGCTATTGTTTTCAGAGCATCTGTTGCTCTGTATTCCATTGCTGTTTATAGAACTGCTGTTGCTCTGTGTACCTCTGCAGGGCTATTGTCTACAGAGCTGCTGTTGCTCTGTGTTCCACTGCTTGGTTATAGAGTTTCTGGCGCTCTGTGTACCAGTACTTAGTTACAAAGTTTCTGGCGCTCTGTGTACCACTGCTGGGTTATAGAGTTCCTGGCGCTCTGTGTACAACTGCTTGGTTATAGAGTTTCTGATGCTCTGTGTACCAATGCTGGGTTATAGAGTTTCTGGTGCTCTGTGTACCACTGCTTGGTTATAGAGTTTTCGGTGCTCTGTGTACCACTGCTGGGTCATTGAGTTTCCGGTGCTCTGTGTACCACTGCGGGTCATTGAGTTTCCGGTGATCTGTGTACCAATGCTTGGTTATAGAGTTTCTGATGCTCTGTGTACCAATGCTGGGTTATAGAGGTTCTGATGCTCTGTGTACCAATGCTTGGTTATAGAGTTTCCGGTGCTCTGTGTACCACTGCTGGGTCATTGAGTTTCCGGTGCTCTGTGTACCACTGCTGGGTCATTGAGTTTCCGGTGCTCTGTGTACCACTGCTGGGTTATAGAGTTTCCAGTGCTCTGTGTACCACTGCTGGGTCATTGAGTTTCCGGTGCTCTGTGTACCACTGCTGGTTAATTGAGTTTCCGGTGCTCTGTGTACCACTGCTGGGTCATTGAGTTTCCGGTGCTCTGTGTACCACTGCTGGGTTATAGAGTTCCTGGCGCTCTGTGTACCACTGCTTGGTTATAGAGTTCCTGGCGCTCTGTGTACCACTGCTTGGTTATAGAGTTTCTGGTGCTCTGTGTACCACTGCAGGGGCTATTGTTTTCAGAGCATCTGTTGCTCTGTATTCCATTGCTGTTTATAGAACTGCTGTTGCTCTGTGTACCTCTGCGGGGCTATTGTCTACAGAGCTGCTGTTGCTCTGTGTTCCACTGCTTGGTTATAGAGTTTCTGGCGCTCTGTGTACCAGTACTTAGTTACAAAGTTTCTGGCGCTCTGTGTACCACTGCTGGGTTATAAGGTTCCTGGCGCTCTGTGTACAACTGCTTGGTTATAGAGTTTCTGATGCTCTGTGTACCAATGCTGGGTTATAGAGTTTCTGGTGCTCTGTGTACCACTGCTTGGTTATAGAGTTTCCGGTGCTCTGTGTACCACTGCTGGTTCATTGAGTTTCCGGTGCTCTGTGTACCACTGCTGGTCATTGAGTTTCCGGTGATCTGTGTACCAATGCTTGGTTATAGAGTTTCTGATGCTCTGTGTACCAATGCTGGGTTATAGAGGTTCTGATGCTCTGTGTACCAATGCTTGGTTATAGAGTTTCCGGTGCTCTGTGTACCACTGCTGGGTCATTGAGTTTCCGGTGCTCTGTGTACCACTGCTGGGTCATTGAGTTTCCGGTGCTCTGTGTACCACTGCTGGGTTATAGAGTTTCCGGTGCTCTGTGTACCACTGCTGGGTCATTGAGTTTCCGGTGCTCTGTGTACCACTGCTGGTTAATTGAGTTTCCGGTGCTCTGTGTACCACTGCTGGGTCATTGAGTTTCCGGTGCTCTGTGTACCACTGCTGGGTTATAGAGTTCCTGGCGCTCTGTGTACCACTGCTTGGTTATAGAGTTCCTGGCGCTCTGTGTACCACTGCTTGGTTATAGAGTTTCCGGTGCTCTGTGTACCACTGCTTGGTTATAGAGTTTCTGATGCTCTGTGTACCACTGCTTGGTTATAGAGTTTCTGATGCTCTGTGTACCAATGCTTGGTTATAGAGTTCCTGGTGCTCTGTGCACCACTGCTGGGTTATAGAGTTTCTGATGCTCTGTGTACCAATGCTTGGTTAAAGAGTTTCTGATGCTCTGTGCACCACTGCTGGGTTATAGAGGTTCTGCTGCTCTGTGTACCAATGCTTGGTTATAGAGTTTCCAGTGCTCTATGTACCACTGCGGGTCATTGAGTTTCCGGTGCTCTGTGTACCACTGCTGGGTTATAGAGTTTCTGATGCTCTGTGTACCAATGCTTGGTTATAGAGTTTCTGATGCTCTGTGTACCACTGCTGGGTTATAGAGTTTCTGATGCTCTGTGTACCACTGCTTGGTTATAGAGTTTCCGGTGCTCTGTGTACCACTGCTGGGTCATTGAGTTTCCGGTGCTCTGTGTACCACTGCTGGGTCATTGAGTTTCCGGTGCTCTGTGTACCACTGCTGGGTCATTGAGTTTCCGGTGCTCTGTGCACCACTGCTGGGTTATAGAGGTTCTGCTGCTCTGTGTACCAATGCTTGGTTATAGAGTTTCCAGTGCTCTGTGTACCACTGCGGGTCATTGAGTTTCCGGTGCTCTGTGTACCACTGCTGGGTTATAGAGTTTCTGGTGCTCTGTATACCAATGCTTGGTTATAGAGTTTCTGATGCTCTGTGTACCACTGCTGGGTCATTGAGTTTCCGGTGCTCTGTGTACCACTGCTGGGTTATAGAGGTTCTGATGCTCTGTGTACCACTGCGGGTCATTGAGTTTCCGGTGCTCTGTGTACCACTGCTGGGTTATAGAGTTTCTGGTGCTCTGTGTACCAATGCTTGGTTATAGAGTTTCTGATGCTCTGTGTACCACTGCTTGGTTATAGAGTTTCTGGTGGTCTGTGTACCACTGCTGGGTCATTGAGTTTCCGGTGCTCTGTGTACCAATGCTTGGTTATAGAGTTCCTGGTGCTCTGTGCACCACTGCTGGGTTATAGAGTTTCTGATGCTCTGTGTACCACTGCTTGGTTATAGAGTTCCTGGTGCTCTGTGCACCACTGCTGGGTTATAGAGTTTCTGATGCTCTGTGTACCAATGCTTGGTTATAGAGTTCCTGGTGCTCTGTGCACCACTGCTTGGTTATGGAGTTTCTGATGCTCTGTGTACCACTGCTTGGTTATAGAGTTTCTGATGCTCTGTGTACCAATGCTTGGTTATAGAGTTTCCGGTGCTCTCTGCACCACTGCTGGGTCATTGAGTTCCTGGTGCTCTGTGCACCACTGCTGGGTTATAGAGGTTCTGATGCTCTGTGTACCACTGCTGGGTTGTTGAGTTTCCGGTGCTCTGTGTACCACTGCTGGGTTATAGAGTTCCTGGTGCTCTGTGCACCACTGCTGGGTTATAGAGTTTCTGATGCTCTGTGTACCACTGCTTGGTTATAGAGTTCCTGGCGCTCTGTGTACCACTGCTTGGTTATAGAGTTTCCGGTGCTCTGTGTACCACTGCTTGGTTATAGAGTTTCTGATGCTCTGTGTACCACTGCTTGGTTATAGAGTTTCTGATGCTCTGTGTACCAATGCTTGGTTATATAGTTCCTGGTGCTCTGTGCACCACTGCTTGGTTATGGAGTTTCTGATGCTCTGTGTACCACTGCTTGGTTATAGAGTTCCTGGCGCTCTGTGTACCACTGCTTGGTTATAGAGTTTCCGGTGCTCTGTGTACCACTGCTTGGTTATAGAGTTTCTGATGCTCTGTGTACCACTGCTTGGTTATAGAGTTTCTGATGCTCTGTGTACCAATGCTTGGTTATAGAGTTCCTGGTGCTCTGTGCACCACTGCTTGGTTATGGAGTTTCTGATGCTCTGTGTACCACTGCTTGGTTATAGAGTTTCTGATGCTCTGTGTACCAATGCTTGGTTATAGAGTTTCCGGTGCTCTCTGCACCACTGCTGGGTTGTTGAGTTTCCGGTGCTCTGTGTACCACTGCTGGGTTATAGAGGTTCTGATGCTCTGTGCACCACTGCTGGGTTATAGAGTTTCTGATGCTCTGTGTACCACTGCTTGGTTATAGAGTTTCTGATGCTCTGTGTACCACTGCTTGGTTATAGAGTTTCTGATGATCTGTGTACCAATGCTTGGTTATAGAGTTCCTGGTGCTCTGTGCACCACTGCTGGGTTATAGAGTTTCTGATGCTCTGTGTACCACTGCTTGGTTATAGAGTTTCTGATGCTCTGTGTACCAATGCTTGGTTATAGAGTTCCTGGTGCTCTGTGCACCACTGCTGGGTTATAGAGTTCCTGGTGCTCTGTGCACCACTGCTGGGTTATAGAGTTTCTGGTGCTCTGTGTACCACTGCTTGGTTATAGAGTTTCTGGTGCTCTGTGACCCACTGCTGGGTCATTGAGTTTCCGGTGCTCTGTGTACCACTGCTGGGTCATTGAGTTTCTGGTGCTCTGTGTACCACTGCAGGTCATTGAGTTTCCGGTGCTCTGTGTACCACTGCTGGGTCATAGAGGTTCTGATGCTCTGTGTACCAATGCTTGGTTATAGAGTTCCTGGTGCTCTGTGCACCAATGCTGGGTTATAGAGGTTCTGATGCTCTGTGTACCAATGCTTGGTTACAGAGTTTCTGATGCTCTGTGTACCAATTCTGGGTTATAGAGGTTCTGATGCTCTTTGTACCAATGCTTGGTTATAGAGTTTCCGGTGCTCTGTGTACCACTGCTGGGTCATTGAGTTTCCGGTGCTCTGTGTACCACTGCTGGGTTATAGAGTTTCTGGCGCTCTGTGTACCACTGCTTGGTTATAGAGTTCCTGGCGCTCTGTGTACCACTGCTGGGTTATAGAGTTTCCGATGCTCTGGGTACCACTGCTTGGTTATAGAGTTTCTGATTCTCTGTGTACCACTGCTTGGTTAAAGAGTTTCTGATGCTCTGTGTACCAATGCTGGGTTATAGAGTTTCTGGTGCTCTGTGTACCACTGCTTGGTTATAGAGTTTCCGGTGCTCTGTGTACCACTGCTGGGTCATTGAGTTTCCGGTGCTCTGTGCACCACTGCTGGGTCATTGAGTTTCTGATGCTCTGTGTACCACTGCGGGTCATTGAGTTTCCGGTGCTCTGTGTACCAATGCTTGGTTATAGAGTTTCTGATGCTCTGTGTACCAATGCTGGGTTATAGAGGTTCCGATGCTCTGTGTACCAATGCTTGGTTATAGAGTTTCCGGTGCTCTGTGTACCACTGCTGGGTCATTGAGTTTCCGGTGCTCTGTGTACCACTGCTGGGTTATAGAGTTTCTGATGCTCTGTGTACCACTGCTTGGTTATAGAGTTTCTGGCGCTCTGTGTACCACTGCTGGGTCATTGAGTTTCCGATGCTCTGGGTACCACTGCTTGGTTATAGAGTTTCTGATTCTCTGTGTACCACTGCTTGGTTAAAGAGTTTCTGATGCTCTGTGTACCAATGCTGGGTTATAGAGTTTCTGGTGCTCTGTGTACCACTGCTTGGTTATAGAGTTTCTGGCGCTCTGTGTACCACTGCTGGGTCATTGAGTTTCCGATGCTCTGGGTACCACTGCTTGGTTATAGAGTTTCTGATGCTCTGTGTACCACTGCTTGGTTATAGAGTTTCTGGTGCTCTGTGTGCCACTGCTTGGTTATAGAGTTTCTGATGCTCTGTGTACCACTGCTTGGTTATAGAGTTTCTGGTGCTCTGTGTGCCACTGCTTGGTTATAGAGTTTCTGATGCTCTGTGTACCACTGCTGGGTCATTGAGTTTCCGGTGCTCTGTGTACCACTGCTGGGTTGTTGAGTTTCCGGTGCTCTGTGTACCACTGCTGGGTTATAGAGTTCCTGGCGCTCTGTGTACCACTGCTGGGTTATAGAGTTCCTGGCGCTCTGTGTACCACTGCTTGGTTATAGAGTTTCCGGTGCTCTGTGTACCACTGCTGGGTCATTGAGTTTCCGGTGCTCTGTGTACCACTGCTGGGTTATTGAGTTTCCGGTGCTCTGTGTACCACTGCTGGGTCATTGAGTTTCCGGTGCTCTGTGTACCACTGCTGGGTCATTGAGTTTCTGATGCTCTGTGTACCAATGCTTGGTTATAGAGTTTCTGATGCTCTGTGCACCACTGCTGGGTCATTGAGTTTCTGGTGCTGTGTATTCTTTCAGAGCTCCTCTGGGTGTGACAATGACACCTGTTTACCTCCCTCTGTTTGCCAGTATTACTTTTTCTGTGACCGATTCCCAGCTCCTCTGCTGTTTCCTAGTAGAAGAACAGATAGGCAACTGTGTGGGTGTGGGCACAAGGTGGGTGTGGGTGGAAGGTGGGTGTGGGCATAAAGTGTGTGCGGGTTATGTTAGCCCTCTCTGTCTATAGTTACAGTGTGCAGTAGATGTCGTTTTGCAACACTGAAGTTAATGTTTAGTTAGACATATATTCAGCAAACAAAAGAAGTTAGACTGCAGAAAAATAAAATAGCCACTGCTGCAAAGAAAAAACACTTCTTTGTTTCCTTAGAGAGAAGAATGACTTCAGGGTTACCATGCAACGGATACTGGCTTTCCAGGCAGGGAAGTGATAAAAAATGTCAGGTGAGGTGTGAAGAAAGGCGATAAAGAGGTGGCGAGGGAACAAAGGCAAGGACTGTGATAAGGAAAGGCATAATAAAAGAACGGCCTGAACAGTGATAAAATTACTAGAAAGAACAAGAAGAAGGCCAGCAAGCAAGAGGGGAGGAAACGTGTAATCAATTGGGATGGTTCTATTATAAAAGTGATATATGCTTTAATACCAAGCTAGAAACAGAATTATATGAAGAGGTTTAGAGAGGAAAAGATGAAGGACGAGAGATGGAGTGAGTGCAGGAGGGAGGCATTTAAACATGGAAGTCTAAATAAGGGGTTTTATTTACAGATTCGCATGATGCACGGCATTCAGTTAGCAGTAAATAGCGCCTTACAGACTCACTCAGAGACTGAATCATACTATCTCGCCCCTTTAGAGACTGCTGGCTCCCAGCTGACGATGACATAAGATTCTCTCTGTAGAACACAGTGATTTCACATCAAGAGAGCAGCCAGCAAAATAAAATGGCCCCCACTTTGAAGCATATTGTCATAAACTACTTGTTGTCATTCCTCTTCCGTAGTTGTCTCTTCCCTACTGCTCAGCCAGGATGAATGCTGCAATGTGTGATGACCTCACAGAATGCTTGGGTATTTGTTCATGTGTGGAGTGTCAGTTGGTGGATGCAAGCTGAGCAGCAGGGACGCTGCTCCTGGTGGGACTATTCTTTATCTACTTATCTTCTCCTACTCATCTACCTGGAACCAAGCCGGAATAAAGTTACCTTGTTTATACACCTGGTCTATGGATCGTCCAATTGCAACATTTTGGCAACAATTTTAAGGAGCCTATGCGTTGAGGAAAGAAACTGTAGATATAGGAGCCAAGGAACTAAGGACTCTTCTAAAGACGTTGATGCACGGCAAGTTAAACGGCAAGGAAACGCCCTGACCAGCCCTACCAGTGTCCTCTACTACCTAGACAGCCTGCAGCCGTGGGCGTTTAACCTTGCACCTCTGGTCTTCCAACAGCCTACCGTGGAACTATCTGCCATCCTGTTGTGAGGAGTTGTGCTCTTCATGTTCCTAAATCCAAGCAGACGCTAGGTGTTACCATGACTGAGGCCACAGAGGAGCAGTGTGGTCGTGCATGTGACACTGTTCCAGTTTATGCTTAAAACGCTTGACTTTCAACTCCTCAGCCTTACTTAAGGCCCAGCACCGCACTTGTTGTTAAAATGAGTGCTTGCCCGTTAAGAACCAGAACTATAAGTGTGTTTTGCAAGCTCTACAGGGGAGGAGTGTACAGGGCCGGACTGGAAACCAAAATCGGCCCTGGCAAACTGCTCGGCTGTCCCCCCCTGGCCGATTTTGTTACAGGGGGACAATATTACTGACCCCCGGTAACAAAACCGGCCCCCACCCTGGCAGCCTACCGGGGAAACGCCCGGTGACTTCCACGGCCAGTCCGGCCCTGGGAGCGTAGTTTCGTCCCTGCGTGAACTTTCTGAGTCTGCTCTCGGGAAAGTGCCAGTGACAGGTTCCGAGTTGGAAGACCCGTTTGCCACTTGGATAGTACCCCCAGGGGCACCCCGCTGTCCCCCCTCCCCCAAATTAGGTTACCCAATGAAACACACGAAACAGTTGTAGGTGGGTAACAATTGCTGCAGGTTTATTACATAATTCCAAGATATGTAATGGGTGGGTTATCTTACGGGTGATCCAAGGGCAGGCAACCATCTGGGTCGCCTGCCCGCCTGATGAGCCGGGCAGCGCGGGAGCGATGCCCGCCGGTGCTGCCCTCCAGGTGATTCTTTCTACGATCACGTGCCGTTGGTAATTCTACTCACGCCCCCCCTCTCGGGGCGGAGCGTCGCATAGCAAGCCCCCGGTTGTTCAGGCCCACAACCGCCCGCAGGACTAGCGGGGCGCCGACAGGGCTTCCGGGACCTCTCTGGAGGCTCCTCGTTTTGGCTCAGGCACCCCCTTTGGTGCCGCGCAGAGGTACTCTTTGTACCGGCCTGCTTCCAGATCGCCCTGTAACTCCGCCACAGCCCTGGAGGCGGCTAACCGTCGCAGCCAGGGCCCCCCACCAACCCGCTATAGTCTTACCTGCACCTCTCCTATCTAGGGCTTCCTGCAACTAGCTGGAAGGGAACCATCCCTGCAGACAGAAGAGTTTGACATTCTGCCACCTCATGACAGTTTGACAGTGTTCGCGGGACTCAAACCCTGTGAGTTCCCTTATAACCACAGGCCCAAGACTTACCAGTGAGCTATAGCTCCTGGAGTTGTAGATGGCCCCATCTATGTGTCCCCAATCCCTAGACGCCATCCTAATCGGATAGGGTCTGTTGAAATAAAGGGGCCTGTGAAGATGTGCAATAACTATTCGCCCCCCAGCGGGAAGGTTACACCTATTCACAATCCTGGGCCTGCCCGCTTTGGCTATTATGACGAGAAGGGTTTTACTTAACATTTGTACAGTCCTGTCAGATAGTTAACCTGGGGCACGGGAGTGCACCTAACTGCCAGCGCGTGACCATGGGCAAGGGGCGACTCTTGCCCCTGCCCACCATACCTTATACCTTATAGGAATTATGCCCCTACGGATCCCTCAGTGATGATCCCTTAGGCATACCAGCTTCGGAAATCTGTTTCGCTTAAGCATTGCGCGCTGTCATAATGTCCCCTTGTGTTTGCCCCGCTGACACCCCAGTTATTGGGACAGTAGCACCCATAGCGCGGTAAAAGTGTCCGTAAACCAGGATCCCAGTCTCCTGCAGCTGCAGTACGCGACCAGTGATTCCGGTGGGGAGTGCCACCAACCGCAATGGTCCTCCAAGCATTACGGAAAGCCCATTTTTACTTGGGCCTATCTCCAATTGATGGTGATTACACCCAGCTGAATGCCAGAGGCCCGCCTAAGGAGCCTATTCACTTGTTTTGCTACCCGGCTCCCTTCTGGGAGGGCCTCAGAGTTAGGGCAATGCGTGTGCTCCCAGGGCACGGTGCTGCTGGAAAGCAGATATCTGATACTCACACGCTGGTACCTTATCTGTTGCGAAATGCCCTACTGCAGGAAGTTTCCCAAGAACCGTAGACTTCGCGGTCCCACCTAACTTGATCCCAACACCTGGGGGGAACCCAGTGGTGGCAGGACCTGCATGGTAAATCCATCCCAGCGTAGCTATTGCTTATTCGTGCTGCCGAAGCAGGAAATGCCCCCTTAGTCTCAAGTTCTACCCCTAGAGGATAACCTTGGGGGCAGACAAATCTGTGGGACCCAACCGGTAACCTAGTGCTGTGATTTAGGCCCTAGTGATGCGCTATGTGGGGACCACTTATTCTTTTGCCGCTATGTCAGTGCGTCCCCGTATTCAATGCGATTGGGGCCTGAGCTGCACCCATATCTACACCCATCTAGCGGCTCAAACCAGACTTCCTTTAGCATTAGATAATAACACCATTCTATCTCGAATGCGTTGCCCTGCCCGACTGGCACACACCCGGGTGTCTAGGTTACAGTTAGATATGAGTGAGTTTCCCATATCAGTGACCGTTGAAGGCGGCCCACATAAGCATGTTGGCGGGGCCGAGTTGCGGGCTTAAGCATACCTCTTTTAGACTGTCGGCAGCGACCCGTGTTTAACTGTCACTAACATGGCAATGACCGTTCTACGTTAGGACTATCCCCACACTGGTCCGCCCTGCCCAAGGACTGATGCACTTGGGAGCGCGAAGCCGTAAGCAATGGGGGTGGGTGTCAAGACAACAACAACGACAAACGACCCCAGCCCCCTTCCAGCAAAAGTACGGAGACGAGCGACACGTGGTCACGTGTGATCAGGATCGGACTGCGCGACCCTTCCTGTAATTAGCACTTTTGTGTCGCGCGAACTCGACCCGAGGTATGGCAACGCTGTGCATGAGCAACATATTTACACACATATTCGGGCACGGGAGTGAGATCATGAGCCGCCAGGTCCGCGACCCTCGGGAACCCGGGCATGCCAGGTCCAGCAGCTCGCATACACATTCGGGCACGGCGATATTCATTGATTTACCCAGCGTCACAAACCAGCGCGACTCGATCCGAGGGTATAGGCGCGCAGTTCATGAGCACCAAATTCACATACATAATCAGGCACGGAGAGATTAAGTGATCTGCCCGCAGACACAGCGCGACTCGCCCGACGGTATATGGAGCGCAGTCGATGCGCCCCGTATCTACATACATATTCGGGCACGGAAGTGGGATCATGAGCCACCAAGATACACGACCCTCGGGGGGGCCAGGTAGACCAGGCCCAGCAGCACGCGTGCCTATTCGCGACCCTCGGGGGTCCAGGTGGACCAGGCCCAGCAGCACGCATGCATTACTGGGCATGGGGCGATCAATGATTTGCCATGAGTCACAACCACAACGCGAACTCGATCCGAAGGTAATGGCGCGCCGTTCATGAGCACCGTATACATACATCAGGCACGTGGATAAAAATTATCTGGTCAGAGTCACAGCGTGACCCGCCCGAAGGTGGCAGCCTACCGGGGAAACGCCCGGTGACTTCCACGGCCAGTCCGGCCCTGGGAGCGTAGTTTCGTCCCAGCGTGAACTTTCTGAGTCTGCTCTCGGGAAAGTGCCAGTGACAGGTTCCGATTTGGAAGACCCGTTTGCCACTTGGATTTAAACCATACAACTGGACTGGAAAATTTGTTTTGTGTTTTACTTTGATTGTGGTGCTTTCAGAAATGGTGCATGGCAACCTCTCAACACGATATTGTACTTTAATCTAATTGGTCTTTGACCCAGCTGAGGGTGAGGAGAAACACCTGATACAGATCAAGCGCTGCGGAGGCAGCCTGTACCAGTAGCGCGTGAAGTCAACAGTCATGAGACTATTTTCTTCTATTATTGTTTGACTACAGTTGAGACCTGTCTGTTTGGTCTCTTCAACTGCTCTATTGCCATTTGAATTGGTCGCACGAGCTCCGTTTGGCACGCTTACACTTTGTGCGTGCATTAATTCTGAACTGACTGACTCTTGCACTGCGCGCGCAACCTCTCCTGCGGTGCCTTCGTGGGATTCTACATGACGCGCTGTTCATCGAGGGATCTTCTATGACGGATGTACCTGTCTGTGGATGCTTTTGGAGCACCTACGCGCCGGCAGCCATCTGGCGCGGCAGCGACAGCATGCCGCCATTTTATGGTCCGTTTTAGCACATCAAGGTTGAGGACACGGATACGCTATTCTAATAGGCGCAACATTCCTGCAAACTAGATTGACCCCCTGTCAGGCTTTGATGTTTGGCTCATCTGTTCAAGCAATCCAACACATGGAGTACACTAGGCCTTTATTGCAGATTGTGTCCTGTGTTCATTCACAGCACATCCTCGATTACCCGGGCCACAGCCAATTGGTTGCCAATAACTACATCAAACTCCTTAACAAGAGCTTCACGTTGGTTGAGGACTTTGGGTGAGAGACCGCTCACCGGAGTTCAAGTCTTTTCTACTTTCATTAATATGCCTTTATTTATAATGCATGCCTTTTTCTGGTGTGAGTGTGTTTGCGGTCATGTTTTGTTTTGGGGCATTAGATCTTTTACCACTAGGGTGGTTTTTTTTCCAGTGTGGTTTTTACCCTGTTATGTGGAGGTTATTCAGTTTTCAAGCACAGTGTGTTTCCATTTATGGGGACATTGTGGGGGCGGTGAGTGCCCACGTCAAGTTTTCTAGCGTAGAGTGTACCCATTTGCGGGGAGGTTGTGGGAGCTACGAGTGCCCCAGTCTGTTTTCAAGCGTATAGAGTGTACCCATTTGCGGGGAGGTTGTGGGAGCTATGAGTGCCCCTGTTAATTTTTCGTATAAAGTGTACCCATTTGCGGGGAGGTTGTGGGAGCTATGAGTGCCCCAGTCTGTTTTCAAGTGTATAGAGTGTACCCATTTGCAGGGAGGTTGTGGGGGCGGTGAGTGCCCCTGTTAATTTTTCGTATAAAGTGCACCCATTTACGGGGAGGTTGTGGGAGCTGTGAGTGCCCCAGTCTGTTTTCAAGTGTATAGAGTGCACCCATTTTCGGGGAGGTTGTGGGGGCGGTGAGTGTCCCTAAGCCATGCCCTTGCAATGTTGTTCTTCCCCAAGGGAGGGGGATGTGGCGTGCATGTTTGTTTTGCATCTCTATCTTGGAATGCTCCTTCCACTTTTCCTGATATATTTTATCTATTGTTGTATGTACATTTCATACATGTATATTTTGGAATGTTTCTTCCATCTTTTCTCTTGTAATGTAATGTAATGATGTTTCTACTCTGGTACTACATTTCTTCTTTCAGTTCCCTAAGGAAGGGGGATGCGTCATAAACTACTTGTTGTCATTCCTCTTCCGTAGTTGTCTCTTCCCTACGGCTCAGCCAGGATGAATGCTGAAATGTGTGATGACATCATGGAATGCTTGGGTGTTTGTTTATGTGTGGAGTGTCATTTGGTGGATGCAGGCTGAGCAGCAGGGAGGCTCCTCCTGGTGGGGCTATGCTTTATCTACTTATCTTCTCCTACTCATCTACTTGGAACCAAGCCTGAATAAAGTTACCTTGTTTATACACCTGGTCTATGGAACTTTCAAGTTCGACACATATCCTAAGTGACTGAGCACTGATTTGGTTGCTGCCCCAGAGAATCTGGAAAATAATATGACCAAATGGTGCTTCTTTACACCTCAGCTCTCAATGACTGCAATCGTCCATGCATTCATTCATTTCTCCATCCATCCTTCCCTCTATCCTGCCTTTTTTAATGTATGCTCCCTCTCCATCCATCCTTTTCTCCTTCCATCCATCCTCACTTCCCTCCTTCGATTCATACATTGATCAAATGATTAATCCAGCCATTCATTCTCCTTATTCATCCATCAATCACTCCATCTTTACATTCATCATGCTCTGTATGCCTCCATCCTTCTCTACATCCATTCATCCTTCTCTCCATGCAGCCATTAACCAATCTGTCCATCACTCCCAGAAATTCTCCAGCCATCTCTCGAGCCACCCATTCATCCATCCATCTCTCCATCCACCCATTCATCCATCCATTTCTCCATCCACCCATTCACCCCATCCATCCACCCATTCATCCATCCATCTCACAATCCAGCATTCATCCACCCATCACTCCAGCCACCCACCCATCCATCTCTCATCCACCCATTCATCTCTCAATCCACCTATCCATCAATCTACCTATTCTTCCATCCACCCCTCTAGCCACCCATGCATCCATCCTGCTCTCCATCAACCCATTCATCCATCTCTACATCCACCCTTTCATCCATCCACCCCTCCATCCACCCATGCATAGATCCATCTCTCCATCCACCCATTAATCCATCTCTCAATCCAACCATCCATCCACTTATTCATCCATCCGTCTCACAGTCCACCCATTCATCCATCCATCTCTCCATCCACCCATTCATCCATCCATCTCACAATCCACCCATTCATCCATCCGTTTCTTCATCCACCCACTCATCCATCCAACTCTCCATCCACCCATTCATCCATCCATCGCTCATCCACCCACTCATCCATCCACCCATTCATCCATGCATCCCTACCTCCATCTACCCATTCATCTCTCGACCCACCCATTTGTCTATGCATCTCTCCATCCACCAATTCATCCGTCCATCTCTCCGTCCACCCAATCCTTCTCTTCACCCATCTATCCTTCCCTAGATCCCTCCTTCCCTCTCAAGCTCTCTTTTTGCGTTTGGTCCTTTGCCCCATGATGCTTTTTTCTCGCAGAGCGTTTGTGAAATTCTGTTGGAGAAGCTGTATCTCCAGACACAGTCAAAGGAGCCATAAACAGCATTTTTAAGGTGTAACCTTACACACTCTGCTCATTGGCACCCTTCGCCTCAGCTACACGTACACATTCTGAAACTAGCCACCATAGATATATATCTCCCATCATTCTGTGATCAAAAATAGGTTGGATCTTTCAGTTTTCAAAACTTCCATTAAACTTACCAACTACATATGCGATATCTGAAGTAAGCACAGGATTCACATCAGGTGGATTCCAGGCAGATTTATTACCATCAGAGAGGACAACTTATACAACCACACAGGACAGTCTCAAACTGCTAATGATCTCTGAACCCATCATGGAACCTAGAACCCTAGTGATACAATAACACTCCAAAGTAGAACATGGCCACAGATAACATGGACACTACACACCTTCCCCTCTTGAAAAACAAAAAACAAACAAAAAAAACTAAAACGTAACAAAATCATTCATTTTAACAGGTGGTTTTCTCACCCGAGAACTTCTCCTTGGAACAGGTGGAATAGACACTTCATCAGGAGAACTAACATGTTGGTTCTCAACAGGGACCACATTAGATGTTGCAGCAGTACATTGAGTCAAACAAGGTTCAGTAGCATTCCCATCATTATCCAAAATGTCAGTGTTTGAAGAAGGAAACCCCCCTCAAATTCAGAATTAGAACCATTCAATGTATCCAGAAAATTTTGAAAATCCCCATTCTCCTCAGTATCCAAAGATTCCATTACTGGAGGAACAGGTGAATTATCACGAATATCTTTGGATCTGAATATGGATATCCGTCTGAAATTCCATATTTTACCACCTTGTACCCTAACAGCTCTGCTGAAAACTTCAATTACCTTCACTGGGTCAGACCATCTAGACCATCTTTTGTCAATACCACCCAATTTAACACGGACCAAATCACCCACTTTGATTTTGCAAACTCTTGAACAGTTGTTATTCTTAGTCTTCTGCATTCTATCTTGATATCTTTGAACACGCTCTCTAACTATTTTGAAATCCAACATAGGATCAGGAAACTTGTTCTTTTTCAACCAACATGGCATGAGCTTAGAGGACGGTCTTCTTCCTCTTAACATCTCAAATGGAGAACAACCTGTCACAGAATTAGGAGACATCCGATATGTATGCAAAGTGGCCCGTAAAGCCTTCCTCCAATCAATATTACTTTTAATAGCTAGCTGTATAGATTCTTTCACAACCCTATTAAAGCGCTCAACCTGGCCATTAGCCATCGGATTGTAGTTAGAAACTCTTTTATGCGTGATACCGCATTTGTTTAGAAACATTTCAAATTCATGACTGATAAATTGTGGCCCTTTGTCAGAAACCAATTCAGAAGGAATACCTTCTCTACTAAAAATGTTATCTAAAAATTCTATCACATGGTTAGAGGTAATTTTATCAACCACCTTGACTTCTGGCCATTTCGAAAAATAATCCACTAACACCACTGCAAAGACCTGTTTAGCAGAAAGAAGATTCAAAGGCCCAATAATATCAATGCCTAACTTGCTCCAGGGACACTGGGAATATTCAATAGGCGAAATCCCCACAGATAAGGGTTTAACCGATTTGTCACTCTTCGAACATTGGATACAATCTCTAACCCACCTGTCCACCATACCATCCATGCTAGGCCACCAATAGAATTCTCTCAGACGTCGTTTAGTGGAGGACATCCCCAAATGTCCTTCATGTGACAAATTTACTAACTGTTCTCTGATACTCTGAGGTGGAACAATCTTATCACCTCTGATTACAAACCCATGCAAAAACATAAGTTCATCATTAACTTTCCAAAACGAGCTCAAGTCACCTCTCAACTTCCTTTCTTCCGGCCATTCTCCTTGTAAGTACTTTACAACATTTTGTAAAATGTCATCTTCAGACATTGCCTTAGCCCATGTCTCCTCCGAGATGGCATCCGAACTTACACTTTCCTTCACATCTTCCATAGTATATGCTATATCGCACTCCTCAGAAGTATTACTTACGTCTGAACCCGCATCTAAGGACAATCGAGACATGCAATCTGCATGAACATTCATACGGCCAGGAATATACACAACTGAGCACTGGTATTCTTGCAATTTAGCAGCTAACCTGGCTAAGCGGGCTGTCAAGGTTCTACCACCACCAGCCGCTAACATATTAATCAGTGGTTTATGGTCAGTTCTTAATTGAAACTTTGTCCCCCATAAAAATTGCCTAAAATGCTGAGCGGCCCAGGTACACGCAAGTAATTCCTTTTCAATAGTGGAGTAATTAACTTCCGCTCCTCTTAAAGTTCTTGAGGCATAAGATACAACATACTCCTCCCCAAATTTCTTTTGCAAAAGCACAGCGCCTAAGCCAGTATTGCTAGCGTCTACCGCTACAATGCATTCCCCTCCAATAGTGAAAGGTCTCAAAAACGGAGCCACACAAATTTCTTTTTTAAGTGTTTCGAAAGCTAGTTTTTGCTCATTTCCCCAGATAAATTTAGCGTTTTTCTTTAGTAGATTGCGCAACGGGAAAACTTTCGAGGCATAGTTCCTAACAAACTTACTGTAAAATTCCGTCAAACCTAGGAATGATAACAATTGATCTTTTGTAGTAGGGGCCGGAGCCTTAGTAATACTAGCTACATGGTCCAATTTTGTTTGATACCCTCGCTTGAAATTTCGTGGCCCAAATATTCCACATTATCTTTTCTGAATTTGCATTTAGAAAGTTTAAGCGTTAGACATTTACACTGTATGTTATTCAACACCTTTTTTAAATTACCATCATGGTCTTCAAAGTCTTTCCCAAAAATCAGAATATCATCCTGAAAGGCTATGGCACCCGGACAACCTTCCAGCACGTCCTTCATAATTCTCTGAAAGACCGAGGCGGCACTAGCCAATCCAAATGGCATCCTCTTAAATTGATACATGCCCTCCGGAGTAATGAAAGCTGTTAAACATTTGGATTGTTCATGTAACATAATCTGGTGGTATGCACTTGCCAAATCAACTGTGGAAAACACACGGGCACCAGATAAGGTAGAGATCAATTCATGTATGTTGGGTAATGGATGCCTGTCAATCCAAATCTCCTTATTTAAGCTACGGAGATCAACACACAACCTAAGATCCCCGTTGCCTTTAAGGGAAAGAACCACTGGAGAAACCCATGGAGATGATTCTATAGGTTCAATAATGCTCCTTGAAACTAGATCCTCCAGCATGTCTTTCAATTTATTACGATATGCTAAGGGAACATTACGAACTTTATGTCTTACAGGAGTAGCAGAATCCTTTAATATTATTTTGTGTTTAAAGTTTGCATATTCCCCAAGCACATCACTGAATACTCTAGGAAAATTTTTTTTAATATCTTCCACGCAATCCCCACTGAAAATACTGTATACAGGTGGTGACGCATTAGGATCTAATTTTATGCCCAATTCTTGTTGATGGGGCCACCCAAGTATAGATACACCTTTGGTTGCTACGTATAATTTCCCTTTAATTGACTTCCCTTTGAATGTCAAATCTGTCCACAAATAACCTTCCAATGCAATTTTGTGCCCTGAGTAACTACCAGGTTTAATGTCCGGAGGTAATAATTTTCTGTTCTCCCATAATTTTATGAATAGATCTCTACCTATAATTGAATACCACGCACACGAATCTATCATCATAATGACTTCTTTTCCATCTATTAATATGGAACCAGATGGAAACCCTTTACAATTGTTTTCCGATACACAAGCAATGCAATTGAATTCATTAAACTCTGTTGCAATCTCCTCATCATCACCGGTAATACAATTAACTTTTTGTTGAGATCTGCACATCTTTCCAAAATGACCTGGCTTTTTACATTTAATGCAAATTTTACTCCATGCTGGACATCCCTTATAGTTTCCAACATGTTCAAAACTGCCACACCTATAGCAGATCACAGGATTTCTCCTGTTACTAAATTTATTGTCCTTGAAACTTGGATCTCTTTTAATAAAAACAGAAGGAGTTCTCTTTTGAAAAAACTGAGGCTTTACCACTGAAACTTCAGCTACAGGGTCTTGTGCTTTGACGTTGACAATTGGAGGTTGACCTCTGATCTCACTTACGAACTTTTCAGATTGTTCTATGCCTTTAGCGATATTGACCACAGCATTCAAGGAAGATTCTGTACCTAACCATAACCTCTCTTGTATCTGTTTACTTTTGGTTTTTATCATTATTTGGTCTCTAAGTACTTGCTCATAGTTAGTAGTATCAAACGCACATGAACCAGCAAGAGAACGTAAAGCTGACACATAGTTTTCAATGGATTCATCCTCTTTTTGAGCACGGGAATAGAATTTAAATCTTTCCATCACAATGTTTATTTTCTTCCCAAATCTGGTGCTCATTTTCTTAACTGCTACTTCAAACACATTTACCCCTTCAGAGCTCTCGAGAGGAGGCAGATTATCAAATTCTTTGCTACCTTGATCACCTAGGCAATGCCTCAACAAGTCTAACTTCCTTTTCGGGGAGCAACCTTCCTCCTCTAAAACCTCAACGTAGGCTAAAAACATGGGATACCATAAATCCCATTCCATTTTACGTTCTCCAGCTGTAGGTAAAAAATGTGGTGGTGCCGAAATGTTAGACATTTTAATAAAAACTTTTTTTTTCCTTTACAAATAAAAATAGGTGTAATAAAACTGAATAAAGCACAGATGTACTTCTCACTGCCACAATAGTTATTGCTTAGAGTCTTGTTCCACAAGAATTCATATTAATTGAAGAAGAAAAAAAAAACCAAAAAAAAAAAATAAGCAAAAGTGTGTGTGTCACGTATTACTGTTTTAACAAACAAATGATGGACGGAATGCTGACAATGCAGACATTCTCCCCCAGTCAAGAGATCTGGGTTAAATCCATCGTTCTTTTGCCCACTACGCCACCCCAGTTCAGACATGGCCATATGCAAATCAGTCTTGACCCTGTGCCTCATGGGAACAGTCCAGCCCGAACTGCCAAGCCATGTCTTCCCTGGACCGGAATCAAGCATCCTAGGACCGGTTTCTGGCTATCAGCCGTCATCAGCCAGGATAGCTTGACTCCAGTGGCGTAGTGAGCACGGGTCCCACGTCTGGGAATACCCATCCCACTTAGGGCGAAAAGCGTTACAACAAACAAATGATGGACGGAATGCTGACAATGCAGACATTCTCCCCCAGTCAAGAGATCTGGGTTAAATCCATCGTTCTTTTGCCCACTACGCCACCCCAGTTCAGACATGGCCATATGCAAATCAGTCTTGACCCTGTGCCTCATGGGAACAGTCCAGCCCGAACTGCCAAGCCATGTCTTCCCTGGACCGGAATCAAGCATCCTAGGACCGGTTTCTGGCTATCAGCCGTCATCAGCCAGGATAGCTTGACTCCAGTGGCGTAGTGAGCACGGGTCCCACGTCTGGGAATACCCATCCCACTTAGGGCGAAAAGCGTTACAACAAACAAATGATGGACGGAATGCTGACAATGCAGACATTCTCCCCCAGTCAAGAGATCTGGGTTAAATCCATCGTTCTTTTGCCCACTACGCCACCCCAGTTCAGACATGGCCATATGCAAATCAGTCTTGACCCTGTGCCTCATGGGAACAGTCCAGCCCGAACTGCCAAGCCATGTCTTCCCTGGACCGGAATCAAGCATCCTAGGACCGGTTTCTGGCTATCAGCCGTCATCAGCCAGGATAGCTTGACTCCAGTGGCGTAGTGAGCACGGGTCCCACGTCTGGGAATACCCATCCCACTTAGGGCGAAAAGCGTTACAACAAACAAATGATGGACGGAATGCTGACAATGCAGACATTCTCCCCCAGTCAAGAGATCTGGGTTAAATCCATCGTTCTTTTGCCCACTACGCCACCCCAGTTCAGACATGGCCATATGCAAATCAGTCTTGACCCTGTGCCTCATGGGAACAGTCCAGCCCGAACTGCCAAGCCATGTCTTCCCTGGACCGGAATCAAGCATCCTAGGACCGGTTTCTGGCTATCAGCCGTCATCAGCCAGGATAGCTTGACTCCAGTGGCGTAGTGAGCACGGGTCCCACGTCTGGGAATACCCATCCCACTTAGGGCGAAAAGCGTTACAACAAACAAATGATGGACGGAATGCTGACAATGCAGACATTCTCCCCCAGTCAAGAGATCTGGGTTAAATCCATCGTTCTTTTGCCCACTACGCCACCCCAGTTCAGACATGGCCATATGCAAATCAGTCTTGACCCTGTGCCTCATGGGAACAGTCCAGCCCGAACTGCCAAGCCATGTCTTCCCTGGACCGGAATCAAGCATCCTAGGACCGGTTTCTGGCTATCAGCCGTCATCAGCCAGGATAGCTTGACTCCAGTGGCGTAGTGAGCACGGGTCCCACGTCTGGGAATACCCATCCCACTTAGGGCGAAAAGCGTTACAACAAACAAATGATGGATGGAATGCTGACAATGCAGACATTCTCCCCCAGTCAAGAGATCTGGGTTAAATCCATCGTTCTTTTGCCCACTACGCCACCCCAGTTCAGACATGGCTTGGCAGTTCGGGCTGGACTGTTCCCATGAGGCACAGGGCCAAGACTGATTTGCATATGGCCATGTCTGAACTGGGGTGGCGTAGTGGGCAAAAGAACGATGGATTTAACCCAGATCTCTTGACTGGGGGAGAATGTCTGCATTGTCAGCATTCCGTCCATCATTTGTTTGTTGTAACGTATTACTGTTTGACACACGAGTCCTTGAATTCAAGGTTGAAAGTATTAAACACTGTTTCCGACATTACACCAATCCAAAATGGCGGCCGAAACGCGTGACATCATCACGCTCCCAGCATGCTTTGCCCATTTGGAATCTTCTGCGAGAAGGAAGCGCGTAGACAAGTGAACGCTGAAGATGGTTCCTTACGAGAACGTTGCATGCAGCTCGAGCAGGTGAGTGTATTTTTTCAAATCATTACCACGTAACCGCTACGATCTCCACAGCACACAGAGACTAGTATTTCCATGCAAAGTAATACGCTGAAACAGGACGATTTAGGCAAAACACTCTGCCGCCGGCGCGATCACAGCGCAAAAACAGCTTCGCACACAGCCGCAGGCACAATCAGAGTGAAAACATCTTTATAAGTATCTATTAGCTCAAACATCGACCACTTTTTAAGACGTCAATCCAAAAAAACGGCAAAGACTCGATTAAACAGCAGTGCAACACAGCCGCTGGTGCAATCAAGAGCACATAATCCTTAAAACAGCCGCGGGTGCATTCATGCACAAACAGAAAAATACCTTAAACACTTCTAGGCAGTGTTGTCTTCACCTGTGAACGCTGTCCTCCTCTGACTCCCAGTCGTCGCCAGTGTGAAGTAAGCACAGGATTCACATCAGGTGGATTCCAGGCAGATTTATTACCATCAGAGAGGACAACTTATACAACCACACAGGACAGTCTCAAACTGCTAATGATCTCTCAACCCATCATGGAACCTAGAACCCTAGTGATACAATAACACTCCAAAGTAGAACATGGCCACAGATAACATGGACACTACAATATCCAGGAGAGACATTGCATGACCATTGTCACATCGCATCACTAGAAACTGTATCACGTGACTTTGGGCCCAGATCAGAGGAAAAGACAAGTATAGCTTTTGACTCAGGTGACGTCATGAGAAAAATATAACATGATCAGACAATGGGCCCTGGTGCCAGTGATGGCGCAAGGACTCGTAGAAAGAGACTTGCTCGGAAGCAATCCGCTCCTTTAACTCATTAACAAGTTATTAAAAATGTTTTGTGTAAAACTAATGCACACCACATGAACACGCGGGTTAGTGAAGCTTGCTTATGAGTTTACTAACAGGAATAACATGAACGAAGGACTAAAACCGCTTTAAACGGGAAATCTTTACTGCGCATGCGTCAACTACATCTACGTAGGATGACGAGCTATCGCTTGGAGGGAAATTCTTCCACATGAACAGAAGGCACTAAAATGGAGTCTTGAAGACTCGCGTGCATGGCATCTGCTTAGTTGAAACGAAAACAAGCTATTCTACTAACGCTAATGCTGGAAAGTATTAATAAGTTAAGGGGAATAGAATAGAGGTGGGTGGTATACAGTGCGACCACTTTATTTGTGAAATTAATAGTTGTCTTTCTGACTTTATCACTAGTGTGTATTTGGGCCTCTCATGTATAACTGAATGAAGCTGAGTCACGTGAAGTTTGCGCACGCCCACTGAAAAGCTAACCCGGAATGATCACTTGGATGTTGAACGGAAGCCAAGGACACAAGTGATATACTCTGGGAACGAATGGTAAAAAGTTAAACGAGGTGGACTTGCATTCAGAATGTTAATAAAATGTTGCAAGAGAATATGAATGCGTATAGGAACTGGAAGTATGAATAAAAACTAAGGGGATGGGTTTGCGAACAATAGTAGAACTTATATTAATAACATGTAAGCATGGTGTGATGGAGCTTCCCCCATGCCTGACCAATCATATTTTGTATTTTTACGATATTGAAACTTTAGTAGGTGGAACATGAAGAACAAAAGGTATAATTAAGAAAGCTTTAGTTAGTTAGCAGAGCTTGGGATGCTGTCTGTGTAGCGGGAGATGCTGATGCTGGGAGAGATGCTGTGAGATGCTGATGAAGAGCCGAATGCAGAACCTGAAGCAGAACTTTCTATCCTAATTTAATTGGGTTAGATCAGAGGATTGCGGAAGAATCTCGAGGAGGAAGAGAGTGTCAGAGATGAGTGCGGCACAATCATCGGTATTCTAGAGAGGACTACTATCCTGTCCTGAATCCTGTCCTGAAGTCTTTGTCGCCTGACCTATCCCCCCGGGGGACCCTTAACAGCTCCTTGACCAGGGGGTTGGTCTTTCACACCATTCTTGGTAACTATAATTTCACATTATTTGCAGATGTTCTTTTCTCTCTGTCCTCTCCCTTTCTGAGCATTGGCCATTGTATGAGTCCTAAGTATGTGCTTGATGTTTAATCAATTGAATTTTCTCTCCTATGAATGATGGTGACTATACTGTATTTTTGAAGTGGTTCACATGCATTTAATTTAGATAAAGATTTAAAACTTTCCTGAGTCTGTGGTTATTTAATCCAAAGTATGGAAAGTTAGAATTGTTAATTATCACAATCAACTAGTTCAACTAATGATCCATCGACCAGAGGAAATAACCTTTTGATCAGTGAAAGGTTAGTTTGAGATGAATATAGGTACCAAATAACTAATCCTGATTATTGTGGAAAATATAAAACTTTGACAAACCAGCGGTTTACTCAATTGTATGTTTATGGGCCCAGGTGAGTATATGGTAGTAGAGTACCTGTTGTTAGTACGCCGCTGGATCCGTTTTCTGGTAGCAGAGTTATGGTTATTATTGACTAGTTTGATGATAAATATTAACTATTGATTATTGATTTATGTTTAACAAAAAAGTTAGCGTCTTGTATTATGTTGTCTAGAATCCCGGGAAAAGGAATAGCGGGTGGCGACAGAAGCCACACTGCAGTGAGGTTACTCGTCTGTTGGAATAATACTGAGAAGCTATGTAGGGCTGGCAATGTTAAACTAGGGACTATGTTGTGTAAAAGTAGAGTTTGAGTGACAGCAGAGGGTTCGCTGGTGAAACTTTGGTCTTATTTCCCAGTAGAGATAACACTGAAGGAGTAACAGGTTCTCCCGAGCTTGAAAGAAGGGTAAACAGGGGTTTTATTCGCAGCAGAAGAGGAGTAATTCTGAAACTCCAGAATAAGTCAAAAATCTATCCTTTGTCTAGTGGAACAGGCAGAGTAGCGAATGTTTTTATGTTGTTATTAACAGAGAAAAGTTGAAGAAATACGTTTTTTTCCGTATTACCTCGTGAAGGAAGGGTCAGTCACTGGAGTTGTACTGACATCACAGAGAGCCACGCTGGGATTGGTTGAAACAGCGGGCGTGAGACAGAAGCAGATTGTAAAGGAGTGGTCAGTAGTAAGGAGTGGATACTGACGTAGCAGAAAGACCGCGCTGGCATTGGTCAGACCAGGAGTGTGAGTTGAGCCTGATTGGTTGAATGATAGAAGCCGCGCTAGGATTGGTGAGAAAAGAATTGTATGTTGAGTCCTGATTTGACTGCGGGTGTGAGTCGTGCTGATATAGGATGAGACGTAGGTAATAGAGCTAGAAGATATTTGGAAGACTCTTTCCTATATCGTCCATCTGAAATGTTTGGAATATGAAAGAAAATTACATTAATGAAGAACATTAAAAATGTCTTTAGGAAAGACAAGCCTGTGTTGACTAGAGAGGGAATTCCTATTCCACCACCTAAGACGCCTGCTTCATTCATGATAATGGAGAAAGGATATCACACGTGTGTATGGTTGGAAAATTGGTTGCAATTTACAAAAGGTGATGGTGTTTTGGCTTTTCCGGATCATGGTACTATTAACTTAAAGATACTTCAGAATTTGAGAGATAGAATGAATATGTTAGAACCAAATCCTAGAATGACACAGTGTGAAGCTTTGGAAGAATGGGAGATTGAGGCATTTGATTGTGATAAATTTAGGAGTGCTCAGAGATTTAAACGATTTTTGCCTAGACATCCGTATGAGTCAAGTAGAGGTCAAATGAAGCGTTGGAGAAGAGCTGTAGTAGTGGGTTTATATCCAGTGTTGATGGCTGAAGAACAGTCGGGAAGCAAGTTTAGAGAGAAAACAAAACATATGAATGTGACAGGATATGGTGAATCAGATGATGAATTATTGGAGGAAATTCTAACTAAAAATACCGTATCAGGAAGGACCCAGTAGAGTCACCCCAAGTGCACCGGTAATGGAAACACCCTTAATTCCTCAAATTCTACATGATACATCAGCTAATAGGGTGCCTCAAGATAAAGAAAGAGAAGCACTGAATAAAACTAGGGAGGAAGTAGTAGAGAAAATAAGCCAATTGAATTTAAATACTGAAGCTTTGACAGTACCAGTAACTATAGGTCCTGTTATCCCATTATATGGAGATAAAATAAGTTGTCCAAAACCTCAAGCTGTAACAATTCCCTTGAATAATCCCCGAAAAGAGGTAGTAATATCTGATGATCAGGCCAGTGAGTGCGACTCAATCATTTCATTAATGGATCCTCCAATAATGGAACCTTTAATTGAAACCCCGAAAAGAGTCATGCTCGGAAATTCGAAAGAAAGAGGGTCTATGGTACCTGTAGGAACTAGAGGCTCGACAGCGGTCACTCCAGAAGATTTGGAACGATGGTCACAGGGAATAGAAAAACGAAGTTCAACACCAAAGATCTTAGATATTTACAGATTGAAGGTGGAGTTGGAAGAGATGATAGCTGGAAATGTGGGAATAGAAAGATTGAACCATTACAATGATGAGGAGTTGTTGTTTATATGCAGGAGCATAACCAGAAATGCAAAATTGTTTCATAAGAGATTGACAGAGGTTGCTTCAGAGATTGGAGTGGATATAGGGAGGTCAAAATTGTTACAGAAACCATATAGAGTGGAGCTTACTGATAAGGATTTGGAGAATATGAATGTGTCTGGTAAAAGACTACAGATAAAAGAGTTAATGAACATTTTGCAGAAGTGGGGAGACATTGACAAGTGGAGGACTAGGTGGACAAGAAAGAAGGAGGAAGCACAAGCAAAGGAACCATCATCTGCATTCTTACTAAAATAATCAGAAAAGGCAGAGAGGTTGTGTCCCATGAGAGAGGTTCCTGGTGGTGGATATGTTCATGTTCCGTGGAGCAGACAGGATATTTTGTCATTTACAAACGATTTCCCTAGGTTAAGAGAGAAACCCGTTGAATGGTACAAACAGGTTGAAAGATTTGTGAAAGTTTTGAAGGTTCTGTTGAAGGATCTGGATGGATTATTTGATATTGTGGTACCTGCTGACTTATGGACAGAGTGTAAGATCACAGTTGATTGGCCAAGTGAGGAGAATGCTAGAGACTCGAAAACAGGAGTACCCTCAGAGGAGGTGATGAAGAAATATCACCAAGTAATTACTTTTCTGAAAGGGAAAATCCCTTCTAAAGAAACAGATTGGGTAAAGATAGCTAGAGCAACTCAAGAGCCAAATGAGTATGTACATGCATATTATGAGTGGTTACTGCAAGTGTTTACGCAGCATAGTGGCTTCGAGAACATTGGTGATAAGGATATGGGACATTTTGTGTATCGGTTTGTGTATGGTCTGAAACCAGAGATTAGTCAGATGGTTCAGCAGCAGATGTTGTGCTGGCAGAGTAAGATGCTCTACGAGATTTTGAAGTATGCCAAATATTGTGGAGATGACATTGAGGCAAGGCATCGAAAACTAAAAGGGAAAATGATGTGGGTACAAGTGAAATTGGCAGAACAGCAAGAAAATAAATTAAATACCCAGACTGATAATCAGGTGAAAGAGCAGAATCATAATGATCAAGCGGCGTTTGGTGGTAAAGTAAGAGGACGAATGAATAGAGAGGAAGCGAAGAAGAAGTTTCCTTGTCATGCGCGTGGAGAGCTTGGACATTGGAAGAACAAGTGTAAGAATATTCAGAATAATAATGGGCCAAACAAAAATGTAAATCAACAGACGCAGAATGAAGTGACTATAAATCAGCCGCAGCAAGTAGTTACTCCACAGTATCAGGTGCCACCAGCTCCTATGCCAAACTTTGTGAACACTCAAAAATACAGTGCAAACGCCGGATTTCAAGGAGGAAGTGGTAAGAAAAATTATGTGGTTACACAATATTTTTTACAGAATGATAATGACGAAACAGAATTTGTGGAATGACGGTGCCTGAGGGGAGAGGAAGAGGAGTGCATGCTTGGCGCATCCGTGCCGGTAGATAAGTCAGGTCCATTTATTGATGGGAAAGTGGAAGGTAGTGATATCACTTTTCTATTGGATACTGGTGCTACCCGGTCTACTGTGAGTACAGCAGACATCCCAAACCTACCCCTCTCTGGAGAATCTATCCAAGTTGTAGGAGTGTCGAATCAACAGATTAGAACCCCAATCGCAAAACCAATGGAGGTACATATTGGAAATTTTAAAGGCATGCATCGGTTTGTAGTTTGCGATTCCAGTCCAGTAAATTTGTTGGGAAGAGATCTATTGTGCAAAATGAACTGCACGATCTACTGTACACCAGATGGTGTTGCTTTCCAAACCCCTGACAAAGATGACGTATATAAATTGATGTTAGCTTTCATTGATAACCGAAAGTGAATTGCCAGAAGAGTTGAGAACCACTGTGAATCCAGAAGTGTGGGATTTTAGAGGAAAAGATATTGTATTTATTTATGTTAGTTTATTGTAGGAACTACTTTGTGATTTTATTGTTCAGTTCTTCATGTCTGTGTAACTATTTTTCTACAATATTATTATATGAAATTGTATCAATAAAATGAAGTTTTTCATGAAATTTAGTGCACACTGAGTTCGCAATATCATGATTGTGTTTGGGTAGGTCTTGTCATAAGTTTGGCCATTTGTTGCCTAGGGGTGTTATTTTTTAGAATTCAAGGTGCCCCTGTCCAGCACTTCTCTGGTGGAAGACATAGAATGAGGGTGGCTTACAGTTCCATCTCCAAGTTTCTCAGGGTTGCTGTTCTTCTGTGGTCTATGTGTACCAATTGCTCCTACATTGAAGTCTCCTGCAGTTGTGAGTGTTTTACACTGCAGGGTATATTTCATGCTATCTCTACCACAAAAAAGTTCAATTCTTCAAACATCAATCCGTCCCTGTTTAGGGGTTGACAACGCGTCTCTCAAAGAGAATACAGTAGACACCTCAGCCATCATTTGATGGCATGCTTCATCATGGGTGAATGGAAGAAACACCTGTTAAAAGTCTAGCGGTCTCATTTATGAGGCCCTAGTGATACTTTTGCATGTGGCGCAATGTGGCACAGCATATTTACAAGTTCACGCTAAGTCATTAGAGGGGCTTTTCATGGCCTTGTAAATATGTTCTCTTTTCATGCAGAACCTTACTTTAAGAGGCGTTCCATGGGTGTTCACATGCAACACCCATGGAATCTAAATCATTCACAGATTCAGAAGGAATCATAAACCTGGGAATGCGTCAGATTCCTACTCCTCCCCAGGGGAGGCATAGGAGTGGCGCAACGAGGAGAAATACTTTTATTTCTCATTGTTTTTTCCTCTTTCTGTGCGTACTGCATTCTGCAGCACGCATAGAAAGAGAAAAATGCCACCAATGATTGCACACAAAAACAATCATCACCACAACGCAGGAACCCTTGCAACATGAAGCAAGGGTGTCTGTGCTGGTGCACGGCTGCACTTTCTGCGCCGGCGCAGGGGAGAAGGATATGAATGCAGCATATCTTGTAGATATGGCATATGCCTGCCCTTTTCTTTTGAAACATGACAGCACAGCAGGAATGGGCATCAAAACTTTTTTTGTAAAATTTGCCTTGGTTAACGATGAAGAAAATGTGCTTGGCAATAGAAAACGCGTTTAACTTTGTCTTGTTCATAGAAGAGAAAGCATAGAATTTTATTTTTTAAATGTAGTTTGAACCGTAGGAGAAGATGCTTTCTTGAAAAGTGTAAAATATAAACATGCAGCTTAAATACGGAGTAGGCCCTCATATCTAATGTGCTTCTACAACTAAGCCTGAAAACTATTTTGTCGACCTCTGCTTGACATTAAAATAAAATGGCTCTTAGAACCTGCAGATCTAATCCTCTAACTATAAAATCGTTCATCACTTTCAAATGTGCTGCTCTAAGACAAATGTATTTCTTTGCTTCCTCACAGCATATGATTTCCTCATTTCACTAAACAATGTATTCTGCTATATTTTATAATGAATAGAGTATTTGCAATGTTGAGCTTTCTGAAGATATTGGTTTTCATGGTCTCATCAAGAAATGTTTCATTGCTTTAGACTAGCCCTTTGTCCGCACAATGGGGATACTGACAACAGCTAACCAAATAGGCCTGCAAGGGTTCTCATGAGAACCTTCCCTCATGTATCTAGTGCAAGACATATTAGAAACTTTTATATAACTGC
Organism: Triturus cristatus; assembly: GCF_964204655.1. Lineage (NCBI taxonomy): Eukaryota > Metazoa > Chordata > Amphibia > Caudata > Salamandridae > Triturus > Triturus cristatus. The sequence continues at coordinate 1,102,305,608 of NC_140594.1, forward strand.
TCACGGACGTGAATGTTTACCATAGGAAAAGGAAGGAGAGACGACAGACCATAGGAAGACCTGTTTCCATTGGACGAACCGTGCTGAATGTTGCAAATGTTTTATGTTTTCATATATACGTGTTCCTAGTTAGAGAGAATTAATGCTATTCTTCCTACCCTCAATGCTTTATACACTAGTTTTCCCTTATTCTTGCCCATATTTCTGTGTGCTACTGCTAACAGTGATTTGCTATTATCCTGATCTTTTTGCAGGTAGACTTCTCCTACAGTTGATCATAGCTATTGCAGTGATTAATTCACTTTGATTTATTTAACAAGTTGCTGTGATTAATTCTCTTTGATTTATTTAACAAGTTGCTACTACAACTTGTTGGGGAACTCCGCTGAGATTCATGAACTACTCTTTTAGGAGTTCATCCCTTAACTAAAAAAATGCTCCACAAACTTGCTCTTTTTCAATAAGAATTCTTTGGGGGTTATTATTTAGGTTAGGACTTTTAGACTAAAATAGGGACTTTTTCCTTTATGGCTTTATGGAACATGCTAGATTATGCCGATTTTAATTAAACCTGTTCTGGATCTTTCTGTAAATTGACTACTCTGAATGAAAACCACAAAAACAAAACTAATCTCTTAAACAGAAATAAAGCATTAAAACTATTCCAAACCTCTCATCATTACAGAACATTAAGTTACTGAAAGTTGATGATTACAACTGAAATGCAATTTATTACAGCTCAGTTCTGCCACGGCAGCCAAGATCCATTGGCTTGAAGACGGAGGAACGCCAAACATAGTAGGCTTTTCTTGTAAGCGCTTTGGGCCTGCACTGGTCATCACATTGCCCTCCCAAATTCTGGCCGCTAACACACCTCACCCGTCTTTTGACGGCATGCTTCATCTTGGGTGCCTCCTCTCATCAGTGTAGGTGAGTCCCACCCTGATGGGCTCGAGCGGAATGAATTCGGACCCCAAAATAAAGGATCTTTTCTGGGGAAAAAAAAGTGTTCCAGTTAAAAATGACTACAGAAAAAATCCCAGATATCTTTTATTTTATGGGTATCCATGACACTGTTAAAATATCAAATGCCTGATTTATCTTGAAACTTAATGGTTCCTTCATCCAGAAATTATGCCGACATGTTTCGGCTGTAATAAACATGCCCTTATTGTTCAGGCTGCCTTCTTCAGGCCAAGGACTTCCTGCCTATCGTTGCTTTAAATTAAAGAGTATACATTAATCTGGAGGCAGAAGGTTCTCCTACCTCTCTTCATTACTTAGGACCCTAAGTTGGTTCCTAGGTCAACCTATTCAGTCAAGAGGAAGTGGGCATTTCCCTGTAGTCACACTTGCACAAAGGGTGCAATGCCTCTTTTTCACCTAAGGTACCTCTCCTTCGCACTAGATGATTTCATGCTACTCTGGTACCAGTTTCCAGGGGGGCTTCACCCATGCCCCTGCCTTTCAAAGGTACTTCTGCAGCTGTTATTGTTTTCCTCATAAGTGCAGGCTACATGAGGTGTTAAGTGTGATAGGTCAACAGCTCTTGATGAGCGCAAAAAAGGTATGGAGATTTTGAGCAGTGACAAAGTGGCTCCAATATAGGTGTTTATTTAATGCGAACCCTAGCGTAGGGTGATGCTTTTTAGCCAATCCTCTGAATTGCTTTGTAGCAATTCCAACTGCGTGTCAATTTTATACCATAGTTTCTATGTATTTTTAGGCCTGCTGCCATTGTAGCATTGTCATAGAGCGGGTGTATGTGCTGCTCTGACTCAGCTCTTTTTAGGTTTGTAAACAAACAGGCTAAAGGTGACTGATCTGGCTTTTGAATAATCCGATCAGCTCGTCAGCTGCCTCTTGAACCAAAGGGCTTCCAGTAGGGGGTGGAGCTAAAGGTGTAAAAGCAGCCAACCTTGTCAGTGTGGCAATGCGTTGTTAGCGAGACGGAAGAAGCATGCTCGAGCACTGCGCTTGCCCCTGTGACTGCCCGGGAGGCTGGCCCGTAGTGGCGGGGGGAGGTATGTGGGTGTTGAAGGATGGGGGGAGTATGGGGGTCATTTGAGGGGCGAGCCAGCCAATATTTTCTCTTTGCTCTCCAACTGCAAATGACCGGGCAACTGGCAAAGTATTTATTGAAAACTCTATTTAAACTCAGTTTTCTAAACTGACTTCACATTTGTGTTTGCGATTTCCAAATAGCGAATTGCCGTTTGTTAGTCGCAAACCATACTCCATGTACATCTGGCCCTTAATTCAGATCCACTAGGGCCGTCTTTCAACTAAGGATTCTTGCTCTTTATAGCCAGATAGATTTCAGTCCTAGTTTGGTAAAATAAATTGACAGTAGTGTATACCCAGATTCCCTTTGGGTTTCTGCATTTGTCCTCTACCATATAAACCTTTATCCTGCTCAATTCAGTAAGTGTCAATAAAAATAAAATCAGGGTCCACTACTTCCGCCTCTCAATGAGATATAGTGGATACATTTCAGCCTATGAACACAATAATTCTGGCCTGGCCTTACAACAGTATAGAAGTTCTAAACATCAAATTAAACTCTAGACAGGACCCCAAATGCAGCAGTGCTTCACTGGGAATGGCATCGCTGGGGCCTCGCATTTAGAGCCCCTCACCCAGTTGTGGTCTAGTCTGCAATTAGGAAACTGGAAGCAGGAGACTCAGGGGCTTATTTACAAGCCCACTGCACCGCCAGTGAATCACTTTTATTGACGCACCAGCAGTGCATTGGGATTACCCATATTTGAAAGGCCACGTAAAGCCATCCTGCGTGGCTTTTCATGGCCTTGTAAATATGGGCCCCTTTCACACATTAATCTGTGTGAAAGGGGTGTTCCATGGGTGTTGCTTTGGGTACTCCCACGCAACATCCATGGAACTTGACGCATTCCCAGATTTACAATGCTTTGTAAAACTGGGAATGCGTCAGAATCCTGCACCTCCCCAAGGGAGGTGTAGTAATGTCACAATAATGGTGCCTGGTCTGGCGCATGGCAGTCAATTGTGCACCAGTGCAGGGGAAAGCACAGGGATGCGTCCCTGTGCTTTGAAAATGACGCAGCACGACGCATGTGAATGGCTTGCGGCACGGCGCTGCTACACTTTCTTGTAGATAAGGTCCGTAGTTTTTAATCCTGGCATCCCAGTGTAATTTTGTGGAGCCACTTTCTGAACACGGTTCTGCTTTTTGCCATGTTTGGGAGAATTTACAATTGGATTATGATCTGCTAGCAAGTGTGATATAAGAAAATAGAACTAACCCCAACATTTATTGAACATTAACCGTGGGAGATACCTTAGCATGTCTTGTTAGGTACCCACCAAACCATTTCAAAGTCACGGGTCTTGGAGCTAGTGGGATTTTTGTGCAATCTCGCATCTCCCCCTTCACTGGATTTGTCTGAAGCTGGGCAACCTATCTTCTCTCTTTGTTTTTGTCTCCTCTGCCATTATTGGAACCCATTTCAAAAAATGAAAAACTGTGCCAAGTCCATATTCCCACTGCAGCAGGCCGCACTGTGATTTGTCACTCGTGGCATGATTTGACCATGTGTTCATGGCTTAATGTAAATGTGTTAAGACCATAGTTGATAGATGACAGCATCTTGTTCATCATCATTCCAAATATGTGAAACATGATGACACTATTTAGTGCCTTGTTCTGCTTTTTATTTTACAGCAAAGATGTGAGAAAATATCCACTTTCTAGAGCCTCACAGAAAGGTTGAAAAACAGGCTCCAAGATTCCTGAAACACAGGGTCTCAGGGAGGCTAGGCTCCAGTAGCGGCTGCTACAGGACTCGGGTGGTGGAGTCATCATTCATGTGTTTATGACCCAAAGGCAGTCATCAAGTTTTGAACTGTAGAGGTTTTCCGGGCCATCCATTTTAAAAATGATTTGGGTGTCATCTGTGTGGTTGTAGTAGGTAAGGTTGAATAATTTTACAGTGTTGAGTGTGAGGAGCTGATCTGAAAGGTGGTACCAAACTAGTTCACAGTCATGGGTGAAAGGTCAATGAATCAGTAGGCATTAGCTGAACTCCTTTCTCACCTTTAGCATGTGTCAAATAAGGATTTTCTGTGTGAAAACATTGCTTAACTGTACACAGCATTGAGTCACGATGTTCTTAAGCCAGCAATTTTAATGACCTTTCTTATTCCTGATATACAAGTAGTTGTCACTAACTAAACTTCCCAGCTGTTCAGAAGCAATGTCCAGTCACAAAACATCAGATTCCACTATGGCATAGTGCTTTGATTAACCTATTTTACTGGGGCAGAGTCATCACTAGCCAGGTACAATTTACATTTGACTGACATTGCTCTAGCCTACACTGGCCGGGTGTGAAATATAGCCCAGTAAGATAATGCATCTGCTCTAGATATTGCTATTTTGTTTGCAGGGGAAAGATAGTTTGTTAGGTTAAAGGGCCTGCTGCAGAGGGCTGCACATATCATAACTAGTAGCAGTATGAATCTGAAATGACCCGAAATAACCTCCCATTTCTGAAAGGGCTGCTATATTGGACTATATATCTTTTAAAAATGGTGTAATATCTAGACACACCTTCAAGACTCAACACAATGAGGATTCATCTTGTTGAACCAAATATTGTGGAAAACCACATTTAGGGCATCTGTGGCTGAAAGGATTTGTATTATAATTGATGTACCCAGACATCTCTGAAGAATCTTGAGTAACATTTTCTGATCTGTATATGTTGTAATTTAAGATCTGTGTAGGATGAATCTGCTTTTTGAAATGTATTGACACCTTTAATATTCTGTTTTTATCTTTATCTAATTTATGTGCTTCCCAAATGAGGTCCTAAGTAATTAATATACTTAATGCATAATACTTGGTGAACATTTCAGGTAGCGTTTCACAGATATATGAGGAAATCTGTGATCTAGCCAAAGTGTGGTGTTTGAAAGGCGTTCTGGGCAAGAAAAGATTTTGGGATCCACACAAGCCATATCTCCGCAGACTACCCTAGGTGCCTTATTTAAGAAATGCCTGGGCCTATTAGCTTTCCCTGGGTGCCGGCGGAGCCCTGGCCTAGATACAGCAGCTACCCAAGTCACCAAAATGGGTCAATTTTCATGACAAAATCTTGATGTCCCCTTGCATCTTAATGGGATGTTATTGTTATCGGGAGGAGTGTAGGAATGCTGTGCGGTAGGACAATTGTGGGTCCCCACAGATTCCTCTAGCATGATCTGCTTTCACTTTTGTTTTGATGTGTAACGTTAGCGTGTACAGCATGCTGCTCAAAACAACATAACAAAAATTCAAACTCGGGACTTATGGGAAGCATTTCTCTTGCATCACAACTTTGATTGCAGAACAGAAAATTTTTCTTTTAAATGTTTTACCCTAAACATTTTTTTTCCAGTACTGTGGACAACCAGTTGAAGTCCACCTCACTGTGAAGGTATTGTTGGTGGATATCAACGGGTTGTTGTCTGCCCTAAAGCAGTTAAAACCCACCAGATCTATGCAGTCAGATGTCCTATCCAACAAGAATTGACAACAAGCTGCAGGGTTATTATGGTCACATTTTGCAATCTTCTTTGTTCCATGCCTGAAGGGATTTCTCTATTCCCAGGAGGCCCCGCATGATGCTAGGTGTCTTGGGCTGGGGAATAGCGAAAAGCACAGTTGTCAGGTACTGCTAATGGCCATGCATAGTCAAGAGAAAGTTTCAAATGCCAAACAGGGTCTAAGCTTGAAAAGGCTAGAGAGAGAATACAAATATTGAGAAGCACAGAGGAGATAGAAGTGAAGCTAAAGAGTAGAAGCTCTAGAAAAGGAGAGAAGATTGAGGGGAAGAAAGTAGAGTGAATAAAAAAGCAAGAGAGGGGGCAGGAGAGAAAGGAATGGAAAGATAGATGCAGCAGTAAAAAGAAAGAAGTAGTGGGGAAAAAGTTAAGAGAAGCAGTGGGGACAGAGTTTGGGAAATGCGGAGAGAATAGAGAAATAGAGAACCATCAGGAGCAAAAGTAGAGCTAAATACACATGGAAAAAAAGTGATTGGCGATTTGAAGTTGGAGTTATACCTTAACATGCTATGACTAAAACACCTGGGCCAAAGTGATTTCAATGCACAATTCTGCACTCTATTTTCTAAAAGGAATCTTAGTGTAAGATCATCCAAAATGAAGCTGCTTTGTGGTCTTTAAATTCCTAGTAAGGTCTACCCATTGTTACTTGATCCACACTGTGTTTTAGATATTGCTTAACAATGGCACCCTCTTGATATTTGTTGCTCTATGCTTTTGGTGAGCAATGCTGACCACTACTCTTTAATGCTTACTGGGCATGCCTCTATTTGCTGGTATAGTCATTGAAAAGGGAAACCTACTTGCCGAGCAGTCGAATTTCTACGAAGGAGGTGGTTTGACTTTCTAGTGTTAATTTAAATATAGCCTTTTACCTGTTTCACATCATGAAGCTTGATGTTTATCTTTACAATCCCTCTGCAAGTAAATATTTTCTATTTCAAGTACACTTGGCAGGTTTCTATGCTTTCTACATTCACTACCTAGAAAAATGAGTGCTCGTCCAAGGAATGTTAGCCACATAGAAGGCGCCACCTGGAAAGAGTGCATGTGGCTGAGTGGAGGACTCTGTACTATACACGTGGTAGGCACCATGGAAGCAGCATCACAGAGAGATGCCATCACCCAGCAGGATCCTAGATGAAAACATTAAACCACCACTTGTGTCTTAGAAACAGTGCTACTAGTCCATCTATGGCTTCTCTATCTGGAGATGGACCTTGTGTCCTCAGCCAGGCCACAGGCCTGAAATCGACCCATCCCTGTCTCACACAATTACCTATCCTTCACCATGCTAACTGAAGTAGCCGGGATCCACGTTCTAGATCTAGTCTGGAATCCCAGGCCGATTACTTTTTATCAGCGTGAAAGTGTGGAGGGAAGAAAACTGTTAGCCAATCAATCATTACCGTTCCAATGAACTACGACTCTAAAGAATCACAGACTTCCAATTAGATTTAGTTCGTTTCTTACAAAGCCAAGAACAGTTGTGCATCCAAGCATCTCAAGATGAGGGTGTAGAAATACATTGGAACTAATACAAAGCTGAACCTACGGGTGAAGTTAAGGTGGTGCAGCATGCACGGAACAATTAGTTTGAGGGCCAGAATCCAGAAAATAACAGCACATACATCGAGGTTCCCCTTCATTGGAAGTTCTTGGTATAAAGCATTAGCCTGTCCCTACACTATCACTAGTGTGACGTCCGTATTTAGCATTTCCCAAGGCAGGCTCCATCAAGGTGTCAGCGTGTGAAGTCTTCGTAAGAGGTCTTTTCACATTTAGATGGATCAAGTAGTATAAAGCTTTAGAACTCGTTCTAAGATGCTATCTCTCTCAAGGCAGGTTAGAAGTCCCTGGACACTGTCCCTAACTTCGATACATCACTTATACATGTATTATACCAAGACGCATTGCAGCATCACACCATCCAGTCAAGCCACCTCCTCGTAGGTAGTATTCCACACTGCAGCAATGCTCCCAGCCCATGGCAAGATGACCTTGATTCCCAGGCTTACTGCGAAAGAACAACTGTTCTTTATTATCAGTATCAACATTCAATGCAACTCCTTCCGAAACCTAACTCCTAAAAAAAAGACATTATTCTAGCTGACAAGGATGAATTCTCCACCTGCAACAGAAACGTGAGAAAGAAATCTAATGCGAGAGCTTCCGGGGTAAAACCACAATTTAGGCCTACAGATTTCGGTCAACATGAGAAATGGCACGAGGCCTCATGAAATTACGCATAAAGTGAACGTTATTTACTGAGCATATCTAAATGGACATGTTACATAAGCACATCAATTGTATATGTACTTGTCAGCGACTTGTACAATTTCTGCATGTTAATGTCTTCAGCTACATACACATAGTTGTAACATTCATTTCTTAATGTTTATATTGAAAATATCGCTAGCACGTCACCTTTAATGTTATTACAGTTCACGCTCCAATGGCCTAAGTTAATAAAATAAAGTATTATATGTAGGTGCAGAATACCCATGATTATAATGCACCCCTACAACTGAAAGAGCAAACTTTGCGCTCTAACACTACCTATTGCCGTTCAGTGTCTTACAAAGGTCTCCTTTTGTACAACACCTTTCACACAACCTGCAACTATGAGGGGTGTATGTTAAAGGGAGAGGAGTTGGCCTAACGGCTAGGGCGGTCGACCTCAATTCTGGGGAACAGGGTTCGACTCTAGGCAAGGACACGCAACATCCTGTCATTCTGGGCAAATCACTTAATCTACCCGTGCCTAACAAAGTTGAATGTGTCCTCATGTAACGCAACTGGTGTTCATATAAAGCGCTCTGAAACCCTATACCATCGGGTCAAGTTAGCTCTTCATAAAACTCCATAAAAATAAATAAATAAGTAAAGTTAGTGCCTGCTTCAAGTCCATGTTGTTTTAACTGGTGCTTTTGATGGAATGTAACACAACTATCCATCTTTTGTTACATTTTTTTTAGTGAGATTCATTGTGAACCCTTCAAACTTCCCCAGTAAACTGACATCTAAATTCTATTTAGTTTTCAGCATTGTTGCATCTAAAATGTTTATCACACACTGTTCACCACTAATTTCCCAAAATATTATTGAGGGATATGCTCGAAGCACTCTGTAAAGATATTTTAAATTAATGGTGAATTAAATTAAAACTTCACTTATGCAGTTGGGTGGAATTAGAAAACTCAACTCTTTACAAATCAGATGAAGTTACTTATTTTATCCTTTCACCCTTCCAGGAGTGATAATTTGATGATTCAGAATGTCAAGGTAGGTCGTCCTGCAGCAAAAAACAAATGTTGCCTGTGGAAGCTGGACATCCAATACCTGAGGTAAGAGGTGTGGGGATAGGGCCCTGAGTTGAGGCCAGCTTTTTTTGCAAATAACTTCATAAGCATTGCCTTTCACAAAGCTTGAACCATTTAGAAAATACAAAACGTTTTGAGTCACCCTACTTGACAACTTTACACCCGTCTAACTTGTACACTATCTAATTGGTAGGATTTAAAGTTGGATTGTGAAAAGTTAATTGAGCGTTCTATAAATATTTATTTAAAAAAAAAAACATATATTCCTTCACATAGAAACACAGGGTGTGCCTCCTGATTATTGAAGCAAGTATAGCGATGGAACAGACTATCGAGGACAGGATATCAAATCAAAGTAAGAAAAAAAATTCTATACCTTTCTCCAAATATATGTACATATATATGTATGTATCTGTGAGGTGTCTTCAACTAGCGAGCAGCTTTTCATTTGGAATATATAAATATATATATATATATATATATATATATATATATATATATATATATATATATATATATATATATATATATTTCAGGGGATGTAGTTACAGTAAATCTATACTCACCTATATCCACTTTCCTTTCGATATTCTGTCCACGATATTCTTATACCACAATTTTCTGGGGATCGATATTTAGTAGAGCAACTAGTAGTTGTTAAGGAATTCACCTATAGAGCACAACTTTAATGTTTGATCATAGCTGGGGGCCATGCCCCCCTGAAAATATACTTCTTGCTATGAACCTGTTCTTGTTCTCACTTATTGTAGTTAGCAGGCTTACTTTATAGTGTACTAAAATGAAGTACACTGTCTAGAGAGCCCAGTGAGTCTCTTATTGGCTTACAGAGGCAAAATTGGATAATACTAATGATCTACTTGTGGTAGTGTGGACAAGCACTTAGGCTTATAAAAGGGTAGTGCTAAGCATTTGTTGTACTCACTGAGGCAATGAGAGAGGGACACAATCAAAAATAAATCCCAAACTAATTTATAACAATAGTATACATTTTTATGTAATTTTTAAGACCAAGAACTTCAATTTACAGTCAGTACTTTAAAAGCTACAGTTTTTCAGAGTTTGAAAAATATATCACTTTTAAGCAATTCTCCACCATTGAAGTCAATGGAAAAAGTAGAAAAATTGACAGCAGGACCAGGTCCAATGTTCCAGCAGCATAGGATCAGGAATGTCCCGGTTTCGTCCGGGAGCATGGTGCTGAGGTTATTGGTAGCTGGTGCTCTACGACGAAGGGGGCCACTTGAAAAGACACTACACAGAAAACTTAAAGGTAAGTCCGGGGGTCCCATTCGAGGGAGAAGGTTAAAAGGGTCTCAGGACCACAAGAGCACAGCTGGATCTTCGTTACCTGGGCTAGTCAGACCGGATGCAGAGCAGATAGGTCAGCCAGGTGGTGTGCATCGAGATGTCCTCGTGGTTAGGAGCAGACAACTTAGAGAGTTGACTTTGGGACAGCTGGGCCACTTACAGGGTGGATCTCAGGGTTCTCAATGTCCCTTGATGGGTGATTCCTTCTTGAGTACTTGGAATCTGGAACGGACTCATCTCGCTGTTTGCTGAAGGGAGGTCTGGTTCCCCAAGTATTGGTACAGTGCGGCTCTGGGTAGTCCTGGTGTCTCCAAATTTGGTGGGTGGACAAGTCTGATCTTCCAAAGCTGATGTACCTCTTCTGGTTTGGGTGCTACGTTGGAGTCACCGAGGAGCAGCAAGTCAACAAACAAGACTTAAAGGGTTCGGTGCCTGCAGTGTGCAGTGTGATTTCTCAAAGTCTGGAGGAGCTCCGGGATTCTAGGAGGCCACACAGTGGTGGGACAAGACAGCACACCACAATTATCGAGTACTTAAGGCATCAGGCAGGGTTTTGGCTCCAATTTTCTCTGCAGAAGTCTTCAGTTCTCAGGCAGCAGCTCTTTTTTGTCTGTATCCTCTTCTAAGGCAGCAGCTCTTTTTTGTCTGTATCTCCATCGCATCTCAGGTACAAGGTTTGGGGATGCCACCTAAATACTAAATTTATGGGCGATAAAGGGCGAGACAGTTGGTAGCCAATGGGCTACCTACCTTTAGGGTATCTACACCGTCAAAGTGACCACTTCCTGTGGGAAGGGCACTACCCTAGCCCTGATAGGTTGTTTTCCCACCATTCCAAGATGGTGGATCGCCTTCCATACCTTAGGGGTGGGGCTGGCTGAATGTGGATACTCTTCCTCAACGAATTATTTTTCCAACCTGTCTTCCCACCAAATGTGGAGCAGGACAGGGGTGTTGGCTTCCCCCACTATCTGGAGATGACTGGATTGCATTTCAAATGCGGCTTTGCCTCTGAAGTTTCCTGCTCTGGAAGATCATTCCAGCCTAGAGGAGGTGTGAAGCTGTTTTAGGCCCTTGGTGGCAGGCTAGCTATGACTAGTCAGAGACCACACCAGTGCTTGTTAGGTTTTCAGGGGACTCTCTAAAGGGTCTCCCCTGTGCACCTAATAATAAATCCAACTCTGGCATCAGTGAGGATTTTAATAAAACAAGATATTTGGTACCAAACATCTAAGGGTACAGTGAAGCCATCATGGAGCTAGGAAACTTGTAATGACGAGTATCCAGCCCATGTACTCTCTGCAGTCTCCCTTTGCACTTACAACATTGAAGACTGGCTCAGATATTGCAGGGTCATATCTGCTCATGCTGATATGCCCTCACATAGGATATAGTAAATGCTGCTTTAGGGCTGTAAGGCCTGCAGTAGGTATGACTTACCTATACCTCCTGCTGTGTATGGGGGCACCGCACACAGAGCTGTGTGCCATGTTGAATCTTTGGTTTTCTATGCACCAAGACACGTAGCCTGCAATGGCAGTTTGCATAGTCTTGGTGAGGGATGTCTGGGTTGGCATAACATACGCTGCAGCCCCTGTGGACTCTCTCCAGTGCCCAAGCTCTAGGTACCACAGGTACCATTTGCTAGGGACTTACAGGGGTGGCTGAAGTTGTGTCAATCATGGTACAGTTTTGGGAAAGAGAACTGGCACTAGGAACCTGGTTAGCAGAGACCCAGTGCACTTACAGTTTGAAATCACATCAAGCAAAAAGTGGTGGCTAACGATGTCAAAAGAGGCACTCTCCTACATTACAATCTGTGCCCACTAAGAGACTCAGTCACCTCACGTACAGCAAAGACCAGGATGGGTAACCCTAGACAACTCCCCTGTAGGCACTTATTGTCAGCCCTATTTCTTTAAAGGCCCTAACTCAGACAGCCTGCAAACATGTCTGCAAAACCTAGATGCTCAATCCATGTGATGTGAAGTACGAAAGCCAATTAAGAGACATGCTTAACTGGGTGAAAAAATGATTAACAAATGGTGAAATGATACTGATAAGAAAGAAAGTAAATTCACAGTGAATGGAATCAATAAAACACAATTAGTGCTGTAAAGTAAGAGATTGTGTTTTATCTGATTGATTGGTCCCTGGGTGAAGCTAGATGTTGGTCAGGAGGAGTGTTATTCAGTGCCAGCTCGTTTCTTGATGAGTCACATCCGTCCTGAACCTCCCAACCTCCCTTAAAAATAGAAAGTTATTTTGAAGGATGGAGGGACTTTAATTTCTCTGAGAGGCCTCGCCCATTATGATGCAATCTATGCAGGAATGAGGGCAATAAAAAGACTGCTTTGAGCTCCAGCGCCCTTTGAAGGTGACCTTGGTTCTCTGTTTGTGTCACTTAGATGTAAAAGGTGACAGCGGATGCAAAACCGCCCCTTGCATAAATAGCATTTGCCAGGGACCCTGAAGGATTTATCCAGCAATCTCCTCATGCTCCAATCCTGAGAACCCCCCCCCCCCCGGTCCACACTGTCAAGACTACCATCAACAGCATCCACTCCAGAGGGTCACCCATGCCAAACCCTGGCACCACCCATCAATCACACCCATCCAGTATCCAGTGGCAAAGTCACCACAAAGGCCTTTTCCACTTGCATCCCACAGAAACAATCACTGCCTCCATTACCCCTCCTCCCACCAGCTCTTATTGAAAACGAATAAATAACCTATTCCTCTCAAATGTTTTCTGGACTCATGTAAAGGAAGAACAGTCCGCGACTTTCACTCATTCAGGGCATCATTTACGAGGCCCTTGCGGCACTTTGCTTTGCCAGAGCGTCACTTTTTTGACGCTCCGGTAGCGCAATGTGCTGCAGCATATTTGCAAGGCCACACAAAGGAACTTTACGTGGCTTTTCATGGCCTTATAAATATGTGCCCCTTTCACACAGAGCACAATGCATTAAAGGGGCATTCCATGGGCGCTGCTATGGGTGCTCCCACACAACACCCATGGAATCTGAAGCAGATTTACGAGGAATCATAAACCTGTGAATGCTTGAGAATCCTATACCTTCCTAGGGGAGGTACAGGAGTGGCTCTACAAGGAGAAATAATTGTGTTTCTTCTCATTTTTTCTTCTTTCTATGCGTGCTGAATTCTGCAGCACACATAGAAAGAGGAAAACGCCATCAATGATTGTTTTTACGCAGGAAGTGTCCCTTCCTGCACAAAAAACAAGTATCCCAGCAACCCAGGCACCCTTGCAACATAACACAAGGGTGTCTGCGTTGGTGCACAGCTGCTATTTGTGCGCTGGCACATTTAAGAAGGACAGGAATAAGCCGTATCTTGTAGATACAGCAGATTCCTACCCTTTTCTTTTGACACACGGCAGTGCAGCAGGGAGGCTTGCTGCACTGCCGTGCATCAAAAGTTTGTAAATGAGGCCCTACATTTTCTTCCATGCAGTTGAATACAGGTTTCAGTGCCTCCACTCTGCATGGTGCACCACCACCAAAACCATAGCACCGGTCTCTTACTTGGCTTGACCAGGTTTATGGAAGAGTCTGAAGGCCTTCTATACTACATCCAGTCCCTCATCTTGCTGCAATCCAAGCAACCTCTCCATTATCTCTGTGTTTCTGCCAGGATGAGTGCTTGCCTAATCCCTGCTGGATCTCTGCACTCTTCACATGGCCATCTGTAAAAGGTGTTGAGGGCAAAAGGAGCTTGAAAAGGAGGCAGATGCTTTTCCCTCCTGGTCCCTCAGGCTTGGAACAAACTGCCTGTGAGACTTCGCCAAGTGAATAACATACACATTAGACATTGATAATAAATCATGTAAGTGTGTAAATCAATGTACAAGATGTGGTACATGAGTCAGTGAGGGTTACAAGGTGTAGGAGTCACATGTCCTTTATAGCTCACAGTGCTATATTAGAAGGATTATAATTTATGAACTGCAATTAACAAAAGGATCACTGTGTTCAAAGCAGTAACTTACTTACCTAGCTACATAAAATAAAAATCTCTCATCCATATGTTACGTCATGTGCTTTGCAGGAGGCACATTAACCTTCTATACTACTTTGATGCAAATCTGGGACTACACAAAACACAGATCTCTCTAGCAAACGCTTTAACCTCCAGAGTTATCTCACCGTTATTATTATTCCCTGAGATTTACTGGGCGCCTCTGTAGCAGAAGCCTCAACCACATAAAATATTTCAAAATGCAGTCTTTGCAACCAATAAAGCAGGTAAGATTTACTGCCATGCTACTCGTTGTTGCCAATTTCTTTGTGGCAAGACTTTAAAATTCTTTTTTTTATTAGTTGAGGCCGAGATTTTGCGTTGCAATTCACCACTTTTTTTTAGAGCCAGCCCAAAGCAAAGGCTAATTTGTTAAATCTCATAATGCGCTTATATATACACATGATATACCTGATAAACCCATGTGTGATGTCCTAATATCTGATGTCACTTCCAGGGAGATCACTTACTGTGATCCCATGTGCAATGCCACGAATCGTGGCGTCATGTGCTATGGTGGCACGCGCCATGATGTCACATGCAAACTACCTAACTTGGTTAGTCCCCCCACCTCTTTTTTTTAGGACTTGTGCCCTGGAAGGGGTGGGGGGGGTGGTGGTAGGTGGAAGATGGGGTTGAAAGGGGGCGACAGTCAGTATAATCACGTGTGCAACTTGTTGTTTACTGCACAGTTTTAAGTACATGAGCACCGGGAGAGAATCGAATTACAGCAAACCATGGTGTAGGCTTGTAAGTAAGGTCGGTCGGTGGCAGGAAAGTGGAAGGGTTGATGCCACTGGTCAGGGTAGGAGTGCCTGCACCCTGTTCTGGGGAGAGAGTAGGCAGGAAGCATGGAGCAGCGTTATTCTTGTTTCGGGACATGGCAGGGGTGCATTTAGGCATACAATAGTGTCTTAGACTCCTCGCGGGCACGCCAGTTTAAAAGTAGAGAGTTATGGTTGGCCCTGGGATCTCTTTTCCCTTAGGCCATAGCGGAAGTCAGAGTCCCGCAAGTTCTCAGATTCGCTGCCAGCAACATACAAAAAATGTTGCTGCCAGCCATTACAGGACTTGGGAACTAGCAAACAAATACTCTCAAGCACTTTAAACATGCCTATTTGTTAGTGGAAAAAACTGTTTTGATTAAGACTGAAGAGTCATGATTACGAGTAAAATAAAGTGCTGCAATAATGCCGCTAAAATAACATTTTTGTGCCTCAATATTTGCAAATCTATGCCGCAATATCCTGGAGGGTCTGCATATCACATGCAGATTAATGAAGGCTCCTTTGATGAGTTTGACAATCCTCAAAAAGAGAATATAGTGGACTTTTATAATGCTTCACGGTGACACTGTTCAGGAGGCTGTGTTTAAAGGCATTCCGGTGAGGGGCAATGTAGGAAGTGTATCCTAGTCCTATGTCTGTTTCAATTTGCATGTGACTTAACTGTTTAGCGATATCTTTTTGTTTATGTGGCATCCCATGTTCTGGCTGTGCTCATTGTGGGTTGCAGCTCAAGCTTTTGCACGTATTGGAGTTGGAACCCACACTGTGAGGACATGTTGGACGTGGACTCCTTTACTGTTGTAAGAAAAGTATTTTGAAACCATACCTGTTTGCGGTAAGTTTACTTCTTGACATTTGGTGACAAGGTCGGTAAGTACTTTACAGGAGTCCACCACCGTATTTTCTCCTGTTTCTGGATTTTTGGAGATTCAATGTGTAACTGCCCACCTTTGCCGTTATGGGCAGGGCATTATCAGCAAAACTTCTCTGGAGATCGTGCTTGGGATCCCTGTCCAGCGGATCCTCAGGTGAGCCTTGGAGACAGCAGCACATGTAGCAGCACACCACAAGCCGATTTGTGGTGGTTTGTGGATTGCGCTACCACAAAGACGCTGCATAAATGGCACGAGATCTGAAGGAGGAGCAAGAACGCCGGTAGACTGTGGTAGTCAGTTTAAATGATACCCTACATCCGCATCATTCAGGGCCCTCAGAAAATGACATCATTACGTCCAACATAGCAGCCATCTTGATTTGGTAAAGGATCCACTAACTCCTATATAACACAAACTGATAATGATAATTTCAAACATGGAGCAAGCGTCCTAATCATTTCTCACCGAGTCGAGTTGGAGCATTTTGAGGACCCTTACACGGTTACTGGATATGGGAATGGTATGCTTAAAATAAAACCTTTATTTAGAGTTTCAGAATTTCATTGCAAATTGATTGCTATATGTATTGTACAATTATTTCAAACACAATGAATTCTTCATAAACTTGATTCAGATCACACCGTTTTTGCTATGCCTTGGAAGACATGGTTTAGAGCCTTCCAAATTCTTGCGACTAGCTTTTGGCTTAGCATCTGCCGCAAGCATTTTTCAGAGATTGATGGACAAAATTCTAACAGATGCCAAAGAAGTGGAAGCTTCTCAGGATGATGTAAAGATTGAGGAAGAAACAGTAGCCAAGCACAACAAAATTTTAAAGAAAATCTTGAGTATTTTCAAGTTGGGATAACCCCAAAAGTGAAAAGCATACTGTTCTAACTATGGAATTGGATTATTTGGGTCATTGTATCTCCCCACTGGAGATAGTGGCTCAATGGTTAGAGCAGCAGACCCTGAGGCAGAGGTCTGGCCCGGACCAGGGTTCAATTCCTGCCTTGGCGGGTCTTGGGCTCAAGTTGTCTGGACCCGGTAATTCTCGCCTCGGTGCCTATTCTAATCATGGGTCTCACTCTGCAACTCTGGGCAATAGCTTGCTTAATCTCCACAATGGCCCCAACAGTGCTAGGATGCCTGGCTTCACCTTGGGGGTGCCCAGGAGTGGGCACTTCACAGGGAACGGCTAGGAAGGGTTCCACAGCAGTATGTGCACAGCGCCTGAGAGACCCTTTCGGGGGTGTGCGGAGCGCTATATTTATATATGCACTACATTTACACTGGGTATCAAACCTAAATTCTCACTAATTCAGGTGATAAAAGATGTTGCACCACCAAAGGAAAAAAGATACCTCAAGATCCTTTTAGGGACTTAGCGAGTATTATTCCAGATTCATTCAAGGTTACGCCTTAGTAATTCAACCTCTGAGAAATGGAGTGAAGTTTAATTGCAATGCCTCTGTTAATGTGGATTTTGAAAAAAACAAATAATTGATTCAGAAGCACCTGCACTTTCTCCTTTTGTAGCTGCTTGTGAATATATGTTAACTGTAGATGCCAGTCATACAGGGTTAGGTGCTGCTCTTTCGCAGGGGTTGAACAACAAAAAGCAGACCATTGATTTCACCTCTTGGCCCTTAAAACAGGCCGAACTACATTGTAGCTCAATCGAGCGAGAGGCATTGGCCTGTTCCTGGACTGTAGGAAAGTTTAAAACCTTCACACTTCACAGATCATAAACCATTAATTCACCTGTTGAGCAGCAATCCTTCTGGCAAAGCCTCGGCATGGTTGGTTAAGCTACATTTTTGGTGGCCTGCCATGGATGCACAAGTTACTAGCAGGATAGAAAAATGCAGCATGTGCCTCATGTCTGATAAACATTGGAAGGCGTCTCAAACTCCATTGCAAACTGTGCCTTTTACTGATGATGTATGGTGAAAGGTGGCCTTAGACTTTACTGGTCCATTTGCTGTGTTAGCAAGTAACAAATGGCACTTGTTTGTCTTAATAGACTATTTCTCAAAGTGGGTGTACTTTGCGTTTAAGGCAGTACCCACTACTTCTTGTGTGATACATTTTTTAATATGGGTGTTTGAAATTGAAGGTCCCCCTAATGAATAAGGCATGGGAAATGGGACACATTTTACATCAACACAAATGAGGGACTTCATCAATTTGCACCACATTAAACATTTGAAGGTGGCATTATATTCGTCAACCTAAAATGATTTAGCTGAGACTATGAACAAGTTCATTAAACAAGGAATTACGCTCAGCAATAGCTTTTGGGGCACCAGTGGGGGACTTTTTAGGAACAAAGTTGTGGATATATTTAACCACTCCAGATAATACAACAGGGTGTATCAACTTTTCGACTTCTGCGAAAGAGGGACCATAGGTTCCCGACTGGGTTAAAAGGCTTAATTTCTAAAGATGTCAATTGCATTTGGGGAGAATATAAAGATGTTGCCCAGAGAGCATTTTGTTCAACTCTAACCTCCCCCATGTCTTTTGATTTGGCATATTCCCTAATATAGAGCAAACGTAGCCCAAGGACAGTGGGCTACATCCCCTCTCCTCTGCCACCCCTCACTCTCTTGCTGAGCTGTGACTCCTCTTTTGCCCTCCCATACCCCTCCCGGACTCTAATAACCCTGCCCTCTCATGTTCCCTTTTCCCCTCCCTCAACCCCCATCTTCTTGCACAAGTAAGGAACACAGGTTGTCTGATGCCAGAAAGAGCAGGTTTCATATTGCAATCTGCATTCTGTGGTATCAGACATCCTCCAATTCGAGGCATTGTGGTTACAGCGAGAATACAGATTGTGACATAGCACAGTCTCCAGGAGTGACAGAGCACAGGCTGTGCAGTTTTTTTTGCAGCAAACCCATTTTCTACATAGAGCTAAAATACTGTGAATTTTGAGGTTTTGGGTCTCAAACTTTGCTTTATTGACCGCAAAATTTGCAACCCAAAGCTGAAAATCCTGGGGTGGGTCTGGCATGGTTGAAAGTGAAAAAAAGCACTACAAGGTGGCCAAAGCTTACCATGTCTTAGCTCGCTTTTTATGGGTTGGCTTGACAGCGCAGCGTCAGACAATTATGTAGGCATCACTAGAGAGGGGCTTTGGCTCCACCCACATCTTGGAAGCCAAGAGTACATGTTTTGATTGAGTTGAAGTTGTGTGCTTCTACAAAAAGGTGCTTGCCCTCCCAGCTGTAATCATATTTGTTTATCCTACTGTCTAAACTTGTACTATCAGGAGCATCCATATGACATTGGGATGCTATTAAAGTAACTCAATCATTTATGTTGTTTTTATCTGCGAGTAGCACAGACTGGAGGAAGGTAGTCAGTCACCTACATGAGTTTTTATGGCTGGCTTGATAGTGTATCTGTCATTTGACCTATAGCCTAAACTAATGTTATTCTACAGTACTTTCCACCCACACAAATACATATCTATTCCCATGGCAATTTAGTTGTAATGCTTCACATTACCATACAACATTCCTTTAAAGCTAGACCTATTGCCATTGCCAATGCTTCTTTTCTTTTCATAACTTTCAGCTATGCTACACAGTAGCCATGCTGCTGTACAACATGAAAAAAATGACAAAGCCAATATATCTCCCATAGGTGAGTCCTGTTGGCTTTGCCAATGACAGTTTTTGTTTTTTTTACTTCCAGCTTTGCCGCACAGCAGCTGATCTGCTGTACCACATGGCTAAAACAAATTGACAAAGTCAATAGGTCTCGCATAGGTGGGAACTAATTGCTTTGCAAATGCTTGCTTTTCTCCTTTTTATGTTATTCAGAATGGTGGTAACTTTATTTAATCATATAGTCCTGATGAAGACCACGTACATTCCTAGATAATTCAGGTCAAAACGTTAACACACAATGAAAGAGTCTGATCTTCTTCCAGCACGACTAATCTTCTTTCAGCGCATAAACGGATTTGGAACTGTCTGAATTAACAGAGTCAGTTTGCTTTTCCTGCATATAAGATAACCATTCTGTGCTATTCTTTACCCTGTATACAACTGTGCACTGTGTCACTTTTTGAACTGCGTCGTATGCCCTTTACTGCTACTGTTTTTGCACTGATATTCTTTTTACTATATGTTTTCTCTTGAATATGCTCAGTGACTAGAAACCATACAGTCTTTCTCATATTGTGATACCATACAGACGGTGTACTGACATGTTAAAATTGGATTCACCTCATAATAAACATTTATTTTGTGTTTATTAATGACCAGATACTCAGTGAGTTATTGGGTTGGCCATTAGAACTTCAAGCTGGCATGCCCTTGACAGCATGCATGCTTGGGGGTATACAACCTTTACAACGCAACTTTTACAACGCACTACACTTACAACGCATTTTTTACAACGCAACATCCACTACAACGCATTCCATTACAACGCAGGACACTACAACGCATTTTTAAAAACTACCTTTACAACGCATTCCATTACAACGCATACTACCTTTACAACGCATACCATTACAACGCATAATATTACATTAAAACCCCTACACTATCCAACACTTACCCTACTGTTGCACCCCCTGGAGTTAGAATAGTAATTTTTACCCCTATACTATCCAACACTTGCCCTACTGTTGCACCCCCTGGAGTTAGAATAGTAATTTTTACCCCTATACTATCCAACACTTGCCCTACTGTTGCACCCCCTGGAGTTAGAATAGTAATTTTTACCCCTATACTATCCAACACTTGCCCTACTGTTGCACCCCCTGGAGTTAGAATAGTAATTTTTACCCCTATACTATCCAACACTTGCCCTACTGTTGCACCCCCTGGAGTTAGAATAGTAATTTTTACCCCTATACTATCCAACACTTACCCTACTGTTGCACCCCCTGGAGTTAGAATAGTAATTTTTACCCCTATACTATCCAACACTTACCCTACTGTTGCACCCCCTGGAGTTAGAATAGTAATTTTTACCCCTATACTATCCAACACTTACCCTACTGTTGCACCCCCTGGAGTTAGAATAGTAATTTTTACCCCTATACTATCCAACACTTGCCCTACTGTTGCACCCCCTGGAGTTAGAATAGTAATTTTTACCCCTATACTATCCAACACTTACCCTACTGTTGCACCCCCTGGAGTAAGAATAGTAATTTTTACCCCTATAATATCCAATACTTACCTTAAATCCAATGTAATATTATGCGTTGTAATGGTATGCGTTGTAAAGGTAGTATGCGTTGTAATGGAATGCGTTGTAAAGGTAGTTTTTAAAAATGCGTTGTAGTGTCCTGCGTTGTAATGGAATGCGTTGTAGTGGATGTTGCGTTGTAAAGAATGCGTTGTAAGTGCATGCGTTGTAAAAGTGTGCGTTGTAACGACATACATCCATGCTTGGGTCACAGCGCTTATTGCACCGGAAGTAGATTTTCAAATCCAGTACCTCAAGTCTCTTTGGTCTGACTGTCCAGTCAGTATATACTTGGGAGTAGGACACTGATGACACCAGTCTTGGCCACCTACACTCACCACTCCTGCAAGGCTGCAAGCACGGGTATAGCTTTCAATAGAGCAGCAGGTGCAGTGTCACTGGGCCTCCTTTTATTAGACACCCACACTGCACATCGATAACGATTGTCTTTTTCCACTCAACCGGAAGCAGGAAAGGCCTATTATAAGCTGCTGCCCATTTCCCTGTTTGTGCATGGCATGGCATGGCCAGTTTTCTTCTAAACCTTCTCTTCACAGGTGCATAGGTGCTGGAAGTAGGGGCCTAGGTGGGTTTTCCAGTATCCCCAAAATAACCATACTGGTGTTCAGAAGGCGAATAAGCAATAGCCCCTTGCACTTGCTGCAAATTCCGCCGCGGTGCGAGGGGGGCGAGGCTGGGCGTGGCGCCCAGATACTCAGGACGGCTCCCGGCCGTCATAAATCACGGTGGGCGTGTGCTCATGGCAGCCAGGAGCCGTCCGAAGTCCGCCCACTAATTAATTCGCCCGCACAGGTGGGGAATTAGCCGCGCATGGGCGGAGCATCAACGGTCGGACGGCTCCCGATTGTCAGGAGCACACGACTACCGTGACTCATGACGTCCGGGAGCCGTCATGAGTATGGAAGTGGATAAAGATGTCTTTATATTTTGTTTGTATCTTGTCACAGAGGTCATATGTTTGACTCTGTCTTCTGACAAATTGCTGCTTATACTTTTAACTTAGAGATTGGAGTTTACTTTTCCTTCTCAGACTGCAAAGTGAGAATATTTTGTAATGTGAATTATGTGACAGTATTGTTGAGTTTACAAAGGACTGTCAGATGTTTTTTCTAAGACTCAACAAAACTTGAACTGCACAAATATTTATTAATATATCAGCAGTTAGGAAAGCACCAAATGGAAAGAAATATTTTAATAGGAGCAATAAAAACAAATAAAAATTTGGTGATGCACAAATTATAAATATTTACTGGAATTCTGTTTCCACAGATTATCGTTTGTGCACTGTCAAGTGTTATCCATAAAATGACACATCTGTGCAAATTTAGTGGTCATTTCAATGGAAAATGACTATGTGCTACCACACCATGCTTTAATATTATATTTGCGACTGTGTGCTCCAAAATGCACCACCACCTCCATACCACTCTCCTGCTGAATGGACATGGCTCATTTGCTATACTTGTTTGCGTGATGCTTGACTGTTTTTTACAATCCCTAGGGCTTCAGCACCCCTACTCTGAACATTTTGCCAGCATTACTGCACAAGCCGCTCCAGTCTGACCATGCTCCTTCCGAGGCACTGCACCATTCGGCCCCTCATTGCGTAATTATGCCTTAATATATCTTTGGAATAACAACAGTCTTTCCTGTGAGTCGGGGTGTTTTCTGATGAGGCTGGTAGGTTTGGGGGGAGTCTGGCATATGTGAGGAAGGTATCTCTGAAAAGTGGAGGGGTGTGCCATGGTCAGTTACATGTTAGGGGGCTCATCAATTTCATTAGACCTTTGTTTGTCTCTCCCCAAGTAAGCAGAACACCCTATTTCCCTTCCTTATAACCGCATGGGTTTCTGCTCTAGCAATAAGCGCACAATTGAATGTATATGTCCACTCATTGAATGTTTGCAAGCGAGGCAACACCTTTGCCCAGGACACATGCTCTGTGTCAGTGAAGTACGCATATAAATTCAGAAGTGATGCAACTAATTGTGCAACACCAAAGAGATAATCAATTGCACTGTAGTATTAGGTAGCTCTTAGAAGTTGTTTTATTGATTGAGTGGGGTGAAAACTCCTCTCAAGCTACAACCACAATCGTGTCAGTGTGAACCACTAGAGTCTCTAAATTAACCAGTGCTTAACCCTCCGGTAGCTAGGCACAAAAGTAGTCAGGCTTAACTTAGAGGCTTTGTGTTAAGTATTTATGCAGCACTTACACAGTAAAAAAAATCAACATACGACACAAGGAAAATCCCACATAAATGTTGAAAAATAACGTGAAAGTTGATAAACTATTTGACACCACGGCAACAAAAATCCAATCAGTAGAACTGGACTTATGAATTTTTTAAGTTTTATGAAAACTAAATGATCAAAGTGCCAACCTTGGTCATGTAGTTGCGCAAAACTGAAACAAAGTCAAAAGTTATGGCTGACCATTAAATCGTGGTTTGCATACAAGGTATGGACTGGGCCCGGTCTCAGCTTATCTTTGGAACTTGGAAGAGTTCTGGAAGAAAAATGTCCAAGAAGGTCAAATTCAGCAGGGCAAAGCAGCCGGCGGTGTCTGAGGAGGATGAGTCATCGTCAGGGAACCGCTGGATGAAGTTGTAGTGAAAATGTGTTCCTTCAGACTTAGTCACTTTTTTAGAAGTTGAAAATTTACAGCAGGCTGTATACAAAGAGGGATCCATGAGGCCAGATACTTGTTCTGCAGGGCGTGCTATACAAGATGTGCTGCTACGGAGAACAACCACGAAATCAGGCTGACCAGCGATGCACATTGAGCAGATCTGCAAGTAGATTGGTCCCAGTCTTCTATCAGTTCTCCGAGCGCTTTTTGGCAGAAAAGTGTCACAAGTTTGGGTTTTTTAGATGTTTGGGCACCTTTAGCACCACTTCCAAGAGTCCGGGACTGGGTGGGCACCACTTGGAATGTAGGACTCACTTCAGGCAGGGTCTAGGTGCAGGGTTCAAGTGACTGGAGGTGTTTATGTTCCTGTAGCTCAGAACAAGAGGGCAGTTAACTAACACTTACAGTCACTCTCAAGAAGGAAGGTAGGCCTTAAGCAGCAGGGCAGTCCTCTGAGGGTACATGGCAGGTTTCAAGCAGAAGGGCAGTTCTGTGGTAGCAGGAGGGCAGTCACCTGAGGTACAATGCAGGCCTCAAGCAGCAGGGCATCCCTCTGAAGGACAAGGCAGGCCTTCTGAGTGTTCTCCAAAGCTCCAGGAGTGTAGTACTAAAGAGTGTGCCTGAGGGTCTTATTTTCATACTTGGTGACAGCATTGAAGTGGACGAAACTTTCCCCGCACATATGGTTCTGAAATTTCCTTCCTCTCTGCCCAGGCTCTAAGGGGTCTGGGGTGACAAAAGACTAGTGTGAAGTTCATTGTGTGTGTGCGCTGAGGCAGCTCCTTTGAAATGTAAGTGGAGCAGTGGACAACTCCACCCCTTCCATCCTGGCAGAATGGCCCACACTGCCAACACCTAGACCCCTTTGTCTCACTGTATGTTTTTCGAGGATCCAGCACACATACTGTTACAGTAGTCCAGTCTAGAAGTTATAAATGCACAGACCACTGTCTTTCTGGCCGCCTGTGGAAGAAAATCAAAAAATGTCTCAATGATTTTATTAAATTGAAACACATGCCAACAACTGCAAGGGCCTGTGGATGGAAAGACAAGGCTACCTAGGGCCTACCTTAGGGGTGACAATTGTAAAAGGGGGGTTTAAGGCTTGGCAATTCGCTTAAAATGCCAAGTTGAAGAAGAAGTAATCTGCCCGCACAGGCCTTGCAATGGCAGGCCTGGGACAGGCTTGAAAGGCTACTTGTGTGTGTGTGGGGGGGGGGGGGGGAACTCAGTGCTGGAGGCCCACTAGTAGCATTTAGATTACAGAGAATCGGTATATGGTATACCACTTTACAACTCCTCCCCCCCCCCTTACCCTGGACCCCACCTGAGTTTATGACCCTAATCCTGATCCCTCCCATCGCACCATACACACAGGGAGCAGTTTGGTTGTTGGTTATGCTCCCTGACCGCATCCCTATCCAACCACAGAAAACAATTGCTGGGAGTGCTATCCGGCGCCCCCGAGGGGCTGCCCTACCTAACGTGCCGCGAATAATACTGATGAGGCGGCGGTGGCGTGCGCTACGAGCGGGTGGCGGTCACGCCCGGAAAACGCGGGACGCTCCCGCTCGGGGCGCGCAACGTTGCATACCTGACACACTCAGGCACTCGGCGGCTCGGGGAACACGCCGCTAGGGGGGCGATGGCGCGCCACGCACCGCGCATATAGAGCTGAACTGCGAAGCTGCACACTGGGCTCGTTGGATGTCAACGCTGACATATATGTCTTTATGAGCTATACTGTAACCTCCTTGCCGCGCTCCAGCCTGCACCATGAACAGGGCACCAGTGCTCCGCTGCCTGGAAACCTTGGCATTTGAGGGTACACTCGGTGACTTATGCGACTCCCCCTACGGGCCTGGGTGATAACCGAAGGCGCCGCAATGCGGGCTGGAACACAGCGCCATCTTTTATTGCAGGTAATGCGCTTTAGATGTACCACGACAAAACACAGAAAAGCACCATAGACCCACTTTTACCCAATGTACGCACCTGATTCCTATACAAATGTCCACCTGTATATCGCCGCCGGACCTCCGGGTTGCCGGCTGAATGGCTGTGTCTCACCAACTGGACATGTGTGTTTTGTTTCGCTGATCCGACACTTTGGTTAGCGAACGTACATTGTAAAATGATGCAACTGCGGTTAATAAAGGTTTAAAAAAAAAATAAAATGGTATACTACTTTACAAGTGACATATAAGAAAACTAAATATGCCAATCCGGTATATACCAATGTCGTCATGTTTGGGGGAGAAGCACTTGCACTTTAGCACTGGTTAGCAGTGGTAAAGTGCCTTTAGCCCTAAGGCCAACAGGAAAATACAGCAAAAAGAGGTAAGCAGCTTCAAAGTTGGGAGGAAGACCGCCCTAAGGATGACAGGTCTAACACTGCCTGTTACCAACAAACGTGATCACTTAATAAATGTAATTAGGTAACCCAATGCTATCCTATGGGAGAGGTAGGCTTCACAGTAGTGAAAAAAGTGTTTAGGAGTTTTTGACTACCAGGTCATGTAAAACGTAAAAGTACATGCCCAGATTTTTAAATACAAGGCTCCCTGACATATGGGCTTTTTAGGGCCTACCCTAAATTAGAGACTTCTTTGTATTTAAAATGGAGGTGTGGGCCTCGCAAAAAGGTTATTTCACCAGGTCAAATTGGCAGCTCCCAAGCTGCAATGGCAGGCCTGAAGCATGGGCTACATAAGTGGGTGGAACAATAAGAGCAACAGGCCCACTAGTAGCATTTCCTAGGGAATTATATGTAAAATAAATGTGTCAATTGGGTATAAGCCAATTTCACCATGTTTAAAGGAGAGAGCACAAGCACTTTAGCACTAGTTAGCAGTATTAAGGTGCACAGAGTCCTAATGCCGACAAAAACAAATTTCAGAAATACAGGAGGAGTAAAGGCAAAATGATTTGGGGAACGCCACCCTAAAGCTGACAAGTCTAAAAGTAGCTCACATTAGACATTCCCCTGGAAGAGCTCATGTAGAAACCCATTGCATTGAGTGTAAACTCCCCCCATCCTTCTCTGGAGTGCAAACAGTGCAGGAGGGGAGTGAATCATTTCAGTATCTGAACTAGGCGTCTTGTACCCTGACCGAGCAAACCGCAGCAGCTGTGGGTTGTGACTCCTCTCCACTTGGCATGAACATTGACAGAAGCAAATGTTTTAACAGGACATTTGTAATGCGATGAGTGCCCTGCAAATGGTAGAACTGCATCATAGAACCTTCACTGGCTACTTCCTCAAAAAGCAGCTGTCTAACAAATTCTGCTCACTTTAAAAACAACTGCAAATAGTGGTTATGGGTGTTGCCATTTCATTTTTGAAAGGCAATGGTGTATTTTAAGAGTATTTCAACTTTTTGTAGAAATACAGCATAACTTGTAATGTCCATGTAACCCATTGTATTGCTGTCATAACTGATATAAGTGGAATCAGTGACCACTACTTTTGAATGGCTTCCAGGCCCTGTTTGAGGAATGCGCTGAAAGTGCAGGTAAGAGATTATGACTCACGGATGGACCCTTGAGCCAACTGTGATTAAAGAAGCACATAATTGATAACCTAAAGGGGAAAATGTTTTTTTAAACTAGGGACTAAAGTGCCAAGGGGTGGTTCTTTGACAGAGAATGCCACCATCACTTATACATAGGACCAGAGGAGGGGTCTCTGGGATGAGAGGAACATGGACCTTTCCATTTCAATGGAAACAACTGTTGCAGGTAAGGACCATCGACACTCATTTTTGGGGACCAGCACTTATTTTTCCTCAAAAGGCTTTGAGCCTAAGCAAGAGAGAGAAAAACACCAAAAGGGGGGAAGAATGAAGAAGAAAAATCTTAAAACCAGTGGCAAAGTGAGAAAGCAGGGATGAAAAAGAACCTGCAAAAACCAGGTGAACGAGCAGGGAGTGTCTGGTGATAGATTAAAAAGAAGCATGAGGTGGAATCAAGACTACGCAGAGCCTTGGGGTTCACTTTGCTGACATCCACTTGGACTGGCTGTGAATTTTGAGCAAAACCTTGGGCCCGGCATTTACTCTTTTACAAATTGAGTATTGTGTAGGGAAACTGATCTTGCTGGTTGTCGATCAGCACACTACACCACTAAGCATTAGGCTCTAATCTTTTACTGAATCCTCAAGACCAGGATGTACAGACACCTGAATTTTGACAGTACTGCATGGTCATGCTAATGGCAGAACACGTCATACAAATCTCTATAACACACTATACAAAGGAGACCATAAGTAACATCTAAAGCTGCCAGCAAATCATTTTGAGGGAGCTAAACTCAACCAGCAGTCCATTGTTCCAG
Source organism: Triturus cristatus (assembly GCF_964204655.1). Lineage (NCBI taxonomy): Eukaryota > Metazoa > Chordata > Amphibia > Caudata > Salamandridae > Triturus > Triturus cristatus. The sequence goes on from NC_140594.1 coordinate 1,102,333,756, forward strand.
GAGCAGAAGGTCCAAGTAGTGAAACACACTCAGCAGAGCATGTCACTATATAATACCCAGTTGTTGTAGGTGAACAGCAAGAATTGGCACTTCATGTGCACTGTAAAGAATAAGATTTGCATTGTTGAAGAGCAAAATACTGAGATGAAGCTAGCCTTGTTTTGATTTTTGAGAGAGTTTGAGACATTCCTTATGACTCCAACTAGTGTGCCCTGGCTGCTACTCTGATGTGTCAACCCACTGTCGTGCCATTCTTATTTAAATGTCAAGAAAGATTCAGGCCTAGGATGTGGAAGATGTGGAGGCCAGGCAGTGCTTGAAAAGTAAACATAGAAGTGCAGGTTCTCATTATCTCAGGGTACCAGTATTCTTGTTAGAAGTGTGAGTACTCTCCATTATAGGTGCAGTGCTGGTGCACACCCTTACAAATGAAATAAGCGTTGATGCTTAGTACCTAAAATGCTTGCCAACGTAAAGCATAGCACAACCGGAGAATGACAGCACAAGTTGACCATGAGGTGCCCGGCCTTTAGTCATCCAGCAAGGCAACCTTGTCCTGACTCTTCAGCAACACCCAGTTTGCACGCTCTGCATGTTGTGGGAGACAAGCCCACTTGTTGCACAAGTAGTCCAAACAACTCCAGTATCACTCACATTTCAGTCTACAAAAGGTTGAAATAATACTCAATCTGGAACCAAAGAAGTTCCTGACATCTCAGGAACTTTGTGAGGTGTGGATGAGAAAAGCAATCCTGGTGCTGGTGGATGAGGGAAGGAGAACTCCTGAGGAACTCATTGTCTATGGAGGAGGGGCCCAGATTGGGATAGCCTTTCACAACCGAGTGTCCCAATGTCCTAAATTATAGAAGTAGTCCTTGAGGCAGGGTCTGTTATCAAGTGAAACCATTTACTGCAAAAATATCTTTCACATAAATCCAGACTCCGTTACAAAGATACTTAAATGTAACCTTATACAAATACCTCCATGCAAAATTTACAACCTGCATCTTCTCCCTCATAACACTGGCACGCATGCCTGCTAGGACTGGAGCTAGAATCGTATATTAATGCAGTCCTAATATGTAAGAAAGTGGATTATGATTTGGGGTGCAGCGTCGCCCACCTCAAGGAATGATAACATGAACTCATTAGGGGGAACCCCAAAATATACTAAATTAACCTCAGCTTCCCATTCCCCACAACCCCCTAGAAGCTATGGCACATCACATCCAGGCTTAACTTAGGGCATGTGTAAAGTATTTATGCAGTACCAAAAAAACGAATAAAGTCAAAACACCAAACAGTAAAAATCGCAAACTAAGCTGGAAAAATAATTTAAAAAATAATGACATCAAAATGACAAAAATCCAAAAAGGGGACCCAGACATATGGATTATTAAAGATGTAAATGCAAATACAGCCAAAAAGCATTATGTGCCAATCATAGTATATGGAAGTGGTAGACAGAGACCTGGGCACGATTTCAGGCTGACCAGATGGAGCACGGGTTGGATACACCATGCAGGTTAATCCCGGTCTAAGAATTTTCCTTCTCTCTCTTTTATGGAACTCATACTCCTGCAGCGGGTCAAACCATGAAGCTGTATCTAAAACTGTACACCTTTGATACGTGGTCCTGCTGACACCCTGGAGGTCCCAGAAGTCTCACAAGTTTGTAATTTCCATCTTTTCAGGGTTTCTGCAGAAGCTCCTTATGGTCACAACTAAAGCTCCCAGGACCTCAGGGACAGCACTTAGGGAGCAGCACCCTCTCAAGCAGAGGCCACCAGCAGAGTCCATTTCAATTCCAGTTGTTGCTAGTCACCTGGTCACTTCATGAAAAAGACCTCCTGCAGCTTGTGGAGTTCCTGTAGCCACACAGGAGCTATATCTACTGACTCTTGGACTCCACTTCACAGTCCTGGGTACTAGTTGGAGCAGGTTGAGCCCTTCAAACCTCCACACAGGTCACAGTCAGCAAGTCCAATTCTCTTCTGATCTTCCACAGGTTCATAAAGTGTTCTGAGGAGCTGTGGCTGAGGTGCCAGCTAGCAGGTTTTTTTAGCCAGTGGGTGGGGCTGACTTCTGAACACTCCCTAACCAATGAGGGAAAAGGTACTGAGTGCAATCCTCCCAACTTTTGCTGCACATCTTGTTTGTGTTTGCAAAATATCCCATGTTGCACCATTCTAAGAGAAATTCAAGATGGCACAGGCCTTCTGCCCTTGGGTGGAGCTTGTGTGCTAGTGAGGGTTGTGTTTAGGAAAATGAGCAGCACTCCCTTCCTAAGCTACACCAGATTGGTTTTGGGATCAGATCCCCCTCCCACTGAGACAGAGCCAGGCTGACTACCATGTGTCGAGGGATCAAAGAGTTTCCCCATCCTAGGTCGCTTCTTGCACTAAACTGTGAGTGGGCAAGCATCATCTCTGCCCCTTTCAGGTTAGTAAGGTTCCTGGAACCTCTCCAGACCCTCTTCCTGAGATGATAGAGATCACATGCTCCATTCAGCCCATCCTGTCAGCAGCCCTAAGCCATTGTTCTGCTCTGGGAGCAGTTTTTCACGCCATAAGCACTGGCTGAGCAGCTGCTAGCAGGCTATTGCAAATTAGCCTTGAGGAACTTAAGGCACACAAAAGCCACTTCTAGCTACTTTACCACACTATTTATAAAAATCTAACTTCACCACTGAATTGGATTGTTAATACATATGGAAAATAAACTCTGAAGGACTTTTCTAGCCATTTCTTGAGAAATGTTACTTACCAAGGTTTATAATATGCAAATGGCTATTGGATACTAGTCACTTGAGGACCAAGCCAACTTTAATTTTGCACTTGTTGCACTTTTTAGTGTCAGTCACCCTACCTTGAGGTCAACAAAGTGCACTTAGTGGTAACTTATTAAGATTGAAAAGCAGGGTTATCCACCTGTCAAAAAGGCATGCATGACAGCATGCTATTAGGCTTCTGCTGCCTGGCCTCAAGCCATGTTTTACAGGCCAACAAACCGAGTGGAGTTTAACTTCAGGGCCTTGGGTTCATTTTCTACACCAACTTCAAGGGACTTATAGTCAAATTAAATATGTCAATCATGGGTAAGCCGTTTTCGGCATGTTTAAATGGTCAAAGTATGTACACTGGGGGCTGGGCCACAGTGCCCCAGCATACAAAATTCAAAAACACCAAAAATAGGATCCTGAAAAAGACAATAAATCTACAGTGACCATGCATAAAAGGCAGATTTCCTACATAATATATTTGGAAACAGACTTTCTCTGTATTCAAGACTTAAACACAGGCCAACATTTTTATAGTGAGGGATTTATGTAATCTTGTCATTTTGCCAGTCTATATTCTGGAGCCTATAGGCCCTTTTCACAAAAGTATATTCAGCCGTAAAGGTAAGTTTGAGACAAAGTGGATTTACTATGGGGGAAAGGGTATTTTTCCAGAGCAAACACCATTATTGTGCTTGAAAGTAAATTACTGCTGTTGCTTTGTGGCAAGCGTATGTCACTAGATATGGATCTGTGCCACACCCTCAGGTTTTGTCACAAAGACTGATCAACTACAAAACCTTTGTTTCCACAACTGACACCCAGTGCAAGCAGGTGCAATATTTTGATCCCCCAAGAAACCAATGCATTTCATGTGTACTGCAGTGTGTGGCACATTGCCAATGTGTCTGAATTTTCTACAGGTTTATAAGCATAGGGATTTCTACTTGAAGGCTATGCTGCCAGTCAAATCCTATGCTAGACAGTACATCCATTCCTCTGTGCCGTAAGGCTGTCTATTGTGCAAGCAGACTGCTTGTGCACTTGTGCAGGGAATGACGCCAGCAACAGACCAATCTTTGTAGATATAGGCTACACTATGCTTTCCACTATACGAACCACATCACATTTGGATGCTGGTCTGAGGAAATTGCAGTTGCAGCCTTTGTACATCTGTTATGAATACTCTAACTTTTACATATGTTTCAAAACATTCCAAATATTCCTTAGCTGAAGATACTTAGCGAAGATCTATTTGTGCAGCATGTTTCACAGTATTTTAGGGGCACGGGATGTACTTTAAAAACCATACAAGTCAATTTTAAATTCACTTTTCTTTTGATTTTATGTAGCAAAATCATCTTATGCCACGATATTGCCCTCAAATTTTACAGCCAATGAAAATTCCACTTGTCCGGCACGGCAAATTCATACTGGTATTGGTCACTGCCCACTTCTTTTTGTTTGCAGTGCATCATCTAAATATTTCTCTTTAAATTTGCCATTCTAAATTGGCCATCGTCCATCATGGAAGGGTAAATTAAAGTTTAGAAAAATATGATAAAATGGCTGCTGGTGAGACGTGGCTTATGCGCCTCAAAGACTGCCATCTTGGAATTAATTTTCATTGTAAGAAAAAGCATTTCAAAATCAAGAGCCATGCTTGTTCATGCATAATGGTACACCAGCAGCCATTTGGGAAGTTTTATTTAATTTTGCCAATGGAAATACAAGCGAGCAGTGGCACAAAAAGTAGCTTGATCATGCCTTTTTAAAGGCTACGGCTTTTGGCTTTGCCAGGGCTTATTTGTTTATAAGATCACATGATATACATTTAATTTACATTTTTCGAGTGGAGCAAGGGATAAAACATCTCTTTACATTTCCCGTCCTTGCCCTAATCCCCTAGCGGTGCAATAAAAGTACTGAAATATTTCACGAGTGCTTGTTCAGAGTCTAGAACGGTGATGGATCAAACCCAGATCTGTTGACTGGGTGTGAGTGTTTGATTGCTTCTGATGCTCCGTCCATCACCACCCCCTTTTGTACCGCTTTGTTCGCCATAAGTTGGCAGGGTATGCTCAGACGTGAGTCCCTTGCTCACTTTGCCACTGGATTCAAGCAAGCCTGGCTGAAGACGGCTGAAATGTCAGAAACCGGTCCTAGGAAGCTTGTTTCCGGTCCAGGGAAGGCATGGCTTAGCAGTTCGGGCTGGACTGTTCCCATGAGGCACAGGGTCAGACTGATTTGCATATGGCCATGTCTGAACTGGGGTGGCAGAGTGGGCTAAAGAACGGTGATGGATCAAACCCAGATCTGTTGACTGGGTGTGAGTATTTGATTGGTTCTGATGCTCCGTCCATCACCACCCCCTTTTGTACCGCTTTGTTCAGAGTCTATGGCATTTTAGCACATTTAAGTGAAAATTGGGCATGGAAATGCACTATTTGGTCCAATATGTCCACTTGTTTTCGTAAGGAGAACCTGTAAAACCCCCTTTGAGGAAGGTAAGCTTTCTCACTGCATTGTCAATGTAGGCAGTGGGCGGAGCCAGTGGGAAGCTGCTGGCCCCAACCACTAGGAGTGCTCCTGTGGGCTTCCAGACCCGCAAATGTTTGATGGTTTTGTGTATTTGTTTAGTCCGTTTTTTAAAGTGCAAGAATGACCCAAGGGTATCAGAGCGCTGTATAGAGAATCCATATCCTAACATATAACAACGGAAGACATATTCAAAAGAAACATATGTGTAAGCTGTCTATGACCACCCGGTCGCTCACTGGGGAGACGACGACTATTGTTAATGATCATAGCGTCATGGTGAGCAAGTGCTCCCTGTAGCAAACCATTAAGTAGTTTCCAGTATGAGGAAGCTCAGGCAAGACACCGATTAGGAACCTTATGGTAAAAATCTGTTCAGTAGGATCTACTTGACTTCTTTCTTGACGGTTGCATCTTTATGTTTGTGAGGGTTTCTTCGCAAACCCTTGGCATCGCTGCTTTTTTATTCTTAGCAACAGTGGGCTGTAAGAGCCTGGACGTTCCCTCCTTCCACCCATTAGTAGTTTTCTGACCTAGGGTCTTCCTGCAGCAGCACCGCACGGTCCTCAGGTAGACCACACTTAGCGCTTTCAACAGCACCCTTGTGTCTAGCAGTTGACTACTTTAACCCTTCCTAGGTCACCCACCATCAGGACCCATCCACAGAAGTCCAAGAGACTCCCTTCCTTCAGGATGCCAAGCAAGTCCGCTCTCTACTGCCCTCATGAGAGCAGTGGAAGCTAATGCCACCGGCTCTTGATACAGAGACAGGATCCAGACATTCTTCTCCTCTCCCTTTGTCTCTTGTGAGAACATCCTGGCAGTGCTTGACAATGGAGGCATCCAATTACTTTTGGGGGATTTCACTCCAACCCCTTCCTGAATGTGTCACATGGAGAGCATTGAACTAGCATCTGACCAGCAGGATAACTAATTTGGCCAAGCAGGGTAGTTCAAAGCATGAATTCCATTAGGCTGGCTCTGGGAAATGTGCTTATTCGAAATGTACATCACAGCTGCATGTAGAGGAAAATTAACTCTGGATATGTGTTTGTGACCCATGAATCTATTGGAATGGATACATTATCAGTCGCGACCGGCAAGGCTCGTGGGTGGGTGAGTGGGGGCGGGGGGGTGTTGTTGGCGCGGGAGGGGGAGTGGAAATTAAAAATATTTTTTTTAAAGATTACCTCGAGACCGGGTCCCGCGTCTTCTGTGCTTCTGTGATCCTGCTCCTGTTATGCAGCCTGTATGGAGAACAGGGGAGTGCGCATGACTGTTTTGGGTGAGCAGACCACTCCGCCCCTGCCAAGCTCAGCGAGCCGAGCAGCCCCGTCCACTGCAAAGCAGCAGGACAAGAAACGTACAACGACAATAACTCTAAGTTATTGTCATTTTATGTTCCTCACTGCTTAAAAGCAGTGGGGCAAAGTTCCTCCGCCATAGCGGAGGAGCCGCCCCTGTACATTATTGCCTTCCTACCTCACGCCAATCAAAAATTATGGTTTAGGCAAATTTGCTGTAAAGCACACATACAGTTTACCTGCTACAGATTTTACACTTAAAAAGAAAGGGATAATTTCTTTTTGGATTCCAAAAGGAAGTGTAAGGCTGTAGAAGGCCATAACCAATTTATTTCAGGTCCCTTCTGCTAAAGTGCTACCTGTCCTTAGACACAAGGCTGATTAAGGCAATAGTCTTCCAAGTTCAGCCTGCACATTTGTGGACACATGTTCATGCGTAGCCTGCACAGAACCTCTTACCTCATCTGTTAGGTAGCAAGCCTTATTTTAGAGTGGGGTCTGGGAGTTACCGCTCAATCTATTTTAGCAGAAACGTACAGTGAGTGAGATTCACTCACAGTAAAGGTGCAAAAGAGCTAGGGATTCTCATGGGTTAGAATCTGCTGCCTTACATTTTGCTCCATTTTCTATGAACAGGGGACAATGTATGCAGAGTTTTTATCTGCAAGTTTACGCTTTCCTGAATACGTAGTTGAGAACGTCACAGTTTTAATACAATGGTGAAAAAAAGGAAAATTAATAAACTTGATAGAACTTCACAGCTGTCATGAGAAGTAACTTCATAATAAAAGATTTGATATGTTTGCCTTAAACGTACCACAGATATTTTTAAAGAGAGAGGTGACTAATTTATTGAAACGTTTAGCTGAAAACTGTGACCTTCCTCCGAAGAGGAACGTATGCCAGCAGCAGCGCATAAGACCTCGTTGGTGATGGAGGGGAGGGGGATGGGGTCAGCTTTACACAGCTTGCCAAGTTATGGTAGGACACAGTACCATAATGAGAGAAAGCCACAAACTAGTCCTGCCTTCTTGATGGTACAGATAGAAAAGAAACATGATATAATCAGGAACCTCTTTACCTCTGAACCACAATAAATGTGGTGCCCTAGGAGGAACGTCAGTTGCTTCATCGTCAGTCTGAAGGTCAGGAGTATGGGGAATCTTTCCCCTTCTGAAATTTCCAAAGGATTTCAGTTGTGGGGTCCTCTAGTAGTGGGTTTCCAAAAGCCGTTTTAACCCCTTTGCCGTGGGGGTAATTCCCCCGCGGCGCGGGGGGGACGGCGGCGCTGTGCTTGTGACGAGCCCTGCTCATCATGAGGCACAGTGGAGCTGTGCTCATGACGAGCTAAGCTCGTCACAACTCAGCCCACTAATTGATTCTCCCGCACAGGCGGGGAATCAATCGCGCGTGGGCGGAGCGCGACCGTTATGACGAGCCCAGCTCGTCATAAGCACAGCTCCACTGTGCCTCATGACGAGCTGGGCTCGTCATAAGCACACAAGGAGTTAAAGACTGCTTGAAATTGTGGGTGACTTAGTGCATGCGGCCAGGTGATTTGCTGCATTGAAACTCAAACTCATTGTCTGGTTGTTTGCAATTTTTGTGATTGATGCTGATACTATTTCTAACAGCCCCAGAATAAGAGTTATGAGGTACTAAAAGATGTGCCTCTTGGGTGCTCATACTTCCATGACCCATTCCATGAATGAGCCCTGCTAGCAATCTACGCATAGGATAAACCCATTAACTCACATCCAGCCAGAGCGTCATATGGTGAAGAACTCTCCATGCCGCTGGAGCAGCGTACATTTGATTCCACATCGAGATACTGTAGGAGTGCATTATAATCATGTGTAATCAGCACTCAAATATATTCTGTGTTATTAATGTTACCAAGAAAAGATGGTGTATGGCATATTGAAAGTACTCCACATGAAATCTAATGAGATTTATACATGGTGCACCTAGAAATGTGACTTATAGAGTTCCTGCAACACTTATCTATACTAAAATGTTAAGAGAAAGCTAACATGTATATCGTGTTTCATTGTGAAGCTAATGATATGATATATGTACAGGCTCAGGCTAATGTTTAGATGTTTCTGCTGAAATGATATTCATGTTGGTGTATTTTGAAAGGATATCTTTTCGTAATCTCTTGCATTTTAATCATTTGTTAAGAGACTGAGTTTGCTATATGCTTAGAAATGTGCACATATTTGTAACCCTGTGTACCATTGAGTTGACATGATTTTGCGGCTTCAGGCATAGATTCAGCACAAGCTCATGTTTCCAGTCTAACATTTAATTCGTATTTAACCTTCAATGTAGAATGTGTTTGCTTGCATTTTTGTTTCCACTGCAGGTGTGGACAAGGCTTCATTATTTGGTATAAGGGGCTTTGTGTTTTATTCAGATAGCAAGGTATGAGAAGATAGATCTTGGCAAGGAGAAACATAGTTACGAGCAAGGAGGCACGTTCCCATGGAGGTGGAGAAGAATGGTCAAAGGCGAATGAAGGAGCAATTTATCGATGTGGGAAAGGTGGTGCCATAAACCAATTTGTGCTCGAATTGAGAAAACTTAATGGAGCTGATCACGTGATTTACCTTGAAGGCAGCTGTCTATATGAGGCACAGGCATCATTTTCTGCTTTGTGTGGCTTCATGCTACTTGACCTGTCGGTTGGAGTTTCTTCTACTGAAGACTCTGACAGCTGACATCTTTCTATTTCTCATTTTACTTACGTTTCTTAGTTTAGGGTTGTCTCCTTTTAAGGCAGTGTAGGGAGAGATAGGTTCATTCTTACCTTTGAAAATCATTTGCTGCAATTTAACGCTCAATTCTTTTTTCTCATTACTTGCATCGTCATAACCGAATTAGCCTCATGCTTTTTCTTGTACAGGGTAAATCTCTTTAGGAGGTTTGGACTCATTATGTTTGCTCTGTATTTCTATACTGTAATGCTGGGATTGATTTATATCAATCTATTTTTGAATTTACAATAAAACCTTACTAACCTCAGATTTAGTTGTTGAGTGAGATATTGTGTAACCAAATTGGTTATTCTGTAACAAGATTTCATTCTGATTGTTTCCTCCCTCTTACCTCTACAGCAACTAAAAAGACCAGCTGGTTGAGTAGTGATGTTTAAGCAGGGCCGGACTGGGAACCAAAACCGGCCCTGGCAAAGTGCTCGGCCGGCCTCCGGGGGCTTGGGGGCGCCGCCGAGCTCTTTGCCAGGGCCGGTTTTCTGCCGATTTTGTTACAGGGCCGATTTTGCAGCTATGCTGCAAAAACGGCTTGTAACAAAAACGCCCCCCAGGGGCCCAAAACCGGCCCCCACCTGTGCGGCGCACCGGGGGATTGCCCGGTGCCCGCTACGGTCAGTCCGGCCCTGTGTTTAAGTGAGCCCGAGCTCACTCACCTCTTAGCACTGCCTCCGGAGAGAAAGACGCAACAAACAACAAAGTTATGCAAGGAATGCTAGATTTGCGCCCAGCCACTGGTGATTGCTCAGTGCTGCATTCCAAGCCACTGCTTCTTGTCACAATGCTGCTACAGGGTTACTGGCAGTATGAAGATTTCTTTCAGCTCACTTCTGGCCCAGTGACCTAATTAGCCTACCTTCTATTGTCTACTAGTTCTCTATCCTCCAAGTACTACAGCTGGCAGGCTTTCTAGCCACAGACTTCCCAGAAACACTGATGCTACTACAAGTACTTGGTTGCATGCCCAAGTTGGAGATTCGGCCTCAAGTAAGAATGTCAGCAAACGGAGATCGAGGCAGTCCATGATCATCAGATGGAGTCAATTCTCAATGTGGGGAGTCGTTGCTTCAGCTCTTTGACCAGCAGGGCCACTGAGTTACTTTGAAAAAGTGTTGATTGAAGTATTGCAGGATGACTCTACATTGCGTACGACAGTGGGCCTCAGCAATGTAAGGCTTTGGGATGGATCGATCTAGTTGCTGCCGAGGGTGGACATGAGGGTAGACGCCCTTGTGGCGCTTGGGTGTCATATCAACGAAACTTTAAAATGTACATCTTTAGGACAAAACAAGGCACTGAATGTCATCAGATAGCAGAGAGCAATGTATAAGAGGCAAAGGGAAGCTATTGCAACACTATACTTTCACAGACACCATGGTAATTTCTAGAGGTTTGTGGTAAATAAAATTCCTTTACCGGGACTGAATTTGATACAGAAACATTATAAAATAGCTCAGTAAAATGAGAGGCAGAATCCGTGATATTAGAGTTTCGGAATGGGCTTTATTCCAGTAATCGATTATAATCGGTTGCTCCAAGTTCCATCACCACGGGGGTTCAGGAAGTGAAGTACATACTTTATTGACAAGAAATGACTTTTATAGTACATACATGACAATGAAGCGAATGCAGTAGGCGTAACAATTGATAAGGAAAATGACGATTTGTTCTGCGTAACCAGAAATGGGTGTAATAAAGAGTAAAAAGGAACATAATTGGTTATGATGTCATATATAGGTGGATCTATAAGATAATACTTGGCCTAGATGCGCGCGCAGCAGTATGACGTGTAATTGACGTGTAACTAGGGGGTGAAGGGGACTTGACATTTAGCTCTATATGTGGAGACAAAAAGTCTGGGGGGTCAAGTCAACCTAATCCCAAATCATATCTAACATCCTATGTTTAAAGAACTATGTTATCCAAGAAAGAAGGACTCTCGGACAGAATCTATTCTATACTGACTGTGCGTGCGTGTACAAGCGTCTAAGTGTCTACACTGAATGCGAGGGGGTAGGAATATTCCATGGTGACAGGGCTATGAATTACTTGCATAAGGGCAGAGAAGTCGGGCCTTTTGCTCGGTAACTGGAAGAATGTTTACTTAAACTACTAGGCAGGAATGCATCGGCTGAGGGGGAAGCAGATAATTCGAAGGTGAAATACAGTTCTTGGCAGAGAATAGGCTGATGTCAGGCTTCGTGAGCCGCGCAGAGAATGAGACAAAGTTCATGGTCACAGATGCAGGCTCAGACTGGAGCTTTCAGAGGCAGAAGGCAAAAGGAGTTTTGATGACAGAATCAGGGCCTACTTGCCTGGACTGTAAAATGGCATAAGTGAGCCATACAAAGCCGGTGGCCTTTCATATTGGAATATGGAATATCCGGCCTGTTCATGGCGGATCTGACAGAGGACATGTTGACGGTGGACGCATATGTATTTGCGTCTTCATAACTGGAACTGGAGGGAACATACATGTACTTGTGACACGCACATAGAACCGTTGGGGTCCAAGATAGGGGACATAACTGACCAGAAAAATCCATATTTCCACATTCCCTCCTTGTCCCCTACTTGCCCTTCAAGAGATATCAATCTTCATTAATCCATTGATCTGTTCATATAGCATCATTTGTTCTTCTTTCTTCTTCCGTGACGAATGAAATCTTGGTGGTGGAATACACGATGTGGCACACAGACCACAGATCGCTGGTCCACATTGTAGACATAGACAGCAACTGAATAGTATGAGAAGGCCAATACCTAGGAAGGATAAAACTCTCCATCCCCAGGCTGATATCACATTCCAAAACCAACTGGACCAAGTCCAAGTGCCTGGGTTCTGGTGTATCTGGCTTACAATCTTATGAAGGCGAGTGATGGCTTTATATACAGATGGCGAATTTTCTGGTATGAATACGCAGCAGCTTGATCCGATGACCCTACAAGCTCCGCCCCTATCAGCCAGGATGACGTCAAGGACAAGACGATTTTGAAGCACAACAATCCGCATAGCAGACTGCTCTTCTGTTAAATTGCCTAAGGCGGAAATAGTCTCATTCACTACTGCTTCAAGGGTTCTAGTTAATCTACGTATCAGCTTACTATTAGTAACGGTACCTATGTAGGGAAAGATGCCTTTATTAAAATCTACATACTTGTCCCATGCCGTCTCAGTGTAATCGACAATGGGGAGATCTCTCCGCTCTCTGTTGTGTACTAAATGAATATTTCTGTAATAATCAGGAGGAGCTAGGAAAACAGGTGGCAAAAGGAATGCAATGTAGCAGGTACCATCCCAATCTAGAGGTAAACGCATATATGCAGTCTGACCACATACAAAGTAGGAATGGCGAGAAGCTCTAAATGAAGATTTGCCTTGATCACTGAATTCTACTGTAGTGGTGCATTTACTATGGCCCATATGTATGGAACAAACTTTTCTTACACATAATTCACCCTTCGCTGGGAATACTGACATGGTGGGTAAGACTAGTTCAATTTCGGATACGACATTTAGAATCATGAGATTAGGTGTAAAATTACCTAATCCATATACTTCATTTTCTAGATCAGTTCCTGTTCTTTTGGGGCGACCCTCCTTGTCAGGGTAGCAGATCTTGAGTAAAACTAGGTTCAGGTTTCCCCATACCCAATGATCTTGGTAAACTGCTGTGTCTGAGTCTATGGAATTGATTAAACTGAACCATGCTCCACAGGAGCCATTGTGTGTAAATGGGTGTGGAAAGAATGGCAGGACTCCTTCATAATTCTGATAGGGAGGGAGCCGACCACACACCCAACAATTGGTGGCATTACTAGTCTGATGGGAATGATGTAACATACTAATGAAAGTGTTATTGCGCAGCGCAAGTCTATAAGACAATTCATGCGGAGGTAAATCACTAAAAGAATGTTCAGCAGCAACATTATAAACATGTCTAGAAATAGGGTAATATATGTGCAACAACATACTTGTAACAATTATTAAAAGACTTAATAAAAACAGAATTAATAATGTCACTATGCAGTGGCTACGCAGTGATTTACAATACGCCTGTCGTTTCAACATTTTCCGGGTATTTTCTCTACTCAGGTCCAAGGGATACATGTCAGAGACAATTCAACCGCTTCACCTTGGAGAGGACTTAAACAATCAAATTGCTCGACTTGTTGGGCCTAAGCTTTAGTTTGTAAAGTTCGGTTTCAGTCTTTTCAACCAAAGGAAGTTTTGAATCAGTCTGTGAGGGAGTGCAGGGCACAATGTCTATATCCGAGGATAGTCCATGAAATTTCTTGATATGACTTGAATGAATCCAGCCCTTGCGGCCCTCGATCTTCACGGCTGTCCTCGTGGTCAGCAGGACCAACTTGGGTGCTTTCCACCTGGGCTCCAGCTGAGTCTTTCGGTCGAAATTCCTCACAAAGACCAGATCCCCCGGAACCACGTCATGGGGTTTCACCTCGGTGTTGTCGGGAAAGGCTGCAGCTACCTGTGAACGACAACATTGTAGTGCAGACATCAAGGAAGCCAAGTAATCTGTCAGCATATTACAGTCAATATCAGTTATTTTGCGTGGTACGGGCGTCCCCCACATATTTGGTGGTCTACCGAAGATCACCTCATACGGGGATAGCCCTGTTCGAGAGTGTGCTACCATTCTCATGTAAAAGAGTGCAACTGGTAACGCTACTATCCAGTCGACACCTTTCTCTCTGCATATTTTGGACAATCTGATTTTCAGTATCTGGTTATGTCTTTCTACGAGACCTGCTGCCTCGGGGTGTCGGACACAGTGGAATTTCCACTGATATCCTAACAGAAGTGAGACATGTTTCATTAATTCGGATGAGAACGGCTGGCCGTTATCTGAGTGAACAACACGTGGTAAACCGTATCGTGGGAAGAATTCTCGAACCAACTGTTTGGCAGTAGTCGGGGCAGTGTAATCTGAAACCGGGTACGCCTCTGTCCAACGGGACAGAGCGCAGACAACTACGAGAACATATTTGAATCCTCGACATCGTTCCATCTGGATATAGTCCATCTGGAGTACTTCAAAAGGATTATTAGGAGGATGAAATCCACCCTGTTCTACGGGAACGCTTTTTCCTGGATTAAACTGGCAACAGATCATACAGGTACGGACCTTTTGTTTGGCTGCTGCTCGTAAATGTTTGTTGAACCAAATGTGTTGAATGCTGTCTAGCATAGCTTTTTCTCCTAGATGTGCTGGACTATGTATAGTGTTAATTATAACTTGGACCATTGAATCAGGAAGGAACCATACAGACTTTTCCTTCATCATCCATCCTTGGTCCGTTTGAATCCCTCCTAATTCAGTCCATTTCTTTATTTCGTCTGGTGTAGCATGTGTCTGTATGTCAATCACGTCAAGAGTAGGATCTTTAACTGTCATACAATGTGTCGGTGTCGGGACTATTGTCTTTGTCATGTCGGGGGTTTGACTTTGAGCAGTCTGTTTAGCTGTTCTGTCGGCTAGATCATTGCCTTGGGAAATGATATCAGTAACCTTCGTATGAGCCTTACATTTCATAATTGATATTGCAGTAGGTAGATGTATTGCATCTAATAAGGCATGAATGAGGGGTCCGTGCTGAATGTGGGCACCGTGGGAAGTTAAATAACCTCTCTCTCGCCACAGCACGCCGAAGTCATGTACAACTCCGAATGCATAACGTGAATCAGTGTATATGTTGACTTTTTTATTTGTGGCTTGAATACAGGCTTGTGTCAGAGCGATAAGCTCTGCGGCTTGAGCTGACAAAGTATTTATACGATTAGTTTCAATGACTTCAGTATCTGTTGTGACTGCGTAAGCGGCCACTAACTTTCCTGTACTTGTTCTCATACATGAACCATCTACATACAACGTCAGGTCTGGATCGGACAATGGAACATCGGTCAAGTCTTGTCTGGGTTTTGTCGTTACAGTAATAACTTCAATACAGTCATGGGCTAGTGGGTCTGTTCCGGTTACTGGCAAAAGTGTGGCAGGATTCAATGTGTTACAGCGTCTGATTTCTATATGTGGCTGAAACAATGTAAGTTCGTACCCTGTAAGTCGCGCTATAGTCAAGTGTTGTGTTTGTGTTCTATTTACAAGAACCTCCACTGCGTGTGGTACTTGAACTGTCAATGGATGTCCTAACACTATGGCATCGCTTTGTCTGATTGCTAAAGCTGTCGCTGCCACTGATTTCAGGCATGCAGGCAAAGCCTGAGCTACGGGATCTAATGTACTAGAAAAATAAGCACATGGTTTGTGTGCTCCTGCTTGTTCCTGTGTGAGTACTGACAAGGCAGTACCTTCGCGTTCTGTAACAAAGAGTGTAAACTGTTTTCTGTAACATGGTGTTGTTAAAACAGGTGCTCGACATAAAGCTTTCTTTAGGCTTTCAAAAGCTTGTGTATGTTCTTGAGTCCAAGGGAGAACAGTCGATGTGGCTGCCTCCTGTGTGGTTAACTGAATGAGTGGTTTTGCTAGAAATGCATACTGAGGGATCCACTGCCTACAATATGAAGTGAGGCCTATGAAAGCTCGTACCTCCTTTTGTGTCTTAGGTATAGGCATGTTAGCTATTAACTGAATGCGGTCGGGTGTAAGCTGCCTTCCCTCCTTGGACAGCGAGTGTCCAAGATAAACAACTCGCTGGACACAGAATTGCAGCTTAGAAGGGGACACCTTGTGCCCCTTTTCGGCTAGAAATTGTAAAACTGTCAGTGATGCTTTTTCACATTCCGGTTCGCTTCTTGCGGTGATCAGCAGATCATCGACGTATTGAAGCAGTGCAGTGTTAACTGGCATGTGGATACTGTCAAGTTCTCGTTTCAGTGCTTGGCTATAGATGCTGGGGCTTTCTGTAAATCCTTGAGGTGCGCGTGAGAATTTAAAGCTACGTCCATTTAAACTAAATCCGAACAAATATTGGCTTTCCGGATCTATTGGGACGCTGAAAAAGGCATTCTTGAGATCAATTACAGTAAAGAATGTTGCTTCGGAATCAATGGCTGTCAGTAATGACGAGATATCTGGGACCACAGGAAATTGTGGCACAATGCACTTGTTTAATTCGCGCAGATCAATAACCAATCGATATACTGGCGGGGCCTTTGGATCTGTTCGTTTAAGAATCGGAAGTATCGGTGAATTACATACATTGGAGTCTGTTTCCACAACTACTCCTTGGGCAATGAGCTCGTCAATGATTTGTAGTAAAGCCACTACAGCATCTGGTGGTAACTTGTATTGTCGCATTCGTGGTAGCACCACTCCTGCCTTTAATGTGACTCGATATGGTGTAATATTCATGCATCCAACATCAGTAGGGCCTTGTGCCCATAGACGTGTAGGTAAAGTCTGCAGTCGGGGATCCATGTCTCTAGACACATAGTGACCTTTAAAATCACGCAAAAACAACCTTACACCTTCCGGAGAACAACATATTATGGCTCCTAGAGCTTTCAGGGTTTTGATTCCTAACAGATTTTCTGGACATGATTTAGTAAGCAATAAATCTGTAGTTCGGGTCAGAGGTCCTATCGTAAGTGGCAGAGGTTGTGACACTTCATTAACAATAGGTTTTCCTGAAAAACCAAGGGAAATATTCTGAGAGCCTGAGAGGGGTGCCCCTGGAACTTCACTACGTTTTATAGTTGTTCGACTTGCCCCTGTATCGAGTAAAAATTTTCTATCTTGACCTAATAATTCACTATGTACATAAGGTCCTTCTTGATCTACAGGAATCTCGATAAGGGGTAAGTCAACTTCCCTCTCTAGGCTAGTTCATGCGTAACGCTGATACTCAGGATATTCATACTGTGCGGTCTGATACATTTGTCGTGTTGTTGTCTGTGCGGCAGCAGCAGGCAACGGTGGTGCAGCTGGCACAAACTGTATTGGCTGTTGTGCGACTGGCATGGCCTGGGCATGCTGCAGAGCTCCTTGTTCATTCTGATCTTGTCTGAGTGGCCGTGATCTTTCTTGTGTTTTACCTATGGCGATATTATGTTTTAAAACTGGACAATCGTGTACGTAATGACCTGGCTTTTTACAATAATTGCATGTCCCTTTTACAGGTCCTGCTGAATCGGAATGTGTCATACCCTTTTTATGTCCTTCCGCTGGAACAGTCTGGGAAACTAGCATTTTCATTTTCGTGTCTTTCATGCGTCTGTGTTCATGTTCTTGTTCTTCTCTAATTCTATTGTGATGGTACTGTAACATTTGTAACATTTGTGATGGAGTGTTACCTTGCCAGGTACTCTCAAATTTTAATACTCTATTCTTTACTGGGGGCAGGGCATTTTCCACTAACTTTGTTACAAACAGATGTGGGTATGATTCGCTACTTGCTTTTATGCCACTATTTATACCAAAACATTTTTCAAATCGGGCATAGTAATCACTAGTGTCTTCATCTTGCTTCTGCTTACAGGCTGAAATCGTTCCCCAATCTTCCTTTTTCGTAGTTAATAAACGTGGCAGTACCTGTACTAGTAAACCTGGTAATGCTTTAGTTTTATCCCCAAGTCCTGCTCCTGCAGTTCGGGCTTTTTCTTCCGCTTCTAACACTGTCCATTCTATCTTTTGGTCACCTACCTCCCACTCTTTTTCCTTGAGTTTCTCATAAATGCCAGCAGGCATCAACACCTTTAATATTGTCATAATGTCGGGATAGGTATACTCTCCCATGAGTAACATGTCTTTAATTTCTCGGTGAAAACCCACTGGATCTTTGTCATGACTGGGTACCACTTTCTTCATTTGTAACAATTCTATTTTTGATATGGGCGTATATACAAATACGCGCCTAAACTCGTTGTCCTCGCCTCTTATTGGGTGCACTTCTCGTAAGGGATTCTGTCTATCCATGTGATACATGGTTCTTTCCTTGACGGGCAATGAAACATGCTCTGAGCATACAAAAACAATATACTGCTTTCTTGATTCTAGAATTTCTTTAATTAATTTAGTACCTGGACCTCTCCATTTATTCATAAGCAATTCAGTCAATATGTCAGGTAAGGGACCAGGGTCCGAATGCTGACTCCGATATAGTATAATGAGTTGTTGAATCATATAAATCCCAGCTAACCTCTGTTCATCTGGGGTGAGATTCAAAAATGTGCGTACTACTGTATCATCACTATATTTTCCGGGACTGTCCACCCAATGGACAGCTGCCCTGGCTAAATCTTGTTCGTCCATAGAATCGAGAAAATGATAACCCCTTCGTTCTCGGAGTAGCTTGTCGGCGGTTTGGAACGAATGCTCGTTAGACCTTATATTAATTATAGGTATTTGGAAATTCCTGTTATTATCTGGACATATCGGACGTATCGAGTCAGTATGACATCTAGTCTGATTCCTATTACAAGATCTTCCTCTACCTACATAGGCTATGGTGTCCGACTGTCCTGCGGGCAGTCCTGACCCTTCTTCCTCGCTTTGTTCGAACTCGTCTGCCTCTAATCTTTCTTCGTGTAGGCGTTCTATTTCTTTACGGATCTTTCGGCACATGGCTATTATACAATTTTGCTTATCGTGTCTCCCTTCTGATATATTCTGGCTCCACCTTGTAAGAATTTGCATTGCATCCGGATCTACCCCCGGTCGGTCTTGATTTCTGATCACACAGTTTATGAGGAAACGTAACAGTTCCCCCTGTATCTCTACTTTCTGGTATTCCATAGCTCTGTAAATACATTCTGGATCTCGCCCTGTTTGGACAAAATGATATATATTATCTAGATGCGCAGGCATTCCTGGTAACTTCGCTAAATACACTGCGGCTCGTCTGATACGCAATGATGCCAGGGTCATTTCATCCTCTATACCGGGCACCGGGTCATATCTACAATCTACGAGAAGTTCTTTAAGTGCACGAGCACTTACGAATTTGGGTGTACGTGAATGCGCTGACTCTTGAAAAGTAAGTTTATTTATTCTAGGTGGCGTAGAAAAGATATTGGTAGCACCTCCCGTGGCCCCATCTGGGGCGTCGGGTGTGAAAGGATTCGTTGAACGTGACACAGCAACTATAGGTGTGGACACAGCTATAGAAGTAGCTGTAGGAACAGATACAGAAACAGATGTGCTTGCCGGAACTTGTGACTCGATTTGTTGCTGTAGGGATACGGGTACTGGATCTTGGCGTAGGACCTCCCTGATATGCGGTCTATGTGGAGCGGAATTAGCATACTCGGGAGCTGCGTCATCTAAATATGAGGAAAGAAAAACATCTTCTGCGGTTCTAGGATGCCCCTTAGGATGTACCTTGATTGGGAATAGTGGGGGTGGCAAGTCTTTCGGTATCTCTGGAGTAGCCTTAGGTAATCCTTCGGCCAGAAGGGGATACATACCATTCATAAGGGCGTTTCTTTGTCTGTCTACTTGTTCTGATTTCACTCGGATACCTTCCTCAATTAATAGATTTCCTTGAACTTTATTTGAACTTTCTTTATTCCTTTCTTCCTGTCTACGTGCTTTTTCTGTACGTCTATGAGATTCTTTACGCCATAACTCAACGGCGTCTTTCTGTGACTGTCTGACTTTCCTTTTCCATAACTCTTCCTCGACTTTCATGATGCACTCTGCATCCCAGGTCCCCGCTGCGGGCCACCTCTGACTTTCTGGTAATCCCTTGGTATAGTCTACCCATAAATCAAGAAATAATATAGCGTCTAAGCCATGTTTGTGATACATGAAGTGCCCTGGAGTATCCCTAGGAGGAATAGGGACGGCTTCTTCGAGAACCCCTTTTCTAGTCGTGATCTGTCTTAATTTCGAAAAGAGCGGCATATTGACAACTGATCCGATACTTAATCTTGAACACACTTAATACAAAAGCACAATAATGAACAACCATTCATACCACAATATGCAGGACGTTTTAACACATTAAACATTAAACATTAAACATTTTTTTACCTTTAAAATAAACAACAATGATGATCGTCTGCATAACTAATCACCAAGCATAACTCTTGACACTAACTAGATACTTCGGAATACTTGATATACTGCTAAACAGTACAGATACACTGCTAAAACAGTGCAGACCGGATTTGTGTACCCAAACCCGTCTTGACCGGCACAACCTATGTGCACGTCAGAAATGCCTCCCCAGTAATGGTACTCACCGGGTAGCTTCGGAAACGGAAGGCCTCGGTAACTTGAACTTGAACCGAACTGGACTCGACTTGACTCGTCGGACACTGGGCTTGACTTCGAACTGGTGGGTCTCTGTATACCTCGGATCTTGCTCTCTCAGCTAGGCTCTGGTCGGGATACTTCGCACTTCTCACCGCCTCGTCTGGGTGTTGATCGCAGTCTCAGTCGCCCCCGCTTGACCGGAGGGAGATACAGGAAATCCTGCTGGTACGCGTTATTGTCCGTCCAGCTGTGGCAGGAGACCGGGCCTGCAACTCACCGCCGGCGCGTGAGATGAGAAAGTGTCCCTATTCGGGCGCCATCATGTGGTAAATAAAATTCCTTTACCGGGACTGAATTTGATACAGAAACATTATAAAATAGCTCAGTAAAATGAGAGGCAGAATCCGTGATATTAGAGTTTCGGAATGGGCTTTATTCCAGTAATCGATTATAATCGGTTGCTCCAAGTTCCATCACCACGGGGGTTCAGGAAGTGAAGTACATACTTTATTGACAAGAAATGACTTTTATAGTACATACATGACAATGAAGCGAATGCAGTAGGCGTAACAATTGATAAGGAAAATGACGATTTGTTCTGCGTAACCAGAAATGGGTGTAATAAAGAGTAAAAAGGAACATAATTGGTTATGATGTCATATATAGGTGGATCTATAAGATAATACTTGGCCTAGATGCGCGCGCAGCAGTATGACGTGTAATTGACGTGTAACTAGGGGGTGAAGGGGACTTGACATTTAGCTCTATATGTGGAGACAAAAAGTCTGGGGGGTCAAGTCAACCTAATCCCAAATCATATCTAACATCCTATGTTTAAAGAACTATGTTATCCAAGAAAGAAGGACTCTCGGACAGAATCTATTCTATACTGACTGTGCGTGCGTGTACAAGCGTCTAAGTGTCTACACTGAATGCGAGGGGGTAGGAATATTCCATGGTGACAGGGCTATGAATTACTTGCATAAGGGCAGAGAAGTCGGGCCTTTTGCTCGGTAACTGGAAGAATGTTTACTTAAACTACTAGGCAGGAATGCATCGGCTGAGGGGGAAGCAGATAATTCGAAGGTGAAATACAGTTCTTGGCAGAGAATAGGCTGATGTCAGGCTTCGTGAGCCGCGCAGAGAATGAGACAAAGTTCATGGTCACAGATGCAGGCTCAGACTGGAGCTTTCAGAGGCAGAAGGCAAAAGGAGTTTTGATGACAGAATCAGGGCCTACTTGCCTGGACTGTAAAATGGCATAAGTGAGCCATACAAAGCCGGTGGCCTTTCATATTTAGGAATGGAATATCCGGCCTGTTCATGGCGGATCTGACAGAGGACATGTTGACGGTGGACGCATATGTATTTGCGTCTTCATAACTGGAACTGGAGGGAACATACATGTACTTGTGACACGCACATAGAACCGTTGGGGTCCAAGATAGGGGACATAACTGACCAGAAAAATCCATATTTCCACAGGTTTCAGGTTTTTCTTGGCAGCTGCGGTGTTAGTGATAGTTGTAGAAAAACAGTGCTTTTCTAAGCTAGAGCCCTCATGTGGCCTAGTGGCCAAACTAGGAGGATAGGGCGCCAGCTTTGAATCATGGCTTTAACTCAACATCCTTTGATTGTGTCCAAATCACTAAATGTCCCAAAAAGATAACAAATGTGTAACGTACACCTCTCCAATGCCTTGGGCCAGATCCACACTATATATAAAGTAAAGAAAAGCTGCAAAAAAATCTTGTGTGCTTGGTTTAACCCTTTGTGCCCGTCATTCTAAATATGGTGCTTGGTCTTGTGCTTTCTGATTGGGGTGTGGTTTGAATCATTGCAGGTGCTGGTACAGTGGCGTAACATAAGCCCCCTGCATCCCCCGTGGTGCGGACGGACCCATAGCTTCAGGATCCCCCTCAGCAAAGTACCCTGACTTGAGAACGCCTGATTAAGTCTGGAGGGGGGCCCTCCATCTACCTTGCAGGGGGGCCCCCTCAAGGTTCCTTACGCCAAGGTGCTGGTAGCCTTCCATGGTTGTGTGACAGCTTTTTGGGGCAAGAACCAGGGATGTCTTTCCTTACTAGTGACAGATGTGCCCGGTTAGTTGAAACATGCTCCCCATGTGGAACAACAGGCCTCTTAGCTTTGATTGAGTTTTGGTACTTCCGGATAAAACGTTGGGATGGAGCATAAAAGCTAGAGCGGTCGACCTCTGACCTGGGGAAACACTTTCGAGTCTCAGCAGGGACGCTCAACATCCTGTGATTCTGGGCAAAAATCACTTAACCTCCCGTGCCTACCAAAATGAATGTCATTAAAGATAATGGGGTAACCCTGTGTCCCTCAGAACCTGGGTAAGTACAATATGAAAAAATTGGTTCTGTCGGGTAGGTCAATGGATTTGTACAAAGTATTCACTACATTGAGAATTATACATTCTAGTCACATTTCCAAGTAACACACCAAGAAGGAACAACTCGAATATGCAGTAAATGAAACTCTTTACTTCTTGTATATACAAATCTAATAAAAGAAGATGGCTGTCTGAGTCATAGTACACATAGGACGAAGCTACAAAAAACTACAGTTTACAATTAGTGACTTATGGTGATAAGTGACAAAAGTGCTGTACAAAGGTGACATGCATGACATATACATACAAAAAGGGAGAGAGAAACATAGGTCAAGTCCAAAAATCAATGCATAACCCTCCAACAGTAGTACTAGTTTCCTGTTCGAGTCAGAGGGATTGCGTGGACTAATAGTGACAGTAACGTCAACGTTTCGACCCTTGACAATTGTGCAGCTTATTAGGCATCAGGGGCGGGTCTTCATCAGGACAAGGGGGGGAAGGGATGACAGCCGCTAACTGCGGATCCTAGTGATTGGGCATCCAACTTGAAGCAAATTGCGTTGAGGCATCAGCCGACACCTCAGACTCACACCAGTGGGTTTTGGTCTGAATTATTAATGAAACTTCCCCAGTGTATTGTATGGAGCCGCCAAGGCGATCATAGGCATTGAATTCTGAGACGTCCTCGTCCGCCAAGTCAAATCAATTGTGTGCCAAAGACACATTACGTATTTTGCTGGAATGTCAATAAATATGGAGGATTAGCCAACCATTTAATTAGAAAAAAAGTATTGGCAAAGCCATTCGGTTTCAAGGCAGAACCCTATGGACTTTGCCAACACTGTGTCAATATGTCGCGAACAGTCAGGCTAAAAAAGTTCGGCAAACTTCACACAGGCCGAAATGTATGCAGGAGTATTTAACATATGGCCACCCCGAGCTCTGTTTTGCCTTGACTGTGCTCCATTAATGTTAATAAAAACTCGCTACGTTCATAAAAAATGCTGGAAAGCTGAGGGAAAATAATGGAGACTTCTAAATGTACATTAACTAAGTGCAAAATGTGAACATAACTACGCCAGTGGGTAAAATATTTTTTTTCTCCCTTGCGGGTCCTTCAATTTATTTAATAAATATGATTGTTATTTTGTTTTGTTTTTTAATTATTTTTTTTTCCCGTACGCGTACGGTAAGCTTACCGTACGCGCACTCCGCGATTTTTTTTTTAAATTAATAAATGTATTTTTCGTACTTTTGTGTCCTTCTTTGACCCCCTTTCAAATGTTAGGGGGTCTGTAACTCTCTTCTTTGCCCCCTTTTCACGTTATCTCCCTTTTTTTTTCTGTGTGAAACACACGAAATGGCGGCCGACACTTCCTGATTTCGTCCGATTCGAATGTTTACAGTCATGTGTCAACCAATCAGATTTGAGCTCGCGCACGGCACCGTACGCGTACGGTAAGCTTACCGCAAGCGCACGGAGCGCACTTACAGATATATATATATTGCTTTAAATGCCATTTTCTCAGGAACTACTGAACAGATTTACACCAGACCTACAAAAGGCACATCCTTGACCTGCGGACTACCTCTCTGCCAAATTACAAGTAATTCTGTTCAGCCGTTCGGGCTGTAGCTCGGACTAAAGGTCCTATGGAAAAATGCATGGGGAAAACGCGTTTTGGGACCCCCCCTTTTTCTCAGCCCCCGCTTGACGTATCACCCCGAGACTTTCAGGGTAGGAGCTGAACGGAGCGCCCCATTAGTTTTGAAAATTTCGCGAGGATTCGTCAACCGGCGCCAAAGTTATTCAAAATAGAATTTTGAGATTTCCTATGGAAACACGGTCCTAACTATAACTATCTACTGGCGACCGCCAGTAGATAATATATATCCTCTGCTGATGACGTCAGATATTACATCACTGTATTTAGACACTTATTTACCCATGTCTTCTTCCATTCATCTTTAGCTATACATATATTACATTTTTTTTTTTTCAGAAACACACATATGTCATCATTGATGTAATATCTGATGTCATCAGCAGAGGATTGCGGTCGCGTGAGTTATAGTTGCCTGCACTAACTATAACGGGGGAATTTCATTGTTTTTTTACGAGGGAAATGCCCTCCTACCTTCTTGACCCTCTAATGATTGTTCCTTGAAATGGCTAAATAAATATATTGTAATAATGCTTAGTGGTTTTTTCTGCACATTTACTTTCACGATTTACAGACGTTTGGGAGCTGATTAATGTAAGCTTAAATAAGTTGTTAATTCTGTTAATCTAACTCTTCCTTGAATAATTGGTCCAGGACCATTGTTTCTTTATAATAACCGATACCCAGGTTCAGGGACCTTTTGGGAATAACCCATTGTTTATAATGAATCAGGAGGGTTGGCATGTATGATGTCCTTCTCGCCATCTTAGGTAAAATAGTTATCTGTCCAATGCATGGCACCAAAAATCCCAGTAGAATATAGTGCGTTGCTGCTGCTCTCTCTGTGCACAAAAACAGATAGAACATGCCTATCTTTTTATATGCGGAGTTCTCCCCCTCGACAGCGGAGCCAGTGGTGTTACATTAGCCCCACAGCCCCCGTGGTGTGGGGGGGACTGAGCTCCAGGGGGATCCCCCGGCACTGTGCATTGATGGAAGCCACTCGCCTGAGAGTTTCTGACTTGTTCGGGGGTGGAGGCCCCCCTCCATGTACTTTGCAGGGGGGGACGCCTCAAGTTTCGTTATGCCACTGAGCGGAGCTTCAGCAGCTGTAAACATACTAATAAATCAGAGTTTGTGAAAATTAAAATAAAAGTACAATTACACAAAAGTGTAAGTTTACATTTGTGAATGAGGCCCAATGTCGTTACTGCTAATGAATGGATCTGTAATGGTTGTCCTATCTGTGACTTTGACTTTGCTGGTGAGGATTTTGCCCAAGATTTCATTTTTGTGAGTGTGTCTTGGTGTTGGGTGTAGGTTGTAGTGTTGTTGCTGTACTAAAATGCAGAGAGTTTTGCTTTCATGGGCCTCATCTTAAGAGGAACGAAAGTGTCAATAATGGCCTTTAAAGAGACTTTGATAAGGTTCACGGATAGAGTCAATACGGGTTCTGCATTTGATGAGGGTTTGCCTGAGAGTTTGAGTTGGGATGTTCTAGAAAGAGCAGCAATGACTTTTAGTGGATTTCTATCATTCAAGGTGGGTGAATAATGCCTTGGGGATTCTGAATGTGATGACACCATATTCAGAAAAATCCAATGGTCTTGTTGGATGGCATTTAATAAACCGCATGGAACTGAAAACCAGGTTGAAGGTATTGCCTTGTTATTGGTGGGCATAGTTACCAGAAGCTTGATTTTCACAAAGTGTAGGAGGTTGAAAAGTGCTTCAATAAATGTTTTGACGGAGGTATCTCCGCAAATGTTAAAGTTAAATGGAGAAAGAAAGCGTTAGAGGAATTCAGAGGTGAATAGGTCTGTGATTTCCCCAATGAATGTGCTGCTGTCTCTTGCATATATATATATACACATGAGGTGGAAGGAAGCTGCTAGAAAAGCCAAAACTGAGAGGTGCCAGGAGAGAACAGGAGTATTTGTTTCTGATGGCAACCTCCATTCGTGTGCATGAGGTTGGTATACCATAGACCTATATAGGAATCTGGCTCTTAATATGGTACACCAAAAAGAGGTATTGCGTGCAGAGTCCAGGCATTTCCTTACTAGTGGACAGGGGCTTTCTCTAGCAATCCCAAGGAGCTCTTTTAGGAGGCAGTGTGGTCCAGCAGTGTTAGGCTCATCAGAGAGAAGTTTTAGACATCTGTTGCACAAACAGCCAATAAATGATGCGCATGACTCAATACGGAGATCAACACCAATTCATAAAAATAACACTTATCTTTATAATACGTTAGGCAGCAAGATCATCAAAATCAGGTAAGTGCTCTTTAAAATAGCAGGTTTAAAGAAAGCAAATTTTTGATGCTTTAAATCGTAATTGACGCTCTTTGTGGCACTGTTAACCTAGGAAGAAAAACATACACTGCATATGGTCACTTAACAATGACTTACGGGACCCTTCTCCAGGACTTAAAGTGAGTATGGGGCAAGGTCCAAGGCAGCACCAACAGGTCACCTCAGGAGGCACTGAAGCGTCCGGGTGAAGAGGTGTGTTTTTCAGCGTCAGGTGACTTTGATACTTTAAATTGTACTTATAGGGCTTTGGGGTAATGTTAACCAGTCGGGATGAACCAACAAGGGGGCTCAAGCCTCATGATGCTTGGGTATTTGGGGACACCTTGGGTCCTCTTCTCCATGGCCCGGGGTGACAGGTGCAGAAGCGTCTTTAGGCGTCAGGGTTTTCTTACCAGAGGCAGTCGCGGTAGAGGGGGCCTGCGAACAGAGGCTGCAGGCAACATCGGAGAGTTCACGAGAGGAAAAACCAAAGAGGACTCTGTCTCTTGAGGGCTTGGGGGCCATGCCGACACCAGCTTTTAGTCCACTGGAGGCAAAATTATTAATGGATGAGCTGAAGGATTATTACATAACATCATATACTGTTCCTGTTCCTTATTTATAAATACACAAGACTTCTTTGACCAGCTGTGTCATGCATGAACTCTCTGATGAGCATTGGTGGAAGGAGAAAGCATCCTCACAAGAGTCGATCACCATATCCCAATTTCGATTTATTCAATTAACATATCTGCATTGCACTTACCTCACAAATTGTGGACGTTTGGCACTATTACCTCCGCATCGTGCCTGAGATGGAGATCACACACCAGTTGTGTTCGAAACTGCCTGTAGACCCCAAGATGACTGTTTTTACATAAAGGCTTCGGAGGGACAAGGATCACCCTGCAGTAGAATGCATTTTGTTCCAAAATCCTTGAACAAGAAAATGTGAAATCCTGTGAAACAAGCGCAAAGAATAGAAAAAAAGTGTTAAAGCAAGTTTGAGGCCAAAGATCTTTCTATGAAGCAGAAATCAACCAGGGAATAAATTGCCCGAAAAATCTCTTTGTGAAAGCAAAAAGGTCGACTTTTCCCTCCGTACTCTCATGATATTGTTAAAACAAAAAAGTGAGAAATTCTCCAGTTCTGTGACAAAATAATAACTATGAGTACATAATGGTGGCTTAATTCATCAATTAATTAGGTTTCTTGTAAAGTGCGACTACTCACCCGTTAGGGTCTCAAGGCTCTAAAGGGGGGGGATCTTCGGTTCATACACCTTCTGTGCCTGGTCATCTTTCAAGGTGAAATGCTAATTTGATATGATAAACCCTATTACAGCTCTCAGACTTTCCTCCATTTCTAACAATCCTATTTGAACCAAGATTGACCACCACTTGACCTCGTTCCTCACGCCATAACTGACCAATATGATTAAAATCTCCCTGTTTGTGCATGAGAGAATGAACACTGGTTACATTTCACAGTTTCTAAAGAACTTGGAGCAATGTGGCAAGGCAGCTTAATTATTTCATAACAGGAAATAGCAGACTAATCCCTTGATTACATAAACATCCCCTAGACAAGGCCCAATCTGGCTTTAGATCTGAATGCGGCACAGAGACTGCATTATTACAAATTGTGCATGGCGCGTTGCACATCCTAAGGAAAGAGGAATCCGGTCTACATGTCCTCACTGACCAGTCACCATTGATTTTGGCACAGTTAATCATATCCTTCCCTCTTAAAATCCTAAAAAATGTCAATGTCTTGAGATAGTTTCAATAATCTCAAGTTATTCCAAAGAAAAACACAGTTGGCTTCTTGCCTCTCTAGCCCCTCCCCTTTAATTAAAAGACCCCACATGCACTGCCCCAAACACTACTCAACTTACATATGGACCCCCTGGACTCCCTCCTGAGAAAATCCAAAATCCTTTTTCAGCTCTGCACTATATTATCATTAGTTCATTGGTGGAAAAAGGAAGACCATTCTCGTTTGGGTGGTGCATGTGCCCACAGCAAACAAGCGGTAGCTGACTATTCTGTCTGATTTTATGCCCTTTCTTAACTAGTTTATTGGCAGAAGTGGGAGGCTGCTCCTGACGGATGGGTGGCTGTTCAGTGGAGTTAAGAAGTAACACTATCAGGACATAGATTAAGCTATTGCCCTGATGAGCTGGGTAGTAGCTTCTGCCCTTATTTCAACAGGTTCTGATATTCCAGGCCGGCTGGCAGGTATCAGATTTGGGGTGGATCACGTAAACTTGTTCAACAGTATCCTAGTATCCTATTAGGTGAGAATAGGTGCTGAGTGAGAGTTGCTGCCAATTTATTGATGAGAAGAGGAAGAAGGGTCTTAAGGCTAGATGTACGAAGCATTTTAACGGTCCCAAACAGCCCATCCGGCCGTTTGCGACTGGTAAAATTTATTTTACTATGTACAGAAGGAAAAATGCAACTCACTAACTTGTTATCGAATCGCATTTGCGATTCGGTATTAGGAAGGGGTGTGTTTAGGGCATCCCCTCCTAATACCAAATAGCACTGGTATGTATGAATGCTTTGCGACTGGGAATGCGGTTGTAAAACGTACACAGTTACCACCAACTTCAAGTTGATCGTAAACCATTCACAAACGGGATGGGGCCCCCTTGTGAATGAGGGTGCCAACATTTTTTAAGAGCAGGCAGTGGTCCCAAGGACCACTGCCTGCTTTCAAAAAATGAAAAGGTAGCTTTTAATTTTTATTTTCTAAATGCATCCCATTTTCCTTTAAGGAAAACTTGCTGCATTACTAAAAAAAATGTGCTTTATTTAAAAAGCAAAAACAGACATGGTAATCTGATGACCACAGCAGGCCACTATCCCTGTGATCGTAGCCATTCAAAATTGGTCGCAAATTGTGACCTGCCTCATAAATATTGGTGAGGAAGGTCCATTTGAGGCCCATTCCAAAACGCTAACAGTGTCAAACACACTGTTGTACATCGCAGTTTGTGATTTCCAAATAGCGAATTGCAAAAATTGACATTAATCCTCATGTGTTTTTCACACATGCCTTAGGAACTGAACAAATGCGTCTTTAGCATGTATTTGTTCTGCACGCAAGTCATTTTAACGACTTGTTTTAGGGGGGCGCTGGATATTGAAATAGCTTAATTTACTATTCCAACTCTAGTCTGCGCAAAAGTAGGGAAGGTGTTGGACTTTAATTCCAAACCCCACTCCACTATTGCGACTCCCTAAAGCAAGCAGTTACAACGACATGCATGCTAAAGATGTATTCGTTCTGTTGCCGGCACTGTGAAGGCACAGCGTGAGTCCGGCTTCGTCCTAAAGGACGTTTCCCATTAGGAAACCGCAAACACGCAATTCTGTACATCTGGCCCTAAATCACTAGAGGTCGCTCGGATTCGCTGGGAGCAACAAGATAAAATGGCCATGACAGGTGATGTCTTCCTGAACAAGTTGAGATGGTGAGTGTAATTAATGCCTGGCTCCTGTGCGCGGTGCTATGACCAGGAAGGACGAGACGTGGGAAGGGAGGAGGAGGAGGCGGGGGACAGGAAGCGGAAGGGTAGAGAGGAAATGGGAAAGGACAAGGTTGTAGGACGGGGGCAAAAAGAAATAAAGAAAACGTAGCAGCATTACTGTGTCCGTCCCGTTATTTCGAGACACAACAAACTAACGACGAAGGCAGGGACCTGCCATTTACCTTCAGGCTCGCAATGTGCTTCACCGCCCACACTGCAGCTGGCTGTTTGCTGTCACAGACTCTTGCCTGCCTGCTTTCTGAGTTTCAACCCCCGCATTTACAAATAAGTCTGCATTAGCCCCTGAACTCTGCTGCCTGACATCACTAATTCACTGCCCACTACCTGCTTGTAGCCTCGTGCATGCTTGTCCTCCTGGGGGGCCATCTTGAAGTCAAGCCACCCAGTCAGAAACCGTGCTACCACTTCGGCGGCCATTTTGAAACCAGGCACCATTACAAAACCAGGCACCATTACAGACGGTTTCATAAACTGCTCCTGGGGACTAGTACTGCATCCTACGCTTCCATACCTCCGGACGCCTGT
Source organism: Triturus cristatus (assembly GCF_964204655.1). NCBI lineage: Eukaryota > Metazoa > Chordata > Amphibia > Caudata > Salamandridae > Triturus > Triturus cristatus. Next base: position 1,102,364,729 of record NC_140594.1, read on the forward strand.
CCCCAGAGTGCCCTGCTGACCCTTGGACGGATAGTCAGTCAGTCTGATCTTCACATCATCATGTCGGTGTCTCCAGACACCTCACAAAATGTTCAGTCAGGTCCAGTAATTGTAGGCGTATCCTTCCTACGCACCCAGAAGCTTTGATTCTCACATCTGGCAGCGGCATGGGTCCTAGATGGCAAGGCTGGCTAAAAGACTTCGAAGACTTCATGATTTGGTCGCGAGTTACCGACCCCAACCAACAACTCATAGACTAATGCAACCTGATTGTCAAAGACTTGGACAAGTCATCAAAGAACTTCCGCCTGCCATATCTACTTCATATCAAGACGTGAGAGATGCACTAAACAGAAAATTCCTCCATAAACGGAACCTAGACTACGAACGCTACACCTTCAACTTGGCATCATAGGAAAAGGACGAGCCAATGGGTGACTTCATCACACGCCTCAAACACCTAGCTCAATACTGCGAATTTGATAACTTCACTACAGAAGATGTCCTTCGCCTACGGATCATAGAGGGATGCCAGTAAGAATCACTATGTCGTCGCCTGCTGAAGAAACACTACTCACTTGATGACATCGAAGAGTTGGCGCAAATAAATGATCAAGCTGAAGAACATGCTAGGAAGATGGAAGCTGGAAAAACAGAAAAATGTGAACAAGCTTTCCGACTTCACTCTCATGTAAATCCATGACGTCTGACAGATCACAAAAGACCCCCGAAAACCGCAAGCCAAACTTGCAGCTTAAACAAGAGCAGCAGTAACCGGAAACAACAATTACAATGCTATCGTTGCGATCAAGATTACCCTCACACAGGCCCCTGTCCTGCCATGGGGAAACACTGCCGCCACTGTGGGAATGAAAACCACTTTGAACTAGTGTGCCAAGCATCCCACAGGGAATACACACCAACAAAACAAAACCCTGGACCTCGTCACCATGCAAGAGCGGTACGCGAGAGGCGAGACAGGTCAACCAGCTCATCAAGATTCAGTACACGGTCGCACCTCACACACCATTCTCGACGCCCTTCATCAAGGGAATCCTCAGCCCTCACTCCTATCTCTCAAGATAGTGATGAATATGTATGTATGGTTGCAGGCCCGGACAGATTAAAGAAATAGCCTAGGCTGCATATTCAAATTGGAAAGGCACAATTCGTCTTAGACACAGGAGCGTCACTCAACAACATATGCGCAACAGAATGTAAGAAAATGAATCCGAAACCCAATCTACAGAAGGCCGCTGTGTGCGTCTACACATGGATGTCCAAAGAACCCTTACCGTGTCTGGGACAATTTCGCACATCTCTAACATACAAAGACAGAACAGTTCATGCACAAATTCATGTCATAGAAGGACCTGAAGCAGCTGACTGCCTTCTTAGCCTGCCGAGCGCCTAAAACTAGTGGAGACACTATACAAAGTAGATGACAGGCCAGACATCATCAGCAAATTTCCACTTCAAAGTCCGACTACACATAAATGAGCAAGTAACACCCGTGAATGTATGACGCTACAACGCATACATTTACAATGCATGCCTTTACAATGCAGTTTTTACATCGCAACATCCTTTACAATGCATTATTTTACATCGCATTTTCAGAAACTACCTTTACAATGCATTTCATTAGATCGCATTATACCTTTACAACGCATACCATTACAATGCATACCATTACAGCGCATTTAAGGTAAGTGTTGGATAGTGTAGGTGTAATAATTACTATTCTAACTCCAGTGAGTGCAACAGTAGGGTAAGTGTTGGATAGTGTAGGGGTAAAAATTAATATTTTAACTCCAGTGAGTGCAACAGTAGGGTAAGTGTTGGATAGTGTAGGGGTAAAAATTACTATTTTAACTCCAATGAGTGCAACAGTAGGGTATGGGTTGGATAGTGTATGGGTACAATGCGTTGTAATGATATGCATTGTAATGACTTGCGATGTAATGCCTGCATTGTAGTGACATGCATTGTGATGGCATGCGTTGTAGTGACATGCGATGTAATGGCTGCATTGTAATGATATGCAAAGTAAAGGATGTTGCGATGTAATGACTGCTATGTAAAGGTAGTGCGATGTAATGACTGCATTGTAAAGGTTGTTTCCCAACACCCGTAGCTCAACATCACCGGAAAGTGCCTTTTCACCTCCAACAAGCTATAGATGAAGAGCTACAAGATCTACTGAGAACTGACATTATCGAGAGATTGACTGGACCAACCCTGTGGGTATCCCCAGTAGTAGTAGTACCCAAACGGGATCAGACAACAAAGTGCCCCTCTACGTGGAAACGAGGGCCCCAAACACAGCCATAGAACGAGAACTTGGTATAGTAAGGTTGCCAACAAGGGATTTTGTTTGTGGTAACTTAGTTCAATTTCTTAATGGTTAAATTCAGGGGTGTATTATACACAAATTATACACCAACAGTAAATGTTATCAAAGAACTATTTGTAGATAAAAAGTACACACACGGGAATTGTTTTTGTGAATAAAACACAAATCTTTTTATATAAATCAAAGTAAAAAAGGGGAGTACAAAAAGAACAATAAGTTTCAAGCAATAGAGCATGAAAGATGGGTTAAATCAAATCCACATTTCATCAAATAACATCTATTTCAAAATAATTTTAACAGAGACTAATTTCAGTAATGAAAAAAAATCAACTGTGTTTATCTAATGGTGTGGAATTAGATGATGGAGTCGACGTTTCGGTCTTGGGTGGCAGAAGTCCGTCAGACCATCTTCAGGACAGTTAGTAATTGCATAATTAAACCCTTCGTGAGTTCAAAGAATCACACGCAGCTTGTTTTTTGTTTGTTTGTTGTTGTCAGGGCGTTTTGGTTGATATTGTAGCCTATTAATTGACCAACTTTCTCCTACCAGGAGATTAAACGGGAGAAATCCTTGTTCGTTCTTTTTTTCTTTTTTCAAGAGCTTTGTTTTTTCCGATTATCGTTTGGGCGCGAAAAAATCTGCCGAGGTCGGGAACGCCATGCATTGTGATGGCATGCGTTGTAGTGACATGCGATGTAATGGCTGCATTGTAATGATATGCAAAGTAAAGGATGTTGCGATGTAATGACTGCTATGTAAAGGTAGTGCGATGTAATGACTGCATTGTAAAGGTTGTTTCCCAACACCCGTAGCTCAACATCACCGGAAAGTGCCTTTTCACCTCCAACAAGCTATAGATGAAGAGCTACAAGATCTACTGAGAACTGACATTATCGAGAGATTGACTGGACCAACCCTGTGGGTATCCCCAGTAGTAGTAGTACCCAAACGGGATCAGACAACAAAGTGCCCCTCTACGTGGAAACGAGGGCCCCAAACACAGCCATAGAACAAGAACGGCATCTGGGACCCCACATCAGCGACATGATCACTCGCCTAAATGGGGCAAAGGTCTTTTCAAAATTGGACTTAAAGAAGGGGTACCACCAGGTCGAGCTTCACGAGAAATCCTGCTACATCACCACTTCTTAACTCATCAAGGGCTTGTCAGATACAAACGCCTCAACTTTGGAATTTCATCAGCTGCAGAAATATTCCAAGAGGCTGTAAGGCGAGTCATTCATCATATTCCTATCTCCTTCAACTACAGCAACGGCATACTGGTGTTCGGTGACACCCTCAAGGAACATGACAAAGCTCTAGATCGAGTGTGCCACACTCTTCTAGACGCCAACCTCACACTGAAAAGTGCGAGTTTCACAAATCTATGGTGAAATTCTACGGCCACATCATTTCCAGCGACGGAATGCGACCTGACCCCGAAAAAGTAATGGCACTAGCTGACACCCCTTGCCTGAGACGTTAGTGATGTACGAGCCTTTCTGAGCATGGCCAGCTACTGTACCCGATACATAAAGGATTACGCCACCATCAGCTATCTTCTGTAGGAACTCACAAAACAGGGTCAAATCTTCCGATGGTCAGCTAAATGTGAGCAGGCGTTCCACAAAATCAAGATAGCTGTGAGTTCTGTCATTAACCTAGCATATTTTAATCCTCGCAAGAAAACAGAAATCCCGTTGGATGCGAGCCCAGTACGACTCAGAGCCATCTTAGCCCAGTACAAAAAAGAAGGCGACCAGCGACACATTGTAGCATACGCCAGCCGCAGTCTCACAGACACTGAAAAAGCGTACTCACAGCCGGAGAAAGAGAGCCTGCCGGCTGTCTGGGCATGTGAACACTTCCACATTTTCATATATGGGAAGCACTTCACTCTAATCACAGACCATCAAGCTCTCATAACAATATTTGGAAAACCCCGAGCGAAGATACCACCTTGGATCGAGCGCCAGGGCATTCGCCTTCAAGAATACACATATACCATTATCCACAAGCCAGGGAAGGTGGAAAATCCAGCTGACTAATGGCAAGACACCCCGGGCCTCAACACGAACGAGACACTCGCTGGCTGAAGAATACATTCACTTCGTCATCGATCAAGCGATACCACCTACCATCCCATTGGAAGCAATCACAGGCGACACTGCAAAGGATGCCACGCTTCAAAACATAATGCATCGCATTCACACAAATTCCTTCCGACATATCAAAGATGACCTCACAATCAGCGACAATGGATTGCTACTAAGAGACAGACGGATTGTCATCTCACAATAGCTACAACAAGGAGTTGTCAACTTGGCGCATGAAGGACACAGAGGCGTAGTGGTAACAAAAAAAGCGCTACGGGAGCTAGTCTGGTTCCCTTCTCTTGATCAAATGGTAGAGACCATGCTTCAAGGCTGTACTCAATGTCAACTGTTTGGGCGAGAAGAACCACGCCCCCTGCTTCAAATGTCTGACCTCCCAGACAGCGTACGGCAACAGGTAGCCATTGACTTCTTCGGCCCTTTGAAGTCTGGGAAGTACATCATGGATGAATACTCAAGATTCCCTATTGCGCAGCAAGTAACGTCAACAAGAGCAACCACCATCATACCAGTCCAGGACAAAACGATTGCCGCGTGGGGAATCCCCACAGTAGTGAAGACGGATAATGGCCCGCCATTCAATGGACATGTTTTCACAGAATTTGCAAAGCACCATAAGTTCAAGCACCGGAAGATCATCCCCATGTGGCCTCAAGCCAATGGGATGGTGGAGAGGTTTATGGCCACAATAAAGAAAAACATACAGCAAGCAGAACTGGCCCGGCGGGATGTCCAAGTCGCACTCAACGAGGTGTTGCGAACTTATCGAACCATGCCCCACAGCACTACCAACAAATGTATAGCTACCCTGATGCTGGGAAGGACACCGCGCACCAGGATACCTATCATGGACGCCGTTGTGCGTTCCAGTCCCCAATATCATGATCACGCGGCACTCGATAAGACCAAAAAAGCAAAAATGAAAGAGTATTCAGATGATCGCCGAATTGCCAGGACCTCCGAAGTCCAGGAAGGAGACTGGGCGCTAGCCAGACAAGAACAAAAGACAAAAACTGACAGTCGATATCATGACCAACCCCTACTGATGACGAGTCGAAAAGGAACCATGGTCACGGCCGTATCTGAGGACAAGAGTATCACACGAAATGTGTCACACTTCAAGAAAGGCAATCCCGCAGTTTACACCCAATCAGAAGAGTCAGAACATGACAAGGATGACTCAAGTCGAGAAATAGGCAACTGTAAAAGACCCGAAGCCTTGGCAAGCTCAAGAGAGTCAAAAGAATTGCACCTTCCACGCCGGCCACAGAGAACCATCCGTAGACCCACCCGGCTTATTGAAGAACTGTGAACAAGTGAGCACTGAACATTTAAGAAGGGGGGAGATGTAATGTCGTCATTCCTGGCTTTTGTGCGTGGCGCTAGGACCAGGCAGGACGCGACGTGTGAAGGGAGGAGGAGGCGGGGGACAGGAAGCTGAAGGGTAGAGAGGAAACGGGGAAGTACGAGGTTGTAGGATGGAGGCAAAAAGAAATAAAGAAAACGTAGCAGCACTACTGTGTCCGTCCCATTATTTCAAGACACAACAGTGAGCCGACCCTTTTCAACTTAAAATTGACAATCAATTAACAGGACATGTTTCAATACACTCATTGGTCACATAATATCACTTTGCTGGATAACTTTACCTGAACTCGCATCTGCTGAGAGCAACGCTTCAGAGAGGTGATGATCAGGAAGATAGATTTAATAGCATTTCATGCATAGAAAATGTATTCAGCTCCTTTCAGTATCATTTAAGATTAGAAACCAACAATTATAATTTTTGTCAACTTTAGTTCATGGCTTTCCTTGTCAACTCCACTGAGTAATTGTAATATCCTCTATTGTCAGAGAAATTAGATACTATCCCCGAGAGGCTCTTCGGAGACTCATATAAAGTGATGGTTGCAGCATAATTCAGAGGGGTGGATTTACTTTCACCTTGAACCCGGTTTGCGTCTCAAAAGTGAGGCAAACCTGGCACAAAGCGTTGTATTGCGATGGACTTTCCAATGTAAATTCTGGTCCTGTGGGAAAGTAGCCAAAAGTAGCGCAAAGTAGAGCTATGGGCTACTTTATGTGAAAGCATAGAGGCAGATTTACAAGCCCCTTGCGCATCTTTGCACCGTCATTGCATCACTTTTTTGACGCAACAGTGGTGCAAACAATTCGGCCAATTTACAACGTGACACATCTAAGGAGTTGTGTCACATTGTAAAGCCCTGCATCACATTATACCTGCATCAGGTATAATGTATGCAGGGTGGCTGTTCCCACGCAAAAAGCCATGTGGAACTGACGCAGTGAAATTTGTAACATTTCACTGCGTCACTCTACGCCTTCACTGCGTCAAAATCTGTACGCCTGATCAGACCAGGCGTATCGAATGATGCAGGGCTTTTAAATGGGACTCAACTATCTGTTGTGGCACATTGCTGGACTTGCGTCACTTTCATGAGCAACTCCAGCAATGCGTCACTTTTGGGCCAACAGATGCGTCAGTATTTCTGACGCATCTGTTAATCCTTGCGACATGGAGCACTGCCGCTGGCATTTGCTGCTGAGGCAAGAAAACCGACGCATCTATGCAGATGCATCAGTTCCTTGTACATATGCCCCATAGTGCTTTGTACTGGAAAACACACTCTTGCACTATGGTCTGTGCCTGAAGTGCGCCAGTGCAAGGCGAGAGAGAAACAGCACAAAAGCTTAGTAGTCGTGGCACAGCCACAGTTCTGTTTCTGCCCTTTCCTGCAACATAGCGTGAAAACGTTGATCGCTGATCTGCATTGTGTGGCAACTTAGTAAATGTGGCCCAGAGTCTTTGATGCTGGGATTTTAGTCATTTGTAGGCAGTTTAGTGTATGATAGTCAATCTTGCTCTTGCACCACTGGAAGGGTATGTTTTACTGGTGACAAAGGGAAGCATGTTTGCTTTTTGTATTGTTTAGAATATGTCCAACTCCGAAATACTCTTTCAGTACAGTCTATGACCAGTTTTATCTCTTTAAATCTTGAATACATTCCTGTAGGACGAGAGTCAGTTCTGTGTATCCTTAACTCGCTGTAAAGGTGAGATGGCTTATGCTAATCTGCCTAAAGTTTGCGTGCTCCGCCACCACCGCCCAGAGCACACCCAGGGCCATTTTGTTTTTGTCAGTACATTTAGAGAGGGAGGCTCCCAGTGTGTTATAACCATTCATTATCAGTATTTGTTGTTGTTTGCCAGGGAGTTGCATCACAAGAGTCTGTATGTGAGCCTTGAAATCTGGGGTGTGACTAATCATTGACGCTAGTACTGTCATCACAGTGTGGAAAGGAGAACTTGACGAGCTTGAAGGCCTGGCACACCCTCCAGTTTAGCAAAAACCAACAGAATCCAAGACTGAGACAATCACAGATGAGGAATATGAGATAAGAAACACTGCAAGTGGAGCACAGGTGAAAGGGTGGTGGTAGCACGAAGGTCAAGTGTGAGCAGCATGTCAATCTGCAGATCTATGGCATTTAACTACCTGGGTCTCAAAGGTTGTGGGAGGAAAGATGGTTAGAGTGATCCTGCAGAAACCTCAGCCTGTCATCTAATCAGAAACCCCTCATTCCCATCCAGTGCCTATCTTGCATATGGCAGCCTAAGTGTCCACAAATGGACCTTTAATGCAAAGGGCAGTAGAGGCTAAGGGGCATTTTTGTATGGTGATGTTATAGCAAGGAAGGGTAAAAGCCTAGACCCCTGCCCCACGGGCACCAGATAAATCATCACCATGTGCCTCATACCTAGCAGAATCCACATAAATATCACACTTACCACCACACTGGCCGGTGGCCCTGCTGCCCCCTCATCTATGAACATGGTAATGACCTGTCTTTGAGACGAAGTCTAGGTCATTGGTTTGTCGGCACCTGGCTGCAGTACTTGTGCTAAACTTGGCCTTATGGCACAGAGCGGTGTAGCTGGCAGCATGGAATGTAAGTAAAGGGGAGAAGGTGCAACCTATGGGCATAGTGGCTCTTCGGATGACTGTGTTGGGATCAATGCTCGCTGTTCGCCTAGGAAAAGCTGTATGCCCTGCCATGTGCATCTCTCCTGGTTTCCCCATTGTGTTTCCTCCATAGTACTAGTCAACCGCTCTCTAAGGGAGCTTGAGGTGCTGCACGTGTTCACTACGCTGCTCTTCTGCAGAACTTAGCTCTGCTAACAGGAGGTCACCCACTGTGAATCTCTGCTTTGGCTGAGTGGCTGCTGTCTCCTTATGCCAGGTTATGAGGTGATTCCCCATGCTTACCAATGGAACTACAGTCAACAGAGACAGACTGTATTTTGATTCTCCCTGTAAAGTTTCCTATAAAGAGGGTCACTAGCCTATGTATTTGACAAGTGTGAGATATGTACGTACTATGTTTCACTACAGCTGAGTCAGCATAAAAACATATGCACAGGGGTACAAGATACTTACCTCTCTGTGGGCTGACTTTGTGGTAGACATCAGATCTTGCCCATGCCTGTGCTCAGATCTCCATTCCTGAAACCAGCCAAAACTGTGGGGGGAACAATGTTTTTTCATTCAATTCTGCTTGTTCCAAAAAGCTGAAAAGATGGTAATTTTAGCAGAGCAAACCTTTTATTGATGCTATTTTTTTTTAAAGACAGGCAAGTTCCTGTGCAGGACATTTTCCACATTTTTCAAAAACTCATAGTTTAGCTATATTTTTGTAGCCCCCTCCAGAAAAATCTACAAACCATGAGTACCTTTAGAATCCTGGTGATGTTGAGAAAAAAGGATGCAAATTTGGCGAGGATACCTTATGTGGGAAAAACATTATGAAGTATCCCAGATAGCAAGAAAAAAGGGCTCAGCACTAGGGGTGGATTCGCTTCAGCAGATAGTGGGTTAAAAACATCTTTGGCATCGTGCTTGGAGCCATGTCAAAACATTCTCAAAGCATAGCATTACAAGTTCAAACTGTCATCACCAACAGGACATGTGCAGTGCAACAACGTGCCACCATGTGGAAATATGGATTTTTCTGGTCAGTTATGTCCCCTATCTTGGACCCCAACGGTTCCATGTGCATGTCACAAGTACATGTATGTTCCCTCCAGTTCCAGTTATGAAGACGCAAATACATGTGCGTCCACCGTCAACATGTCCTTTGACAGATCCGCCATGAATAGGCCGGATATTCCATTCCTAAATATGAAAGGCCACCGGCTTTATATGGTTCACTTATGCCACTTTACAGTCCAGGCAAGTAGGCCCTGATTCTGTCATCAAAACTCCTCTTGCCTTCTGCCTCTGAAAGCTCCAGTCCGAGCCTGCATCTGTGACCATGAACTTTGTCTCATTCTCTGCGCGGCTCACGAAGCCTGACATCAGCCTACTCTCTGCCAAGAACTGTATTTCACCTTCGAATTATCTGCTTCCCCCTCAGCCGATGCATTCCTGCCTAGTAGCTTAAGTAAACATTCTTCCAGTTACCGAGCAAAAGGCCGGCTTCTCTGTCCTCATGCAAGTAATTCATAGCCTTGTTACCATGGAATATTCCTACCCCCTCGCATTTAGTGTAGACACTTAGACGCTTGTACATGCACGCACAGTCAGTATAGAATAGATTCTGTCCGAGAGTCCTTCTTTTATGGATAACATAGTTCTTTAAACATAGGATGTTAGATATGATTTGGGATTAGGTTGACTTGACCCCCCAGACTTCTTGTCTCCACATGTAGAGCTAAATGTCAAGTCCCCTTCACCCCCTAGTTACACGTCAATTACACGTCAGACCGCTGCGCGCGCATCCATGCCAAGTATTATCTTATAGATCCACCTATACATGACATCACAACCAATCATGTTCCTTTTTACTCATTATTACACCCATTTTCGGTTACACAGACCAAACGTCAATGTCCTTATCAATTGTTACGCCTACTGTATTCACTTCATTATAATGTATGTACTATAAAAGTTACTTCTTGTCAATAAAGTATGTGCTTCACTTCCTGAACCTTCGTGGTGACGGAACATTGGGAGCAACCGATTATAATCGAATTAATGGAATAAAGCCCATTCCGAACCTCTAATACCACGGATTCTGCCTCTCATTTTATTGAGCTATTTTACTATGTTCCTGTATCAAATTCAGTCCCGGTAAAGGAATTTTTATTTACCACATGATGGCGCCCGAATAGGGACACTTTCTCATCTCACGCGCCGGCGGTGCGTTGCAGGCCCGGTCTCCTGCCACAGCTGGACGGACAATAACGCGTACCAGCAGGATTTCCTGTATCTCCCTCCGGTCAAGCGGGGGCGACTGAGACTGCGATCAACACCCAGACGAGGCGGTGAGAAGTGCGAAGTATCCCGACCAGAGCCTAGCTGAGAGAGCAAGATCCGAGGTATACAGAGACCCACCAGTCCGAAGTCAAGCCCAGTGTCCGACGAGTCGAGTCGAGTCGAGTCCAGTCCGGTTCAAGTTCAAGTTACTGAGGCCTTCCGTTTCCGAAGCTACCCGGTGAGTACCATTGCTGGGGAGGCATTTCTGACGTGCACATAGGTTGTGCCGGTCAAGACGGGTTTGGGTACACAAATCCGGTCTGCACTGTTTTAGCAGTGTATCTGTACTGTTTAGCAGTATATCAAGTATTCCGAAGTATTCCGAAGTGTCTAGTTATTGTCTAGTTATTGTCGAGAATTAAGCTTGGTGATTAGTTATGCAGATGATCATCATTGTTGTTTCAGTTAAAGGTTTAATGGTTAATGGTTAAAGTGTTTAAGTATGTTCTGTATATCGTGGTATGAATGACTGTTCATTATCGTGTTTATTGTATTAAGTCTGTTCAAATTCAAGTATCAGGTCAAAATCAAGTATAAGGTCAGTTCTCAATATGCCGCTCTTTTCGAAATTAAGACAGATCACTACCAGAAAAGGGGTTCTCGAAGAAGCCGTCCCTATTCCTCCTAGGGACACTCCAGGGCACTTTATGTATCACAAACATGGCTTAGACGCTATATTATTTCTTGATTTATGGGTAGACTACACCAAGGGATTACCAGAAAGTCAGAGGTGGCCCACAGCGGGGACCTGGGATGCAGAGTGCATCATGAAAGTCAAGGAAGAGTTATGGAAAAGGAAAGTCAGACAGTCACAGAAAGACGCCGTTGAATTATGGCGTAAAGAATCACATAGACGAACAGAAAAAGCACGTAGACAGGAAGAGAAGAGTAAAGAGAATTCCAATAAAGTTCGAGAGAATCTATTAATTGAGGAAGGTATCCGAGTGAAATCAGAACAAGTAGACAGACAAAGAAATGCCCTTATGAATGGTATGTATCCCCTTCTGGCCGAAGGATTACCTAAGGCTACTCCAGAAACACCAAAAGACTTGCCAACCCCATTGTTCCCAATAAAGGTACATCCTAAGGGGCATCCTAGAACCGCAGAAGATGTTTTTCTTTCCTCATATTTAGATGACGCAGCTCCCGAGTATGCTAATTCCGCCCCACATAGACCGCATACCAGGGAGGTTCAACGCCAAGATCCAGTGCCCGTATCCCTACAGCAACAAATCGAGTCACAAGTTCCGGCAAGCACATCTGTTTCTGTATCCGCTCCTACAGCTACTTCTATGGCTGTGTCCACACCTGTAGTTGCTGTGTCACGTTCGACGAATCCTTTTACACCCGACGCCCCAGATGGGGCCGCGGGAGGAGCTACCAATATCTTTTCTACGCCACCCAGAATAAATAAACTTACTTTTCAAGAGTCAGCGCATTCACGTACACCCAAACTCCTTAGTGCCCGTGCGCTTAAGGAACTTCTTATAGATTGTAGATATGACCCGGTGCCTGGAAAGGAGGACGAAATGACCCTAGCATCATTGCGTATCAGACGAGCCGCAGTGTATTTAGCGAAGTTACCAGGAATGACTGCGCATCTAGATAATATATATCATTTTGTCCAAACAGGGCGAGATCCAGAATGTATTTACAGAGCTATGGAATACCAGAAAGTAGAGATACAGGGGGAACTGTTACGTTTCCTCATAAACTGTGTGATCAGAAATCAAGACCGACCGGGGGTAGACCCGGAAGCAATGAAAATTCTTACAAGATGGAGCCAGAATATATCAGAAGGGAGACACGATAAGCAAAATTGTATAATAGCCATGTGCCGAAAGATCCGTAAAGAAATAGAACGCCTACAGGAAGAGAGATTAGAGACAGACGAGTTCGAGCAAAGCGAGGAAGAAGGGTCAGGACTGCCCGCCGGACAGTCAGACACCATAGCCTATGTAGGTAGAGGAAGATCTTGTAATAGGAATCAGACTAGATGTCATACTGACCCAATGCGTCCAATATGTCCAGATAATGACAGGAATTTCCAAATACCTATAATTAACATAAGGTCTAACGAGCATTCGTTCCAAACCGCCGACAAACTACTCCGAGAACGAAGGGGTTATCATTTCCTCGATTCTATGGATGAACAAGATTTAGCCAGGGCAGCTGTCCATTGGGTGGACAGTCCCGGAAAATATAGTGATGATACAGTAGTACGCACATTTTTGAATCTTACCCCAGATGAACAAAGGTTAGCTGGGATTTATATGATTCAACAACTCATTATACTATATCGGAGTCAGCATTCGGACCCTGGTCCCTTGCCTGACATACTGACTGAATTACTTATGAATAAATGGAGAGGTCCAGGTACCAAATTAATTAAAGAAATTCTAGTATCTAGAAAACAGTATATTCTTTTTGTATGCTCAGAGCATGTCTCATTGCCTGTCAAGGAAAGAACGACGTATCACCTGGATAGACAGAATCCCTTACGAGAAGTACACCCAATAAAAGGCGAGGACAATCAGTTTAAACGTGTATTTGTATATACACCTATATCGAAAATAGAATTGTTAGAAATGAAGAAAGTAGTACCCAGTCATGACAAGGACCCAGCGGGTTTTCACCGAGAAATTAAAGACATGTTACTCATGGGAGAGTATACCTACCCCGACATTATGACAATATTAAAGGTATTGATGCCTGCTGGCATTTATGAAAAACTCAAGGAAAAAGAGTGGGAGGTAGGAGACCAAAAGATAGAATGGTCAGTGTTAGAAGCTGAAGAAAAGGCCCGAACTGCAGGAGCAGGGCTTGGGGACAAAACTAAGGCATTACCAGGATTACTAGTACAGGTACTGCCACGTTTATTAACTACGAAAAAGGAAGATTGGGGTACAATTTCAGCCTGTAAGCAGAAGCAAGATGAAGACACTAGTGATTACTATGCCCGATTTGAAAAATGTTTTGGTATAAATAGTGGCATAAAAGCAAGTAGCGAATCATACCCACATCTGTTTGTAACAAAATTAGTAGAAAATGCTCTGCCCCCAGTAAAGAATAGAGTATTAAAATTCGAGAGTACCTGGCAAGGTAACACTCCATCACAAATGTTACAAATGTTACAGTACCATCACAATAGAATTAGAGAGGAACAAGAACATGAACACAGACGCATGAAAGACACGAAAATGAAAATGTTAGTTTCCCAGACAGTTCCAGCTGAAGGGCATAAAAGGGGTATGACACATTCCGATTCAGCAGGACCTGTAAAAGGGACATGCAATTATTGTAAAAAGCCAGGCCATTACGTACACGATTGTCCAGTTTTAAAACATAATATCGCCATAGGTAAAACACAAGAAAGATCACGGCCACTCAGACAAGATCAGAATGAACAAGGAGCTATGCAGCATGCCCAGGCCATGCCAGCCGCACAACAGCCAATACAGTTTGTGCCAGCTGCACCCCCATTGCCTGTTGCTGCCACACAAACAACAACACGACAAATGTATCAGACCGCACAGTATGAATATCCCGAGTATCAGCGTTACGCATGAACAAGCCTAGAGAGGGAAGTTGACTTACCCCTTATTGAAATCCCAGTAGACCAAGAAGGACCTTATGTACATAGTGAATTATTAGGCCAAGATAGAAGATTTCTACTCGATACAGGGGCAAGTCGAACGACCATAAAACGTAGTGAAGTTCCAGGGGCACCCCTCTCAGGCTCACAGAATATTTCCCTTGGTTTTTCAGGAAAACCTATTGTTAATGAAGTGTCACAACCTCTGCCACTTACGATAGGACCTTTGACCCGAACTACAGATTTATTGCTTACTAAATCATGTCCAGAAAATCTATTAGGAATAAAAACGTTAAAAGCTCTAGGAGCTATAATATGTTGTTCTCCGGAAGGAGTAAGATTGTTTTTACGTGATTTTAAAGGTCACTATGTGTCTAGAGACATGGATCCCCGATTACAGATTTTACCTACACGTCTATGGGCACAAGGCCCTACTGATGTTGGATGCATGAATATTACACCATATCGAGTCACATTAAAGGCAGGAGTGGTGCTACCACGAATGCGACAATACAAGTTACCACCAGATGCTGTAGTGGCTTTACTACAAATCATTGACGAGCTCATTGCCCAAGGAGTAGTTGTGGAAACAGACTCCAATATATGTAATTCACCGATAATACCGATTCTTAAACGAACAGATCCGAAGGCCCCGACAGTATATCGATTGGTTATTGATCTGCGCGAGTTAAACAAATGCATTGTGCCACAATTCCCTGTGGTCCCAGATATCTCGTCATTACTGACAGCTATTGATTCCGAAGCGACATTCTTCACTGTAATCGATCTCAAGAATGCCTTTTTCAGCGTCCCAATAGATCCGGAAAGCCAATATTTGTTCGGATTTAGTTTAAATGGACGTAGCTTTAAATTCTCACGCGCACCTCAAGGATTTACAGAAAGCCCCAGCATCTATAGCCAAGCACTGAAACGAGAACTTGACAGTATCCACATGCCAGTTAACACTGCTCTGCTTCAATACGTCGATGATCTGCTGATCACCGCCCGAAGCGAACCTGAATGTGAAAAAGCATCACTGACAGTTTTACAATTTCTAGCCGAAAAAGGGCACAAGGTGTCCCCTTCTAAGCTGCAATTCTGTGTCCAGCGAGTTATTTATCTTGGACACTCGCTGTCCAAGGAGGGAAGGCAGCTTACACCAGACCGCATTCAGTTAATAGCTAACATGCCAATACCCAAGACACAAAAGGAGGTGCGGGCTTTCATAGGCCTCACTTCATACTGTAGACAGTGGATCCCGCAATATGCATTTCTAGCAAAACCACTCATTCAGTTGACAACCCAGGAGGCAGCCACATCGACTGTTCTCCCTTGGACTCAAGAACATACACAAGCTTTTGAAAGCCTAAAGAAAACTTTATGTCAAGCACCTGTTTTAGCAACACCATGTTACAGAAAACAGTTTACACTCTTTGTTACAGAACGCGAAGGTACTGCTTTGTCAGTACTCACACAGGATCAAGCAGGAGCACACAAACCATGTGCTTATTTTTCTAGTACATTAGATCCCGTAGCTCAGGCTTTGCCTGCATGTCTGAAATCAGTGGCAGCGACAGCTTTAGCAATCAGACAAAGCGATGCCATAGTGTTAGGACATCCATTGACAGTTCAAGTACCACACGCAGTAGAGGTTCTTATAAATAGAACACAAACACAACACTTGACCATAGCACGACTTACAGGGTATGAACTTACATTGTTTCAGCCACATATAGAAATAAGACGCTGTAACACATTGAATCCTGCCACACTTTTGCCAGTAACCGGAACAGACCCACTAGCCCATGACTGTATTGAAGTTATTACTGTAACGACAAAACCCAGACAAGACTTGACCGATGTTCCATTGTCAGATCCAGACTTGACATTTTATGTAGATGGTTCATGTATGAGAACAAGTACAGGAGAATTAGTGGCCGCTTATGCAGTCACAACAGATACTGAAGTCATTGAAACTAATCGTATAAATACTTTGTCAGCTCAAGCCGCAGAGCTCATCGCTCTGACACAAACCTGTATTCAAGCCACGAATAAAAAGTCAACATATACACTGATTCACGTTATGCATTCGGAGTTGTACATGACTTCGGCGTGCTGTGGCGAGAGAGAGGTTATTTAACTTCCCACGGTGCCCACATTCAGCACGGACCCCTCATTCATGCCTTATTAGATGCAATACATCTACCTACTGCAATATCAATTATGAAATGTAAAGCTCATACGAAAGTTACTGATATCATTTCCCAAGGCAATGATCTAGCCGACAGAACGGCTAAACAGACTGCTCAAACTCAAACTCCCGACATGACAAAGACAATAGTCCCGATGCCGACACATTGTATGACAGTTAAAGATCCTACTCTTGACGTAATTGACATACAGACACATGCTACACCAGACGAAATAAAGAAATGGACTGAATTAGGAGGGATCCAAACGGACCAAGGATGGATGATGAAGGAAAAGTCTGTATGGTTCCTTCCTGATTCAATGGTCCAAGTTATAATTAACACTATACATAGTCCGGCACATCTAGGAGAAAAAGCTATGCTAGACAGCATTCAACACATTTGGTTTAATAAACATTTACGAGCAGCAGCCAAACAAAAGGTCCGTACCTGTATGATCTGTTGCCAGTTCAACCCAGGAAAAAGTGTTCCCGTAGAACAGGGTGGATTTCATCCTCCTGATCACCCTTTTGAAGTCCTACAGATGGATTATATCCAGATGGAACGATGTCGAGGATTCAAATATGTTCTCGTAGTTGTCTGCGCTCTGTCCCGTTGGACAGAGGCGTACCCGGTTTCAGATTACACTGCCCCGACTACTGCCAAACAGTTGGTTCGAGAATTCTTCCCACGATACGGTTTACCACGTGCTGTTTACTCAGATAACGGCCAGCCGTTCTCATCTGAATTAATGAAACACGTTTCACTTCTGTTAGGATATCAGTGGAAATTCCACTGTGTCCGACACCCCGAGGCAGCAGGTCTCGTAGAAAGACATAACCAGATACTGAAAATCAGAATGTCCAAAATATGCAGAGAGAAAGGTGTCGACTGGGTAGTAGCATTACCAGTTGCACTCTTTTACATGAGAATGGTAGCACACTCTCGAACAGGGTTATCCCCGTATGAGGTGATCTTCGGCAGACCACCAAATATGTGGGGGACGCCTATACCACGCAAAATAACTGATGTTGACTGTAATATGCTGACAGATTACTTGGCTTCCTTGATGTCTGCACTACAATCTTCTCGTTCACAGGTAGCTGCAGCCTTTCCCGACAACACTGAGGTGAAATCCCATGACGTTGTTCCGGGTAATCTTGTCTTTGTGAGGAATTTCGACCGAAAGACTCAGCTGGAGCCCAGGTGGAAAGCACCCAAGTTGGTCCTGTTGACCACAAGAACAGCCGTGAAGATCGAGGGCCGCAAGGGCTGGATTCATTCAAGCCATATCAAAAAATTTCATGGACAATCCTCGGATATAGACATTGTGCCCTGCACTCCCTCACAGACTGATTCAAAACTTCCTTTGGTGGAAAAAACTGAAAGCGAACTTTACAAAGTTAAGTTAAGGCCTAGGACGTCAGACGGTTTGATTGTTTAAGTCCTCTCCTAGGTGAAGCGGTTGAATCTGTCTCTGACATGTATCCTCTAGACCTGAATCATGAACAGTCGCGAAAAATGATGAAACGACAGGCGTATTGTAAATCACTGCGTAGCCATTGTATAGGGACATTATTAATTTTGTTTTCCTTAAGTCTTTTAATAATTATTACCAGTATGTTGTTGCACATATATTACCCTATTGCCAGAAATGTTCACAATGTTATTGCAGAACATTCTTTTAGTGACTTACCCCCGCATGAATTGTCCTATAGACTTGCGCTGCGCAATAACACTTTCATTAGTATGTTACATCATTCCCATCAGACTAGTAATGCTACTAATTGTTGGGTGTGTGGCCGACTCCCTCCCTATCAGAATTATGAAGGAGTCCTGCCATTCTTTCCACACCCATTTACACACAATGGCTCCTGTGGAGCATGGTTCAGTTTAATCAATTCCATAGACTCAGACACAGCAGTTTACCAAGATCATTGGATATGGGGAAACCTGAACCTAGTTTTACTCAAAGTCTGCTACCCTGACAAGGAGGGTCGCCCCAAAAGAACAGGAACTGATCTAGAAAATGAAGTGTATGGATTAGGTAATTTTACACCTAATCTCATGATTCTAAATGTCGTATCCGAAGTTGAGCTAGTCTTACCCACCATGTCAGTATTCCCAGCAAAAGGTGAATTGTGTGTAAGAAAGGTTGGTTCCATACATATGGGCCATAGTCAATGCACTACTACAGTAGAATTCAGTGATCAAGGCAAATCTTCATTCAGAGCTTATCGCCACTCCTACTTTATATGTGGTCAGACTGCATATATGCGTCTACCTCTAGATTGGGATGGTACCTGCTACATTGCATTCCTTTTGCCACCTGTTTTCCTAGCTCCTCCTGATTATTATAGAAATATTCATTTAGTACACAATAGAGAGCGGAGAGATCTCCCAATTGTCGATTATACTGAGACGGCATGGGACAAGTATGTAGATTTCAATAAAGGCATCTTTCCCTATATAGGTACAGTTACCAATAGTAAGCTGATACGTAGATTAACTAGAACCCTTGAAGCAGTAGTGAATGAGACTATTTCCGCCTTAGGCAATTTAACGGAAGAGCAGTCTGCTATGCGGATTGTTGTGCTTCAAAATCGTCTTGTCCTTGACGTCATCCTGGCTGATAGGGGCGGAGCTTGTAGGGTCATCGGATCAAGCTGCTGCGTATTCATACCAGAAAATTCGCCATCTGTATATAAAGCCATCACTCGCCTTCATAAGATTGTAAGCCAGATACACCAGAACCCAGGCACTTGGACTTGGTCCAGTTGGTTTTGGAATGCGGTATCAGCCTGGGGATGGAGAGTTTTATCCTTCCTAGGTATTGGCCTTCTCATACTATTCAGTTGCTGTCTATGTCTACAATGTGGACCAGCGATTTGTGGTCTGTGTGCCACATCGTGCATTCCACATCAAGATTTTCATTCAAGATCCCGGAAGAAGAAAGAAGAACAAATGATGCTATATGAACAGATCAATGGATTGATGAAGATTGATATCTCTTGAAGGGCAAGTAGGGGACAAGGAGGGAATGTGGAAATATGGATTTTTCTGGTCAGTTATGTCCCCTATCTTGGACCCCAACGGTTCCATGTGCATGTCACAAGTACATGTATGTTCCCTCCAGTTCCAGTTATGAAGACGCAAATACATGTGCGTCCACCGTCAACATGTCCTTTGACAGATCCGCCATGAATAGGCCGGATATTCCATTCCTAAATATGAAAGGCCACCGGCTTTATATGGTTCACTTATGCCACTTTACAGTCCAGGCAAGTAGGCCCTGATTCTGTCATCAAAACTCCTCTTGCCTTCTGCCTCTGAAAGCTCCAGTCCGAGCCTGCATCTGTGACCATGAACTTTGTCTCATTCTCTGCGCGGCTCACGAAGCCTGACATCAGCCTACTCTCTGCCAAGAACTGTATTTCACCTTCGAATTATCTGCTTCCCCCTCAGCCGATGCATTCCTGCCTAGTAGCTTAAGTAAACATTCTTCCAGTTACCGAGCAAAAGGCCGGCTTCTCTGTCCTCATGCAAGTAATTCATAGCCTTGTTACCATGGAATATTCCTACCCCCTCGCATTTAGTGTAGACACTTAGACGCTTGTACATGCACGCACAGTCAGTATAGAATAGATTCTGTCCGAGAGTCCTTCTTTTATGGATAACATAGTTCTTTAAACATAGGATGTTAGATATGATTTGGGATTAGGTTGACTTGACCCCCCAGACTTCTTGTCTCCACATGTAGAGCTAAATGTCAAGTCCCCTTCACCCCCTAGTTACACGTCAATTACACGTCAGACCGCTGCGCGCGCATCCATGCCAAGTATTATCTTATAGATCCACCTATACATGACATCACAACCAATCATGTTCCTTTTTACTCATTATTACACCCATTTTCGGTTACACAGACCAAACGTCAATGTCCTTATCAATTGTTACGCCTACTGTATTCACTTCATTATAATGTATGTACTATAAAAGTTACTTCTTGTCAATAAAGTATGTGCTTCACTTCCTGAACCTTCGTGGTGACGGAACATTGGGAGCAACCGATTATAATCGAATTAATGGAATAAAGCCCATTCCGAACCTCTAATACCACGGATTCTGCCTCTCATTTTATTGAGCTATTTTACTATGTTCCTGTATCAAATTCAGTCCCGGTAAAGGAATTTTTATTTACCACAACCATGTAATTTACCACAACATCAGTATCATCAACACAACAAGCAACAGAGCTGCTGGGGATGAAGATGAGAAAACACTGTTAAGTTGTGGGCCCTAGGCCCACATACTGCAGGAAGGAAGACACAGACACTTGTATATGGTACTGAAAACTAGCCTCGAGCACGTGCACTCGGGCTCTTTTATTTGCGGGGTCACCTGACTGGTGACGCCCGAGTTGGATGGGTGAAGGGATGTGTGTGGGCCAGCCCTCGGGGGAGTGGCTGGCAGAAACACTAGCCTGTGTCCAGCAGGACACAACAAACACAGACAGCAAGTCTCGTGCAAAGATGATAGGTCATAGGAGTTCATGCTGTGCAAGCTTCCTCCATGATAGTTTAGTGTAGGGGGCACTTTGGACCTTAAGTTACACATCAATTTTGTGTACCCTGAGATTGTTTCAGGTGACAGGCAATAGATTTCTTGCACTGCAAAAAGGAATTATAACCTTTTCAGAGAGAAAAATAATTGGTAGGTGTCTCTCACCACTCCCACTGCATATAGGGATCTTATGAGTCGGACACACCTGTCTGAGAATCACATTGCAGAGCCCCACCCAACACCCAGAATGAGTACACATACAAATCACGATACTCTATAAAGTATTATTACATGCTATTTCATGTGAACAAGATTTGTCATTATAGTTATAAAGATCTCAGTACAAAAAAATTAAATAAGGTTGAAAGTTAAATGCACCCCAAACTTTGTTCATATTCATCACATATCCCTTAAATATGAGAACAATTCCTAAACTATATTTAAATGTAGCTGGCTCACATATATCAGTTCAGAGTAATGTGTGCAGAGTGATGTGATGTCTCCTGCATACCTATATGCCATTAGACCTCAAACTGGAATCTTGATTGTCTCCCAAGTCACAGGTCAGATTGCTAGGCCAGCACCAATTGCTGGGATCTTTCATACCGTAGCAGTGCATTATTTTATTTTTTATTTATTTATAAAGTTTTATATAGCGTGGTCCTGACCCTGAACGGGTATCAGAGCGCTTTACAAATAGTTCAAAAAGTAGAAAATAGATAACCAAGAAACATAAACGCTGACATTGTCCGTTGCAAATCAAGAGTGAGACAGTGAGTTAGATTATGGTTTATTGGGCAAGGGAGGGCACTTCATGCTCGAATCATGTTGTTGTAGGAAGCACTAGCAGTACTGTATGTTTAATTTCCACCAGCAGAGAATATGAAGTGACTAATGTGCACAAACAATCTCTGGTAGCCTTCAAAAACTAAGCTAAAATGTTCACATGAACAAAAACACAGATCCTAGACCCTTTTACTACTGCCATGTACTCCAATCATTCAATGAACAAACAAGGATCAGATTTAAATACATCAAGGCATGTGATGTATGTAATATTGCCGCTCGGGCGGTCGACCTCAAATCTGGGGAACTTGGTTTGAGTCTCGGCAATGACGCTGAACATGCTGTTATTCTGGACAAATCTCTTAATCTACCCGTGCCTAATATAAAATGAATGTGTCCTAATGTAACGCAACTGGTGCTATGTAAAGCGCTCTGATACCCGATTCGGGTCAAGTTCGCGCTATATACAACTCTGATTTCTTTTTTTAAAACATATTGCAATAATATGCACTCATCAGGCATTAACAGGTGCAGATGGTTTGCAGCTGGGCTTCATTTTGCGATGCGACTGATGTACTAATATGTCTCGCCATAAACGTACAATCACAGGGTGCTGTAAAATCTCCTGAAATTAATGAGATAGGTGACATTTTGTGACCCATTGTGATTGCCTGCAAACACAAAGATGGGGGCCTGCTGAAGGCAGGAGATAGCCATACCTGGCATTTGCATTGCTTGTAAGTGAACATTTTTTAAAAAAAGCAGCCTGAGTTCCTAAAAGGAATGCTGGCTCCTTTTACAAAAATGTTCACATAGAACAGAGGATCATTTGGCAGAGACAGCTTCCACTTTGCAAATCTGTTATCTTGATAAAGGATCAGTGATTTGCGACTACAATTGCAGGGGCAAACGATGAAAACATCACAGTGCAGCAAATAGGAGTGGGACACCCCTCTCTTGCTTACCCTAGTTCTTATTTGGCATGGATAGCAAAAGTTATTTTACAGGTCACAAATACTCTCGCCTCCCCCAAAGTAATGTTTGTGCATTACAATGTAGCTTTGTGTAATCCTAAACTCGGATTTTGTGAATTACAGACGCTACTCTGCATGAGTCCCCTTAATTCTTCAACTGGAAGCATAAACTACCAAACAGGGTACAATATTATTCTTGATTTTAACAATAATCTGCAGTTGGTTTTCCCATTTCACCAAAATAGTCTAAATGTCAAGTTTATTTACGTCATCTTCTTTTGATGTAAATTGCCCTTACCTCATCTCTCATCACCTTGCTATTCACTTCATCTCATCAGTGCAATCAAAATCTAACAAACCCAGCAAAGAGCCTTAGCCCAAACATTATTCTGTCTCTAAATTAATACCTACCCTGGACACTTACCATATCTATTTTACCATTAGCCATATATAACCCCTTAGCATAACCCCTAACCTTCAGTTGAGGTAATCCTACATAATTTAAAGACAAACAAGAAAATGTTACTCGTCAAGATCCAAATGGAATGGCATAGTTAAGAAAGTGTAAAAGATACACAATAGAAATGGGAGACTCTCTAACATGTTATGTTATGTTATGTTATGTTATATAATTTTATATAGCGCACGGATGCCGCAGCAAAGTGGCGTCCCGGCGCTTTGGAGAATAGTAAACACAACATGACAGAAAAAAAGAAAAAGATGGGCCTAAATTGTGGTGAAAAGGAAAGTTTTAAGAGCCTTTCTAAAAGGAAGCAACTCAGGGATGGAACGCAGAGGGGCAGGCAGAGAATTCCAAAGAGTAGCCGCCAACACTGAGAAAGAGCGTCCGCCCATCCTAGATTTTTGGAAACGTGGCACGATGGCCAGATTAGATCCAGCAGAGCGAAGAGCTCTGGCAGGAACATAGTGCTGGATAGTCTGTGCAAGGATGGGAGGGGAGGCTGCTTTGAGAATCTTAAAAGTTAAGCAAAGAGCTTTAAACTTAATTCTCTGCCCCACCGGCAACCAATGAAGATCCTGAATAGTCCGACGGGCCGAGACAAACTTCGGAAGGCCAACAAGCATCCTAGCTGCCGCATTCTGAACTCTCTGAAGACGAGATAACTCGGCCTGATTAAGACCCAGAAACAGGGAGCTAGCATAATCCAGCCTGGTGAGAACCAGGGCTTGGACAATAATCTGTCTGGTCTCCGCATCGAAGAACTTAAAAATAGGTCGGAGACACTGCAGGGTACCGAAGCAGGTACCAGCCACACGTTTTGTGTGGGAAGTAAAAGAAAGCTTATGGTCGAACCACACCCCAAGGTTTCTAACCTCAGTTACAGGCACATGCTCAGCCAAAATTGAAGTCATTTTGTTAGAAATTGGGTTTCTGGTTGGCAGAGGAATGCCCCCGTTCAAGAAGGAGCCACAATCCTAGTCAATGTAAGTCACAACATCTTGTTAGCAGTCAGGCTTAACTAAAGAGGCAATGTATAAAGTATTTGTGGAACACTTCAAACAGTAAAACAGTGACACCTCCAAACAAAAAAGTATCCACACCAGTTTAGAAAAACAGAACTTCATTAGTGTGTGGCTGTCTAGAGGGAATACACAAAGCCCAGCTGTCACCCAACCCAGACTGAACAGAGACAATCAACAGGTAGCAAATGGCAAAAGTAGGTAAATGCTAACTTTCTAAAAGTGGCATTTTTCAAAATGCTATTTAAAATCGGAATTCACCATAAGTTGTGGTTTTGAAACTTGAGTTCAGAGACACCAAACTTGACAAGTCCATTCTTCACAAATGGGGAATTACACTTAAAAGATGTAATAAGGAATTCCCAATGTTATCCCATGGGAGAGAAAGGCCTTGCGGTAGTGTGAAAATAACATTGGGAGTTTGACACTATAAAAACATGTAAAACTTAAAAGTACATGTCCTGCCTTTTAAATATATTGCACCCTGCCCTGTGGGTCACACAGGGCCTACCTTAGGGTTGACATATGTATAAAAAGAAAAGGTTCAAGCCTTGCAAGAGGTTTATCTTGCCAGGTCGAAGTGGCAGTGTAACTGCACACGCAGGCTCTACAATGGCATGCCTGAAATATGATTAGAGAGCTACTTAAGTGTGTGGTACAAGCAATGCTGCAGGCGCACTAGTAAAATTTAATTTACAGGCCCTGGGCACATATAGTACACTTTACTTCGGACTTATAAGTAAATCAAATATGCCAATTGGGTATGAGCCAATATTACTATGTTTAGAGAAGACAGAACATGCATGTTAGCACTGGTTAGCAGTGATAAAGTACTCAGAGTTCTAAGGCTAGCAAAAAGCAGGAAGAGGAAGGCAAAAGGTTTGGGGGTGACCCTTCAGAGAGGGCCATTTTACAACACATGTATTAACGTTTTACACATCCAGTGGTGTAATGGCACCTTCGATAAAGTTTTGAGCAAACTGCTTCAGATTTCTTTTGTGAATTATAATAACCTTAAACCCTACTGTGAGTCCTTTTCTATGCGACTTGGTACAATCAGTGGTAACTGTGAAGAACCCTGTGTGAATGCTATCATTTAGCACCGATGTCTCAGGGTCACCAATACTACTGCACTCCAGGTGGACAACCAAGATACTCGCTTTGGGCACTTTATCCCCCAATGAAGTATTATATCAGAATACTCTGTTTTAAAGTATAGAAACACATATCATGCATGGCCATAATATCAACTACCACAATATCATAAAGGTAATTATATGCCAGTAAGGATAGCTATATATACTAACCTTTGTGATATTATCAAGGTAACTTGGCAACATTTTTGTAGGAAAATATGTTTGTGCTCAATATTTCCACTTATAATGCTCCAATTGTAGTGAAAACTGGAAGAGGGATACCTCTTCTTATAGACCATAGAGGTTAAAAACGCATAATGCAGTAAATAATGCTGGACTTGATAAATGTTTACGCACCACATTTTGACCCAACCCCCAGTTCTTTTTACACATTCTCACCATCCTAAGGCATTCGGAGGTTGACACGATGCTATGGGGAGGGGACTTCCACTTAGTTCTGAACCCTGAAATTGATTGCACAGGTACACAACGCTCTCTCCATACACTGTTAAAATTTCAGAAGACACTAAGTGTTTTTGAGCTCCAGGATCTATGGCGAATCGCACATCCCTCCATTAAGGAGGTCAGGTGCTACTCCTCACCACCTTCTAGATTTGGTATTCTATGAAACCCATGCTATACTATTTTCTGTTGAATAAGGGTGTAGCAGTGGCATAACGAAACTTGAGGGGGCCCCCCTGCAAAGTACATGGAGGGGCCCCCCTACCGGTGGCCCAGCCCACCACCTACCTCTTTGCCCCACCACCCAAAAAACTGGTATATTTTTATTTGAAACCTCCATTTAACTTTGACTTTCAGGGCAGCTCGGGACAATGGCGGCTGCTTTGTCTCGCATTTACAAGAGTTGGAGCTATTGCCATTATAAATGACAATAGCTTACACTCTCCTACTGCAGTGCAAATATTTGTCTTTGGGTGCCAGAGCCAAATTTGAATCGCAATCCGACCCGATCTTCAGAGTGTTTGTTTTTATATCTGCCCTCTCTTCGCCACAGCACATGGCGCTGCTTACACTTTTGTTTTCTCCCCCTGCCTCCCCCAGCACCCCCTCCCGCCCCAGAGTGGGCATCTAAATTGTGTGAAATTATGCTAAAGGGCTTCGCTGTTCATTTGCCCAGTGCTCTCGAAGGTAAATCTTTAGCTGTTTCCTCCTCCCGGTTTACTTTACTGGCTGCCAGGACACACTTTAACCCTCTCCACCCCCACACCCATGAAGATCAGCCTGGGGTGTTTTACGCCAGCGGGCTGCTGTACTGCGACATCCTTCTGCTCTA
Source organism: Triturus cristatus (assembly GCF_964204655.1). Lineage (NCBI taxonomy): Eukaryota > Metazoa > Chordata > Amphibia > Caudata > Salamandridae > Triturus > Triturus cristatus. The sequence goes on from NC_140594.1 coordinate 1,102,391,557, forward strand.
AATGATTGTAACCCACCTTATTGTAATGGAAGAATGGTCCGGATTCAAGTGGTATCTTCATGTAGTTTATTAGGTAACAAATAATGAAGTAAGTTACAGATGAAGGAAGAACGGAACCAAGTAAAGAAACCAGTAAAGAAAGAAACCCCAACAGGAGCAGCCTGCTTGCTGCTCAGCCCTACTCTCAACTGACATTCATGCACGCATACAACACTCTATGACATCATACACTCATACTAACATTCTACACCATGCACTGGCTGAGCAGCAAGCTGGAAGCAGATACCACACTTCTCCCCCCTTTAATAAAAACACAAAAATTGGAAATGCAAGAATAAGCATAATAGCGACATTACAGGGAAGAAACAAGAAGTCTGAATGTCAATATACATAAGTAACTAAATGAGCACATATTGCAATTAATATGATAGAGGATTCTGCAATAAAACAATAGAATTATTATGCAGACTAACGATGAGAAGGGCAACTACAAGGTATGATCTTGTAACTACCTTTAAGGCATTCTGGAAACCTACGTACTTTTAAACTTTCTGGCTCCCTACTAAACCCAACAGTGACCTTACACCGATCGCCCATAACACCTACGCGCCAGTCTCTGCCTTAATTCTGCTTGGTATCTGCTTAATGTAACTGCTCATGGAACCTGTCACTAATGCCTTTACTGCTGTCTTGGAACACTATTCTGCCACCTTGTGAGCGCCCTGTTGAAACAAATTTCTGTCTGCCCGCTCCTTCTGCTTACAGCCTGACCTTAACGGGACTAAGAGAAAAAGTACCAGGGTATGTGGACTAGATCCGGTTGCAGAGTAGAGGACAGAATCTAGATCAGGGGAGCGAATTTGGGCATGTGACCCTTAACCTGAGGACAAGAGTTTGTTTTCTACTGTCTCTTTGACTGTGTGCCCTCAGTAACCTGCTCTGCTCTGAATCGTGACAGTAGGGAGATTTACGGTTGCAGTGTTTTGATTGAGACAAACTCAGGTGAGACATTTTTATTGGGATTTTTAGTCTACTCGAAGCCCTGATTAGCGCATCTGTTACCAACCATCATTTTTAAATTCAAAATTAGTCATGGCACGAGCTCCCCTGCACGCACTTACTTGTATCCTGAGGACATGCTGTTGGCTCGTGAATTCCTCAGTGACGTTGCAGAGATATAGGGAACTGCTAAATGGACATTTGGCTGCACTGGCGTGCAGTGAACCACCCGGCACGGCGCCGCCATCTTGCGGTTGGCAAGGGCGGGGTTCCAGTTGTTTCGGCTGCCAATCACGATTTCAAACGGTCGGCAAGCTTGTCGTTCGTCCTCACCTCCGCGTCAAGCACTTCCAGTTCCTTGCTGGCTGCCAATGCTGGGGTGTTTCCAGCTTGTAATCGGCTTTTTGATGTACTTTCAGTCTTCTTGCCAGTTGGTTGGACCCAAAAAGAATAAGAAGAAAGGAAAGGAAAAAAATGTTTTCGTCGTCATGGCATCGTGGGTACAGCATTGCAGTTTCATTGGCCACATAGCAGTGCCATCTAACGGTCATCTAGCACCACTGCACCTTTTTTGGAAAATGAAAAGTCCACGTATTAGCATGATAATTGCAGTGTACTTCATGAGAGGTGCATTTCCTTCCAAATCCGTTGTTCATTACACGACGCAAGGTACTGTTCCATTCCGTATAATGCATCAGCTCCACTCTACAATGACTACGGTGACCACTTTATTTGTTTTATCTTATTATTTTATTGGAACATTGTTTAAAGTTTAAAATGCTTATCATTTCTGTTATGAACCATTTTGCCAACATGCATTTTCTTGTGTTCTCGCATTTTACGCTGAGATTTATTGTCACATATTGTTTGTACTTATTTTACATTTTGTTCAGTACTTGAGAGGACCAGTATTTGCAGGGTTTAGCACATCTGTTTTAATAGCCTACTGGCTGTATACCTTACTTTACAGTGATTCCTTCTCAATTCTTATTGGAGAATCTTCAGTGTTTCTATCATAGTATTTATTGCAACGTTACTTGATTTTAATAATACCTTATGGAATGTCTTATTGAGATCTATGAGTAATTTTGCTCTTATGTTACGTGACTTGTCAGGTCACCAGCGTTATGCATCACAGTATGTTACATTCCTATGTTACGTGACTTGTCAGGTCACCAACACTGTTATCTATTATGGTATGTTACCTTGCCATGTTTCGTGACTTGTCAGGTCACCTACTCTGTTATCCATTGTGTCACCTTATTTTACATGTGCCTTATCCTCCTGTTTGTGATCCGTCACTCACAATGTTTCTTACATTCATTAGTGGTTCACATTACTTTACGTTACATTTCCTTACAGTGCCTTTTTTTATGGCATATGTTATGTATGTAATTGTGTTGTAATAACCTATGTTTTTTAATTCTGGTATCTTATCTACATATCTATGACACTCTGTATTTTCATCTTACATGGTACCTGTACGTTGATTTTACATTGTATCACTTTACTATTTTACTATTCTCATGTGTATTTTCTAATTCCAAATGAGTTTTCTTTACACATCTCTTATTCATTTGAGAGTGTTTTTCTTGTCTTTGACATGCACTGTCTGTTTTTCTTTTGCTGTTTCTTCTTGCCATCTTCATTCTGGTATGGCCAACTAGTATGTTTGGTGGTGATTTGGAGCGTCAATTCCTTTTTGTTATGTGTGTTTCGTCTCCTTTGCTACGCTATTGTTGTCCTTCTGTGCTTTGTTAGTATCGCTTTAGCTTGTTGACATTTCCTACTTTTCCTCTTCTTTTGCTCTTCCTACACATGATTTCCTTGTCGTTCTATGAAAGGGGGAAGATGGGTGTGGGTTATTTGGATTATTCCTGTTATTCTTTGTTGAGGTTCGCATTCCCCTTTTCTTCCTTATTTTAGTGTTTATCTTCTCATCGTTAGTCTGCATATTAATTCCATTGTTTTATTGCAGACTCCTCTATCATAATAATTGTAACATGTTCTCATTAGTTACTTATGTTTATTGACATTCAGACTGCTTGCTTCTTCCCTGTAATGTTGCTATTATGCTTATTCTTTGTATTTTCAATTTTTGTGTTTTTATTAAAGGGGGAGAAGTGTGGTGTCTGCTTCCAGCTTGCTGCTCAGCCAGTGGATTGTGTAGAATGTTAGTATGAGTGTATGATGTCACAGAGTGTTGTATGTGTGCATGAATGTCAGTTGAGAGTAGGGCTGATCAGCAAGGAGGCTGCTCCTGTTAGGGTTTCTTTCTTTGCTGGTTTCTTTACTTGGTTCCATTCTTCCTTCATCTGTACCTTACTTCATTTATTTATTACCTAATAAACTACATGAAGATACCATCTGAATCCGGGCCATTCTTCCATTACAACAACTTCACAATGAAAAGCGGAGCACATATCACATCCATTGCCTTGACTCAGAGGCTGTAAAATCTGCAAAGAGGGGACGGGTGTTCATCCTTAAAAATGATGACCGGGCGTAAACCTTCCCTAGCCCCCATTGTAATAGAGTTTCAGAATGAATATTTTGAAGGGTTGCTTCGGAACTTGACATTTTTTCACTAAACAGAGAGTCCGTCACGGACGAAGACAATGAGCATTTCTTATTATTGGTTGATTTTTTTTTTTACTTGTTAGAGATCTCTGACTGCTACTGGAGATCTCCCTGCTGTGAAGGGAGCCGATGCAATGGTAGCTCTCTTCACATGAATGAAGTTTGCAGTATTTAAAGTGTGTGCGCTGTAATCATTTTTTTGCTCGTAGAAAGCAAACTCAGTAAATAACCTCAATTGGTAGGGAGCTTATTCCTTGCAAGTGGGGGCCACTTAACTTTACCCTGCTGGGACGACCGTCACTACGACCCAGCAATCCTGCGCCAAACAGACTTCTTGGACAAGGGTTACCCCCAGCAGTGTCAGCGCACTCTGCGTCACAGGTAACCGTAATCCATTAGTTTCCGCAAATCTAAATCGATCTTGGATACCACAGCAGTGAGCTGCTGGTTTAGCATCTCCCATTTACAAGAGTTTAAGCTATTGCATTGCCAATAGTTTAAACTCAGGTTAAAGCGAGACCTATTACATTACAAAGGCTTGTTAATTAGGTATGCGTCCCACCCCCTCTCTCCTTGCAGCGACTGGAGAGTGACCCGCCTATAGTATCCTCCAACGCAAGGTAGCGGTGCAGTCTACCCGCGTCGGAGGTGTTGCACGAGCGCTGACACATGACGTCAGGCGCTCGCTATAAATAAAGGGGCGTGGCCCGCAAACGGCAGTCGGGACCACGCTAGAACCACAAAGAGTGTCCCTGTGTGTCCTTAAGCGCCGCAGCGCGTTAGCCACGAGCGCACATGGACTAGGGGCCATCACACTGGCGACGAGGGGCAGAAACGACCCCATGCAGAGGTGCTGACAGGCCATTTCCTCATGTTCATCAGCTGTGCCCTCGGCCCAGGATCCATGCTGTCTCGCCTACTTTGAGCTCCCCTGCTATGTGCCCCAAGCAGGGCGAAGGATGCCTAGTACAGCCCTGTTACCCAGGGGAGTGCCTGCAGATGGGAGTTTGCCCCACACCCGGCCGGCGGAGCCCGTGGAGGAGTGTACCCAGCACCCTGGTGAGCAGAGATCCCTATGGCGAGGCCAAACACGGACAGGCCACAGGACAAGCCCTGACTCTGTCTCCCCTGTCCTCAGCCAGGCAGCTGCCACTGTGCCCAGGAGGTAAGCAGCGCACGTGCTGCGAAGTGTCTTTGCGGCTGCGCCAAGATGGCGTCGATTCCCGCCACTGAGCCATTTGTGGTCGACGGAGCTTCCTCATCCCTTGCCCCACGATGGAGAGACTGGACTGATCGCCTCAAGATCTACTTCGAAGGGGCGGGCATAGCCCGAGACAGGCGCAGAGCCCTACTCCTCCACCTGGGAGGCAAGGACATCCATCGTATTTACAAGACTTTGGTGGAAGCCACACCTAAGACCTACATCACGCTCCTCAATGCCCTGAATGCGCACTTCGAGCCAATGGCGAATAGGGACTACGAAAGATTCATATTTCGCCAGGCCAAGCAGGAAGCAGAGGAATCGCTTGACGCATTCCATGGGCGCCTGAAGGAACTGGCCAGCACGTGCGGATTTAGGGACGAACAAGAAGAAATCCGAGGTCAGATAATACAAGGATGTTATTCGTCCAAACTCAGAGTCAACATTCTTCAGGAGGACGGCAAATCCCTTGCGGACATCCTCACTCTGGGCCGGTCAAAGGAACTGTCGCAAGCCAGGGCGTCGCACATGGAGGCGGCGCTCCACCGCCCTGTCAAGACGGAGCAGGTCAACGCGGTGGACACGACCAACGCGGTAAGGCCCAAATCGCGCCAAAACGCAGGAAGAAAGTAGCAAGACAGGAGAAAAGGATGCGGATACTGCGGAGGCACGCCCCATCGCCTGCAGGACTGTCCGGCGAAAGGGAAAAGATGCAGTGCATGCGGGTGGATGAACCATTTCGCGGCAGTATGCCGGTCCACAAAATCACGGAAGGAGGCAGCTCAGGCGGTGGCTGAAGAGCGAGACGGGGAGGATATGGATGATGACGCGGGGGAATACCCGGTCCACTATGTGTTCGCAGTAGACCAGCCACGACGGAAGAGACGACGACTTCCAAGGTGCAAAGTCAAGATCCACAACCAGGATGTGAGAGCCACCATAGACACGGGGCATCGATCGAGCTCATGGCGGCCAATGTGTATGATCAACTAAATCCAAGCCCCCCACTAAGCGAAGCAAGAATCCGAGTATTCGCGTATGGACAGAAGACACCAATCCCGCTCTTAGGGTGTTTCAAGACGGAGATGAGCCACAAAGACATCAGGGTCCCCACCACAGTGTACGTGACCCCGAAGGGAAACAGGATGCTGATCAGTGGACAGTCAGCGGAAGAGCTGAAGCTGATATCGTTCGCCCTGGCGGTGCAAGAGGAAGAAGTAGAGGCCATCATGGAGGAGTTCGAAGACGTCTTCAAGGGCATCGGATGCCTCAAAGGGAAGGAAGTATCTCTCTGAGGCACAGGCGCATTGCATTCCACTTGCGCAAGAAGGTTGAAGACGAGCTGGAGGCATTGGAGAAGCAAGGGATTATCGAGAAGGTCAGTGGACCCACCCCGTGGGTGTCCCCGATCGTAGTGGCAAGAAAACCAAAACAGCCGGGGCAGGTCCGCATCTGTGTGGACATGCGACTCCCCAATGCCGCGGTGAAAAGGGAACGTCACCTAACCCCTACCATCGACGACATCCTGGGAGAACTGAACGGTGCAAGATGGTTTTCAAAGATGGATCTTCGGTCCGGATATCACCAACTGCCGCTACACCCGGACTCTCGCTACATAACCACCTTCTCAACGCATGTCGGCCTCAGGCGGTACCGACTCCTTAACTTCGGAATCTCAAGCGCCGCAGAGGTGTTCCAAAACACTATCCGGGAGGTCCTCAGCGGGCTACCAGGAGTCTTGAACGTAAGCGACGATCTCTTGGTGTACGCCTCGTCGATAAAAGATCACCATCAGAGACTGCGAGGGGTCCTCCAGAGGATTAAGGAATCCGGACTGACCCTACACAGGGAGAAGTGCCAATTCTTAAAGAGGAAGATCAGTTTATTTGGCTACACATTCTCCGACCAAGGAGTCGCCCCGGACCCTGACAAGGTAAAAGATGTACAGGACGCCCCGGCACCTTCCAACATTTCAGAAATAAGAAGCTTCCTAGGGATGGAGAACTTCTGCGGGCGTTTTGTCCCGGACTTGTCGAACCTCACAAAGCCCCTCAGGGAACTGACAAAATCCACCACCCCTTGGCACTGGGGACCAGAGCAGGACCAAGCCTTCAAAGATACCAAGGTGGCCTTGTCGGCCGACACAACCCTGTCTTATTTTGATCCGGCCCGATCCACCAACGTCGCAGTGGATGCCAGCCCATATGGGCTAGGGGCGGTGCTCGCACAGTTGCAGGAAAATGGTGAATGGGCCCCGATAGCATATGCGAGCCGCTCCTTGACGGACACAGAACAGAGGTACTCGCAGATAGAGCGAGAAGCGATCGCCATCCACTGGGCTTGTCGTCATTTTCACGTCTATGTGTACGGACACCCGTTCACTGTGTCCACAGACCACAAACCCCTCATTCCCCTGTTTCAAGGATCAGCATCAAAGCCTCCGCCGAGGATTGTAAAGTGGATCCTTCAACTACAGGAGTACGACTACCGAGTGGAGTACAAGCCAGGCTCCTCTAATCCCGCGGACTATCTCTCGAGGCATCCCAGAGTGGCCACTAAAGCGGAAGAAGAGGACGCTCAAGATACGGAGGAGTACGTCCGGATGGTGTCAGAGAGATCCTGGCCATTGCCCATGAGCCTTGAAACGATCGTGGCAGCAACCCAGAGGGACGAATGCCTGCAACTGGCCCTGATGGCAGTCCAGTCGAATGACTGGCGCCCCATCCAGTCCTCCATGGCCAGACAAACGCTGCAAGCAAAGGCCGTCCTGGAGTCACTTATGCGGGTCAAGGATGAACTCTCGGTTGACAACAGCGGATGTCTTCTCCGAGGCCCACGACTGGTGATCCCATCCCGTCTGGCTCAGCAAGTGGTGGACCTCGCACACCGGGGCCACCAAGGCATGGTGAAGACGAAGAGTCGGCTGAGGGCCAAGGTATGGTTCCCGGGGATGGACCCTATGGTGGAGCAAACGGTCCGAACATGCTCGTAGTGCCAGGCGTCGGGTTAGCCGGATCACCCCCACCCCGTCATCACCGAGGAAAACCCCCAACGACCATGGGAGCGGGTGAGTGCAGACTTTGGGCACCTCCCGGATGGACGCTATGCCCTTGTGATCATCGACGACTATACAAAGTACCCGGAGGTCGAGGTGGTGGGATCCAACACCGGAAAGTGACCCCGCGCTGGCCTCAGGCCAATGGGGAAGCAGAAAGGTTCATGCGGACTCTCAACAAAGTGGTACGCATTGCGCACGCCGATGGATCGCCACTCGAGAGAGCCATCTACAGCTTCCTGAGAGAATATCGGCTGACGCCTCATCTCACGACAGAAGCAGCTCCGGGATCTGCGAGCATGGGCCGAGTAGTGCGAGACACCATCCCGCATCACCCAAGCTGGATCCCTCCCCAGATTGATGCTAGGAAGGTCCTAGCCAACCGGACCCACTCCAATGACTAGGCCAGTGCTGACCGGGGAGCCCGGACGTCAGCCATTCAAGTAATGGACAGTCTATCTCAAGGACAGGTATCCCGGGAGCAAATTCTGGCTCCCATTTTAACACAAACCTTGGACAGTAGTCCGCCGAAATGGCACCATGATAACAGCGAGAAGAGGAACAGAGGAGGCCACACGGAACGTATCTTTCTTCAAAAAGGTGTACCCCGGGACTCCAGACCCGCAGGTGTCAGAACGCCAGGGCGCCCGGCCAAGTCAACCGCCAGCGGAGGAAGGCCCAGAAGGGGACCAAGGGTCCACCCCCACCGAGGATGACGATCAATCCGACCAGAGCGCTCCCTCGCTGCCAGGAACACCAGGCGGAGGGTCGCCAAGCTCTCCGGTGAGGTCCCCTGGGAGTGCAGCCTCGCAAGGAGTGGCCCCAACAATACCGTCAGTGCGGGGACAGCAGTCCGGATACGGCCTGAGAAGAAATCCGGCGCCATCCTCCCAGCTGGCCGAATTCCTGGTGTGACGGACCTGGGACTGGAATTCTAGTGACTGGTAACAGACCTATATGGTCAATGTTTGTTTGTTGTTTTGATAAAGGTTAGAAGGAATGTAGTATCCTCCGACGCGAGGTAGCGGTGCAGTCTACCCGCGTTGGAGGTGTTGCACGAGCGCTGACGCATGACGTCAAGCGCTCGCTATAAATAAAGGGGCGTGGCCCGCAAACGGCAGTCGGGACCACGCTGGAACCACAAAGAGTGTCCCCGTGTGTCCTTAAGCGCCGCAGCGCGTTAGCCACGAGCGCACATGGACTAGGGGCCATCACACCACCCTCTAATAAAGAAGCATCAATAAATGCAACAATGCACTCGCAGGGCCGCAAGCTCGCATTCAACAAAACTTCAGGTAAGGACTAAAAGGCTTATTATTATGCGTGGCTCGAGCCTCGCAGCAGTACGAAAGCAGCCCTGAGTAAAATGCAGCACGAATGCAGAGTAGTGAACAGAGCTGAGCTCAATCAACACAGTAGTGAGCGACTGGAATATTACTACCAGTCATGCCACATCACCTCACTCTCTCTTACCAACTCCCCTGAGACCCGCAGCTTCGGTGGCAGGCACGGCCGGCGCCGGAGGCAGAAGACCTTCCATTTTGCTTTGGTCCCAATGTCCGACATGAACCCATCGGTCCTGGCACGTGCAGTTTACACTGACTGCGCATGACAATTCAGTCACACCAGCGCAACTCTGCTCTACCCTAGATCCCCAGCCTGAGGCTGAAGACAGCGCTGGAGTGCGCGCGTAGAGTGCACTGTGCTGTGCACCATATAATAAATGAGTGAACAGCGACAAGCATAACTTAAAAACGAAGTCCCAGGGACGGACCCTTACAGTGAGTGTACTGTGCGCTTCGGGGGGCCCCTGGAGGTCGGGGCCCCCCCGCACCGTGGGGGCTGCGGGGGCCTTTGTTACGCCCATGGGGTGTAGTGGAGGAATAAGTCACACTAAGGGAGACTTCCAAGGCCTATATTCCAGGGTTACAATAGCTAAACATGCAGGGATTCTCTGTGATAAACGGGGACAACTCACACTCCCAGAAAAGAAACTTGAGAACCTCAAAGTCTAAGCGACACCAACCTCACAACACCAGATACACAAGAAGCGGCACCAGCTGCTTTAGGAATTTAGAGAGATGGCAGACAGGGGGGTGAATTGTTTGAGTAAGAATGCACTTGCTCTGCAATATGGCAAAGGGTAAGACCCTGTAAGTACCCTACGTCACTAGAGATGACAGAGCAACATACACACAATTACGCCTCAGGTGTGCTCACCTATATTAGATAATGAGGATATACTGGCTGAGTCTGAGACCTATTATAAGCACTTGTTTGAGACTCGAATGGTGGAATCTACTGACTCCATTCCGTCCTACCTTGACAAAGTGACTTTGGTTTCCAAATTTTAAGTAATCCTATCTCAGTAGAGGAGATAGTGGCGGCCAATGATGCCACTAGGCTCTGACTGCCTGACAACAGATTTTTACAAAGCCTATAAGAATATTCTATCCCCCCACCTCTTAGAGGTATATGCAGATTTACTCTCTGATGAAGTGCTACCTCCAACACTGATTGAAGCGGTGATTCCGTTCCTCCCCAAACCTGGGCGAGGCGCTACTCAATGCACTTCCTATAGGCCACTATCACTACTCAGTTATTACAATAAAATTCTAGACAAACGGACTGTCCTCTTTACTCAAGAAAATAATTTCCCCGGTGCAGGCTTGTTTCGTGCCCCACAGGCCCACATTAATCAACCTGCACATTGCATTCACAGTTTAACATCAGCTGAAACAAGAGGTTAAGGCTGAGGTGGTGTTACTAGATGGTTGAAAAGTTGCTTGATTCTTTGGAATGCCCATTTCTCAAGGAAACACTAAGGTGGTATGGCCTCCCGAAGGAACTACTATCAGAGATTCAACTGCGCTATACTTACCCCACAGCAATAGTTACTGTTAATGGTCTAATATCAGAGCCATTTCCGATATACAGAGGCACCAGCAGTGATGCCAACTTTTCCATCCACTCTACATATTACTTATGGACTCTCTGGCCCGTGACCTCCAAGAACAGTACATACATAGTGGGCTCTCCTTTGACTCTGGCAAAATATTATTATCCATATAAGCGAATATTTTACTTTTTGTGATACATCTGGAAGATAATGTGACCCCGTTGAATAGGGAGACCGTCAGATTTGGTAGATAGTTGGATATCACCATTAACTGGGATAAAACTGATATATTGCCACTAATCAATGGCACAGATCCCTGTCCTCCGGAGTACCTGGTCAGATGGGTTTCGGACTCGGTTAAGTGCCCGGGGATTATCCTACACAGAGAGGTGAAGGTGATCATACACCTACATTATGGACAAGCCATCAGCAACCTACAATGACAAATAGACAACTGGATTAAGCTCCCATTATATTTGGCAGGCAGTAGCACTGCCCAAAACGGAAGTTTTTCTATTTATTCTCAAATATCCCTAGTCAACTCAACCAGTGCCTTTCCTCGCTCTCAAATTTCTATTGATTAATCTCATTTGGGCCAACGGGAGTGCCAGGATTGGAATGGGACACAATGCCTCTTCCCTATGAATATGGATGCTTTGACGTCCCCAATTTTAAAATGTATTACTATGTGGCGGAATGTCATTTCGCTGCTCATTGGTACCACTCTGATGCACATCTCCCTTACTTAATACCTGAACTAGATCAGGTGGAAGACGCCCCTCTGGCATCGATAACTCCCCTGCGATTGCCTAGGGCTCAAAATGAGGTGGAAACAGAGGCTACAACGTGCTGGGCATTTTGCATGCTCGGTCGCAGAATGGGCGGCTCCTTTCTATACACGCCTACGCTTCATCTTTCTAGCAATCCTGTGTTACCTCTCACTCTGGAACGGACAGTTCAGAAAATGTTTAATAAGATGGCCATATCATATCAGATTTTGTTCACATGTACACAGATGGACTGTTCCCTACACCACAACAATTCCAGGCACATAGGAATCCCACAACCTTAGATATCTTTACATTTGTCAGGCTTCAAACTACTGTACCGGAAAAACTCCTTGGGGAACTTGCAGAATCGTTCCAGTTCACGCCCCTGACTCAGCTAATTACCTCCTCTAATGCAATGTATTGGGTGTCTCGGCTTTATGTATGTGTGTCGCAAAATAGGGTGAATGGAGCGAAGCTAGTCAGAGGGGCATGGAATAGCGACCTTGGCGTGCCCCTCTTTGATGTGCAATGCAATGGCAATATTGCTGTACACACACAAAATGTATATCCCTGAATTACTGTCACAAACTCCTGCATTTTAATTACTTACACAGAGCATACAGCACACCAGCCCGCCAGTACCGGATTACCCCATCAGGTTCCCATAGATCATGGGTACTCACAAACATTTCCTCAGGGGCCGAAATGCACTGAATGGGTTATCACCGGGGGCTGCACATTTGACCGTGAGGGGTAGGGGTGTGTGAGTGGGGTGATTTGGGGCAAGGATAAGTTGAGCAGGACATGCCATGATGGAGACTTTGGTGGAAAAATTGTACCAAATGGTGAGATACCATGTACCGAATTTACAAAAGAACTTCATTAAATAGACTGTTACAAAGATTGAGAGAATGCTGCCTTGTGAAACAAACCTGGATAGGTTTGAAATGTAATCATTTCAAAGGATGTTCAAGTAATTAATAGAAAATGTGCCCCTTGGGCACATTGTATAAATCACACAGTCAGTCAGTCAGTCAATCCACTTTATTCGATTAATTAAAATCATAAAAGTAGAAAACAAACAACAGACATAGACAATATTACAGATCATTTAACATAATAATAAAAATACGCGAACAATGTTGCAGTTCATTTAATCTTAATATTTAAAACACTATCACAGCATAAAACCCCGTAACCGAGTTACCAAAATTTTAAAAATAACAATAGTCCATAAAGTCTTAATTAAGAAGGTATCATCATCAAGTTTCTTTTTTTCTTTAACCTCACCGCCGCTACGAGAAAAGATGCAATATTAAAAATGTCACCAGGGTTACTCAATGACTGTAGAAAAACTAACGCTGGTCTACCCTGAGTAAAACCCCTTCCTCTCAGGATGGGTACCAGAAATCTCATGCGACGTAAAGTATCCTGAGATGAGAATTTGTCGCATTGGCAAGGTTCTGCGTCATCAGTATTATACCATCCCTTGTAATCCCCCTATGTGAAGTGAATCAAATTAAAGCGGAGCCTAATTAGGAGCCAGCGATGATAAGGCTTATTTACCATTGACAGGTAAGGTTCCATATTAATAGTTGTTTTTAACAAGGAATGAACCCTAACTAAAGGTTTGCATAGCTCCTGTTGTTCTCGCCCTAGTCACATTGATGTAAGAATGATAAAGCTCTGTCAAGTGGCTAATCCACTCATAACGCTCATGGCCTATTTTGAAGATACATGTAATGGAACCCGAGGTATTGCACTTGTCCAAACGTAGAGTAGCAATGCATTGGGGGAACCGTAGCGCACCCAAGGTTAATAATGATTGGCTCCGAAACCTAACAGTCTGTAATGATTGTACTGAAACATATGCTCTGATGTTACCAATGACCTCATGACCAAAGGACATATGGGACCCACTTAGGGCTTACCAAGCAAGGCAGGACACAGAAGCACATGGGAATGGCCATAGCAGGCATGGCACCCCAGAGCCCTATATGGCCAAACCGCCCATAGTACAGGTTGATGCTGACACAACTTTGTGACCCGAGGAGTTCCGGGGCTATGGTGTCACTACGGGGTAGAGGTCAAAACCCACCATGCCGAGCTCTCTGCTGCTAAGTACTATTTTTACAGGGGGTATGGGTGGCAGACCACACGGCTGAGGACTGAATAAGTGCTATAACTATTCTACACTTTAATACAGGTCAATTTTGTTTCTGGCTTCTTGCATCGCAATCGCAATCTTGCATCGCAATCATGACTTTGGAAATTTACACATTGTATTCTTTTTGGTGGGTTCTAAGTAAAAACAAAATGGTGCTCATCAGGAAGGAGTGGTTTCGTTTTTTGTGCAGCACACAGGGCCACTTGTGAAAGACACCAATCAGGGGCTTTACCTTTTGCAAAAATCTGCACCTGTGCTGTGCCACCAACTAGTGAGGGCATCCATAACAATGGCTCTTGGATGTGCTGAGCTTTAATGGCTCACATCTTGGAACCAAGCAGAGTCCTGGTTAGGAGGCATCCAGGGGTCCTCAAGCACCCACTTGCCCAACAAGCCCACTTCTTGGAGACTGGGAAGAGGGGTTTATGATTAGGGCCCATCTGCAACTTTCTATAGCTCTAGAACTGTACAGCCTGGAATGAAGGCTTCATCCGGTTTGGAAATCAGAACTGCAGTCAATGGAAAAAATCCCACAACCTGGGATGGAGGCAAAGGCATCTGCGACCCTCTGGAACTGGGTGGGGCAGTTATGGGCTGCCAATAAGCACTGGGTAGGTTGGAGATATCGTAGCCTTGAAAAGTGTCCTTCAGACTTCTGTCCTGGCGTCTGGGTGACTCATTCCATTGAAGTGCTCTCCATGTAGTTTGTGAATCTGGACTTGGGACTTGTGCTGGTCCATCACTCGGGACAGCAGTTCACTCCTCTATAGGAAGCACAGCATCTCATTCTAAAAATGTCAGAGAAGAAATGTACATCCAGGGGTTGCTCCCAGTAATGAAGCGATGCCAATCACAGAAGAGGTGCTGTACCTGGTAAGTATCCTGTTTATAGCATAAATGTAAAGTGTCTTCTTCAAGTCCAGATGAAGTACTCAGTCCTTGACTCAGATGCCCACTATTTATTGCGCTTGCTGGCACTGAACTGAAGTCAAAGCGCCAATCTTGTTCAAATTTCAAATTCTTACTCCGTGTCACTGTATCTCTGGAAATGGGTTATAGTGGTGTGCATTGTTTTGCATGCATATGAAAGGTATGCGTTATGTCATGCGTGGTGGTAATCTATGGTGATTTAGGATTAGCCAAATCAAAGGACAGGTAGGATGTCACATCAACCATAAGCACGGCCACCTTTTGGCATGGGTGAGCTGGGTCCAGGCCAAGGTGCCAACCTTCGGAGGGGAAAACAGAGGTGTCTACAAACAGCAATATCCCTCTCACTAAGCTCAACACCACCAAGTTGGGACCAGAGTGATAGAGCTAAATTGTGAATGATTCAGGTTAGTTCAGGGGAGGTGTTTGTTCAGAGACCAGTCACTGCTTTAATGTAATCACCCTGTGACAGACCTGTGAACACAAAATAGGCCCCCTCCTGCCTCATTTTATTCACCAGTAGCAATGAGAGCGCCAAATTTCTATCCGCCCAGGGTGTCATCTGGGACAAGGTAGGGTCAGCACAAGCCACTTTGTACATTTGTAAGATGGCACCTTGTTGCAGCTATATGCATTGTGGCAGCCATTTTGGATGAATATAAAATAACTTTCAGCAAACGTTATTTTCTGTATTTCCAAGATGGCCACCTGCCACCTTTGGCTTTCCCAAAACGTGCAGTGGACAACAAGTGCTGTCTTGGTAAGAGTGAATCAATTGTTTACTTCTAATTTGCCACGAAAAAGGTGTTTCAGACAATCATTGGCATTCTCCCATACAGTGACTCAGAACTGTCTATAGGACAAAAAAAATACAATTGTTCCCCATTATTAAAATGTTACGTTTTCCTTTTTTTTATTTTTTTTATTTCAGCTTGATGAGAACATGACAAGGCAAATGGTTAAACAATCATGGCAATCAGTACAAAAAATAAGTATACTATGCAGATATAATTACAACGGCAGAGTTGGATAAGTCAGACACAGTAGGGAAAACCTTATGTGGGGAAGAAAAACAGAGAGGAAAAAAAAGAGAAAGAAAGAAAGAGAGAAAAAAAATGGAATGTTAGTTGTTATACCAATCCGAAAAAGGCACCCATATCTTCAAACCCCTCTCATGCCTCCTCCTACCACTTCTTAAAAACACAGCTGATTCCAGATTATGGAGAGCTAGAATTCTTGCTCTCCAATTCCGAAAGGTTGGAGGTAACGGGTTAATCCAGTCAGAAGTTATACATACACGAATTAGAGACATTGCAATACAGAGAAGGGCAGACTCAGGGAATGATCTGTCAGAGCATAAATCAGTCTCACACCCAGTTATTACTAGTTCAGGAGAAAGTGCTACCTGAATGTTAAGGGAGCTATTAATAAACAGTTGGACATCTTGGAGAAATGTATATAGTTTGACACAAGAAAAAAACATGTGTACATCGTTGGCTGCCGACAGGCCGCATCTTGGACAACCCTGAACACCACTGCCTCCCCATTTTTAAATTTTGGCAGAGGTAAAATACAAATCAAACAGAGCCATATAGCTTTGAGAACGTAAACATTAGAAAGATCCAATGCATGAGTAATATCTATATCAATCTTACCAAACTTGACTTCTAATTTTGCCTTCTGAGAGGAAAGATCGTCGGGAAGGCCTGTTAATACATTTTGGTAAAGGGCACATATTCGAGCCCTCCTTAAAATTAGATCCATAAGAGTATTTTTAATAAGTGCGGTAGGGGTATTGTTGAGAAGATGACCTATATAGCTGCGTAACTGCAGGTACTTAAAAAAATCGTGTGAGACCAATCCATACTTGTCTTTTAAGAATGCAAAAGAGGCCATATTGCTCTCATGAAGTAGGTCCCCCAATGTAAGAATACCGTGGGATCTCCACCTAATTGTAACCGAATCTTGAAAATTTGAGGGTGGAAGCATATCGGCAGCCAAAAGTGTGTAAAAGTTAATTTTGGGGATTAACCATTTCCGACGTACCTTCCTCCAGACTGAGTGCATAGCTGCAATAACCTTGAACTTAGTCTTTTTGTAGTAGCTGGGTTCAAGGACCGAAAGAAGAGACCCCTTAGCCTCTTGTCCTAAGCCAATCTCAAAAATAGAGGGATTACATGGTGATGGAAGTGAGGCTCCTGAGCCAAAAAGTGGGAAAGCCAGATGTTGAAGTAAGGCGGCCCAATTATATAACAAAAGACTAGGGACTGACCACCCACCTCTGTCCAATGGTAGGACCATCCATTTGGCAGCCCTACGAGGCAGGCAATAGCTCCACAAAAACCTATTACAGCATCTTTCTGCACTGCTAAGACTAGACTGGGAAAATTCAAGGGGGATGGTCCTAAAAATATACAAAAATTTCGGCAAAATCAACATCTTTAATACATTCCTCCTACCAAATAAGGAGAGATGTAAGTTGTCTAACCTGCGCAAAGATGAATTGGCGATATCTATAATAGGTCAAATATTCATATCAGGTAGCTGTTCTACTGCGGCTGAAATTTTAACCCCCAAATACATTGCACTTTGCATGACTGGTAGCTTCGAGGATGCCATAGTTGATGATTGGATAATCTGGGTTTTCTGCACATTAAGTTTATACCCTGAGAGTCGGCCAAAGCAGTGCACGAGGGTCTTGATGGCTAAAAACGAAGATGACACATTGCTGGTTATAACAATGATGTCATCGGTATATGCCAGCGCTTTGAAGTCGACCACATTAATCTTAACAGGCACGATATTGCTAGAAAGCTCTAATTTATTTATAAAAGGATCAATAAAAAGAGCAAATAAAAGGGGCGAGCAGGGACAACCCTGTCTTATGCCCCAATTTATCTCAAACGGCCTTGAGAGCATCCCTGAAATTGACAAAGTTGCTTGAGGGGCGATATAGAGTGATTGAAGGGCATGAATAAAGTTAGAGGAGAACCCCTTCCACTGAAGAACCCTCCACCAAAAACCCCAGGCAACCCTGTCAAACGCCTTTTCGGCGTCCAACAGGATTGCTCCGAGGGGGGAGCGCGTGGCTTGGGCCCAATCCAGAAGAGCAATAACACGGCGGGCATGATCCGCCGTGTCCCTTCCAGGGATAAATCCGTGTTGCCGAATAGAGACTAGTGGGGATACGACCGAAGCTAATCTAGCCGCCAGGATCTTTGAAAAGATTTTGCTGTCCTTATTTCTCAAAGAGATCGGACGAAACGAAAATGATAGTTGTAAAACGCCAAGAATCTGGAATACTACCAAGCTGGGCATCTCTAAGGGTCGTTAAAAGGTCCTCCTGAATCTCTGAACGGAATGTGCTGTAGAATTCCAACGGAATAGAATCAGGACCCACTGCCTTACCACTAGCCAATGAATTTAATGCTAATTCTACTTCATCCCATACAATGGGTGCGGCAAGAACCGTATTTTGATAATCCAAAATTTTGGCTGTATTGAGTTCCTCAATAAAAGCACAAAATTCGAAATCTATAGTATGAGAGGTGACTTCTTCGGTATATAAGGAGCGATAAAATTCAGAGAAAACTGACAAGACCCCATCAGGGGTATCATGAATGGCCCCCAAAGTATCCTGAATCCTAGTAATACGGTTAGCTAAACCACGCTGCTGAAGCCGCATAGCGAGGACCTGCCCAGGTTTCTCACCATACTCGAACATTGTCGAGCTGTACTGCAGATATTTAGCCGTGAGGTCATGACCAAAGAACTCAAGCAAGGAGGCCTTGATTCGTGCAACCTGCATCTGAATAGGAAGTATATCCTCACCATCCCTAATCGTGCTTGTGAGCAAAACCTCAGCGCTGCGTAATTCGTCGATCCGAGCCTTAGTTTGAGCCTGTATTTGCTTCTGACGAAAAAATTAGAAGCTTTTGGTCTCCCCACAGACAGCGGCCTTAAATGAGTCCCAAACTATGTTACTGGGGGCTGAGCCTCTATTAATATTCAGAAATTCAATTGCCCAAGGCCTCAAATGGTCTAAATAATTTGTATCGAGTAACAATTTTCGCTCAAAAGTCCAGGGTCTAGGGATTCTTGCATCGGCTGGTGTAGTGCATTTAATAACCAAAAGATTGTGGTCCGACATAATTCTAGGGACAATTGCAATTGATGAGGTGAGTGCCAGTTGATCAGACACAAAAAAATAATCTAAACGGACCATTTTCTTATGGGGGGCAGAAAAGTAGGTAGAACTGTCTTTATCTTTACAATAACGAAACCAGAAATCGATCATAAAATGTTCTTGGACAAGGGCTTGCAAAGCTCTATAAACTCTAGGTTTTTGGCCCACATAGGTCTGCCCTCCAGTTAAGTTGAAATTAGCTGACAAATTAATGTTGAAGTCCCCACAAAGACAGATAGGCTGGGGCCATAAACCCAATTCAACATTTAAGAAGTCTAAAAGTATAGGATCGTCCAGATTTGAATTATACACGGTACAGACTGTCAGGGTTGAGCCATTAATCAAGAGCTGCGCGATTGCCCACCGCCCCCCAGCATCTTGGCTAGATCTTAAGCATGAGCCTATCCCACGTTTCATTAAAATAGCCACCCCCCTTATCAAAGAGGTCTGGTGGGAACACACTATTAGGTCAAACCCAGGAATTTTGAGACATTCTCTATTATTCCAGGGGACGCGAGTTTCCTGCAAGCAAAGTACCTCTAAATGGAGAGCATGAATAACCCGTACAAATAAGGCTCGCTTCTTCCCATTATTCATACCGCAAACATTCCATGAAGCAATAGAAATTTTATCCGTTGTCATTAGGAATTTTAAAGAAAAACATCACAATTTTAATAATTCGCTGATTTAAACCAAGATTGCCATGATAAAAAAAATCAATTTAAAGCTTATCTTTTGAATGCGCCCTAAGCCCACCCACCCAACCACCCCACACCCCTGCTGAGCCACCCCACCCCCCATGCCCAACCCACCCCTAAACAAGGCTGGGATCAAGATCCCGGTGATGGAGAAGCCGGTTTGAGCATGGACCCCCCCAGGAGTCGCTGCCAATTCCCAAAAACATTTTTTTTTCCGTCTAGTAGCTAAAGAGAAAGAGAAAGATATATCATTGTGAACTTCAAGTTGCAAACAATTACATTATACATTCATTGTAATGTAGCCAAATATGCTTTAGCTTGGATTTCAGACTCAAAAAATCTAGTCTGGCCTTGAAAAGTAATTTTAAGTTTAGAGGGAAAAAGCAAGAAAACGTGTGCCCCCTTAGACTGAAAAGGAGCAATCAGCTGGCGGAGCTGCCACCTCCACTCTACCGTGGCTGGACAAAAGTCCAGTCTAACAAAGAACTGACAGCCCTTTCCAGACCTTTGCCTATCAGGCCTGGCTAGATCATAAATCCTTTCTCCGGCTAAAAAATGATGCAGACAGATTAGAATGGCGCGAGGTCTATTGTCAGTCTGACCCAAATGATGCTTTTGTTTGAAAGGGAAACGGTGGGCACGCTGGATCTCCAGCTGGCAGTCCCATTCCTTCACCTCTGGAAATGCTTCCATAAATAAGTCGATGACAAACTGGCGGATGTCTGAACCTTCCGTGCCCTCGGGAACCCCCAAAATTCTTAGATTGTTTCTTCGTGCCCCGTTTTCCATGTCGACCAGTTTCCCTTGAATGTCAACCCTCTGCGACTGAATTGCATCAATGGTGGATTTGTGAGACACTAAGTCATCTTCAAGCGTAGAGATCCAAGTTTCTGCTTCAGTGACCCTAGATGCAATATCCGTACAGGTCTTAATTACTCTGCGCAGAGAGTTTTGGACCCTGCGACACGCCCCTTGCGCGCGGGCACTCTCCTGACGCGTCTCCTCACGGTGGGCTATTATTGTTTGATAAATTATAGCCAATGACATTTCACCGGGAGGGGAGCCGGATTTGGATTCCAGAGGGTGGGGCGCGGATCTTGAGAAGTGCCTTGGGGTACTGACTGTACAGAAAAAGAAGAGTCCCATGCCAGTGAACCAATATTTGAGCCAGGATCTATAGAAGCCTTACGAACTGTGGGGGGGCCTCTAAAGGTGCCAATGGAATTCAAGGCATCGTTGGTTCGCCAGTCGCCCATATCGCTGCCCTCATCCTCTGTCCAGTCTTTGTCCAATCCGATGTCCTCACCCGAGGAGCCCGTATGTTCAGACAGTGAGCAAAAATTATCACCATCTATATCAACATCAGCAGCTACAGAGGGAACAGGAATCTGCAACAAAGCAGTGTGAGGAACATGGGAATCAGCCATTTGTGAGCTAGGTACGAGGGCTAATGGAACTACATCTCCCAGCATCCCCTGTGATGGTAAGTCCAAACCCGGACCCAGGGCGGCCTCTGAGCGGGGAGCCACCGCCACCAGAGTGCCAACCGGTTGCTCCGCATCGCTATGAAGAACCTTGGCCGAAGATATACCCCCTTCAACGCAGCCACATGACACAACGGGAGAGGGAGAGGAAGAAGCAGCAACCGCAACTGCGACTGAAGGACCGGCCGCAGGGGGAGCAGGAGGAAAACCAGAAGATCCCGCCACAGCAGCAGGGCTCGGATTGCCCGCGCCGGCCGAGCTCGCCCGCAACTTGAACATTGCAGGAACTGGGGCCGAAGGCTTAGAGATTCTGCTGGCTGTACTGGTAGCCGCCTGAGTCTTTCTGGGGACATCTGCAGCCGGCGCTGACGCTGGTGGTGAAGGGTGTGCCGAAACTGGCGCCTGTGCCCCCGCTGTGGACCTTGCTGTGGTCCGAGCAGGGACCCGCGAGTGACTTTTCGGGGGCATCCCAGGAGACGGAGCAGGGCGATGAAGCTGGGGGCGCCGCTCAAGGCAATACGTGAGCAAACTAACACCAGGAAAGCGGCGCGCCGAGATCCGGGACTGGAGATCGCGGCGTAAACACAAAAGCCACCAAAGCAACATCCGTCAGGTAAGAACTTCGCAGTATAGAAACATCAAGATTGGCAGCTCCTGATGGGGAGAGAGGACGCTAGCACCGGCTCACTCGGCCAGAGGAGTGGCCGCCATCTTGCCTCAAAATGTTACGTTTTCCAATTGAGACAGAGATTGTTTGTGTAGTCATGTGGTGGTGAGATGCTCAAATGTGTTACCCCTCTCAAGCAGTCATATAATTACACAGCATTGTCATGTCCGGCTGGTATACAGCATTAATAATCACAATCGCCCTCATGGGTAGCTTTCTGGGAAAATCCAGCCCAGCTCACAGTCTACTCACTTCCAAAGAGCTAAGATTTTCCTATCTAACTGGTGAAATAGTGGGGGGCACTATTTCACCAGTTAGATAGGAAAATCTTAGCTCTTTGGAAGTGAGTAGACTGTGAGGAGATGGTCTTAACATGAGGTTGTAAAACTAATCCAGAGAACGCCTGTTGCTTGCACACGTTCATCGTGTAGCCTGTATGCATATGCTCGAGTTCCTTTATAAAGGATGTATGTCGGTAGACAATTGTTTTGTGTGATGTTGTTTAGGTATTGTGGTGTACACCCTCCATTAATCATAAGTCTTGTGTAGAGCTCAATCCACACAAAAAATCACACATATTAACATCTTACTCCTGCTGGGCATTCGAAATGACTAAGGTTTTTTTTTAAAGCAATAGTGTAGAAACTAAACAATGGATGCATGAAAAGCCATTGCTAACTCACCTCTGCTGAGCTGCCCTTGAACTTTAACAGTAGCTGCCATGAGCTATTTAGTTGTCTCTGAGCTCAACAAAACTAGAAAGACAACATACTTCAAGGGTATTTTTTGTCTACTTTCCCAGAAACACCCTGCAGCATTTTGTTACTGTAGCATGAATAGGTCAGCCCTGAATACCTTATTATGTCACTTTGTGCAGATGGAGAATCTGTTTTTCTCTTTTGTATTGTTTAATGTATTAAAAATCGAGCTTATCCTAGCATAACCCAGAATCATGCTTTCTTCCATTTTGAATGTGGCTTTGTGGTACACCGCGAGATCACCGCTGCTTTCCTTGCTGTTAAAAAGAATTGTGAGCTTTACACTGAAGGACTGAAGCTTCCCCAGGCACACTGGATGTGACGTAGCTAATCAAGGACATCCTGGCTCTCCCAGCTGCCTTACATCCTTTGTATCAACTCATGTTACCTGAATTGAGTCTGAGAACGTCTGAACCTAATGTAGTAGCATCATGAGAGAATCTTCGAATGTATTCTGTAGTAAGATGCGTCTTCTTGCTCGTTCCCTATTGGTGCACACCCTGCGAACCATGTTCTTGTGCAGTGAATGTATAAAATCCTGTATAAAAGTACCTGCTTTTTCACTGTTGGAGAGACCACTTTTAAAGGCGAATCCATGTTGGATTTCCCATTGAACTTTACTTAGTTTGTTGTGCTTATTATTTTTGCCTTTATGCTAACCTGGTTGATAATCCAACTTATGTATTTTGCTTCTATAGTCCTTAAAACAAGCTTTTAAACTTTAGCTCTTCTCTGTCATTCTTATTGTGAATGTTACAGCTTTATTGTAATATGTAAGAGTTATCAAATTACAGACGGTTCCTATCGGGGAGCACCGAGGACCGTATATGGACTACACCGCTCCGGGTCTGAGCCACTGGCATGCATTGGGCACGTAAAGCACACACAGATTTTCAAGATGACACTTGTGATGGATGCCATTCTGCACAGGGGACTTTACTTCAATGGGATGCATTACTTAAGTTATTGTTCATTTGTCAATGCATAATGAATCCTTCCATCAAAAGGTGGATATGTCAAATGTATTTACCACCCCTAAGGGCTTTGGGTTGCCTAGAAATTCATCACCATAGAAGAATCACAACAAAAACACCTTTGCATAACAATAGTGTAGCCTGATTTCATGCTGTCCAGATGACACTACCTTGGTGACACTTAAGAAGGTCACGAGTGGTCCAAAATAGCACGGAGAGGCTGTCAGTCAACAGTTGTTGCCACTTCCCAACTTTGTGAAACTCACAATAACTCATACTCAAACTATGCACCAAATGTAGAATTTTGATGATTATTTTTGAAGATAGGGTGACCACCTGCCTCCAATTCATTATGCACACTGTTTCCATTCCTGGACTTTTATGTGCTCGCCAAATACATTCTGTTGTCTTGTTTTGATTTATTTGAACTTATTAGACTATCACACCTGAAGTCAAACATTTGTAGGTGAAAAGTTCAGGATTGGCCATCAAGCCTGTAATTGCTTGGAGTGAGGTGGTTACCCTATTTGAAGGTGTTGATTGAGTGATTGACCTACAAGGATATTTATGACTATTAGTGCCTACCAATTTCCATGGTGATTTCTTTATTGATCGTGGCTTTGCTGAACGGGATCCCCTTGTGGACAGATCTTTGAATCAACTCCAAATTAAAGTACCAGCCACTAAACTCGGCTTAAAATATCATATTCTGACATGGCAATAGGAAGGAATTATGCAATTCAGCAGCATTTCTGAATAACTATTGATCACGCTCGACACAGAATCCACCATCTACTTCATAATTTGAAGAGGTCAACAAAAATGTAGTCTATTTAAAACAGATAAAAAGATTTGAAAAAGTAAAAAATCTATTTCGAAGATAACTCACATAGCACTAAGCTGGGGCAGGCCCTATGCAAAGGTTAACTCGTCTAATTTTAGTTGCTGAATACTAAATTTAGGTTTTAAATTAGTAAAGCAGCCATAGAGGATGCTGCATTAGGATGCCTAACAAGCCTTTTCATGCTACATAATTTAGACAACACTTCTGCATAATTTAGTCCTTTACTGCCGCATAATTCTAGTGTCTCTGACAATAAGGGGCTTATTTTGAGTTTGATGGTCCATTGGACCACCGAACAAGTGTTGGCGGTCCACCAACGGCCAGACTGGCAGTCCGCCCACAACATTATTACAAATACGGCGGTAGGACCACCACCTGTCTGCCGCAACCGCCGAGGATCATGGATCCCGTGGCAGTGGCACAGTAGTGAGAGGCCATAATATGCTGGCAGTGCAGCTGCTGCACCGCCAAGCATATTATAAGTTTCCTCACCATCACAGTTTCATGGCAGTACCCCCTGTTGTCTCTGTGCATGGGGGTGCATGAAGGGGGGGGCCATGGTGTGACCCCCTGTCTATATGCATCCTCATGTTCCTGCATGGAATGAAATGCACAACATTGTGTATTTTGGTCCGCGCAGGAACTATCTTTGATGTTCCCATTGTGGTGCCTTTCTAAGGCTCGCCACCTGGGACCGCCAAAGGACCGCCCACCAGACCAGGAGAAAACTCCTAATCTGGGGGGCAGCCGGCAAATGGCTTTGGCGGTGTAGCTGCGAGGTGCTGGCGTGGTGGCCCACTGCCACACTGCCAAAGACAAAATAAGGCCCTAAGTGCTTCTTATTGAGGACTTCTGACTACAGTTGGATTACGGTTTTATTTCTTCAGACTTTATGCTGTGGCACCCATTGGTTATGAAGGTTCTCACTGACAACATTTAATTATCAGCTGTATTTATTAGTATTTTTGTCATTTGACTCTTTTCAGTTATTTATGTGTCTGTGATACATTTGTTCTATTCACAAAGCTGTTGCGGACTTCAAATGTACATATCTTTTACCTGCTGTGTATTATACAAAATATGAGAATTCTTGTTTGAAAACCCACGCTCATGGCGGCTGATTGCTTTAATACTTCGATACAAGCCAAAGATCACTCTTTATTAAGGGGCTCCTACTCCTCAACCCTCTGAGGAGCCCAGATTCAAGAATCATCTTCATTTGATCACAGGTTCATAGGCTTGAATGTTCTTCCTGCAGGACATTGAATCATGTCAACTGTTCATTATTCATCCTCCTGTCTTCTTCCTGTTGCACAGATTCTGAATTACTGTCCTTGGACACTCTTTCTGCATGACTGAACCCCTCGGCTCATTTCAAGAGAAGAGTGGACACATTCTGTATGACCAATAATTAGGGGATGAATCTTTTCCAATTAGAAAAGAGGTCCAAAGTACCATTCAGGATTAACACAAATTGGTACCACAAACAAGTATCCATACAGCAGTGTCAGCAATGGGCTAGCCATTGACTGTTCGTCATTTCTGGGCTATTGGCTCCTTCCAAGGGATTATTTCTGTCTCTGGTGGATGTTCCCAACCACACTTCTCCAGGATCTTCAAACAGATGTGAAGATCTAACAAAGTAACTACGTTAATGACATGTATGCCAATAGAAGGATGCGAGAGAATAGGCATTTGATCAACAGATAAGGAGTTAGCAGCTACCAAGCCTTCATCACCTGAGACGGAGCTGTGTTAAATGACTTCTATTGCTGCTATTGATTTGTTCACGCCGATAACACTGGTATCCTCAACACACGGGCACTTTCACTGTGCTGGGAGGGGTGAAATCACGGGCAGGACACCGCCATTTTGGGGTTAGCGTCCCAGACTTCAGCAGCCTGCTTGTATACATTTTCACGATGTCGCGACTGCGCAGCGTTCACACCGAAGGCAAGCCCGTCTGCGCCCATCCACACTAGGTCCGGGCTCAGGGCCTATCCCCCTGGCCCTCATATACCTGCTATTAGATGTTATTCCAGGAAGCAGCTTATGGGTTGGGATCCTGAGGGAGGCAAGGCCGGCTGTCCAAGGGTTATCCTCGAATCTATCAGGAAAGCGCAGGTGGTAGATCTAGGCCAATCTCTCTCCCCTGTGGTGTACCGCAGGAGTCCTCGCTCAGCCCCACATTGTTTAATGTATGTGTGGCACCACTAGCAGTCTTGATTAGATCATTCGGGTTCCAGTTTACCTCATACGCGGATGATACGCAAATTGTGCTGTCCATTCAGAAAGGGTCCGAGGCTGAGACCGGATCTAAATGCCAAGACTGCATGCAGGCGATTGCAGCCTGGATGGCATCTAACTGCCTTAAGCTGAATGCAGACAAGACTGAGGTGATTGTTTTCGGGAATATTACCAACCTTTAGACACCGGACTGGTGGCCAACTGCAAAGGGCATACCCCCAGTCCCTGTGGCACGGGCAAAGAACCTAGGAGTGATCCTTGATTTGAAGCTTTCTTTTAGTGACCAAATCAGTAGGGTCGTCTTCTCATGCTTTTTAATTCTCAGAATCCTTAGGAAAATCAAATTCCTCCTCCCGGAAGACAGCCTGAAGACAGTAGTCACTGCGCTCATTCTGTCTCGACTGGACTACTGCAATAGTCTCTATATTAACATCCAAAAGAGACATCTGGCCAGACTCCAGATAGTGCAGAATGCGGAAGCCAGGCTGATTACAGGGACACCCAGGTTTGTCTCGGTGAGGTTGGGACTTAGAACTCTTCATTGGCTACCCGTTAAACAACGGCTACAGTTTAATGCCTTGTGCATAGTCTTTAAGGCACTTAACGGAGTCGGTCCTGACTTTTTGAAACATGCGATACAGAGGTATGTCCCTGGAAGAGTCTTACGCTCGTTGCAAGCCAAACAAGTGATCCTCCCCTGCTATAACAAAGCCAGTTGGGGCGGCAAGAGCTTTCGTTATTGCGCCGCCAAGGCATGGAACAGCCTGCCTTTCCATCTTAGAAACACAACTGAGCTCCTCCCCTTCAGGAAAGAATTAAAAACATGGCCATTTACATAAACATTCCTCTCAGCCAACAGCTACGTGTTCTTTTTAGGCAGGTAGTGCACAGCGCCAGGACACCTCAGGGTAACAGAGCGCTATAGAAGTCTTATTAACATTAACATCAACATACATCTTATTGACCATGCCTTGTATTGTATGCATGGCCTCAGCATTTCTTTGGCCACATTCCACTATCAATGCATGCGTAGATTCCTGTTGATTCTTGTTGATTTCCAAACTGGTGCAAATTCTCTTGATTAGTTGATCTACTTCAGTGCATAGTATTTTTATTTCAGTCTTCGTGTCAACCATCGATTTGCTTATCTATCAGTGTAGATGGTGACCATAAACATACTTTAAACTTTTACTCAATTAACTAAGCATCTTTGCTTGCAATTTTGTGTTGCTGAAGAGTTGAACTTCACTATCAGACACTCCTTCCATATGATTACGCTCCATAGAAGTTTCTTCAATCTTATAGGAAATGTCCTCATTCACTAGGTAAATATTAATCTCTAACTGGTTGATGCCTTAGGGAGATGTTGGCTAATCCTCAGTTGATATACTCAGTAATGGTGTTGTTTACACATCCTTAGGAGAAGTTACGACAATGATAGTCTCAAGCTGGGGTTTGCCATCAGGTGCTGTCGCTAGAGAGCATGTCTACACAGTGCTGCCTCTCATGTCTTCTGCATCCACAATGCTTGTGGTTTTATTTCCACCAGTATTGTAGCCAGCATTGGAGCAAATGCTAAATATGTTAAAGCCTCCTATAGTTATCACAACTTACAATTCACTGGTGATTGGTTTGACATTTCGTAGACTAGAATTAGTTGATTAAATTGGAGCACTTGATTCTCTGAGGGAAAGACTACTGTGCATGTGCATCATGGACAAAGGCACACTTAGAGCAGTAAAACAAAGCATTAGAATAGCGTAGCTGTGCCTGACAAGCCCTCTATGTCCTGATTTCCAGGCTAGTCAATACTAGTTCCTGAATAGGTGTAACATTGAGCTTCATGAGGGAGCTGCCACCAGTTCCACAAACATGTTCTTTAGCTTGCAATAGCTTTCCCTTTAATCTACATTGCAATCATGTCATCTTTTCCTACAGACCCCTGCATCTCATTTCACAGCTCCCACCACATTAACTGTGTTTGCTACATTCTCCAAACATAGTTTTCTTTTCTGAAAGTGGTGTGCGACATCATACGTACTTTGAGCTGGTAACATCACAGGAAGTGACATCTCCTGCCCTTTGACTGCCCTCATGATGTCACATTAGTGAAATCACAAGGCATTTGGCCTGATGACATCCCAGGCAGTGACATCATGAGACCTTAGGACCCCATGAAATCAAATAAAGCAACATTGCATGACATTTGGCCTGGTGCTATCAGAAGAAGTCATGCTTCTAACATTTGGTTGCTCACATCATACACACAGGTTATGTGGGGTGCATGTTGAAAGCTTGTTAAATATAATGTCTACAGATACAAAAGCAGTACCCTATAAACAGACATACTTCAAATCCTATTGAAAATGCAACTGCATACATTGTTTCAGGTTGTATCTTCAGATAAACATCAAGATAATGTAGCATTGATTAGGAACCTATCAAATAGTGTACAACAATGCAAAATATGCTAGTCAATTTGAAATCAGCCTTTATAAACATTAAATAACTTATAAAATGGGAAGGTTGATGGGCCTATAATGTTCAAAACTAGTTCACTTTATCATTTGTTTTAGAAACTAAGAGCACCATGTAATTTAACCTCAGTCTTGGAACATAGATAATAGTGCTATTTAATGCAAGTCAAGGTTTCCCAGCAACCTTCCTTTCCTCCTTTCCATGGCATGGTATGCATACGTCTAAACCTGTGGAGCCATTGAACAGTTCCAGGTCTACTATCATCAACTTCTTCGACAGAAAACATGCACATCACCAGTACAGTACTTGTCTTGATCAGTAATATGCGTGTTCTGCATTAGCTTGTTTAGAGAGTGTTAAAACAATTTGGGCAGATTTTAATCACATGGACGAAGATACTGGCAGTCATGTTGATACTGCATTACTGATAAGAAGAGATGCTGCTGCTCAGCTTCCTTGAAAGAAGAAGGCAGCACTGACTGGGCAGATAGAAAGAGGCCAACAGTTCACATGTCCTCATCTCGAATTGTATCTGCTGGTATGAGCAGCAGCTGGTTCCAGTGATGATTGAGGCATCCTCCTATGTAGAGACTGATTTGAGGGGAAGTTGATGCTCAGTTAATATAAAATCCAGAACAGACTGACAGTGCCACAGATACGGTACACAAATCTCTGTATAGGATACGGGTTGGTACAAATAATAGTTGCTGCACTGATAATTGATGAGAGAACAAATAGGTGGACTGCAAGTGATGGGCTACAGGACGTCAAGGTGGCTAACTATGCTTTGTAATACACGACAAGCTGATGTGATGAGGTTGCATATCCACAGTGACAGAAAGAAACTAAATGGACAGCAAGTTGGTGCTTTGCCAATAGTGCTTATAAGCATGGTGGCTGCTCCCTTCTTGCCTTTGCATAGGTTACGGACTGCTGCAATCACTGGCAGTTTTCTTCAGGTGGCATAGGGCTCAAGGGGAATAGAGACTGATCGAGGAGGACCTTGTTTCCCTGGCCACCAGGAGAAGGCCGATACTGCATGACAGTGTGATAGATGCGCTCCTCTTGGCCCTGCAGATACTTTCTTGTGTAGTCACTGGCTGATGTTTTCAGACAGCAAATGGTTCAAGGTGAAAACAGATTGACTGGAGAGCAGCAGTTGCTTACGTTGCCATATTGAGGAGGTGGATATGCTTGGCAGCATGGTACCGATGTCTGTGTGCACTTGTATAGGTTCCTGATTTCTGCAACCACTGGCGGATATCTTCAGGTGGCATATGCCTCAAGTTGAGAAGAGGAGACGGACTGGGAAATGGCTGTTGCTTGCCCAGCCATCAGGTGAAGGCCGATACTGTTTGGTAGCATGATAGCTTTTGTTTTCTTGACCCTGCATAGGGTACTGATATCTGAGATTTTACTTGCAGATTCCTTCAAGTGGAATAGGCCTTAATGGGAACAGAGACTGATAGAGGAGTAACTGTTGTCTGCCTGGCCATCCAGAGAAGGCCGATACTGCATAGCAGCGTGGTAGCTGCCGTCTTCCTGCTCCTGCTACAGGTGGCCATCTCGCAATCCATGTGTATACTTGTAGTCTGTTCGACTGTTGTTCTACATTCAAGACTTTGCAGTAAAAAAGACGCAGACCACCCAGTCAGTCTCATTGCCCTGCCCCCTCTTGACATACCGAGGCACTCACTACCCGTACACCTGTGGGCTACCTCTACCCTGGTATTTGGGGGTCAACAGGGCCCTGCACAAAAATACATCCTTGTACTTTTCTCCTTTGTTTATGCAGCTCATCTGTTGTTTCTCCTTCCTACCCTCTTAATGCATTTCTATTTATCCAATATATACCCCAAACCAAACTATAGCCTAAGCATTAAAAATACAACCAAAAGATGACAGTTTTAAGGTTTTCTTATACTCCGGAAGTTTTTATATTGTTAATACTAGAAAATAAAAATGTTTTCAAAAGAAGTGTACACTCTTTTGTTGCATGATACACATTCCTTTTCAGTGAAAGTACAATATTTTGCTCTAATATTTAGCAAGCTGTCAACATGCACCCTGCATAACATTCCAGTTAACCCATTGAGCATTACCCCTCTAGGGTTTCGTACATCTCACACATTTTTGCGCCTTCTGCATCATCATGCACCCTTTCGAAATGCGTAATATGAAACTTTCTCAAGTGCATTTTCCACAACCTACCCTTTGTCAGACACTACCCCACATTATTTGCATGTGCTGCCCCAACACACTTAGTCTCTTCAACAAACATGCTGCCTCAAAAGCAGATCGGAATTAAAGGCGGTATAACATGGTGTGTCTAATAGGGAATCTTGTGTGGAACATAACTTACCAGGAACAAACATCTTACCTAAGAGCCAGAATGCCCAAAGGCATGAATGCTTGCTTTACAATGCAGCTGTTACAGTCCGCATTTAAAAATGACTCCATTAATCATTGCTCCGAAAGCAAAACTTTCCATATTTTAAAATCTATTACACAGACATACAGAGACAAAGAATCATGCGTATGTAAATCTGTATAGAAAATGTTACATAAGGCGAAGGAGACTACAAGGTGCAGGATTCACATATCATCCATACTGGTTGGGACTTTTTAAGAGTGCTTGGTCTGAAGACGCACAAACTCAGGATTTAGAACATAACACAGGGGTTAGCGTTGACTTTAATAATATTAATTTATTTCTACCCAAACAAACCTTTCTTAGCAACATCAGGATAGAACGACTGGGGAAAAACAAATCTTTCTAACCTGTACATTGCAGCTTGCATGCAGCTCTTAGATGGCAGTTCACAGTTCATTGTGCCAGATAATGAATGTAACTTATGAACTGCACAGTAACAACATAATCTCTGTGACAAAAGCAGTAATCCACTAAACTGTCCACATAAAATATTGTTCTTTGATATGCATTGTGCACACTCTTTGCAGCAGGCATATTAACCCTCTGTGCTACTTAGATAAGTGAAATCTGCCACTAGACAAAACTCCCTCTCTCTCCAGTATGTACATTAATAAATCACCAGAGTTCACTTGACACTTTTATTGTTGCCTGAAAACTGCTGAATAGACATGGAACTTTTCAGTGCTTTTAAAACTGCTGCTTTTCTACAAAACTGCAAAAGACACACAATTGCTTTGTTACAAAACTGGTCCCACTAACAAAATCTGCCACCCACCATTTCAGCCTCCCAGGGAGATGCCCGCCCATCAACTGATGCCCTGTATGGCAATTCTGGCTATGGTGGTGTTCAAAACAGACAATGTCTTGTTGGTCAGTCCTCCAGCACTTACTGACCAGCGGGCGCATGCTGTGGCTACACAGATGCAGTGCTCGGCATAAATTAATGGCAATTAATGTGTTATTCACATTACTTAAACAATGGCTAGACTGCTAGATGGGCTGAACCGGAAATGTGTGCTCTTTAACAATCGTTTCTGAAGTTTTGCAGGGCGTTTGGAAATCTTGCGTCAACTCCAAAAACTGATAATTTTACTTTTTGGTTCTGTTAGAGGTTTGCCAAGGGCCAGAAGCTCACAGGAGTCACAGCAGCTGGCACCACCACAAAGGGAGTCAGAGAGTCGAGACTCTTGTGGAGTTGATGTGAAGAATCAGCCAGTCTCCCCCACACATGACCTCACCTGTCCCATCGCCCACCCAAGGTCCAAATTTCTGATTCAGTCAGAGAGTGACATTTAAGTGAAGCAGGTCGCTCACGGCCCGTCCCGAACTCGCGGTGATACTTATCAGTCACACTGGAGTCTTGACATCCAGCACCCATGCAGCAGGCACTTATCCTACTCAACTCTGAGGCCGCGCTGCATAAGCGCGACTTTTACTGCAGCGCAGGGGCTGGCCAATAATCTTTTCCAGAGCTGTCATCATTGATATCGCTTTTGCAAGCTACCAGATCGATGACCCTGGATGGTACCGCACCAGGCACCACATCCTCAGCTAGGTTAGGGTGCAGCAGGTGCGTGTTTGCACTTACACACACATGCTACTAGCTGCAGCACGTGCAGTCACAGTACAATCATGACCAGCCAAGCTGCATGCGGTTCGTGCTCATTCGCTCGGCTTCCTGGCCCAGGCCCCCAGGTCACCACAGCAACAAATGAGACGAGTTCTTTCCCCCACCCAGACCCAGGTTGTGGGCCATCATGATGTCTCCAATTTACATGAACGAGGGTTGACCCAAATATTTCAAATCCCGTCTTGTATTTGTTAAGTGCGTGACCTCATAAATATCTCAAGTGAGTGAGCGATCTGAAAAAAGGACCTTTTGATGTCAAGGACCATTGAACCCTTATGACGTCTCACCGTTTTTAATCTTGTCCAAGACCTCACTCATTAAATCATAGTTTGAGGATCTTTGAGGCAATATTAACTCACTCATAAAATCCCTTGCCTTTCACTTTCTTAGTGCTTCGCTTAAAAATGCTGTGGTAAATAATTTAATTACCGGTACTTAATTTGATGCGGAAAATTAATAAGAATAGCTCAGTAAAATAAGAGGCAGAATCCGTGGTATTAGAGGTTCGGAATGGGCTTTATTCCAACAACAATTCGAATTGTGGACTCCATATTCCATCACCACGAAGGTTCAGGAAGTGAAGGACAATACTTTATTGACAGATAATCATTTTTATAGAAGAGGCATTACAGTGAAACAGATGCAGGAGGCGTAACAGTTGATAACAGAGATAAAAACATACATGCGTAACTAAAATGGGTGTAACTAGGCGTAACTAAAGAACGTCATTAGGTATGATGTCACAAATGGGTGGTCCCATGAAAGAATTTCGCAATGTCAGCAAAAATACTTGGCAGAGATGCACGCGCAGCAGCATGACGTGTGATTGACGTGCAACTAGGGGGTGAAGGGGACTTGACATTTAGCTCTACGTGTGGAGACAAAAGTCTGGGGGGTCAAGTCAACCTAATCCCAAATCATATCTAACATCCTATGTTTAAAGAACTATGTTATCCAAAAGGAAAGGTCTCTCGAACAAAATCTATTCTATACTGACTGTGAGTGCGTGTACAAGCGTCTAAGTGTCTACATGAGATGCAAGGGCAGAAATCTTCCATAGTAACAGGGCTATGAATTACTTGCATAAAGACAGAGAAGCCGGGCCTTTTGCTCGGTAGCTGGAAGAATGTTTACTTAAGCTACTAGACAGGAATGCATTGGATGCGGAGCGGAGCAGATAATCTCGAAGGTGAAATACAGCTTTTGGCAGGCAAACAGGCCGAGTCAGGCACCGTTAGCCGCGCAGGGAGTAGGACAAAGTTCATGGATACAGATGCGAGCTCAGACTGGAGCTTTCAGAGGCAGAAGGCAGAAAAAGGCTTAATGGCAGAATCAGGGCCTACTCGCCTGAACTGTAAAATGGGATAAATGAACCATATAAAGCCGGTGGCCTTTCATACTTAGGAATAGAATATCCGGCCCATTCGTGGCGGATCTGAAAGAGGACATGTTGACGGTGGACGCACATGTGTTTGCGTCTTCATAACTGGAACTGGAGGGAACATACATGTACTTGTGATTTGTACATGAAACCGTTGGGGTCCAAGATAGGGGACATAACTGATCATAAAATCCATATTTCCACATTCCCTCCTTGTCCCCTACTTGCCCTTAAGAGATATCAATCTTCATCAATCCGTCGATCTGTTCATATAGCATCATTTGTTCTTCTTTCTTCTTCCGGGATGAATGAAATCTTGGTGGTGGAATACAGGATGTGGCACACAGACCACAAATCGCTGGTCCACATTGTAGGCATAAGCAGCAACTGAATAGTATGAGAAAGCCAATACCTAGGAAGGATAGGACCCTCCATCCCCAGGCTGACAATACACTCCAAAACCAACTGGACCAAGTCCAGGTGCCTGGATTCTGGTGTATCTGGCTTACAATCTTATGAAGGCGAGTTATGGCTTTATATACAGACGGCGAATTTTCTGGTATGAAAATGCAACAACTTGATCCGATGACCCTACAAGCTCCGCCCCTATCGGCCAGGATGACGTCAAGGACAAGACGATTTTGAAGCACAACAATCCGCATAGCAGACTGCTCTTCTGTTAAATTGCCTAAGGCGGAAATAGTTTCGTTCACTACTGCTTCAAGCGTTCTGGTTAATCTACGTATCAGCTTACTATTGGTAACTGTACCTATATAGGGGAAGAAACCTTTATTGAAATCTGTGTATTTTTCCCATGCTGTTTCAGTGTAATCGACTATTGGGAGATCTCTCTGTTCTCTATTGTGTACTAAATGAGTATTTCTGTGATAATCAGGAGGAGCTAGGAAAACAGGTGGCAAAAGGAATCCGATGTAACAGGTACCATCCCAATCTAGAGGCAAACGTATATATGCAGTCTGACCACATATGAAGTAGGAATGGCGAGAAGCTCTAAATGTAGACTTGCCTTGATCACTGAATTCTATTACAGTGGTGCATCTACTATGGCCCATATGTATGGAACCATTCTTTCTTACACACAATTCACCTTTAACTGGAAATACTGACATAGCGGGCAAGATTGGTGCAGCTTCGGATTCAACATTCAGGATCATGAGATTAAGCGTGAAATTCCCTAATCCATATACTTCATTTTCTAGATCAGTTCCTGTTCTTTTGGGAAGTCCCTCCTTGTCAGGGTAGCAGACTTTGAGTAAAACTAGGTTCAGGTTTCCCCATACCCAATTGTCTTGATAAGCTACTGAGTTTGAATCTAAGGAATTAATTAAACTAAACCATGCTCCACAGGAGCCATTGTGTGTGAACGGATATGGAAAGAGAGGCAGAATTCCCTTATAGTTCTGATAGGGAGGGAGTCGGCCACATATCCAACAATTTGTAGCATTGCTAGTCTGATGGGAATGATGTAACATACTAATAAAAGTGTTATTGCGCAGCGCAAATCTATAGGACAACTCATGCGGTGGTAATTCACTAAAAGAATGTTCAGTAGTAACATTGTAAACATGTTTAGAAATAGGATAATATATGTGCAACAATATACTTGCAGCGATTATTAAAAGACTTAAGAAAAACAAAATTAATAACGTCACTGTGCAATGACTACGCAGTGATTTACAGTACGCATGTTTTTTCAACTGCATCTTTCGGTTTCTTTCTCTATTCAGGTCTAGGGGATACATGTCAGAGACAAATTCAACCGATTCACCTTGGAGAGGACTTAAACAATCAAATTGTCTGACTTATTAGACCGTAATTTTAGTTTGTATAGTTCCTTATCGCTTAGTTCAACCAAAGGAAGCTTTGAGTCAATCGGTGAAGACACGCGAGGTGCAACGTTTACATCAGACGATAGTCCATGAAATTTCTTGATATGACTTGAATGTATCCAACCTTTGCGACCTTCGATCTTCACGGCTGTCCTCGTGGTGAGTAGTACAAGTTGAGGCGATTTCCACCTAGGATCCAGCTGAGTCTTCCGGTCAAAATTCTGCACTAACACCAGGTCCCCGGGGACTACGTCATGGGGTTTCACCTCGGTGTTGTCGGGAAAGGCTGCAGCTACCTGTGAACGACAAGATTGTAGTGCAGACATCAAGGAAGCCAGGTAATCTGTCAGCATATTACAGTCAACATCAGTTATTTTGCGTGGAATAGGCGTCCCCCACATATTTGGTGGTCTGCCAAAGACCACCTCATAAGGGGATAGCCCTGTTCGAGAGTGCGCTACCATTCTCATGTAAAAGAGTGCAACTGGTAAGGCTACTACCCAATCTACACCTTTCTCTCTACATATTTTGGACAATCTAATTTTCAGAGTTTGATTATGTCGTTCCACGAGACCTGCTGCCTCGGGGTGTCGGACACAGTGAAATTTCCATTGATATCCTAACAAAAGTGAAACGTGTTTCATTAGTTCGGATGAGAACGGCTGGCCGTTATCTGAGTAGACAACACGTGGTAAACCGTACCGTGGGAAGAATTCTCGAACCAACTGTTTGGCAGTAGTCGGGGCAGTGTAATCTGAAACCGGGTAGGCTTCTGTCCAACGGGAAAGAGCACAGACAACTACAAGAACATATTTGAATCCTCGACATCGTTCCATCTGGATATAATCCATCTGGAGGACTTCAAAAGGGTGATCAGGAGGCTGAAATCCACCCTGTTCTACGGGAATGCTTTTACCTGGGTTAAACTGACAACAGATCATACAGGTACGAACTTTTTGTTTAGCTGCTGCTCGTAAATGTTTGTTGAACCAAATGTGTTGAATGCTGTCTAGCATAGCTTTTTCTCCTAGGTGCGCTGGACTATGTATTGTATTAATGATAACTTGAACCATAGAGTCAGGAAGGAACCATACAGATTTTTCCTTCGTCATCCATCCTTGATCCGTTTGGATCCCTCCTAATTCAGTCCATTTCTTTATTTCATCTGGTGTAGCATGTGTCTGTATGTCAATTACGTCAAGAGCGGGATCCTTAACCGTCATGCAATGTGTTGGTGTCGGAACTATTGTCTTTGTCATGTCAGATGTGTGAGTTTGAGCAGTCTGTTTAGCTGTTCTGTCAGCTAGATCATTGCCTTGGGAAATGATATCAGTAACTTTCGTATGAGCTTTACATTTCATAATTGATATTGCAGTGGGTAGATGTATTGCATCTAATAAGGCATGAATGAGGGGTCCGTGCTGAATGTGGGCACCGTGAGAAGTTAAATAACCTCTCTCTCGCCACAGCACGCCGAAGTCATGTACAACTCCGAATGCATAACGTGAATCAGTGTATATGTTGACTTTCTTATTTGTGGCTTGAATACAGGCTTGTGTCAGAGCGATGAGCTCTGCTGCTTGAGCTGACAAGGTATTTATGCAATTTGTTTCAATGACTTCAGTGTCTGTTGTGACTGCGTAAGCGGCCACTAACTCTCCTGTACTTGTTCTCATACATGAACCATCTACATACAACGTCAGGTCTGGATCTGACAATGGGACGTCTGTCAAGTCTTGTCTGGGTTTCGTCGTGATAGTAATAACTTCAATACAATCATGTGCTAGTGGGTCTGTTCCGTTTACTGGCAAAAGTGTGGCAGGATTCAATGTACTACAACGTCTGATTTCTATGTGTGGCTGAAACAATGTTAATTCGTAACCGGTAAGTCTTGCTATAGTCAAGTGTTGTGTTTGCGTGCGGTTCAAGAGAACCTCTACTGCGTGTGGTACTTGTACTGTCAATGGATGTCCTAACACTATGGCATCGCTTTGTCTGATTGCTAAAGCTGTCGCTGCCACTGATTTCAGGCACGCAGGCAGAGCCTGAGCTACGGGATCTAATGTACTAGAAAAATAAGCACATGGTTTGTGTGATCCTGCTTGTTCCTGTGTGAGTACTGACAAGGCAGTACCTTCGCGTTCTGTAACAAAGAGCGTAAAATGTTTATTGTAACATGGTGTTGCTAAAACAGGTGCTTGACATAAAGCTTTCTTTAGGCTTTCAAAAGCTTGTGTATGTTCCTGAGTCCAAGGGAGGACAGTCGATGTGGCTGCCTCCTGTGTTGTCAACTGAATGAGTGGTTTTGCTAGAAATGCATACTGAGGGATCCACTGCCTACAATATGAAGTGAGGCCTATAAAAGCCCGTACCTCCTTTTGTGTCTTGGGTATTGGCATGTTAGCAATTAACTGGATGCGATCTGACGTAAGCTGCCTTCCCTCCTTGGACAGCGAGTGCCCAAGGTAAACAACTCGCTGGACACAAAATTGCAGCTTAGAAGGGGACACCTTGTGCCCCTTTTCGGCCAAAAAATGTAAAACCGTCAGTGATGCTTTCTCACATTCAGGTTCGCTTCTAGCGGTGATCAGCAGATCATCGACATATTGAAGCAGGGCAGTGTTGACTGGCATGTGGATACTGTCAAGTTCTCGTTTCAGTGCTTGGCTATAGATGCTGGGGCTTTCTGTGAATCCTTGAGGTGCGCGTGTGAATTTGAAGCTTCGTCCATTTAAACTAAATCCGAACAAGTATTGGCTTTCCGGATCTATTGGGACGCTGAAAAAGGCATTCTTGAGATCAATTACAGTAAAGAATGTTGCTTCGGAATCAATGGCTGTCAGTAATGAAGAAATGTCTGGGACTACGGGGTATTGTGGTACAATACATTTATTTAATTCGCGCAGATCAATAACCAATCGATATACTGGCGGGGCTTTTGGATCAGTTCGTTTAAGAATCGGAATTATCGGGGAATTACATACATTGGAGTCGGTTTCCACAACCACTCCTTGGGTAATAAGCTCGTCAATGATTTGCAGTAAAGCCACTACAGCATCTGGGGGTAACTTGTATTGTCGCATTCGGGGTAGTACCACTCCTGTCTTTAGTGTGACTTGATATGGTGTAATGTTCATGCAACCAACATCTGTAGGGCCTTGTGCCCATAAATGTGTGGGTAAAGTCTGCAGACGGTGATCCATGTCTCGGGACACATAGTGCCCTTTGAAATCACGTAAAAACAATCTTACTCCTTCCGGAGAACAACATATTATAGCTCCTAGAGCTTTCAATGTTTTTATACCTAACAGGTTTTCTGGACATGATTTAGTAAGCAATAAATCTGTAGTTCGTGTCAAGGGACCAATCGTAAGTGGAAGAGGCTGTGATACTTCGTTAATGATAGGTTTTCCTGAAAAACCAAGGGAAATATTCTGTGAGCCTGAGAGGGGTGCCCCTGGAACTTCACTACGTTTTATGGTTGTTCGGCTTGCCCCTGTATCAAGTAAAAATTTTCTATCTTGGCCTAATAGTTCACTGTGTACATAAGGTCCTTCTTGATCTACAGGGACCTCGATAAGGGGTAAGCCAACTTCCCTCTCTAGGCTGTTTCATGAGTATCGTTGATAATCAGGATAGTCATACTGTGCGGTCTGGTACATCTGTTGTGTGGTTGTTTGTGTGGCAGCAATAGGCTGCGGTGGTGGAGCTGGCATAGACTGTTGCGGAGCTGGCATGGACTGTGCATGCTGCGGGGCTCCTTGTTGGTTCTGATCCTGTCTAAGTGGCCGTGGTCTTTCTTTTGTATTACCTATGGCGATATTATGTTTTAAAACTGGACAATCGTGTACATAATGACCTGGCTGTTTACAATAGTTGCATGTCCCTTTTACAGAACCTGCTGAAACACTGGACTGTGTCATACCCTTTTTATGACCGTCAGCTGGAACTGTCTGGGAAACTAGCATTTTCATTTTCGTGTCTTTCATGCGTCTTTGTTCATGTTCTTGTTCCTCTCTAATTCTATTGTGATGGTACTGTAGCATTTGTAACATTTGTGACGGAGTGTTACCTTGCCAGGTACTCTCGAATTTCAATACTCTATTCTTAACTTGGGGCAAGGAATTTTCAACTAATTTTGTCACAAACAGATGTGGATACGATTCGCTACTTGCTTTTATTCCACTATTTATACCAAAACATTTTTCGAATCGGGCATAGAAATCACTAGTGTCTTCATCTTGCTTTTGCTTACAGGCTGAGATTGCACCCCAGTCTTCCTTTTTCGTAGTTAATAAACGTGGCAGTACCTGTACTAGTAAACCTGGTAGTGTTTTGGTCTTTTCCCCAAGCCCTAAACCTGGTCCTCGAGCTGTTTCTTCGTTTTCTAATGCTGTCCAATCTATCTTTTGGTCTCCCACCTCCCAATCCTTTTCCTTGAGTTTTTCGTAAATACCCGCAGGCATTAATACCTTTAATATTTTCATAATGTCGGGATAGGTATACTCTCCCATGAGCAACATGTCTTTAATTTCACGGTGGAAACCCGCTGGGTCTTTGTCATGACTGGGTACCACTTTCTTCATTTCTAATAGTTCTATTTTAGATATGGGTGTGTATACAAACACACGTTTAAACTGATTGTCATCACCTTTTATCGGGTGCACTTCGCGTAAGGGATTCTGTCTATCCATATAATACGTCGTTCTTTCCTTGATGGGCAGTGAGACATGTTCGGGGCATACAAAAAGAATGTACTGCTTTCTGGATTCTAGTATTTCTCTAATTAACTCAGTACCTGAACCTCTCCATTTATTCGTGAGTAATTCAGTCAATATATCAGGTAAGGGACCAGGATCGGAGTGTTGGCTTTTATATAATATAAGGAGTTGTTGAATCATGTAGATACCAGCTAAACGCTGTTCATCTGGGGTGAGGTTCAAAAACGTGTGCGCTAGTGTATCATCACTATATTTTCCGGGACTGTCAACCCAGTGAACGGCTGACCTGGCTAATTCTTGTTCGTCCATAGAATCGAGTATATGATAACCCCTTCGTTCTCGGAGTAATTTATCAGCGGCTTGGAACGAATGTTCGGGGGACCTTATATTTATTATAGGGATTTGGAAATTTCTGTTATTATCTGGACGTATCGGACGTATCGGATCAGTAAAGCATCTAGTATTATTACAAGATCTTCCTCTACCTACATAAGCCATGGTTTCTAACTGTCCTGTGGGCAGTTCTAATTCTTCCTCCTCCTCGTTTTGTTCAGGCTGGTCTACCGCTAATCTTTCTTCGTGTATTCGTTCTACTTCTTTGCGGATCTTTCGGCACATAGCTACTATACTTAATAGTTTATTATGTCTCCCCTCTGATATATTCCGACTCCATGTGGTAAGAATTCGCATTTCTTCCGGATTTACCCCTGGTCGGTCTTGATTTCTGATCACACAATTTATGAGGAAACGTAACAGTTCCCCCTGTATCTCCACTTTCTGGTACTCCATGGCTCTATTAATACTTTCAGAATCTCGCCCTGACTGGACAAAGTGATATATATTTTCTAAATGTGTAGTCATTCCTGGTAGCCTCCCTAAATATATTGCAGCTCGTCGGATACGTAATGATGCCAGCAGCATTTCGTCCTCTTTGCCGGGCACAGGGTCATATCTACAATCTACTAGGAGTTCCTTAAGCATGTCGGGAGTTACTAGTTTGGGCGTACGTTGGTGGGCTAATTCTTGAAACGAAAGTTTATTTACTCTGGGTGGCGTGGAAAAAATGTTTGTTGTACCTCCTGTAGCACCGCCTGGGGTGCTGGATGTGAAAGGATTCGTTGAACGTGATATAGCAACCATAGGTGTGGATACAGCTGTAGAAACAGATGTGCTTGCCGGAACTTGTGTCGGAGTTTGTTGTTGCGGAGGTACAGACGGAGGAGGGTCTTGGCGTTGAACCCCCTCGGCAGGCGGTCTATGTGGTGCAGTATTAGCATATTCGGGAGCTGCGTCGTCTAAATAAGAGGAAAGGAAAACATCTTCTGCGGTTCTGGGATGCCCTTTGGGATGTGCTTTTATCGGAAACAATGGAGGTGGCAAGTCTTTTGGTATCTCCGGAGTAGCCTTAGGTAACCCTTCGGCCAGAAGAGGATACATACCATTCATAAGGGCATTTCTTTGTCTGTCTACTTGTTCTGATTTTACTCGGGTACCTTCTTCAATTAATAAATTTTCTCGGACTTTATTTGAATTCTCCTTACTTTTCTCTTCCTGTCTGAGTGCTTTTTCTGTACGTCTATATGATTCTTTACGCCATAATTCAATGGCATCTTTCTGTGACTGTCTGGCTTTCTTTTTCCATAATTCTTCCTCCACTTTCATGATGCAATCTGCATCCCAGGTCCCAGCTGCGGGCCACCTCTGACTTTCTGGTAATTCCTTGGTGTAGTCCACCCATAAATCAAGAAATAATATGGCGTCTAGGCCATGTTTATGATACATGAAGTACCCTGGAGTGTCCCTAGGAGGAATGGGAACAGCTTCTTCGAGTACCCCTTTTCTAGTTTTGATCTGTCTTAATTTCGAAAAGAGCGGCATATTGAGAACTGATCTGATACCTAATTTTGAACACGTTTAATACAACAAAACACAATAATGAACAGTCATTCACACCACAATATGCAGAACGTATTTAAAACATTTAACATTTAACATTTAATGAACAACAATGATGGCCATTTAGGGAACTAGTCACTAAGCATAATACTCGGCACTAACTAGGTAATTCTGAATCATATACTAGACATACTTGATATACTGCTAAACAGTACAGATACACTGCTGAAACAGTGCAGACCGGATTTGTGTACCCAAACCCGTCTTGACCGGCACAACCTATGTGCACGTCAGAACGCCTCCCCGGCAATGGTACTCACCGGGTAGCTCGGAACGGAAGGCCTCGGAACTGAACTGAACTGGACTTGGACCAGACTGGACTCGACTCGAAACTTCGGAACTTCGGAACCTGGCGGGCCTCTGTATACCTCGGATCTTGCTCTCTCAGCTAGGCTCTGGTCGGGATACTTCGCACTTCTCACCGCCTCGTCTGGGTGTTGATCGCAGCCTCAGTTACCCCCGCTCGGCAGGAGGGAGATACAGGAAATCCTGTGGGTACGCGTTGTTGTCCGTCCAGCTGTGGCAGGAGACCGGGCCTGCAACGCACCTCCGGCGCGTGAGATGAGAAAGTGTCCCTATTCGGGCGCCATATATGTGGTAAATAATTTAATTACCGGTACTTAATTTGATGCGGAAAATTAATAAGAATAGCTCAGTAAAATAAGAGGCAGAATCCGTGGTATTAGAGGTTCGGAATGGGCTTTATTCCAACAACAATTCGAATTG
Organism: Triturus cristatus; assembly: GCF_964204655.1. Lineage (NCBI taxonomy): Eukaryota > Metazoa > Chordata > Amphibia > Caudata > Salamandridae > Triturus > Triturus cristatus. Next base: position 1,102,435,192 of record NC_140594.1, read on the forward strand.
TGGACTCCATATTCCATCACCACGAAGGTTCAGGAAGTGAAGGACAATACTTTATTGACAGATAATCATTTTTATAGAAGAGGCATTACAGTGAAACAGATGCAGGAGGCGTAACAGTTGATAACAGAGATAAAAACATACATGCGTAACTAAAATGGGTGTAACTAGGCGTAACTAAAGAACGTCATTGGGTATGATGTCACAAATGGGTGGTCCCATGAAAGAATTTCGCAATGTCAGCAAAAATACTTGGCAGAGATGCACGCGCAGCAGCATGACGTGTGATTGACGTGCAACTAGGGGGTGAAGGGGACTTGACATTTAGCTCTACGTGTGGAGACAAAAGTCTGGGGGGTCAAGTCAACCTAATCCCAAATCATATCTAACATCCTATGTTTAAAGAACTATGTTATCCAAAAGGAAAGGTCTCTCGAACAAAATCTATTCTATACTGACTGTGAGTGCGTGTACAAGCGTCTAAGTGTCTACATGAGATGCAAGGGCAGAAATCTTCCATAGTAACAGGGCTATGAATTACTTGCATAAAGACAGAGAAGCCGGGCCTTTTGCTCGGTAGCTGGAAGAATGTTTACTTAAGCTACTAGACAGGAATGCATTGGATGCGGAGCGGAGCAGATAATCTCGAAGGTGAAATACAGCTTTTGGCAGGCAAACAGGCCGAGTCAGGCACCGTTAGCCGCGCAGGGAGTAGGACAAAGTTCATGGATACAGATGCGAGCTCAGACTGGAGCTTTCATAGGCAGAAGGCAGAAAAAGGCTTAATGGCAGAATCAGGGCCTACTCGCCTGAACTGTAAAATGGGATAAATGAACCATATAAAGCCGGTGGCCTTTCATACTTAGGAATAGAATATCCGGCCCATTCGTGGCGGATCTGAAAGAGGACATGTTGACGGTGGACGCACATGTGTTTGCGTCTTCATAACTGGAACTGGAGAGAACATACATGTACTTGTGATTTGTACATGAAACCGTTGGGGTCCAAGATAGGGGACATAACTGATCATAAAATCCATATTTCCACAATGCGTAGAGCCCACCCACTCACACTAGATGATGTGGGTGTGGGTCCTAACACATAATTGCAAGAAACATGTGGTACCTGTGGGTGAGGACCTAACAAATATATCCACGAAATGTGGCGAGAGCACTAATTTTACCTGGGTGCCGATCACTCACTCACTTGAGATATTTGTGACGTCACGCATATAACAGAGTACAAGATGGGATTAAAGAGAGTTGGGCCAACCCTCCTTTGTGTATATTCTGGATTATAGTTTGTGAAGCGGAGGGTCCACCGCATAAAACCTTCTTAGTCCTTCAAAGCGTTGATGCATCATGAGTCTCTGTAGGCAGAGCTTCAGCACGGCAGTGCAATCAAGCGCTGCTCACATTGTGCCTCATTTTATGCCACCAGCGTGCTTGCCAAGGCTGACAAACAGCCAGGGGTTGCAAGCAAGGTGACAGGGGTCACAACAGGTGCTTAGGGTTCACAATTGCGACGCTTGGTGACCCTTAATTAACGTCCATGGCGCACACACACTCCCTGCGCTCCCGGGGCACAAATATTTTCTTGCACTTTCTGTAATTCATTTTTTTTTTACTTATGATAAAATAAAGAAGTCATCAAGAACATGTCCACTCGACTCACAAAGTGCCAAAGCATACATGCCATCCTCAAACAATATGTGCTTAGCAAAAACACAGCCATGTTTGTGATTAAAAATAAAAAATGCCCTGCGACCATAGAGAGTGATGGCATGCCCGGCATTTGTAATCACACCAGAACATGGACTTCTATTGGAATTCTCAAGGGCATATTCGGTGATAATTTTAACGCCATCCTTGATAATATGCCCCAGTAGTGATTTAGAAACCAGAGGTTTTGTGGAGAACTTGCAAACAAAAAGTTAACAAAAATGCCCCGTCACCACAAATCACGAAGCATGTTTTCTAACATAAAATTCTCACCTCACTGAATTTTGTTTTGTTTTGTTTTTTTGCCTAGGACTGCTTTCCATGCATCGGGGTGGAAGCCCTTCTCTGATGTGACGTACCTGTGATTCATACTGGCGAATGCGTGAAAAATAAGCATACGAATATCACTGGGACTTTTAGTAGCTGAAACTAATAGCAGAATGAGGTGAAATGATTCAGACATGCATTTTTAAAGAACCACCAACATAGTGAGTGGGAAATTAAAGTGAAATGCGATAAATCATTAAGGGTCAGATTTATAAAGCATTTTTTCAGTCGCAAACGGACGATTTGCAGACTCGGGCTGTTTGTGACTGAAGAAATGCTTTTTCAAATGTACAAAATGCAATTCAGTAAGTTGTTACTAAGTCGTGTTTTGCATTTGTGATTCGGCATTTGGAAGGGGGTGTTTAGGGCGTCCCTTCCAAATCCCGAATCGCCCTCGTATGTATTGCTGTTTTGCGACCAATTTCCGGTCACAAAACAGTAATACTTTGCTGCCAGTTTAAAACTGGTGGTAAAACCCATTCACAAAAGGGACAGAGTCCCCAAGGGAGCCCTTCTCCTCTGTGAATGTAAATAATAATACTTTTTAAGAACAGTAAGTAGTTCCAGGGACCAATGCCTACTCTTAAAAAATGAAACTTTGAGGTTTAATTTTTTCTTTTTAAATGCATCTCATTTTCCTTTAAAGAAATAGGCCGCATTTAATTAAAAAAAAAAAAAAAAAAAAAGGATTGCTTCATTAAAAAGCAATAACAGACATGGTAGTCTGCTTACCTCAGCAGGCCACCATCCCTTTGATGGCTGTGATTCCTAATGGGTCACAAACTGCATCCGACCTCATTAATATTCATGCAGTAGGTCAATTTGCCAACCACAAGGAATCCCTAAATTAAACTCAATGAGTTTCAATGAGTTTCATACATTAGGAATGTCGATTTCCTAATTGCAATTTGGTGAGAATCGCAATCAGGAAATCGGTATTCCTAATGTTTGGATATCTGACCCCAATGCTTCATAGTCTCGGTTGGTGATGTACATATTTTCTATACTTAAATATGAGCACTACAAAAAAAAATTGGGGCCTCAATCATGATGGCAAGAAGAAGGGTAAATTGAATCAGTTTAAGGTTATATAGGACACTGCTTTAATGGTATAGACACTTTCAGCCATATTTAAAATATGTGAGCAAGGGAATTCAAGAGAATAATAATAGACAAACTGGAAATTTATAGCTTGTGCTTTTAGGTCTTCTTCTGATTGCATTTTAATAATGAGATTTGGGTAATATGCCTCATGAGGCTCCTAATTGGATATCTGTGCGACCCCATCACCTTCACAGGCCTCTTCTCTTCGGACTCAAGCTATTGAATGGATGTCAACTAATTCTCATGTCCAAGCTTGGCTTTTAGTTTCTGTTCCTATGCAAGGACAAGTCATGGGCTCTGTTAACGTCTTTCAATTGAGAGACCTGGTATTGGTTCTCACCAGCTTTATCTACAAACCAACCTCCTTGGTCTTCTATGCACAGTATTTTTTCTGTGGAACCCCAACTCAGGGCCCTGTTCTTACAACCACATTTCCCACAAGGCTTTAGCTCTATTACTTGTCTTTAAAACAGTCTTTATGACATAGGATTATATGCAAGATTGTAAATTAGGACAACTACCTACCACCGTCTTTGATTACCCCTTGCCTCAGGGTTAGTATGGATTCAGGACAAAGGTCTAGAAGTCCTGTTTACTTCCCATTGTGTGTATTCCTTTCCCTAGACATCATTAGCAAATAAGAGGCTGTTGGGAGGCTAAGGGTGGGACAAGGGGTCAACATTGAGATGACGTTAGAGGTCAAAGGATTCAAAGTCATATCTTCTCCTCCTGGTATTTTGGTGAATCACTGTACACATTCCTCCATGATGTTCTGTCTCCAATATTACCTTTTGAAGATTATTCTTTCTCTAAAGGGCCAGCGTACGACTCGGATCCAGATTTCCTAGCGAATTGCGCTCCGCGAGTCCGAGCGACCGATTCCGATGCACACGTATGGAGATGGACTCGGTTCGCTCGGACTCCAACTGAATTCTATGGGAGCCTTTATATCAAACGTGTGCACAGGCCCGTCACACTGTGCATGCATGGAAAGGGGGGTCCCATGTGTACCCTCACAGGATCGATTTGGAGGGTCCTGGGTGAAGGGGGGCCTGCTACAGCCCCCTGAAGTGCGATTCCCGCAGCTATTTAGTCTTGCTGAGACCAAGTCAATACGGCTGTCCGAATCGTGCATTGTACTCCCTCGTTGGGAAGCCTGCTCCATTGCGCGGCACAATTCGGCTGCAAACGAGTTGGACTGACAGGATCGGGTTCAGAAACGATTTGGTTGGCGTGGAGGAGATCTTGGCATCGTACCTGGTCGTTCGGAATGGGGGAAGATTTGGTCAGAAACATAGGCTCCGAACCGGATTTGCTCGTTCCGGAACTCGGAAATCCTTCTGATGTAACTAGAGCTGGCGTATGGTCATGTGTGCCTGTAACAAATACAATCCTATATGCCTTGAGCACTAAATTCATACAGAAAGCCAAATGTTCCTAGAGGCACCTCAAATAACAACGTCGCTACAGGAAGTGGAGATCTAACCTCTTAGATTGGGATGTGTATTATGTTCCCAGAAATATGACTCAGTAATAGGAAGGTAGCCTCTTCTCCTAAATGGTGTAACATAAAACTAAATTAGTCTCTGTGATTATGAGACATCTTCTTGATGAGAACAATAAGTATTATGGTGGATCCCAGACACTAAAGATTTCTTGGTCAGACGGATTTTCTTCCGTCCAATTTATTTGGAAACTTCCAGCAGGTATCAGTATGAAATATTCCCAATTTAATATTTTTTTTCAGATAAGTGGCAGATCAGGCAGGTGTAAAAATACTTTAACGTATGATTTACATTTAGGACCAAACAGTATTTGAGAGACACAGAATAGAATGGAATAGATGCACCCTTAAGACATACTCCTTCTGAGAAAGTGGACTTTTAGTTTGGGGGGGGGGGGGGGGGGGGGGAGGGTCCATCACAAGTAATATCATTATTCTTGTTAGGTCCAGTAAAGGTTTTGTTATTTAAATTTGAGCTCAACCCCTGGTATATAAGGCAAAGAGAAGGCAAGCTTGACTTAAACGTGTAAAGCATTTAGAAATATACAAAAAGTTAAATTGTCCAAAACACAACACAACTGTTGACTAGAACACCGTGATTGCAGCTGCTAATTAAATTGCAGCAACATTCCCTTCGTGGCCTCGGATATAGCACTCCCAAATACCTAATTTGCTTTTTAAAATTATGGGTATTGACCCTATGATTCCTCCCCATTAGTTCTGTTTTCTTCTTAATACACTGGAAGTGTAGTAGAGCTCCGAATTCACTGGCCAGATTCTCTATTTTCACTTTTGAAGTAGTTGAATCAGATGTATAAGCAATTATGTCATCTGCATATAGATCTACCTTTTAAACGTGTCCCAAGGCCTCGAAAGGAACTATGCTTGTATCTAAGGGCCATATGTAGGAAGCCCAATACCGGTCGGTAACGGCCGATTTTCGGTAAATATCCCGTTACCGACCGGTATTCAGGCTTTTGGTATGTAGGGGGCACATTTCAGGATTCGGTAAATACCGAATCCTGAAATGATATGTAGGGGGAGTGTGTGGTTGTTGTGGGGATTCGTTATTTACCACCAACTAAAAGTTGGTGGTAAATGACGAATAGCTGTAAAAAAGCATTTTTTTGCACTTTGAAGTGTGCAATGTGGCAGACATACATGCCCTTAGGGCATGTATGTGTGCCACATGTGCACACATACAGGAATCAGGGGTGCAACAGGGTGTCACTGTGACACCCTGCCACCCTTGATTGTGCTCCCCCCATTACCGAATCGGTATTTACCGATTCGGTAATGGTAACTGGCTTCCCATTGATTCCTATGGGCCTCCTGGCCCATAGGAATCAATGGGAAGCCAGTTACCATTACCGAATCGGTAAATACCGATTCTAAATTACCGACCCATTCCGATTCAGTAAATATTACCGATGGATTACCTACATATCATTTACCACTTAATAAATACCGAATCGGTAAAATTCGGTATTTATGAAGTGGTAAATGTTAGGCTACCTACATATGGCCCTTAGTGTATTAGTTGGGCAAAAAGTTCTATTTATAAAGTAAATAGCAGTAGAATGGGCATCTTTGTCTTGCCCCCTCATAATATAGAACCTGCTTGATAATACCCTTTTTATTAGGATTCCATTCGAGGGGGCATTATATAGGGCTTTAATCATGTTAGTCAAGGTTTTACTGAATTTAAATTTCATTACAAGACCGGAGGCTACCATTATGCAAATACTTTTATTTGCTGCCCAAACATGCAGCCCTTTAAAGAATGTAAGTACATCATAATAAGTAGAACGTTGACAATATGATGAGTGGACTGAGTAGGCTCTCATCTTCCTCTTTTGTTCGCTGCTCTAACACAGCTAAGTACCTTTAGTTTTTTCCATCTCTCCAATGATTGTGATTATTAGCTTATGATATTTAACCAAGAGTGTCTTCTTACTATTTCTGTGGGATTTCACATACAATACTAAACTCTGTGTTTATATCTACTATTGTAGAACTTTGTTTATAACACAAACGTTTTTTTTTTTTTAACTATATAGTTTGCTTATATTCTATAACCAAACATTTGCTTTTCAGGTTTATTTATTCCCCCCTGTCCAATTTATGGCAGGGAGAATACTCTAGATTTCTTCGTGGACATCGATCTTACGATCGTATTGTCATGGGACATGCCCTAATCCCACTCAAACAGTATGCTTTGTTCTCAAGGAGGAATTCATTTCTAACCTCAAGGGCATAAAAGACTTTTTAATATCAAGCTCTGTTTAACATCAAGCGCTGTTTAACAATAAATCTACGATACTTTCAGCTGATTCGGAGCTCTGTTTTTTATCGAGCCAGCGCCCTAGCAACACGCTAGGAAACGAGACGCGCTTCTACAGGAAGTCGCGTCTCCTTTCCAACGTCAGCTTCTTTGTTGACACATTACCCTGGCAACACACTTAGAAATGAGACGCGCTTCAACAGGAAGTCGCGTCTCCTTTTAGATGCCAGTTTCCATAGCTACGCACTGTTCATACGAGCGCGTTAGCTTAACGACACACACGGAGCCTAATACGGAGTCGGTACCTCTGAAAAGACCACTTTTAAAGACATTTGATCCAAGATCGCCACCCGGTGGCCTTCTCTTGTACTAACATTTTAAATGTACTCATTAGATTGCAAGCTATTTCGAGATCTCAGCGCTCATACAACCGTGAGTAAACAGTGCCAGGAGGAAATACCAACTTCTGTTTGATTTTGTAACGCTATAAGCTTTTTAAGACTATTCTTTTAGCTTTATTGAAAACAACTATATTTACTAAAATGAATCCTGATTCTAATCCCCTTCAGACAAACAAAGTACGTCTGGGGGATAACTTAAAGAAATTAATAGATGAAGAGATTAAATCATCAGTTAAGGAAGCAGTAAATGCTGCCCTACTGAAAAGAAAAAGAATTTCCCCCCCCCAAGAGACGTACTTCTCTCTTTCTGATGGGGATTCCCCCTCTGGCAATGTACCTAAGATTAGGGGGAAAGTACTTCAGAAGAAAAAACACACGAACGAGGCATCCACCCATGCTATTGGAATTGGTAGCCCCCGCGCTACAACAGAAGTTGGTGCTCATAGCAACACAATAGAGAGAACCCAGTTTCCTGGGACTAGGAGAAGAGGTGCCCTTAGCGGCATTATAGAGGATGGTATTTTTTATAATACCAATGATTTTACTGATGACTCAGACCTAGAGGAGGAAAAATTTATTTTCGATCCACAAGATACCCCTGAGGATCTTGATGAAGATTTTGACTTACCCTCAACTTCTTCACTCACTGTTAAAGATTCCTTTGGTCAAGAAATGTTCAATCCCACTGCCATTCGTCACCCTCGCAGCAAAGAGTGGTGGCCTATGCCTCACGTGGGTAAATATTTATCAAAATGGGTAAGAAAACCATTGGACAGAGATGCACGCAATTTATTGCGTAATGAGTGCCCTCGCCCCTCTTCGGAGGACAAGATTTGCAATACACCGAACCTTGACCCAGAATTGATCACCTTCCTATTTAAATCAGGCAGGGACCCAAGAAAAGGAATTGAAAGATGCCTGAAGCAATGTCAAGATAAACTTCTCGATGTTCTGGGCCCACTTTAAAGAATACTTGATATGACTGAACAAGCCCGATCTAACAATACTCCCTTCGGCATTGAAGTCTTAAGGGGATGGGCTCAACGCGCAATTTGTTTCGTTGGAAATGCTAACGCAAACTTAATCACTGAACGGAGGAAGGCTGTCCGACTTGGAATGAACCCCAAACTCGCGGACCTTTCCGCGAAAGAGGACATGTGCGATGCTAAAAGCTTGTTGTTTGGTGATAACTTTGTAAAATCTCTGGGAAAATACGTTTCCACCTTTAACGCATTCAGTAAGGCGCAATCCAACATGTGCAGAGTTTTTGGTGGAAGACCACTTTTTGAAGGACTGACAGGAGGGGACAACCTGTCAGCCGTGGTTACTTTAAGTCCCAATTTTACCCTCAAGAAGGAAGAGACACTCGTCCTTACAGAGGAACCAGATCGAACTTTTACTCCCAAAGAGGAAGAGGTTCAAGGTCCCGTGGCGGAAGATCTAGGTTCTGTAACCAATCTTTCCAAGGTAAGTGTGAATTCTTCCCTCCCTTTCCAAGTGGCTGGGAGACTCATTTTGCGAACAATTGGCTCAGAATCACTCAAGACCCATGGGTTTTAGAAACCGTAACTGGGTTCAAGATAGATTTTTGGAAAGAACCATCCCAAAAGAACATTCCAAAGGAAATTGTTCTAGACAAGGAAAATTCTAAATTAATAGAAATAGAAATTTCTCAAATGATAGACAAAGGAGCCATTATAATAATCCCACATTCACAAATTTCAAAGAGTTTTTTAAGTACCATTTTCCTCGTCAAAAAGAAGGACAAGGGCTGGCGTCCGGTCATAAATCTCAAATTATTAAACAATTTTCTAATATACAGACATTTCAAGATGGAAGGTATCCATCTTTTGAGGGACATCTTACAAAACAGGGATTGGCTAGTAAAGTTAGACCTGAAGGATGCCTATTTTACCATTCCCATGCACGAGGGATATCGCCAATACCTTCTTTTCACATGGAAAGGAATCCTTTATCAATTCCAATGCCTTCCTTTCGGCCTATCTTCAGCCCCTTGGTGCTTTACCAAGGTCCTACGTCCAGTAGTCGGCTTTCTCCGAGAAAGAGGAATTCGTCTTATAATTTATCTGGACGATATCCTTATCATGTCTCAAGACAAGTTGGAAATTACGAAACATTTAAACACAACCATGAATCTCCTTCAAGATTTGGGATTCATCATAAATATGGAAAAGTCTATTTTGATTCCCTCTCAAAACCTAGAATTCCTGGGTTTCAACGTGAACACCGTTCTTTCCAATTTAACCCTCCCTCACAAGAAGGTTACCAAAATAAAAAAACATGTTTCTCATACTCTTTCCAAAGAATCTATCCGTTTAAAAGATCTGGCCAGGATCTTAGGACTCCTTTCATCATCCATTCAGGCAATATCACCAGGTCCTCTCCATTACAGGGGTCTACAAAGATTAAAGGCATTGGGCCTGAGGAAGGGGCTCTGGTACCAAGACTCCCTTCCTCTCTCATAAGATGCCCGAGAAGATCTTCATTGGTGGTTGAAAAACCTCCAAGCCTGGAACGGGAAAGCTATCTTCGGCAATGTACCAGACTTTACCTTAGAATCAGATGCGAGCAACCAAGGATGGGGTAACTGCTTAAAAGACTTAGAGACAGGTGGGAGGTGGTCTCTGGAAGAAAAATTCCTTCACATAAATTCTTTGGAAATGCTTGCAGCTCTCAATGCAATTATGAGTTTAAAGGAAATTTTTAAAAAACTCAAACATATTAATACGCATAGACAACTTCTCAGCTGTCTCTTATATAAATCGGCTTGGGGCGCCAAATCAAAAATTCTATCAGACCTTGCCAAAAAAATATGGTATTTTTGCTGGGAACACAAGATTACCATAAGAGCAGAATTCATCCCTGGGTCTCAGAATGTGAGAGCAGACGTTTCCTCCACGATGCAAGCGATTGGAAATTGAAGAAGGAGATCTTCTCACAGATTCTAGAGATTTGGGGCCCGATACAATTAGACCTTTTTGCCAGCAGATTGACTCACCAAGAAGCGAGATACTTCAGTTGGAGACCGGACCCATACGCATCAGGAGTGGATGCATTTCTCCAATCTTGGGTAGGGTTCAAAGCCTACGCCTTTCCCCCTTTCTCAATGATCCAGAGACTATTGTGGAAGGTCAAACTCGAGTCTTGTTCAATCATTCTGATAACCCCCTTCTGGAAATCCCAGGTTTGGTTTCCGGGGGTGATGGAATTAGCAGTAGAATTTCCTCTTCTGATTCCCTCATTCCCGGGCCTTCTCAAGGGCCCAGACGGAGAAGAACACCCTTTAGTCTTAGAAGGGAAAATGAACCTTCTTGCTTGGAGGATATCAGGAATTCAGGAAAATATTCTGATCTTTCAAGAGAAGCTAAAAGCCTACTGGAAGATTCATGGGCTCCAGGTACAAGAAAAAGATACAAGGGCATCTGGAGAAAATGGTCTTGTTGGTGCCTGGAGAGGGATTTGGATCCCCTACTTTGCCCTCGTCAACAAATAGCTAACTACCTTGCTCACCTCTTTGATTTGGGTCTTTCCTTTAGAACTATCAACTGCTATAGATCTGCAATTTCTTCAGGTCACGCTCTCCTTAATAACCTTGCCATCGGTAGCAACTCCCTTGTTAAAAGAGTTATGAAGGATATTAGACTAAAAAGACCTCCAAAGGCACGTTACCATTCCCTTTGGGATGTTAATCTTAGTTTTAATCTCTTCCTTTCCTGGCCTGCCAACGAAGCACTCTCCCTTAAAAGGATCTCAATGAAATTGGCTACCCTCCTATGCCTAATTTCCTTTAGAAGGGTTTCTGATATTAGAGCACTAGAAATTTCTAACAGATTTTACTCATCTGAAGGGGTCCATTTTGACATCTGGAAAAGAACGAAAACAATGTCTGAATCTATCTTTTATCCTTATTTCCATGAATGTGAAAAACTATGTGTTGTTAATTGTAGAGCTATTAATTACGATCAACTTCTTTTATCCTATGTTAGACCTTTTAAACCTGTAAGCTCAGCCACCCTTGCCAGGTGGATAAGGATGATTATGCATGAAGCTGGTATTGACCTTTCCAAATTTGGAGCTCACTCTTCAAGGGGTGCGATGGCTAGCAAAGTATTCTGGGCAGGAGGTTCTCTTCCCGAAATACTTAAAGCAGCAGATTGGTCTAACGCAGCTACCTTCTTTAAGTTTTACTTGAGACCAATTGAGCATGTTAACAGTGTGATTCTACATAGCTTTAAACATGCATAATGGTAGCCTCCGGTCTTGTAATGAAATGACGATTCTCCAATTATTATGCAGAGAGAATCTTGATTTCATTAAAGACAAACGGAGGCCAACATTATCCCACCCTCCTCTCCCTGAAGAGGTTTGGGTTCAATTAATTTACATCTTTGATGTATTATCATCTTTTCTGCCTTTAGACTATTACTGTTTGTGGGCGCGCAGGCCGGATAATCAGACGAGGAGGCTGTATATAGTGTGATGTTCGACGTGTTTTATTGGATAAGACAGGATTTAGGCCTCTTAACGACTTTATAGAGCTGTCGGCTTTCTCCTCGGGCTCTTCGGTTTTCCCTGGTCTGTCCTCTGAGTTCTCTTCCTGTTGGTATTCTCCTGGTCCGGCTTCAGGAGTCGCTTTCCTTTGGTTTTCTCCCAGGATGTCGTCGGAAGTCTCGCCCCCTTGGTTTTCTCCCAGAACGAAGGGTATCCCACGGAGGCTCATAGGAGAGAGGAAAATAAGGAGCCGTCAGAGACTTTCATATAGATAAGCCACGGGCTTATTTAACCGTCACCGCACCACCGTGGTTGAGTGTGAAAACCTCTTGTAAAAGGAAAGGGGGGGGGGGAAGTGGTCACAGGTGGGGTATCGGGTACTGGGAAGGGGGTCAGGGTGGGGTGGTTGGTTTGGTTCACTAGATCGACTGGGAGTGCCCGTTAGTCCGACGCCCCCATTGTTCCTCCTCCTCTGCTAACACAGATCCACAACAAAACTACAGGCGGGTGAAGAAAAGGCAAGTGCAAACATAAAGAATAATCCCCTGGATCAGAATTAAGTCCCTCCCTTCACTCTGGTCATGCACCTCCCGCCTCCCGCTACCCGTTCACCCTTGCTCGTGGCTACTCACCGGCCCCGCCGCAACTCTCCGGAGTTGCGGCCGCTCTCCAGCCTCCTCCGGTGGGGACCACCAATCTTCGTACCACTTCTCGTCCTCTTCTGGGTACTCTTTGCCTTCGGTCTTCGTCCCGTCCTTGGCTCCGTCCTCTGTTCCTCCGTCCGCTTCTCTTCCGCTTCTCCACTCCTTCCGCACTCAGTCTGCTTCTCTTCCGGCTTTGCGAGTCCCGGCCCTTTTCACTTCCGGGACCACATTACTTCCGAGGTCAATCCCTCCTTTCTCCACGCCCTCGGTGCCGACGTCATGTTCCTGTGAAAGTAGAGGACAAGGGGGGAATGTTATCCTGTCCGCGATCTTCTTGATGGACCTTTGGGGTCGGGTGGCGGCTCTCACGGGTCCCGTATTCCCGTGTACATGGCGGACCCCCACGGATGAGTGACACTGGGAAACCGGTCCCTTCTCACACTGTTCTTTATTGTACATTTCTTTAATCCTTATACAATTCACTATACAATGTGCCTTTTTATCCTCAGGTAACAATATTAAAGACTAATTGGATTTTTCTGGAGTTTCTTCAAATTGTTCAGCTGTGTCATCGCAGCCCACGAGGAAGATGAGAGCCTACTCAGTCCACTCATCATATTGTCAACGTTCTACTTATTATGATGTACTTACATTCTTTAAAGGGCTGCATGTTTGGGCAGCAAATAAAAGTATTTGCATAATGTTAGCCTCCGTTTGTCTTTAATGAAATCAAGATTCTCTGCATAATAATTGGAGAATCGTCATTCTCCCCAGACTTCCCATAAATAAACCCACTTTGGCTGTATCTGAGGTGACAATTACTAGGGGCATTTCATTTGTTTCAGCAATATCAATTGAGCCTATCAGAAGATGAGTCACCACATTCATCTGTCTACCAGGTAAAATCTTCTTTAGTCTGGATGGACAATTAAAGGGACATAATGCATTTCACAAGAATGTATGCAAACACCTCGTTATCTACATTTAATAATGAATTTGGTCTATTGGAACCTGAGGTTTTGGGGTCCTTATTTTAAGATTAATGCTATCATAGCTTCATTGCACTAGTGGGGACATGTACAGAGCCATGTAGAGTTGAGGCGTACGGTACCTTACGTGCTTTTGCAGCTTGAGACCCTCAGAAGTTGTGCCTTGTGATTGTGGGCACGCAGGAGTAAGCGGAGTCTCGGATGCGCAGGGTGCGTGTCGTGATGCAGGCCAAGGCCTTGGTGAGGAGCGCCTGGTCGTTGTGTGCACGAGGAGACAAGGTGAGACTCGGACACGCAGAGTGCGTGTCGTGGTGCAGGCCAAGGCACTAGTAAGGAGCGCCTGGTTGTTGTGTGCACCGAACAAATAAATGAGTCTCGGACGCGCAGAGCGCGTGTCGTGGTGCAGCCAGGGCATTGGTGAAGAACGCCTGGTCATCGTGGGCACCGGGAGAAGAGGTGAGACTCGAACGTGCAGGGTGCGTGTCGAGGTCCAAGCAGAGGCGTTGGTGAAGAGCGCCAGGTCATCGTGAGCACCAGAGAAGAGGCGAGTCTCGGAAACACAGAGTGCATGTCGAGATGCAACCAGAGGCGCTTGTGAGGAGTGCCTGGGTACTATGTGTACCAAATTCGAATTAAGTCTCCACAGTGCTGAGGGCGGGTCTCGGTAATCACGGAGACCGCCAGAAGGAGGACCAGGTCATTGGGCCCTCAGAATAAAACAGCAGCGGCCCGGACCGGAAGCCCCAGAGGAGCTGATCCACCGGCCCGAGCTCGCAGTACCCATTGACGGAGTTCTGGATCAAGGCCCAAGTCGCTGAAGGAGGAGAGGAGAGTAGAGGCGCACCCCCCCATGTAACATGGGTCACCCCCCGGGGTGAGGTGTAGGCCATGAGGCACACTCTCTCGGCCTCTCGCTTCTGTCAGATGCGCGAGCCTGTGCTTCGGCTCTAGGCCCGTGCTGGCCCAAGGAAGGGCAGTAATGGGGCCGGAGTGAGAAGCGGTACTTTAGTGTCATCATTGATCCATATTGGGGGCACTGTTAACGGAGCACCTAAACTGTCCTATTACACCTTGCATTATTGCTGCCAACGAACTATCGAACTGTCGTATGACGCCCGACCTCATTTGTGCCTGACGAACTACATGCTTGGTGCGCTACGCACTGCGTTATTTTTCCCTTGCAGACTACATGATTGTAACATGGCGCATTGCATTATTTCTTCAGCGCACAGTACCTGATTGTAACGTGGCGCATTGTATTATTTCTTCATTGCACAGTACATGATTGTAGCCTGACGCATTGCTTTGTTTCCTCCTGGTACAGGGCATGCTGGTAGTGATACGCATTGCATTATTCCTTCAATTGCAAAGTACATGACTGTGGCGCTACGTATGGCATTGTTTCTCTGTTGCACAGTACAAGAGAATATCGTTGCGCATTGCAGTATTTCTTTCCTTTTGCAACGTGTGTAATTCTAGCAACACGACTTGCCTAACCTTTTGGAAACGGTTAGAAGTGAGCTTAACTGTTGGTTAGAAGCGGTGGTTGGGATCAGAACCTACCAACCCACCGGAAGGAATACTACCCATTCTTATATGTTGATTTTGTATCGTGTGGTCATATCGTATAACTTCTTATATGAAGATTATACTCATTTTATAAAAACTCGTGTGGTCTATTTGTGGTGACATCATTGGGTTGCAGTGAGTGTGGTTGCACATATTGTACACTCGTGCTTTGGAGATAAGCCTGGCTGCTCGTGCCAAGCTACTAAGGGGGTGAGCAGGGCTATCTCAGACGGTGTCCTTACTTAGCCTAACGTTGAAACGAGGGGTCAGGGACTCCCGCCTCCAGCATTTGGTGGCAGCGGTGAGGGATAAGGATCCCCACTTCCAACACTGTAAAACTAGATTTTGGTTTCTCTTAGGGTGTAACCCATTCAAATTCCAAGTTACCAACTTAATCAGTTTTTCCATAGCTGCCCTATGCCCGTAACTTCCACAGCAATCACAGCTCTCTCAGATTTAACTTTATTCTTAACTGGGTGCATGCTAGCAAAATGTATCTATTCTTCCCTCTGTGTATGATGAGGGCTCTGTTTTTTGTCTTTTCTCTCATATGCTCCTACCCAGTGATCCTCTACCTTAGAAAACCCCCCTCCACACTTCACAGCAATGCAATCATCTCACTTCAGAGCATACGAATCAGATTGACTTTATTATTCAAAACTTTATTTAAGTGTTATATTTTCTCCCTCCTCTCCCCTTCCTTGCAGTTTCTCCATCTCATTTCCTCTTATAATGCGGTCTTCATTATCTCATTATTCATCCACCTCTTCTCCGTGTCTGAAATAAAATAACTCATTTCTCCACATAGTTCTTAGAGCGCTCAGGAATTTCATGTGGGATATTGCCCCTAGTTTCTTTGGCTTATCCATTCTTTTCCTCAGTTGCCACTGTCATTACGCAGTCATCCTACCAAAGTCAGATCTTATTACAAAGGATAACTTTTTATTTGGCAACACTTTTGCCTTCATTGTATTACTTAAAATCCTCTTTTTGAGACGATAAGTAAAAGAAATGGACCAGTATTTTCCTGGGGCTTTTGCAGTTTGGATTAAGTTTAGAAGGTTTCCTACGTACTCACCATCAGGTCACTCTAAACAGGTTCTGGGGCAGCTACCGCTTCCACTGGGTTTGGAGCCAGCTTGATAAGGAAGACAAAAGGGAGGCAGGCCCAGGTTTGAGCTAGACCTGCTAATGAGAGGATAGACATCCTTTGAAGATCAGGAAGCACTGGACACAGCCCAAGGCCATCCTGCTCAAGGAAGAAAGACACCTACCCACGCCCAAAGCCCTTTCTCTACTGTCCACATCTCACTCCAGGAGAAACCTCAGGAGTCAACTGACAAATGCACACTGGCAGAAAAGCCTTTTGGAGTTGGGTGGGGAAAGATGAGTTTCTGAAAGTGTCTGTTCCTTAATATAAAATCTGACTTTACCATTAGGTTAGATTTGACATTATTATTAAAATGAGTCATTGAACCATTTTTCTAGCTATGCTATTCTCAGAGTGGATTTAGCACTTATTATATGGAATAGTGTAATAGTGGTAGGCTACAGGATAGCCAGCATTGCCACAGTGAAAAATCACTGAGGTTTTTTCACTGCTAGGACTACATTAAACATACATGCCATACTTTTGAAAATATTGTGCACCCTGCCCTATGGGCAGTTAAGGCCGACATCAAGAGTGATTTGTAAAAAAATTAAAAGGTAAGGTGGGGTGTTGTGCATTCTCTTTCTTCTTCAAAAAACTATGCTGGTTTGGCTGAATGTTTCAGAGGTTTGCTCAAAAAGAATGCTGATTTTGTTTGGACTTCTATTTGTCAGGAGCATTTTCAGATAATCAAAGATAGCATTTTGTCTGCTCCTGCACTTCAGGCTTATGTTGAAGGTCGCAATACCTATATCACTGTTGATACCAGTTCGTACAGCATGGGTGCTGTTCTGTCTCAAATGGTGGATCCCAAAGAAGTTACAATTGGTTTTGCTTCAAGAAGGATGAAAGATGTTGAACTTAGATATTCTGTTATCGAAAAAGAGATGCTTGCTTGTGTTTGGGGGATTGAGAAGTTCAAATCCTACTTATGGGGAAGGAAGTTCTTTTTAAGAACTGATCACAAGCAGTTGGTGGACATACTATCGGGCAACAAAATCAAGAATTGCACTGCCAGGTTGTCTCGTTTGTCCACCAAATTGCTCGAGTTCAATTTCTCTGTATTCCATATTGCTGGAGGTAAGAATTTTAAAGCAGTTTTCTTGTCTAGACTTCCTGTGGATGATCATGATGAACAGTCCAAAGTACTGGAGGAAGTTGAAGAGTGCATTATTGCCAGTGTGGAGGACACTGTGATCTGTGCCAACATGAGTGAGTAGTCGGATGCATTAAAATCTGATGTCGTACTGACACAGGTCATGAAATTGATTGTTACAGGATGGCCCAAAGAAAAATCCATTGATGTGAATTTACAGCTATATTGCAAAATAGCCAATGAACTTTCAATTGAGAATAATTTACTGGTCAGGGGTGGGAGGTTAATTCCTCCAAAATGTTGTAGATTCAAAATTCTTGAAACTGCTCATTTGGGTCATTTAGGTATGACTGCCACTAAGCGAAATATTCACAATGTTTTTGGTGGCCCAGCATTGATCGAGAAGTAGAGGTTTTAGTCAGAGAATGTGTACAATGTTCTTATAGTGATAAACTTCCCACTACTGTTTCCCCTGTGCCTAGTCCTGTTTCATGCCCGGAGAAAGTGTGGCAAAGAGTAGCCATTCATTTTCTTGGGCCTTTTCATGTGTTACCTAATAATATGAAATATTTTATTGTTTTGTTGGATCATCTCTCCAGATGGGTGGAAGTTAGGGGTGTGACTGAGCCTAATACTAAATCAGTTATTTGTTTTCTGCAAGATGTTTTTAGTAGAGAAGGTACACCTGAGGAATTGTTATCAGATAATGGTGTTCAATTTACCTCAACCAGCATGCAGGAATTTTTAGCTGAAAAGGGTGTGAAACATTTGCGTACCCCGCTCTGTCATCCTGAGACCAATGGAAAAGTTGAAAGATTCAACCGTGTTCTGGTTGAGTGCATCCAGAGTGCTGTTAAGTCCAGAATGGATTGTGAAACTGCGGTAAGAGATGTTGTTTGGGCGTATAGGACCACACCTCATTCAATTTCTGGTTCTGTTCTATTTGAGTTGATAAGAGGCAGGAAAGTAAGTTCTACTTTGAATCCTTTTTGGAAAAACAAATTTTTGGGTGATAGTTGCAATGTCTTAGAAGAGTCTTGTAGAGCGAAGTCTGCGAGCGATTTATTTAATCGCAAAAGATGTGAAAAAATTTCTGATCACTGTAAAGAAGAAGAATTGTGACTTTTTCTGTTGGTGCATGACAAAGAACCTCTGTTGTCGCAAAAAGGATCTTCAAAATACAGGGATCCTGTTTGTATTGATGAGATTAAAGGCCATGCGGTGAGATTGAGTAATGGACAGTGGTGGGATAAGTCTCATTTGGCCAAATCCACTAGTCATTTTTCTACCAATACAAAAAAAGTACACAGTGTGTATCTGCCAATAGTTCGGCGGAGTGTCAGAACAAAAAGTTACCCAAGAAATTTCATGATTTTAGCACTATGTAGTATAATATATATATATTTTCTTTTTATAGAAGAGGAGATATATGGTGTTGTGCATTCTCTTTCTTCTTCACTTAATTTATATTTCTTATTGTTCCCTCTATTACATGTTTGAGGTTAGAACCTAGTCTTTCATTGGTTTTATGACCTATGTCATAGTAGTTCTATCTCTGTTTGTATTTGTTATGTATGACAGTTGCTGATGATATCTGTGACTGTGTTACTTTGTGCTCAATAAACTTCAAGAGAAGACTTCTCATTTGTCCTTGTCCAATCTTTAGATAAGGTCTAGGCTCATCAAAAAGGTCGAAATGGAAGTTTTAAAACTGCACCACCAGGCTGCAGACATTTTTACGTAGAAGTGCCAAAATAAGTGCTGCAGTCAACTAGTGACATTTAATTTACAAGTTCTGGGGTTACAGAGTACCATGTGCTAGGGGCTTATAGATAAGATAAATGTGCTAATAAGGGATTTAGTGAATTCAGCATGGTTTAGGTGTCAGAGCAAAGACTCTGGGGCCTGGGTCCCAATGTGCAGAGTCAACAACAAACATTATCAGTCCAAAACAATGGGGGTAAGCATGCAACAAGAGGTATTTTCTTACACTCCTGACATGTTACTCTTTGTGGATTGCTTGAATTACTAAATGACTGTCTGCTAAAGGTATATTTTTGTATATAATAAACTAGAAATGGGGTTTATTATAATTCAGCACTTTTTTCCATAATTAACACAATGCATGAGATAATTAGAATAAGGTTAAGACATCAACACTAATCAGAAAAAACATATTGATGCTTTGAAATAAAATAACTTTGTATGTGGGAGGACAGGTGACTGATTAGCTCCACTTGACAGAGTTCAAGGGCCTCAGCAAAATGTTGAAGAAATTTTATGTGAAGCTACCAGAACCCTGGAAGACATGCTTTTCTATCACAATCCCATTTGGAGGATTTAATGAAAACATATTCAGGCATGTTATCTTTCAAAAACTTGTGGACGTACGGCATGCTATTAGATATATTATCAACATGGGCATTTGTGAAGCATTTAAGTAGGATCTTCAAGGTCTTCATCTTGGTTACCAATTTGTTTTCTTTATACCTCACTAACACATTCCCTTCCACTCCCCAGTGACATAGCAAGGGAGGCTGGGGGGAGGAGGCGGTACGTGTTTTTAGGGGCGGCGGAATCCCCTGCTCTTACCTGTGGCCGTAGCGGGTGGCAAATTTCCTGACCTCCACGGGCGGCAAAAGGTCTAGCTACGCCATGGACACTCCCTCCACTTCCTTATCCTTCTACCTGCAAGGATTATGTTGCTTGGCATTTTGCAATCTTTTCCTAAAACACACACCCTACCTAGTTGATACCTGTGCACAAACTAGTTGCTCCATTCAGAACCGTGTTCTGCTTGTTTTTCTTTGATCTTTTGGATAATGGTGAATTTGCCTCTGCTTTATTGCAATTTTGTGTACAGCCTGTGTGTACAAAATTTAGAAAACAAAGAGATTAAAATAAGGATTTTCAATGACAGGCTTGATCAAATATTCTTTGTTGTATTTGTTTACAAACCTGATGTTGCTGGCGCTTTGCTTTTCATCTTTCCTAGAGTTTCATACCAGAGCGAATTAGGGGCATATGTATCAACCGATTTTGTATTCACAAATGCTGCGAATCGCAAAAAAACAGCGTTTGCGAATACAAAATCGCAAAAGGAGATGTATGAGGCATTTCAGCCTCTCAATCTTAAGGAATTGCTAAATTTGCGATTTCTTAAGTTTGCGTAAGCATTTAAGAAATCGCAAATTGCGATTTCTTAAATGCAATGTAACACGCACCCAAGTTGTGCGATTTCTCCTTAAGAAATCGCAAATTACCACCAACTTCAAGTTGGTGGTAAATTGCGATTTCTTTTAAATATGCACTTTTTTGCATATTTCAAAGTGCCATGTGGTGCACATACATGCCCTTAGGGCATGTATGTGCGCCATATGTGCACAGATGCTGATTTCAGGGGTGCATCAGGGTGTCATCATGACACCCTTGCACCTTTGAAATTATTCTCAATTTGCGATTAGCAAATAGCGAATCGCAAATTGAGAAGGACTTCCCATTCATTGCTATGGGCCTCCTGGCCCATAGGAATGAATGGGAAGGTATTCCTTAATTGCGATTTCGCAATTTGCTAATCGCAATTAAGGAATTTTAAGAAATCGAAAAAGTTTTGCAAATTTTTAAATACATCCCGTTTTGCAATTCTCAAATAGCGATTCTCTAAAAATCGCTATTTGAGATTCGCAAATGGAGATGTTGATACATATGCCCCTTAATCACCTGTTGCTTTTCTGGCTCTTCCAGTTTATCAGACTCAAGTTACCTCTAAGCTGTTGATCAGCATGTAGCTGCAGGTACGTCTAGGAACCCTTTAGTCTCCTTCTACGTCAACAGTGCCGAAGGTGCCCAAGGGTATGTTTGGCACAGACGGTGAAGACGGATATGAATGTGAGAGGACACACTAGAGTGTTCATTGAGTTGTAGTCACACAGCTGACCTCATCAAGACGCTGTCTTTGGTATTGTGCAGCCTTTCGTGATCATCAGCTCTTTTATTCTAAACAGAACACAAGACCAATATTACTTGCTGGTCTTACACCAATTTTAATTGAATACAATTTTTTTCTTTTACATGAATTTCAAATGAATGTTAACACTGTCCAGAAATTGAAAAAATACCCAAGAATCACTAGCAACTGGTGCACTCTTGTAAATGCTCAACATTTCAATGGTTCAGCGTTTTTACCCGGCTATAGCCAAGGGATTCGTAATGAGACTGTGCCAGTTCTGGTGTTAAAGCTACACCTCTTCAAGCTCTGAACAGAATCAATTGGTCATTCAGGATTTTTACATAACTCTGCTAAGGCCAACAATACAGCTGTTACAGTACAACTGCAAGAGGCAGTTCCAGAATCAAACAGTAGTTTCACAATCCAACCAAATAAATCTAACTCTCCCTAGCTAACTGCAGAACTGAACCTCTGAAGACCATGTTGGAAGAAGACGAACAGTTTCAAGGACACAAGGAAATTCTTTGAAGTGGCACTGCAGAAAAAGTTCCAAGATGCATGCACCACATGCAGAAAACTTCAGTGAAGATGATCACAGCTGGTCTCAGGTAGAGGACCGGCAAAACATCTGAAGAGCAGCACCCAAGCAGGCGAATACAGATGAGGAGTAGAGCACAACCAGGCTTTTATAGACCGAGGGATCTAGAATCCTGCTGTATATCCTTGACTCCTGCTGCAGCCTCCCTCTCACATGGGGCATCCTGTCTTGACTTTTGGGGTGCTTATATAAGGACAGGATTGGCAGTGCTTGTGCTGGAAGGAGTCACAAGGGGGCAGCAAAATTAGAAGCCGCAACCCTGGGCTGCATTACTTCTGTCACACCAGCATTAGTAGGTATTTATAGAGTGCAACTTTCACCGGGGAAGGGTATCTTGGTAATATATACAATTAATGTTCCTGGTAACTATGAGTTAAAAAGAAAGGTTTTTTAAAGTCATTCTATATTTAGGGAAAGAAGCAAGACATTGCAGGTGAAATGCAAAAGCATTCAAACAACTTGCTTCAGCAATCAATAATACTCTATCCCCATATCTGATGGGGCGTGATTTGAGGATAGCTAATAAAAACTACTGTGACGATCTTCGCTCTGGAGCTATGCCAGGAGAAGGTTTGTGATAACAGTGGGAGAAAGTCCAAATATGGCTTTATGTACTATAGTCACAAATTTGAAAATTACTCCGCACTGGACTTGTAGTCAAGGAAAAGATTCCCTTGTGTTGGAGACAGAGTTAAACCTTTTGAGGCAGCAATTGATCTGAGTTGCCGCATTCTGTATCAGCTGTAGATGTTACATCTGTTTTTGAGGAGCTGCAACGCCATGATCCACCTAAGACTGATTAATTCAGTTGACTCCTAGAAATTTAAAATTTGAGCCAAGAAAGATGAGTCTGGTGTAGCATCTTCAAATTATATAAATAGGTTTTTGATATAGATGCTCCATGAGGATCTAAAGACAATTTGCAGTCTATAGGAATCCAGTGATTGCGGATGTTAGTGGCTGGTATGGGCGAATACCTCTACAAGGAGGCCAACCAACTTCTTGTCATAATACTTTCATGAGGTTGAGCAGAAGCTCCATCTTCTCTGAATTCAATTTCACATACGTTTTTGCCATCTACTTTATGATGGACAAATTATCTGCTAGAAGAAAACATAGCCTGAGGTAGAGCATATTTTATTATTTTTCTAGGATGATACAGCAAAAATGTATTGTACATCATCAGCATACAGAACGACTTTTGAGCTGAGTTAGAGTAACAACATTGCCAAAGGCCGCATGTAAATATTGAGCAGTATTTGCAACAAAACGGAACCTTGTGGCACACCAAACCCCATGTTTTTAAAGGAAGAAGTGAAGGGGGAGAAAAGATTGAGTCCTATCCAGTAGACAGGGCCAAGTCCTTAATTCCCAGTTCAGTGAGCCTGTCATGTAGGATATTATGGTCAATGTTATTGAAGGACGCTGAGAGGTCCAGGATTATTAAGGCTCCTGGATCCCAGCATCCATTATGCATAAACCATCCAGGGCTGCAGTGACGATGATGTCAGTGCTATGACCTGGGCAAAATCCTGCTTGTTGACAATCCAACAGAGAGAGTTGGTTTCTATACATCTCGCTGCTGGGAACAAACAATTTTCACAAGGATCTTTGGCAGAAAGGGTAGAAGAGAAATAGGCCTAAAATTGAAGGGGCTAGTCGATTCATTGTTGGCTTCTTCAGCAATGGCCGCATGATGGCTTCTTTCCAGCATGGAGCCACTGCGCCCTTTATGCAGCTGTAGTGTAGGAGACGCACTCTACATTTATCCAATGAGGTAGGACTTACTAGTTAGCCAGTAGAAAGTACTTCACATGGGTAGAGGTGTTGCACAAAACAGTGACCTCTTTTTGGATAAATACACAGAGCAGGATTGATTCTGGCACAATGCTCATTTCACAGAAATAAAATCTCAAAAGGAAGTACTTGAACATATAAACAAAGCAGGTGCCCGAGTTGAAGCTCCACTTCTGTAAAGTACTGATCATCCTAACTTCCTGCGCATGGCTAAGGCAAAGCAAGTGCGTTTTCTTTGCATTTCCACTGTGATAAGTTATCTGTAATCCGTAATGGAGGTGTTTGCATCGTTGCTTTTTCTAATTGCAATATCTCCTGTAGTGACTGTGACGAGGGGGTTCTTTCTTGCCATCTGCTGCTGAGAGTAGAATCATGGTTCTCCCATTTGAATGCCTTAAGTAAGTACCACTCACAGACACACAGGCACTCACACACCCACACACAAACCCACTCAGCCCCTCGGATGCCCACTCACAGACACATAGAGCCACTCAGACCCACACAGGTACTCACAACCACTCACACCCCCACACAGGCACTCACACACCCAATCAGGCACTCACAAACCCACTCATATACCAACTCACGCACTTATAGACCCATTCACAGACCCACTCACAGACCCACATAGGCACTCACACACCCACTCTCAAAGTTTACAGGTTAGTTGGAAAATGCAATTTAAAAAACTATGGAAATTCAGCAAAAAAACAAAGGTTAAAGGGTCTTTATAGATCGGCTCAGATTTCACTCATAAAAAACCTGTGAAATTCAACAGTTATAGTCACCGGAGCAAACTATAACTTACGCACCAGCAATGAACTGCTTATGACCTCACATATTACATCAATCATTACAAGGTCAGTGACATCACGGATGACATCTCAAATGACATCACTGATGACATCATGCACATATCCACTTATTCACATCCTTTTACAACTTCTCATACACCCACACCCACCCTCACATACCCATGCACAAACCAATACAAATACTCATACACCCACTCACTCATCCATGGAGCCACTCAGACTACCACTCATTTTACAGAACCGGCAGAACTTACCTGATGCCCTGACGCTCTGATCAACTTTTGGCACCTCTCCTGGGTCGGTGACGCTGTGGTCTCCCCCGCCGCCTTCACCTTGCTGGCCGCTGTGGGGTGGGGGGACTACAGCCCCCAGAGTCCTTGGCGGCACTTCCTGGTCCCGCCTACCCGCGCGCCCGGAGGCGCTTAAATTCAAGAGGCTCCCTCGGTGGAGCGGGGGCATTTTACAGAACTGGCAGAACTTACCTGACGCCCTGACGTTCTGATCAACTTTTGGCACCTCTCCTGGGTCGGTGACGCTGTGGTCTCCCCCGCCGCCTTCACCTTGCTGGCCGCTGTGGGGGGGGACTACAGCCCCCAGAGTCCTTGGCGGCACTTCCTGGTCCCGCCTGTCCGCGCGCCCGGAGGCGCTTAAATTCAAGAGGCTCCCTCCGCGTCGCGGGACGCGCGCGGGCAGCGCCGGGCTAAGCCCGGGCAAAGGGTGGGCCGTTGTGTGGCCGTTAGGAGGCCGGGTTGGGCCACCCCCCTTGATTGTATGGAAGACGCTTTTATCGCAAGTAAAATCGTTTTAATGGACCTTGTCAGTCACGAGCTATTACTGATTGTACAACGAGACTGCTAATATATAGGCCATATCTCGTAGTGTAGTAGTCACTGTCACTCATAAGATAGCAAATTTATTGCAATATTCATTTTCTTTGCACTAGTTGTTAACTTGCCTCTTTAGTGATCCTCCTGTTTTGTTGACTATAATTGTAATTATCTATTAATACGACTTGTGTTCTGTTATGGCAAAAGCTAAAATCACAATGGATAATTACTTGGTTAAAAGGGTTAATATGATCAACAGTGAAAGACGGAAATCGTTAGGGAAGGAGCCCTTTGCAGATAATATAGAGTTATCCATAGATGGTAGTGCTCACACTCTTGCCATAGTGGATCCTTCAACTGAAGCTCCCTTATTGGAAAATTCGATTCATCCTATTGTGGATAAGGACGTTGACACCTTAAGCCAAGGTTTATTGGAGTCCCCAAGAGAATCTGAATCTCTCCCATCTCCCCCGAAAAGAGCGGTTAGGAAATGCAGAAAGCCCCAACCTAAGAAGGGAAGTGTGCATCATAAGTCGCTGCCAGACCAACTTCAGAGAAACACTGTGGCTCATGCTAAAATACAGACCCTTAACGAGGTCGAGAATTCTGTTCTCTCGGGGGTCATAGCCAAAATTTTTGAGGAAGAACTAGCGCTTATGATTAAGCCTCTTGTAGAAAAAATTGAAATCTTGTCAACTGAGGTATTGAGGCTGGGTGGTCTCTTAGATGAAATGAAACAGCCTATTATTTTGTCTAAGGCACCAATACAACCCGTTCATACTGTCCCGCTACCTACATCGGAGGGTGGGATCCCTATTGGTTCTATGAGATCATTACCACCAGTTGTCAGTGGTATTCGAACCAATACAGATCCACCTAGTAGTAAGGGGCCTAGAGCTATAGTACAAAAATTACACTGTGTCAATCTTCCACCAGCTTGTGAACCTTACGTGGTTGTCTTATCTTTTTTTTTTTTTTTTTTTTTTTTTTTTGAAACCGTTTATTGCAATCTCAAGTATATACAAGTATGGGCCTACAACCTTCCGGCCGGCCGCTAGAGTGACAGGAGCACCTGACAAACGTACAAAAAGGCACTTGGCGTTGCAGAGAAGTAAATCAGGAGGTATCAACGACGTGGGCCACATGACTCTAAGCCCACAATACGGTTTCATTTTATACAAACACAACAACACAAAAAAAACACACCCGCAAGGCAACCCGCAATCGAAAGTAGCCACACGTGCTCCTCAAATGAGGGACCCCGACCATCCACAGGAATCTAAAGAGGGGGAAGGGAAACAAATCCAGGACTGGGGGAACTCTGTGCCCGGGGCTGGGGGAGGGGGTCAACTAGGGGGACGGAGCCGGTGAGGCAGCAGGCAGCAGTGGTGGCTCGCAGATACCCCCGCGGTAGGCGTTCCAGGGGCCCCATACTTTCACCCACGCCCCAGGCTTACCCCTTGCCACATACACCACCTTTTCTCGGAACATGCACCAATCCATGTGTTCTTTCCAGGCCGACACCGCCGGGGGCCGCTGGGACCCCCACAGTTGAGCGATGTCACGCTTAGCTATCATGTATCCCAGAGTCACCCATCGCGTCTGCGGAACCGAATAATCAGTTGGTTCCCACACATTCAGCAAACATCTCCTCGCTTCAGGCAACAGCGCGACATGCGTAACCAGTCGCAGGACCTCATGCACACCACGCCAGAATCGCTCCACCTTCGGGCATTCCCACAAAATATGCAAAAAAGTCGCCAAAGCACCACACCCACGCTTACACAACCCATCCTCAGCATAGCCCATACGCAGAAGCCTTGGCCCCGTCATGTAAACCCGGTGGAGTATCTTAAGCTGGACGAAGCGAAGGCGAGCCGGTATGGCCACCTCCTTCGGAGAGGCCACCGCGGAAATCCAGTCTTCGTCGTCCAACTCCAGCCCGTCGGCAACCCAAGCCTCACGGAGGCCAGTCAGCAGGCCCGAGCGGTCATTAATCAATTTTTTGTAAATAAGGGAGATCGTGCTGTCCGGAACGTGGCCATCCAGCACTCTAGAAGACTCCGGGATGGAGGCGACGTCTGGGAAGACGGAGCCCAGCGCGTGACGGACCTGCAAGTACCGAAAGTATTCACTGCCCTGCAGCTGAAACTCCGTCTGCAGCGTCTCGAACGTTTTAAATCCCCCTCTCGTCCAGAGGTCCCCCACTTTACTGATGCCGATCGTGTCCCACTTCTCGAAGCCGTTCGAGGTCCACAGGGAGCCCAACCGCTGAGGCGCATACAACGGCGACGCCCGGGTCAAACGGTCCTTCCACCCCATAGCTGCATTGGCCGCGTGCCACACCCGCACCATGACACGCGTGGGCCCCATCAAGCGGGGATCGGGCGCGCCAGAGTAGAGCGCTCGATTGTAGTCGCCACCGGGCAGGAGCATCTTGTCCATTTCAAATGCCGGGTTTAAGGCGGGCCCATAGAGGCCGTGATTAATTGCAGCTAGCTGGGAGGCCCAGTAATACCGCTTAATGTCCGGGAGGGCGATCCCCCCCGTCGTACCACGGGAGCGTCAACTTCGCCAGGGCTATACGCGGCCTCCCGTCCCAGAACAGGCGGCGCTGTAGACTCTCCACCTCACGGAAGTAGCGCACCGGGACTAAGTCCATAGTGTTCTGGAGAGCGTACAGGAAGCGCGGCAACGACATCATCTTAAACAATGCCGCCCGGCCGAGCGGCGAAAGCGGCAGGCGCCGCCAGCGCGCGACGTCCTCCTTCAAGCGCTGGAGGGGGGGAAGCAAATTCCGCTCGTAGCGGGCCTCCGGGTCCAGCGTGATATAGACACCCAGGTACCGAAACCCCTGCGAGGCAATCTGGATCGGACAGCCCCGCGGGAGGACGGGAGCCTCCCCGGAAAGCACATAGACACAGGATTTAGCCCAGTTGATGACGAGGCCTGAAGGTTGTCTTATCTAATGTTCCTCCACTTGACCCAGTAATCTCTAATTCCCAATATGAAACGCAAGATTCACTTAAGAGGAAATCAGTTGCTTGGTTAAACAAAAACTGTGGCTTTCCTACTAATTTTTCAGATCAAATATTGTCCACTAGACGAGTTTTCTGGTTAGGTAATACAAGGAAAACATGTAGGGGGATTGTGTTATAATAAATTTTAGACACCCCCAACATGTTGCAATCACCCTACTAAGGGCAGCTTCTCTTGCATTAGGAGAGAATACTGTGCGTGTACACTCTTTGGGCTACTTCTATAGACATCTAGATAGACCAATACAATCTACGAATAGGGAAAGACTTACTCGTACTAATAATCCATTAAATTTCGAAATCCCTACGGAGAATAGATATACAGTACTGAGTGAACTAGATGAAAACGATTGACTCACAAAATTTGATAAAAACATAACCTTAGTCCCATTATTGGTTACTCACCCGAAGGGGACTCCTAAAAGTAGCAAAACCCTCGGTTCGGAAATCATGGTAGCACCGAGGTCTCTAACTATGCCATCAGATGAGCAGCCATATTCAGCTGGGATTTTCAGAGATTGGCGGGGAGAGCAAGATGAAGCTGGTTCAGACATGGCTCTGAAGTCAAATGCAGCACGGCTAGAGACACTAGGTAATAATATTGATGATTATAAAGTGGAAATAGGCAATTCTCCAGTCTCACTTGTGGATGATACTGCTAGTGATGTCATTAGATTAAGGGAATCTCCTCCATGTGTAACTGTTAATTCTAATATTAGACTACTATCCTGGAATATCGCTGGCCTCTCCAGGAACTTGAAGGACGTGGTATTGTGTTCATTTATTGAAAAACATGATATTATCGTCCTTCAAGAAACCTGGATGGTAGAAACCCCCCATAGAGTAGGATATAAAACCTTCAGCTCTAAAGCAACACCATCAAATAGAGGAAGGGCATCGGGGGGGTTGGTCATCTGGGTTAAAGTCACCTTGGAAATAGAGGTCAGCCAGCTATCTATCCCCTGTCCTGACCTGTTAGGTCTAAAAATCGTGACCAGTAAGAAAGGAGTCATCTATCTAATAAACATTTATAATAGACCATACCCATCTAACAGGGAATCAAAGGTGATAGAAATTTTGGATTCCACTCTAGAAGGCTTAGGAGATAATGCTCAGCTTTTAATCTGTGGTGATTTCAATTGCAAATATGAACCTATTCAGGGTTTAGAAAGATTGTTTGACGAACAAGATGTTGCTAACGATATCATGCCCCTGGAGGCTTTAAGTTCTGTTAAAAGCTCAATAGCTGCCACACAGATTCTACAGATGACTGTGTCACATGATTTAAAATCATGTAACGGTCGCTTCCCTTCAGATAGTCCATCAGCTCCAACTTATTTTAAGGGAAGTCTTAGGTCACATATTGATTTTGTAATGGCCTCTCGAAACTTATGGAGATCAATAATTGATTTCAAGATTGACTCCAGAACAGAGAGTGATCACTTTCCTCTCCAATTATGGTTAGATCCTGCTCTCTTTCTACTTAGACTACCTGTAGAATGCCCATTAAACTCTCCGGTTGGAGAGCTACAGATATCTAATAATAGGCGCGCTATAAAATGGTCTTACATTTTGGGTAAAAAAGAAGCATTGTCCAACATTTCTAATAAATTCAATGAAATCATTGGGACACCCCAGATGCCTTTATTAGGCACTCAGGGAGTCCTTGAATTACATCATAAGTTGGTCGACGCTTTATCCCCCCTTTTGAGTAAAGTTTATAAAAAAGAAGGGAATAAAAATATGGATCATTTAGAGTTAGAAAACCAGTGGTATAACCAAGATTGTAGGGTTGCAAAATCACGGCTGATCCTTGCAGTAAAAAGTGGGAGCCAAAGTGATATAAAAAATGCAAGACTGGCCTATAAAAATACTATGAATCAAGCCAAAAAAGCATGGGATGCTGACCTATGAGACGCCTTACTGAGTGCAGCTAAGTTACATGATCAAAGTACGTTCTGGAATCTAATTGCCAAGGGAAATAAGAAAGGTAGATCCCCCAAGGACATTTTTTTGGATGAATCGACTTGGTGTGATCACTTCTCCAAACTCTATTCTATTAGTAAGGATGATTTGTCCCCTGACAATGTAGACATTAATTTTGCTAATAGTACTATTCCATTACATTTTAGCCTAGAAGAAACAAACCAGGCATTATTAGCTGTTAAAATAGGTAAAGCCCCCGGTCCTGATAAAATCCCTGGTGATCTACTGAAACATGACGTGAAAGTGTGGGGACCATACATTAACTTTTTAAGCAATTCAATTGTGGCCGGTACACCAATCCCAGAATCATGGAAAGGGGCAGAAATCATAACAATCTTTAAAAAAGGTGACCGCCATGATCCTAGCAATTACCGCCCTATTAGTTTAATAGATATTTTACAAAAAATCTTTGCCAGACATATTTTAAACAGGATTTTAGATTGGATTGAGGAGACAAAGATACTGACCAAATACCAAGCAGGTTTTAGATCAAAAATCAGCACAGTTGATCAGGTGTTTAGATTTATGTGCATTTGCTGGAAATATATAAATATTAGGAGGGGTCGTCTCTACGTGGCGTTTATGGATTTAAGGGCCGCCTTTGACCTCGTTCCCCGTAAGTTGTTGTGGCCTACATTAAAGAAGTTAACTGTTCCAGGTGAGCTACTCAATGAACTTATTAGACTACATACAGGGAACTATGCTAAAATCAGATGGGGAAAGGCTGGTGAATTATCCAAAGCGATCCCTATAGATCGAGGTGTGCGCCAAGGTTGCGTATTAGCACCCACATTGTTCTCATTGTATGTTAATGATATTCCATCATACCTGAGGAATTGCGTCCATGACTCCCCGAAATTAGACGGCGAAATAATCACTTACTTACTTTTTGCCGACGATACTATCCTTATTTCCCAGACTCCGAGAGGTTTGCAAAATTTGGTTAATTCCTTCCAAAACTATTGCGTGGAAAAGGGGTTAGAAATAAACCCAATGAAAACCAAATACATGGTCATAAACCCAATAAAAACCCCTAGGAAAAACTTGTTTTTAGAGAATCGTACACTGGAACAGGTAGAAAGTTTTCATTATCTGGGTTTGATGTTGGATAATAAATTGACCTGGCGAGGTCAGCTGAATAAAAGTTTATTATCCCTCAAACAAAACTCAATCCCTATCTTAAAGGTGCATGGAGCAAGTTATTCCAAAGCTATTTCTCCAGCACTGGAGGTTTTTAAAGCTAAGGCTCAATCAGCAGCTCTCTACGGTGCCGAGATATGGGGTTATTGCAATACCAACAAATTCGGGATTATTGAAAACAATTTTGTGCGTAGTCTACTTAAAATACCGACTCGTACTCCCGTTGTTCCCCTATTTTTGGACATCAATCTTAAAAGAACAAAGCACTTAGCTTCATTAAGACCACTGTTGTATTGGACCAGGGTATGGTCAACCCCTGAGCTGAGGGACTACAAGTCTGGTCTGATTGAACTAATTAAATTGGATGAGCATCTGAAAACCCCATGGCTGAAGTATATATGTACGTGGTTTAAGAGACTAGGGCTTTTACATTTTTGGGAGGAGCCCCACAATTTGACCCAGTTTTCCAAAAGACTTCTTAAGGATACATTTTGGTCTTATGTTATTGGTGAATTAATCCTGAGATCTACTATTGGCATATTGTCTCAGAATTTCCTAAATATAAAAGATTCACCTAACTTCGAAGAATTTATGGATGAGATTGCTCCTCCATTAGCAAAATCACTTTATCTAGAATTCAGGTATGGGGTTTTACTGATAAATACCTACACATGTAGGTGGGCTGGGGAAAATGGTTCGGATGCGTGTTTTATGTGTTCTCTTGGGGCTAGGGAAGACCTTGCCCACATACTTTTCTTTTGTCCAGCTTATATGAAACCGAGGATCTGCTGGATTAAACCTCTTTGTAAAAATATGGGGGTCAAGTCATATAAAGTAGCGGAGCGCATACTAAAATATAACACCTCTCAATTGATGGTGTTTGGTATAAGTAGATTTCTATTTAATGTATATATCATTAGGAAACGCTCTGGTCATAAACTATAATAGCAGAGGGATGAAATTATGGATTACCCTTGCTTTACAGTTTTATTCTATCAAGTCTACCTCAGTTTTATAGTATTATTCATTTTAAGAACTCTGGCTTTTAATTAAATTAATTTTCTTATTTATATCTTAATTGGTATTGCTTAATCATGGAGACATAATCACCTTTTGTCTATTGTTTGTAATTATATATTATGGCTTTGTATGTAATTGTTTTGTTTATGTATATTGGCTTTTATGGCTATATAGCCGAAATAAAGTATTGACTGACTGACTGACTACCACTCACTCATACAGGCACTCACGCAACCACTTACTCACCCATAAAGCTACTCATACAACCAGTCACTTAGCCATACAGCCGCTCGCAGTCACACACCCAAACGCTACCCAAACACTCATTTATTCACCTATGCATCCACTCACACACCCACTCACTCACCCATAGTCACTCACACACTCCCTCAAACACCCATACCATTTACATACCCATCCATACAAGCACTCACACATCCTCTCACTCACCAATTTATCCATTCACACAGACACTTACTTTACAATACAGCCAATCACACACTAACTCACTTAACCAAACTGCTACTCAAAGAGCCACTTACTCACCTATACAGCCAATTACAAAGCCAGTCACTCAGTCATACAGCCATTCAGACACCTACTCATTCACCCATGCAGTCACTTCCACACCCACTCACCCACCCAAACAACCACTGACATACCACTCACCAACAGTCACTCACACAGCCACTCACCCACCCACACAGCTACTTACATACCAACGTATACACCCACACAGGTACTCACACACCCACACTGAAACTCAGACACCCACTCACACACAGATGCATGCACTCACACACCCACTAACATGATATATGTTAGAAATAGTATTACTATTTAGTAGTATAGAAAGTATACTATTTTAATTTAAGTAATAACTTTGTATATATGGTTAACACTCAAACTTTTAAAAAACACACACTCACTGGAAGATGTCATTTGAGATGTCATCAATGATGTCACTGATCATGTCACGAGTGATGTTATATGAAGTCATAAGCAGTGCATTGTTGGGGCATTTGTTATAGTTAGCTTAGGTAACTATAACTGCTGAACTTCACTGGTTTTGTGCGAGTGAAATCTGAGCCTAACTATACTGTCCCTGTAACCTTTTTTCTTGGAGAATATATATATATATGAACCACCAGTTTGCCCTGCAATTGAAGACGCATCCACCAGCCAGTAGGTTCAACCTTTTTATTGCTAGAAACAAGATTGCAGCTCCGCTCGTATGTCCATTAGCCTGACGCGTTTCAGAGCATTCGTGCTCTTTCATCAGAGGCAGATTTCAACAGAGCACATCCTTTCTCGCACAAGCTCCAAGTACCTGCGTGCTTAATTAAGTTCAATTAACCTCCGGTGTGTCAATTATAATTATTCAGTTCCCATTGCACGCTGGGATTTGAAGTTTTGTTTCGTATGCAATGTTACCTCCAGTGGTTGTGTGCTTGTTAAAATGATTCTTGGACCAATGACAGCCCTCCAGTGGGCCCCAGAACTAAGAGCTTGTTCCACTTTCAATGCACTGGCTGCGCCGTCGCTGACCCGATGAATTCCGGTCTGACGTTCCCTTCACCTTTTTTCACGGGCGATGCGGTTTCTACGGCTGGACCAGCCGCATATATATATGAACCACCAGTTTGCCCTGCAATTGAAGACGCATCCACCAGCCAGTAGGTTGGGGCATACGTTATAGTTAGCTTAGGTAACTATAACTGCTGAACTTCACTGGTTTTGTGCGAGTGAAATCTGAGCATAACTATACTGTCCCTGTAACCTTTTTTCTTGGAGAATATATATATATATATATATATATATATATATATACACACACATACATACATATACACATACATATATACACATACATACACACAAGCATACACCCTTACCATGCAAAAACACATACCCACCCTAATATTACCCTTTCCCCACCAAAACCCACGCCCACCCTAAAACCTAAAAATACCCTTGAAAACCAAAAAACCCATACCTACCCTAAGCCCTAAAAATACTGTTGCCACCCAAAAACTCATACCCACCCTAAACTCTTAAAATACACTTGCCAACCAAAACTCCATAGCCACCCTAAAAATACCCTTGCCACCCAATTATCCATACTCACTCTAAAAAAAACCTTGCCACCCAAACTCCCATATCCGCCGTAAACCCTAAAATTACCCTTGCCATCCAAAAACCCATACCCACCCTAAACCCTAAAAATCTTGTTGTCACCCAAAAAACCCAAAACTTGCGTGAGCCTACAAATTACCCTAGCCATCCAAAAACCCTTACCCACACTAAGCCCTAAAATACCTTTACCACCTAAAAAACCATATACTCTTACCCAACCTAAACCCTAATTAAGATAGATACATATATATATATTACCTACTGGGGGTCGCCAGTAGGTAGTTATAGTTAGGACTTATTATCCATAGGAAAATCGTAACATTCTATTCCCAATAACTTTGAAGCCGGTTGACGAATCTTCACGAAACTATCAAAACTAATGGCCCGATCCGGTCAGCTCCTATCCTGAAAGTTTGGAGTGTTTCGTCAAGCGGGGGACGAGAAAAAAGGGGGGGTCCCAAAACGCATTTTCCCATGTTATTTCACATAGGAAATTTTAGACACGGGTCCAGCCCGAACTGCTGAACGGAATTACACCAAATTTTGCAAAAAGGTATCCCTTGGTTCAGAAAGTGCCCTTTTTTTTAAATGGTGTAAATCCGTTCAAAAGTCCCTGAAAAATTAAAAAAAATAGTGGTCAAAAAATCATTTTCCCATAGGAAACTTTAGACACGGTTATAGCAAAAACTGCTGAACGAAATTACACCAAATTTGGCAAAAATGTACTTTAAAAAATGGTGTAAATCCGTTCAGCAGTTTGAGAAATTAAGAAATAAAGATAGTGATATCTATGGCCGCGTTGGATCCGCGCACCCTCCCAATCACGAGCTTCATGCTAATTGGCTGTCAACACTCCAAACCAGGAAGTGTTGGCAGCCATCTTATGCCTCGGTAGAAAAAGAATCACAAAAACAAGAAAAGGGGGCAGGGTAGAAACACCCTGACCCCCCAGGGCCTGCTCAGGGGGTCCCACAAGGACCCCCAGGGCCCAAAATAGCATTTTTTTAAAGAAATCGGCGAGATTCGTGCACCCAGCGCAAATTTTGGCCGAAATAAAAAAAAAAAACTAAGTCCGCGCTTCGTTGATATTTAGCCCCTTGGTGGCCCAAATCCCGAGGGCAATCTTTATATTGTAATGGGGGGCCCAGAGGGGCTCCCCAGCCCCGGGGACCGCCACCCCCCTGGGGCTTCTCAAAAATATGTGCGGAGGGGGCTCACAGCCCTGGGGACCGCCACCCCCCGGGGCTTCTAAAATAAATGGGTGGGAGGGCTCAAAGGCCCCCCAAGCCCTGGGGACCGCCACCCCCATGGCTTTTCGAAAATATTTGCGGGGGACTCCCAGCCCCCCCAGCCCCGGGGACCGCCACCCCTGGGGCTTCTAAAATAAATGGGTGGGGGTTGTGTTTTATTTATTTTTTTTAAAACAAACCTGTGTGGGGGGGCTCGAGCCCCCCACATGCCCCGGGGACCGCCACCTCCCCGGGGCACTAAGTATGCAAATTGGGGGGGCCGTTACGGATCCCCCAGCCCGGGGCCCACCACCTCCAGGGGCTTTGCTAATGTTGGGAGGGGGCTGCGCGGCCCCCCTCCTGGAGCCCTGTCATGGCCCTGGAGACTGCCACCCCCCAGGGCTAGCTCCTGCAGTGTCCCGGGGTGCCCACCCCCGGGACACAGGAGTTTGCTATGGGAGGGCTGCTTTGGTTTTTGGAAGAGAGAGCAGGGAATCCACAGGGCGTGTTTGCACACGTCACCTCAGGCCCCGCCCCCTTCATTCACCACTGTGCAAACGCACCCCCTGGCGAGTTGTAAGTTGGGGAATTAATTCCCCTTCAATACTGGGGGTCCCTGGGAGCCAACTAGCCCACCAGGTATCTCCAGTATGCGCCAGGGAGCTGCGTTGCAGAGATGTGTTCAGAGGCCACACCCCTTTTTACACCGCTCTGCAACTCAGCTCTGTGGCGCTTACTGGAGGTACCTAGTGGGCTAGTTGGACCCTAGGGACCCTCAAGATTCAAGGGGACTTAATCTCACCAACTTAAAACAGGCACAGGGCATGTTTGCACACGTCAGGTCAGCCCCCCCCCCCTCCCTTCACCAGTGTGCAAACGCGCCCTGTGGCGCGTTTTAAGAGGTAGTTTTAATCCCCCTGCCCTATTATGTACTAGGGTCTTACAGAGGAGGCCATGGTAATCACAGGGGAACCCCCAACGCATAGTGTTCCCTAGTGTATGTAGGTGTTTTAACTGTATTCTAAGTGTCTTTTAGCATAGCACTGGCTCTAGGACTGGTTAGTCAGAGTCAGTTACCACCAGTACCCATCTGAAAAAGTTGAGGGTATAGGATGATTTTGCAACAAGGCCTCTTTCTGCTCCTCTGTCTATTCTTTCTGCATGTCTTCCTGCACTTTTCTTCGTCTTTGAGGACTTCTGTTGCTTCTTTCTGCATTTCCTTTTCTTCTTTCCGTGTGTTTTTTCTTCTTTCTTCACATGTCCTACCTCTGTAGGCATAGTTAGAAACTAGCATTTAAAAAACCTTTGAAATTCACTGAAAAACCATAGGTTTCAGGGGAGTTATAGTTAGTTGGACATTTCACTCGTACAAAACTATTGAAATTCCCCTGTTATAGTTAGTTCAGCTAACTATAACTTGCGCGCCCGCAATGCACTGCTGATGACGTCACACATTACATCACTGATGACATCTTCATTGTGATAGAGTGGCAGACCTCCTCTCACCCGAATATAACCTTTGATACACACACTCAAAAATAGAAACAAACCGTTTTAAAACAATGGACATAACAATACCACTTACAACACACCTATTCAGTAATTCCAAGATCTACACACACATCCACTCATTCACCAACAGTCCTATACAGTCACTCATACATGTACTCACTCATAATATGTACTCATACATCTATACATCCTGTTACACACTGACACTCATCCATAGTTACTCACACACAGTCATGCATGCAAACAAAGTATCAAACATCCATTAAATTGCATATAGTTATACACACACCACCACACTTACTGCTACAGAAACTTACACATACTTACTCTCTTAAGCAATCACTTATAGAAACACATACTAATTTATACAGGAACTCTTCCAATCTCTCACTCATACTCACTTATATATACACCAATAATCACATATACTAGTTTAAAACGGGAAGCGGCGTTTACTTCGCATGCGTTTCTTCGCATGCCGTTAGTACGCGGTCGTTAGTACGACCGCGTTGTTAGTTAGCATACCGTTTCTACGCAATTCGGAAATACGAATTGCAGCAGGGGGGAGAAGGTGTTGGATTTAATATCCAACACCTTCCCTAGTGTCCGCATAGACTGGAGTTGGAATAGTAAATTATACTATTCCAACATCCAGCACCCCCTTACTGCAATTCGTAGTTCCGAATTGCGTAGAAAAGGTATGCTAACTAACAACGCGGTCGTACTAACGACTGCGTAGAAACGGCATGCGTAGAAACGGCATGCGAAAAAAAGTTATATATTCGTTTAAAACATATGTAGTTACTCATAAAGACACTATTGAGACAGTCATTCACTCTCTAACACACCCATACACACACTCATCCACCCACACAGTCCTGCACATATGCCGTCTTCAACACATACAAACAGTGAGTCACTCATTCATGCATCTATGCACTACGTAATACCCCCCACCGAACCATACAGACACTCAGACACTCATACTGATACTCAACAAACCAACTAATAACCTATATAGACACTCGTGTAAATGTAAATGTTGTAGACTTGTAAAGCGCACAGCTGCCCCAGCAACGGGGCGTCCCGGCGCTGTAGACCGCTGGGGAACCCGTCCTGGCTATCCCTGTGAGATGGTCCCTTTCTGGGTATCTCCAAGGTGAAACCAGGCATCCCCGGCGTCTGTGGGGGGCCGTTGTAGAGATGAGGCAAGCTTAATGCCCAGAGTTGCCGAGTGTGTTCCTGGTTAGAGTAGGTACCGAGGCGAGAATTATCGAGTTCGTTTTGACCCTGGTCCACGACCCTGCCGCGTCGGGAATTGAACCCTGGTCCCTGGCCGATTCTCTGCTTACGGGTCTGCCGCCTCTAACCAGTGAGCCACACCAGCTATTCACCAACCCATGCAGCCACTTATACACAAAGTGAGAGACTGATACAGATATTTATATATTTAAACACTACTCACTAACCCAGGTATTCACAAAGATACACTTAATCAGTCAGGTATACAATCAATTTTTCAATTTTTTTTTTTGTATCCATTTAGACACTTATATACCCATTTATTTTTCCATCGACCTTGAGATATACATATATAAAACATATTTAATTTTCTGAAAAACACACATTCACTGGATGATGTCATCAGTGATGTCATTTGAGATGTCATCAGTGATGTCACTGACCATGTCATGAGTGATGTAATATGTGACGCCATCAGCAGTGCATTGTGGGCACGCGAGTTATAGTTAGCTGAACTAACTAGAATGGGGGAATTTCAATGGTTTTCTACGAGTGAAATGTCCAACTAACTATAACGCCCCTGAAACCTAGGTTTTTTTCAGTGAATAAATATATATATATATATATACATATATATTTGTGTGTGCGTGTAAAAAACATGTAATACTTACCTGTACTTACCTTTAAAACTTTAAAAAAAGAATATGCCTTTACCATTCATACCTTTACAACGAAATTTGCTGTAATGGCAAGCGTGGTAAAGGCATATTTGGTGTAAAGACTTGCGTGGTAACGGCATGCGTGATAGAGTTTCATGCAAGATAGAGCCTGGGTGGTAAATGCATGCGGGGTTCCGGCTTCATTGTAAAGGCTGTTTCGCGCTGTGGATGGCAGCAGAGGTGGGCAAGTCTAGTTGGCGGCGGAACTTCTATTCATACGACCTCGGC